>NC_064836.1:55494832-56744832 GCF_024166365.1 Elephas maximus indicus | reverse complement strand
TTTCTGAATATATATCAAATCATTGTGTATGTGTACATAATACATATGTATATGTAGGTAGGTAGGTATATAAATTTTTTTTATGTATATATAGTGTCACTTTGAGTCAAAATCAGCTTGATGGCAATGGGTTTGTTTTTGAATGTGTATATTATGTAATATTAAATTATATAATAGATTATATTATGTAATATTAAATTATATAATAGATTAACAATACGCATCCTTACCTATGGGTAAAACGAGTTTTTGCAATTTATATTTTTCTGTCATCCTCTACCCTGCCTCCCCACCTTCTCTCCCAACACACACAAAACACAGTTTAAGTTTTACAGAGAATGAATGAATGAGTGAATGAATAAAGAAATAAATAAAATTTGAGATTGAGTGCAATAGATCTAGATGAGCTGCTCTGAAATACATGACTTCCTTATTAAGGCTAAAAGAATAGGAAATATAGAGGTGAGAGTGCAGATGTCTTCATACGGATTTATTAACAGCTCTGAAATACAAAACAGAGTGCTAAATAAATCCGTTAAATATATATATATATACACACACTTTAAACTCTTAATAGCTACATACATTCTTTGTAATGTTTCCTGTTTTAAAATTTCAAATATGCTTCCAGGGTGTGTCCTAATCTATTGTTTTCACATATAAATTCTATTTAATAAAATATGAAAACCAAGGACACTTGCATCTGATTTGTCATTTACTTTTGTATCTCTGTGTAGCTAGTACTGGGGCTTTGTTATCAACAGCAAATAGCATTATTCTTTTTCACAGCCTATAATCTAACTTATCTTTATTTTTCATGTTGGTTGTCTTTCATTTTATATCATCAAATGTTTAGTTTACCATTTGTGATACTGAAGATTGTGTGTCAACTTGCCTGGATGATAATTCTCAGTGGTTTGACACTTATGTAATGACATGGTTATCCTCCATTTTGGGGTATAATGTAATCACCTCCATGATGTGATCTGAAGTGATGAACCAATCAGTTGTAAGGGGAATTTCCCTGGGGGTGTGGCCTGCATCCAGTATATATGGGCATTCTAACAAAGCTCACTGACGTTTGCTCATTCTGGATCCTGGATCCAGCTCTTCATCATCTAACTTCATGTTCTTGGAACTTGAGCCAGCGCCTGCTATATTGCCTGCCGATCTTGAATTCATTGGCCTTCACAGCCCATGAGCCAACAGCTTGCTGCCTGACCTGCAAATCTTGGGTTCCTCAGCCCCTGCAGCTATGTGAGTCAGGAGAAGCCTCCAGCCTGACAGCTAACCTATGGGCTTGGGAGTTGCCAGCCTCGACTATAGCGTGAACCTTTTCCTTGAGATAAATTTCTCTCTCTCTTTCCCTCTCTCTATATGCCTCACTGGTTTTGCTTCTCTAGAGAACACAGCCTAAGATACCACTTTCCTGCTTCCTTCTTGTGTGGTCATAGAACAAGATTTACTTTGTCCCACACCTGTTAATTTCAGTAATTTTTTTTTTAAGCTAATATATTTTGTCAGAGGATTTGTTTGTACCCTGTCCAGCTGCCAGAGTTGTGGCAACCACAGGGGAAGGGAACTGTAATTGCCACAGTTTAGAATGTAGACTTTGATTTAATGCACCGTTTTAGTTTTTTTTTTTTTTTTTTTTAATGCATATCCACCCTGCACTGTTTGAACCTTAAGCATCAGATAGACCCTCTCCAATTTTTTAGCTGGCTATGAGGTGCGAGAACTCTAATTACTCTTTATAGAGCACCATTCTATTTAATCAAATTCCCTTAAGTAATCAAATTACTTCATACGATTGTTTAACTGAAAAATGTAAATTACGTATTTTTTTCCACTGGTAGTATCTTAATTCTGATGAAAACTTTTTTTTTTCCTAGTTATCTTCTGTGCTATGAGATAATTAAGTACTTACTAAGGAAAATCTTGATATTGGAGTAACTTTGCAGGAGCAGTTTTGGATACGATTTGTTTGCATAGATGTTGTTGCTAAGGTATCACCACCCCCCAAAAATTTTCTCTCCATCAATCAGAGACGCTCATCTTTTTTCTTTTAACACAGCATCTTCTCTTTAACTACTCCCCACTGATGACAGCAGAGTGGACCCAGGCTCTTTCTAGATATGTCTTAGCAAATGGTTTAAGTGTTGGCAAATTTATTTTCAAACTTCTGTAACTTCTCCTAAGAGAAATCCAATGAAGGTAATATTTGTCTTTTTATTTTGTTCCGTAAGAGAACATGAGTTTTAAGCTTCTAATTTTAGAAAGCACGTACTGGATAATCACAGAACATGCCATACTTCAATCCCTTACAATGAAAATGTGTTGGTCTGTAGTGCCTACTGATGGGTAGTCCTAGAAGCCAAATTTGCGTGTTAATTCTCCATTCTTGTAGCCCAACTGAAGCTAACTGAACCAATACTAGATATCACAGATAAGGATTCCCTTCAATGGGCTCATGAAATGTCACTGGAGTGTGTAGTGTGAAAATCTCTAATCCTTATTTGGATTAACTCTCACTTTTCAGAACACTGTATTAGGAAATCATGGAAAAAAAAATTCAATACCAAACAATGAATGCATAAATTGAGAATATAAATTAGATCATGACTATGAGTAACACAATTAAATATTCCAGAATCAATGATTTAGGAACGGCTCTAAAATAGATACTATATTATGAAATAGAAGCAAGAGACACGTATTTTAAAGGGAGGTGGAGACTAGGAAGAAACAGGGTCCAAAAAATGATTAAATCTTGTTAATGAAGCAGTACCATTATGAAGATGCAAAAACACATGCCAGTGAGATTCCTGGAGTATGCAGCTTTCTCTTTTGGTCTCCCTGAAATAAGGACATAAGCTGATTTCAGTTTATTGTTATGGCGTTATGGTCTACTAAATTGCTTTTGGAGTAGTCCAAGTCACACACATATACACTTGCCTAAAATATCCTGAGTGAGTGCCTGGCCTTTTTAATTCACTAGAAACACTATAACAAAATATTATGAATTACAGACCACAGCAGAGTCAGCGTAAAAATACATTCTCATTTTCTCTTTCTTCCTCTCTTTCTCTCTCACACACATACTTACCCCTAAATTAAATGTACATAATTTTTTTAATAGTTGCACGCATATTTATTTTCCTATTTTCACATTTCGAAGTGCTTTGCCTGATGAGCAATTTAAAGCAAGTGATAAATTAATTTGTAGCCATAGATCTATGGATGCTTAAATCTACACCTCACGCATAGTATTTTTCTCTTTTTGGTTTATAAGCATTTTACGCTCTTTAATGAAATGGTGTTTAAATATTGTGAGGATATATTAAAAAAAAAGAACTACAATTGCATTTTATCTATAAATCTTCAAAATAAATCCCAAATATCTTGAAAAAAATGTGAGGTTTAAAAACTTATGCCTAAAGCACCAAAATTTAGAATTCAAGATGAACCCCTGGAAAAGGCACTTGAGTTCCCCATGCAGCAGACTAATTTGAGCAAGAGCAGCTTTGGAAAGACGACCACAGCATTTCTGTGTGACCCCTGAGCCAGGGACTGAATCCTGCCTGTGGCTATATTAGGACACTTATGGAGGACTGAATAAGAGAGAACAGTGCTGCATATTTCATTTGTTCTTATTAAACGAACAGCCTCTTCTTCCCAACCATGAGCTATAATTATTCTCTGAAACTGTAAATTCTATAGGAAGAAACCATTTTTATTTACATGTTAAAGTCTTATGAAATGTGTATGTATATGCATATTAGCTATGCCTTAAATGACCTGCCTTTTTATAAGGTTGGAAAATCAGCTCCTTAAAATTAGAGAAGTGTAGGAGGAATGGGATATGCATGTTTAAAGTAGACTGAAGTACTTGAAGTACATTGATATCATAATTTGACAGAATAAGCTTAATGACTAAAAAAAAAGATTTGATCTTCAAAAAACTTCGTAGACCAATGCTTAGCATCTATTTTCCTTGTTAAATGACTGCAGGGGATCTAGAAATAGGTATATTCTCCCACTAGTACTAAACATTCTTTATTTTTATGACACATTGAGATATTGTGCTCGTGTCAACTTTCATGTGATTTTTGCTTTCCCCAGAACATTTTGCAAAATTGTCAGTTAAACTAAAAAGACATAACTAAAAATAGAATTTGTAGCATAATTTCAAAAATTCAAGTTGTTTCATATATTTTCTATTTCAAAATAGTCGGTTTGAAATTGACCTTGCTATCTAAATTCCTTCATGGAGCAAGGTAAAGTATAAATTAAAAAAATAAATACTATTTTAATTTTCAGTAGAATTATTTCAAGCGATGTGTTACAAAATGTGAACCAAAATGGGTAAAGAGTTTTCATATGATACATTTCTAAGTCCCTGACTCCCATGACTGAAATAAAGTAGAAATGTTAGATGATTTCTCTGTAAATGAGAAAAAAACATTTTAAAAGTTCAAGTTTTTTATTTACTATTTCACGAGTCATATATGTTAAGCGATACATTCAATATCTTACAATGTATTTCTTACTTCACTTACACAACATAGTAGAGATGTTAAATTTAAAATGGCCCAAGTGTCACTTGTATATTCAATCACTGTTGATGCTATATATATATATAATCATGTAATCGAGGCCACCACTGTTAGTAATGAACTGCTCCAATTCGATTGCTACATATCAATGTATCAATTATAGAATGCATGTCTTCATTCTGCATACACACATATTTGCATATCTACATGCATAAATCCCCACGAATCTGTCAGTTTGTTGTACTGTGTGAACTTGCACGTTGCTGTGATGCTGAGAGCTATGCCACTGATATTCAAATATAAGCAGGCTCACCCATGGTGGACAGGTTTCAGCTGAGCTTCCAGATGAAGACAGACTAGGAAGAAGAAGCTGGCAATCTACTTCTGAAAAAAAAAAAAATTAGCCAGTGAAAACCTTACAAATAGTAGTGGAACACTGTTTGATATAGTGCCGGAAGATGAGCCCCTCAGGTTGGAAGGCACTCAAAATATGACTGGGCAGATCTGCCTTCTTAAAGAGGAGTCAGCTTTAATTACATGGATGGGGTCAAGCATTTGGGACCTTCATTTGCTGATGTGGCACGACTTAAAATGAGAAGAATCAGCTGTAAACATTCATCAATAATTGGAACCTGGAATGTAGAAAGTATAAACCTAGGGAAATTGTAAATTGTCAAAAATGAAATGGAATGCATAAACATCAATATCCTAGGCATTAGTGAGCTGAAATGAACTGGTATTGGTCATTTTGAATCAGACAGTCATATGGTCTACTATGCCAGAATGATAACTTGAAGAAGAATGATGTTGCATTCATCATCAAAAAGAACATTTCGAGGTCAATCCTGAAGTACAAAGCTGTCAGTGATAGGATAATGTTCATGCACCTACAAGGAAGACCAAGTAATATGACTATTATTCAAATTTGTGCACCACCCACTAAGGCCAAAGATGAAGAAATTGAAGATTTTTTACCAACTTCTGCAGTTTGAAATTGATTTGACATGCAATCAAGATGCCTTGATAATTAATGTCCATTGGAATGGGAAAGTTGGAAACAAAGAAGAACGATTGGTAACTGGAAAATATGGCCTTGGTGATAGAAGTGACACCAGTGATCATATGGTAGAATTTTGCAAGACCAACAACTTCTTCATTGAAAATAACTTTTTCAACATAAATCGTGACTATACACTTAGACCTTGCCAGATGTAATATACAGGAATCAAATCAACTACATCTGTGGAAAGACCTGATGGAAAAGCTCAATATCATCAGTCAGAACAAGTCCGGGGGCTGACTGTGAAACAGACCATCAATTGCTCACTTACAAATTCAAGTTGAAGTTGAAGAATATTAGAACAATCCAGAAGAACCAAAGTACGATCTTGAGTATATCCCACTTGATTTAGAGACTATCTCAAGAATAGATTTGACACACTGAACACTAATGATCAAAGAGCAAATGAGTTGTGGAATGGCAACAAAGACATCATACATGAAGAGAGCAAGAGGTCATTAAAAAGACAGGAAAGAAAGAAAACACCAAAATAGCTGTCAGAAGAGACTCTGAAACTCACTCTTGAATGTCAAGTAGCTAAAGCAAAAGGAAGAAATGAAGTAAAGGAGTTGAACAGAAGATTTCAAACAGCTGCTTGGAAAGACAAAGTAAAGTATTCTAATGAAATGTGCAAAGACCTGGAGAAAGGAAACCAAAAGGGAAGCACACAGTCAACATGTCTCAAGCTGAAAGAACTGACGAAAAAATTCAAGTCTCGAATTGCAATATTGAAGTATTTCACTGGGAAAATACTAATGGATGCAGAAAGCATGGAAAGAAGATGGCAGGAATGCACAGTCACTATACCAAAAAGAATTGGTCGACATTCAACCATTTGAGGAGGTAGCATATGATCAAGAACTGATGGTACTGATGGAAGGGGTGCAAGCTGCACTTAAGGCATTGGTAAAAAACAATACTCCAGAATTAGACAGAATGGCAATTGAGATGTTTCAAAGAATGGATGCAGCACTGGAAACACTCACTCATCTATGCCAAGAAATCTGGAAGGCAGTTACCTAGCCAACTGACTGGAAGAGATCCATATTTGTACCCATTCCAAAGAAAGGTGATCCAACAGAATGTGGAAATTATCAAATACTATGAGAATATCACACTCAAGTAAAATTTTGTTAAAGATCATTCAAAAGCAGTTGGAGCAGTACATCTACAGGGAACTGCCAGAAATTCAAGCCAAATTCAAATGAGGGCATGGAACAAGGGATATATCATTGCTGATGTCATTCAGATGGATCCTGGCTGAAAGCAGAGAATATCAGAAGGCTGTTTACCTGTGTTTTATTGACTATGCAAAGGCACTCAGCTGTGTGGATCATAACAAATTATGGATAATATTGGGAAGAAGGACAAGTCCAGGACACTTAATTGTGCTCATGAGCAACCGCTACTTAGACCAAGAGGAAGTTGTTCGGACAGAACAAGGGATGCTATGTGGTTTAAAATGAGGAAATGTGTGTATCCGGGTTGTATCCTTTCACCATTGTTATTTCATCGGTATGCTGAGGAAATAACCTGGGAAGCTGGACTAACTGAAGAAGAACACCACATCAGGATTGGAGGAAGACTCCTTAACAACCTGTTATGCTGATGACACAACCTTGCTTGCTGAATGTGAAGAGGACTTGAAGCACTTACTGATGAAGATCAAAGACCACAGCCTTCAGTATGGATTACACCTCAACATAAAGAAAACAAATATTTCAGTTGAATTTTTTTCCCCCATTATCTCCAGGCTTACTGTAAAGCTGAATTAGAAAAAAAAAAAAAAATTAAATAAAATTAAATATAATTATTAATTGTATTCCTTTAAGAACTTTCCCCCTCCCCAGTGCCGTCGATTTGATTCCGACTCATAGCGACCCTATAGGACAGAGTTAAAAGTGATCTTATTTATAATTTTGAAGTAACACTTGGCATTTGCTTTTTCCTCCCTTCCAGTTTTCTCTTACCGGCCAGTTGGGCAAGAAATATTCACTTTTTAATTTTCTGGTGTTTGTCAGCCAGTGTTAACTTCTCCCATCTTTTCTCAGTTCTCCATTAGATAGATCAATTTACTTACTTTTTTAACAGTTATACTTCAAGAAATGTAATAGCTCTTTTAAAATCTAATCTCTAATAGGTTCATTAATTGAAAGTGATTTTTCAAATATCATTGGTCCTCCATAGGCATGCTTCTTGTTTTGACTGCGGCATCTGAACTAATATGCACTGATTATACCACCAGCAAACAACAGCACAGCAAACTCCCATTCTTTCATAAAAAGATAAGGGTCAATTAAAATCTTCGTATTTTATAAAAGCTGCTGACAAACAAAATCTATCTCATTTAATTACATTTTTCAATTTATAGGAAAATATATTAATTCATGTTAAATCACTTGTCAGAACATTATATTATTATTTAAAATATTGGATAATAAGCCATCAATCCCACTTGTGTCAGCTGTCATATCTGTTTTATTAGACAAGTTTTGTCCCTGAAGATGGAATGCATTTGGCATTCCCTCTAGGTTATCCAACTCAGTTAAAAAAAAAAAAAAAAAGGCAGCACAATTCATACAATTGTCTAAGTCCACAATTTAGAGATAATCTTCATCCTTTCCTATCCTTCATCTAGTCCATTTAACTAACCACCAAACTCTAATAAATTTATCATTTACAAGGTCTTCAAATATATTTTGTAATAATTATTGTTCAGAGCCTCTAGAAGAAAATATGTGGCCCCCCATATTGCCTACAATATTGCCAGTCTTAAATCCCATGTTTGCTTACTGACAAATTATCTATAAGACAATAACCAGAACGAGACCACTTTAAGTCATATGATAGAGATCTGAGTGAATAGAATTATAGAAAATATTATAGATGGGCTACTTAATATAATAAGCATCCTATTATACCCATACTAATATGAACATTCAATGCAATTCATCTTAAAATATTAACAGCTTCACCCCATTCTCAAATTTAGATAATGTATAAATAACATTTTTTTTTTTTAATAAATAGCATGAAGCTAAAATAAAGTGAAAATTGTCAAGAAGAGGTAAGAAAACTACAAAGACAGCAGTAATGGGGTATGTACCATATATCAGTGCACCCTTAAATGCCATAAATAAAATACTAGTGCAGATACAAAAAAAGATCAGAGTCACAGAAGAGATAAGCCAGATTAGATCCCCTTGTATATGAAAAGCTAATACATGACAAAGGTCTTCAAATATATTTTTATAACAAAACATACTATTTAATAAATACATTATTGGCCAAATATACTATTTAATAAAATAGGCTGGCACAACTGACAGCATGGAAGAAAATATATTTTAAAAAATCCACATCATTTTATATTTTTAAAGGTACAACTACCTTAAACATTTCCTCTACATACTTGGGGCATCACCTCAGATGGTGCTATAAGTTTTGCTTTTAATATCAAATATAATTTAAGATACTGATGAGAATTAGGAAACCCTGGTGGCATAGGGGTTAAGTGCTATGACTACTAACCAAAAGGTTGGCAGTTTGAATCTACTAGGAGCTCCTTGGAAACTATGGGGCAGTTCTGCTCTGTCTTATAGCTCCACTATGAGTCAAAATTGACTTGATGGCAATGGGTTTGGTTTTTTGGCACATGAGAAGACAGTCTATCATATTTATCCTAACTTTACCCATTCTGATGTCACTCTACTATCTGAAGTCCTAATCCTTTTTCTCTTATCATTTCCTTTCTGTTCAGAGAACTTCCTTTTGCCATTATGTTAAGGATAGATTTGATATTAACAAATTCTCTCAGTTTTCTTTATCTGGGAATGCCTTTATTTTACTTTTTTTCCTGAAGGAAATTTTCCCTGGAAGTAGGATTTAGTGGTGACAAACCTTTTCTTTAAGTACTTGAAAAATGTACCACTTCTTTCTGGCCCCCATAGTATCATATGAGAAATCCGCTATCATTTAAATTACTGTTTTCCTGTAAGTGATGTTTCTATTCTGACTCTTTTACTTTTTGTCTTTAGTTTTCAGAAATTTAATTATGATTATGAGTTGTGTTAAAGTTAATTTCTTTGAATGCTAATGTAAAGCTTTTCCATTACATTAATCAATTTCCTTTACATTAATAGTTATTAATTTACATTAATAAGCAAAAAAAAAAGTCAAACATCAGTCCTTTTTATATTCCTTAGTCTCCCCACTCTCCAAGTCCTATAATGTTGATAATATTGTATCTTTACATTCTTTCTTAATATGAAAATATTTTCTCTCTTTCTCTCACTCTCCTTCCATGTAAGCAAAAATTTTCGAGATATGTGATTACTTTTATTTCATTTATCTCATGTACACATCCATGATTTATCTTTCCACTACTTTAAAAACTTCATTAACCATGCTTTCAAAAAGTTTTTGAAAGCTAAGTCTTCTAATACTGAGAATATTTTGATCACTCCCATATATTTGAATTACTGAATATAAAATTTTATGTTCTAAGTTTCCCTGTTGCTTTTTTTGTTGAACACCAAAAGCATTAGTTGATAGACATATTGTACCCAATATTATTACTGAAAAATAAGGTATCAATGTGATTAATTTTCTTTATAAACATGTATGTTGTAATGGTTTTTCCTGTGTTCAATTTAATAATTTTTAAAAAATCATTCAATTTTGTTACAATGTGTATATATTTCATATATGTATGTACTCTACAGTGTTTTCAAATATGAAGTTGTTCTTTTTTAAATATGAGAAACAGAATTTCATTTTTTAAAAATATTCCTTCCACAATTGTTTGTTTTTCCTTTGACCCCTATTAGATAGACGTGAACACTCTAGTTTCAGTATGTCCTTGCTTTCCTTTATGTTTTCTATGGATTCCTTTTCCTCTTTCTTCTGGGAGATTTCTGCAATAACAACTTATGACTATGAAATTAATTTTTCAGCTGTATCTGTTCACCTATATATTTTATCCATTGTGTTCTTTATTTCAATCTTAATATTTCTCCTGGGTTTTCTTTTTGTGTTATCTTGTTATTGTTTCATATTTCTAATATCTTCCCTTATTTATTTGAGTAGTTTTATTGGCCTAATATTTTCCTTCATTTTCACAAATTTTATTAAATTGTCTCAGTTCATTTATTTTTACTTTTTATTGTGCTTTAGGTAAAAGCTTACAGAGCAAATTAGTTTCTTGTTAAACAATTAATACACATATTGTTTTGTGACTTTGGTTGCCAATGCTGCAACCTGTCAACACTCTCCTCTTCTCAACCTTGTGTTCCCTATTTCCATTCATCCAGTTTTCCTGTTCCTTCCTGCCTTCTCCTCCTTGCCCTTGGGCTGGTATGTCCACTTAGTCTTGTATACATGGTTGAACTACATGTGCCATTATTTGTTTTAGAGACCTGTCTAATCCAACGAGTGAAATTTAGGAGTGACTTCAGTACCGAATTAAAAGGGTGTCTGGAGTCCATACTCTCGGGTTTCCTTCAGTGAAAAGGGTGTCTGGAGTCCATACCCTCAGGGTTTCTTCAGTCTCTGTCAAACCAGTAGGTCTCGTCTTTTTTTGTGAGTTCCAGTTTTATTGTACATTTTTCTCTTGCTCTGTCCAGGACCCTTTATTGTGACCCCTGTCAGAGCAGTTGGTGGTGGTAGCCGGGCACCATCTACTTGTCTTGAACTCAGGGGATCAATCTGGTGGAGGCTATGGTACATTTGTCCTTGGGATTAATTTTTCCCTTGTGTCTTTGATTTTCTTCATTCTCTCTTGCTCCAGTAGGCTTATCTTAGACGACAGGTCACAAGTTTTTAAGACCCTAGACATTACTCGCCAAAGTAGGATATAGAACATTTTCTTTATCAACTATGTTATGCCAGTTGAGCTAAATGTCCCCTGAGGCTATAGTCCCTAGCCTTCAGCCCAGTAACTTGGTTCCTCAGGGAATTTGGGTGTGTCTATGAATCTTCTATAACTTTCCTTTGGTCAAGTTGTGCTGACTTTCCCAGTATTGTGTATTGTCTCACCCTTCACCAAAATTACTACTTATGTATTTTCTATTTAGCGTTTTTCCCTACCTTCTTGTAACCATCAAAGATAGATTCTTTCTATGTGTGAATCTTTTCATGAGTTTTTATAATAGTGGTCTCATATAGTATTAGAACTGCTGTGATTGACTTATTTCACTCAGCATAATGCCCTCCAGATTCATGCATGTTGTGAGATGTTTCACAGATTCATTATTGTTCTTTATTTTATTCTGTTGTGTGTATGTACCACAGTTTGTTTTCCATTTATCTGCTAATGGGTACTCAGGTTTTTTCCAACTTTCTGCTTTTGTGAATAAGGCTGCAATGAACATGGGTATGCATATGTCTATTCGTGTGACGGTTCTTATTGCTCTAGGATATATTCCTAGGGGTGAGATTGCTGGATCATATGGTATTTCTATTTCTAGCTTTTTAAGAAAGCACCGTATCATTTTCCAGAATGATTGTATCATTTTCATTCCAACCAATAGTACATAAGAGTTCCAAACTCCCCACAGCCTCTCCAACATTTGTTATCTTCTGTTTTTTTTTTTTTTTTAAATTAATTCCGGTAATGTTGGGATGAGATGGTATTTCACTGTAGTTTTGATTTCCAATCCTCTAACGGCTGATGATTGCTAGCCTTTCTTCATGTGTCTGATGGCTGCCTGAAAGTCTTCTTTGGTGAAGTGCCTTTTCATTTCCCTTGCCCATTTTTAAATTGGATTGTCTTTTTGTTTTAAAGGTGTTGGATTTTCCTGTAGATTTTAAAGATTAGACCTTTGTCAGATACGTCATAGCCAATTTTTTTTCCCCAATCTGTAGGTTCTTTTTAGTCTTTTGATGAAGCCTTTTGATGAAAATAACATTGGCCTAATTTTTAATTCTAAGTCCTTCTATTATAATATTTCTGTTCTTAGTAGAATCAGTAATTAAAAACTTTATTTTACTATTAAGATAATTTTGTTTTTGGAGTATCTTTTACCTATCCCCATCAGCTCATTTTCTTTTTGGTGGAGGAAAATAATAGAAATGAAACAAATGTGTGCTAGATAAGTACCCCCTACCCCCAAATCTTCATGTAGTCAGTGGGCTTCTATGTTGTTCTCATTATATTCTGAAGAAATTTTAGCCAGGGCTTCAAATTATTGCAGATGTGGAGGCTGACACTTTTCTTCCGAAGGGAATAGCAGGAGGAGGAAGTAAGAGAAACACTCTAAACATATCTGTTGTTATTCTCGTGTGCCATCTAATCATTTCTGACTTGTAGCTACCCTATATGTACTGTAGGGTTTTCTAGGCTGAAATCCTTATGGGAGCGGATTGCTAGGTCTTTTCTCCTGTGGAGCCACTGTGGGTTCAAACTGCTGACCTTTCACTTAGAGCTGATTGCTTAACTATTGTGCCACCAAGCCTCCTTCAAACATATCTAGCATGTTTTCATTCCCAGTCTTTCTAGCTGTTTCTCTGTCTCAGCCTAAAACTCTTCACCCTAAACCCTAATCCAAATCAGATCTTATTACCTCCTGTGTTTTTCATAATGTCCTCCATTTCTTAGTGTTTTCTATGTTCTGTTGGTTTAATCTTGATGCAGGGAAAAGGCAATAAAACTAGTTCAACAATTTGCTGAGAAAAAGAATATTATAATTTAGTTTCAAATCCCAATTGTCTATTATTTCAGTTATTTTTCCTTGCTTAGGATGTTTTCATGCAAAGTTTTGTGACTGGTGAATCTTCAGACAACATGTATGCCATCAAAAAATTATTTTACAGTAACTTTTAATATATAGTTTGGCTGTAATAAATATTCCAGGTTAAAAATTGTTTCTTCTACCATTGTAAGATGATTACATGGTTATGTTGACTCTGTTATAATCATAAAAACCCAGTGTCAAACTGCTTCCAACTCAGTCGTATTTAATCTATCTATTCTTATTGGTGCTTTATAAGGCTCTTAAGTGTTGTTGTTCTTGATGTTCTGAAGTTTCCCTGAAATATGCAAATAATTGGTACCATTACCTATTTATCTATTTTAATATTATTGTTATTTTTACTATGTATTCAGTTTTCAATCTGAGAACTCATACTTTCTAACAGTGTTGCAAACTCCTCACATGTTATGTCTTCAAATATTGGCTCTCCAAAATTATATTTTTACATTTTTCTGCAATATTTTTAAAAGATATTTGGGGCTTCCAAATATAGTCTCTTGATTTCTTACAATTGTTCCATATTTTATTTCCTTGTATTCTAGAAAATTTCTTTTTGTGGTTTTGCAGATCATGATTAGTTGTGTTTAGTATAAGAATATGCCCCTTTATAAATTTTTTTCCTATGGATATGTATTTCCATATCTGAGATGAATAATTACTTTTTATTCATATTATAACTTTTTGGTTTGATAATTAAAGAATACTTTATAATTCCTAGGCCCTTTTCACTCCTCAATTGTGTTAAATTATTTATCCAGAATTATTTTCAGATCACTCTATTTACTTTTGAATGAGTTGTTCTCTTTACTTATTTTATGTTTGGTTTCTTGTGGTGTGGATTTTCCTCATGAGCCATTTAATTCTCAGTTTTTAGTTAATTTTTTAAGGAAGATAACTTGGTGGGTTTTCAAAAGCTGTGATGAATAAATACAGTCCCTGGACTGGATTCCCTCTCCTTCCTCTCTTCCATGCTGGACTCACGCTGGCACAGTGGTTAAAAATTCAGCTGCTAACCAAAAGATTTGCAGTTTCAGTCAACCAGCAGCTCCTTGGAAACCTTATGGGGCATTTCTACTCTGTCCTGTAGGGTTGTTATGAGTCAGAATTGACTCTGCAGTAATGGGTTTGGTTTTTTTTAAGCCGCTGTAGTCAAGCAGCTTTGGCTTTGAACTTTGGTTGAATAATGAAGACTTCTAAATCATCATTCATTGGCAGACAGATATTTCTGGATGATTAGCCATGTAGTTAGCATGAGTTTGAAACTTCATTCAGCTGAGTGGTAAGATCCTAGTTGTACTATCCAAAACTAAACTTTGGGGCCCTGGTGGCATTGGCTAAGTGTTCAGCTGTTAAGCAAAAAAGTTGGCAGCTCAAATCCACCAGCTGCTCCTTGGAAACCCTATGGGGCAGTTCTACTCTGTCCTATAGGGTTGCTGAGTTGGAAATGACTCAACTGCACCTCACAACAACAAACTCAACTTTTAGTTTCATTTCACTTCTATCTCAGTACTTACAGATTCAATTTTAGCCATTATCATGGTTTCTTTTTTTCTCTTATTTCTATTATTTGAAGTTTTCTTTACTTAGTTTTAAAATCTAACTGCATATTTAAAGAAATTTTTCCTATCCATTATTTAGGGTGGAATGGGTAGGTTTCAGTATGAGCTGAATCCACTATCTCATTCTGTAAATATTCTCTGTATTTATAGCTTCAGGAAATCCTTAATAAATTATATTTTGGGTAGGAGAAAAATGAGGAAATCAAGAAAAAACCTTTGTGGCAAGAGAAAAGCATACTCTATCACTCAAGGTTACAATATCAGGGGTTGAATTCAATATGATTCGTTCTCCATTGGGCATTAAAATAATTTTGGGCATGTTGGAACCAGGATTTCCCAAGTCCAGAGTCAAGAAACTAAAATATAGAATCATGAAAAAAAATCATTCTTTAGGTTTATAAAATTCCCTTTTATACACAGGACCTTGTTATTTGAATGTGTGCCATTATTAACAATGATTTTGAAAATGTACTTGGTGATATAGTTTTCAGAAAGAAGAACAAAAACCATTTTATTTCAAATTATATACCTTTAGTTAATGCTTTTTGACAATTTAATTATAAACTTCTTACCAGGAAGTGAAGATGAAGGTGAGACTAAGTACTTAAGAGTTTTACTAAGGAAGTTATTAATAACAAATTATTTGATGTTTAAAAATTATAATCTTTAGGCTCTTTTTAAGCAGCCAAAGGGCTTTTGAATATTTCCATGTAAGTCATATCTGAAAATCACTCTGCTTAACTAAAATATCTCATCTATAAAAAGTTCATACCAAGCAAAAGACATTTTTCTGTGTATGGTACATCTTATGCTTAATTTTTTTGGGGGGGAGATGCTTATTCTAGATGCTGATTTTTTTTTTTTTTTTGGTGCTAATGAAAGCCGTGCAAGATTTAACACAAGTATTTTGTAACGGCATTAGGTCATGAAGAAAGAAGATATGAAGATATGGAGTCGATTTAAACATGTTGCCTTCCAATCTAGTACATTTTTCAAAGTCTCTTAATAATTATCTCTATTTAAAGGCAGAAAATGATATTTTGCATTTGTAGTTAAAATTGTATCTATAGATTAATGGATTACTTATAAGATGTTAGAATTGGGAAGGCTTCATAAGGAAAAAAAGGACACTTTTTAGGCAAGCTTTAATGAATATGACACACAAAGTTGGCAAAAGTTATTTTAAGTACAGAAAAGATGTGAACAATACTTGAGAGGAGTAAACCGTTAGCCATCGAGTCCATTCTGACTCCTAGTGACCCTATAGAACTGCCCCATACAGTTTCCAAGGAGCAGCTGGTGGACCTTTCAGTTAGCAGCCATAGCTCTTAACCCCTATGCCACCTGGGTTTGAAAGGAGTAAATGCGCTATAAATTGTGGAATTTTGTTCCAGGGTATGTAGGGCTAATGAAAATAACAGGGAAGCCACTGAGATTATGGAGGACCTTAACTCTCAGAATACAAGTTTGAGCTTTATATTTGAGGGAAATACAGAGGCATTAACATTTTTTTTTTTTTTTCTGGAGTCCCTCTTGCTTATTTTTCTGTTAAAATGGTAGATCTCTCTCTTTTTTTTTTTTATAGTACTTTAAATAAATGTGTACAGAACAAACTAGCTTCTCATTTAACCGTTAGTACACATATTGTTTTATGACATTGATTAACAACCCCATGACATGTCAACACTCTCCCTTCTCAACTTTGGGTTTCCTACTGCCCCCTTTCCTGTTCCTTCCTGCCTTATGGTCCTTGTCCCTGGGCTAGTGTATCTCTTAGTCTTGGTTTGTTTTATGGGCCTCTCTAATCTTTGCCTGGAGGGTGAATCTCAGGAGTGACTTCATTACTGAACTAAAAGCCCTGTTTTCAGGGTTTCTCCAGTTTCTGTCTCAGGCCAATAAGTCTAGTCTTTTTTTGTGAGTCATAATTTTGTTTACATTTTTCTCCAGCTCTATCCGGGACGCTCTATTGTAATCCCTATCAGAACAGTTAGTGGTGGTAGCCGGGAACCCTCTAGCCGTACTGGACTCAGTCTGGTGGAGGCTGTGGTTATTGTGATCCATTAGCCCTTTGGACTAATCTTTCCCTTGAGTCTTTAGATGTCTTCATTTTCCCTTGCTCCCAAAGAGGTGAGACAAGTGGAGTATCTTACATGGTCACTCACAAGCCTTTAAGACCCCAGATGCTACTCATCAAAGTAGGGTAGAGAACATTTTCCTTATAAACTGTGTTATGCCATTTGAGCTAGATGTTCCCTGAGACCATGGTCCCCACAACCCTCAGCCCAGCAATTTGGTCCCTCAGGGAGTTTGGGTGTGTCTATGGAGCTTCTATGACCTTAACTTGTACAAGGTGTGCTGCCTTCCCCAGTATTGTATACTGTCTTACCCTTCACCACAGTTACCACTTTTCTATTGTTTATTTAGTGTTTTTCAATCCCCACCCCTCCCCTCCCCCATAACCATCAAATGTTGTTTCTTTTTGTGTGTAAACTTTTTCATGAGTTTTTATAGTAGTGGTTTCATACAATATTTGTCCTTTTGTGATTGATGTATTTCACTCAGCAAAATGTTCTACAGATTCATCCATGTTGTGAGATGTTTCTCAGGCTCATCATTATTCTTTATCATTGCATGATACTCCATTGTGGGTACGTACCATAGTTTGTTTATCCATTCATCTGCTGATGGGAATCTAGGTTGTTTCCATCTTTTTGCTATCTTGAACAATGCTGCAATGAACATGGGTGTGCATATGTCGGTTAGTGTGACGGCTCTTATTTTTCTGGAATATATTCCCAGGAGTGGAATTGCTGTAGCCTATGGTACTTTTATTTCTAGCTTTCTAAGGAAGTGCTATATCATTTTCCAAAATGGCTGTACCATTTTGCATTCCCACCAGCAGTGCATAAGAGTGCGAATCTCTCCATAGTCTCTCCAGTATTTGTTATTTCCTGTTTTTTCGATTATGCCAGTAATGCTGGGTGAGATGGTATCTCGTTGTCGATTTGACTTGCATTTCTCTAGTGACTAGTGATCACAAGCATTTTCTCACGTGTCTGTTGGCTGCTTTAATGTCTTCTCTGGTGAAGTGTCTGTTCTTTACCTTTGCCTTTTTTAAAATTGGATTGTCTTTTATTCATAGAGATATTGGATTTTCTTACAGATTTTAGAGATTAGGACTTTGCTGGATTTGTTATAGCCAAAATTTTTTTCCCAGTCTGTCTGTTCTCTTTTTACTCCTTTGGTGAAGTCTTTTGATGAGCATAAGTGTTTAATTTTTAGAAGATCTCAGTTATCTAGCTTATCTTCTGTAGTTTGTGTGTTGTTACTTACGGTTTCTATTCTGTTAATGCTGTGTATTAGGGTCTCTAGCATTCGACAGCACTGGGTTCTGGGTAGCATTGATCCTATATTTTCTCCTATGATCTTTATAATTTTACATTTATGTCTTTGATCTACTTGAATTTGTTTTTGTGTATGGTGTGAGATATGGGTCCTGTTTCATCATTTTGCAGATGGACATCCAGTTTTGCCAGCACCATTTGTTATTAAGACTGTCTTTTCCCCATTTGATGGACTTTGGGCTTTTGTCGAAGATCAGGTGACCATAGGTAGATGGATTCACATCTGGGTTCTCAATTCTGTTCCATTGTCAAGGCATCTGCTGTTGTACCTGTACCAGGCTGTTTTGACTATTGTGACTATATAGTAGTTTCTGAGATTAGGTAGGGCAAATCCTCCTACTTTATTCTTCTTCTTCAGTGGTGGTTTACTTATCTAGGGCCTCTTCCCCTTCCATATAAAATTAATGATTAGTTTTTCCATCTCTTTAAAGAATGTAGTTGGTATGTGAATTGGGATTGCATTGCATTAGTAAATTGCTTTGGGTAGAATTAACATTTTCACAATGTTGAGTACCTAACCATGACCATGGCTTTTTTTTCCATTTATGCAGATTTATTTTGGTTTCTTGTAGTAGCGTTTTGTCATTTTCTTTGTATAGGTCTTTTACATCCTTGATTAGATTTATTCCTAAGTATTTTATTTTATTTTTTAGAGGCTATTAAAATGTTGTTTTCCTTTTCATCATTTTCTTTATTGGTATAGAGGAGTCCAACTGATTTTTGTATGCTTATCTTGTATCCCGCTACTCTGCAGAATCTCCCTATTAGTTTCAGTAGTTTTCTTGTGGAGTCTTTTGGGTTTTCTATGTATAGTATCATACCATCTGCAAAAAGACTTTTACTTGTATGTTACCAATTTGGATGACCTTTATTCCTTTTTCTTGCCTTATTGCTCTAGTTAGCCTTATTGCTCTAGCGGTGATAAAGGGCATCCTTCTGTTGTTCCTGTTCTCAAGGGGAATATTTTCATCTTCTCTCCATTAAGGATGATGTTGGCTGTTGGTTTTTTATAGGTGTCTTTTGTTGTGTTCAGGAACTTCCTTTCTATACCTAACTTATTGAGAGTTTTTATCAGGAATCGGTGTTGGACTTTATCAAATGAATTTTCTGCAGTGATTGAGATGATCATGTGATTCTTTTATTTATGTGGCAGATTCCTTTGATTGATTTTCTAATGTTGAACATCCTTGCATAATTGGTACGAATCTTACTTGGACATGGTGTATTATTATTATTATTATTATTTTGAGACAATGCTGTATTTTATTGGCTAGAATTTTGTTGAGAATTTTGGCATCTATATTCATAAGAGATATTGTTCTATGATTTTCTTTTTTTTTTTTTGGTGTCTTTGGCTGGCTTTGGTATCAGGCTGGTTTCATAGAATGAATTTGGAAGTATTCCTTCCTTTTCTATGTTCTGAAATAGTTTGAGTAGTACTGGTGTAAGCTCTTCTCTGAATGTTTGGTAGAATTCTCCAGTGAAGTCATTTGGGCCAGGGGATTTTGTGTATATGTGTGTGTGTGTTTGTTTGTTTGTTTTTTATTTCCTTTTCAATCTCTTCTCTTGTTATGGGTCTGTTCAGATTTTCAACATCATTTTGTGTTAGTTTGGTTAAGTCCTGTGTCTCTAGAAATTAGTCCATTTCTTCAAGGTTTTCAAATTCGTTGGAGTATAATTTCTCATAATACTCTGTTATGATCCTTTTTATTTCTGTTGAGTCTGTTTCAATGCCCCCCCCCAATTTCATTTCTTATTTGGGTTATATGCTTCCTCTCCTGTTTTTCTTTTGTCCATTTCGCCAGGGGTTTGTCCATTTCATTGATCCTTTCAAAGAACCAACTTTTGGTTTTGTTGATTCTTTCTATTGTTTTTCCATTCTTCATTTCATTTATTTCCACTCTGATCTTTACTGTTTCTTTTCTTCTGATGTCTGTGGGTTCCTTTTGCTGTTCTCTTTCTATGTTAGAATTGTGCAGCTAATGTTTTAATTTTGTCCCTTTCTTCTTTTTAATGTGTGTATCTATTGCTGTAAATTGACCTCTAGGCACTGCTTTTGTTGCATCCCAAAAGTTTTCATATGATGTTTTTCCATTCTCTTTTGATTCCAGAAAAATTTTTTATTCCATTTTTTATTTTTTCTATTACGCAGTGGTTTTTTACATAGGATGTTATTCAGTTTCCATGTAACTGATTTTTTATTCCTTGCTCTTCCTGTTGTTAATTTCTACCTTGATGGCATTGTGATCAGAGAAGATGCTTCGTATTACCTCAGTGTTTCAGGTTATGTTGACGGTTGCTTTGTGGCCTAAGATGCGTCTATTCTGGAGAATGTTTCCTGTGCGTAGGAAAAGAATGTGAACTTTGCAGCTATTGGATGGACTGTTCTATACATGTCTATGAGTTCCAGTTGGTTGATTGTGGCCTTTAGATCTTCTGTATCTTTGTTGAGTTTCTTTCTAGATGTTCTGTCCTTTACTGAGAGTGATGTGTTGAAGTCTGCTACTATTACTGTGGAACTGTCAATTTCTTTTTTTGGTGATCTTAGAGTTTTTTTTTTGCTTTTTTTTTTTTAAATCTCTTGAATTTCAACTGCTGTTTTGGTATGATTTCCAGTTGTGAATTTATTTTGACATTTTGTTCTTGTATCATTTTCCTGAATTCTTACATTGTTTTGTTTGTTTTACAATGGTAGGAATAGGAATGGACACATTTTCTTACTCCTTTGACATTTCTAGTAAGCAAAACAACCAACACATAAGAAATGCACTTAATTGTCCCATTTTCATTGGTAAGGACACCAAGGTCCACAGAGTCATAGTAACATGATCTAGTCAACACAGGCAGTAAATGCAACAGCTGGCAAGTAATCACTTGTCATAATTACCTTAAAGGTCATGCTCTTTTACAGTGCTAAGATACTACAAGAAAAGAATGCTTTAGATAATATATGTACAGATTTTGAAATTACATATACATTTCCTTCAATTGTACATGCATTTTATCTGTTTTGTTAGGTGCTGTCAAGTTGGTTTCAACTCATAGCTACCCTATGTACAACAGAAGAAAACACCAAACACCGCCTGGTCCTGTGCCATCCTCACAATCATTGTCATGCTTGAGACCATTGCTGCAGCTGCTGTGTCAGTCTATCTTGTTGAGAGTCTTCCTCTTTGTCACTGGCCCTCTATTTTACCAGCATTTTGTCCTTCTCCAGGGACTGATCCCTCCTGATAATGTGTCTAAAGTATGTGAGATGTAGTCTCGCCCTGTTTGCTTTGAAGGAGCGTTCTGGTTGTACTTCTTTCTAGACAGATTTGTTTGTTCTTTTGACAGTCCATGGTCTATTCAATATTCTTTGTCAGCATCACAATTCAAAGGCATCAATTCTTCTTCAGTCTTCCTTATTCATCTAGTTTTGATGTTATCAAAGTCACTGCACTATAAAAATTTATGAAACCAAAATATTTGAGACATTTATTAAAAATATCAACAAAGGCTGTCTTCTCATTGAAGAAATTATGAGGGAATAATAAATTATATCTTGCTTTATATACTAAAATGTTAATCTTTATCATCAAATTTAAAAAAAATGAAGTTTTTCTTTTAATAAGTTTTAATATCAATAATATTAATGCTTCAAATTCCATTAACATTTCATTGTAAATGACTGTTGACAACACCTACAGACAAGAAACCTCAGTAATTATTTTTTAAAAGAGTTAAATATCTCTAAACCAACATTTAACAACTGCATTATCAGAGGGAAATATGGAGAAAATTATTTTATTAAACAATAATTGAAGATTCATGCAGTAATTGAACTGACGAAGGGCTTTAGAAGGAATTTTCCCTAGATTTTTTGTGTTAAAGTACAGTTATAGACAGTAAGAAATTAAGACTTTTCTAAAGCTACAAATGCCAGATACAAATACTTCTTATATATTTAGCAAGACAGATATCTATTGATTTACATACCAAAAAATTATATTAAACCATCAAGTTTATAATTCTCATTATTTAAAGACATGTTTTAGTTGATGTATCTCTCTATGCCTAAATCTGTATATTTATGTTTATATACACTGAAACCTGTGAGACCCAGAACTTCAGGGGACTGCTTTGTTTTTCTGGGTCTTGCAAATTTTCTGCCTTTGACTGGGTGCAGTCTTACTACTTTTCTATTGCCCTCTATTGGTGGAAAATATTTGAGTTTTCCTTCCCTGATGGTTTCTCCCTTACGCAGTTTTCAGCTTTCACAGGTTTTACTGTGTCTTCAGATTTTTTTCCTTATGTGTTAAAAGTAGTAACCCTTAACATAAAATTAAGCTAAGAAATTAAATATTTCTGGAAAGAAATATTTTAAAATTATTTCAGACAATAACAATAAATATTTACTGATGTATTGTCAAATAGCAAGTTTTAAATTTTGCTTAAATTATAAAAATATTCTGAATTCACAAATCTCATTTTCACTTTTTTTTAATTTCTCTCCCTTTTAATATGATAGTTGTATCCCTATCTTGAGACTCAAAAAACAAATGGAATGATAATTTCACTCTTATTTGGCCACAATATATGATCATTGTTTAGTTTAAAGGCAGATAAAAACTGAGTAAACTTTGTTTCACTCTGGTTATTTAGGCAACTTAAAAAAATGTATACCTAATTGCTGTGATAAATGCATTTATAAATATAATAAAAATAAACTAATGATGTACACCACAACACACTTTATTATTCGAAATTGTCATTGGTAGATTTAACATCTTTTTCTGCTTTGTAGGTTACGTTCATTATGAATGATTTCAAAACTGCCTTTTCATATGAGTTACATAACTTGCCTCATTTGCAGGACTGAAATGGTTATAAATATTTATTTTTGATAACAAAATAATATATTTTATTTGATTTTCCATAGATTCATGTGTTTTTAAACATATAGCATAGCTGTAATCTCAAATTTATTTTAGTTTATCATTTAAATAACAAAATCAAGTATCTAGCACTTGTTTGCTTTCTAAAGTATTGGAAAATTGTATGTTTTTCAGTTCTTTTCTAAATTATTTCATTACTAGATCTTTATACAAAAAAATTAGAAAAATAAGACTGTTCATAAATTTCCCCATATGTAAATCAGATATCAAATAATTATCAAGCTTATATAATTGCCAATTTATTTAAAATATACTTCTTCTAGCTTTCTTTTTAAAACTCAAATTATTATGAATCTTCTCACAGTAATATACTTAAATTGGCTTTCAAAAAATCAATTTTACAATACCCACCATTCTTACTTTAACTTTCGTCATGATCAATTCAAATTAACTTTTCATCTAATGCTTTTTCCTCTCTTATATATTCTCAATAATAAAGAAAAAAAAACATGTATTCATTTCATTTAAGGGTCCAGTTTTGAGTGGAATATAAATTTGGACATAGTTCCCTTAAAATAAACTTGAAATTCCTATCTTAGTATTTTATTCTTACTTAATTTTAACAACATAAAATAGTTTTAATCTCTTTTGTTATTGGAAAGGGCAAAATATTCAGATAACCAAATGAACACAGCAATGTTTAAATATTATTATTTCCTTTTTAAAAACTATATTAAATTGCTCATGTTGACTTCTTCATATTTGTCTTCCTGAATTATAAATCTTTATGTCTTCCATTTTCTTCTGTTCAGAGGAAATATGTTCTTGATGACCTCAAGATACAACAGATATAGCACGTCATTTTAAATCAGTCAAAATCAGGAGACATTTAGGAAAGTCAAATATCTTCTCTTTTACAAAATTCACAGAAGCAAAGCCCATTTTCGTAGGTTGCTGTGTGACAATAAAATAATAAGGAAGCAACCCTTTAAAATTAAGTGTCTTTCCTGGACACGAGAGCCTTTAAAATCATGATATATTTGAAGAAACACATGCAGATGAGTCAGGCTCTGTTTTTAGTTTTCATCCAGTTGGCTCCAGCTCAAGGAAACCCATGTACAACAGAGTAAAATGTTGACTGATTCTATACCATCTTCGTGATCATTAGTACGCTAGATATGATTGTTGCAGCTACTGTGTATTTGCACTACCTTCCATCATATGGAGCTCCTCTTCCAACACTATATGGACAATATACTGTTGGGATCCATAGGATTTTCATGGGCTAATTTTCAGAAGTAGATCACCAGGCCTTTTTCCCTAGTTTGTCTTAGTCTGGAAGCTCTGCCAAAACCTGACCACCATGGTGATCCTGCTGGTATTTGAAATACCAGTGACATAGCTTCCAGCATCATAGCAACATGCAAGCCACCACAGTACCATTAACTGACAGATAGTTAGTGGAGATAGGCTATAGTATCTAAGAATTAATGAGAAAAGAAGACAGAAAATCAACTAGGTGTCAGAACCCTGTAGTTTGAATTTCGTCCTGTGAGTGATGGTGTCTTAGTCATTTAGTGCTGCTACATCAGAAATATCACAAGTGGATGGCTTTAACAAAGAGAAATTTATTCTCTCACAGTCTAGTAGGTTACAAGTCCAAATTCAGGTCACCACCTCCAGGGGAAGGTTTTCTTTCTCCATCAGCTCTGGATGAAGGTCCTTGTTATCAATCTACCCCTAGCCGAGGGACCCTGGGTCCAAAGGACATACTCTGCTCCCAGTGTTGCTTTCTTGGTGGTATGAGGTCCCCCACTCTCTGCTCACTTCCCTTTCCTTTTATCTCTTGTAAGATAAAGGGTGGGTCAGGCCACACACCAGGGAAACTTCCTTTGTATTGGATCAAGGATGGGACCTGAGCAAGGGTGTTACATCTCACCTTCATCCTCTTCAACACGATCCAATCTTGCTTCATTAACCACAGACAGAGATTAGGATTTACAACACATAGGGAATCACATCAGATGACAAAATGGTAGACTATCATACAATACTGGGAATCATGGTCTAACCAAGTTGACACATATTTTGGTGGGAAACAATTCAATCTAAGACAGATGGGGTCTATTGGAGGCTTTTTAGGATGGGAAGGATTTGGTCAGATTTGTATTTATGAAAGATTATTGTAGCAGCAGTGTAGAGAATGGATTGGTTGTGAGCATGACTGGAGGCAGAAAAATTAGTTAAGAAACATTTGCAAATAGACTGTTGACATGACACTGGGAATACAAGGCCCTGATTCCGGCTCAAGCACCTCCAGCAAATTACTTGGCCTCTCTGAGGCCCCACAGCTACATGCTTGAAATGAGGAGATTGGACTAGTTGATCTCTACAGTAATACTTGCTCTGATACCATAATGGTAAAACAGCTTCCACAGTGTCTACTGTACTTTATAAGAAAAGGACTGTTTTTTTCACGGGATATTTGAGTCCTTCAAGATAACTGTTTTAACTGGCGTCTGTATCATAAGCGGAACACAAGCTGTTCATATAGAAATCGGAAAACTTCCTGATATCATTTAAAATTAATATGATATGTATACACCTGTTAAAGAATTGGTATCTCCCTTTTTAGGGTGTATTCTCACTTTATATAAAATTTGTGTATTAGAGATCTTCATCTAAGGTGATGATGAATAAATTGTAGCTAGCAGTTCTTAGTTTTATGATAAAACAGGGATTATTGCTTATTATATAATCCTTGAAATTCTTAAAATATTACCTATTCACAGAGCATACTGGTTGTTGTTGCTGATAGGTGCCGTGGAGTTAGCTCCAGTTAATCTGCACAGCAGGAGGAAACGCTGCCTGGCACTATGTTTAAGCCTATTGTTGCATTCACTGTGTCAGTCCATCTCTTGAGAGTCTTCCTCTTTTTGGCTGTCCCTCTACTTTACCAAGCATAATGTCTTTCTCCAGGGACTGGTCCTTCCTGATAACATGTCCAAAGTAAGTGAAACAGTCTCTCATTTCTTGCTTCTAATGAGCATTCTGGGAGGGTAGTTAAAATGTTCCTATTTATAAAAACACTAGGAAAAATGTTTTAAAAATAGTTGATAATACAAAAGTTTTCAAATGCATCTCTGAATTTGAGTAATTTTTTTAGCACTTCCCATTCTGTGTCATATAGTATAGACATTCATTTTAACCCATTTCTCTTAAGTACAAATTTTCACTGTCAGAAGAATTTGGTATAAATTACTTAAACATAGAGTAATAGATCCTAAAAAACCTTAGACACTGTAAAATAGCTTTAATAAAATTGTCATTATTTTCATTATTAAAGTCAGAGAAACTAATATTGTATATTCCTCTTTCATCTGTAAAAGCTTGTTCATAATTGCTCAATTTAAGTGACTGTAGGTATATCTGTTTTGAAAAGTGTCTACAATTGTCTTGAATCACATTCTATAACTGTTAAATGAATTTACGTACTGTCCATAAAGTACTTACAGTATTTAACTGCAGTGTGAAAAATGGCCTAGTTTGATCCTATTCTTGTTTTACATTAAATGTGATGATCTTTCGTAGTCTTGATCTGGACAATTATGAAGAAAACTGTAACTTTCTAGAAATGATTACCTTTGCATTTTCTCAAGATGTGCACATAGTCCTCTTTATAAAGTCACATATGTTTTCATGGGCACATTTTTTAAGGTATCATATCATTCCCAAGCTTATAACAACATCTTCTTTGGGTACTGGGTCATTTCCGGCACTTCAAGTTTCTTTGTTCTGATTACCATTTATTTCCTGCCTTGTTTTCCTGTGGGAACTGCTTATAGTGCCTTGTTTGACAAGTTTCCCCTATTATGGCTTCTTTTCAGCTCTTGTTACTACTCCTTGTGGTGTTTTACTGAGATTAATGTACTGTACAGTAAAATACATACTATATTTATTTTATTAAAAATGAAATAAATATTTCACAGATTTTACGTTCTTAATACACGTAGCATATTAAACATTCTATATATGTAAAAATAACTTTTCCAGACATTGGAGTACTTAGAGAAAAATACTTCTGTCAACTGAGTATGCTCAGAGATTGTTCAAGGGAGCAAAAGCAGTCTTTGTCCCTCCTTCACCTACATTACCCTAACACTGAACTTTGTACTGAAAGAATGTACCTGAGAAGAAGTAGACCTCTTTCTCTAGAGCCTTAGTTGTAATCTCCCCTTGTGCCTTATTGGTAAGCTATATGTTTAACTATATAATTGCACACTAGCAAGATTTACTCTTAAGTTCCCTAAAGGGAGTGGATGTTCTTCCTTTGACACCCTTAAGGCTGACCACTAGACTGTGACACACCCTGAACACAGACTGTGTCAAGGGGAGCTTCTCTCTTCTGACTCTTCCCTTTTCCTATGCCAGTTTCCTGCTATATAAACCTTGTGTCCCCATAACCTACAATGTGTCAAGGGGTTATGGGGGCATTGGAAAAGTTTATCAACTCACTTTGGTACAAAGGACCTTTTCGAGAGGAGCCAGTATGAGATAGAATTTTACCCTTCCTTCTCTGTTGTAATTACCCTACAAATAATTAATGCTTATGAAAATATCACTGAGTGAATGTCAATTATTTGCTGAGACCTATAGCCTTGCACAAACTTACTTTCAGTTTTCATGTTGGCATCTGAGAGTTAAGGGGCCAAGAATAGAGCCACAGCTCTTGAATTAATTTTAAGGAGAATCATGGTCAAATCTGTCCATTTCTCTGCTATTCAAAGCACTCATCTTTGAACTGCTTGGGTTGAACTAGATGGTTTTTATTTTACCATTTTTCTTTAAATATTTGATTCTGATTACTTACATTCCAAGACAAAAGGTACTTTCATAAAATTATCAATGTATTAGGCATTTGTGGTTCAGTGGTAAAATTTTTGCCTTCCATGCAAGAGACCTAGATTTGATTCCTAGCCAATATACCTCATGTGCACCCTCCACCAGTCGGCCATTGGAGGCTTACATGTCACTATGATGCTGAACAAGTTTCAGTAGAGCTTCAAGGCTAACATGGACTAGGAAGAAGGCTTGGCAATCTATTTGCAAAACTCAGCCAGTGAAAACCCTATGGACCGTGAGAGTCCTATCTGCAACCAGTCATGGGATGGCACAGAACCAGGCATTGTTTTGTTCCATTGTGTGTGTGGTTGCCATGAGTCAGGGCTGACTGGATGGCAGCTAACAATGAATAAGTGTATATTACAATTTAAATAAAGCATGCATAAATCTCTTGTATGTGTAATAAATTTTAGTTTACTCTAGTGTCATGTAGTTTTGAAAAAAAAAAAAAAACTAATGAGACCCTGAGCTACAGAGGTCATCTAGTATCTGCCTCATGTTTGTTTCAAGAGCTAATAGTCCCTGACTTACGATGGGGTTCCCTTCCAACTGTTCCCTCGTAAGTCGGTCCTGAGGTAAGTCAAGTATTTTTTTTTTTAGTTTTCATTGTTATTGCCTTTTATTGTCAGTATCTTTATAAATCTGATCTTTATTTGTCTTTAAAAAAAAAAAAATTTTTTTTCTTTTTTTTTGGATTGGAAAAATTACATATAAATTTACAGATACATTTTAATACATATATACATAAAAAAAGTATATAAAAAATATATATACATACATACATAAAAAATACACAAACCATAAAAATTTATTCCAAAGTTAGACAACATTGGCATTTTGTCAGTTGCAGTAATAGCTCCATTTGTGGAAGGTACTGGATCATCCGGATTATCAATGGGAATGGGAGTAGCATTTCTCTTCAGAAAACCAGTGAGAGTCATCTGCATGGTCCTTTTTTTCTTCGTACATTTCACAGTAATTTCTCACCACTTCCGAAATCTGCCTATCAACTTTAGCAAAGTGATCAGGTTTGGGTCCATGTTTTCAAGCAACTGAAGACCCTGATTTACTTTAGAAGACACTTCGGCTAATCCTTTCCTTGTAAATCATGACATTGAACATCTGTGAGTGAACATTTGAGAAGGATAACCTCAGCTAATTAGGTGTTGCAGCACGTATTACTAACAATAAAATAAGATAGAAAAAGAAAGGCGGTTGTAACTTCAATTCGTCGTTACTCACTATATCATAAGTCAGGATCTAACTTTAGGCCCATCTCCAACAATCCTGACGTGGCTTTAACTCAGAGTCTTTATCTTCCATAAAGCATGGGTAATTAAACATTCTTCTATATATTCTACCCTTAACCCATATATATATATATTTCGAGACTGGGGCAGAAGAGTCTGTGATCTTGGCCATTTCATCAGAGGGCTCCACATATTTTTACCACATACAAAAATAATTTTATAAGTGACACTTGGGCACCTCTGTCACTCCAGATCCAAGGGTTCTGGGTTGAAACAGGGTGACCATAACCCTAAATATCTGCTCTTGTGAGTAATGCCCTTCTACCCCTGGGGAACCACTTCGCTGCCTCTCTTGCCCCGTGTCCTGGAGACAAAAGATATCAGAATGTTGAGAACATTTGTGGATGTGCTACTGCCTACGTTACAATCTGCACTGTGACAGAGTGTGGAGACAATTAGAGCAACAGAAGCGTTTAGGTAAGAGAAAAGACAAATTAATTAACTTGTCAAATTCTTCCTCTCAGCATGAATGCAATAGATTTCTGCATAACCAAGTATCAATTCCCAGTAACACTGAGAGACCTTTTTTTTTCTTCTCTTCTGTTTCACTCCATGGTTCCAGAAATACTCCCAAATTGCATGGTATTCAGAACAGTTGCACATGGTGTTTGAAGAACATATTGCAGCATTAAACACTCCCTCTTATTGTAAGTGTATATATATATGTAAATCTGATTAAAAATGCATACCATGATATCAACTTTTTATAACAGTAACAAGATGGAAATTGACCATTGGAATTTGGAGTTTTTATTTTTAAGAAACAAATTTAATTATTTATATTCAGTTAACTTTTCAAAAACTTAATTTAATAACATAATTTTTATCTTCTTTTGAATTTAAAGTGTTAATGTGCTTTAATTAAAGTGTGTCTTTGCCTTTTAATTTTAGTGAATAAAACAAAAAAAACCTGCTGTCATTGTGTTGATTCTATATCAAGGCAACCCCATGTGTTACAGAGTAGAACTGCTCCATAAGGTTTTCTTGGCTGTAGTCTTTACAGCAGCAGATCTCCAGGCTTCATCCTAAAGTGATAACAAAATTAAACTTTATAGAATAAGAATATACTGATTTACTAAATTCTTTTGATCCACATATTGCTGGCTCATCAATAAAACCTTTGAACATGCCACAAAAATATTAAATTCTGTCTGATATTTGACTGATTTTCAGTCATATAAAATCATAGCTTTTCACAACATTTCCTATTTTATTGGTGTGATGGTATAATTACCATGATGGAAGGAGTGGGTGTATTTTAATAATTTGTTGTGTCTATTTATAACCTTTAAATATGTAGTTGATCCTCCATTATTTGGCCATTCTTTTGGCCACATAATTGTAATGGAGGAGCTTGACCTCAGTAGCAAACATCTGCCTATTATGTTGAAATAATGTATTTCCTTTTTTACCCTGGCTGTTTTGATAAGAAATCAAACATAATTCATGCCCTGGCCAGCAAAACCAACGCAATGTTCAAACAAAATGAAGTGCCTTAGACAACTAACCAGGTCCCAGATCAAAGTATGTTTACCACAGAGACTTCTAATCTTATGTGAATTATTGTCTAGAATCCTGAATCCAAGCCGAAGTTTAATCTCGATTGCTGCAGAAGCACCTCAGGGTCTCCTTTTGCCTCGCTGAACTTCAGCATTTTGTTTTGAGGCTGCCATTTTCTAAGGCGGGAGCATTGGTGGTTCAGCGGTAGGATTCTTGACCTTCATGCAGGAGAATCACAGTCGAACTCGGTTTCTGGACAATGCACCTAATGCACGTCCACCACGCCCCTGACTAAGACAGGCTAGAAAGAAAGGCCTGGGGATCCTGCACCTAATCAGGAGGATGGTCAGGGGACAATTCAGCAGCAGCTAACAGTCTTTTAAGGCACTTTCTCGTTAACTCCAGGCCTGAGCTACCATATTGGCCAAGGCTTTTATCCTGACTTTCTTGACAGCAGGGGTTACCTTGTACATAATGGTGTCCTTGGTGGAGGTGGCTGGTTTGTATTTGGATTTTTAGCATCTAGCTCAATGAGCACCCAACACATACAGACTTGTTGAATGAATAAAATTAATGGATGAATGAATAAATTTGAAACTATGATCTCTATTTTTCTTCTTTTAGGCTACGTCTATAGGTTTTTATTTTCAGTATATAACCCATTGCTGTTGAGTTGATTCTGACTCATAGTGACCCTATAGGACAGGGTAGAACTGCCTCAGAGCATTTCCAAGGAGTGCTTGGTTGATTTGAACTGCCGACCTTTCGGTTAGCAGCTGTAGCTCTTAACCACTATGCCACCAGGGTCTCCATTTTCAGCATAGGGCCTACATTTTTATTTTTTTATTTTTGACAGTTTCTCTCTCTTTTTTTTTAATGTCCTGGGGAGTTTTAAGAGGAAAATTATGTTTTGAAAATATTTGAAGGCTTCCCTAGCAAAATGACTTCTTAGCTATGTGTATGTTCTTTGTGTTCTGATTCTTGGGTAATAACAGCTAACAATAGTACATCCTCTTCAGTTCCAGGCACAGGTCTAGGCAGTTTTACGTATAACTTATTTTATCTTCATAATAATCCATTAAAGTAGATACTTTCATTATCTCCATGTTACAGATGAGGAAACAAGGAAAGGGGATATATATAGCAAGGTCACATAGCTCACATGCACTCTGACTTTCTTTTGTTTGGTTTCTTGTTTTTTTGTTTGCTTATTTTCCTGGAAGGGATGAATATTAAAATTAATCATCTGAGGGAGAGGAAGGTGTTAGACAGTAAATGAAAATCGAGACAGAAGGCTTTAGAAGCTGGGGAAGAAAATAATCTGCCGTTGCCCAAGATTTGCTTTCTTATAAATAGACTTCAAAGAACTTATATTTAAGGTATGGGTTTTTGGTTTGTAGGACTTTGTATGACACCATAAGATGTAAGAACATCAGAGGCTCATAATTAACATAGTGTGGGCAGCCTCATAATGCAAACAATTTCAATTAAAACCAGATTATCCAATTACATGGTATACTGGCTCTATGATATATGAGATTTTATTAAAGTTCTCTTTAAATGTTATAGCATTTTCCTATCTGTAATAAATGATGGTAATGAAAAGGTTATGTGCCCATAATTGACCCACAGTATTAAGTTAGCACAGCATAATTAAACATATATTCCCACAGTAAAGGAAATCTCTGGAGGCCAAAAGAGTGGTTTGATACAAACTACTTTAAAATATTCTGCAACCTAAATCCAGGGTTGAGAGTTGTCAACAACTAGCAAACATGGCTTTATAAGAAGGATGTCTATCTACCTTCTTTTCATATGTTTATATTATACAGTTGCCAAATGAAGAAATTTTATATTTCTTCTATGTAGCTTCACTGGAGAAAATATTCACAAACTAAATAATTCGATGTTTTAATTACAAACCACACCTCCTTAATAGAGTCTTTTAAATTTTGGGAGGAATCATTTTAAAGAAAAATGAAAAGTTATTATTAAAGATTCAAGTTCTTATAAAACCAAGGCTTACTGGATCTATTGAGACTGCTGGAACCCCCTAATCAATTGCTCTGAAATAATCTTCAAACAATGAACCAAAATTATTTCCTGAAGTCTTTTTTAAGCTAAACAACCGTTTAGCTAAATTAGTAAAAAATGTGCCATGAGAATTCTTTTAGAGAGTTACCTACATGAGATCAAATTGTGAGCAGTAACTCCAAAGCACAAATGAGACGTTTGAAAAAAAATTTAGGGAACAGTAATTCTAAAACAATATGGGCAGAGATAGCAAAAATGGTGGGACAACAGAAGAATGCAGCCAATGTTATTGAACTGTACATATAGAAATTTATGAGTGTGCATATGTTCTGCTGTGTATATTTTTATCAAAATTGATATTTAAAATATTATTAAAGAATTTTGCACAGGCGAGTGAAAGATCAGTTTTGTATTGAGAAAAGATAAGTTTTGCATTACCAAAGACAGGACTGCATACTGCATACAGGCAACATTGGATTCAGGAAGTCCATCTAGGAAGATTTTGCAGTAAGCAGATAATGAAGAATGATGCCCTAGACTACAGCAGTGTAACAGACTTGCAGAAAAGTGGATGGAACCAAGCTACATTTAGGAGGTAGCAATATTATTTTATGATAGAGTTGGTATGGGCCGTGAGGAAGATTGAGGAATAAGGCCAGGACACAGATTTCTTGTTCAGGCAATTAAGGGCTGAAAATGGCAAATACGTAGTTTGAAATGCCTATAGAACGTATATGTGAAAATAGTATGTCTGGAGTTGGGTATTGATTTAGGGCTACTCAGTGTATTAATTCATTGAGCAAGTAGATTCTGAGTGCTTAATGTGTGTCAAGCCAGCTGGTTATCTCTGAGATAACAGTAGAATAAAAACCCGTTGTTACTTTTCCTAACAAATATGTCAATTTCAGTGAGAAAAATACATGGTAGAAGACATCATCTAGCGTTGATGGTCAAAGAAGATTCTCCAGAGAAAGGGACATTTAAGCTGAAACTTGTTACTCAGTAGGGTTGCATTAGACATTGAAAGAAATCCAATGTGACTGTAGCTCAAAGAAGAAGAAAGTGAATAGCACGATATATGATTTACGAGTCTGGCAAAAGTGAGACAGCACTGCTTGCCAGTGACATATCTCAGCTTGGGAAATTATTTTTTCTATTTTATATTTTAAGACTTTAGCTGCTGCAAAGAGAAAGTATTGGGATTATGAATGGATGGGGAAACAATGTGGATGTCAAAGCTCATTTAATCTCTACACAAAACTGATATAAATAAAACCACATGGACTAGATTTTTTGTAGTAGAATTAAATGAAGAACAAATCTAAACACATTTAGGAGGTAGAATTTATAGGAACATGAAATGATTGTACATGGAGATGGTTAGGGAGACTGCTTAAAATTCTGACTTGAAAAGTACATATTATCACTGAGAAGAAGAAACATTAGGAAAAACGCAATTGTTTTTGTCTAGGAAGAAAAGAGTTAAAAGATCCATACTAGATATCCTGAATTAATGGAACTCAAAAGTTTAATTGTATAACTTGTTATATGGATACACCAAAACCAAACCAAACCAAACCCCTATCGTCAAGAAGATTCTGACTCATAGTGATCCTATGGAGCAGTTCTACTCTGAAGGAACAGCTGGTGAATTCAAACTGCTGACCTTTTGATTAGCATCTGAGCTCTTAACCACTGCACCACCAGGACCTCCTTTGGATACAGTGTTTAGAAAAAAAAAGAGGGGCAGTGGTGAAGAAAAAGCCATAAATAATCTGGAGGTCCCATTGAGGTCAAATAATAGTTTGAGTGGGAATTACTGATCAATCAGTGTCATAAAAGAGATGATTATGATTGCAGAGTTAGATATTTGAATCAGTAATATCAAAAGTGTGATAATTTTCAGATGATTTGATCAATGGTTTGTATTGATACTGGGTCTGAAGTGAACAAGGATAAGTAGAGAAAGAATGTAAAAGAGAGAAGAGAAAACACCTCAGGACAGAATCCTGATCAATTAGAAGTTAAAATTTGGTAATATAGGAGGAATGAGATAAAAACCTCAGGAAGAGATGCAAGATAATTTAAAAACAACAACAAAAAATGATTGAAACAAGCAGTTGTATTTTCCTGCAAGCCAAAGATCAAGATTTTTTTGGCAAACGGAAATACAGTCAATTATGTTAAATCTAGTCAAACGGGCAAGAAGAAGAAGACTGAAAAGTAACATTTGGATTTATGGCTTGAGTTTAATACTAAGTGGCATGAATAAAAGGAAGAAATGGGAAGAAGACTTTCATGAGTAACAGAATGAGTTTTTGTCACTCATGAATAACATATAACTACAATTATTATATTAGACAGTATGAATACACAAAGGAACAAATACCAAGTTTTCCATTTATATATAGAATATTATGTCACTTAGCCATACTCTGGGGGTTTGCATGTTTCTGTGATGCTGGAAGCTATGCCACTGGTATTCAAATACCCACAGGGCCACCCAGGGTGGACAGGTTTCTGCTGAGCTTTCAGACTAAGACAGGCTACGAAGAAGGACCCAGTGGTCTACTTCTGAAAAGAATTAGCCAATGAAAACCTTATGAATAGCAGTGAAACATTGTCTAATATAGCCCTGGAAGATGTACCCCTCAGGTTAGAAGGCACTCAAAAAGATGACTACGGAAGGGTTGACTCCTGAAAGTCAAGTCAACCTTAATGACGTGGGTGAAGTCAGGCTTTTGGGACATTCAGTTGCTGATGTGGCATGACTCAAAATGAGAAGAAAGAACTGCAAACATCCATTAATAACTGGAACATGCAATGTACAAAGTATGAATCCAGGAAAATTGGACATCATCAAAAACGAAATGGAATGCATAAATATTGATATTGTAGGCATTAGTGAGCTGACATGGACTGGTATTGGACATTTTGAATTGGACAATCATGTGGTTTACTATGCCAGGAATGATGACTTGAGGAGGAATGGTGCTACATCTATCATCAAAAAGAACATTTCAAGATCTATCCTGAAGTACAACGCTGTCAGTGATAGGATAATATCCATATGCCTACAAGGAAGGCCAGTTAACACAAACATTATTCAAATATATGCGCCAACCACTAAGGCCAAATATGAAGAGTCTGAAGATTTTCACCAACTTCTGCCACCTGAAATTGATCAAACGTGCAATCAGAATGCACAGATAATTACTGGCTATTGAAATGCAAAAAGTGGAAGCAAAAAAGAAGGATCGGTAGTTAGAAATGTGTCTTTGGTGATAGACAGGATGCCAGAGATCAAATGATAGAATTTTGCAAGAACAATGACTTCTTCATTGCAAATACCTTTTTTTCACCAATATAAACTACACATGCGGACCTCACCAGCTAGAATACACAAGAATCAAATCCACAACACCTGTGGAAAGAGATGATGGTAAAGCTCAATATTATCAGCCAGAACAAGGCCTGGGGCCTACTGTGTAACAGATCATCAATTGCTCATATGCAAGTTGAAGTTGAAACTGAAGAAAATGAGGACAAACCCATGAAAGCCAAAGTCTGACCTTGAGCATATCCTATCTGAATTTTGAGACCATCTCAAGAACAGATTTGACGTGTTGAACACTAATGATGGTAGACAAGAGGAGTTGTTGAATGCACTAGGGATGTCATACATGAAGAAATCAAGAGGTCATTAAAAAAGACCGGAAAGAAAGAAATGAACAAAATGGATGTCAGAGGAGACTCTGAAAGTTGCTCTTGAAAGTTGAGTAGCTAAAGCGAAATGAAGAAATGATAAAGTAAAAGAGCTGAACAGAAGACTTCAAAGAGAGGTTCAAGAAGACAAAGTAAACTATTATAATGATATGTGCAAAGACCTGGAAACAGGAAACCAAAAGGGAAGAACACGCTTGGTATTTCTCAAGCTGAAAGAACTGAAGAAAAAATTCAAGCCTGGAGTTGCAGTATTGACGAATTCTACAGGGAAATATTAAACAATGCAGGAAGCATCAAAAACAGATGGAAGGAATACACGGAGTCACTATACCAAAAAGAATTGGTCGATGTTCAACAGTTTCAGGAGGTAGCATATGATCAGGAACCAATGGTATTGAAAGAAGAACTCCAAGCTGCACCGAAGATATTGGCAAAAAACAAGGCTCCAGGAATTGACGGAATACCAGTTGAGATGTTTCAATAAATGGACGCAGTGCTGGAAGTGCTTACTGGTCTAGGCCAAGAAATTTGGAAAACAGCTACTTGGCCAACCAACTGGAAAAGATCCATATTTATGCCTATTCCCAAGAGAGGTGATTCAACTGAAAGTGGAAATTACAGAACAATATGATTAATATCACATTCAAGTAAAACTTTTATAAAGATTATTCAAATGTGGCTGGAGCAGTATATCAACAGAAAACTTCCAGAAGTTCAAGCTGGATTCAGAAGAGGACGTGGAGCCAAGGATATCATTGCTGATGTCAAATGGATCCTGGCTGAAAGCAGAGACTACCAGAGAGATATTTATCTGTATTTTATTGACTATGCAAAGGCATTCAACTCTGTGGATCATAACAAAGTATGGATAACATTGAAAAGAATGGGAATTTCAGAATACTTAATTGTGCTTATGAGGAATCTATACAGAGATCAAGAGGCAGTCCTTCGAACAGAACAAGGAGATACTCCATGGTTTAAAGTCAGAAAAGGTGTGCATCAAAAAAGGGTTGTATTCTTTCACCATATTTATTCAATCTGTATGCTGAGCAAATAGCCCAAGAAGCTGGACTATATGAACAAGAACACGGCCACAGAATTGGAGTAAGACTCATTAACAACCTGCATTATGCAGATAACATGACCTTGCTTGTTGAAAGTGAAGAGGACTTGAAATACTTAGTGATGAAGATCAAAGACTACAGTCTTCAGTATGGAGTACACCTCAACATAAAGAAAATAAAAATCTTCACAACTGGACCAATAAGCAACATTATGGTACAGCGATAAAAGATTGAAGTGTCAAGGATTTCATTTTACTTATATCCACAATCAACACTCATAGAAGCAGTGTCAAGAAATCAAAAGACACATTGCATTGGGCAAATCTGCTTCTAAAGACTTCTTTAAAGTGTTAAAAAGCAAAGAAGTCACCTTGAGGACTAAGGTGTGCCTGACCTAAGCCATTATGTTTTCAATAACCTCATATGCATGTGATAGCTGGACAATGAATAAGGAATACCAAAGAAGAAGGAAACCTTTGAATTGTGGTTTTGGTGAAGAACATTGAATATACTATGTACTGCCAAAAGGATGAACAAATTTGTTTGGAAGAAGCACAACTGGAATGCTCCTCAGAAGGAAAGATGGTGAGACAGTGTCTCACGTACTTTGGACATGTTATCGGAAGGATCTGTCCCTGGAGAAGGACCATCGTTCTCGTTAGAGGGTCAGAGATGAAGCAGAAGACCCTCAACAAGATGAACTGACACAGTGGCTACAACAATGGGCTCAAGTACAACAACAATTGTGAGGATGGAGCAGGACCGGACAGAGTTTTGTTCTGTTGTACATAGGGTCATTATGAGCGAGAACTGACTCAAAAACACCTAAAAACAACAACAATGATTAGTTCCAGTTTAAAGTTATCTGCATAAAACAGATGCTGAAGTCACTTTGCCTACTAAGTTATTGCTGCAAATATTGTAAAGAGAGTGTAAGACGTTTGAAACAGTACAATTTAAATTCATCATTTGTCAGCTCTCGTAATGTGGTGGCTTGGATGTTGCTATGATGATGGAAGCTATGTCAGCAGTATTTCAAATGTTAATATTGCCCCTTACAGTGAAAAGGTTTCAGTGGAGCTTACAGACTAAGATAAACTAGGAAGAAAGATCTGGCAATCTACTTCAGAAAATCAGTCAACAAAACTCTATAAATCACAACAGAATATTGTCCAATTTAGTCCTGGAAGATGAGCCCTCTAGGTTGGAAAGCATTACATAATAATAGCCACAACAATATGCTCAAACATACCAACGATCATGAAGAAGCTACAGGGCTGGACAACATTTTGTTCTGCTATAGACAATGTTGCCATGAGTCAGAGCAACTAAGAACAACTATTTCAATATATTCATATTATTCACTGACACATTATCCTATACCTAACTCTCGTCTTCTCTCCTTCAAATGTACTTATTTAAATCTTGATCTATAACTTAAAACATATTAATTATTTAACAATAAGAAATTATTACAAAGCATATACAGTAGCATTTTGGAATATACTTATGTTTATATATACTGCTTTAGTAAAACAATATTATATTAATATATCTCATTTCTACAATGGAATATGTTTCTTGAGGTCATACAAGAACTCAAATAGAGTTGTAAATGTCCTTGTTTGCTTAAAAAACAGCATTTTTTTTAGTCTAGGTTTTTCATCACGATAGTTATTACTTGTGCTGTTATCACTCAATTCTTTACCCTGTGTTGAAAAATATTCCTTGGTATAAACTGTGTTCTCAGAAATGGTTAAGATCAATAAAGGCCAAAAAAGAAATAAAGTCTCCCAAGAAGAAATCAAAGGAGATACGTAGTGTTTTAGAGCTTCCGAGGGGAGTTGGGAATTAAGACTACTCCAGGTGGCTCTTAAAATCATCTAAAACTTTCACAGTAGGGCGGTGTGCCAAGAAAGCCATAAAAATTCAGTGCATGCTGGATGCTTTTTGTTTGCTAATCTTTTGAACATTCAGAACGTTAAAGGAGACTGTGTCACTTTTCATTTAAACAATGTTTAATAACAGCCGTCTGATAAAAATTCCACATATCATACAGTCTGAAGTAAAAAATAATTTCTGCTGTCCTCATCAACAGTAAAACTGTCAAGGAACTAAATAATCTCACTGAAGAAGACAATGTATTTACCAGCTCAGAGTCTTTGTTCAATTTTTGCAAGCTACTTAATGCAAACATTGTCACCATTTTATTTGACACAACTGTAAAAAATAGTGAAAAAAAAAGTTGAAATATTCTGTTTTAGCTTGTGAAAAACTGCAGATGTCACCAATAGTTTATTACTATTAATTCTCAATCTGCATACTGAACACTTTTCTCCTTTCTTCTGGTAGTAGATATTTTCTTTGAGGTTAGATAAGAGTTTGAGATAGTATTCCTTACTAACAGGGAACACAGAAAGAAAAAAATTGAGTGAAATCTGATAAACATTTTCAAGATATATTTTTCATTGAAGAATGCAAAGTCTTGACCAACAATGATACTGACCTTACTGTCCTTTACTTAAGATTCTAAAATATATTCTGACATTATCATAACCATCAGTAATTTCTTGGTAGCCTCTTTGAGGAAAACTACAAAACCAAAAGTCAAAAAAACCTTAAATTGTTCTTAGTCATATATATATGTATATATATATATATTCACTTTGCTAATCATTATTTTAACTTTGTCACAAAAATAGTAGCTCTTCTTGATATTTTCCTGACCTTCTTTGAATTTTGGATTGGTTGATGTTTGGTTCTTTTAAGTCTTCCTCTTTGGGCAGGTTATCAACCAGGGTGGTGAAAACTCAGCTGTAGTTTGAATTCACCCAGGGAAGAAAGGCCTGGTGATCTGTCCCTGTACATTTTACAGCTAAGAAAATCCTATGGAGCAATTCTGCTCTGTAAGACATGGGAGTGTCATAAGTCAGAATCAACTTCTCACAACAGTTTGTTTTTTTTTTTTTTTTTAATCGCTTTGGAAATAAAATCCAAGTGAATTAGTCTCTAGTCTTTTTCAGTACTTTATCATTTATTTATGCTCATTTATATACATATTATTGTAAGATAGTGCTCAGTGCAAAGGAAATTCTCAACAAAATAATGCTATATGGATCATTTATCACATATTTAATAGTTGATTCCATGTGGTGTTGTTATTGTTGTTGCTGTAAAGTGAATTCTAACTCTTGGCTACCCCATGTGTGATGATTAGAACTGGTTCATAGGGTTTTCAAGGCTGTGAGTTTACAAAGTAGATCGCCAAGGCCATCTTCCAAGGTACCGCTCTGGTTTGTTTCCAGTTACCAACCTTTCAGCTAGTAGTCCAGTGCTTAAATATTTTCACCGACCAGGGCTGTCTATAGTAGTGAGAAAAGAAAACATTGCCCTCCTCATAAGGATCTTATATGGAAAAAAAACTTAGTCCCACACATCATGGCATTAAAGAATTTTTTAACGCAATCATAAAAAAAGCTTTGGAGTCATAAGAAAACTTATAAGAGCATGTCACCATTACAAAGTAAATCTCAGTGATCAATTTCTATTTAAGAGATCAATCTACTAAAGGGATGTCATTCTGATGGAAATCCAATATGTAAAATTTGAAAAGGATAAAACAGAATATGGATTCTTTCTTTAAGTGTCAACACCAAAACAGCTTTCAATTCGACAATCATTAGAAAAAAAAAATCCAGAAAAATATACGTTAACAAAGCAAGATTCATCTAAAGTGAAAATATTTACAAAGGAAATGTTTATCTCTTTTTACAACATTGAAAACATAAAACAAAACACCAAGAAAATTAATAGCCAAGAGTACAGAACACTTACAATGCCAGGCAATTACTTGTTTACATGCTTTAGCTTATAGGGCAGCTTTCAAAGTGCGTTCACCATATAAGCAACAACAGCATCATCTGAGAACTTGTTAGAAATCGAAAGTCTCACACCACATGTCAAACTTACTAAATCAGAAACTCTCAGGGTGGTTCTAAAGCAAGCTGAAGTTTTAGAATCACTAAAGTAATATACTCCTCACAACTCTTGAATATTATTATCACCATTTTACAGATGGAGTCTTGGTTAGATTATTTTCTTGCCCACAGTGGTGACAAAGCAAGTGAGTTTTGAGTTAGCTTCCAAATACAGACAGCTTATTTGAATGGACCCTTGTGTTCTACACCACTAAATTCCTGAAGTGTAAATAGCAGGGAAGGTATTAGGTCTTTCTAAACAAGGGATTTACAGTAGCATAAGAGTTAAAATCTAAAACTTTGGAATCACATTTCCCAGGTGTAAAATTTGCTGCTCTATCATCCATCTATCTATCTATCTATCTATCTATCTATCTATCTATCTATCTATCTATCTATCTATCTATCTATCTATCTATCTATCTATCTATCTATCTATCTATCTATCTATCATCTATCTATCATCTATCTATCTATCTATCTATCTATCTATCTATCTATCTATCTATCTATCTATCTATCTATCTATCTATATCTATCTATCTACCTATCTATCTATCTACCTATCTATCTATCTACCTATCTATCTATCTACCTATCTATCTATCTACCTATCTATCTACCTATCTATCTATCATCTATCTATCTATCTATCTATCTATCTATCTATCTATCTATCATCATCATCATCATCATCATCTATCTATCTATCTATCTATCTATCTATCTATCATCATCATCATCATTATCTATCTATCTATCTATCTATCTATCTATCTATCTATCTATCTATCTATCTATCTATCTATCTATCTATCTATCTATCATCTGTCTATCCATCTGTCTATCTACGTATCTATGTACCTATATGTCTGTCTGTCTATCTATCTATCTATTATCTACCTGGAAACCCTGGTAGTGCAGCAGTTAAGCGCTACAACTGCCAACCAAAGGCTTGGCAGTTCAAATCCACCAGCGCTCCTCGGAAACTCGATGGAGCAGTTGTACTCTGTCCTATCGGGTTGCTATGAGTCAGAATCGACTTGAAGGCACTGGGTTTGGTCTTTGATTTATCTATCTATCTGGAAACCCTGGTGGCATAGTGTTTAAGCACTACAGCTGCTAACCAAAGGGTCAGCAGTTCGAATCTACCAGCTGCTCATTGGAAACTCTATGGGGCAGTTCTAATCTGTCCTATAGGGTCTCTATGAGTTGGGATCAACTCAACCACAACAGTTTTGGTTTGGCTTTTGGTTATCTATCTATCTCAATTTTTTTTTTCCTCTATATAGATATAATGCTTTGCTGTGGATTTTGAATTAGAAGCTATAACTAACACTTGACTCCTAAATATTTATTGTCTTTTTTGTAAGGAAAAACAAAAAAGTTCTAATATTTTGGCTCTTTCCAATTGTTTTGCCTAGAACTACAGGGTTGGTAAGCTTGTGATCTGCCTTCCAATTTAAAACAGGCAATAATTTTGACACAGCATAACAAAGTTCTCCAGCTTGCCACACTGCTATATCTACCCTTCAATGCTCATTACCTGACTGCTAAGCTGGAACTGGAGTCCTGGAGTGGTGCAAATGGTTGTGTCTGGTTGAAACCCTGGTGGCATAGTGGTTAAGTGCTATGGCTGCTAACCAAAAGGTTGGCAGTTCGAATTCACCAGGCGCTCCTTGGAAACTCTATGGGGCTGGTCTACTCTGTCCTATAGGGTCGCTATGAGTCGGAATCAACTTGATGGCAGTGGGTTTTTTGGGTTTGACTGCTAACCTAAAGGTTAAAGGCTTTTTGAATGCACGCACATTGCCTCAGAAGAAAAGTCTGCTGATACACTTTAGGAAAAGCAGCCATTGAAAACACATGGAATACAGGTCTACTTTGGCACATAGCGGGTTGGCACGAGTTTGAATCGACTCAAGGGCAAACTCTTTTTTTTTTTTAAGCTGGAACTGCAAGAAAATAGAAGTGTTTGTTATGGAAAAACTTTTACTTCAATGTATTAATTTCTTTATTGGCTAGGATATACTAAAAAAAGCAAACCCGTTGCCATCCAGTTGATTCTGACTCTTAGAGTTCCTATAGAAGAGATTAGAACTCTCACCAACAGAGTTTTCAAGGGGCAACTGCTGGATTCAAACTGCCAACCTTTTAGTTAGCAGCTGTAACTTTTAACCACTGCACTGCCAAGGCTCTAACTAGCCACTATAAAAAGATACAAATAACTGACTGACTTGAAAAATAATATAACAAACCAGTTGGAGAGTGAATTTTCTCCATGTCATATTTCAGAATATAGGTCTATTTGTACAATCAGAGTGTTCTAGATTCAGTCATTTAAATGCTTTTACTTAGTCTTGGGGTCTGCCATGTTTTAATTCAACTGATTTACTCTATTAACCCATGAATTGAATGTTATAGTAAGAGTCTACATTAAACTTTGAATATTTATTAATAAAATATACACCCATATTTGGGTGAAACCTCATTTTTTTTTCCTGCAATTTAAAGCATTGATTAAAGCTTGTTTAATTTAATTCAGAGCCAACTTATGCCCATATGGTGATAGTTTTTATTTGAAATTGAACTGGGAGAGTTAATCCAGAATAAAGCACCTAATATTGTAGATCTCTCTCTTGACCCTGATCGAAACTCAAACAACAACAACAAAAATAATAATAATCCCTATGACCCATATACCCATTGCTGTCGGGTCAATTCAAATTCATAGTGACCTGATAGAATTTACAAATTTAGGAATTTAAAGCCTTAACCTGCAGACTTGCCTGAGAAATACAAGACAATCACAAACATTGTTATAATTTCCAGATTAGACTTCTCTGAGACTATACAGCTTGATTCTCATGATTTAACCTGAAGTATAATGTCCAGCTCTACCAGTAGCCTGCGCTACATAGTCTCCATGTCTATTTTTGGTAGGGTCTCCAGAGTCAGCACTTACAAGGTCTTAGCTCAAAACCATATGGTCTATCCAATCAAAAGTCTGAATCATTTAAGTTACCATATTCCACTCCAAATTGTATTTGTCAAAATTTCAAACCCACTCACCAGATGCTATGGTGCATAATTAATAAAGAGCTTTTCTGTCTTTCTAGAGAGAAGGAGATCGATTTTGAGGTAGAGAAAAACTGGAAAGAGAGATGAAAATACAAATTACAAATTGGAGGTCATGATATGGGATTTGAATATTATTTTAGCACCAAGTAGAAACCTTTGTAGGTTTGAGAAAATCACTTTGGAGAACGTATTGAATGGGCAAGTATGTAGATAGTGACAACCTATAGGGAGCTTTTTCAGTGATTCAGGTAGAGGTGTTTGTGGCTTGGACAAAATTATTGCAAAGGAGAATGAGAAAAAAATTAAAGTTGGATTCTACGTAAAAAGCAGTATCGACAGCATATGAAGACTGATTAGATATAAGAGTTCAAGGAAAAGGAAGCATCAAGGAAGACTCCAGTTTTCTGGAAAAAAATATTTTTAAGGGGTGATGACTGGAGAAGGAACCAATTGACATGGAGCAAATGTAGTGAATGAGTATGTTAAATTTGAAATACTTACTAGACATACACTCTGAGATGTCTAGGCAATTAGATAGATAACTCTGAAGATCTGGGCCTAGGCCAAGATTGTAGAAGTACGTTTAGAGATAATCAGAACGTAGGTGCTATTAAAATCACGAGACTTGATGAGTCCAGCCAGGGAAAGTGTATAGGAAAGACCAGGGTACAGTCAAGGTAAACTCCAAAGTTAGAGTGTAAGCAATGGCACGAGCCAAGAAAAAACATTGGTAAGAAGCTGATAGTGAGGTAATAGAAATAAGAAGAAACTGTAGACTCACCAATATAATCATACCACTTAGAAAAACATGCATCACCTTGAGTAAGTGGCAAAACGTATCAAATGTTGCTGAAAGTAAGATGAGCAGAGTTAATAACTATTGGTTTGTCAAAATGAAAGTCAATGGGGACTTGGATAAAAAGTCATTTCAGAGGAGTTATGGGGACTAATGGCCAATTGGAATAGTCTGGGGAGAGAATGAGAGGTGAGAAGTATAATAGCTAGTGTAGGAAACTGCTCTGTAAAATGTATGACTGGGCAACAGAGGTCTTAATCGGTGGTCATGAAGTCAATGGAGACTTCCTTCTCTCTTGTTTTTTATAATTTTTTTTTTATAGTAAGTAATTTACTGCCCTGTTTATAAAGTCTTTGCCTTATCAAAGAGTACAAAGATATTCTCAGGTTTTCTTGCAGACGTTTTGATATTTCACCTTTGACATTCAGATACACAATCCATCTGGAATTAAATTTTGCACGCAGAAGTCAAATTTGTGTTTAGAAATCAAGTTTCATTTTTTTGAGCAGTATATTCTGTTGACCCAGCATTCTTTAGTGAAAAACTGCCTTGGCTCCAGTACTCTGCAACTTTGCCTGAATCAAGTGTCCGTTAATGAGTGGCTGTCTTTCTGGGGACTGTTTTTGTTTGTTTGCATGTTTTTGTTTTCTTTTTATTCTTGTCTAAGGATCATATTGTCCTAATTATTGTAATTTCATAGGAAGCCTTGATGTCCAGTAGGGTAGGTACGTCCGCCTTCTTAATTTTCTTTAACAGTGACTTTACTCTGAGCCTGCTGTATTTCCGTGTACATTTTAAGTTGAAGCTTGTTAACATTTCTCAAAACATAAACATACAAACACATACACAGTTTGTAAATACCCACGTAATGCACTACACATATTTTTAGTCACAATTTTCAATGTTATAGTGACAATATTTATCTAATTACACTCGTTACCTGTTGCCGTCGAGTCGATTCCAACTCACAGCGATTCTGCAGGAGGGAGTAAAACTGCCCCATAGGGTTTCCAAGGGCTGTAATCTTTACAGAAGCAGATTGCCACATCTTTGTTCTGACGAGTGTTTGGTGGGTTCAAACTGCTGACCTTTAGCAGCAGAGTGTGTGACCACTGTACCACTAGGGTGCCTTTATCTAGTTAGGGATACTTGAAATTACACAAGCAAATTGTATGTTGTCATTTATTTATTTAAATGCATTCCTAAACACTTTTGGACTTGCGCACAGTTTAGAAGATGATGAAAATGAATGAAATTCCTCCTTAGAACAATAAACATACCTCACAAATTAAGTAAACAAAATTCAAGAATTCAAGGACATAACTGAAACCCTCCCCAAAACATCTATTAAAAATATTTGTTTGAGATTTATTTTTTATGTGTCTTGTTTCATTCATAACTTTCTTTTATTAAATACATGTATCAACTAAGTATAAAAAAGGAGATTCCTCAGTAGTTTCTTGCTTATATATCTAGATATAAACATTACAAGTAACCGGTAACTCCACATTTGATTCTAGGAGGGCTACTATGTGGTTTTGACAAACGTACAACAATAGAAAGAACATATCGTGAGGTATTACAGAAAAACTTGTGTGTCAGTCTTTCCCCCGCAATTGAAGGGTCACTGGCCAGAATGTGCAAGGAAGCTTCTCATCACTGACAATTTATACTGGAGCCTGACCGACGGTGCAATACTATTGCGCTGCTGGGGATCATATTACGTGTCAGAGTCCAGCAAAAATCCAAGCTTCTTTGTACTATGATTTTGAAAACAGTACAATTAGCTTCCTTCAGCCTTCTAGTTGACTTTTAAAGGCTCTCTTTCTCTTTTTTTTTTTTCCTTTGTACATAGTAAAACCTAATACAGTTTTATTTTTTCTTTTTGAATAGTTATTAGTACTATAATTGCACACCGACCTTTGTTTTAATTAAACTTCTTAGGGATGAAAATATCTTTATTGTCACCAATACTGAAGTAATTTTATATATATATATACATATACACACATTTTTACACACACACGTATGTAAAATACATATATATGTGTATGTATATGTAATTCATTAATTTTGGTTTAAATCAATTTAAATAAATATTATAATTCTAGTTATACCACTTATATCAAAATATACTAATTATATAATATTCGATCAATCATATTAAATATATTAATGTCCACTGACAACTTTCTTATTAATACTTTTGTTTAAAAAAAAAAACACATTTTAAAAGATTAGGTAATGTTACAAGATGCTCGAAAGGTTGCAAGAGATGCCAGAAATTGAAGGAGAAATATTATTGTATAAATGAAGACAAATCTCTCTGGCCATGTTTCTTTTTATTGTAAAATATTTCTTTTTATTTTTATTGTATGACCTTTTTACTTTTTAAATTTGTTTTTAAACATAAAAGTGATGTATATGTGTAAGGTTGAAAACAATGAACAAAAAGCAAACAAATAAAGGTCTAAAAGGAGTATTTAAATCAGATAAAGACTTGATAATGTCTAATCGTCTTCCACCCGCTTCCCAAAGGAAACTGTTGTTAAGAGTTGAAATGTATCCTTCTAGACACTTATATACATTAACTTGTATGTATAAAATTTTTTTTCTTTTTTATCACTTTTGTTGGAAACCCTGGTGGCGTAGTGGTTAAGTGCTACAGCTGCTAACCAAAGGGTTGGCAGTTCAAATACACCAGTGCAAGCCTTGGAAACTCTACGCGGCAGTTGTACTCTATCCTATATGGTCTCTATGAGTCGGAATCGACTTGATGGCACTGGCTATGGTTTACCGCTTTTGTTATTTTGAAAGTGCTCTTTCTGTTTTATAATTTTCACTGATGTTGCTAAAATATTATATTGTACTTCCAGAGTAATACTTGTGTTTATAACTATATATGTGTATGTATGAATTTATACTTTATATTATAATGTTTGTTGTATCAGGGAATTTTTGTTTCACATGTTTTATTTTTCTTGTGAACAATGAATGTTAGATTGAAAGCCTGTCCAACATTAAAAAGATCAGTTTTAATCTTTGAAGATTGAATAGAATAGAATTTCTAATATTAAAATACCCTTTAATTCCTACAATAAACCCTAACTGGTTAAAAAATGCATTACTATTTTAATATACTGCTACATTATCCTAGAATTTATTGAAGCTTTTTGCTTCAATATTCAAAATGAGATTTTTATCTCACTTGCCTTTGTGTGGTTCATCAGATGTTGGAATCTGTGTTATCCTGACTTTACACAAAAACTTGAGGTCTGTATGGTCTGTGTCAATTTGAATAGCTTTGTCAAAGACTGCATCTTGTATGTTTGATATGATTCATGAATGAAATTGTCTGGGCCTGCTGATTTTAAAAGGGCCAACAGTTTGATGGTTTTTCCTTTTACTATCATTGCAAGTGAACAGTTTGAGTTTTACAGCTTCCTCAGGCTCAATGTTGTATATTTCTTAAAGAAGTGTGTATTTTATTAAAATGCTCAAATTAATGAGCTTAGTATATATGCTTCCTCCACTTTTCTACTTATAAATGTATGCATTATATATATTTCCCTCTTTCTTTTGATAAGATAGCTCAGTATATCCATTTAATGTTTGCTTTTAAAGCACTAGATATTAGATTTTTTTCTGTTTTACAAATAATTTATATATATATTTATAATATACCTAAAGATTATTCTGTTGGTTTTTTTTTTTCAGCTTTTTATTTTGTTCTTGTTTAGGCAATAAAGATGTTTATCTTGTTTTCAGCCTTGATCTGTCTCTTTCACACATACACACACACACACACAAACACACATATACACATATGCACATTCTTATATTTCTGTTCCCATAAATCGAGAGAAGATGGGTATAGATAGATTATTATGGAAATATTTCCATCCATAATTATGGCTTGGCTATTCTATTCCTTTTTTTTTAAACTCAAAAATACACCTTTTTTTTTTTTTATATGCTTTTATTGTACCTGTTACTATGAGTCAAAACAGCAGTTTTTTTTTGGGGGGGGGTATGTTTTTGAACACTTTATTGTACTTTAGGTGAAAGTTTACACAGCAAATTAATTTCCCAATCCATAATTCTTTCACAAATTTTCCGTGACGTTGGTTGTAATTCCACAATGCCTCTCCCCATTTCCTCCCTGGGTTCCCTGTTTCCATTAATCTGGTTTTCCTGTCCTTCTCTACCTTCTCATCTTTGATTTTGGGCAAATATTTCCCTTTTGGTCTTACATAGTTGATTGTTCTAAGAGGCATATTCTTTATCAGCGTTTTTGTTTACTTTGTAGCCCCATCTATTATTTGGCTGAAAGGTGGCCTCTGTTTCAAGTTAGAAGGTTGTCTTAGGCCAATAGTGTCAGGGATTCCTCCAGCCTTTTTTCAGATCAGCCTTTTTTTTTTAATTTGAATTTTTTTCTACATTTTTTACCTATTCTAACCAAGACCTTCTACAGTGATTCTGGTCAGAGTGGTCTGTAGTGGTAGCTATGCACCCTCTAGTTCTTCTGGCCTCAGGTAGAGGAGGCTGTGATTCATGTAGGCCCTATTAGTGCTTTGGTTTTCTTCCTTTGCTCCTGGTGGGAAGAGGCCAATAGTTGCTTCTTATATGGCTGCTTGCAAGCTTTTTTAAGCCCCAGATGCCACGCAACAGGCTAGGATGTAGAACATTACCTTTACGAACTGTGTTTTGCCAATTGACCTAGAAGTCCCCCAAGACTGTGGCCCTTAGTTATCAAGTCCAGAAGTTCAGTCCCAATATCTAAGTAGTTTCTTTAACCGTGCCTCCTATGTGCTCAAATTTTATACATGCAGTATTTATTAATATGTATATAGAAGTACGTACAACCATATCTATGTATGTACTTTGGTGTACTCCTGTATAACCTCCCTTATCTATTTAGCAAACGTATTAGCCTATGTATCAACTCACAAATTATTGTTTGTTATTACTGTTGTTGCAGGATTCTGTATGTTATAACACCATAGTTGTCCTTTATTCTTGCATAACTCTCAGTGTCTTCTTCTGCCTTGGTCATGTTGCATTGACTTACCCCATATTGTATATTGCCTTTCACTTCACCACAATTAACACTTACCTACTATCTAGTGGCACAGAGGTTAAGAGCTCAAATTCTAACCAAAAGTTCAGCTGTACAAATCCATCAGTCGCTCCTTGTAAACCCTATGAAGCAGTTCTACTGTATCCTGTAGAGTTGTTATCAGTCGGAATTGATTCACTGGCAACAAATTTAGTTCATTGTGCTATCTAGTTAGTGATTCTCTCTCATTCCCACTCTCATCCCTGGTAACCATCAAAAAATGTTTCTTTTTGTGTGTAAACCTATCCTTTACTTTTTTATAATAGAAGTCTCATACAATATTTTTCCTTTTGTGATTGACTGATTTCATTCAACATATCTTCCAGATTCACCTGTGTTGTGTGGTGTTTCATGGATTTATTATTATTCTTTACCATTGCTTAGTATTCCATTGTGTGTATGTACCAAAACATACACACAAAAAATGAAACTCGTTGCCATTGAGTTGATTCCGACTCATAGTGACCCTAAAGGACAGAGTAGAACTGCCCCATAGGATTTCCAAAGAGCGGCTGGTGGATTTGAACTGTCGACCTTTTGGTTAGCAGCTGTAGCTCTTAACCACTACTCCACCAGGGTTTCCATGTATGTACCACAGTTTGCTTATTCATTCACCCATTGATGGGCATTTATGTTGTTTCCATCTTTTTGCTATTGTGAATGATGCTGCCATGAATATGGGTGTGCATATGTCTATTCATGTTACAGCTCTTATTTCTCTAGGATATGTATCTAGGAGTGGGATTTCTGGATCATATGATAATTCTATTTCTAGCTTTTAAGGAAGTGCCATACCTTTTTCCATAGTGGTTGTACTTTTTTTCTTTTTTAAATAATATTTATTGAGTTTTTAGTGACAGTTTACATAGCAAGTTGGTTTCCATTTGACAATTTCTGCACAAATTTTTGGTGAATTAGTTACATTTATTACAATGTGTCAACCTTCTCTTTAATTTATACTGTTTGTTTCTAGTTTCTCTGCACCTTTGTCTTCTCATCTTTTCTTTTAAGTAATTATTGAATTTTTGGTCTCATAGAGATGGGTTTAAAGTAGAGTACTGATCTTACAGGTAATAGTCTTTATTTTATGGGCCATTCTACTATTTCACTAAAAGGTGATCTCAGGGGATAGGCTCAGTTCTAGATTTAAAGACTGTCTCAGTGGAAAGGTCTCAGGGAATCCTCTGTTCCAGTCTGACTAGCTTTTTTTTCTTCTTTTACTAAGAATTAGTTCTGCTTGACATTTTTCTCCCATTCTATCCAGGACCATCTATTGTGCTTCGGCCAGAAGAATCAGTGGTGGTAGCGAGGCATCATCTAGTTCTTCTGGTCTCAGGGTAGACGAGGATATGACTCATGTAGACTTGTTTTGTTCTTGTTGTGCCTTAGATGGCTGCTTGGAAGCTTTTAAGGTCTCAGATGCCACTCACTTCACTAGGATGCAGATCCTGATTTTTTGAAATATGCCATGCCAATTGACTGAGTTGTTCCGTAAGACGGTGGTCCTAACCTTTCAAAGCTAGAAAACCAATCTTGGAAGGTGCTTGGTTGCATCTGAGAAATATCTGTGTTTATGTCTTCAATGACTATATGTGCCTGCATCTATGTATTTGTATTTACATGTACCTATAGATACCTCTATAGATACCTCTGGAAACCCTGGTGGCGTAGTGGTTAAGTGCTACGGCTGCTAACCAAAGGGTCAGCAGTTTGAATCTGCCAGGCACTCCTTGGAAACTCTATGGGGCAGTTCTACTCTGTGCTATAGGGTCGCTATGAGTTGGAATTGACTCAACGGCACTGGGTTTGGTTTTTAGTTATAGGTACCTCTACCTGTTCTTAAATATGTGCACGCCTGTACCTACCCATATACTAATATGCTTATACTCATCCATTTGTGCTCAGCCACTTGTTTTTCCTGTGACTGTGTAGTATTCTATTGTATACATGTACCCATCCACCCACTGCCATCAAGTCGATTCTGACTCATACGATCCTATAGGACAGAGTAGAATTGCTCCATAGAGTTTCCAAGGAGTGCCTGGTGGATTCAAACTGCTGACCTTTTGGTTAGCAGCAGTAGCACTTAACCACTACGCCACCAGGGTTTCCATACATGTACCACAGTTTGCTTATTCATTCATCCATTGATGGGCACTTAATTTGCTTCCATTTACATACAATTGTGAATCAAGCAGTAATTAACACAGGTGTGCATATGTCTGTATGTGTCTTTATATTTAGGTCTCTAGGGTATTTTTTAGGGTATATACCAAAAACCCTGGTGGTGTAGTGGTTAAGAGCTATGTCTACGAACAAAAATGTTGGCAGTTCGAATCCACCAGGTGCTCCTTGGGAACTGTATGGGGCAGTTCTGCTGTGTCCTATAGGATCACTATGAGTCGGAATCAACTCGACGGCAATGGGCCAACAGGTTAGGGCACATACCTGCTGCCATAGTGGTTAAGAGCTACCACCGCTAACCAAAAGGTTGGCGGTTTGAATCCACCAGGCACTCCTTGGAAACTTTAAGGGGCAGTTCAACTCTGTCCTACAGGGTCTCTATGAGTTGGAATCTACTCAATGGCAACGGGTTTGGTTTTCTTGGTTTTAGGGTATATACCTAGGTGAGGGATTGTCGGGTTATAGGGCAGTTTTATTTCTAGATTTTGAGAAAGTGTTACCATTTTCCGTAGTGGGTTCCAATCTCTCAACATTGTTGTCAACATTTGTTTTAAACTGTTTCCCTTCCCCCCCACCCCCCGGTTAAAATCAGTGCTTCTGTAGCTGGAATAAGATTGTACCTCACTGTAGTTTTGATTTGCATCTCTCTAAAGAGGAAACCCTGGTGATGTAGTGTTTAAGAGCTACGGCTGCTAACCAAAAGGTCAGCAGTTCAGATCCACCAGGTGCTCCTTGGAAACCCTATCGGACAGTTCTACTCTGTCCTGTAGGGTTACTATGAGTCTGAATTGACTCAACGGCAACCGGTTTTTTTTTGTTTGTTTGTTTTTTTGCTTAAAGTGTTGGAATTCACTCTGCAGCAGCAGGTTTAATGGCTAATAATTGTGAACGTGTTGGCTATTTGGATGTTCTCTTTGGTGAAAGTTCTGTTCCTGTCCTTTGCCCATTTTGTGACTGAGTAGTTTGTCTTTTTGTTGTTGAGTTGTTGCAGTTTTCTATATATTTTAGATATTAGACCCTTATCTGATGAGTCATTTATGAAGATATTTTTCCAATCTGTAGATTGTCTATTTACTCTTTTAATAAAGTCTTTTCATGAGCCTTAGTTTTTGATTTTCATGAGATTTTATTTATCTATATTGTCTTCTATCCATGTATTCGTTGTTATGTTTGCTATCCTATTTTCAAAAACTGTTGGATCTCATAGTTTTCTCCCAATGTTTTCCTCCAGGAATTTTATGGTTTTAGGTTCAACATTCAGGTCTTTGATGAATTTTGAGTTAGTTTTTGTTTATGGTGTGAGGTATGAGTCCTGTTTCACTTTTCTGCTGGTGGATATCCAGTATTGTCAGCACTATTTATTAAAGGGACTTTTTCTTCCTCTCTGAATGGAGTTTGACACCTTGTTGAAAATCAGTTGTCTGTAGATGGCTGGATTTAATTGTGAACCTCAGTTATATTCCACTGGTCTATTTGTCTATCACTGAACAAATACCAGGCTGTTTTGATTATAGTCACTGTATATATATATATTCTTTAATTGCACTTTAGATGAAGATATACAGAACCAGTTTCTCATTAAACAGTTAGTACACATATTGTTTTGTGACACTTGTAGCCAACCCCACAGCATGTCAACCATCTCCCTTTCTGACCTTGGATTCCCTATTACCAACTTTCTTGTCCCCTCCTGTCTTCTTATCCTTGCCCCTTGGCTGGTGTGCCCCTTTAGTCTTATTTTGTTTTATGGGCCTGTCTAACCTTGCCTGATGGGTGAACCTCAGGAGTGAGTTTGTTACTGAGCTAAAAGAGTGTCTGGCGGCCATACTCTCAGGGTTTCTCCAGTCTCCATCAAACCAGTAAGCCGGGTGTTTTTGTTGGAGAGTGAGGAGTTAGAACTTTGTTCTACAGTTTTCTTCAGCTCTGTCCAGGACCATCTATTTTGATTCTTGTCAAAGCAGTTGGTGGTAGTATCTGGGCACCATCTAGTTGTACTGGACTCAGTCCATTGGGGGCTATAGTACTTGTGGTCCATTAGTCCTTTGGATTAATTTTTCTTTCGTGTCTGTGATTTTCTTCATTCTCCCTTGCTTCAGACAGGTGAGAGCAGTGGAGTATCTCAGATGGAAGACCCCAGATGCTATTCACCAAAGTAGGATGTAGAACATTTTCTTTGTAAACTACTATATCATGGCGATTAAGCAAGATGTTCCCCAAGACATGGTCCCCATTGCCATCTGTATGGTATGTTTTCATAATGGGTAGTGTAAGGCCTCTTGCTTTGTTCTTTTTCTTCAATATTGCTTTGGCTATTAGGGATTTCTTTTCTTTTATGGAATTATTAGTTTTTTCCATTTCAGTAAAGAATGTTGGGATTTGTATTGGGATTGCATTGTATCTTTAGATAGCTTTAGGTAGAATTGACATTCTCAGTGTTAAGTCTTCCAATCCATGAATATTGGACATCTTTCCACTATTCATTTGTCTCTTTTAGTCTCTTATAGTAGTGTTTTATAATTTTCATTGTATAAGCTCCTGGCTAAATTAATTTCTAGGTATTTTATCAATTTGGGGACTATTGTAAATGGCACTGTTTTCTTGATTTCTTTTTCAGCTTACTCTTTTTTAATGTAGAGAAACCTAACTGATTTTTGTATGTTGATCTCGTATCCTGCAATGGAGCCAAATTCTTCTATTAGTTCCAGAAGTTTCCTTGTAATTTTTAGGGTCTTCTATGTGTAGGAACAAGTCATCTGCAAATAGAGATACAGGCAGTCTCCACGAGTAATGAACAAGATCTGTTTCTGTGTATTTAAGTTGTTAAGTTGAATAAGTTCTTAAGTCAGAAGAAGTGCCTAAAGTTCTGGTGGTGCAGTGATTAAGAGCTATGACTGCTAACCAAAAGCTCAGTGATTTGAATCCACCAGTTGCTTCTTGGAAACTGTTTGGGGTAGTTCCACTCTGTCCTATAGGGTCACTATGAGTCAAAATGACTTGATGGCAATGGGTTTTTTATGGGTTAGTGTAAGAAGGTTCAAAGTCTTTTCAATGATATAAAAGCTGTACATGCACCAATTGAAGCTGATGGTGATGAAGAATTTTGGGGGAGTAGAAGTTGTACAATTTCATTTTGCCTGGATCCACAATCAATTCCTACAGAAGCGGCAGTCAAGAAATCAAAGGACATAGTGCTTTGGGCAAATCTGCTGCATAATACCTCTTTAAAGTGTTAAAAAAACGAAACAAAGATATCACTTTGAGAGCTAAGGTGCACCTGACTCAGCCATGGTATTTTCAATCATCTCACGCATGCAAAAGCTAAACAATGAAGAAGGAAGCTGAAGAAGAACTGAAGCCTTTGGATTATGGTGTTGGTGAAGAATATGGACTATACCATGGTCTACCAGAAGAATGACCAAATATGCCTTGGAAGAACTGCTAGAATGCTCCTTAGAACTGAGGATGGTAAGACTTTGCCTCGCATACTTTGGACATGTTATCAGGAGAGACCAGTCCCTGGAGAAGGACATCATGTTTAGTAAATAGAGGGTCAGCAAAAAAGAGAAAGACCCTCAACAAGATGAACTAACATGGTGGCTGCAAAAAGGGCCCAAACTCAAACATAGCAAGGGTTGTTACTATGGTGCAGGACCGGGCAGTGTTTTGTCCTGTTGTCAGTAAGGTCTCTGTTAGTTGGAATCAACTTGAGGGCACCCAGCAACAACAAGGGGTTTTTCAATTATTTCAAAGTGAGGACAAATTTATATAACATTAATGGGCAAGTAGGAGTTGTCTGTAAGTTGGACATTCCTAACCCAGGGACTGCCTGTAGTTTTACTTCTTTTTTGATTTGGATTTTTTTTATTACTCTTTTCTTATTGCTCTGGCTAGGACTTCCACTACAATGCTGAATAAAAAAAAAAAAAAATTGCTGTCAAGTAGATTCTGACTCGTAGCTACCCTATAGGATGGAGTAGAACACCTTTTAATCATGGTGTGTGGTTGGTTTTGATATATTGCTGAAATCTGTTGGCTAGAATTTTATTAAAAATTTTTACGTCTATCTTCATATCTTCATAAGAGATAAACCAAACCAAAACCAAGCACTTTGTCATCAAGTCGATTCTGACTCATAACGACCCTGTAGGACAGAGAAGAACTGCCCAGCAGAGTTTCCAAGGAGCTGCTGATGGATTCAAACTGCTGACCTAAGGGATACTGGTCTGTAATTTTCTTTATTTGTGAAATCTTTGCCTGGTTTAGGTATCAGGATTGTGCTGGCTTCATGGAAAGAGTTTCATAGTGTTCTTTCTTCTTTGTTTTTAAAGAGATTAGTATTTGTGTTAATTCTTCTTGAATGTTTGGTAGACATTCCCAGTGTATCCATCAGGTCCAGGGATTTTTTTTATTTTTGGCAGTTTTTTGATGACATCTTCAGTTTTTTCTTTGTAATGGGACTGTTTAAATTTTCTACCACTGTGTTAGTTTGGGTAGCAAGTATGGTTTTAGGAATTTGTCCATTTCATCTAGATTTTCAAATTTGTGGGAGTACAATTACTCATAGTTAAAATCTTCTTTATCACTGTTGGATCAGTTGTAAAGTCACCAAATTCATTTCTTAATTTGGTTATTTGCCTCTTCTATTTTTTTTTCTTTTGTTAATCTAGCCAGTTGTCTATTTTATTGATCCTTTCAAATAACCAACTTCTAGATTTGTCAATTCTTTCTATTGTTTTTCCATTTCTTTTATTTCTGTCGTGATCTTTATTATTTCCTTGCCCCTGGGCTCATGCCCATTGGCCAACTGAAAGGCCAGAGCCCAAACCAACGAGCTGCTCTGTGAGTGAAAGATGTAGTAGCCTGCCTCCACAAAGACTCATAGCCCACGGGCCAGCTTCACTCCACCTTACTATGTCTCTATGAGTCAGAATTGAACCAGAGGCAATAGGCTTGTCTTCTGGGAACCACAAAATGGAACTTTTATCCTTAGGTTTTTTTCAGCATCAACTCAGGAGTTCTGGATGCTCAGTTGCTGGCATTCAATACACATGTGTGCGTCAGGGGTTTAGCTGGTTGCAGAAACTGATGTAAGTGACAGGTCTCAACTGTGGGATTTCCCTATGTCTTTGCCTTATGGGTGCCCCTACACAAGCTCTCTCATTGTGTCTTGCTGTAGGCAGAGAAACAGCTGTTTCTCTCTGTGCTGCCTGTCTGTCCAAAGTTTTTTCCTCATTTTGCTGCCCTTTCAGTTCCTCCTGGTCCTAGTGTCCAGCTCTCTTGGGCCACAGCACTCTCTTGCAGCACGACGGTCTCCCTTTGCCTCCTCCTAATTATGCAGGCCATGAATTCCCATGGCTAATCTGTGCTGCCTTAAGAAATTAGGCTACAGCTTCCAGAGATTAGCTCCTATTCTGTGTTCCTTGCTCGGGGGTTTCTCAGCCCTGTCCCAAAATGGTTGCAATGAGCAAGTGCTCCAGATGTTAGTAGGTATCTCCTCCCAGCTTCAAAGCCATACCCACTCTTCCCCTCTCTCGCTTCTAGACTCACCTTGACTTTCCAACACCTCAGCTGCTGTCTGGGGTTCTGAAATTTCAGTCTGTGGTTGTTTTTATTTGTTTTCACTCGGTTAGTTACTAGGAATGTAAATGAGAATGCCCACTCATTTCACGATCTTGCTCTACCCTCCAAGCTATTCCTTTTTAAAGTTCATTCATTTATAGTAGCTCCAAAAAGAATAAATACATTATTTCCTGTTTAAGAGACAAAAGATACAAATATAAACTCCAATAATTTTAGAACCAATTTGTTTTTTTTTACCATTAAACACAAAAAGTCCATATCTACTTTTTCTTTAAAAAAAAAAAAAAGAATTAACTAGCTCTGTTTATAAAAAAGAGCTTAGGAGAATTGATACCGTCATTAAAATAAACACACCTAATGCCATATATTGACTTTTAGAATGTCATACCCCAATCATACCCCACTAAAAATTTCAAGGCTCTTTATAAAAATGGGGAAACCCTGGTGACGTAGTGGTTAAGTGCTACGGCTGCTAACCAAAGGGTCAGCAGTTCGAATCTGCCAGGTTCTCCTGGGAAAGTCTATGGGGCAGTTCTACTTTGTCCTATAGGGTCGCTCTGAGTCGGAATTGACTTGACGGCACTGGGTTTTTTTTTTTTTTTTTTGGTTTTGTAAAAATGGTTGATTCTTGGTCTGGGGCAAGGAAAAATTCAATTGTTCCTGAATTTCTGGGCATTTTGTTGTATCAAAACACAAAGAAGTGTTCAAGGACTAATGGAAGTAAAACAAACCAAAAAAAAAAAAAATTGAATCCCAATCACCAAATTGAAGACAATGTGAACATCAAAATTAGTGACTTTAATTTATTGCAAGTACTGAATAAATGAAAATTCATGAGTCAATTGTGGGGCTCAAATAACGTAAGCAGTTACAATTGCTTTTTTCTCCACTTTAGTTAACTCCCATACCAAAATTTTGCTAGTAAAATTGCTAATTAGAAGAAAAAAATTGAGAATATCCTCTGGTTTTAAGAGAAATTTTTATCATCAAATGTGATGAGGAAAAGCTCCATATTATAGAAGAAGCCCAAATAATGAATGTTGAAGGAGGAATAGATTTAACAGATCATTCCCTTGTCATTTTCATAGGATATATATCCAGGCAAGAGATATCAAAAGATGATAGTGTCATTTGATATAACATGGCGGGAAAGAGAATATTTCCATAGTTCTGAATTTTCACCCAATAGGTTACTTGGAAATTACACACTCGTTCAAAAAATAATTGTGGGAAGCCTCACGAGTCTTCTGAGGTGCTACAAAATGAACTATAGAGTATCGCTTAATATTTTTACAAGAATATTTTACTTGTGTCAAATCAACTCTTTAGATAAACCTTCCAGACTATGGTAAATCCAGAAGATGTAACATTTTACAAGTCAGCATGCATGGCTTCACAAAACACTCCATGTTGTTTTGTAAAAGGTGGAAGGGAATCATGATTCTAGATTAAAATAAATTAAAAATATATAATAGCAAAGGCAACACACTAGGCCTAATTTTGTGTCCAATTTAAAAAAAAAAAAAGATACTAAACACATGTTAAGAAAAATTTGGGGAAATTTGAATATGGTTAGCATATCTAATATTAAGAACTATAATTATTTTTCTTAAGTTTAATGAAAATATTGTGTTTATGTAAGAGACATTTATTGTTTAGGATATGCATGCTGAAGTATTTAGGGAAGAAGAGTAATTTGGTCTGTATTTTTCCTTCAAATACTTCAACAAATATATACTTGCACGTATCTGTGTAGGTACATATACAGACACACACACACAGACAAACACACACATCATAACGAAAATAACGGAACATTAACAATTGTTGAATCCAGGTTATTGCTATACGGATGTCACCCTTCTTTCTATTTCAGGTACTTGAATACATTCTATTTAAAAGTTGAAAAAATAATTTGAGCTAAAGGCATATTCTTATATTTTAGGTATAAGTCTGTCTTTGTCAGCATTAGATATTAGATTTCTTTATATGTTGAGAACTGGGTTTTGTAGTCCTTTCTGGTTCAGTGGAAGGGATTTTTTGTTTGGTTTGGTTATGTTCTCTTAGCAAGGATTTTCCCATGTGTTTCCTGGTGTTTTTCATAGTTTTCTAGTTTTGATTGTCTTTTCCTGGTCCTGGGCTTCTGTCCTAATCCACGTGTTATAATCTCAGGTTGTTGCTCCTGTTTAACAGTGTTATTTGGGTTAAAAATTTATCCACTGAGCTAGAAGGAGAACTGCTTCACCTCTTGTTGACAAAGCTGCTTGTTTGTCTTCCACTATCCAGAGTCTCACAATTTGTTCTAAAGCCAGAGCATCAGGCCTAGTGTCAGCAGCCTTTATTTTTCAGTCGGTATGAGCAGAAGAAGCCTGGGTGGTGTAAATAGTTTGCAATCAGCTGCTAACCTAAGGGTTTGCAGTTCAAACCCTTCTAATGGCTTTATCGGAGAAAGGCCTGTAGACCTGCTTCAATAAAGATTACAGCTGAGAAAACCCTGTGGAGTGGTTTTACTCTGTGACACTTGGGGTCACCATGAATCAGAATTGACTTCATGGAAACAGGCTTTTTGTTTGTTTTTAACTATGAGTAGAGGGACCTCGCACTGGTTACTGGCTTTGAACTCTAGCATTGGCTCTCATGTCACATACAGCACCGTCAGTCTCACTATCTGAATATACTATCCCATCCAGTCACTGTTTTTATGAGGATCTAGAGCTCGAAAGAATTAAGTGTTATTTTATTCACAACTTTGAATTTGGTTTCTTTTTAGGCAATAAAAATATATATCTCATTTTTAGCCTTGTCCCATCTTTTTTTTAAAATTTATTTATACTTTTGGCTATCCTTGCTCTGTGTGCTTGCTATTTAGTGTGGTCAACAACAACAACAAAAAGCATTGTCATCACATGGAAGGTTATTAGACGTGAAGGTCTTAGGTCCCAACTCAGGCCTACCGAATCATAATTTTCAATGTACCAGGTAGCCCAAATTTCTCAAACAAAATGTTGCCTGGTCCTATATCACTCTCACAGCCATTGCTATGTTTGATCCCTTTGTTTCAGTCACTTTCTCAATCCATCTCATTGAGGATCTCCCTCTTTTGTGCTCGCCTTCTTCTTTACCGTTACTTTTTGAGAAGCAGTGGTTTCAAGAAGAAGGGTGTATAGAAGCGGAATCACACTATATCTTCCTGAATAAAGATTTGCAAATATATCATACAAGGTGAAGATTAGCACACTTTCTGAGTGGTTGGAACATTCACACGTGTTTTTTTACTGATTGTTACAGTTATTGAGATAAAAACATGATGTTCACAAGTGAAATATATTTATTTTCTTTTCAATTCTAGTTTTTGTACTACAGAGGATAGATGTAAAATTACATGCTATTGTTATTTTTGTATTTATTTTTCTTACTAGATTTTTTCTTCTTTTCCTTGGAATTATTATTATTATTTTTTGCCTAAATTAAAGGTTATCAATTTACAAGTTTAGATATTTCCAGCAAAAAAGTGTTTTTTCCCATTACAATATTGACAGTGGTTATTGTACCAGTTGTTTTAAATATAAGACTTCAATTATTTTTTATTTCTTTTATGTCTTATAAAACTTGAATTATAAATCAATATAGGAGCTGCAAATATGTTTTATCATTTTTTAAAAGTCCAACAGAGCATACGTGCTCTGCCTCAAAATAATGGTCAATTGAGATGTAGATTATTTAAACAATTCTACAACGCAATTAATTTATCTTTAGGAGAAAATCATATCCTTCAGGTAGCATAGACGCTTTAGTTTTCCACAACAGTGCTTGAGTGTATAGACTTTAAATTGTAACTACATAGAATAGATAAAACTTTATGTGAATGAATTGAACAGAAATCCTGTTTGCAGTAGTAAAACTTAAAGGATCTGTCTCAGGGGCCACAGCTCTGAAAGTGAAACAGTGATGTGATGAGCCAATGGAGCTTGTTCTATAGCAAAAGATCAGATTTCAGAATGAGTGATTCATAAATTTATCCATCCATGACTCTGGTTTTCAGTCACTGTTTTAGGTGTTGTGGATTTAGCAGTAAACAAAACACTCAAACTTTCCCACACATATGTATCATGTATTTTAATGAGAGGAAATAGATCATAAAAAAATAAAGAAACAAAAAATATCATTTGTAAAGGGAAAGTTAGTGATATGGGGAAAAATAAAGCTAATAGGGAGGCCAATTATTAATAAAATAGCCAGCGAAAACATCACTGATAAAGTGTCATGTAGTAGCTTTTGATATATGGTGTTGGAGAAGAATATTGAATATGCCATGGACTGCCAGAAGAATGAACAAAACTGTCTTAGAAGAAGTACAGTCAGAATGCTCCTTAAAAGCAAGGATGGCAAGACTTCATCTCACATAATTTGGACAATTATCAGGAGGGACCAGTCACTGGAGTAGGATATCTTGCTTGGTAAAGTAGAGGGGTAGTGAAAAACAAGAACTTCAATGAGATGGATTGACACAGTGGCTTCAACAATGGGCCAAATCATAACAACAATTGTGAGGATGGAGTAGGATAAGGTAGTGTTTCATTCTGTTGTACATAGGATCACTGTGAGTTGGAACTGACTTGACAGCACCTAACAACAATGACAACAGTAGACTTGCAGAAGTCTGAAGGAGTGAGGCACTCAATATGGGCAGCAACAAGGGAAAATATTCCATTCAGAGAAGATGTTAAGGGGGAAATTCTTAAAGGAGGATTGTTTCAATATTTGGAGAAAGGACATTTGGAGTGAGGCCATGCTGAAGATGAGACCAAAAAAAAAAACCTAACCAATTGCCATCGAGTTGATTCCGACTCATAGCGACCCTATAGGACAGAGTAGAACTCTCCTATAGAGTTTCCAAGGAGCGCCTAGTGGATTCGAACTGCTGACCTTTTGGTTAGCAAGCAGCACTTAACCACTATGCCACCAGGGTTTCCTGAAGATGAGTAGCTGGAGGGAAAATTGGAAAGATGTTGTTCTTGTTGTTAGATGCCATTGAGTCAGCTATTAATCATAGTGATCCAATGAATAACAGAACAAAATGTTGTCTGGTCTTTACCGTTCACACAATCGTTGCTATGTTTGATCCCGTTTTTCCAGCCACTGTGTCAATCCATTTCTTTGAGGGTCTCTCTCTTTCTTGCTGACTTTCTATTTTACCATTTATGATGTCTTTCTCCAGTGATAATGATAGGTTCAAAGTAATTGAAATGAAGCCTCACCATTCTTTTTTCTAAGGAGCTTTCTGGCTGTATTTCCTCCGAGATGTATTTGTTTGTTCTTCTGGTACACCTGTTGCATCGAGTTGATTCCAATGCACAGCAATCCTATAAGACAGAGTATAACTGTCCCATAGGGTTTCCAGGTAGCAGCTGGTGGATTTGAACTGCTGACCTTTTTGGTTAATAGCTGAGCACTTAGCCACTGTGTCACTATGGTATATACAATATTCTTCACCAACATAATTTGAATGCATCAATTCTTCTTCAGTCTTCCTTTTTTGTTGTCCAGGTTTTGCATGCATGTGAAGTGATTGAAAACACCATAGCTTGGATGAGGCAAATCATAGTCCTCAAAATGACAGCTTTACTTTTTAACACTTTAAAGAGATCTTTTGCAGCAGATTTGCCCATTGCAATATGTTGTTTGATTTCTTTACCACTCCTTCCATGGGTATTGATTGTAGATCCAAGAACAAAATCCTTAAAAAGTTTTTTTTTTTTTTTTTTTTTTTATCTATTTACTATGATGTTTATTGTTCCTATGTAAGGCTTTTCGTTTTCTTTATTTTCACGTGTAATCCATACCAAAGGTTGAATCTTCATTAGCAAGTGCTTCAAGTGTTCTTTACTTTCAGAAAACAAGTTTGTGTCATCTGCATATCTCAGTTGGTTAATGAATCTTCCTCCAGTCCTGATGCCACATTCTTCTTCATATAGTCCAACACATTTTCCAGCTTTAAACTGCACAGCATCCCCTTGTTCTGTTTGAATGACTGCCTCTTGATCCATGCAGAGTTTCCACAGGAGTCCAATTAAGTGTTCTGGTATTCCCTTTCTTCACAGAGTTATCCATAATTTGTTATGATCCACCCAGACAAATGCCTTTGCTTAGTTGATAAACATAGGTAATCATCATTTTTGTATTCCCTGCTTTCAGCCAAGATTCACCTGGCACCACCAATGATTTTCCTTTTTCCAAATCCACTTCTGAATCTGGCTTGAATTTCTGTCAGTTTCCTGAAAATGTATGGCTGCAGCCATTTTTGAATTATCTTCAGCAAAATTTTGCTACCGTGTGATACAATTGATATTTTTCAATAATTTCCACATTCCATTTAATTGTTTTTCTTTGGAATGTACACAAATATGAACCTTTTCCAGTCAGTTAGCTGTCTTCCAAATTTCTTGACATAGATGAGTAAGAACTTATAGAATTGTAACTGTTCGTTGAAGCATCTCAATTGGTATTTAACAATAAATAGAGGAAGATGTAACATTGACTAACTTATTCTATGAGGCCAGGATTGCCCTACCACCAAAAATGCATAAAAATGTTACAGGAAAGAAAACTAGAGACTGTCATATATCTGAAGAACATAAATGCAAGAATCCTTAACAAGATATTTGCAAATGAAATCCGACAATGTGAAAACAGAATTACGTGTTGTAACGAAGTGGGATTCATTCCAGATATGCAAGCCTTGTTCAATATTTAAAGAACTGACCTTTGATTTCATTGATTTTCTCTATTGTTTTTCTGTTATCAATTCCATTGTTTTCTTCTCTGTATTGTATTGGCATTATTGTTTTATTTATATTTAATTTCCTAGTTTCCTAAGGTAGAAGCCTAGATCATTCATTGATTTTAGATCTTTTTTTCTAATACATAGAGTCTACTTCAGGGTTCTTTAGTTTGTCTTATTGAGCTATTTGTTTATTCTTTCACTAATAACATATCTAGTGTACTTTAGTAATATCTAATATCTTAACAATAGGGTCTGATTTTTCTCTTAATTTTCTAATTATAATTTTGTTTTTTATAAAGCAGCATATCAGCCATATTTTAAACTAAATGCTGCCAACTTAAATATGTTCTAAGCAATTCCAGTTATAAGTGAAGGGTAAAAAGATTATATCCATAAACTAGCTTTTTTTTTGTTCTATCAGAAACCATCTGAAAGCATTGCAAGAGTACAATTTGAATAGATTTTAGTATTTATAAAGCATTATATCTATATAATCTTATTTAAACTTATCAACAGTTATGTAAGAATGATATTATTATGCTATATTATTTATTTAGTAGCTGCTTATTACATTCTTTTAACTAATGTAATTGACCAACATTTAAAAAAAAAATAGTATTCTGTTGTGTTTTCAGTGAAAGTTTACACTGCAAATTAGGTTCCCATTTAACAATTACTAGACAAATTGCTCGTTGACATTATTTGCATTTTTCACAATGTCAGCATTCTCATTAATTTCCTTCTGGATATTTCATTTCCAGTAATCCGGTTTCCTTGTCACTTCATCCTTTCATCTTTGCTTTAGAGTAATTGTTCACCGTTTGGTCTCATATTTGATTTTTTGAAGGTGTGCAGTCCTCACGGATACTATTCTTTATTTTATGAGCCAATCTGTTATTTAGGTAACACGATTTGTATATTGCTCCAGTTTGAGGGACAACAGTTTGCCCTATGACTTCAGTTATTTGAAGGAACACTTTTAGTTTGTTCAGCCTTTTTTCTTGTAAGGACAGGAGTGACAACTTCCAAGCTCTTTCTTTACATGTGGGACAAGAAATCAGAAGTCTAATCAGTATCATTTTAAACCACTACATTTTGTAACAATTTAAGGCAGTAAATAGAATGTTTATACATGGAAGTCAATACTATTGCTAATGGATTCGATAGAAAGTGTTAAAGAAAGAAATTAGTAAAATGAAAACTTAAAGGATTGAGAAGACTAAAGTAGAAGTAATTTTTTGGAGCCAAAATAAAATAGCTTTGAACTCATTATGTTCGTGATAACCATTAGCAATCCAAATAGAGCCAGTGAGATAATTACAAGACATAGGACTGTGGATGTGGGGACTGCTCCAGGTTGAGAATACAGATGGAAAGGTCATTTTTATCTAGACGGCATGTAAAGTCATGAGAAAGGATGACAGAATATTTGTGGAGTGAATTGAGAGAGACAATAGAATAGAAACAAGGTCTGAAATTTAGAACACTCTAAAGTTTAAATGCTAGGATGATGAGGAGAAATCCGGAAAGAACACTGAGAAAGTATCAGAGAAGTGAGGAAAAAATGTTTTCACAGAAACCATGTGAAGAAAGCTTTTCAAGAAGGCTGTGATCAACTATGAACTGCTGTTAGAACATGTAAATCAGAGCTACGAAGTGACTCTTATGTACAGCAATGTAAAAAAAAAAAAAACAGTATTTGCTAGGTGAAAAGGAAAACATTCTGGGTATATAATCCTTACCACATACTCGTATGTTCATTTCTTTCTTGATTCTTTCCTTTTCTGACATTCTTAGGATTTTTGAAAAGAAATCTGGTCGAGGGCTTTCCTGGTTCTTACATTCAGTGCTCATTTCCCACCAAGTTGTAGAATAGTTTCTTCTGTTAAGTGGATGTGATATTCAAACTTATTAATAAAATAGCACATGAACAATACATATAGTAAGTGGGTATTTGCTCTATCACTTAAATATCAAAAAACCCGTTGTCATTGTGTCGATTCCAAATCATAGTGAACCTACAGGACAGAGTGTAACTGCCCCATAGGGTTTCCAAAGAGTGGCTGGTGAATTTGAACTGCCAATCTCTTGGTCAGCAGCCTGAGCTCTGAAACTACTGTGCCACTAGGGCTCCATCATTTGAATATCAAAAGCAATATTAAATCTCTCTAAAATAATGAGAATAAAGTTATCCCCAGCCTTAATGTTGTATCTTATAAGGAATTTTGAGTATATGATTATAAAGAATGTTTTATGTTATAATATTCCTTTCAAATAGCACACCACCTGACAGTTGAAAGTGAAATAAGCTTTCCAATAAATTGAAAGCAGACCCAGTACATTATGGAGTGGAGCTTCTGCAACCAACATGAGAAGCTACTTGGAGTGAAGATGTGTTATTAAGAGCTTGCTGCATGCTCTTCAAGTTCAACTTTCTACTTTTCAGTGGTCTTCTAATAGATTTGTAGGATTTGAATTGGTAGAAAATATGCCCTTAAAACTACTAAGGTCCGTTTTACTCCCAGGGACTTGATGATGGAAACTTTGAGACAACAGGTTTACCTATTTGGTATCACATCTAATAATAGGTGTCAGCAGGCTATCTATTACCCGAACAGATCTCACTTACATTTGTTATTGAACAATGTAGAATTGCTTAGAGATTCAAGTGTGATGAATTATTCTACTGTCCATATTAAAAGAATATATTAATTTTCAAAACCATGGGAATTCATTCATAACCTCAAATATGTCATTTTCTCAAAATTTAAATCCTGCCAACTTAACAAAAATAACTTTTATAGAATTAAAGGAGAAGTAACTTTAATGAATGTAAATGACTGGGAACAAATATTTCCAAAAGATGAGAGAGGGTAATTTGATGTCGGAAATGTAAAGACAATAGCTGCAATTCTAATACTGACTTTAAGAAGGACGATGTTGGGGGTGGGCATCCTAAGAAACAAAAAAGAAAAAAAAATCTAAATAATATTCAGGAAAATTGATCTACCAGGTGGATAAAAATTATTTTTCAATTGTCAGTCGGAAAACCCAACTATACGAACCTAAAAATTTGAAGGAATGGGAAAGAGGCACTGGCATTTCATTTGAAGACCAAGAAGCTTTTCCAAAGTCTCTGTTATTTCTTGTGACTTTATTCTCTGGATACCTTGACAGTAATTGTGGTTCTCAACAATACAAGAAACATGGAGGCCATCACCCATTCCAACTTTATGAGGAATGAGTGAAGTGCCCCATTTTGATTTACCTTCTCTGCACAATAGCCTGTAAATTGCCTCTGGCAGAAAGCCTTTCCTCACCCCTTTCCTATCCCCTTTTTCAGGTATCATAGTGCTGCTTTGCTTTTTTCAACTATCTTAAAATAGGCATTTCTTATACTTTGTGCAGCTTCTGGTTGAATATATTCTATTACTCCCTCACATTTTTTAAAGATAAGTCTAATTAGTTTTAACTCAGTATTAAAATTTAGAGGATTCCACTACCATGCAGGTTATATAATTTTAAATTTGTAATTAAAGATTACAGGCAATTTGTGATGGAGAAGACAACTGGATTTAGAAGTAGGAGAACTAGCTTTTTCTCTTGCTAAAGGGCAGGTGTGATGTCATTTCTGACCATTAGTTTTTTGTTTTTGTTTTCTAAGATGACTGCTTTTTTTAAAGGCCCTTGTCAGTACTGTATTTAGTCTTCTTAAAGTATATACGTCTGTCCACAAAAGCAGAAGCGCTATAATGTATGTTTTTGAGGTGTGAATCATAAACCACCTGATATAACTAAATTGTCTTAAAATCTTACACTCATTAGCTAAGTGTTGTCCTCAGAAAGTTTATATTCACATTTTCTTCGAGCAATGTAATTAGACCTTAAGCTTCCCATATTTAGTAGTTGGCTTAATTGTTTTGGTCACTTATACTAGTAAGCCACAAAATGTCTAAAAACAGCTGGAAAGATTTTTATAATCATAGCCATAAGACAAATATTATTTTTCCTTTTTTTTAGCTATATTACATCAAGTGTCATGGCCTTACAGACTTAAAAATGATTCTAAGTTTTATTGAATTAGTCCAACATGTTTAAGTAACCACTGAATGTCTATATTGCATTGTAATAAATAAAGTAAAAATAAAGTTAATAATTATGTGGTAATCAACACACGGCTTTGAAAATTTAAAAACAGCTGTTCTGCATCATAAGACATCTGGAAATATAATTTTGTTCCATTAAAAATTCTTGCTCAATGTCAAATCCACACACAGTAAATTTTCTAGCAATATAAACACAAGAAGTCAAAGATAAGTTTAGTTCTTAATCCAAAATTCATTCAGTTTTGTGGATGTTTCTTTTTCTATTGAGTTGCATTGGTAATGAGATCATATGGCACATATCATATAAATAAATAAACCAAACCCATTAACGTCGAGTAGATTTCGACCCATAGCAGCCCTACAAACAGAGTAGAACTTCCCTAGAATGTTTCCAAGGAATGCCTGGTGGATTTGAACTGCTGACCTTTTGATTAGCCGCCATAACTCTTAACCACTATGTCACCAGGGTTTTCATCATAAAGACAAGGAGAATTAATATTTTTGGATATGAACTTTCAAAATTTGATCAGTGACTGCTTTCCCCATGTCTTCTGATGAAAAAATGGTTGAAATAATAATAACATTAGACAATGGAAGGAGCATGCCTTATGATGATAATTTTGTTCAGTACATTTATGAGAAAATGTACTACACTCAGATCAAAACCCAGCACTGGGGATACCACAGAAGAGAAAGACAGGTTAGTACATCTCTGAATAAATACAACCAATTTGAGAAACCCTTGGAAAACCAGGCATCATATTCCAGTACGAATGAATGAGGAAGGCACAGAAAGTGATGACCCTTTCTTCTGTCATTTCCCGTAAGAAAGCGTGAAGAGACTAGACTCCAGAGCTACAGCTACTCTTGAAAAATTCTCTATTTTTTTCAGAAATGGATTGCCATGCTTGGTGTTAGGTGCCTCTAGGTGGACTTGAAACTCCAACCTTTTGGCTAGCAACTGAGCACATTGTTTTGCACCACCCAGGGACTTCCTTGGGACCTATAGGTTTCCCCAAAAAGGAATAATTCAGTATCCTGCCTGGAGTGTATAGAGCTGGCGGCCAGCATTCTGATTGTTGAGTACAAGAAAACAATTTTCCTTGTCTAAAGACTGAGCTTTAGACTTTCACTTAAAACCTTCCGCTTTGAGTTTGATTTTTCATTCCATCTCTCAGTTGTTTTCTCTGAGTCCAGAGATGTTTGTCTTCCTTTACAGAGTAGGAAGGTATTTGGGGATCTAATTGTTTCATATAAGTACTTTTATTTATTTATTTAATTGTACTTTAGATGAAGGTTTACAGAACAAACTAGCTTCTCGTTAAAAAGTTAGTACACATATTGTTTTATGACATTGGTTAACAACCCCACGACATGTCAACACCCTACCTTCTCGACCTTGGGTTCCCTATTACCAGCTTTCCTGTCCCTTTCTACCTTCTAGTCCTTGTACTTGGGCTGGTTTTCCCCTTTAATCTCTGTTTTATGGGCCTGTCTAATCTTTGGCTGAAGGGTGAACCTCAGGAGTGACTCCGTTACTGAGGTAAAATGGTGTCTGGGGGCCATACTCTCGGGGTTTCTCCGGTCTGTCAAGCCAGTAAGTCTGTTTTTTTTTTTCTTTTCTGAGTTAGAATTTTGTTCTACATTTTCCTCCAGCTCTGTCTCGGACCGTCTATTGTGATCCCTGTCAGAGCAGTCGGTGGTAGCCAGGCACTGTCTAGTTTACTTGACTCAGCCTGGTTGAGCCTGTGGTAGTTGTGGTACTTTGGGCTAATCTTTCCCTTGTGTCTTTATTCTCCCTTGATCTCGAAAGGATGAGACCTGGGGAGTATTTTAGGCTGCTGGTCACGGGGTTTTAAGACCCCAGACGCTGCTCACCAAAGTGGAATGTAGAACATTTTCTTTATAAACTATATTATGCCAATTGAGCTAGATGTTTCCCGAGACCATGGTCCCCACAGCCCTCAGCCCAGCAACTCTGTCCCTTAGGGAGTTTGCATGTGTCTGTAGAACTTCCATGACCTTGCCTTGGACAAAATGTGCTGAATTCTCCAGTATTCTGTGCTGTCTTACCCTCCACCAAAGTTACTACTTATGTATTTTCTATTCAGTGTTTTTTCATCCCCATGCCTCCCCTCCCTCATATCCATCAAAGATTATTTCTTTTTGTGTGTAAACCTTTTCATGTGTTTTCATAGTTGTGGTCTCATACAATATTTTACCTTCTGTGATTGACTTATTTCACTCAACATATTGCCCTCCAGTTTCATCCAAGTTGATTCATCATTCTTTATTTTTGTGTAGTATTCCATTTGTGTATGTAGGTTGTTTATCCGTTCATCTGTTGATGGATATTTAGGTTGTTTCTATTTTTTGCTATTGTTAACAATGCTGCAATGAACATAGGTATGCATATGTCTATTCATGTGACAGCTCTTATTTCTCTAGGATATATTCCTAGGAGTGGGATTGCTGTATCTATGGTATTTCTATTTCTAGCTTTCTAAGGATGTGCCATATCGTTTCCCAAAATGGTTGTGCCATTTTCATTGCCACCAACAAAGCATAAGAGTTCCAATCTCCCCACAGCCTCTCTAACATTTGTTATCTTCTGTTTTTTTTTTTTTTAATTCATGCCAGTATTGCCAGGGTAAGGTGGTATTTTGTTGTGGTTCTGATTTGCATTTCCCTAATGGATAGTGATCGGAAGCATTTCCACCTGTACCTGCAAGCCACTTGAATGTCTTCTTTGGTGAAGTGCCTGTTCCTCTGCCCACTTTTTAATTGGATTATTTGTCCTTTTGTTGTAAAGGTATTGAATTTTCCCGTAGATTGTAGAGATTAGAACTTTGTCTGATTTGTAATAGCCAAATTCTTTTCCCAATAGGAGGGCCTCTTTTTACTCTTTCAGTGAAGTTTTTTGATTAGCGTTAAGTGTCTGATTTTTAGAAGATTCCAGTTTTTCTTCTGGACTTTGTGTGTTGTTATTTAGGGCTTGTATCCTGTTAATGCTGTGCATTAGGACCCCTAGCATTGATCCTATTTTTTCTTCTATGATATTTTTAGTTTTTATTTGTATTTAGGTCTTTAATGCATTTAGTTTTTGTGTATGGTATAAGATATAGGTCCTGTTTCATGTTTTTTCAGATGGATATCCAGTTTTGCCTGCACCATTTATTAGAAAGACTGTGTTTTCTACATTTGATAGATTTTGGGCCCTTGACGAAGATCAGGTGACCACAGGTGGATGGATTTACATCTGGGTTCTCAATTGTGTTCCATTGGTCAGTGTGCCTGTTCTTGTACTGGTACCAGGCTGTTTTGACTACTGTAGCTGCATAGTAGGTTCTGAGGTCAGGTAGTGTGGGTTTTCCTATTTTATTCTTCATCAACAGTGCTTTAGTTATTCAAGGCCTCTTCTCTTTCCAAATAAAGTTAATGATTAGTTTTTCCATCTCTTTAAAGAATGTTGTTGGTATTTGGATTGGGTTTGCTTTGTATTTGTAAGTCACTTTTTTTGGGTAGCACTGTCATTTTCACAATGTGAAAATGAGCATGGTATGTTTTTCCGTTTATGTAGATCTCTTTGGATTTCTTACAGTAGTTTTTTTTTTCTTTGTATAGATCTTTTACATCCCTGATTAGACTTATTCTTATTTTATTTGTTTAGAGGCTATTATAAATGGTATTGTTTTCCTGAGTTCTTTTTAGTCATTCTCTTTATTGGCGTATAGGGATCCAACTGATTTTTGTATGTTTACCTTGTATCCTGCTCTCTGCTGAATCTTTCCGTTAGTTCCAGTAGTTTTCTCGTGAAATCTTTTGGATTTTCTATGTGGAGTCATATCATCCAGAAATAGGGACAGTTTTACTTCTTCATTACCAATTTAGAAGCCCTTTTTTCCCTTTTCTTGCCTTATTGCTCTAGCTAGGATTTCCAGCTTAAAAGGAGTGGTGATAAAGGGCATCCTTGTCTTGCTCCTGTTCTCAGGTGGAATGCTTTCATCCTCTCTCGGTTGAGAATAATGTTGGCTTTTTTTTTGCATACCCACTAAAAAACCAAACCCATGGCCATCGAGTTGATTTCGACTCATAGCGACCCTATAGGACAGAGTAGAACTACCCCACAGAGTTTCCAAGGAGCACCTGGTGGATTTGAACTGCCGACCTTTTGGTTAGCACCCGTAGCACTTAACTACTATGCCACCAGGGTTTCCTTTTTTTTGCATAGATGTCCTTTATTATGTTGAGGAATTTCCATTGTTTACTTATTTTATTGAGAATTTTTATCAGGAATTGGTGTTGGATTTTATGGAATGCCTTTTCTATGTGAAATGAAATGATCATGTGATTGTTTTATTTATATACTGGATTATGTCAATTGATATTCTAATGTTGAACCATCCTTGCATACCTGATATGAATCCTACTTGTCAATGGTGTATTTTTTTTAATATGATTCTGAATTCTATTGGATAGAATTTTGCTGTGAATTTTTGCATCTGTATTCCTGAAAGAAATTGGTCTGCAATTTTCTTTTTTTGTGATCTCTGCCTGGTTTTGGTATCAGGGTTATGCTGACTTCATAGAACAAATTCAGAAATATCCCTTCCTTTTCTGTGTTCTGAAATAGTTTGAGTAGTACTTGTGAAAGCTCATCTCTGAATGTTTGGCAGAATTCTTCAGTGAAGCCATCTGGGCCAGGGCTTTTTTTTTTTTTTGGTTTATTATTATTACCTTTTCAATCTCTTCCCTTGCTATGAGTCTGTTCAGATTTTCAACATCATTTTGTGTTGATTTGGGTAGGTAGTGTGTTTCTAGAAATTTGTCTATTTTCTCTAGGTTTTCAAATTTATTGGAATATAGTCTGTCATAATACTCTGTTATGATCCTTTTAATTTCAGTTGGGTCTGTTGTAATGTCCCTGATTTCGTTCTTTATTTGTGTTATTTGCATCCTCTCCTGTTTTTCTTTTATCAGTTTTGCAGAGGCTTGTCAGTTTTGTTGATCCTTTCGAAGAACCAGCTTTTGGTTTTGTTGATTGTTTCTATTGTTTTTCTATTCTTTATTTCATTTATATCTACTCTGATTTTTATTATTTCCTTTATTCTGGTGGCTGTTGGCTTGTTTTGATGTTCTCTTTCTATTTGTTTGAGATGTGTAGCTAACATTTTGATTTTGTCTTTTTCTTCTTTTCCTATGCGTGCATCAGTATAAATTGACCTCTGAGGACTGCCTTTGCTGTGTCCCGCAGGCTTTGGTGTGATGTGTTTTAATTCTCATTTGGTTTTAGAAATTTTTTGATTCCATCTCTGATTTCTTCTATTACTCAGTGGTTTTTTAAGCAGAGTGTTATTCAGTTTCCATTTAATTGATTTTTTTTTTTCCCTTGCTCTTCCTGTTGTTAATTTCTACTTAATGACATTGTGGTCAGAGAAGGTACTTCATATTATCTCAAATTTAGATTTAGTTGAAGATTGCTTTTTGGCCTAAGATGTGGTCTATTCAGGAGAAAGTTCCGTGTGCATTGGAAAAGAACGTGTACTTTGCAGCTGTTGGAGAGAGTGCTCTATATATGTCTATGAGGTCAGATTGGCTGATTGGGACCTTTAGATCTTGTGTATCTTTGTTGAGTTTCTTTCTAGATATTCTGTCCTTTTCCAAAGGTGGTGTGTTGAACTCTCCTGCTATCATCGTGGATCTGCAATTCCTCCTTTCAGTCCTTTTAGAGTTTGTTTTATGTGTTTTGGAGCACTGTCATTGAGTGCATTGATATTTATTATAGATATGTCTTCGTGATGGATTGTCCCTTTAATCATTATGTAGTGCCATTTTTTGTCTTTTATGATGGATTTTGTTTTAAAGTCTATTTTATCTGACATTAGTATTGCCACTCCTGCTCTTTTTGGTAGCTGTTTGATATATTTTTTCCATCCTTTGATTTTTAATAAATTTACATCTTCGTTTCTAAGGTGTGTCTCTTGTAGACAGTATGTTGATGGATCCTGTTTTTTTAATCCATTGTGTCATTCTCTGCCTCTTTACGGGTGAATTTCAGCAATTCAGTGTAATTATTGGTATGCATGCATTTATTGCTGTCATTTTGTGTTTTGCTTTTTTTTGTGTGGTGCTGATGTTTCCTTTGTTCCTCTTACTGTCCTATGTTGAATATCTTTTGTCTGTGACTTTTTTTTTCATTTATTTTGTGTTTGTAGATTTTGTTTTTACGGAGACTTTATGTTTTTCTTCTTTATTTTCATGAGTAGGTTTAGCTTTCTTTGTGGTTACCTTGAAATTTACCCTTGTCTCCCTAGGTTTGAACCAGTTTCTTATTGTTTGGTATCACCTTGCCTTCCTCTCTATTAGGAAGTTCTACACCTACACTGTTTATTCATTGTTTTATTATTCTGACACTGTTGTCATTTGCAGGTTAACTTCTCTGGTTCCCTGTTGTACATCTTTTAGTTTTGAATAGTCCCTGAGAGTTTTATTTCCTAGGTTGATATCTGGCTGGTGTGATCTTGTATCCACATTCAGTTTTCAAACTGAAGGACTTACTTTAATAGTTTTTTTTTTTAAGTTTGGTTTGGTTTTTACACATTCCTTTAATTTCTGTTTATCAGTTAAAGCCAAGCACTTACACTGTTGTGCCACCAGGGCAAAGTGATAACAACACAAAGTACTTGTCATGGAAACACATTTACAGGCATATATTAAATGCATTCAAGTCAATTTCTGTGTGATAAGGAATGAGAAGAGCGGTTGGGGCAAAGGGAAAAATATTATGCAAAAAAAAATGACAATGCTAGTATGCCGCAAAAAAGAAAAAAAAGTACTGAAAATTTATTTATTTCCTCACATATAGTTGGCCAGTTATTGAAATAAATATACCAACACTTCATAAACCAATTCATGATTTTAAAAAAATTTTGTATTTATACATAAATATTATAATACATATATATCATATATATATATATATATATATAAAGTAGTAAATAGAATACTACTCTTTAAGTTATATACTGACCTCCATTTTTGCCTCTTTCATTTGGGACTTAGAAATTGTTCAAAAATATAATTTTATTTTCTGTATTACTTTTCTCTCATTCCTTACCAATCTTTGGGATAAAATAATGTTATGCATACACTATTAATTCATGCCATATAAATGAATAGGTTAACCTGGTGCTAAAGTTCTTTTTTGTGAAAATACTTTCCTCAGTACTCGTTCTTGCATGACAGTCCCTTAATTTTTCAAAATCTGATATCAGTTAGGGTCTGTACTCTAAGGTTATAAAAACAATTTAGATAAATTGGAGATGCTGCCATTAAACTGCTCTGTTGAGGCCTTTTTGGATAACAGATTCTGCAAATGATCTTCTGCTTCAATTGTATTTGGGATATTCGTATCCTTATTATTGATTTCTTTCCTATGATATGGCCTAATCTGTTTTTGTATTATTGATTTATGTTTCTTCGCTAAATTTTTTAAAAAAAATCTTATATGTTGCATAAAGAAAAGTTGTTTTTGTTTTTCTTTGTTATTCCAAGCTTTATTTGGCCACATAAAATTTAAATTAAGACCTAAAAAGCAATATATGTTTTTCAAAATATATTACTTTGCATCACTAAAAAAAAAAAAAGCATGATAAAAAAAAAACAATATATGCTTTTCAAAATATATTACTTTGCATCACTAAAAAAAAAAAAGCATGATACAGTCATGAAATTTCAGATGTTGTTAGATATGGGGAGTCCTAACATTTTATAAATACAAAATTATTAGAATTTTTTGCCAAAGCATGCTCAATCTCATAGAATTATCAGGCAGTATAATATACAAAAAAGCTTCAGAAAAATGGGTTCCATATAATTTGCTTAGTTACACATTCTCTAATATTAGATGCTTTTCTGCAAAATAATCTATTGATTTCAGAGTTCAGCCTAGAGTAACTCACAAATGCAGGCCATATTTGGGAAATATTTAGCAAGTGTTGTGTGTAAATGAAAACTGATTTGTACTGAAAGCCACCAGTTTACATGACATAAGCTTTTTTTTTAAGCTTCATTAGAACTTGGAGTCATGAACAACAGTTGTGTCAAGTAGACTAGCAACAGAATGAGTGCAATATTCTATTATCAGTACTAGTAAAAATTATTCGATACCCAATATAACAAAACTTTTGACATGGCAAGAAACACTCTAATGAAAAGATATCATTACATAATAGATTTGAAATTGTTTCTCCATTTATTATAGGCCTCCTGCTAAGCAAGAAACATATGATAAGAAAAAATATTCTGTATGCTGTTTTTATATAGATAGAGAACGTTCTTTTTCAATTACCCATTATTTCTGATAATGATCCTAAGGATGATATTAAGGAATATTTATTCAAAAAGAAATACATAATTTCAATTCTTGATTCTCTATATAGTGTGTTACTTGGTAAAATGTAAGGACAATTGCTCTTTTAAGACTAATTTTGATTGTAAGGGTATATTTTTGTAATGACCAAGGTATTAAATTTTTGAAAAAGAAACTATTTATGCTTGAAGTATACAGTATAATATTATGACCTTTCTCTGCCTTCAGTTTTCTTCTTCTTGCCTTAAGTTTTTGATAATTCAAATAACACATGTGCTTGCTAGAAAGAATTTTTAATATAGGTATGTGATGACTTTGACTTATTACTTAGTATTTTTCAGAATTTAAATTACCATTTTCCATTCATTGCTGTGATGTAGTTTATTTTTATATGCCATTCAGTAGGCTAAGTGTTTACTTTTATGTTCATATCTGATCACTTTATTAGTTATTTATTTACTTTCTATTCTCTAGTACTTCCTCCAGGAACAGCTCAAAAATAGGAATAAGTTACCTTTGTCCATATGTTTTTCAGATGCCATATTACAACTATCCATATTTTAAAGAATAGTGTTTATGATACTTGAGTATAAAGGACAAAGTGCTGTCTTTATTTTCTCGTTAATTTTCAAAGTAACAAACTGAAGTTTTACTTGACCAAATATTTGATTATTTCCTCTCCAACATCCACCATCCTTGTCACATCCAAAACCTTTTACTTTCTTCCAGTGGCTGTTTGAGCTGAAGTATAGGACATGGACATGAAAACGTAGGCTTAAGCCTTTTGCTCTTTGACTGCTCTTCATTAACAGGCTCATGACAAAGCTAGGGCCAATGAGAGACGTTTTTTGCTTGTTTGTTTTTTCTGTAAATGCTGTTGCTCATATGAAAAGAAAGACCCTTTCCTTTCATATGAGGTAAATAAAGACAGAAGAAAAAGAGAAAAAATAACTGGGTGAGGAAAACTGGTCCTGATAGCATTGTTTTTATCGCCGTATCTAGCCAGGATTAGAATTCAAAACTTGATCTTTTAAATCTGTGAACAAATACATTTACATTTGATTTAAATCAGATTTTTTGTCATCTTTAACAGAAACTCAGAAGTTAATTGATTCATTATCATGATTTTTAGCTAGGTTTAAATATTTTCTCAATCTAAATGAAAGATCTTAAAGCATGGTTTAAATCTAACTCATCTATGACAAAGAAAACATAAGATTAGTGGTTTTACTAAAATTTTACTGTATATTTGTGAAAAAATATGATTGGAAACAATGTTCCCAAATACAAATATCATGAAACCAAAGACAGATATCTCACAGCATCTTTTCCAAAGAAAATACATTACATATGGAGATACTTTTAGATGGAACTTCAGTCAATATCTTACATGCGAAAAGAGAAACATTCAAAGAATTTGAATTAGTTATTTGCAATTTAAACACATTTTTTAGTATTTGTACATCTAGAATATTGTATAGAGAAATTGAATGTTTTAACCTTTATTGAATAGATCCTGTTTTAATTATCCCTCAAAATTCATTTGAATATTATATTAAATTATAGATTAACATTAAACTTTATATTAATTATTCTCCTTTAGGTTTTAAAAGGAAACTACCTGAAGTAAAGCTGGCCTTTATGTAATTATATGGAGATTTAGCTTTAATAAATTACAGTTATATAATTGTCAGTAATTTTTTATTTTATGCAGATCTTGCAGACATGACACCAGCGTTTATTCAAAAGTTCACTTACGTTGGAAACCCTGGTGGCATAGTGATTAAGTGCTATGGCTGCTAACCAAAGGGTCAGCAGTTCGAATCCACCAGGTGCTCCTTGGAAACTCTATGGGGCAGCTCTACTCTGTCCTATAGAGTCGCTATGAGCCGGAATCAACTCGACGGCACTGGGTTTGGGTTTTTTTTGGCACTTATATTGGCAGCACTTTTCTTGTTCTTGTGCTTAAAACATCATACTTATAAAACAAAATCTTTTGAATCTGTAATCGATCAGTAGAAAAATCACGCATATTCCCAAAATAGATATTGCTTTGGTGCTTGAATTACACCTCTCTTTAGACATCATCTAATATAATTCACGAAATGTTTAAAACTATTTTGAAAATATTTTTATTACTTTTAGATAATGACACCTAATTTCAACTATTATTATTTCAGCCAATCTCATAGATTCAAACCATATACATTTCCAGTATTTTATGATATAAAAAGTAGTTCAAAAAAGCTCACACAGAGGCATTTCAGAAATGAATGGCCACCTAGACTAGGGAATGACAACCTTTTTTTATAAAGGGCCAGATGGTAAATATGTAGGATTTTTTTTCTATACAAGATCTGAGGGAACTACTGAAGTCTGCACATAGATTAAAAAAGTATGGATGTGTTCCAATAAAACTAAATATATATAAATAGGTAGTGAGCCAATTTTTACCCAATGAACAAATTTTGTTGAACCCTAAGCTAAGCCCAAATAAATTCAAAATAAAGCCTGAAATTCATATGAGACTTTATATTCTAAAAAAAAAAAAAAAAATTTTAAAGAATACTGTAAAAAGAAAAATTGTATAAGGATAACTAGCTAACAATTTTTCTGCTCTCCTAAATATATTATTTATTTTTAAAGATTATTCATTTGGTGCCAGTGCAAAATGCTTACCTCCTCTAATAAATTGTCCATAAAACTAGATCTATATTTTTCTACACTCATTATCATCTTTATCTCAATGTATTTATGTTTTTTGAAGACAAATTAAAGTTAAAAACAAAAAAAATCTAAATGATGGAAGTCATAAATATACTTCTATAACTTTTTTTTTTCCCGTTCTCTCTTTCTGCATTCTGCATTCCAATAATACATTGAAAACAGCACCTCGTATTAGAGACCAAGGCACAAAGAAGGATAGATTCAGAGATAACGCACCACACAGTCCACGTAGGGTTGAGATGAAGACCTGTTGGTCAGACTAGATGAAATGATACAAGTGTCAAAACAGCCTGGCAAATAAGAAGATGAACTTGTTCACAAAGCTTTCCTGGCTTTTGTGGAGGTCAGATACTAACCATCACAGACCTTGTCTCACTGTGAATGACATCACTGAAATGGTGCTGTTTGGCACATTTGCACATAAGGAAGGGCATAACTCAAGAACTCTATTACCTTCAAAGGACTCATATCATAAATGCATATTTCAAAGGACACAGTGTTCAGGTCAAAGTATTCTAACAAAATTAAAAAAAAAAAATGAAAAGCTGTCAAATAGTCTTTCAGGGGTATACAGAAATGCGGCCATCAATCTAACTTCAGTTCCAAGGATTCTGAATCAGTTTTTATAAGCAGGCTAATGACACAACATAAGAAAAATTAAAAAATAAAAATCCACAGTAAAAAATATTGAACTTAGTTTTATATCACTATAAACTTTTAAAATTGGCAGTTTTCACTGTGCTGTCGAGATAATCTTGAGAGTGTGTTTACACAGCACCTTGTTCTAACGAATACCAGGCAATTTATGGATTCCATCTCATCCAACATATGCTAAACACTCTATATTGAATAACCCCTGACTGTTATTCAGTTTTAAAATAATAAACTGATATACACAGACACTGTCCAAGAGAAATAAATGTACAAATTTAGATATATTAAAATTATTTTTATTGTTGTTGTGTGCTGTCAATTCCAAATCATAGCTACCCTATAGGACAGAGTAGAACTTTCCCAGATGGTTTCCAAGAAGCAACTGGTGGATTTGAACTGCCAACCTTTTGATTAGCAGCCTGAGCTCTTAACCACTACCCCAACAGGGCTCTGCTTAAAATTATTAGGTATATTAAAATTCAGGCATATTAAAATATATACTTGTGCTATATTAGTTGCAGTGATGGAACAGTATCTCAGTCTTCCAGCATCATTTTAAAGAAACTATTTATAAAGAATTAAATGCAATATTTTAATGTCCACATAGTTTTGTTTTGGTACATTCTGATAGAAATGCATCAATATTTCTCAACCTCAATATGTGATAAAACTTATTTTTATTTAAAATTTAGTGTGTAAATAAACTAAAATTTTTTTGAGTTTTGGTGTATATCTTGGAACTGAATTCCTAAATTTAAAACAATAACAAAAACAACACTAGGGTAACAATATTTTCTTGTGCTTTATTCTTTTTCAAAAATTAAAATGTGTTGCATCAGGAATGTATTTCTATAAAATAAGTAAAAAACTGAAGCAAATTTTTTCTCTTTTTTTCCTTTTATTTGCATTGTGTATCTATTGTTTAAATCAATCAGTATCTGTACTCTCCCCCCTAGTCTGGTAACCCTTCCCATTTCACTTAGAATACGCGCTTTCCTCCATTTTGAGCACTTAGTTGGGGCTGCTACTCAATGTGTCCTTCCTAAACAAGTGTGTACACTGAATCTGAACTTTATCACTTAGATTCTGTACTCTTGAATATGCACTTATGATATACACAAAGATAAAACACCTGTTGGAACTGAATTATACACACAGTGCTGTCCCATATAGACCATCCATTAGATCATGTGCCTAAACCTTTGAGATGCCCAGTTTCCAACTTTTCTTAAACTTGCATTTTCAGTATTTTTTTTAAACTTTTTGCACTACCCTGCATTCCCCAATACATCTTTTTAATTATGCCAAATTTTAAATTTTGTTGCTTACAAAGAATCTTAATGTATAGGTCAGAGGATGGAAAAAACCAGCCCACCGCTGGAGAAAGACGTGCCATTCTGCTTCTGTAAAGATTTGCTGTCTTTGAAATCCTATGGGGCAGTTCTACTGCGTCCTATGGGGTAGCTATGAGTAGGAATCTACTAGATGGCAATTGGTGACTCGTGCAATGGTCAAGCGCTTGGCTGCTAACCTACAGGCTGGTGGATTGAACTCTCTCTGTAGCTCCTCAGGAGAAAGACAGGGTGTTTTAGTCATTTCATGCTGCTATAACAGAAATAACACAAGTGGATGGCTTTAACAAACAGAAATTTATTCTCTCACAGTTCAGGAGGCTTGAAGTCTGAATTAAGGGTGCCAGGTCCAGAGGAAGGCTTTCTTTCTCTGTCAGCTCTGGGGAAGGTCCTTGCCAAATCTTCCTCCAGTCTAGCAGATTCTCAGCACAGGAACTCTGAGTCTAAATGACGTACTCCTCTCCCAGTGCTGCTTTCTTGGTGGCATGAGGTTCCCCTGTCTCTTTACTCCTTGTTTCTCTCTATTGTATCTCAAAAGAGATGGACTTAAGACACAACCTAATCTTGTAGACTGAGTCCTGCTTTATTAACATAAATCCTGCAATCTTGCCTCGTTAAAATCATAAATGTAGTATTTACAACACATAGAAAAATCACATTAAATGACAAAATGGTAGACAATCACACAATACTGAGAATCATGGCCTAGCCAAATTGACACATGTTTTTTGGGAACACAGTTCAATCCATGATACCTGGCAATCTGCTACCATAATGATTACAGAGCAGAAAGCCCTATAGATCAGAATAGACTCAAATGCACCTAGTAACAACAGCAACATGGTCTTTCTTTTTGTTCGGTTATTGGAATAAATATTACATAATTATTTAGAAATTCAATAAATTCTGGATTCATTGAGGCACCTGGTAACTCAGAAGAGTGAGATTCTTCATATTGTTGTTAATATATACAAGAATAAGTATAGCTAATGTCTTTAAAATTGTGGTTAATGTAATTATTATAAATATTTTCTGTTAGTATTGTTCTTTTCTACCACCACATATAGGCCTCAGATTCATAAAATTGCACTTGTGTTTCAAATTCCTTATCTTTAAAATGGGAATGAAAAACATACCTAACTCAAAGGTCCATTAGAAATATTAAGTGAGTTAGGAAGTAAAATGCTTAGAACAGTGCTTGACACATAATCAGTGCTCAATAGCATTTATCAACTGAATAATAAAGTCTTTGTTAATAAGTATAAATCTCTAGACTAATAAGGAGAATTTTAAATGTTAAAGACCACTATATATTTCATGGTTTCTAGATCCAAAAATATTACTGGCATGGGAAGTGGTAAAGCCACACACTAATTGATAGTTAACTATATCCCAATCATACAGTTTTAGTGTGGTCATGTTAATTTTTTATAGGAGCTCCTTGGTGGCACAAGCAGCTAAGCATTTACTAGCCAAAAGGATGGTTGATCAAACCCATCCAGAGGCACCTCGAAAAACAAACCTGCCTGGAAATCTGCTTCCAAATGGTCACAGCCTTAAAAACCCTATGGAGCAGAATCAACTCGATAGCAACCGACAAAAAGCAAATCAAATTTTGGTAAGTGGTTTGTTAACAATTGTGACAAGGCTGCTTTTATGTAATCATGCATATCTTCCAACTTGTGGAAGAGTGAAATATGTAAAAAGGCAAATACATAAAGGAATAAGAATATGCCATAAATGAAGATTCATATAAAATTAGTTCAGGAAAAGCAAAATAAGAAAGTTTTTTTTTTTTTTTTTTTAAGTTCTGAAATAATTTTAGACTTACAGAAAAGTTAGGCAGAGTCTTGCCAGAGGAAAAGCCCAGCAATAACTCTTCTTAATCAGTGATCAGCAAAACAAGATCATGTTCCACAGTACCCGCTAAAAACTGACCTAGAAATAAAGGATGAACATTTACCGCAGGACCACGATAATATGTAGGTTCCATATAATATTTGGAAACCCTGGTGGCATAATGGTTAAGTGCTATGGCTGCTAACCAAAGGGTCAGCAGTTTGAATCCACCAGGTGCTCCTTGGAAACTCTATGGGGCAGTTTTACTCTGTCCTATAGGGTTGCTATGAGTCGGAATCGACTCGATGGCACTGAGTTTAGTTTTGGTTTGGGTTTGGGTATAATGTTTGGAGCCCTGGTGGCACAGTGGTTAAACGTTTGGCTGCTAACCAAAAGGTTGGCAGTTCAAATCCATCAGCCACTCCTTGGAAACACTATGGGGCAGTTCTAATTTATCCTATAGGTTCAGTATGAGTTGGAATTGGCTGGACGGCAATGAGTATGGTATATAATGTTTCATGCACATTTTTCACATTCAATCAGAAATTACAAGGCAAGGTAAGAGACAAAACCAAATATTTAAACAAAAAGGAAAAGGACATATTCACAGGTGATTTAGATATTGGTGTTATTAGGTAAGAACTGTACATGGATTTTATTGGTAGGATCATGACAATAGAAGAAAAAGTACAGAAAAATAAATAAATGATGAAATTAACCATAAAACCAAAAACGTGTGTTGCTGGCAAGTCCATTCCAACTAAATGCAACCCTATAGGACTGAGTAGAACTGCCCCACAGGGTTTCCAAGGCAGTAAATCTTTATGGAAGTAGACCGCTATGTCTTTCTCCCACTTTTGGGATGCACAAACTGCTAACATTTCAGTTAGTAGCTGAGTGCTTAACCACTGCAACGTCAGAGCACCTAATGAAATTAACCGTTAACCGTAGTGTTGTAATAATAATAATTATCAAAAAAGACATTTACAAACAGAAATAAAATTATTACAATAAGACATTTAATAATTATTTTTTAGTTTTCTGCTAGGTACTGTCGACTCAGTTCCTTTTCACAGTGACCCTATCTACAACAGATTGAAACACTGCCCTGTTCTACACCATCCTCATAATTGTTATTATGCCTGAGTCCATTGTTGCAGCCACTGTGTCAATCCATCTCATTGAGGGTCTTCCTGTTTTTCACTGACTCTCTACTTTACAAAGCGTTATGTCCTTCTCCAAGGACTGGTCCCTCCTGATAACTTGTCCAAAGTATGTGAGATATAGTCTTGCCACCCTTGCTTCTAAGAAGCATTCTGGCTGTACTTCTTTCAAGACAGATTTGTTCATTCTCTTGGCAGTCCATTTATATTCAATAATCTTTGCCAACTCCTTAATTCAAAGGGATTGATTCTTCTTTGGTCTTTATTCATTGCCCAGCTTTTGTTTGCATACAAGTTGACTGAACACACAATGGCTTGGGGCAGGTGCACCTTGTCTTAAAGAGACATCTTTGCTTTTTAACACTTTAAAGAGGTCTTTTGCAGCCGATTCACCCAATGCAATGCATCTTTTAATTTCTCGACTGCTGGACATCCATGGTCATTGATTTTTAATCCAAGTAAAATGAAATCTTTGACAACTTAAATCTTTTCTGCATTCATCATGATGTTGCTTATTGGCCCAGTTGTGAGGATTTTTGTTTCCTTTGTGTTGAGGTGTTATCCATATTGAAGACTCTAGCCTTTGATTTTCATCAGTAAGTGCTTCAAGTTCTTTTCACTTTCAGCAAGGAAGGTTGTGCCATCTGCATAACACAGGTTGTCAGTGACTCTGCCTCCAATTCTGATGCCCCATTCTTCTTCACATAGGCCAGCTTCTCAGATTATTTCCTCAGTATACAGATTGGACAAGTATGGTAAAAGATACAACCCTGACACACAGACAACATCCCCTCGTTCTATTTGAACAACTGCCTCTTGGACTTTGTACAGGTCTCACATGAACACAATTAAATGTTCTGGAATTCCTATTCTTCACAATGTTATTCATAATTTGCTATGATTCACACAGTTGAAAGCCTTTGCATGGTCAAGGAAACAAAGGTAAACATCTTTCTAGTATTCTCTGCTTAATAATTTAAAATGCAGTAAATTAAAAATGACAGGAGACAGAATCAGTGAAACAAAAACTTAATAGAAAATGACCCGATTTAAGTACGGAAAGATAAAATAATTGTAAATATAGAAATAAATGGACCCACTCTTCACTTATTGACAGGTTCCAATGACCTTGTCATTATGTGAAAATCAGTATTGTGTGAAAATATTGGATAACTACATCAGCTCACAAAATGGAGGACGACTACATCATTACCTAACTGCCAGATTACATCATTTCATAACTGCCAAACTACTGAGAATCATGGCCCAGTCAAGTTGACACATAACCTTGACCTCCATAGTCTGTGTAACTCTTGCCTCACACCTTGGTGTTTGTTACTGCCAGATTTACATTATTAATATGCAAAATAGTTGGATAGTAACTTTTGAATATTGTCATAAATGTGAAATATCAGATAATGAGATAATAAGTGAGGAGTACCATATTTTAACACAAATAACACATGCCTTCTATGTTTGTTTGCCAGGTGCACCCTTCCCTCATAAGGTATTTTTGTAAGCATGCTATGCTGATTTTTTTTTTACAGCAACATGTGGAAGAAGTCTGGCATGGCAATGTTTTTCAGGGTGCCTCATGAGGGGAAGGCACCGCCGAGAAGCAAACGTACAAGGTGCACATTAATTGCATAAGAATTCAATAGTTGTATCTGTGACATAGGGTACACTGTGAAAAAGATCTTAATTGCATTTGATTTGAATCAAAGAAAGAAAGAAGGAAAATGATGGAGCAAAATTAAACTTTAAAAAGTTAATGACCAAGAATTCTCACAAATTGATACCGTATATCAAGCCACAGATTCAAGAAATTTTCTAAACCTCAATCAGAATGAATACACTGAGACATAAAAATAAATAAATACATAAATAAATAAAACCTGGTATATATTTAGGATGAAAAATTGCAAAGAAAAAGATAAAAGACACATAACTGTCAGAGGACAATGTAATGACAATTTTAAGTGTTCATAGAAAATACATGGCACACTAGAATAGAATGACCAAAAAAGTTAGAGATGAGGGATGAAGACAAAATAAAGATGTTTTAAAAAATAAAAATTTAAAAAATTGCAAGCAGACCTGCACTAAAAGAAAGGCTAAAGGAATTCTTTTGGCTGAAGGCAAAAGATGTCAGAGAAAAATAAAAAAAAAAGTGCAGTAGAATTAAGAAAAAAAAAAAAGAATTAAGAGCAAGAGAAAAATCGTATGGGGATAAATAAATAAAAATTGAAAGTACAATTACAGCACAATAAAAATGATATGTTATCAAATATAAGTAGAATTCAAAATGAGTGAAAATAATAAGAGAAAAAGTTATGAGAGTAAATGGAGCCAAGTCTTGCAGGTGTTACTGAAGATATAAGTTAAGAATACATGTTATGATCTTTAGAAAATATGTAAAAATAAAAAAAAAAATGCATTGCCAGTAAGAGGAAAAAATGGTCTCTCAAAATCCATCTGATCTTTGGCATTGCCTCTATCACCAAGGCCATATTACTACTGATAATTCTTTGTTTCCGACTTTCACATTCCAATCACCAGTAATTATCAATGCATCTTGATTGCATGTTTGATCAATTTCAGACTGCAGAAGTTGGTAAAAATCTTTAATTTCTTCATCTTTGGCATTAGTGGTTTGTGTGTCAAATTGAATAATATTTGTATTAATTGGCCGTCCTTGTAAGCTTATGAATATTATCCTTTCTCTGACAGCGTTGTACTTCAGAATACATCTTGAAATGCTTCTTTTGCTTTTCCTCTTCAATTTGTCATTCCAGGCATAGTAGACCATATGATTGTCTAATTTAAAATGGCCAATAGCAGTCCCTTTCAGCTCATTAATGCCTAGAATATCAATCTTAAGTGTTCCATTTCGTTTTTTGAGAACTCCTAATTTTTCTTGATTCATACCTTGTTCATTCCATGTTCCTATTACTAATGGACATTTGCAGCTGTTTCTTCTCATATTGAGTTGTGCCACATCAGCAAATGAAGGTCTCCAAAGCCTTACTCCATCCATGCCATTACAGTCGACTCTACTTTGAGGCGGCAACTCTTCTTCAGTCGTATCTTGAGTGTCTTCGAACCTGAGGGGCTCATCTTCCAGCACTATATCACACGAAGTTCTGCTGCTATCTACAAGATTTTCATTGGCCAGTTCTCTTCAGAAGTAAACCTCCAGGTCCTTCTTCCTAGTCTGTCTTAATCTAGAAACTCCACTGAAACCTGTCTCCATGGGAGACCCTGTTGGTATTTGAAACACTGGTGGTATAGCTTCCAGCATCACAGCAACAAGCCAACCACCACAGTACAACAAACTGAGAGACAAATGGTGGAATATACATTTAAACCATAAAAACCCACTGCCGTCGAGTCGGTTCTGACTCATAGCAACCCTATAGGACAGAGTAGAACTGCCCCCATATACATTTAGATGGGCACAATTTCCCTCTTTTGTATTTGAAAAAAAAAAAAGAAAAGAAGGAAAGGAATATTGCAAACAAAAGATGATATATCCGTATTTTTGCCCTGGGTGCTGACAAGTATTGATACAGAAAATAGAAATTTATTTATATTGTGAAAAAAAATCAAAAGCAATGTAATACTTATTGTGCATCTGGTATGTGCCATGTACTTTTATTTATGTTATCTCACTTAATTCTCAATGCAATCTTGTTAAATAAAAATTACACTGTGTTTATTTTACATTTGTTTCTATGAGCTTCACAATGACAGATGATGTTCCCAGAGATTAAACCACCAGTGGATTTGATTCCACCAGCATAGGAAATTTAAAAACAAAATAAGATTAAGGGTAGGAATAAAAAATTATACAATTAAAAAGTTTATTGGATTATGACATGCTTAATGAAATATATATGATTCATAGTTGTACAGCTGATTGCAAGTTAGCCAGAGAATTTACTCATGAAAGCAGCAACTATATCAAGAATATTACTAGCACCAAAATTTGTCCCTACTGCCTCCTTCCTGGCAGCATTCTTTAGCATAAGTAATACCCTGGCTTTAAATATGACTGAGCTGTTTTTCTGTTTTTAAACTTTATATAAATGGAATCATACAGTATGGGCTTTTTAAATACGTTCCTTTTGCTCACTGTTGTGTATATGGAATAAATTTATTTATTTTTGTGCCCACACCAGGTGCCGTCGAGTCAGAAATAGTTAATTTTCTATGGTTGTTGTTGTTATTAGGTGCCATCTAGTTGGTTCTGACTCATAGCGAGTGACTGTATGTACAATAAAACTCTGTCCTGTCCTGTGCCATCCTCACAACCATTGTTATGCTTGAGCCCATTGTTGCTGCCACTGTGTCAGTCCATCTCTTTAGGGTCTTCCTCTCTTTCATTTACCCTCTACTTTACCATACATGATGCCGCTTTCCAGGGACTGAGCCCTCCTGACAACATGTCTTAAGTATGTGAGAGGTGGTCTCACCATCCTTGCTTCTAAGGAGCATTCTGGCTAAACTTCTTCCAAGACACATTTGTTGGTTCTTTTCGCAGTCCATGGTGTATTCAATATTCTTCACCAACACCATAATTCAGAGGCATCAATTCTTCTTTGGTCTTCCTTATTCATTGTCCAGCTTTCACATGCATATGAAGTGACTGAAAACACTACACCTTGGTCAGGCACACCTTAGTCTTTAAGGAGACATCTTTGCTTTCTAACAGTTTAAAGAGATCTTTTGTAGCAGATTTTCCCAATGCAATGTGTCGTTTGATTTCTTGACTGCTGGTTCCACGGTTGTTGATTGTGAATCCAAGTAAAATGAAAGCCTTGACAACTTCAATCTTTCTCTGTTTATCATGATCCTGTTAATAGGTCCAGTTGTGAGATTTTTATATTTTCTTTATGTTGAGGTGTAACTGTACTGATGACTGTAGCATTTGATCTTCATCAGTAAGTGTTTCAAGTCCTCTTCACATTCAGCAAGCAAGGTTGTATCATCTGCGTAACACAGGTTATTAATGAGTCTTCCTCCAATCCTGATGCTGTGTTCTTCTTAATATAGTCCAGCTTCTCAGATTTTTTGATCAGCATACAGATTGAGTAAGTATGGTGAAAGGATATAACTCTGACACACACATTTCCTGGCTTTAAACCATGCAGTATCCCCTTGTTCTATTCTTGATTTATGTACAGGTTTGGTATGAGCACAACTAAGTGTTCTGGAATTCCCATTCTTCACAATTTGTCCATAATTTTTTATGATCCACACAGCGTAATACCTTGGCACAGTCAATAAAACACAGGTAAACATCTGACTATTACTCTGTGCTTTCAGCCAGAATCCATCAGCCATCAGCACTGATATTCCTCATTCCACATCTTCTTCTCAATTCGGCTTGAATTCTGGCAGTTCCCCGTCAATGTACTGTGAAGATGCTTTTGAATGATTTTCAGCAAAATTTTACTTGTGTAAAAAAATTTTTCAAAGGTACAATGTATTTGGAAATGCTGGTGGCGTAGTGGTTAAGTGCTATGGCTGCTAAACAAAGGGTCAGTAGTTCGAATCTTCCAGGCGCTCCTTGGAAACTCTATGGGGCAGTTCTACTCTGTCTTATAGGGTTGCTATGAGTCAGAATCGACTTGACGGCACTGGGTTTGGATTTTGGTTTGTTATAATATATTTATTAATTTTACTGTTGATGGAAAATTACATTGCTTCTAATTTAGAATTACTATGAATACAAACACTTTTGTACATGTCTTTTCTGAGTCCCTGGCTGATGCAAATGATTAACACACTTGACTGATGCCTCAGAAAAATCCTGGTGATCTGTCTATGAATGCTTAGCCCTTGAAAATCCTATGGAGCAAAGTTCTCTTTTGAGGAAGATTGCCATGACCCTTAAGGGACTCCAGCACAATTTTTCTTTTTTTTTTTTTTCTTTTAACATATGTATTGCATTTCTATTCAGGATAGTTGGGAAAGGAGCTGCAGGGCCATAAGGTAAATATATTAAACGTTATTAGCAAATGCCAAATAATTTTCCAAAGTGACTGTAAGAAGTAACACTTCCAGTGACAGTGTATGTGAGTTCCACTTTTACCATGACTTTGTTTAAATAATATTTTCTATCAATTTTTTTCTCACTGTATTCATCGTGGTGGGTATAGAAAATACAGAAGGATTTTTCGGGGGGCTTAATTTTCTATTTCCCTGATAGTTATCAAGTCAAACACCTATGTATATATTCACTAGGACATCCTGTTCTGAAAAATTCCAATTAATATATTTTATCCTATAGTTGTTTATTTTTTTTTCTTTATGGATTGCCATGTTTATGTCTTGTTAAAGTAATCTTTGCTTATCTTGAAGATATGTTGATAATCCCCTATGTTTTATTCTGAAATATTTATTCTTTACTTTGATATGTAGATACACAATTCATCTGCAATGTATTTCCTGTTTGGTACACCTGGGGTCACCATGAGCTGGAACTGATGAGACAACAATGAGGTTTATTTATTATTTTAATATATATAAAGTAGGGCTAAAATTAAATTTTTAAAAATATGGTTGTCTAGTTGGCTAAACTCCCATGTGTCTGTCAGTTTGTTGTACTATGGGGGCTTGAGTGTTGCTGTGATGCTGGAAGCTATGCCACCGGTATTCAGATACTAGCAGAGTCACCCATGGAGGACAGGTTTCAGCTGAGCTTCCAGACTAAGAAAGACTAGGAAGAAGGACCCAGCAGTCTACTTCTGAAAAGCATTAGCCAGTGAAAACCTTATGAATAGCAGGAGAACATTGTCTGATATAGTGCTGGAAGATGAGCCCTCCAGGTTGGAAGACACTCAAAAGATGAATGGGGAAGAGCTGCCTCCTCAAAGTAGAGTCGACCTTAATGACACGGATGGAGTAAAGCTTTCGGGGCCTTCATTTGCTGTTGTGGCATGACTCAAAATGAGAAGAAACAGCTACAAACATCCATTAATAACAGGAACATGGAATGTACGAAATATGAATCTAGGAAAATTGGAAATCATCGAAAATGAAATGTAACACATAAACATCAATATCCTAGGCATTAGTGAGCTGAAATGGACTGGTATTGGCCATTTTGAATCGAACATCATATAGTTTACTATGCTGGGAATGACAACTCAAAGAGGAATGGTGTTGCATTCATCGTCAGGAGGAACGTTTCAAGATCTATCCTGAAGTACAATGCTGTCAGTGATAGGATAATATCCATACACCTACAAGGAAGACCAGTTAATAAGAATATTATTCAAATTTATGCTCCAACCACTAGGGCCAAAGATGACAAAATACAAGATTTTTGTCAGCTGCTACAGTCTGAAATTGATTGAACATGCATTCGAGATGCATTGATAATTACTGGTGATTGGAATGTGAAAGATGGAAACAAAGAAGAAGGATCAGTAGTTGGAAAATATGGCCTTGGTGATAGAAACAATGCTGGAGATTGAATGATAGAATTTTACAAGACCAATGACTTCTTCATTGCAAATACCTTCTTTCACCAACATAAACGGCAACTATACACATAGACCTAGCCTGATGGAGCACACAGAAATCAAATTGACTACATCTGTGGAAGGAGACAATGGAAAAGATCAATATCATCAGACAGAACAAGGCCAGGGGCCAACTGCAGAACAGACCATCAATTGTTCATATGCAAGTTGAAGCTGAAACTGAAGAGAATCAGAGCAAGTCCAAGAGAGCCAAAATATGACCTTGAGTATATCCCACCTGAATTTAGAGACCATCTGAAGAATAGATTTGATGCATTGAACACTATTGACAGAAGGCCAGATGAGTTGTGGAAAGACATCAAGGACATCATTCATGAAGAAAGCAAGAGGTCATTGAAAAGACAGGAAAGAAAGAAAAGACCAGGATGGATGTCAGAGAAGAGCCTGAAACTTGCTCTTGAGCATCGAGCAGCTAAAGCAAAAGGAAGAATTGATGAAGTAAAAGAACTGAACAGAAGATTTCAAAGGTTGGCTCGAGAAGACAAAGTAAAATATTATAATGACATGTGCAAAGAGCTGGAGGTGGAAAACCAAAAAGGAAAGAACACGCTCGACATTTATCAAGCTGAAAGAACTGAAGAAAAAATTCAAGGCTTGAGTTGCAATAGTGAAGGATTCCATGGGGAAAATATTAAATGACACAGGAAGCATCAAAAGAAGATAGAAGGCGTACACAGAATCCTTATGCCAAAAAGAATTAGTTGATGTTCAACCATTTCAAGAGGTGGCATATGATCAGGAACTGATGGTGCTGAAGGAAGAAGTCCAAGCTGTTCTGAAGGCATTGGTGAAAAACAAAGCTCCAGGTATTGATGGAATATCAATTGAGATGTTTGAACAAACAGATGCAGCGCTGGAGGTGCTCACTCTTCTATGCCAAGAAATATGGAAGGCAGCTTCCTGGACAACTGACTGGAAAAGATCCATATTTATGACTATTCCCAAGAAAGGTGATCTAACTGATTGTGGAAATTATAGAATAATATCATTAATATCACATGCAAGCAAAACTCTGCAGAAGATCATTCAAAAACGGCTGCAGCAGTATATCGACAGGGAACTGCCAGAAATTCAGGCCGCTTTCAGAAGAGGACATGGAATCAGGGATATCATTGCTGATGCAGATGGATCCTGGCTGAAAGCAGAGAATACCAGAAGGATGTTTACCTGTGTTTATTGACTATGCAAAGGCATTCAACTGTGTGGATCATAACAAATTGTGGATAACATTGTGAAGAATGGGAATTCCAGAACACTTAATTGTGCTCATGAGGAAACTTTACATAGATCAAGAGGCAGTTGTTTGGACAGAACAAGGGGATACTGATTGGTTTAAAGTCAGGAAAGGTGTGCGTCAGGGTTGTATTCTTTCACCATACCTATTCAATCTGTATGCTGAGTAAGTAATCTGAGAAGCTGGACTATAAGAAGAACAGTGCCTCAGGACTGGAGGAAGACTCATTAACAACCTGTGTTATGCAGATGACAGGACCTTGCTTGCTTAAAGTGAAGAGGACTTGAAGCACTTACTAATGAAGATCAAAGACCACAGCCTTCAGTATGGATTACACCTCAACATAAGGAAAACAAAAATCCTCACAACTGGGCCAATGAGCAACATCATGATAAACGGAGAAAAGATTGAAGTTGTCAAGGATTTCATTTTACTTGGATCCACAATCAACAGCCATGGAAGCAGCAGTCAAGAAATCAAAAGACGCATTGCATTGGGTAAATCTGCTGCAGAAGAACTACTTAAAGTGTTGAAGAGCAAAGATGTCACCTTGAGGACTAAGGAACGTCTGACCCAAGGCATGGTATTTTCAATTGCATCATATGCATGTGAAAGCTGGGCAATACATAAGGAAGACCAAGGAAGAATTGATGCCTTTGAATTGTGGTGTTGGCGAAGAATATTGAATATACCATGGACTGCCAAAAGAATGAACAAATCTGTCTTAGAAGAAGTACAGCCAGAATGCTCCTTAGAGCCTAGGGGAGACTGGGTCTTACATGCTTTGGACATGTTGTCAGGAGGGATCAATCCCTGGGGAAGGACATCATGCTTGGCAGAGTACAGGGTCAGCGGAAAAGAGGAAGACCCTCAACAAGGTGGATTGACACAGTGGCTGCAACAATGAGCTCAAGCATAACAACGATTGTAAGGATGGTTCAGGACCAGACAGTGTTTCTTTCTGTTGTGCATAGGGTCGCTGTGAGTCAGAACCGACTCAACGGCACCTAACAACAACAACAACAAGGAGTTGGTTAAAACACCTGTCTAGTAAACAGGAGGTCCTATGGTCAACTCCCAGCGTTTACTCCACTATTTCACTGATTTGGAGCCCTGGTGGCAAGATGGTTAAGAGCTTGGCTGCTAATCAGAAGGTCGGCAGTTCAAATCCACCAGCAGCTCCTTGGAATCCCTATGGGGCAGCTCTACTCTGTCTTGTAGGGTAACTGTGAGTGACAATCCACTTAATGGCAATGGGTTTGGTTTTTTTAATTCACACAGAAGCACTGATTGAAAACACCTGTCTTTCCCACTGCACTATAAAGTTGACTCTGTCATAAAGCACGTATATATGGATTTGTTTCTTAAATATGTGTTGTGTTATCTTCACTTATTTCTCCATAATTTGTAAAAATGCAACGATGTCTTTATTATATATTGATAATAGCGTTCATATTACCGTCTTTCTGATATGTTCTTCTTCACTATCGTCTTGGCCATTCTTAACTTTTTAAATTTCCACAGAGAAACTTCTGCTCTATTTCCACAAACAACTTCTTGGGATTTGGCAGGATTGGAATGATTCTGTTGATCAGTTTGAGTTTAACGGACATATTTACAATGTCGAGTTTACTAATTCATGAACTTGAGATACCTTTCCATTTATTTGTTTTTGTTAATTTTGCATAATATTTTATTTCTCTTGGTGTAGATGCCTTGAAAATCATTGCACCTGTTTCTGTATCTTATTTTTTAAATGATATTTGAAATGGTATCTCTTATAGAATTCACATTCTATTTGTATTGTTTCTAGTGTTTGGAAATATAATTCTTTTCTATATCACAATGTATTCAGCAAACTTAAAAAATGATTTGTTAATACTAATAGGTAAGTTAATTTTAGTCTCTTGAATTTTGAATAGAAACATTCTGCAAATAATGACATTTCATGTATTGTCTTTTGATCCTCATTATCCGTATTTCTTTCACTTGGTACGTAGTACTAAATAGGCCCTTAGGAATTATGAATAGAAGTGGTGAGGGAGCATCCTTTTCTTATTCTCTATCTCAGGGGTAAAATTTCAATATTTTACCATTGAGAATTACGTTTGCTGTTATTTTTCAAGTTTTTCATTGTTGTTATATTTTGTTTATTTTTTTAATTAGTGGATACCTTATATTATCAGGAAACCCTGGTGGCATAGTTGTTAACAGCTATAGCTGCTAACCAAAAAGTTGGCAGTTTAAATCCACCAGGCTCTCCTTGGAAACTCTATGGGGCAGTTCTACTCTATCCTTATATAGCCACTATGAGTCAGAATTGACTCTACGGCAATGGGGTTGGGGTGGGGTATATTATCAAATAATTTTACTGCATGTATCAGAATGAAGATATGGTTTTTCTTTCTCCTATTGATGAATTGTCTTAGCCTAGATTCTCTAGCAGAACAAAGTCAGTAAGATGTATATACATACATACATGCATAACTATATATATATACATATATATTGTTGTTGGTGTTAGGTGACATTGAGTCAGCTCCGCCTCATAGTGACCCTATGTACAACAGAATGAAACACTGCCTGGTCCTACACCATCCTTACAATAATAGTTATGCTTAAGCGCATTGTTGCAGCCATTATGTCAATCCATCTCATTCAGGGTCTTCTTCTTTTTTTGCTGACCCTCTGCTTTTCCAAACATGTTGTCCTTCCCCAGGGTCTGATCCTTCCTGACAACATGACCGTGTATGTGAGACTTAGTCTCACCATCCTTGCTTCTAAGGAGCATTCTGGTTGTACTTCTTCCAAGAAAGATTTGTTCACTCTTTTGGCAGTCCATGGTTTATTCAACGTTCTTCACCAACACAGCAATTCAAAGGCTGTGTTGAATTCTTCTTCGGTCTTCCATATTCATCAACCAGCTTTCACATGTACAGGAGGTGATTGAAAACACCATGGCTTGGGATCTGGCTCACCTTAGCCCTCAAGGTGACATCTTTGCTTTTCAACACTTTGAAGAGGTCTTTTACAGATGATTTGCCCAATGCTGTGCGTCTTTTGATTTCTCGACTGCTGCTTCCATTGGTGTTAATTGTGGATCCATGTAAAATGAAATCGTTGATGACCTCAATCTTTTCTCTGTTTATCATGATGTTGCTTATTGGTCCAGTTGTGAGGATTTTTGTTTTCTTTCTGCTGAGGTGTAATCCCTACTGAAGGTTGTGTCTTTGATTTTCATCAGTAAGTGCTTCAAGTTCTCTTAGCATTGAGCAAGCATGGCTGTGTTGCCTGCATAATGATTGTTAATGAATCTTCCTCAATCCTGATGCCTTGTTCTTCTTCATATATTCCAGCTTCTTGGATTATTTGCTTAGTATACAGATTGAATACATATGACTGACTTTAAACCATGCAGTATCCCCTTGTTCTTTTTGAATGACTACCTCTTGATCCATGTACAGGTTCCTCAAGAGCACAATTAAGCATTGAATTCAGATTCTCAGCAGTGTCATTCATAATTTATGATCCACAGAGTGGAATGCCATGGCATAGTCAATAAAACACAGGTAAACATCTTTCTGTACTATATTATATTACATTATGGAAAAGTAATCACTCTACTGTCTGCCAAACCACTGAGAATCACAGCCTAGTCAAAGTTGACATATAACATTAGCTATCACAAGAGTAAAATTAAATTAATTCCTTTTTGAATGCTAAAACATCCTTGTATTCTTAAAACGGAATTGGGTCATCAAGCCCATTTCTTTTATATTGCTACCGCAGATTTTATTTTCTCAGGATTTTTGCAGCTGCAGTCATAAATATACATTTACAGTAATTTTCTTTTTTTGAAAAACATTTTTGACAGACTTTGAAATATAGTCTCTTAAAATGACCTAAGAAATATTTCTACTTTTTCTACTCCTTAGATGATGTTTAGATGCATGCTCAGAAAATGCCATTAATATAGAGATTCAATTTGTTAAATGTATATTATATGTAGCAGTATTTGGATTTTCTGATTTTTTTTCTTATTTCAGTTTTGTTAAATTGAATTATTCCTAGTAATGTGTTCATTTCATATTATTACCTTTATGACATAAAATTATGTATACTTTTTCTTAATGCCTTTTAATACATGTATAAAATATATGTTGGGTAAATTACCCCCATTTCACAGCACAAGTCAAAGTTGCAATAAAATAGTTGTGAAAACATTTAAAAAGTATGTATTCTGAGTGGAATAATGCTCTATACTCCAATCAACATGCTCTGCTCCAACTGAAATCACTAGGATATGCACCATCTGAAGCAGCAAAATTGTGCCAAACACTGGCTATCCAATAAGTACCAAAGATTTGTCATTCACTTGCTCAACATTAGGCATAGTTACACGCAATCACAGGCGCTTTCCAGGGGAAAAAGGCAGTACTGATTAATATTGCCTTTATCTACTCAGGATGTATTGATGTGAATAAAGTCTTATATATCATCAACCTCATAAAAGAAAATCAGTTTATTATGTACACATTTTCTTCACATTCCCTTTCCTAGCTTATATTAATTTCATCCCAAGTCCTATGTTCTGGCGTTGTTGCAGCTGCTCTTTCTGTTATTGTTACTACTTTTTTATTGTTGTTGCTTTGTTTTGTTTTCTGTTTGTTTTTTAAGACAAAAGACCTTTAAGTATGCAAGATATTGAATCATAGATGTGGTTCTTCTCTTCGAGGCTGAAATTTATCTTAAATAGCCAGAATATTATTTCAATAAAAATTAACAGTAGCAGAATCATTAGTCCTTTTTAAAAACACTTAGGTTTTACAGGCATAGTTTTTACTGATTGATATTTACCTCACAAAATGTTTGTGAGCTAAAACTGGGAGTGTAATTATTTTCTCATTATAAAGATTTTTAATCTGGAGAGGTTAGAGTTTGCTTTATACCAAACATCAATTTAGTGGATGATTTGAATTGTCAATGTATGTCTTTTTTTCTGACTCATGCTTCTAACAACTTTAACCATTATGGCATTGATAATTTTTCTATTTCAAACCGATTGAATTTATGGCTTTATTGTTAATTATTAAATTATACAATTTAAAAATATGTCTAACCTTTTCTTCATGAAATAAGAACTCTTATGTTAATCTTTTTTTATGTTAATCTTAAAGTCAAACAACAAAAGGAAGTGTAAAATAAAACATGTATTTCTTAATCTCTGTACATACTTTCCATTTTCCAACGGCTATCCCAGTTTTTTTTTTATCAGTTAATAGTTCCTTATCAACTCATATGAAAGCATATATTGAAAGCTGGACAGGCAGAAATTTATACAGAGAGATTAGTTGATAATGAAAGTGCTTAAGCTTTTTTTATTTCTACTTCACTAATTTTAGGGCTTGCATATAATACCTAATCCTTCTGTTTTAACCATTTCATGTTAATTCATTGCCTTGTATGGTACTCAGTCACAAATAAATATGGCTAAAGTTAGTCAATTTGTCCTTCAGAAAAGTATCTGTTGATAAAGTATTTAACAAACTGTTTTTATTAGTCAGGAATACTAATACAACATTTGCCGCTTAAAAAAATACTTCTATTTTCAGTTAATGGATTTCCTCCATCTCTAGAAATATTAACTTCTTCAAAAAATCATATGTTAATAAGTATTTCTTAAACCTGAAACTGTTAAACAGAATCATAGTAAAACAGAAACTATGCTTATCAATTTTTTTGTTAAAATTAGTGACTGTTAATTTTAACATTGTTTCCAATAAACTAGTTCTAACCGTATGCAGAGATATTTCTCTTGAAATATAGGTTTTGTTACTTGTTATTTTTAAGATTTAGGATAACCAAAAAAAAAAAAAAAAAAGGAGCCCTGGTGGTGTAGTGGTTAAGAGCTTGGCTGCTGACCAAAAGGTGGCAGTATGAATCCACCAGCCACTCCTCGGAAACCCTATGGGGCAGTTCTACTGCAACAGGTTTGTTTTTTTTGGTTTTTATCAATATCTAATGTCTCTTGCAGAAAACAAAACTATAATTGAAAAGTGTATTTAAATACATTAAGCTTAACACCCTTTCATGCTACATTTCCATTGTCAACACTTCAAAATATTGAGATAAAAATTCACAAAACTCTATTTAATTTCTCTCCGTGAAATGTTCATATTTCCTTGTTATATGAAGTGGGAATAAAACCTGTCGCCTCTGAGTCAATTCTGACTCAAGACTTCAAAATATAGAAATCATATAATATTGTAGAAAGAGAGTTATTCTGCTGGATTCTTTCTGGATTAATATTGCATCAGCATCATAGAATGTTTATAACTTCTTTGGCTGTAAATAGTGAGAGAATGAGCTTGTTTGTAAGTAATTTTCCACTTCTCTAGAGTTTAGTTGAAAAGTTAATTTTTTTTAAATTGTGCTATTTTAATAGGTTTTGTGTTGTTATGCTCTATTAGTTGATTCATAAATATGAAATCAAGAAATATTAAATTATATTTTCTACATATATCATTTTTTTAAAGATTCCTAATTAGGAAAAAAAAGTACATAATGGGAAGAGTATTTGAAAGAGTTCCCTATGCTGTAATAGGCTCTAGCACACCAATTGTAACCATGTTGTATCTCTGGGCTTTATTCATGGAGCATTATACTTTCTTAGCACTGGGTTTATACTTTTACACTAAAGAGAAGCAAGTAAAGGTCTTTAGAGTATCAGATAATTTCTAGTAAAGGAAAAAACAAAACAACAAAAAAGACACATTCTAGTTTCCATTCTTTTTATTTGTCCATTAACGTCTTGATAAATTTTGTCATAGAGAAAAAAGGAATAAAAGCATTTTCCTTTGTGCTAACTCATGAACTATATGTGGGCTTTGTTAGTAATTCCTCAACTTATTGATTATTGTGTACTTAAAAGGTTTCATACTGTCACCATAAAAACCAATCCATCCCCCTACCAAAAGGAACTTTCTTACAGCCAAGTTATGCTAAATGCTTAGAATCAACTCTCTAGAGGTGATTTAGGGTACAATTTTAATGTACTATAATACACACTGTAAATATTTGTTCTAAAATAATTTTGTTCATATTTCACAAAATTCTGAATTTTTTTTTTTTGGGAAAACTATGGAATCATAAGGCATGTGAGGAGGAGGGTTCTTCTGCCAGTCATGAGTGCACATTAACCTATACAGCTATTACAGAAGTATCCCCTTATGTATGACTACTAAAACTTATAATCTCTATTTAACTCATAACATCAAACAATGTTCTCCAGGTATATATTTTAAGGGATATGTAGTAAAAGTCATCACTCCCACCCCTCACAAACACACAACATCCTTTGGGAAGGAGTACTTAAAGGATAATATCTTTCTAGTTTTTAGATTGGAGTTAGTTAACTCAAATGCTTTTAAAAGCTACACAGGAAATATAAGTGAGCCAAGTAGGTAGGTTCAGGGTAATAAACTGCAAATGAATACCTTCCTAGGGGAAGGGTGTACAGGCCAAATAAATAGGGGTATCAAATAGATGTTTCCCGTTACAAGAAGTAAAAACCTCACTGAAACAACCTAAGTAATGTAATTGATTTCACATGACTGAAAGTTCAGCAAAAGAGTAGGTATCAGTTCCAGTGTTATCGAGGCTTTGTTCAATGTCTCCCAGCACCCCCATCCCTGTGTTGACATTGTGGCCTCCAAAATGGTAATGTGTAACTCACTTCACCATCTAGAGGAAAAGAGAAAAAGAGAAGAGAGATCCTTTCTTTTCTATAAAGCTTGAATAAAAGTCCTTTCCTTCTCTGGCTTAGTTCACTTTACTCCACATCCCCACTTTCTACCCAAAACAATCCCCAGATTAATATTATCTAAAAAAAAAAAAGAGTTAATCAGTTTAAACTGAGTTTTCTGAAATGATCAATGTCAAGAGATGTCTGATTACCAGGATTGTTCAGAGTTAACTAGGTCAATCCCTGGACCTGGATAAAGAATCAATTTTTCTTGAGGCAAAGGCTGACTATCAAAGTAAAGTTAGAATTCAGCTAGAGAAACATAAAGAAGAGATAGATCTTGGTGAGTAATAAAGAATGCCCACTAACAGGTGGTATTTGATATTCCTTCCCAGGCTTTATAGGACCACAGACCCAATGTTCTCATATTTTTTATTTATTTCAATTTTTAAATATGGCTGCAAATATTTGTTCTTATGTGAAATGACTCAGTAGTGGAGATAAATCAAATTTAAAGCACTGTGGAGGCCAAACATAATTAAGTCAGGACCAATTCAGCATGTGCAAAAACAGGTTTGGAAATTCTACTTCAGTATCTGAAAAGTATTCTTGGATTAAGGCAGACCATGAACAGTAACAATGGTTAATTTCTTACATTATTTCATGCAGACCCATAGAAGGTAAAGGTTGTGACTATATGGATGGAAAGGACAACAAGTGTGTATTCCTTATACCCAATTCTTCATTTTTCTATATGTTTGTTGGAAAATTATACTCCATGTTAATTTTTTGACTTTGTGTCCTCCATCTATTGACTAACAGAAAATGTTGGTATATAGAATAATTGAGTGTATATTAGTTGCAATAACATAAAATGTTGGTACATAGAATTTAAAAAAAGTATTGGGGAGGCGGGGCCAAGATGGCTGACTAGGTAGATGCTACCTTGGTTCCCTCTTGCAACAAAGACTTGGAAAAACAAGTGAATCGATCACATACATGACAATCTACGAACTCTGACCAACAAACACAAACTTAAAGAGTTGACCTGAGTGACAGAGACTGAGAACGAACAACCACGGGAAAGTATCGACTGTTTTCGGAGCCTGGAGCCAGGGAACCTTGGCGCTGGGCTTTGGACTGGGAGCGGAGGAACTAACCCCGGCTTCTGAGACAGCACAAGCACGGGACGCGGCCTGACCCTCGGGGGCAATCTCTAACCAGCCAGCGCACACAGTCGACGAAGCGCCCCTCGGGAATCTCAGATAAAACAGTCATCCCAAGCAAGATAAGTATTTTTGTCTATATTCCGGGGTGCTACTCTCTCCTATTTATCTGAATCCTCCCTCACCTTCCCAGGCGGCTTTATTAACATTGGAATTTCCTTAGCCAGAGAGTAAACTGCTCTGCGGTTTTTCTTTCTCTCATTTTGTTTTTGTCTTTTCCTAACCCATTCTCCTGGCCTGAGAGAAGCAACTACAAAAAACCCAGGGACCAAAAATCCTTTCCTAATTGGACTAAAAACACAGAACCAGCTCCAGCCAAGCATATGTGATCCACAGTCTTGGGCTTTCATCCCTACAGGGAACAAGGTAGCTATTATAATGCAAAGGCAGTTCTGATAGGGATCTGACTGCAATTGTTTTAGTGGATTTACTGGAAAGACAGGTTTCCCAGGTCTGATATCTCTGTGTATTCAACAGAGCCCTCACTGACCCACAACAGGGAACTGAGGGCTGAAGCTCCCCCTAGACCACCTACCCTCCAGCCTTAGGGGTCTAAGGAGGGTGACACCTACCAATCTGTACAGGTACTTGCATTGGGGGTCTAAGGTACAGCTGCAGAGTCCACCCACCAACGTGCTTTAGGAATAGAGACACACCTACCTTACTGACACTTGGGGGAACCCTGTCAGCATCCTGCCCCCCCTGGAGTGTGAACCCCAGCTGCTAATAGAATCTGGTGCACAAAACTATCACCACTACCTCTCGAGGTGGATAGGTGACAGTCTGCATCACACATTTGATGACCCAAAATCAGATTCTACTCAAGAATAGTGAATGGACTCTTAGGCTTATATATCTGGTAACAGCCCAAACCAGCTGGTAATAGGACATAAGTGAGTCATGGGCTACAACAATCAAGACAGCACAATCTAGTAGCCCATCCACAAATATTGAAAGAAAACAAAACAAGATAAGACTCAGTGAGCAAATATCGAATAAATCACTACAATATCTTAGTGACGGCTTGGAGAGAGCAGTCTATATCAAACCACATAAAGAAGCAGACCATGACTGCTTCTAAAACTCCCCAAACTAAAGAATCAAAATCTTTCCCAAATGAAGATACAATCCTGGAATTGCCAGATACAGAATATAAAAAACTAATTTACAGAATGCTTCAAGACATCAGGGATGACCTCAGAAATGAAATAAGGCAAGCTACAGAAAAAGCCAAGGATCGCACTGATAAAACAGTTGAAGAACTCAAAAAGATTATTCAAGAACATAGTGGAAAAATTAATAAGTTGCAAGAATCCATAGAGAGACAGCATTCAGAAATCCAAAAGATTAACAATAAAGTCACAAAATTAGATAACACAATAGGAAGTCAGATGAGCAGACTCAAGCAATTAGAATGCAGAGTGGGAAATCTGGAGGAACAGGGAATTAACACCAATATAGCTGAAAAAAAATCAGATTAAATCAATATAGCTGAAAAAAAATCAGAATTAAAAAAAAAATGAAGAAACCCTAACAATTATGTGGGTCTCAATCAAGAAGAATAACTTGTGTGTGATTGGAGTCCCAGAATAGGGAGGGACAACAGAAAAAACAGAGAGAATAGTTGAAGATCTGTTGGCAGAAAACTTCCCTGACATCATGAAAGATGAAAGGATATCTATCCAAGATGCTTATCAAACCCCATTTAAGATTGATCCAAAAAGAAAATCACCAAGACATATTATCATCAAACTTGCCAGAACCAAAAATAAAGAGAAAATTTCAAAAGCAGCCAGGGATAAAAGAAAGGTCTCCTACAAAGGAGAATCAATAAGTTCAGACTACTCACCAGAAACCATGCAGGCAAGAAGGCAATGGGATGACATATACAGAGCACTGAAGGAGAAAAACTGCCAGCTAAGGATCATATATCCAGCAAAACTCTCTCTCAAATATGAAGGCAAAATTAAAACATTTACAGATAAACACAAGCTTAGAGAATTTGCAAAAACCAAACCAAAGCTACAAGAAATGCTAAAGGAAATTGGTCAGAAAACCAGTAATATCAGATACCAGCACAACACAAGGTCACAGAACAGAACATCCTGATATCAACTCAAATAGGGAAATCACAAAAACAAATGAAGATTAATTAAAAAAAAAAAAGGCTCAAAACAGGGAATCATTGAAGTCAATATGTAAAAGATCACAATAATCAAAAACAGGGACTAAATACAGGTGGCACAGAACTTCCATATGGAGAGGGATAAAAGGTGATATACGACAATACAAGTTAGTTTTTTACTTAGAAAAATAGGGGTAAATATTAAGGTAACCACAAAGAGGTATAACAACTCCATAACTCAAAATAAAAAACAGGAAAAATGTAATGACTAAACAAACATAAAGTCAAATACTATGAAAATGAGGAACACACAAGTTACAAAGAAAAACAGCACAAAAAAGTAAGTGGGAAAATGAAATTGTCAACAACACACATAAAAAGGCATCAAAATGACAGCACCAAACACATACTTATCTATAATTACGCTGAATATAAATGGACTAAATGCACCAATAAAGAGACAGAGAGTCTCAGACTGGATAAAGAAACACGATCCGTCAATATGCTGCCTACAAGAGACACACCTTAGACCTAGAGACACAAACAAAAACTCAAAGGATGGAAAAAAATATATCAAGCAAACAATAAGCAAAAAAGAAAAGGAGTAGTAATATTAATTTCTGACAAAATAGACTTTAAAGTTAAATCCATCACAAAGGATGAAGAAGGACACTACATAATGATAAAAGGGACAATTGACCAGGAAGATATAACCATATTAAATATTTATGCACCCAATGACAGGGCTGCAAGATACATAAATCAAATTTTAACAGAACTGAAAAGTGAGATAGACACCTCCACAATTATAGTAGGAGACTTCAACACACCACTTTTGGAGAAGGACAGGGCATCCAGTAAGAAGCTCAATAGAGACACGGAAGGCCTAATTACTACAATCAACCAACTTGACCTCATTGACTTATACAGAACTCTCCACCCAACTGCTGCAAAGTATACTTTTTTTTTCTAGCCCACATGGAACATTCTCTAGAATAGACCACATATTAGGTCATAAAACAAACCTTTGCAGAATCCAAAACAATGAAATATTACAAAGCATCTTCTCAGACCACAAGGCCATAAAAGTGGAAATCAATAAAAGAATAATTAGGGAAAAGAAATCAAGTACTTGGAAACTGAACAATACCGTGCTGAAAAAAAGACTGGGTTATAGAAAACATGAAGGAGGGAATAAAGAAATTCATAGGATGCAACGAGAATGAAAATACCTCCTATCAAAACCTCTGGGACACAGCAAAAGCAGTGCTCAGAGGCCAATTTATATCGATAAATGCACACATACAAAAAGAAGAAAGAGCCAAAATCAGAGAACTGTCCCTACAACTTGAACAAATAGAAAGTGAGCAACAAAAGAATCCATCAGACACCAGAAGAAAACAGAATAAAAATTAGAGCTGAACTAAATGAATTATTAAAAAAAAAAAAAATGAATTAGAGAACAGAAAAACTATTGAAAGAATTAACAAAGCCAAAAGCTGGTTCTTTGAAAAAATTAACAAAATTGATATACCATTGGCCAGACTGACTAAAGAAATACACGAAAGCAAACAAATAACCCGAATAAGAAACGAGATGGGCCACATCACAACAGACCCAACTGAAATTAAAAGAATCATATCAGATTATTATGAAAAATTGTACTCTAACAAATTTGCAAACCTAAAAGAAATGGATGAATTCCTGGAAAAACACTACCTACCTAAACTAACACAATCAGAAGTAGAACAACTAAATAGACCCATAACAAAAAAAGCGATTGAAACGGTAACCAAAAAACTCCCAACAAAAAAAGCCCTGGCCCGGATGGCTTTACTGCAGAGTTCTACCAAACATTCCGAGAAGAGTTAACACCACTACAACTAAAGGTATTTCAGAGCATTGAAAAGGACGGAATACTACGAAACTCATTCTATGAAGCCACCATATCCCTGATATCAAAACCAGGTAAAGACACCACAAGAAAAGAAAATTACAGACCTATATCCCTCATGAACACAGATGCAAAAATCCTCAACAAAATTCTAGCCAATAGAATCCAACAACATACCAAAAAAAATAATCCACCATGACCAAGTGGGATTTATACCAGGTATGCAAGGCTGGTTTAATATTAGAAAAACCATTAATGTAATCCACCATATAAATAAAACAACAGACAAAAAACACATGATCTTATCAATTGATGCAGAAAAGGCATTTGACAAAGTCCAACACCCATTCATGATAAAAACTCTCAGCAAAATAGGAATTGAAGGAAAATTCCTCAACATAATAAAGGGCATCTTTTTTTTTTTTTTTTTTATACAAAGCCAACAGCCAGCATCACTCTAAATGGAGAGATCCTGAAAGCATTTCCCTTGAGAACGGGAACCAGACAAGGATGCCCTTTATCACTGCTCTTATTCAACATTGTGCTAGAGGTCCTAGCCAGAGCAATTAGGCTAGACAAAGAAATAAAGGGCATCCAGATTGGCAAGGAGGTAGTAAAATTATCTCAATTTGCAGCTGACATGATCTTATACACAGAAAACCCTAAGGAATCCTCCAGAAAACTACTGAAACTAATAGAAGAGTTTGGCCGAGTCTCAGGTTATAAGATAAACGTACAAAAATCACTTGGATTCCTCTACATCAACAAAAAGAACACCAAAGAGGAAATAACCAAATCAATACCATTCACAGTAGTCCCCAAGAAGATAAAATACTTAGGAATAAATCTTTCCAAAGATGTAAAAGATCTATATAAAGAAAACTACAAAGTACTAGTACAAGAAACTAAAAAGGACTCACTTAAGTGGAAAAACATACGTTGCTCATGGATAGGAAGACTTAACATAGTAAAAATGTCTATTCTACCCAAAGCCCTCTATATATACAATGCACTTCCCATCCAAATTCCAATGTAATTTTTTAATGTGATGGAGAAACAAATTAAAACAAATTTTCCTACTTCATATGGAAGGGAAAGAAGCCTTGGGTAAGTAAAGCATTACTGAAAAAGAAGAAAAAAGTGGGAGGCCTCACTCTACCTGATTTTAGAACCTATTGTACAGCCACAGTAGTCAAAACAGCCTGGTACTGGTACAACAACAGGCACACAGACCAATGGAACAGAATTGAGAACCCAGATATAAATCCATCCTTATATGAGCAGCTGATACTTGACAAAGGCCCAGTGTCAGTTAATTGGGGAAAAGGTAGTCTTTTTAACAAATGGCGCTGGCATAACTGGATATCCATTTGCAAAAAAAATGAAACATGGTGTGAGGTGTGCATATCTCACACCATGCACAAAAACTAACTCCAATTTGATCAAAGACCTAAACATAAAGACTAAAATGATAAAGATCATGGAAAAAAAAATAGGGACAACCTTAGGAGCCCTAATACAAGGCATAAACAGAATACAAAACATTACCAAAAATGATGAAGAGAAACCAGATAACTGGGAGCTCCTAAAAATCAAACACCTATGCTCATCTAAAGACTTCACCAAAAGAGTAAAAAGACCACCTACAGACTGGGAAAGAATTTTCAGCTATGACATCTCCGACCAGCACCTGATCTCTAAAATCTATATGATTCTGTCAAAACTCAACCACAAAAAGACAAACAACCCAATCAAGAAGTGGGCAAAGGATATGAGCACTTCACTAAAGAAGATATTCAGGCAGCTAACAGATACATGAGAAAATGCTCTTGATCATTAGCCATTAGAGAAATGCAGATTAAAACTACGATGAGATTCCATCTCACACCAACAAGGCTGGCATTAATCCAAAAAACACAAAATAATAAATGTTGGAGAGGCTGCGGAGAGATTGGAACTCTTATACACTGCTGGTGGGAATGTCAAATGGTACAACCACTTTGGAAATCTGTCTGGCGTTTTCTTAAAAACTTAGAAATAGAACTACCATACAACCCAGAAATCCCACTCCTCGGAACATACCCTAGAGAAATAAGAGCCTTCACACAAACAGATATATGCACACCCATGTTTATTGCAGCTCTGTTTACAATAGCAAACAGCTGGAAGCAACCAAGGTGTCCATCAACGGATGAATGGTTAAATAAATTGTGGTATATCTACGCAATGGAATACTGTGCAACGATAAAGAACAGTGACAAATCTGTGAAACATTTCACAACATGGAGGAAACTGGAAGGCATTATGCTGAGTGAAATTAGTCAGAGGCAAAAGGACAAATATTGTATAAGACCACTATTATAAGAGAAATAGTATAAACTGAGAAGAACACATACTTTTGTGGTTATGAGGGGGGAGGGAGGGAGGGTGGGAGAGGGTTTTTACTGATTAGTTAGTAGAAAAGAATTACTTTAGGTGAAGGGAAGGACAATACTCAATACCCGGAAGGTCAGCTCAACTGGACTGGACCAAAAGCAAAGAAGTTTCCGGGATAAACTGAATGCTTCAAAGGTCAGCGGAGCAAGGTCGGGGTTTGGGGACTATGGCTTAAGGGGACTTCTAAGTCAATTTGCAAAATAATTCTATTATGAAAACATTCTGCATCCCACTTTGAAATGTGGCGTCTGTGGTCTTAAATGCTAACAAGCGGCCATCTAAGATGCATCCATTGGTCTCAACCCCCCTGGATCAAAGGAGAATGAAGAACACCAAGGTCACACGACAACTAAGAGCCCAAGAGACAGAAAGGGCCACATGAACCAGAGACCTACATCATCCTGAGACCAGAAGAACTAGTTGGTGCCCGGCCACAATTGATGACTGCCCTGACAGGGAGCACAACAGAGAACTCCTGAGGGAGCAGGAGATCAGTGGGATGCAGACCCCAAATTCTCATAAAAAGACCAGACTTAATGGTCTGACTGAGACTAGAGGAATCCTGGCAGTCATGCTCCCCAAACCTTCTGTTGGCCCAGGACAAGAACCATTCCCAAAGACAACTCATCAGACATGGAAGGGACTGGACAATGGGTAGGAGAGAGATGCTGATGAAGAGTGAGCTACTTGTATCAGGTGGACACTTGAGACTGTGTTGGCATCTCCTGTCTGGAGGGGAGATGGGAGGGTAGAGAGGGTTAGAAACTGGCAAAATTGTCGTGAAAGGAGAGACTGGAAAGGCTGACTCATTAGGGGGAGAGTAAGTGGGAGTATGGAGTAAGGTGTATACAAGCTTATATGTGTCAGACTGACTTGATTCGTAAATGTTCACTTAAAGCTCAATAAAAATTATTAAAACAACAACAACAAAAAAAGTATTGGATTATAGATTATAAAAAATTATTATTTATAATTTTCAAGTTTTTTTTTTTACATTCTAAATACCAACAGTTTGTGTTATTGCAGCAAGTATATATTCAACAGTTAAAATGAAACATAAAAAAGATTGTCAGTATCTAATATTACCAAATGGTGTCCTAGTTGCACAGTGGTTAAACCCTGGGCTACTAACCAAAATGTCTGCTCTTTGAACCCACCGGCCATTCATTCCACAGGTGAAAGATGTGGCAGTCTGCTTCTATAAAGATGACAGCCTTGGAAACCCTATAAAAAAAAATAGGCCAGTTCTATTCTGTTCTATACAATTTGGCCTCAATGATAATGGGATAACGGGTAATATTACCAAAGATGCAACTTGCTTGGAAAAGTTTGAGAATTTCTTATAACAACAAGCCTAACTTTAGTAACAGCTTTCTAGTCTTAGGCTTACCCCCAAAAATGAAAATATGTGTTCATGAAACACCATGTACAAAACTGTTTATAAATAGCATTACATATTTTAAAGAAATAAAATGCAACTTTTTTTTTTTCCTAGTCTGTTTGCCAACAGTTCCCTCCCTCCATGAGGTATTTTTGTAAGCATGCTATGCTAATTTTTTTTTTTTTCTCTAGCAACATGTTTTTTTTTTTAAAAAAAAAAAATGGCATAGCAGTGCTTCTGAGAATACCTTGCAGGGAAACTGCACAGTTGGCAAATAAACTTAGAAAGCGCGCATTATTTATGTAAAAAAAAGTTATTCATAGTAATAAAAAACTACAAGAAGCTCAAATGTACATCAATTTGAGAGTGGATGTGCAAGTTGTGGTATATTTATACATCCATACAATGAAGTACTACCAAGCAATAAAAAGAAACAAATTGCTGACACAAGAGAAAGAATGGATTTCACCGATGTTACTTTGAGCTAAAGAAATCTGCTACTGAAGAGCACAAGTGTTGTATGATTCCATTTACGTGAAGCAAAATTGATCTGTAGTTTTCAAAACCACAATTCTGATTGTCTATTGTGTGTGCAAATTGGCTTGGAAAGAGGCAGAAGGGATATTTCTGTAGTGATAAAGCTGTTCTAATCTTGTCTGCAAACTTGGGTTCCACAGGCGAGTACATTAGTCAAAAGGCGTCAAAATTTATACTTAAGATCTATGCATTTCTTTGCATTTAATTATAAATCAGTTAAAAGGAAAGAAAAAGGAAATGTCCAGGAACATCTATTAATTAGGGAAAGGGGTTCTGATTCTCACATTTAGAAAATCTATTTTAATAACATTTAAAATTTGTCATATTTTATATACTTAGTGTGTCTGCTAAGTTTCTTTTCTTGAGTGGGGTGCACAAGAGTCTCTTCCTTTTTTTCCCCTGGAGATATATAGATAACAAAATGGGAGACATTCCTCAATTCATCCCTCTTCTTTCTTCTTATTTTGATTTGTAACTTGCAGTTAACAAGGCTCTCTCTGTTAGGTAGTTTGAAATATTTCCATGGAAATATATTGGTCATCTCAGTTTAGTTTCAAATAATGTTATGCTTTATAAATGCCAATCATCTTAATTTTGTTTTTAGATAAGTTATGCAATTATCTTTAACACTTTCATGACTAAATATACAATTTCAAGCTCACCTCAATTCACTTTTACATAATTAAATTATGCCAATGCTGTAAAACATACTTTACACTACACAGGCCTCTTTATTTAAAATATCCATTATGATGGGTTATTTCTAATTTTAAAAATAAATTATTTGAGGAAAAGTCATGATGTGTCTTTTTTTTCTTTTATTGAAAGTTTACAGTTCAAGTCAGTTTCTTATACAAAAATTAATACACACTTTGTTATGTGGCCCTAGTTGCTCTCCCTATAATTTGAGAGCACACTCCTACTTTCCCCTCTTTATTTCCCATGTCCATTCAACCAGCTCCTGACACTTTCTGCCTTCTCATCTTTCCTCCAGAAAGGAGCTGCCAATTTAGTCTCACGTATCACTCTTCACAAGTATCATTTTATGTCTTATGGTCCTGTCTAATATTTGTCTGAAGAGCTGGCTTTGGAAACGGTTTCAGTTCTGGGATAACAGAGGGACTGGGGGCCATGTCTTCTGGGGTCCCTCCAGTCTCAGTCAGACATTAAACCTAGTCTTTTTAGTAGAATGTGAGTTTTGCTCCTCACTTTTCTCCTGCTCCATCAGGGGCTCTGTCTTGAGTTCCCTGTCAGAGCAGTCACTGGTGGTAGCAGGGTACCATCTAGTTCTTCTGGTCTCAGGCTGATGAAGTCTCTAGTTTATGTGGCCCTTTCTGTTTCTTGGGCTCATATTTTCCTAGTATCTTTGGTGTTCTTCATTCTCCTTTGCTCCAGGTGGGTTGTAACCAATTGATGCATCTTAGATGGCTGCTTGCTAGCTTTTAAGACCCCAGATGCCACTCACCAAACTCAGATGCAGAACATTTTCTTAATAAACTTTGCTACACCAATTAATCTAGATGTCCCCTGAAACCATAATCGTCAGAACTCCGCCCCTGCTACTCTGTCCCTCAAAGTGTTTGGTTGTATTCAGGAAACTTCTTAGCTTTTGGTTTAGTCCAGTTGTGCTGACTACCCATGTATTGTGTGTTGTCCTCTCTTCACCTAATATAATTCTTGTCTACTATCTAGTTAGTGAGCATCCCCCTCTCTCCCTCCTCACCCTCATAACCATTAAAAAACATTTTCTTCTGTGTTTAAACTATTGATTTCTTATAATAGTGGTCTCATTATAAAATGCCACCGGAATTTAGATCGGGATTGCATTGTATCTGCAGATCACTTTGGATAGAATAGACATTTTCACAGTGTTGAGTCTTCCTATCCATGAGCAAGGTATGTTTTTCCACTTATGTAGGTATCTTCCGTTTTCTTGCAGTACTGTCTGGTAGTTTTCTTTGTGTAGATCTTTTATGCCTCTGATTAGATTTATTCCTAAGTATTTTATCTTCTTGAGGGCTACTATAAATGGTATTGATTTGGTGCTTTCCTCTTCGACATTCTCTTTGTTGATATATAAAAAAAACCCACTGCCGTCGAGTCTATTCTGACTCATAGCGAGGAATCCAAATGATTTTTGTATGTTTATCTTGTGTCCTGATAGACTGCTAAACTCTTCTATTAGTTCCAGTAGTTTTCTCGTGGATTCTTTAGGGTTTTCTGTGTATAAGATCATATCATCTGCAAATAGAGGTACTTTTGTTTCTTCCTTACCAATTTGGATTCCCTTTATTTCTTTTCCTAGCCTAATTGCTCTGGCTAGGACCTCCAACACAATGCTCAATAAGAGTGGTAAAAAAAGGCATCCTTATCTGGTTCCCGTTTTCAGGGGGAATGCTTTCAGACTCTCTCCATTTAGAATGCTGCTGGCTTTGTATAAATGCCCTTTGTTATATTGAGGAATTTCCTTTCTATTGCTATTTTGCTGAGAGTTTTTATCATAAATTGGAGTTGGACTTTGTCAAATGCATTTTCTGCATCAATTGACAAGATTATGCGGTTCTTGTCTTTAGTTTTACTCATGTGGTGGGTTACATTGCTTGTTTTTTGTAATTTTGAGCCCTCTCTGGTGTGAATTCGACTTGGACATGGTGAATTATTTTTTTTGACATGTTGCTGAATTCTTTTGGCTAGAATTTTGTTGAGGGTATTTGCATCTAAGTTTATGATGGATATTGGTCTATGATTTTAGTTTTTTGTGGTGTCATTACCTGGTTTTGGTATCAGGGTTATGCTGGCTTCATAGAATGAGTTTATGAGTATTCCATCCTTTTCTATGCTCTGAGATACCTTTAGTAGTAGTGGGGTTAACTCTTTTCCGAAAGTTTGATAGAATTCTCAAGTGAAGCTGTCAGGAGCAGGGCTTTTTGTTGTTGTTGTTGTTGAAAGTTTTTAATTACCTTTTCAATCTCTTCTTTTGTTATAGATTTATTCAATTGTTCTACCTGTTTGTGTTAGTTTAGGTAGGTAGTGTGTTTCTAGAAATTTGTCCATTTCCTCTAGGTTTTCAAATTCGTTAGAGTACAATTTTTCATAGTATCTGATAAGATTCTTTTAATTTCAGTTGGTTTGTTGTGATATCACCTATCTTCTTATTGGGGTTATTTGCTTCCTCTCCTGTTTTTCTTTTGTCAGTTTGGCCAATGATTTATCCATTTTATTGATCTTTTCAAAGAACCAGCTTTTGGTCTCGTTAACGCTTTCAATTGCTTTTCTATTTTCTGCTTTATTTAATTCTGCTCTAATTTTTATTATTTGTTTTCTTCTGGTGCCCGAAGGCTTCTTTTGCTGCTTTCTTTCTATTTTTTCGGTTTGTTTAGTTAATGCTTTGATTTTGGTCCTGTCTTTTTTTTTGGATGTGCACATTTATTGCTATAAATCAACCTTTAAGCAGTGCTTTTGCTGTGTCCCAAAGGTTCTGGTAGGATGTGTTTTCATTCTCATTTGATTATATGAATTTCTCTATTCCGTCCTTAATTTCTTCTATAACCTAATAGTTTTTGAGCAATGTGTTGTCCAGTTTCCATGTGTTTGACTTTTTTCTTGCTCTTTCTCTTATTGGTTTCTAGTTTCATGGATTTATAGTCAAAAAAGATGCTTTGTAATATTTTGATGTGTTGGATTCTTTAAGGTTTGCTTTATGGCCTAATATGTGATCTATTCTGGAGAATGTTCCAGGAGTGTTGGAAAAGAAAGTATACTTGGCTGCTGTTGGGTGGAGTGTTCTGTATATGTCTGTGAGGTCAAGTTGGTTGATTGTGGCATTTAGATATTCTGTGACTTCATTGAGCTTCTTTCTGGATGTTCTTTTCTTCACTGAAAGTGCTATGTTGAAGTCTCCTACTATTATTGTGGAGCTGTCTATCTCCCTTTTCAATGCTGTTAGAGCTTGTTTTATGTATTTTGGAGCCCTGAAATTGGGTGTGTAAATATTTATTATGGTTACGATCTCCTGGTGTGTTGTCCCTTAAATCATTATGCAATGTCGTTCCTTATACTTTCTGGTAGATTTAACTTTAAAGTCTATTTTGTCAGAAATTAATATTACCACTCCTGCTCTTTTTTGATTATTGTTTGCTCGATATATATTTTTTCCATCCTTTGAGTTTTAGTCTGTTTGTGTCTTTAAGTCTAAGATGTGTCTCTTGTAGGTGGCATATAGACACTGTTTTTTTTTTTTTTTTTTTTTTTGTCTATTCTGCCATTCTCTGTCTCTTCATCGGTGCATTTAGCCCATTTTAGATAGGTTATGAGTTTAGTGCTGTCATTTGATGTCTTTTTTTGTGTGTGTCATTGACAATTTCTTTTTTCCACTTAATTTTCTGTGCTGAGTAGTTTATATTTTCCTCTTTTTCATTGTTATTGCTTTTGTATTTGCTGAGTGTTTATGTTTTTCTTGTTTTTTATTTTGATGTGTAGGATTGTTAGTTTCCTTTGTGGTTACTTTAATATTTACCACTATTTTTCTAAGTAACCATATAAAGATCTATATTTTTTGTCCCTCTTTTTTGTTTTAATGTTGTCATCTTTTACATATTGGCATCTCTGTTTCCTTATTTTCAGTGTTTTAGTTTTGATTTATTTTTATAACTTCCCTATCTGGGTTGATATTTGGTTGTTCTGTCCTGTGTTCTAGTCTTGGGTTAACTGATGTTATTGTTTTTCTAACCAGATGACTCCCGTTAGTAATTCTTGTAATTCTGGTTTGGCTTTTGCAAATTCCTTAAATTTCTGTTTATCTGGAAATGCCCTAATATCATCATCATATCTGAGAGACAGTTTTGCTAGCTGTATAATTCTTGGCTGACAATTTTTTTTTTTTTCGTTCAAGGCTGTATATATGTCATCCCATTGCCTTCTTGCCTGCATGGTTTCTGCTGAGTAGTCAGAGCTTAGTCTTAATGCCTTTCCTTTGTAGATGACTTTTCGTTTATCTCTAGCTTCTCCTAAAATTCTCTCTTTATCTTGGTTTTGGCAAGTTTGATTATAATATGTCTTGGTGAGTTTCTTTTGGGATCTAACTTGTGTGAGGTTCGATGAGCATCTTGGATGGATAGACACCTTCTCATCTTACATGATATTAGGGAAGTTTTCTGCCAATAAATCTTCAACAATTCTGTTTGTACTTTTTGTTATCCCCCTTTGTCCTGGTGCTCCAATCACTCGTAGGCTATTCTTCTTAATAGAGTCACACCTAATTCTTAGGGTTTCTTCATTTTTTTAGATTCTTTTACCTGATTTTTCCTAAAATTAGTTGGTATCAAGTGCTTTATCTTCAGTCTCACTAATTCTGACTTCCAATGTTTCAGTTCTGCTCCCATAACTTTCTATGGAGTTGTCTAATTCTGAAATTTTATTGTTAATCTTCTGGATTTCTGTTTGCTGTCTCTCTGTGGATTCTTACAGCCTGTTAAATGAGTCACTGTGCCCTTCTATAATCTTTTTAAGTACCTCTATTGCTTTATCTGTGTGTTATCTGGCTTATTCTGTGTTTTGCCTGGTCTCCTTCCTGATCTCTTGAAGAGTTCTGTATGTTAATCTTTTGTATTCCACCTCCGGTAATTCCAGAAAATTATCTTCTTCTTTGTTTTGGGAGCTTGCTGAAGCCATCACGGTTTCTCTGTTTATATGATTTGATATTGACTATTGTCTCTGAGCCATCAATAAGTTATTATATTTATTTACTTTATGTTTATTTACTGCATCCTAGCTTTTTGCTTTGTTTTGATTTGATATGCCCAAATAGGCTGCTCCAGTGAGCTAGTTTGGTTATTGGTGCTTTTTAAGGTGGTCAGAGCTGTTACTAGGTATGTGAGCCCAAAAGTCTGTTTACTTTTCTTGTATGGATTCAGCTCAGGTGTCCAGGTAGTTGTTCACCAAGTGTGTGCAGGCTCTCACCTACAGCCCTAGATGGGTAGATGTGATTGACATAGGCACAGCATCTGGCTACAGTAGGGGATCTTGTGCTGAGTAAGCCAGGGAGCTGACAGCTTCCCCTGAGTGTCTGGGAGGAAAGCACGAAGTGGGTGGGTTTTGTATGGGCACCCAATGCTGTTGGTTTTAAGGACTGGGAGCACCAGTTATTCTTGGACCTCTGTCATGGGTAGAACCACTAGTCCTCAGGCCCCTGATATGGGTAGGTGAGGACCTTGTTTAATAGACAGAGCCATATCAAATGCCATGAACTGTCCACTACACCATATAGCTGATACAGAGGAAGTTAGGCTTCAGGAATATACCCTGTTGAACTGTGCTAATGAGGGCCTATACTGTTGAAATGGGCCCACAAAGGTCTATGCAGGGGTAAAAGGCATTCAAAGCCCATGGACCCCTCATGCCTGAGCCTAGGCAAATGAGCTGTGCCTGCCCTGAGTTCCCAGCTTAGAGGAGCTGGCAGATTATATTTTCCTGTTAATTTGTTCCCTCTCCAAGGCCAGGAGATTGGCTCAGAGTGAGTGATGGATCCTTCTTCCAGTCCAGGGGACTCAGTAATCTCCGAAGCCAACCCAGGACTGCTGCAGAGCATGGAGAGGGCAGGTAAATGGGAGATAGGTTATGCCAAAGGGGTGTTTTTTTGATCTGTGCTATAGGTTAAACCCATGTACTTATCTTTTGCCCTTTGAGACCCGCTTTTCACTGGTTCTGGAGGCTTGAGTAGACTCCTGATGTGGAAAATGCATCCTGAGAGCCACTGCTAGTCTCACTGCTGGCACCAGCTGATCCCGCCTGCAGGGTGCCAGTTCCTGCCTTGGCCAGTCTGGCAACTCCTCACTGCTTCTGAGCTGTCTCGCCTTCCCCAGCTGCTCAGTCTGATTCCTCAACATTGCCTTTGATGTTCAGGGCTCCTAGGTTGTCATATATAATTGACTCACTTTTTTGTTTTCAGGTCTTTGTTGTAAGAGGAAGCACAGGAAGTGTCTGACTACTCTGCCATCTTGGTCCTGCCCTCACGATGTGTCTTTTACTTCATGGGACATTCACATATTAGCACTTAAAATAAAAATATTAGCTCATGTATTCTACTACATTTGTATTTTTCAGACTTTAATGTGTACGTTTAAACTATTTTAGATTTTTCCTGCTACTCATTTCTTGTCTTTAAATCTCATTGTCTAATCATCAAGAATCTATTCCACTCAAGCACCCACAAATTAATACAAATAACTCACATGAGTGATCTTTTGGTTGTTAATTACGGTAAATTATTTAAGAAAGATATATTTAATGACATTTTCTGTAAAGTATAAAACAACAAAAAAAGATCAGGGCCAATAAAATAATTGCACTGTGTCTGCAAGGTATCCAAAGGTAAGGAGATGTACACTCAACCTGTCAATTTAATAAAGGACTGTTTTCAAGAGTGTGGACAGTCTAATGAAATCAGGAAGACAGAGTTCGCCACGACAGGTGGGGAAATTATTGCTGCGGGCAAACAAAAAGTGCAGCTAGGAGGACCTAGAGAAGGTGACTGAATGAAGAAGAGCTGCCTAACAGGAATGCCAGCTCTCTGTAAAGAGGCAGGATCAACCTGGGGCAACATATTGGTGAAGAACCCTAGGAACCCTTCACTCATTCTCCTCCCACCCTCAGATCTTTTGTAGGCTTCAATGAGCCAAAAACACCTGGAATCCAGAGGACAAGGGAGGCTTTTTATGTTGCTTATAAGGTTCTTTTTTAAGGTTCAGTCTCTCAGGCTACTGAACAAATGGAGAAAAATAGCGAGTGAACAAGAAGCTACAAATAGAAGATATCCAAAGATATGTTTGTTTGTTTGTTTTTAATTAAGTAAATATTAGTTCAGGTTTTTTTTCTAATTAATATAATTCTATTCTCTTGACTTTGTATTTAAAAGACATTGGGAAATCTATTTCCTTCTTTTGAAGATGAATGTCAGTTTTAGTTAAATTCACATATATACCACCATCCTTAGCATATAACATTTAGTACATAATATTTAAACTTCGCCATTATTCAACTAGGGAAACCCTGGTGGCATAGTGGTTAAGTGTTATGGTTGCTAACCAAAAGGTTGGCAGTTTGAATCCACCAGACATTCCTTGGAAACTCTATGGGGCAGTTCTACACTGCCCTATAGGGTCTCTATGAGTAGGAATCAACTCAACAGCAATTTTTTTTTTTTTTAATTTAGATGGGAAAAAAGGCCTGGACCTACTTTAGAAAATTACCAAATGAAAACCCTACAAATAATAATAGAATATTGTCCCATACAGTGCTGGAAAATAAGCTCTCTAGGTTGAAAACCCAGTAAAACTCTCTAGGTTGAAAGCCACTAAAAATGCACAGTGGCAACAACAATGAACTAGAACATACCAAAGAACATGAAGATTACACAGGACTGAGCAGTGTTTTGCTCTGTTGTATCTGGGATCACCGTGAGTATGAGCCAACTGGACAGCAACTGCTAACAACATTATTTGATATTCAGAGTTCAAATATTAAATAGCCTAAAATGTTATTCCTGTTCTTAGGTGTCCTAGAGTTGGTACCTACTCATAGTGACCCAAGGTACAAAAGAAAGAAATACTGTCCAGTCCTGTGCCATCATCACAATCATTGTTGTCTGAGACCATTGTTGCACCTATTGTGTTAATCCATCTCAGCACAGATGTTCCCTTTTTTAGCTGACCCTCTACCTTACCAAGCATGTCTTCCTTCAGGGACCAGCCTCTCCTGATAAAATGTCCAAGGTATGTGAACAAAGTCTCATCATCCTCACTTCCAAGGAGCACTCTAACTGTACTTCATCAAAGATTGATTTGTTCTTTGTTCTGGAAATCCATGATATAGTCAATATTCTTTGTCAACACCATAATTTAAAGGAAACAATTCTTAAATTCTCCTTATTCATTCTTCAGCTTTTGGATGTATATGAGGCATTTGAAAATATCATGGCTTGGTTCAAGCTCACCTTAGTCCTCAAAGTGACATCTTTGCTTTTCAACACTTTAAGAATCCTTTTAGTGCCGATTTGCCCAATGAAATATTTCTTTTGATATTTTTGACTGCAGCTTCCATGGGTGTTGCTTGTGAATCCAAGTAAAACGAAATCCTTAACAACTTCAAAATTTTCTCCATTTATCATGATGTTACTTATTGGTTCAGTTATGAGGATTTTTGTTTTCTTTATGTTCAGGTGTAATCCATACAGAAGGTTGTAGTCTCTGATCTTCATCAGAAAGTGCTTCAAGACCTCTTCACTTTCAACAAAAAAGATTGTTTCATCTGCATATCACAGGTTGTTAATGAGTTTTCCACCAATCCTGATGCCATGTTCTTCTTCCTATAGTCCAACTTCGCAGATTATTTGATCAGTTTACAGACTGAACAAGTATGGAGAAAGGATACAACCCTGATGCATACCTTTCCTTATGTTAAACCATATCCCCTTGCTCTATTCAAATGACTGAGTCTCTGCCTATGCACAGGTTCCACACGAGCACATTTAAGTGTTCCGGAATTCTCATTCTTGAAAATGTTATGCATAATTTGTTATGATCCACACAGTCGAATACATTTGCATAGTCAATAAAAGACAGCTGAACATCTTTCTGATATTCTCTGCTTTCAGCCAAGAAACATGTGACAAAAGCAGTGATATCCCTTGCTCCACGCCCCCTTCTGAATCCAGCTTGAACTTCTGGTGGTTCCTTGTTGATATACTGCTGTATTTTTGAATTTTCTTCAGCAAATTTTACTTGTGTGTGATATGCATGATATTATTTGATAATTTTTGCATTCTGTTGAATCATTTTTCTTTGCAATAGGTACAAATAAGGATCTCTTACAATCGGTTGGCCAGGTGGATCTCTTCCAAATTTCTTGACATAGATGAGTGAGCAGGCATCCCTTTGTTGAAACATCTCAACTGTATTCCATTAATTCCTAGAGCCTTGTTTTTGACAATGTATTTAGTACTTCTTGGAGTTCTTCCTTCAGTACTATGAGTTTTTGATCATATGCTACCTCCTGAAATGGTTGAATGTCCACCAATTCTTTTTGGTACAGTAACTCCATGTATTCCTTTCATCTTTTGTTCCTTCCTGAGCATTCAATGTTTTGCTTATAAAAAAACCTTCAATAATGCAACACAAGGGTTGAATTTTTTCTTCAGTTTTTTTACCTTGTGAAATGTCAAGCTATCTGTGACAGGATAATACTCATAGGCCTACAAGGAAGACCATTTCATGTGGCTGTCATTCGATTTTACAAACCACTAATGCAAAAGATGAGGATACTGACTTCTTCAGTGTGAAATTGATCAAATATTAAATCAAGATGCATTGATAATTACTGGTGGTTGAAATGAGAAAGTTGAGAACAAAGAAGAAGGATCAGTAGTTGGAAAATATGGCCTCGGTGATAGAAACAACACTAGAGATGGCATGATAGAATTTTGCATGACCAACAACTTCTTCATTGTAAATACCTTTGTTCAACAACATAAATAGTGACTATACACTTGAACCTCACCAGATGGAATAAACAGGAATCAAACTGAATACATCTGTGAAAAGAGACAATAGAGAAGTTCAATATATCAGTCATAAAAAAAACGGATGCTGACTGCAGAATAGACCATCAATTGCTCATATACAAGTTCAAACTGAAACTGAATAAAATTAGAGCAAGTCCACAAAAGCCAAGACACGATGTTGAATACATCCCACCTGAATTTAGAGACCATCTCAAGAACAGATTTGATGTGTGGAAAGCTAATGATCAAAGATGAGCTGAGCTGTGGGATGACATCAAGGACATCACACAGGAAGAAAGCAAAGGTCATTAAAAAGGCAGGAAAGAAAGAAAAAACCTAAACTAATGACAAGTGAGTCTCTGAAACTTCCTCTTGAATGGACAGTAGCTATAAATAAGATACAAATGAAAGAAATAAATGATGAAGTGAAAGAGCTAAACAGAAGTTTTCAAAGGGAGGCCTGAGAAGACATAGTAAAGTATTGTATTGCACGTTCAAGGACCTGGAGTTAGAAAACCAAAAGGGTGGAACATGCTCAGCTTTTCTTCTGCTGAAAGAACTGAAGAAAAAAGTCAAGCCTCAAGTTGCAGTACTAGAGGATTCCATGGGGAAAACATTGAAAAAATGCATGGAGAATCAAAAGAGCATGGAAGTAATACAAGAGTCACTATACCAAAAAGAGTTGGTCGATGGTCAACCATTTCAGGAGATAGCATATGATCAGGAACTGATGGTACCGAAGGAAGAAGTCAAAGCTGCACTGATGGCATTGGTGAAAAACAAGGTTTCAGGAATGGACAGAATACCAATTGAGAAGTTTCAACAAATGATGCCGAGCTGGAGGTGCTCAATGTCTATGTCATAAGATTTAGAAGACAGTTTCCTGGCCAACTGACTGGAAAAGATCCATACTTGTGCCCATTCCAAAGAAAGGTGATCCAACAGAATGTAAAAATTATCTAACAATATCATTAATATCACACACAAGTAAAATTTTCCTGAAGATCATTTAATAGCAGTTGCAAGAATATATCACCACGGGAGTGCCAGTAGCTCAAGCCAGATTCAGAAGAGGATGTGGAGTGAGGAATATCACTGCTGGTGTCAGATGTATCTTGGCTGAAAGCAGAGCATACCAGAAGGATGTTTACCTGTGATTTATTGACTAAGTAAAAACATTTGACTGTTTGATCATAACAAATTATGGATAATGTTGTGAAGAACAAGAATTCCATAGCTCTTAATTGTTCTCATGAGAAACCTGTACACAGACCAAGAGGCAGTCTTTTGAACAGAACAAGGGGCTATTGCATGGTTTCAAATCAGGTAAGGTGTGCATCAAGGTTGTATCTTTTCACCATATTTGTTCTATCTGTATGCTGAGAAATAATCCAAGAAGCTGGACTGTAGAAAGAACATGGCATCAGGATTAACAACCTACGATACGAAGATGGTACAATCTTGCTTGCTAGAAGTGAAGAGGACTTGAAGCACTTACTGACGAAGATCAAAGACTGCAGCCTTCAGTTTATATTTCACCTCAACATAAAGAAAACAAAAATCCTCACAACTGGACTAATGAGGGGACCCTGGTGGCTCAGGGGTGAAGAGGTCAGTTGCTACCTAAAATGTCAGCAGCTTGAATCCACCAGCCGCTCCTTGGAAATCCTATGGGGGCAGTTCTACTCTGTCCTATATGGTGGCTATAATTCAGAATCAACTTGATGGCAACAGGTTTAGTTTTGGGTTTTGGACCAATAAGTAACATCATGTCACAGATTTCATTTTACTTGGATCCACAATTAATGCCCATGGAAGCAACAGTCAAGAAATCAAAGGATGTATTGTATCGATCAAATCTGCTGCAAAAGATCTCTATAAAGTGTTAAAAAACAAAGATGTCATTTTGAGGACCAAGGTATGCCCAACCCAAGCCATGGCATTTTCAATCACCTCAGATGCATTTGAAAGCTGGGCAGTGAATAGGAACACCAAATAAGAATTGATACCTTTGAATTATGATCTTGGCAAAAAGTATTGAATATACCATGGACTGACAAATGAACAAGTCTGTCTCGAAAGAAGTACAGCAGAATACTCCTTATAAGTGTGGATAGTGAGACTTCCTCTCACTTACTTTGCACATGTCATCAGAAGGGACCAGTCCCTGGACAATTACATCATGTTTGATAAGGTAGATGGTCAGCAAAAAAGAAGACCCTCAACAAGATGGACTGACACAGTGGCTGCAACAATGGGCTCAAGCATAACAACAATTGTGTGGAAGGCCAGGACCGGGCAGCATTTCATTCTATTGTACATAGGGTCTCTGTGAGTTGGAACCAACTCAATGGCACCTAACAACAAACACAAAAATGAGACACTAAAATAAATGGGAAAAGACTTAATGTACTGGAAGAAAAGATACCAATAGTTTATTAATATTCAAATTCTAAAAGACTGTATGCTTTTCAAACTTCTTTGGAGAGAAAAAATGGAAATTTTATAAGTTGAAACTTAGAGGAAAAAAGTAATACAAACAAGCTTTTCAATATATAGCAGTGATTTAAAAAATAACCACAACCATAACAAAAAAAAAAAAAAAGAAAAAAAATTATAGCCTTGAAGAGCACTATCTGGAAATTCAAAGCAATGTTAGAACAACTGGCTAAGAATAGAGGTGCCATCTGTTCTTTCTCACCAGTCCATATTTGATTGTCTTTATGTCTGTTTGTTTTGTTTCTTTGATTGATTTTTTGGTCAGCAATACAATGTATCCTCAGATGTAAGTTTTGGCATAGTTGTAAAAAACAATTGTACTTCAAAATTCTCTAGGTTGTTATCAATTAGCATTCCATTAATACTGTGATTCAATTTTTTTTTTCACTACCAGGTTCTCAATTTATTTGTGAAGAAAACATAAAGATATTCTCAGAGATACATGGCAAAAAGCAAATCAGGAAACAAACAAAAGTATACTACCCACGTATCTTACTTAAACACAGTGCTTTAAGGAAAAATGAGGTCATAATACAGAAATAATAAAGCAAGACTGAAATAGTTTTAGTCCAGAGTATAACACTAGACAGAAGGATGACTGAGGGCAGATATATTTCATGAATTTCATTATAAAATTAAATAAAATATTAAGAAGGCTATAGAAGATGATATATAATAATAATCATAAAATAATCTGGAATTAATATATGTACTTTATTTTTAATGAGAAACCAGAAAACATATTTAAACACATGATTAATTTTTAAAAAGATTATAACTAATTTTCTTCATCAAGTTATCAAAGATAATTAAAAGTAAAAGCTTTCACAACACTAGGAAGACAAATTCTTACACATTGGTGTGGTAGGAGTTTTAATTAATAAAACTATTTAGGAAAGAAGCTTTTAAAGATAAAGATCTTTTGACTTTTTAATTCTGTCTTATGGAATATTCATAGATGTACACATTAAGGTTAAAAGGATAATAGATCAACTATGATAAATTCATGTGAAAGAAGTTTTGTAATCATTGAAGCTTTGTTGTAGATAATATTACCCAAATTTTGTAACACATAGAAATGATAAGTTAAGCCTTCGATATACACAAAATGCATATACATGTTATTAGGATCAAATACAAGTTATTAACACTTCTTTTACTTTATTTCTAAACTGGTCTATGTTGTTGTTGTTAGGTGCTACCTAGTGGGTTCTGACTGATACCCATGCACAACAAAACACTGCCTGGTCCTGCGCCATCCTTACAATTTTTGCTCTGCTTGAGCCCATGTTGAAGCCACTGTGTCAATACATCTTGTTGCAGGTCTTCCTCTTTTTCACTGACCCGCTGTTATACAAAGGATGATATCCTTCTCCGGGGACTGATCCCTCCTGATAACACCTCCAAAGTATGTGAGACGTAGTCCTGCCATCCTTGCTTCTAAGGAACATTCTGGTTGTACTTCATACAAGACAGATTTGTTCTTTCTTTTGGCAGTCCAAAATTCAATATTCTTCCCAACACATTTCAAAGGCATCAATTCTTCTTCGGTGATCCCTATTCATTGTTCAGCTTTCTCATGCATATGAGGCAATTTAAAACATTATGGCTTGGGTCAGGAGCACCTTAGCCCTCAAGGTGACATCTTTTCTTTTCAACAATTTAAAGAGGTCTTTTGCAGCAGATTTGCCCAGTGCAACGTGCCCTTTGATTTCTTGACTGCTGCTTCCATGAGTGTTGATTGTGGATCCAAGTAAAATGAAATCCTTGACTACCTCCATCTTTTCTCCATTTATCATGATGTTGCTTATTGGTCCAGTTGTGAGGATTTTTGTTTTCTTTATGTTTAGGTGTAATTCCTGGTGGCTTGGCTTATGTTGAGGTGTAATTCCACTGAAGGCTGTGATGTTTGATCTTCCTCAGTAAGTTCTTCAGTCCTCTTCACTTTCAGCAAGCATGTTGTGTCATCTGCATAATGCAATTTGCTAATGAGCTTTCCTCCAATCCTGGTGCCACGATATTCTTCATATAATCCAGCTTCTCAGATTCGCTCAGCATACAGATTGAATAGGTTTGGTGAAATGATACAACTCTGATGCACACATTTCCTGACTTTAAACCACGCGGTATCCTCTTGTTCTGTTCCAACGACTGCCTCTTGATTCATGTACATGTTCTCCCTGAGCATAATTAAGTCATCCGGAATTCCCATACTCCACAATGTTATCCATAATTTGTTATGATCCACACAGTTGAATGCCTTAGCATAGTCAACGAAACACAGGTAAACATCTTTTTGGTATTCTCTACTTTCGGCCAGGATTCTTCTGATATCAGCAATGATATCCTTGGTTTCACATTTTCTTCCCTATCTGGCTTGAACTTCTGGCAGTTCCTTGTTGATATGTTGCCGTCACTTTTGAATGCTCTTCAGCAAAATTTTGCTTGCATGTGATATTAGTGATATTGTTCAATATTTTCTGCATTTGTTAGGACTGCCTTTCTTGGGAATAGGCATAAGTATTGATCTCTTCCATTTGGTTTGCCAGGTAGCTGTCTTCCAAATTTATTGGCATAGAGGAGTGAGCAGTTCCAGTGTTGCATCCATTTGTTGAAGTATCTCAATTGGTATTCCATCGATTTCCCAGAGCCTTGTTTTTTACCAATGCCTTCAGTGAAGCTTGGACTTTTTCCCTTCAGTACCGTCAGTTCCCGATCATATGTTAACTCCTGAAATAGTCGAACTTCAAACAACTCTTTGATATAGTGACTCTGTACATTCCTTCCATCTTCTTTTGATCCTTCCTGTGTTGTTTAATATTTCCCTGTAAAATCCTTCAGTATTGCAACTTGAGTCTTCAAATTTTCGTTCTGTTCTTTCACCTTGTATGAGGCTTGAGTGTGTTCTTCCCTTCTGGATTTCTGTCTCCAGGTCTTTGTACATGTCATCATAATACTTTACTTTGTCCTCTCAAGCAGCCCTTTGAAATCTTCTATTCAGCTCTTTTACTTCATCATTTTTTCCTTTTGCTTTGGCTACTTGACATTCAAGAGCACATTTCAGAATCTATTCTGACATCAATTTATGTCTTTTCTTTCTCTTGTGTCTTTTTGGGACCTCTTGCTTTCTTCATGTATAATGTCCTTGATGTCATTCCACAACCTATCTGGTCTTTGGTCATTTCTGTTCAATGCCCCAAATCTATTCTTAAGGTGGTCACTAAATTTTGGTGATATACTCAAAGTCATACTTTGGCTTTTGTGAATTTATTCTAATTTTCTTCAAGTTCAACTTGAACTTGCATAGAAGTAATTGATGGCCTGATCTGAAGTTGGCCTCTGGCCTTGTTCTGACTGATGATATTGAACTTTTCCATCATTTCTTTCCACAGATGGAGTCGACTTGATTCTTGTGTATATTCCATCTGGCAAGATCCATGTGTATAGTCGCCATTTATGTTGGTGAAGAAAGCATTTGCAATGAAGAAGTAATTGGTCTTACAAAATTCAATCATTTGATCTCCAGCATCATTTCTATTACCAAGGGCATATTTTCCAACTACCAATCCTTCTTTGTTTCCAACTTTCACATTCCAATCGCCAGTTATTATCAGTGCATCCTGATTGCATGTTCCATCAATTTCAGACTGCAAAAGTTGGTAAAAATCTTCAAATTCTTCATCTTTGGCCTTAGTGGTTGGTGTGTAAATTTGAATAATAGTTTTATAAACTGCCCTTCCTCGTAGGTGTATGGGTATTGTCCTATAACTCACAGATAGATCTGTACTTAAAGATAGATCTTGAAATGTTCTTTTTGACTATAAATGCAACACCATTCCTCTTCAAGTTGTCATCTCCAGCATAGTAGACCATATTATTGTCTGATTCAAAAGACCAACTGCCAGCCCATTTCAGCTCACGAATGACTAAGATATTGATGTTTATGCATTCCATTTCATTTTTGATGATTTCCAATTTTCCTAGATTCATAATCTTACATTTCAGGTTCCAATTTATAATGGATGTTTGCAGTTGTTTCTTCTCATTTTAAGTCATACCACATCAGCAAATGAACATCCCAAAAGCTTGACTCCATCCACGTCATTAAGGTCACCTCTACTTTGAGGAGGAAGCTCTTCCCAGTCGTTTTTTGAGTGCCTTCCAACCTGAGGGACTCATCTTCAGGCACTATATCCATGTTCTGATGCTATTTATAAGGTTTTCACTAGTCAGTTCTTTTCAGAAGTAGACTGCCAGGGCCTTCTTCCTAATCTGTCTCAGTCTGGTATCTCAGCTGAAACCTGTCCGATGCGGGTGACCCTGCTGGTATTTAAATACTGACGGTATAGCTTCCAGAATCATAGCAACTCGCAAGCCTCCACAGTATGACAAACTGACAGATGTGTGGGGAAAACTTGTCTATATTATTCTATAAATAAAAATAAATAAATTTACTCAAATTGTAATCCAACTCCTATGTATATTCAAGATAAGAAAATGTTTGATTTTATATTTCCCCTAATTTGTAATTTTATTGTCTTGAGAAACCCTTTTACAGCCTTTCTGTACTTTAACTAAAATATTCTGTTTTTACACAATATTAATTTTCAACCTTTATATACAACAGGGGACCAAAATATTCTGAAATTTCATTGTTCCATTATAGTTATATTTGGCATTTTCAAACTCAACATGTATATCTCTAACTTATTCCATTGTAGTCCATTAATGGATATATAATATTAAATCAATCACTATCTGGTGGAAATTTAGTTTATTACATGTGCATTTATCCAAAGGAACCTGTATAATAAATGATTAGAATTGCAGATAGTGGGGGGAAAATTAATGTATTTTGAAATTTATGTAAAACACACCAAATTATCTTAAAAAATGTTGCAGGAGAGTATAATAGGGGATCATTTTCCCACACCTTTACCAGCATTGGAAATTAACAGCTATTTTAAAATGAAAATAAAAATAATATTCTCATTTGAATATTTATTTATTTACTTATAAATGAAGTTGATTGAATAATTTTTTATATACTTATTATTTTTATTTCCTATCCATACCTAAGGAGACCTGATGGCACAGCATTTAAGGCTTTCAACTGCTAACTGAAAAATCAGTGGTTCAAAATCACCAGCGGATCTGCGGAAGAAAGATGTGGCAGTCTGCTTCCATAGAGATTTACAGCTTTGAAAACCCTAAGGGGTTGCTATGGGTTGTAATAGACTCGATGGCGGTAGGTTTGGTTTTTTGGATTCATGCGTGTTTCCTGATCTTTTCCAATTTTCCTTTTAAGCATTTTGTCTTAGTTATCTAGTGCTGCTATGATAGAAATGCCACAAATGGGTGGCTTTAAAAAAATAGAAATTTATTTTCTCACAGTTAGGAGTCTAGAAGTCCATATTCAGGGAACCGGCTCTTAATGAAAGGCTTTCTCTCTGTGTCAGCTCTGGGGGAAGGTCCTTGTGCCACAATTCAGTCCACACACATTTTATTGTTCTTCTAATTATTTTGTGAGAGCACTTTATATATTAAAAGGAATAAGCTTTTTGTTAGCCACATGTTGTAAACAATTCTCAGTATTTTACTCATCTTTTCTATGTTATTATAAACAAATCTACATATATGTGTTTATATGTATGGAGCCCTGATGGTATATTGTTAAGAGCTCAGCTACTAACCAAGAGGTTAGTAGTTTGAATCCACCAGGGGCTTCTTGGAAACACCATGGGGCAGTTCTATACTGTCTTTTGGGGTCACTGTAAGTGGCTATAAGTAGGAATTGACTGGACGGCAATTTTGTTTTTTTCTTTTTTGGGTATGTATATATATATATATATATATATATGTATGTGGAAACCCTGGTGGTGTAGTGGCTAAGTGTTACACCTGCTAACCAAGAGGCTGGCAGTTCAAATCCTCCAGGCACTCCTTGGAAACTCTGTGGGGCAGTTTTACTCTGTCCTTTAGGGTCGCTATGAGTCGGAATCAACTCAACAGCAGTGGGTTTGGTTTGGTTTTTGGGATATATGTATATATGTATACACCACTTTTACTCATTGCCGTCAAGTCTATTCCATCTCACAGCGATCCCGTAGGACAGAGTAGAGCTGCCTCATAGAGTTTCCAAGGAGCCCCTGGAGGATTTGAACTGCCAGCCTTTTGGTTAACAGCCATAACACTTAACTACTACACCACCAGGGTTTCCAATGTATATAGATATAAAAAAAATATAGTCAAATAATTTTTCTGTTCTCTGAAATTTTGACATGAGAAATAGGCTCTACTATGGTCCTTAATATTTGGCCTTTTAGGGCTTCAACTTTTACAGATTATGAGACTTCCATGGAATTTACATTGTTTCAAGGAAAAATACGATGATGTCATATCAGCATTTGGTAAATGGTGTCAGAATGACAGTATTCTCTTTTTCTGTACCTTAAGTATGCAAATTTGGGTACCTATGGATTTTAGAATGAGATTGTCAAAAATCTCTTTTACTGTCTCATTCTTTCACATACACACACCATTTGACTTATTTTTGAGATATAGAATTTATGGATTATAGTTATCTTAGAAAAATTGTGTCAATTCATGAGGATCGTATGTATATCTGTCAATTAATTTGGTCTATTCTGATTTTTTTTTTACTAAGATGTTATAGTTCTTTTTATTTTCACAGATATATTTGTTTACTCCAGTTTGATTCTTGGCAAATTCTCTTCATGTATAGCCACCTTCCATCTGTCAGCGGAGGCTTGCATGTTGCTATGATGTTAAACAGGTTTTAGCAAAGCTTCCAAAATATATAAAAAGGACTACAAAGAAAGGCTCAGTGATCTACTTTCAAAAAAACAGCCAGTGAACACCCTTAGATCACAATCATTCCGTCATTTTGTACATGGGGTCACCATGAGTCTAGGGTGACTTGACATCAGCTAACAACAAAAACAACCACGGCAACAACATACGTTCAATTATTCCCAGTACTTTAACGCTCTTGTGAATGATACCTAATTTTTCTCTTATAGGTTCCATTTTCTTATTGTTGGAAAGTTGATGATTTTATTCAGCTGATATTATATCTTGCTCATTTGCTTAACCTTATTTTTCCTTCTAAAAGTATGTCTCTTCATTCTTTTTAGAGTTTTCATGCTTGATGAATATACGATTTGCAAATAATAATGGTTTTGTTTCTTACTTACAATCTTCATACTTCCTATTTAATTTTCCTATATCCGGGCTTTTGCTAGAACCAATTTGATATGGAATAACAATATCAAAACAGACAACTTTTATTTTTTCCTGATTTTGATAGTAATACTTTTATTATTTCAAGGTAAATAAGCTCTGTATTTTTGACATATTTCCTTTACCAAGTTAAAAATAAACCTTTTTGGTATTTCAAGAGTTTTTATTTTTTTAATTAAAAAAGAATACTGAGTTTCTTCAAATCATGTTTTGGTGTTTATAAAATGATCATTTTCCCCCTCAATAATCAATTTTGATCATAGGTTCCAGTCAGTGTCTTATAACCCTGGAATAAATATATTACTCATTTATAATATGTTGTTATTGTTGGTAGGTGCTATCAAGTCACTTCCAACTCACAGCAGCCCTATGTCCAAGAGAACGAAAAACTGCCCAGTCCTTCACCATCCTCACGATCGTTATGCTTAAGCCTATTGTTGCAGTCACTGTGTCAATCTATCTTGTTGAAGATCTTCCTCCTTTTTGCTGGCCCTCTACTTTACCAAGCATAAAGTCCTTCTCCAGGGACTGACTCTTCCTGATGGCATCTCCAAAATATGTGAAATGTAGTGTCGCTATCTTTGCTTCCAAGGAGCATTCTGGTCATACTTCTTCTTTTGGTAGGCCATGGTATATTCAATATTCTTCTCCAACACCACAATTCAAAGGCGTCAATTCTTCTTCAATCTTCCTTATTCATCGTTCAGCTTTCGTAAGCATATGAGGCAATTGAAAACTCCCTGGCTTGAGTCAGATGCACCTTAGTCTTCAAGGTGGTATCCTAGTTTTTCAACACTTTAAAAAGGTCTTTTGCAGCAGATTTGCCTAATGTAATGCATCTTTTGATTTCTTGACTGCTACTTCCATGAGTGTGGATTGTAGGTGCAAGTAAAATGAAATCCTTGACAACCTCAATCTTTTATTTTGTGTTTCTGCCATCCTTTGAAATCTTTTATTCAACTCTTGTGCGTCATCATTTCGTCCTTTTGTTTTAGCTATCCTACATTCAAAAGCAAGTTTCATAACTTCTTCTGACATCCATTGTGGTCTTTTTTTTCTTCCCTGTCTGATTAATGACATCTTGCATTCTTCATGTATGACATCTTTCATGTCATTCCACAACTTCTCTGGTCTTTGGTCATTAGTGTTCAATGCGTCAAATCTGTTCTAGAGATGGTCTCTAAATTAAGGTGGAATGTGCTCAAGGTCCTACTTTGGCTCTTGTGGATTTGTTCAAAATTTTCTTCAGTTTCAACTTGAACTTGCATATGAGCAATTGAGTGTCTATTCCACAGTCGGCCTCAGGCCTTGTTCTAACTGATGATATTGAGCTTTTCCATAGTCTCTTTCTGCAGATGTAGTTGATTTGATTCCTGTGTGTTCTGTCTGGTGACGTTTAAGTGTACAGTTGCCATTTATGTTGGTGAAGAAAGGTATTTGCCATGATGAGGTTGCTGGTCTTGCAAAATTCTGTCGTGCCATCTCTGGCATCATTCTATCACCAAGGCCATATTTTCAAATAAGCAGTCCTTCTTCTTTGTCTCCAACTTTCACATTCCAATCACCAGTAATTATCAATGCATCCTGCTTGTATGTTCCATCAATTTCAGACTGCAGAAGTTGGTAAAATTTTTCAGTTTCTTCATCTTTGCCCTAGTGGTTGGTACATAAATTTGAATAACAGTTGTATTACCTTGTCTTTCTTGTAGGCATATGGATATTATCCTAACACTCACAGCATTGTACTTCAGGATAGATGTTGAAATGTTCTTTTTGATGGTGAAAGCAACACCATTCCTCTTTAATTTGTTACTTCTGGCATAGTACACTATATGATTGTCTGATTCAAATTGCCGTTATCAGTCCATTTCAGCTCACTAATGCCTAGGATATCTATGTTTATACATTCCATTTCATTTTTGATGATTTCCAATTTTCCTAGATTCATATTTAGTATATCCCACATTCCAATTATTAAAGGATGTTTGCTGGCTCTTTCTTTTTATTTTAAGTCATGCCACATCAGAAAATGCAGGTCCTGATATCCTGACTTCATCCACCTCATCAAGGTTGACTCTACTCTGAGGAGATATTTCTTCCCCCAGTCTTATTTTGAGTAACTTCCAACCTGAGGGGTTCATCTTCAAGCACTCTATCAGACAATGTTCTGCTTCTCTTCATAAGGTTTTCACTGGCTAATTCTTTTCAGGAGTATACCCCCAGACTCTTCTTCCTAGTCTGTCTTAGTTTGGAAGCTCAGCTGAAGCCTGTTGGCCATGAGTGACCCTACTGGTATTTTAATACTGGTAGCATAGCTTCCAGCATCAGAGCAACAGGCAAGCCCTACAGGATGACAAACTGACAGATGCTTGGGGGATTTATAATATACTATTCTTCAAATGTGTTACTGGATTCAATTTGCTTACAGTTTCTTTGGATTTTCATGTCTATAAGTTAAAAGAGAAATAATTTAGTCTCATCGTAGTTGTCTTTCAGATCTAATCTGAGAAGTGGCTTGATTATAGAATTAATTATAGATTATAGCAGTTGTTGTTGTTAAGTGCCATGGAATCTGCTCCAACTCACAGGGACTGTTTGAATAACAAAACAAAATGCTGTCCAATCCTGCTATCCCATCACAATCATTGCTATATTTGAGCCCATTGTTGCAACCACTATGTACATCCATCTCGTTGACGGTTCTCTTCTTTTCCACTGACCCTTTGTCTACCAAGCATGATGTCCTACTCCAGGAACTGGTCCCTCCTGACAACATGTCCAAAGCACATGAGACTAATTCCCACCATCCTCACTTCTAAGGAGAATTCTAGCTGTACTTCATTCAAGACAGATTTATTCATTCTCCTAGCAGTCCATGGTACGTTCAATATTCTTCACCAACACCATAATTCAAATGCACTATTTCTTATTTGGTCTTTCTTAGTCATTGCCCAGGTTTCTCATGCATATGAGGCGTTTGAAAATACCATGGCTCGAGACAGGCCCACCTTAGTCTTCAAAGTGACGTCTTTACTTTTTAACACTTTAAAGAGTAAAGCATAATGAAATATGCAAAGCCTTGAAGTTAGACAACCAAAACGGAAGAAGATGCTAGGCATTTGTCAAGCTAAAAGAACTGAAGAAACAATTCAAGCCTCAAGTTTCAATATTGAAAGATTTTATGAACAAAATATTGAATGGCACAGAAAACATCAAAAGAAGACAGAAGGAATACAGAGTCACTCTATCAAAAAGAAATGGTTGATGTTCAGCCATTTCAGGATGTAACACATGACCAAGAGCCAATAGTACTGAAAGAAAAAGTCCAAGTTGCACTAAAGGCATTGGGAAAAAACAAGCCTCCAGGAACTGACAGAATACCAATTGAAATGTTTCAACCAACGGATGCAACTCTGGAAGCACTCACTTGTCTATGATAAGAAAGTTGGAACAGTGTTACCTGGCAGAGATCCATATTTATGCCCACTCCAAAGAAAGGTGATCCAACGGAATGCAGAATTCATCAAACAATATCATTAATACCACATACTTATAAAATATTGCTGAAGATAATTCAAAAGCTTTTCAGCAATACATAGACAGGAAACTGCCAGAAATTCATGCAAAAGAGATTAGAAGGGTAGTATCAGACCTACTTTTTTTCTTACTCTGTCTCACTCTCTCTCTCCCTTTCTTTCTTTTTTTTTTTTTTTTTGGTTGGATAAGGTGCAGTTTTTTCTTATAATTTCATTTTAGGAAATTCATTTTATTATATTTTACATGATAAATCAATATTTTATATTAAATAAACATGTGGATGCATTTTTGCCATAATAAAATGATAAATTGCAGGTCTTCTCTAAGGGGCAGATGTCATTACACCCAAGTGTTGAAAGAATTCAGTTAGAAGTTGGAGTACGTTCTCAAGCAGTTTGGAAATGCATGTTTGTATAAATGATTTAATTTTTAGTCAGCATAGAGGATAACTTGCTTATTCATCTTTAAGAAGCCTTTTTAAAATATACAATTATAAGCACCATTGTCAGGATCGACTCGACAGCACTGGGTTTACACTTATAGAAAAAAGTAAAATAAAAATTAAGTAGTAAAATTTACAGTATATTCATGTGGGTAACAATCTTAAGTTGTCCCAAATATGTAAACACATTATAATATTTTTTAGAAGATTTCCTACAGTTAGTTTGGTGTAGAAACCTCAATCCATTGATTTTTACTGGCTCAAAAATTTTCCAGCTATGACATAGAAATACACTTTTTGTTGTTTTTGCTCTATTCCATCCCCAAGGGCATAAATTAGAACACTCGTCATTTGTAATGTTGCCTTAAAATAAATAAATAAATAAACGCATTGACGTCAGGTCGATTCCAACTCATTGAGACCCTATAGGACAGAGTAGAACTGCCCCATAGGGTTTCCAAGGAGTGCCTCTTGGATTGAAACTGCCGACCTTTTGGTTAGCTGCCATAGCTCTTAACCCCTAGGCCTCCAGGGTTTGCTAATGCTGCCTATGCCATATATATTTAAAACACTATATACATTTAGAGTTTTATCTTATACTTGAAAATTATAACATATAATACTTTCCAAGAATCATTATCTAAACAGCAACGGCAAATTAAATCACACCTCACTGATTACAGAATAAGTGTGACTACAGAGGAAAATATTTAGAAACCGCAACTATCAAGAAAAACAATATAATTCATGCCATATCATTTATTAAGCAGTATGTAGACAGGAAAATTACCACAAAGGGCCAGAATATACATATGTCATCTAGGTATGGAATAATATTGATAATTTTTGTACAAGAAAAAAATATTTTCCAGTGAGATGTAAGACTACAGACATAAAAATAGAATAAGAGATTTTTTTTTTAAATATTAAATGCTTGTTTCAGGTGGTGTTTTATATTTCTTTACATGGTAACAATGATAGTGTTACAAATATATGCTTAATTTAGTTGATTCAACAATGAAAATATGCCAGAAGTAAATTATATAAGCAACTTGCCCTGAGAGTTAAACATTTTCTTAACGTAAGGTAGATTTCAAAGAAATTATATCCAGTAGTAGCTGCACTTTCTTCCCAGTCTCTGAAATACCCTCATTAAAACATAACTCATTTAAAGCTTTGATCTTATCAAAATGGAAGAAAAGCAAAAGTACTTATACCTTTAGCGGAGAATTGAGCCAACTTGAGCAATTTTCTGCAGAAATAAGTTTGTGTTCAGTTTATTTCTTAACTTCTAGGGAGTAGCTGCAGGAAAGTTGACTCTGAAATTATTCTCTAAGGGTAAAATTTCCTCTTCACTTTGCTTGGTCTGAAATCCTGCCAGGTAAAAGGCCACCTCACCTTAATACTTGGTTATACTTACACCTTTAAATGGAGTACTCTTTGGGATGAAAAAAGAGCATTTTAGAAGCCACAGAATGAGTCCCTTTTTATTCTGTTTGATCATGTGCTAGCGATGACCTCTAGTAAAGAGAAGTAGGAATGCAATGGCCAGGAAAATATTCAAAGTTGCAGTTATGTTTCTGCAAACTTTGTCAATGATGCCTTCTTATTACAGAGCTTAAAACTTTCATGTTTAGTTTATCAAAATTTAGTAAGTCTGAAAAATTTTCTTCACATTATTCCACCTAGTAAGAGATTTCTTAATATCAAAAAACCAATATCATTACTTATAAAGTGAAATCTTTCTTTATAATAGAAAACACCACCCAGAAAATGAAATTGAAATCATGAGTGTAATTCTCAGCATTCTATATTTGCACTGAAAATTAAAACCAAGTATTGTATTTTGATCCAAATAACATGCACCTTTTGTTTGTTTGCCAGCTGCTCCCTCCCCTTCGTGAGGTATTCTCATAAGTGCCACTATGCCAATTTTTTTTTTTTTTTACGTGTCGCTGGAAAAGAAAAAAAAAATTAGCATAGCGTGCTTACAAAAATACCTTATGGAGAGGTCATAGTTGGCAAACAAACATAGAAGGTGCATGTTATTTGTGTAAAAATATGGTAATCCATAGGGGATTTCTTTCCTTTATTATGACTTCCAGTCATTATAATTTCCTGCACACAGTTCTAAAGATATTCTCTCTCTTACTCCCAAGAGTCTGTTACTCTGATTTCATCAAACTTATGTCCAAATTTCCTGTCTATTTCCCTAAAATTTGTTGTAGTATGTCCTGTAAGAAAATAAATGAGAATTTTTAACTCACAAAAATATTAACAAATCATATACAAAAAAATCTACCATGTGCTGGGGATAGCAACATAAATAGGGCTAAACTCCAGATCCCAAGAAGCTTGCAATCTATCCGTATTAGATTGTTATGGTTGTTGTGTGCCATCAGAGTCAATAGCTACCCTATAGGACATAGGGTTTTCTAGACTGTAATCTTTACTGGAGCAGATTGCCAGGTCTTTCTCCCGCAGAGCCACGGGTAGACTGAAACCACTGAGCTTTGAGTTAGTAGCTGAACACTTATCCGTTGTGCCATGAGGGCTCCTTGTACAGTGTTATACTACCATACCAATCAACCATGACGAATGCCCCGTGAGGAAGCTCAAATCAATCCTAGGTAAATGTGTCTAAAAATACTAAGGTTATGCTCAAGAGGGAAAGGGACTTTTGCATTACTGTTGAGGATCTATGGGATTCTACCAGGACTTGAAGTAGAGAACAAACATTTTATAGCAAAGCAATAGGATCAAATACATTCAATAGTGACAGCATATTGCATATATTATTAATTTAAGAACTGTTTTTGAGTTCCTATCAGCAGTCATGGAAACCCTGGTGCTGTAGTGGTTACGTGCTATGGCTAGTAACCAAAAGGTTGTCAGTTCACATCTGCTCCTTGGAAACTCTATGGGGCAGTTCTACTCTTTCTTAAAGGGTCGCTATGAATCAGAATCGATTCCACAGCAATGGGTTTGATTTTATGGATTAGCTGTCGTTGGAATGTGCAAAACTCATGAATGACAAGGATAAGATACCTACTTTCAAAAGCTCATAAGAACATAGGGAATAAACGATCTAAAATAATAGAGTTCAATAAGGGCCCCATTGAGGTGTATGCATGGGACCATCAGAAAAGACATTTACCCAAGCTTGAGCAAATAACATGAGGTTTCAAAAAAGAGAGGGCACCTGTACTGAATCTCAGATAAATACAAAATTAATTAAAGTGTAGAAACATGCCGAAGACAATAATCTCAATTCAAAGAAGGAATATGCTTAAAGGCGTAAATATATGCAAGAATGTAGCATAGCAAATTTGGTAAACAAAAATTAGTTCATTACCACTATAGTAATGACAGACCCTATGATGGGCCTCAAAAGAGAAAGAGTTTGTAATAATGGTAAGAGCAACGCAGGTTGGAATATGGCGGAATCTGATTGTGTTCAGCTTATACATTGAGAAGATGCATTCTTCAAGCACATTATCAGTAAAATAGATTTTTTCGTGAGTTTAAGGAATGATAAATAGGGTATACCTAGCCTAGGTAATTGAGAGTATTCATTCACTATAAAAATCTATTCCTTATAAAATATTTATTGATTGTCTACCGTCTGTCACGGTCAATGTTGGGATACAATGAACAGTATAATTTCCCTTCCTGCAACACCTTTGCTAACACATTGTAGTGACAGCTAAGTACTAAAAAAAGGACAAGTTAGAGTGATAATTAAAACAGTCTGTGGTGCAAGGAAAGCTTAGGGGAGAGGACCTGCTCCATTTAAAACTGTAGAGCAAGTTAGCAAAGTGTAGGAGTGGGCTGGGGAAAATAAACATTCCAGAAGTTGGTATTGTGATGTGCAAAGGAACAGAAGCAAGGAGAGTGTGTAACTTCTGAGGATATTTTAAGAAAATATAAGATATTCAGAAGGAAAAACAAGTGGAAATGGAGAGGTAAAAAGGGACAAATGAAGCTGGAGCACGACAAAGAATAAATCCTGGAAAACCTTGTAAATTCTAACAAGAGCTTTGATCTTCATTTCCAGGGAAATCAGTAGCTATTGAATGCCATGAATTAAGGGAATGCCATTATAATATCTGTATGCTAGAAAAGTCTCTTTCCTACAGTGTGGACAGAAGCTACTAATAAACACAGGGAGCCTATTTGGGGGCTATTGAGGTAATCCAGAAAAGAAAAGAAGGTAGTGGTCTGGACTAAGGTAATGGGGATTGAGATAGAGTATTACTAACAGAATTATTTTTTGCTTTTGCTAATTATTTTTTGCTTTTGCTCAGTAATTTAAAGAGGAAAACAAGCTGAAGCTGTAAACCATGTTTGGAGCAACTGGATGGGGTCTTGTCATTTACTGAATGCAGGGAAGAACAAATAGAAAGTGAAAAATAATATAGTTTAGATGTACTAAATTGGAGATACGTAGGCACAACAAGGAAAGAAAAATACAATGATTTTAAGGAGGGAAGTGATGAGATCATAATGGCATTTTAGAACCACGCATTCAGAAAATAACAATGGAATAGAGTAGGACAGTGGTTCAAACCAGGAATTACAATAAATTTTAGGGTTTTGGATCAAGGAAGCATAGGTAGGGATGGAGTAGTAGGCTAGAGAGGCGAAGATTGTTCAGGAGACACCAGTTACAGGGTTTTGTGATCAGCTGACCAATTTTTTTTTGACCAATAGGAACAGTTAAGACTGACTCTCAGTGTAAAATAATGGACAGTATGGAGGTGAAATGAATGAATAGGAAGCTTGAGGGAGAAGATGAGAAGCTCTCATTAGACCCTAACAGTTTTAAAGACCCTCAAGGCGGTATGTCGTACGCAAGTGTGGAAACTAAGGAGATTCCTGGACTGATGATTTATTGTATTTATTTTCTAAACCTTTGGGAAAAGATCAAGTCAGTCCAAGGACATGCATAGGTGAAGACAGATGACAGTCTAGACAGAATCAGGATTAAAGCCCCAAATAACTTTGTAGTTAGTGTCCAGCAAAGGGAGGAAAAAAAAAATAATGTCTTTGTGCCTCAGAAGCCAAAGGGATGAAGAGTTTTCAGAAGCAAGCCTTAGTGTCAAACGTAGGTAAAATATCTACAGAAATAAATGAAATAAAATGACTATTAAACTTGGGAAATTTGGGGTCGTTTTGACCTTGGCAATAGTGATTATATTGGAATGGTGGGAGAAGACCCTTAATTGAAGGAAATATAAGGAATTTTTTTTTTTTTAATACATTTGGTTATAAAGGGAGAGTACAGAAAAGAAGAAGCTCAAGAGAGAAGAGATAGGGCAAGGATGTTGATAGACTTCAAAAGATAGAACTCATTAAATATGCTTATATTCTAGAGCAAAGACTAAATAGATAAGGTTGAGAAGGGTAATTTCAACATGACACTTGAAACTCTGTGGAGAAAAAATTTCCAATTGTTTTATTTTGGCAATCTCACCATGCCAAACTGTACCTGTGTGAGAATTTATTTCAACAACAACAAAAATTCAGATAGAAATTAAGCCACTTTAAGCCATATAATTGTTGATGGTGGTTGCTATCAAGCCAGTTTCCAATCATGACAATCCTATGTATGCAGACTAGAATTTAAGCTCCATTGGTTTTCAAGGCAGTAACCTTTCAGAAGCAGATTGCCAGGCCTTTCTTCTGAGGTACTTGGAGTGGGTTCAAATTGCCAATCTTCTGGCTAATAGTAGAATGCTAAACTCTTTGTGTCACCCTAAATCTTATAATTCCTGAGTCATATTACTCCTAACCCATATAATTAACAGTATATAATTGGTATTTTTTTTTAATTGGTATATTCATCTAATAAAACTACTCATAATACTGGGAACTAATTGCAATATAGTTTAGCCTGTGATTTTCCCCCAAAAGAAAAGCAGCTTTTTTTTTTTAATGATTGGTACCAAGGAAAATCTATCAAAGGTGTTTTTAATAATTTAAAGCTGGCTTCTGGATTTTATTGATGCTTATAATTTCTATGAGACAACTCACTATAAATGGTTGAAAACAATCATTTGGGGAACAATAGTTAGTTCAAGTGGAAGCCTTGCAAAACAAGAGGGACTGAGAGAAAATATGATATAGCTGCATAAAACAATAATGTAAGATCTTTCTGGTGCCATAGGCAAATATCCATTTTATATGAATAATATAATGGTATAAATTATTAATTAATTGTTAATTAATTAAATGCATAAATAGATCCTTACTCAGCTCTTCACCTAAAAATATTCTCCTTTCATCCATAAATTTATAGGATAAGACTAGTTTGAAAAGCATATTTTCAAAACTAAGGTATGATAAAATGTATGGATTGTACAATTGGCATGTTTTTTCCTCAATGGGAGAGATACGACCTCCAATATTACAAATGACAATATCCATTTTGAAGTACATTCAAATTGGATAATGCATCTTTATTTTCTTCCCTAAATAATCAATTGTTTATAATTTAAGTGCTTAGTTTGTTTTAATCATGGTACTCATCCATCTATTTTTATTTTTAATGAACTACTAAAAATAAATTTCTTACATGCTGTATTCCAGGTATAAAAACAATTGATGATAAGATAAAGTCTTCCTCTGGAACAAAAAAGTGATTATAATAACAAATTTATCTTTGAAATACAGAAAATCTAAACGTGACTTAAAATGTAAAATTCTCTGTATAAAGAAATAGATAAAGCTGCATGCTTACTGTTTTATGAATTGGGAAAATTCAGTAATATTTTCATTCCAATAAGGAGCCCTGGTGATGCAATGGGTAAGTGCTTGACTGCTAATTGAAAGCTTGGTGGTTCAAACCCATCCAGTGGCTCTGAGGGAGAAAGACCTGGCAATCTGCTCCCATAAAGATTACAGCCTGGAAAACCCCACAAGGCAGTTCCCCTCCATGACATGAGGTTACTGTAAGTTGAAATCGACTCAATGACACTTAACAACAGTAAAATAGACACGAAAATGACATTATCCCTATGGTGTTGTGTTGAGGAATGAGTGTCTCTCTGGTTTTGTCTCTCTACCTCTCTCCAAAGGAGTACTGAGAAAATACTAACCTCTTTTTTTTTTTTTTTAGAGAAGTGTTAGCTATAATATATTATAGCTTAATTATTATTGCAACTTAATATTAAACACATTTTTGATATTTAATCTGTTATCTGTGTTTTATACTCAATTTTAGTCATGTTAAACAAACATTAAACATAACCACTCATTTTAATTTATTTATTTTTTATTTTATATAATTTTACCCCCACGTGTCTGTCAATTTGTCATACTGTGGGGGCTTGTGTGTTGCTGTGATGCTGGAAGCTATGTCACCAGTATTCAGATACCAACAGGGCCACCCATGGAGGACAGGTTTCAGCTGAGCTTCCAGACTAAGACAGACTAGGAAGAAGGACCTGGCAGTGTACTTCTGAAAAGCATTAGCCAGTGAAAACCTTATGAATAGCAGCGGAACATTGTCTGATATAGTGCTGGAAGCTGAGCCCCCCAGATTGGAAGGCACTCAAAAGATGACGGGGGAAGAACTGCTTCCTCAAAGTAGAGTCGATCTTAATGACGTGGATGGAATAAAGCTTTCGGGACCTTCGTTTGCTGATGTGGCAAGACTCAAAATGAGAAGAAACAGCTGCAACACATCCATTAATAATCAGAACCTGGAATGTACGAAGTATGAATCTAGGAAAATTGGAAATCTTCAAAAATGAAATGGAACTCATAAACACGGATATCCTAGGCATTAGTGAGCTGAAATAGACTGGTATTGGCCATTTTGAATCGGACAATCATATAGTCTACTATGCTGGGAATGACAACTTGAAGAGGAATGGTGTTACATTCATCATCAAAAAGAACGTTTCAAAATCTATCCTGAAGTACAACACTGTCAGTGATAGAATAATATCCATACACCTACAAGGAAGGCCAGTTAATACGACTACTATTCAAATTTAGGCACCAACCACTAGGGCCAAAGATGAAGAAATAGAAGATTTTTATCAGCTGCAGCAGTCCGAAATTGATCGAACACGCGATCAAGATGCATTGCTAATTACTGGCGATTGGAATGCAAAAGTTGGAAACAAAGAAGGATCAGTAGGTGGAAAATATGGCCTTGGTGATAGAAACAATGCCGGAGATCGAATGATAGAATTTTGCAAGACCAACGACTTCTTCATTGCAAATACCTTCTTTCACCAACATAGATGGCGACTATACACATGGACCTCGCCAGATGTGGTTTAAAGCTTCTCTTTGTCACAGTATGGGAATTTTATTTGCTTGAATCTGTCATTATTGCCATGGTCCGTATTGTTTACTGAATACAAACCAAGTTGATACTACTAAGAAAAACTAATGCGTTTTTCATAACCAAATTATATTTAAACATAGTTTATTTTAAACTGCTAGCTAATTTTGTTTTCGCTATAGTTTTACCGTAGCTTTATAATTGTTAAGAACCATCTCATTGTCAAAGAGATGAATTACCTAAGCACAGGAAAATTTGCAATTATAGAACCAATGAAGTCTTCAACCAATCTTTTTAGCAGAGTTGCCAAAGTTTCTAATTAAGGTCAGTCCCTAAGTACTGTAACATGGAAATATATTCAATCTAAAATTGATGAGTTAGATACAATATAGTGATTTATTATGCAGAATTTCTACAAAATTTTCAAGATAAAGAGATTAAGTATCCCTGTATAAAATAATTGGTCATATGGAGTATGTGGATAAAAATAATTTATTTTAATCTTAATACAAAAAAAAAAAATCTTAATAGCACAGGGTATTTTTTTTTTAAATTGATTATGAACTCTTGAAATCTACTGTTTTCACAAGCAGACTTTTATTTTATCTTCTCATTCACCTTAAATTGCCAACAGATATTTGAAATTGTTGACAAATTTTATTTTAATTTGTTATTCAACTTATATGAACTCTAGGAAGTAATGTCATTAATGTATAAATCAAATTGACTACATCTGTGGAAAGAGACTGTGGAAAAGCTCAATATCATCAGTCAGAACAAGGCCAGGGGCCGACTGTGGAAGAGACCTTCAATTGCTCATATGCAAGTTCAAGGTGAAACTGAAGAAAATCAGAGCAAGTCCACGAGAGCCAAAATATGACCTTGAGTGTACCCGACCTGAATTTAGAGACCATCTCAAGAATAGATTTGACACATTGAACACTAGTGACCACAGACCAGACGAGTTGTGGAATGGAATGACATCAAGGACATCACCCACGAAGAAAGCAAGAGGTCACTGAAAAGACAGGAAAGAAAGAAAAGACCAAGAGGGATGTCAGAGGAGACTGAAACTTGCTCTTGAGTATCAAGCAGCTGAAGCAAAAGGAAGAATTCATGAAGTAAAAGAACTGAACAGAAGATTTCAAAGGGCCTCTCGAGAAGACAAAGTAAAGTATTATAATGACATGTGCAAAGAGCTGGAGTTGGAAAACCAAAATGGAAGAACATGCTCGGTGTTTCTCAAGCTGAAAGAACTGAAAAAAAAATTCAAGCCTCGAGTTGCAATAGTGAAGGATTCCATGGGGAAAATATTAAGTGATGCAGGAAACATCAAAAGAAGATGGAAGGAATAAACAGTCATTATACCAAAAAGAATTAGTCAATATTCAACCATTTCAAGAGGTGGCACATGATCAGGAACCGATGGTACCGAAGACAGAAGTCTAAGCTGCTCTGAAGACATTGGCGAAAAACAAGGCTCCAGGAATTGATGGAATATCAATTGAGATGTTTCAACAAACATCTGGAGGTGCTCACTCGTCTATGCCAAGAAATATGGAAAACAGCTTCCTGGACAACTGACTGGAAAAGATCCATATTTATGCCTATTGCCAAGAAAGGTGATCCAACCAAATGTGGAAATTATAGAATGATATCATTAACATCACACACAAGCAAAATTTTGCTGAAGATCACTCAAAAATGGCTGCAGCAGTATATTGACAGGGAACTGCCAGAAATTCAGGCCAGTTTCAGAAGAGGATGTGGAACCAGGGATATCATTGCTGATGTCAGATGGATCCTGGCTGAAAGCAGAGAATACCAGAAGGATGTTTACCTGTGTTTTATTGACTATGCAAAGGCATTCGACTGTGTGAATCATAACAAACTATGGATAACACTGCAAAGAATGGGAATTCCAGAACACTTAATTGTGCTCATGAGGAACCTTTACATGGATCAAGAGGCAGTTGTTCTGACAGAACAAGGGGATACTGATTGGTTTAAAGTCAGGAGAGGTGTGTGTCAGGGTTGTATTCTTTCACCATACCTATTTAATCTGTATGCTGAACAAATAATATGAGAAGCTGGACTATATGAAGAACGGGGCATCAGGATTGGAGGAAAACTCATTAACAACCTGCGTTAAGCAGACGACACAACCTTGCTTGCTGAAAGTGAAGAAGACTTGAAGCTGTTACTGATGCAGATCAAAGACCACAGCCTTCAGTGTGGATTACACCTCAACATAAAGAAAACAAAAATCCTCACAACTGGACCGATGAGCAACATCATGATAAAGGGAGAAAAGATTGAAGTTGTCAAGGATCTCATTTTGCTTGGATCCACAATCAACAGCCATGGAAACAGCAGTCAAGAAATCAAAAGATACGTTGCACTGGGCAAATCTGCTGCAAAGGACCTCTTCCAAGTGTTGAAAAGCAAAGATGTCACTCTGAAGACTAAGGTGTGCCTGACCCTAGCCATGGTATTTTCAGTTGCATCATATGCATGTGAAAGCTGGACAATGAATAAGGAAGACAGAAGAAGAGTTGATGCCTTCGAATTGTGGCATTGGCAAAGAATATTGAATATACCATGGACTGCCAAAAGAATGAACAAATCTGTCTTGGAAGAAGTGTGGCCAGAATGCTCCTTAGAGGCAGGGATGGCAAGACTGCATCTTACATACTTTGGAACTGTTGTCAGGAGGGATCAGTCCCTGGAGAAGGACATTATGCTCGGCAGAGTACAGGGTCAGAGGAAAAGAGGAAGACCCTCAAAAAGGTGGACTGACACAGTGGTTACAACAATGGACTCAAGCATAACAACGATTGTAAGGATGGCGCAGGACCGGGCAGTGTTTCGTTTTGTTGTGCATAGGGTCGTTATGAGTCAGAACTGACTCGACGGCACCTAACGACAACAACATAATTTTAACTTCTTCAACATTACATTTACTACATTCTATGATTTCAATAGGAAAAAAAAAAATCTAAATGTAGAGTCAGTGGTATTTGAAATCCTTGAAAAAATAGGCATTTGATATTCTTGTGTTTCTTCTTTACATACTTTTAAGTAATTTTGAATGCTTTTTTTTTTTTGGACTAAATCAGCAGAATTTTTTTTTTTTTAATTTGAGGAGAAAAAAATTGTACATTGAAATTCTGTTTTGGAATGATTAATGTTATTAGGAAACTATATAATTTAAAGATGTTAAGAGAAACAAAATTTAAATGGGGTTGTATAGATGGCAGTTATAATTTAATGTATTTTTTAAAGTTGAATAACAATGTTTATGTAATCAAAGTAGTAAAATAGAATGTGAAATTGTAATAACTATATGATAGTTTTTCATTGCATGTATAAAGAGTGTGGTTTGCATATACATAATTCTAAATCTAACTCTATTATTAACAAAGATGTATCTTGGTAGTTTATTTTAAATCTCTAACTTAGGTGTCATTGTTGTTGCTGTTTTTGTCATTGTTTTTTTCCATAAGACAAATAATAATGGCTACCTTACCACATTATGTAAAATGGTTTTGGTAAAGAGTTTAATAAGTGAAGTAATTATATAAATATTCATATTTATGTATTTTTCTATCTTTAATGAATACTGAAAGCTCATAAAATTGCGTATCTGGGGATTAAACTCTCAAACCTAAAATCTTAAAGTAGAAATATAAGTGTACACATGAGCACCTTTACCTGCGAAAAGCAAGTAATATGATTATTCCCATTGTATAGATTAGAAAATTAGAACTTAGGGTGGTTAATGACTTTTCCATAGTCATACCTCTGATATATGGCAGTCAGAGTTACAACAAGTACAGGCTACTTGTAAGAATACTATTTCAATTCCATGATTTTGTCATCTTCCTGAATAGGTCCACCTTCTATCCTTCTCAGTCACTATATATTTTCTTATATCCTGCTAAACATCTAAAATGAAATTCTATTGTGATTCCTGACTCAAAATATTGTTGAACCAGCTATTAAATACGAAAACCTGTGCTCTGGCAGAGATTTATAATATATATGACTAAGTGAGAAGAAACACGACACCTGTTTCCACTTCTCATAAAATATAAGTGATGACATTTGGGACCAAGTGAGAATTGCTTAGGAAATGTAAGAATCGTTCAATGTTGTTAGCCGATGCTGTAAAAGGCAGATATCAGTGTTGACTTTTTGATAATAATTAAGCCATGGAATTCAGGCAATTGATGCTTCTGAAGCTGTTCATATTTTTCATTTCAGTGACTTGAAGAATTATTAAAATTTGATTGGGTCTACTAGAAAAGTACCCAAGTATATACAAACAATCATGGGTACACATTCAAAAGGAAGGTAAAAATTAAGAGATGTAAAAGATATAGCAAACAAATATTAAACAGATAACCTGTGTAGTAATATTAATATTAGAAAAAATCTGAGACATAAATACAAAGAAGGTCTGTTCATAATAAAATGAATAATCCCACAAGAAAATTTAATAAAAATATAAATGGGATCTGGAAAAAATAAAATTGAAAATGTCTGGGAACTCATATTAATGAATTATATAATATGCAATTATTTGAATATACCGTAAAAGGATAACTGCCACAAAGAGATTTTGGAAGAAACACAACTGACATTTATCCCTCATTCAACTAATTTAAGCAGTTGAGAACAGACATGAAGAAAATATTCTACCAGCTGAATTTGTATGTTTTGTAGGTAACAGAAAAACATTATTAATCCAGAAATTTATATTTTGGACGTCTGCTAGGAGAGTTTTTTGCTTGACTGTTTGTTTTTATAAATAGAAGTACGATATATAGATAATTAATTGATTAAAATATGTGGGAAAGAAGTTAACTTTCTACTCATGAAGCCCATTTCTCATTCTTCCTAGGCTCACAGCTAGACTACATTTCCCAGTCTTCATTGCAGTTTGATTCATCTAATGTTCCTGAGTTATGACTGAAGTACATAATATCATTAGAAGTAATGTACACCACTCTAGTCCAGACCTATGAAGACTTTTTGTCTACTCCCTACATGTTGGCACCCAGGTAAAACTTGAAAGCCGCATGTCGACTGTATCATATCCTCCTCCATCAACCTACTGGAGCAGAGCTACCAAGTGGAAGTAGTGTGAATGAGAAATTATTTTCTATGTAGTTTTTGGAATTTAGTTTATAATGCAGCAAATTCTTCTTAAGTACTTGTGTTAGCCAGTATTCTACGATGGCCCTTAAAATACTAATATAATGCCTTCCCCTTGAAAGTGGAAGAAATTTATAGGGTCGCTATGAGTTGGAATCAATGGGTTTGAGTGGACTTTCACTCTTATATTTAGGCTACATTATATGTTGAAGAGATTTTGCAGATGTAAATAATACCCCTGATCAGTTGATGTTGAGTTACCCCAAACGGAGATGATCCTGAGTGGGCCTATTCTAGTCAAGTGATTCCCTGAAGGAGAGATATGAAAGTAGCTGAAGACGCATTTTGTACAGCCTTAAAGAAAGAATTGCCAATGTTGTCAACTGCCTATGGAGAGGGCTGCGTGGCTGAAGTCTGAGAGTGGCCTTAGGAATTGAAGACATTATAGCCTACTGAATTATGCCAACAATCAATAACATTGGAGGGAGACCTTGACCTCTACATGAGAAAACAGTCTGACTGGTACACTGATTTCAGCATTTCAGAATTGTGAGACCTCAAGCAAAGAACCAAGCTTAGCCATGCCAGACTTTTAATCTACACAAACTGTGAGATAAGTGGGTGTTGTTTAAAACAGTTAAGTTTTTTTTTTTACTATTTTATTTAATTTTGTTGTTCCTTTGAATATATACAGAAAAAAAAATTCCAGTTCAAGTTTCTACATGTACATTTCAATTTCACTAAATTGATTGCATTCTTTGAGTTGAGTAACCATTCTCACCCTGTTTTCCTGAGTCCCCGCCCATTAACATGAACTCACTTCCCCCAAGGTTCCTATATAATCTTTTGAGTTTCTGTTGTCCATATGATCCCATATAGATAAATCTTAAAAGAACAAAACATGCCAGACATATTGTTTGTTTTTAAGAAGATTTCAGGGGATATTTTTGGCTTAATAACATGTTTAGTGCTTCTGTTCTACCTCCTAGTTTGTTGATTGATGCCCAGGGTCTTAAAAGCTTGCAAGCAGCCATCCAAGGCACAACAAATGGTCTCTATTTGCCTGAAGCAATAGAGGAAGAAGGACAGTCAGAAATAGGAAGAGAAAATGCAGTATGTGGATAATTGCCTCTATGAACAACTGCCTCCTTTGTTATGAGATCGGAAGAGCTGGATGGTGCCAATTACCATTACTCAACATTTTGAAAGCTATAGAAGGAGGAGGCGGGGCCAAGATGGCAGACTACGTGGACGCTACCACGGATCCCTCTTGCAACAAAGACTCGGAAAAACAAGTGAATCGATCACATACATAACAATCTATGAACCCTGAACAACAAACACAGATTTAGAGACGGAGAACGAACAAATATGGGGAGGCAGCGATTGTTTTCAGAGCCTGGAGCCAGCATACCAGTCAGGTGACCTTCAGCGCCCGATTTGGGGCAGAGCCCAGGGGGGCAGACAGCAGAAACACGGGGCCCAGCCCTGGTCCCCGAACTCATTCCGGGAGGGGGCCCAGCCATGTCGCGTGGGCAGCATGGTGGCACAGCCTGTCAGAGAAGTCCCAGGGAGGCAGTGACTGGTCTTTGAGCGGGGAGAGCAGCGTCCCAGCCGGGGAGCCATCCTGCCGGGATTTTGGTGGGGCGTGGGCACGGCATAAGCGCGTGGAGCTGCTCCACACCCCTAAACTAACCCTGGGAGGGGGCCCAGCCAGTTCGCGCGGGCGGCGTGGTGATGCAGCCGGTGGGAGAAGTCCCCGGGAGACAGTGATGGGGCTTGGAGCGGGGAGAGCGGCGTCCCACCTGGGGAACCGTCCCGCAGGAATTTTGACTGGGCGCAGGCACAGCATAGGCACGGAGAGCTGCTCCATCCCCCTGAACTAGCCCCGGGGGGGGCCAAGCCAATTCACGCAGGTGGCATGGCGATGCGGCTGGTGGGGGAGGTCCCCGGGGGGCAGCGACTGGTCTTGGAGTGGGGAGAGCGGCGTCCCAGCCAGGACGTGCAGTGGCGGCGCAGGAGTGGGGAGCTGCTCAGCTCGCCTGAGCTGACCCCGGGGGGGAGCCCACCCAGTTCTCGGGGGCAGCGCAGTGACACGGCTGGCGGGACGGGGAGTCCCCGGGAGGAGGCGACTGATTTTGGAGTCGGAAGTGCACTGTCCCAGTAGGGTAACCTTGACGCTGGACTTGGGGCTGGCAGTGGAGGAACTGACCGTGACTCCAGCGGGCCAGACCCCCTGGGGGCAATCTCCACACAGCCAGCACACATAGGCGACGCGCCCCACGGGAATCTCAGATATAATAGTCATTCCAAGCAAGACAAGCAACTCTGGCTATATTCTGAGGTGCTACTCTCCTATCTCTCTGATCCCTCCCCCACCCTCCCCAGGCGGCTTCATTAACATCCGAATAGCCTGAGCCAGAGGGAGAACTCTGATAGGGATCTGAATGCATTTTTTTTTAGCGGATTTTCTGGAAAAACTAGTTTCCCACTGATGGCTCAGAGACAGCAGTCCATATCAAACCACATAAAGAAGCAGACCATGACAGCTTCTACAACCCCCCAAACAAAAGGATACAAATCTTTACCAAATGAAGATACAATCCTGGAATTATCAGATACAGAATATAAAAAAATAATTTACAGAATGCTTCAAGACATCACAAACGAAATAAGGCAAACTGCAGAAAAAGCCAAGGAACACATTGATAAAACTGTTGAAGAACTCAAAAAGATTATTCAAGAACATAGTGGAAAAATTAATAAGTTGCAAGAATCCGTAGAGAGACAGCATGTAGAAATCCAAAAGATTGACAATAAAATTACAGAATTAGACAATGCAATAGGAAGTCAGAGGAGCAGACTCGAGCAATTAGAATGCAGACTGGGACATTTGGAGGACCAGGGAATTAACACCAATATAGCTGAAAAAACAATCAGATAAAAAAATTAAAAAAAATGAAGAAACCCTAAGAATCATGTGGGACTCTATCAAGAAGGATAATTTGCGGGTGATTGGAGTCCCAGAACAGGGAGGGGGGACAAAAAACACAGAGAAAATAGTTGAAGAACGCCTGACACAAAACTTCCCTGACATCATGAAAGACGAAAGGATATCTATCCAAGATGTTCATCGAACCCCATTTAAGATTGATCCAAAAAGAAAAACACCATGACATATTATCATCAAACTCGCCAAAACCAAAGATAAACAGAAAATTTTGAAAGCAGCCAGGGAGAAAAGAAAGGTTTCCTTCAAGGCAGAATCAATAAGTTCAGACTACTCAGCAGAAACCATGCAGGCAAGAAGGGAATGGGACGACATATACAAAGCACTGAAGGAGAAAAACTGCCAGCCTAGGATTATATATCCAGCAAAACTCTCTCTGAAATATGAAGGCAAAATTAAGATATTTACAAATAAACACAAGTTTAGAGAATTTGCAAAAACCAAACCAAAGCTACAAGAAATACTAAAGGATATTGTTTGGTCAGAAAACCAATAATATCAGGTACCAGCATAACACAAGGTCACAAAACAGAACTTCCTGATATCAACTCAAATAGGGAAATCACAAAAACAAACAAATTAAGATTAATTAAAAAAAAATAATAATACACATAACAGGGAATCATGGAAGTCAATAGGTAAAACATTACAATAATCAAAAAGAGGGACTAAATACAGGAGGTATTGAACTGCCAGATGGAGAGTGATACAAGGCGATATAGAACAATACAAGTTAGGTTTTTACTTAGAAAAATAGGGGTAAATAATAAGGTAACCACAAAAAGGTATAACAACTCCATAACTCAAGATAAAAGCCAAGAAAAACGTAACGACTCAAATAACATAAAGTCAAACACTATGAAAATGAGGAACTCACAATTTACTAAGAAAAAGTCTCAGCACAAAAAAGTATGTGGAAAAATGAAAAGGCCAACAACACACATGAAAAGGCATCAAAATGACAGCACTAAAAACTTACTTATTTATAATTACTCTGAATGTAAATGGACTAAATGCACCAATAAAGAGACAGAGAGTCACGGACTGGGTAAAGAAACACCATCCGTCTATATGCTACCTACAAGAGACACACCTTAGACTTAGAGACACAAACAAACTAAAACTCAAAGGATGGAAAAAAATATATCAAGCAAACAATAAGCAAAAAAGAAGAGGAGTAGCAATATTAATTTCTGACAAAATAGATTTTAGACTTAAATCCACCACAAAGGATAAAGAAGGACACTATATAATGATAAAAGGGACAATTGATCAGGAAGACATAACCATATTAAATATTTATGCACCCAATGACAGGGCTGCAAGATACATAAATCAAATTTTAACAGAATTGAAAAGTGAGATAGACACCTCCACAATTATAGTAGGAGATTTCAACACACCACTTTCGGAGATGGACAGGACATCCAGTAAGAAGCTCAACAGAGACACGGAAGACCTACTTACAACCATCCACCAACTTGACCTCATTGACTTATACAGAACTCTCCACCCAACTGCTGCAAAATATACTTTCTTTTCTAGCGCACATGGAACATTCTCTAGAATAGACCACATATTAGGTCATAAAACAAACCTTTGCAGAGTCCAAAACATCGAAATATTACAAAGCATCTTCTCAGACCACAAGGCAATAAAACTAGAAATCAATAACAGAAAAACTAGGGAAAAGAAATCAAATACTTGGAAAATGAACAATACCCTCCTGAAAAAAGACTGGGTTATAGAAGACATCAAGGAGGGAATAAGGAAATTCATAGAAAGCAACGAGAATGAAAATACTTCCTATCAAAAAATCTGGGACACAGCAAAAACAGTGCTCTGAGGCCAATTTATATCGATAAATGCACACATACAAAAAGAAGAAAGAGCCAAAATCAGAGAACTGTCCCTACAACTTGAACAAATAGAAAGTGAGAAACAAAAGAATCCATCAGGCACCAGAAGAAAACAAATAATAAAAATTAGAGCTGAACTAAATGAATTAGAGAACAGAAAAACAATCGAAAGAATTAGCAAAGCCAAAAGCTAGTTCTTTGAAAAAATTAACAAAATTGATAAACCATTGGCTAGACTGACTAAAGAAATACAGGAAAGGAAACAAATAACTCGAATAAGAAACGAGAAGAACCACATCACAACAGAACCAAATGAAATTAAAAGAATCATTTCAGATTACTATGAAAAATTGTACTCTAACAAATTTGAAAACCTAGAAGAAATGGATGAATTCTTGGAAAAACACTACCTACCTAAACTAACAGAATCAGAAGTAGAACAACTAAATAGACCCAAAACAAAAAAAGAGATTGAAACGGTAATCAAAAAACTTCCAACAAAAAAAAGCCCTGGCCCGGACGGCTTCACTGCAGAGTTCTACCAAACCTTCAGAGAAGAGTTAAAACCACTACTACTGAAGGTATTTCAAAGCATAGAAAAGAATGGAATACTGCCCAACTCATTCTATGAAGCCACCATCTCCCTGATACCAAAACCAGGTAGAGACATTACAAAAAAAGAAAATTATAGACCTATATCCCTCATGAACATAGATGCAAAAATCCTCAACAAAATTCTAGCCAATATTATCCAACAACACATCAAAAAACTAATTCACCCTGATCAAGTGGGATTTATACCAGGTATGCAAGGCTGGTTTAATATCAGAAAAACCATTAATGTAATCCATCACATAAATAAAACAAAAGATAAAAACCACATGATCTTATCAATTGATGCAGAAAAGGCATTTGACAAAGTCCAACACCCGTTTATGATAAAAACTCTTACCAAAATAGGAATTGGAGGAAAATTCCTCAACATAATAAAGGGCATCTATTTTTTTTTTTTTTTTTTATGCAAAGCCAACAGCCAATATCACTCTAAATGGAGAGAACCTGGAAGCATTTCCCTTGAGAACGGGAACCAGACAAGGATGCCCTTTATCACCGCTCTTATTCAACATCGTACTTGAAGTCCTAGCCAGGGCAATTAGGTTAGACAAAGAAATAAAGGGCATCCGGATTGGCAAGGAGGAAGTAAAGCTATCACTATTTGCAGATGACATGATCTTATACACAGAAAACCCTAAGGAATCCTCCAGAAAACTACTGAAACTAATAGAAGAGTTTGGCAGAGTCTCAGGTTATAAAATAAACATACAAAAATCACTTGGATTCCTCTACATCAAGAAAAAGAACACCGAAGAGGAAATAACCAAATCAATACCATTCACAGTAGCCCCCAAGAAGATAAAATACTTAGGAATAAATCTTACCAAGGATGTAAAAGATCTATACAAAGAAAACTACAAAGCTCTACTACAAGAAATTCAAAAGGACATACTTAAGTGGAAAAACATACCTTGCTCATGGATAGGAAGACTTAACATAGTAAAAATGCCTATTCTACCAAAAGCCATCTATACATATAACGCACTTCCGATCCAAATTCCAATGTCATATTTTAAGGGTATGGAGAAACAAATCACCCAATTTCATATGGAAGGGAAAGAAGCCCCGGATAAGCAAAGCATTACTGAAAAAGAAGAAGAAAATGGGAGACCTCACTCTACCTGATTTCAGAAGCTATTATACAGCCACAGTAGTTAAAACAGCCTGGTACTGGTACAACAACAGGCACATAGACCAATGGAACAGAATTGAGAACCCAGATATAAATCCATCCACGTATGAGCAGCTGATATTTGACAAAGCCCCAGTGTCAGTTAATTGGGGAAAAGATAGCCTTTTTAACAAATGGTGCTGGCATAACTGGATATCCATTTGCAAGAAAATGAAACAGGACCCATACCTCACACCATGCACAAAAACTAACTCCAAGTGGATCAAAGACCTAAACATAAAGACTAAAACGATAAAGATCATGGAAGAAAAAATAGGGACAACCCTAGGAGCCCTAATACAAGGCATAAACAGAATACAAAACATTACCAAAAATGATGAAGAGAAACCCGATAACTGGGAGCTCCTAAAAATCAAACACCTATGCTCATCTAAAGACTTCACCAAAACAGTAAAAAGACCACCTACAGACTGGGAAAGAATATTCAGCTATGACATCTCAGACCAGCGCCTGATCTCTAAAATCTACATGATTCTGTCAAAACTCAACCACAAAAAGACAAACAACCCAATCAAGAAGTGGGCAAAGGATATGAACACACACTTCACTAAAGAAGATATTCAGGCAGCTAACAGGTACATGAGAAAATGCTCACGATCATTAGCCATTAGAGAAATGCAAATTAAAACTACAATGAGATTCCATCTCACACCAACAAGGCTGGCATTAATCCAAAAAACACAAAATAATAAATATTGGAGAGGCTGCGGAGAGATTGGAACTCTTATACACTGCTGGTGGGAATGTCAAATGGTACAACCACTTTGGAAATCTATCTGGCGTTTTCTTAAACAGTTAGAAATAGAACTACCATACAACCCAGAAATCCCACTCCTCGGAATATACCCTAGAGATACAAGAGCCTTCACACAAACAGATATATGCACACCCATGTTTATTGCAGCTCTGTTTACAACAGCAAAAAGCTGGAAGCAACCAAGGTGTCCATCAACGAATGAATGGGTAAATAAATTGTGGTATATTCACACAATGGAATACTACGCATCGATAAAGAACAGTGACGAATCTGTGCAACGTTTCATAACATGGAGGAACCTGGAAGGCATTATGCTGAGCGAAATTAGTCAGAGGCAAAAGGACAAATATTGTATACGACCACTATTATAAGATCTTGAGAAATAGTAAAAACTGAGAAAAACACATACTTTTGTGGTTACGAAGGGGGGAGGGAGGGAGGGAGGGAGAGGGTTTTTTATTGATTAATCAGTAGATAAGAACTGCTTTGGGTGAAGGGAAAGACAACACTCAATACATGGAAGGTCAGCTGAATTGGACTGGACCAAAAGCAAAGAAGTTTCTGCGATAAAATTAATGCTTCAAAGGTCAGCAGAGCAGAGGCGGGGGACTGGGGAACATGGTTTGAGGGTACTTCTAAGTCAATTGGCAAAATAATTCTATTATGAAAACATTCTGCATCCCACTTTGAAATGTGGCATTTGGGGTCTTAAATGCTAACAAGCGGCCATCTAAGATGCATCAATTGGTCTCAACCCACCTGGAGCAAAGGAAAATGAAGAACACCAAGTTCACACGACAACTAAGAGCCCAAGAGACAGAAAGGGCCACATGAACCAGAGACCTACATCATCCTGAGACCAGAAGAACTAGTTGGTGCCCGGCCACAATCGATGACTGCCCTGACAGGGAGCACAACAGAGAACTCCTGAGGGAGCAGGAGATCAGTGGGATGCAGACCCCAAATTCTCATAAAAAGACCATACTTAATGGTCTGACTGAGACTAGAGGAATCCCGGCGGCCATGCTCCCCAGACCTTCTATTGACACAGGACAGGAACCATCCCCGAAGACAATTCATCAGACATGAAAGGGACTGGTCAGTGGGTGGGAGAGAGATGCTGTTGATGAGTCAGCTAATTATATCAGGTGGACACTTCAGAGTGTGTTGGCAACTCTTTTCTGGAGGGGGGATGGGAGGATAGAGAGAGAGGGAAGCTGGCAAAATTGTCACGAAAGGAGAGACTGAAAGGGCTGACTCAATAGGGGAAGAGCAAGTGGGAGTACGGAGTAAGATGTATGTAAACTTATATGTGACAGACTGATTGGATTTGTAAACGCTCACTTGAAGCTTAATAAAAGTTAAAAAAAAAAAAATGCTATAGAAGAATCCTGACCAAAAAGGGGATAATCCAGAACAGATTTTCAAATTCTCATGGAATCCAGATTTTCTGGGCCAGGTACGCTGGATGAACTCACTAAACTGTTGCCCTAAGATAATCTTTAAACCTTAAAACAGCAACAATACTAAATTTTCTTTATTCATATGACTAATAACTGGAGATACAAAGATGCCTTGTAAAAGTAAACTCTGCCATGATTTCAGGAGGGGAAATACTGATCTCTGCTGGAGCAGATGAAGAGTAGAAATCAGCAGCAGGGAAGCCAAGACCAAGGACAAAAATCTCCCCAATTTTTAGATATAAATCCTATAAAATCTCTGGGCTGTGTCACAGGCTCTGTCATCACTTGTGGGTTTGCTAAGACAAAAAAGACCCTAAAGAGATGACCAGGTCACTGGAGTAAAGAGATCTATGAGTATATAGGTGAAAACATTGGTGCTCAGCTACAAGACTGAGGAAGACCAAACAAAACACGCAGATGAGTCAACTTTTGGTGAAATACAGCAGCAGTAAAGGAACAATTGGATTTCAACATAAAAACAAACTTCCAATAGTCAATTACAAGGAAATATTTCCTTAAAACTGAATTTTGAGTTACTAAATTCCAATTGGTGTACTGATGAAAAGATGTTTTTTCAGGATAAATTATTAGCATGAAAATTTTAAAGAAAAATTATTCATGTGCACATAAGCAATGTATGAATCCAAGAAAGACATAGTAGTTATAAAGCAAGGAAAATAAAAGAAAAAAAGACTAGGAGTCCTTTTTGTTTTCATAAAATGAATATCAATATTTATTTAATGAGACCCATACTTTTCTGAAATACAATAAAAAATTTTGTCACAAATAGGGTGCAAAACTACAGGACAAATAAATGTTACCATGTCTACAGTAGGAACTCACTAGTTGAATTTTAAGATCTATCCAACTGCAAACTGGTAGAGACAGTGTTTTCTGGATTAATCAGTAAAAATGGGGAAATTTCTTTCCAGCATCACACAACATGCAAGCCTGCACAGTGAGCTGAAAGGGACTGGTATTGGCCTTTTTGTATCAGACAATCATACAGTCTACTACGATCACAATGACAACTTGAAGAACAGCGGTGTTGCATTCATCGTCAAAAAGAACATTTCAAGATCTATCTTGAAGTACCACGCTGTCAGTGATAGGATAATATCCATATGCCTGCAAGGAAGGCCAGTTAATATGACTACTACTCAAATTTACACACCAATCACTAAGGCCAAAGATGAAGGAATAGGAGATTTTTACCAGCTGCTGCAGTCTGAAATTGATTGAACATGCAATCAGGATGCATTGATAATTACTGGTGATTGGAATGCAAAAGTTGGAAACAAAGAAGTGTCAGTAGTTGGAAAATATGACCTTGATGATAGAAACAATGCCGGAGATCGAATGGTAGACTTTTGCAAAACCAATGACTTCATTGCACATACCTTCTTTCACCAACATAAATGGTGACTATATACATGCACCTCACTAGATGGAACACACAGGAATCAAACTGACTACATCTGTGGACAGAGACGATGGAAAAGCTCGAAATCATCAGTAGGAACAAGGCCAGGGGCCATCTGTGGAACAGACTATCAATTGCGCATATGCAAGTTCAAGCTGAAATTGAAGAAAATCCGAGCAAGTCCATGAGAGCCAAAACATGACCTTGAAGATATCCCACCTGAATTTAGAGACCATCTCAAGAACAGATTTGATGTATTTAACTCTAGTGACCAAAGACCAGACGAGCTGTGGAATGACATCAAGGACGTCATCCATGAAGAAAGGAAGAGGTTATTGAAAAGACAGGAAAGAAAGAAAAGACCAAGAGGGATGTCAGAGGAGTCTGAAACTTGCTCAGGAACTTTGAGCAGCTAAAGCAAAAGGAGGAAATGATGAAGTAAAAGAACTGAACAGAAGATTTCAAAGGCAGCTCGAGAGGACAAAGTAAAGTATTATAACGACACGTGCAAAGAGCTGGAGATAGAAAACCAAAAGGGGAGAACACGCTTGGAGTTTCTCAAGCTGAAAGAAATGAGGAAAAAATTCAAGCATCAAGTTGCAATAGTGAAGGATTCTATGGGGAAAATTTAAAGAACACAGGAAGCATCAAAAGAAGATGGAAAGGATGCACAGAGTCATTATACCAGAAAGAATTAGGTGATGTTCAAACATTTCAGGAGGTAGCATATGATCAGGAACCGATGGTACTGAAGGAAGAAGTCCAAACTGCCCTGAAGGCATTAGCGAAAAACAAAGCTCCAGGAACTGACGGAATAGCAACTGATACGTTCCATAAAATGGATGTAGAGCTGGAGGTGCTCACTTGTCTATGCCAAGAAATATGGAAAACAGCTTCCTGGCCGACTGACTGGGAGAGATCCATATTTATGCCTATTCTCAAGAAAGGAGATCCAACCCAATGCAAAAGTTATAAACAGTATCAATATCACACGCAAGTAAAATTTTGCTGAAGATCATTCAAAAGTGACTGCAGCAGTATATCGACAGGGAACTGCCAGAAATTCAGTCTGAGTTCAGAAGAGGATGTAGAGCTAGGGATATAATTGCTGATGTCAGATGGATTCTGGCTGAAAGCAGAGAATACCAGAAGGATGTTTACCTGTGTTTTATTGACTGTGCAAGGGCATTTGACCGTGTGGCTCATAACAAATTATGGATAACATTGCGAAGAATGGGAATTCCAGAGCACTTAACCGTGTTCATGAGGAACCTGTACATAGATCAAGAGGCAGTTGTTCAGACAGAACAAGGGGATACTGATTGGTTTAAAATCAGGAAAGGTGTGCATCAGGGTTTTATCCTTTCACCATACCTATTCAATCTGTATGCTGAGCAAATAATCTGAGAAGCTGGACTATATGAAGAAGAACGGGGCATCAGGATTGGAGGAAAACTCATTAACAACCTGAGTTATGCTGATGACACAACCTTGCTTGCTGAAAGTAAAAAGGACTTGAAGAGCTTACTAATGAAGATCAAAGACAACAGCCTTCAGTATGGATTGCACCTCAACATAAAGAAAAAAAAATTCTCACAAATGGGCCAGTGAGCACCATCATGATAAACAGAGAAAAGATTGAAGTTGTCAAGGATTCCACTTTACTTAGATCTACAATCAACAGCCACGGAAGCAGCAGTCAAGAAATCAAAAGACACATTGCATCAGGTAACTCCGCTGCAAACGACCTCTTTAAAGTGTTGAAGAGCAAAGATGTCACCTTGAAGATTAAGGTGCACCTGACCCAAGCCATGGTATTTTCAATAGCATCATATGCATGTGCAAGCTGGACAATGATTAAGGAAGACCAAAGAACTGATGCCTTTGAACTGTGGTTTTGGCAAAGAATATTAAATATACCATGGACTGCCAAAAGAATGAACAAATCTCTCTTGGAAAAAGTACAACCAGAATGCTCCTTAGAAGCAAGGATGGCGAGACTGTGTCTTACATACTTTGGACTTTGTTAGCAGGGATAAGTCTCTGGAGAAGGACGTCATGCTTGGCAAAGTACAGGGTCGGCAAAAAAGAGGAAGACCCTCAATGAGGTGGATTGCCACAGTGGCTGCAACAATGAGCTCAAGCATAACAACTATTGTGAGGATGGCTCAGGATGGGGCAGTGTTTTGTTCTGTTGAGTGTAGAGTCACTATGAGTTGGAGCTGACTCGACGGCACCTAATAACAACTAACAACATATCCTTTTGTAGATGAAAAGTAAAAGATAAACATTTCTGCATTTGGAACTTTCTAAGTAACTCCCTTCTTATTAATAAGTTTTTTCTTTAAATGGAAAGTATTTCTTATTCAGGTTTGCTATAGCGGGAAGTGTGAAGTAGCCGGAAGTGTAGCAGTAATAAATACTCACAGCACCATTCCAGTCTCAAGAGAAATAGTATCTTAAGCAGTGTTTGTTAGTTCCTGACTTATTATGGGATTCCCTTTCAATGAGTTCATCATAAGTCAATTCTGAAAAGAGATGAATACATTTTTTTTTTCGTTTTCATGTATTATTGCATTTTTTTGTACTTTAAATGAAGGTTTGCAGAACAAACTAACTTCTCATTAAACAGTACACATACTGTTTTAAGAAACTGGTTAACAAACTAACGACATGTCAATACTCTCGCTTCTCAACCTTGGGTTCTCTATTTCCAGCTTTCCTGTCCCCTCCTGCCATCTAAATTCCTTGCTCCTGGGCTATTGTGCCCCTTCAGTCTCCTTTTGTTTTATGGGTCTAATTTTTGGCTGAATGGTGAACCTCAGGAGTGACTTTATTACTGAGCTAAAAGGGCTTCCAGAAGCCATACTCTCAGGATTTCTCCAGTCTGTCAGGCCAATAAGTCTGGTAATATTTTATGAGTTAGAATTTTGTTCTACATTTTTCTCCATCTCTGTCCAGGACCCTCTGTTGTGATCCTTGTCAGTGCAGTCAGTGGCAGTAGCTGGGCTCCATCTAGTTGTACTGGACTCAAACTGGTGGAGGCCTTGGTAGTTGTGGCCCATTAGTACTTTGGACTAATCTTTTCCTGTGTCTTTTGTTATCTTCATTCTCTCTTCCTCCTGAAGGGGTGAGACAGGATTTAAAGACCCCAGTTGCTACTCACCAAAGTAGATTGTAGAACATTTTCTCTGTAAACTATCTTATGCCAGTTGAGCTAGATGTTCCCCTGGACCGTGGTCCCCACAGCCCACATTCCAGTGATCAGGTCCCTCAGGGAGTTTGGGTGTGCATATGGAGTATCCAAGACCTTGCTTGTACCATTGTGCTGGTTTTCCCACTATTGTGTACTGTCTTACCCTTCACCGAAGTAGCCACTTACCTATTGTCTGTTTACTGTTTTTCCATCCCCACACTTCCCTTCCCTCGTAACCACCAAAGATTATTTCTTTTCGTGTGTAAACCTCTTCATGTGTGTTTACAATAGTGGTCTCATTCAATATTTGCCCTTTTATGATTGACTTATTTCACTCAGCATAATGCCTTCCAGATTCATCCATGTTGTGAGATGCTTTGCACATTCATCTTTGCATAGTATTCAATTGTGTGTATGTTCCATAGTTTGTTTATCCATTCATCTGTTTATGGACATCTAGGTTGTTTCCGTCTTTTTGCTATTGTGAATAATGCTGCAAAGATCATTAGTGCGCATATGTCTATTCGTGTGATGGCTCTTATTCCTCCAAGGTATATTTCTAGGGGTGGAATTGATGGATCATATGGTATTTCTATTTCTAGCTTTTTAAGGAACTACCATATTATTTTCCAAAGTGGTTGTAACATTTTGCATTCCCACCAGCAGTGTATAAGAGTTCCAATCTCCCCGTAGCCTCTCCAATGTTCTTTATTTTCTGTTTTTTGATTCATGCCAGTCATGCCAGGTTGAGATGGTGTCTCAGTGTAGTTCAATTTTGCATTTCTCTAATGGTTAGTCACTGCGAGCATTGCCTCATGTCTGTTAGCCCCTTGAATGTCTTCTTTGGTGAAGAGTCTGTTCATATCCTTTGTCCATTTTTTAATTGGATTGTTTGTCTTTTTGTTGTAAAGGTGTTGGATTTTCCCGCAGATTTTAGAAAAGATTAGACTTTTGTGGAATTTGTCATAGTGAAAAAAAACGTTTTTTCCCAGTCTCTGGATTCTCTTTTTACTCTTTTGGTGAAGTCTTTTGATGAACATGTGTTTAATATTTAGAAGATCCCAGTTATCTAGCTTTCTTCTGGGGTTTGTGTGTTGTTAGCTATGCCTCGTATCCTGTTAATGCCATGTATTAGGGTCTCTAGTGTTGATCCTGTTTTTTCTTCTATCCCCTTTATAGTTTTTGGTTTTATATTTAGATCTTTGATCCATTTTGAGTTAGTTTTTGTATATGGTGTGAGATATGGATTCTGTTTCATTTTTTTGCAGGTACACATTCAGTTTTGTCAGCACCATTTGTTAAAAAGACTGTCTTTTCCTCGTTTGATGGACTCTGGGCCCTTGTCGAAGATCAGGTGACCACAGGTGGATGGATTTACATCTGGGTTCTTATTTCTGTTTCATTGGTCAATGTATCTGTAATTGCACCAGTACCAGGCTGCTTTGTCTACCATAGCCGTATAGTAGGTTCTGAGGTCAGATAGTACAAGTCCTCCTACTTTATATTCTTCTTCTTCCATAGTAAGTTACTTATCTGGGGCCGCTTCCCTTTCCATATAAAGTTTATGATTAGTTTTTCCATCTCTTTAAAGAATGTTGTTGGCATTCGGATTGGGATTGCATTTTATTTGTAGATTTCTTTAGGTAGAATTGTCACTTTGACAATGTTGAGTCTACATACCCATGAGCATGGAATGTTTTTCCATTTCTGTAAGTCTCTTTTGGTTTCTTGCAGTAGTTTTGTAGTTTTCTTTGTCTAGGTCTTTTACATTCTTGGTTAGATATATTCCTAAGTATTTTATTTCTTTAGCGGCTATTATAACCAGTATTGCTGTCTTGGTTTCCTTTTCCTCAATCTCTTTATTGGTGTATAGGAACCAAACTGATTTTTGTATGTTTATCTTGTATCCTGGTACTCTGCTGAATCTTTCTATTAGTTCCTGCAGTTTTCCTATGGAGTCTTGGGTTTTCTATATATAGTATAGTATCATATCATCCACAATTAGGGTCAGTTTTACTTCTTCATTACCAATTAGGATTCTCTTTATTTCCTTTTCTTGCCTTATTGCTCTAGCTAGGACTTCCAGCACAATGTTAAATAGGAGTGGCGATAAAGGGCATCCCTGTCTTGTTCCTGTTCTCAAGTGGAATATTTTCAGCCTCTCTCTGTTAAGAACGATGTTGACTGTATTTTTTTTTGTGTAGATGTCCTTTATTATGTTAAGGAATTTCCCTTCTGTACCTATTTTATTGAGAGTTTTTATCAGGAATGTGTGTTGAACTTTAACAATGCCTTTTTTGTATCAACTAAGATGATCATGTGTTTCTTTTATTTATGTGGTGGACTACATTGATTGATTTTCTAATGTTAAAGCATCCTTGCATGCCTGGTATGAATACTGCTTGGTCGTGGTATACTATAATTTTTTATTTATTTATTTTATCATGCTTTAAGTGCAGCTAAGTTAATTTCTCATACAAAAAAATTAATACACACATTGATTTGTGACCCTAATTGCTCTCCCTGTAGTGTGGCAGCATGCTCTTCCTTTCCAGCCAAGATTCCCCATGTCCGTTGAACCAGCTCCTGTCCCTCTTTGCCTTCTCATCTCGCCTCCAGACTGGAGTTGCCCATATAGTCTCATGTATCTACATGAGCTCTATTCACAAGTATCAATTTATATCTTACAGTCCAATCTAATCTTTGTATAAAGAGTTGGCTTTGGGAATGATTTCAATGCCGGGCTAGCAGACAGTGTGGGGTCCCTGTTTCCAGGGTCCCTCCAGTCTCAGGCCATTAAGTCTGGTCTTTTTACTAGAATTTGAGTTCTACACCCCACTTTTCTCCTGCTACATCAGTGACTCTATCGTGTTCACTGTCAGGGTGGTCATTGGTGGTAGAAGAACGCCATCTAGTTCTGGTCTCAGGCTGATGAAGTCTTTGGTTTATGTGACCCTTTCTGTCTCTTGTATTAATATTTTCCTTGTGTCTTTGGTGTTCTTCATTCTTTTTTGCTCCATGTGGGTTGGGACAAATTGATGCACCTTAGATGTCCACTCGCTAGCTTTTAAGATCCCAGACATCACTCACCAAGGAGGGATGCAGAACATTTTCTTAATAAACTTTGCTATGCCAGTTGATCTAGATGTCTCCTGAACCTATGGTCCCCATACCTCAGCCCCAACTACTCTGTCCCTCAAATGTTCGGTTGTATTCAGGGAACTTCTTAGCTTTTGGTTTAGACCAGTTGTGCTGAGTTCCCTTATATTGTGTGTTGTCTTTCCCTTCACTAAGATAATTCTTGTCTACTATGCAGTTAGTGAAGACACCTCTCCCTCCCTCCTCACCCTCATAACCATTAAAGAATGTTTTCTTCTGTGTTTAAGCCTTTTCTTGAGTTCTTATAACAGTGATTTCACACAATATCTGTACTTTTGTGACTGACAATTTCACTCATCATAATGCCTTCCAGATTCATACATGTTATGAGATGTTTTGCAGATTAATCATTGTTCTTTACCTTTGTGTAGTTTTCCATCATGTGAATATACCATAATTTGTTTATCCATTTGTCTGTTGATGGGCATTTGGGTTGTTTCCATCTTTTTGCTATTGTGAACAGTGCTGCAATTAACATGGGTCCACATCTATCTATTCATGTGACAGCTCTTATTTCTCTAGGATATATTCCAAGGAGTGGGATTGCTGGATCTTATGGTACTTCTATTTCTAGCTTTATAAGGAAGTACAAAATTGATTAAAAAAAAAATTTTTTTTTTTTTTAAGGAAGTGCAAAATTGATTTCCAAAGTGGTTGTACCATTTAACATTCCCTCCAGCAGTGCATAAGTGTTCCAGTCTCTCCAAAACCTCTCAACATTTATTATTTTGTGTTTTTTGGATTAATGCTAGCCTTGCTGGGATGAGGTGGTGTCTCACTGTAGTTTTGATTTGCATTTTTTTTTTTTTTAATGGCTGATGATTGTGAGCATTTCCTCATATATCTGTTAGCTACCTAAATGTCTTCTTTAGTGAAATGCTTGTTCATACCCTTTGCTTAGATTTTAATTTGGGTTATTTGCCTTTTTGGTGTTGAGGTTTTGCAGTATCTTGTAGATTTTAGAGATTAGACACTGATCAGATTTGTCTTACCCAACAATTTTTTCCCAGTCTGTAGGTTGTCTTTTTAGGCTTTTGATAAAGTCTTTTGGTAAGCATAAGTATTTGATTTTTAGGAGTTCCCAGTTGCCTAATTTCTCTTTTGGTGTTTGTGCATCGTTGGTAAAGTTTAGTATTCTGTTTATGCCATGTATTAGCTCTCTGAGGGTTGTCCTTATTTTTTCTTCCATGATATTTTTGGTTTTAAAGTTTATGTTTTTTTTTATATTTAGGTCTTTGATCAATTTTGAGTTAGTTTTTGTGCATGGTGTGAGGTATGGGTCTTGTTTCATTTTATGCAGATGAATAACCAGTTTTTCCAGCACCATTTGTTAAAGAGACTATCTTTTGCCCAATCAACAGACTTTGGACCCTTGTCAAATATCGGCTGCTCATATGTGGATGGATTTATGTCTGGATTCTCAATTCTGTTCCATTGGTCTATGTATCTGTGTATAAATTCATGTCATCTGCAAATAGAGATACTTTTATTTTTCCTTACCAATTTGGATCTCCTTTATTTCTTTTTCTAGCCTAATTGCTCTGGCTAGGACATCCAGCACAATGAACAAGAGTGGTAATAAAGGGCATTCTTGTCTTGTTCCCGTTCTCAAGGGGAAGGCTTTCAGAATCTCTCTGTTTAAGATTATGTTGGCTGTTGGCTTTGTATAAATGCCCTTTACTATTTTAAGGAATTTCTCTTCTATTCCTATTTTGCTGGAGTTTTTGTCATGAACGCCTGTCGAACTTCATCCAATGCTTTTTCTGTGTCAATTGATAAGATCATGTTTTTTTTCTTGTCTTTTATTTTATTTATGTTATGCATTACAATGAGTGTTTTTCTAATGTTGATCCATCCGTGCGTACCTAGTATGAATCCCACTAGATCATGGTGAATTATTTTTTTGATATGTTGTTGAAATCACTTGGCTAGGATTTTGTTGAGGAATTCTTATCTATGCTCATGAGGGATATTGGTCTGCAGTTTTCTTTTTTGTGATGTCTTTACCTGGTTTTGTTATCAGGGGTGTGCTGGCTTCATATGAGTTTGGGAATACTCCATCCTTTTCTATGCTCTGAAATACTGTTAGTAGTAGTGGTCTTAACTCTTCTCCGAAAGGTTGGTAGAATTCTCCAGTGAAAACTGTCAGGGCCTGGGCTTTTTTGTGTTGGGAGTTTGTAGTTACCTTACCAACATCTTCTTTTATTCTAGGTTTATTTAGTAGTTCCACCTAAGTTTGTGTTAGTTTAGGTAGGTAGTGTGTTTCTAGAAATATGTCCATTTCCTCTAGGTTTTCAAATTTGTTAGGGTACGATTTTTCATAGTAATCTGATATGATTCTTTTAATTTCATTCAGATGTGTTTTGATATCTCCCATTTCATTTCTTATTTGGGTTATTTGTTTCCTGTCCTGTTTTCCTTTTGTCGGTTTGGCCAGTGGTTTATTAATTTTGCTGATTTTTTCAAAGAACCATGTTTTTGTCTTATTAACTCTTTCAATTGTTTTTCTATTTTCTATTTATTTCTGCTCTAATTTAAATTATTTACTTTCTTCCAGTGCCCAAGGGCTTCTTTTTCTGCTCTCTTTCTATTTATTCAAGTTGTAGAGTTAATGTTTTTATTTTGGCCTTTTCATCTTTTTTGGATGTGTGCATTTATTGCTATAAATTGGCCTCTGAGCATTGCTTTTTCTGTGTCTCAAAGATTCTGATAGGATGTGTTTTCATTTTATTTGATACTGTGAATTTCTTTATTCTCTCCTTAATTTATTCTATAACCTGTAGTTTTTGAGCAAGGTGCTGTTTAGTTTCCATGTTTTTGATCCTTTTTCCTTGCTTTTTCTGTTATTGATTTCTACTTTATGGTCAGAAAAGATGCTTTATAATATTTTGATGCTTTGTAATATTTCAAATTTTGGATTCTGGTAAGGTCTTTATGGTGTAATTAATATGTGGTCTATTTTGGAGAACGTTCTCTGTGCATTGGAAAAGAAACTATACTTTGCTGCTGCTGGGTGGAGTGTTCTTTACATGTCAATGAGATCAAGTGGATTGATGATGGCATTTAAATATTCTGTGTCTTTATTGACCTTCTTTCTGGATGTTCTGTCCTTCACCAAAAGTGGTGCGTTGAAGTCTCCTACTGTTATTGTGGAGCTCTCTACCTCTCTTTTCAATGCTGTTAGTTTGTTTCATGTATTTGGAGCTTTATCATTGGGTGCACAAATTTTTATTATGGTTATTATACTTATGTCCTTCTAGTTTATTGACCCTTTAATCATTATAGTGTCTTTACTTATCTTTACTTTAAAGTCTATTTTGTCAGAAATTAATATTGTCACTCCAACTCTTTTTTGATTGTTGTTTGCTTCATATGATTTTTTTTTCCATCCTTTGAGTTTTAGTTTGTTTCTGTCTTTAAGTCTAAGGTGTGTCTCTTGTACACAGGATATAGATGGGTCATGTTTTTTAATCCTTTCTGCCACTCTTTCTTCCTTGCTACATTCAGTCTATTTACGTTCAGTGTAATTATTGATAGGTTATGAGTTTAGTGGTGTCATTTTGATGTCTTTTTTTGTGTTGTTGACAGTTTTTTGTTCCATTTAATATTCTGTGCTGAGTCGTTTTTCTTTATGTATTTCCTTTTCATCTGTTTCATTGTAGCTGATTTTATGATTGCTGAGTAATAATTATTTTTCTTATTTTTTATGTTGATGTGTAGGATACTTAGTCTCCTTTGTGGTTACCTTAATATTTACCCCTATTTTTCTAAGTTTAAACCAATCTTTTATTTCTTTATATTCCCTTGACTTTTCATATGAGAGATCTATGACTACATTTTTTTGTCCTTCTTTTTTGTTTTAATGTTATCATCTTTCACATATTGATGTCCCTGTTTCCATCTTTTGAGTGTTTTCACTTTGACTTATTTTCGTGACTTTCTTTTCTGGGTTGATATCTTGTTGCTGTATGCTGTGTTCTAATCTTGGGTTGTTTCTAACTGGAGGACTCCCTTAGTATTTCTTGTAAATTTGGTTTGGTTTTTGCAAATTCCCTAAACTTCTGTTAATCTGGAAATATTCTAACTTTGCAATCATATTTAAGAGACAGTTTTGCTGGTTATAGAATTCTTGGCTGGCAATTTTTTTTCCTTCAAGGCTTTGCATATGTCATCCCATTTCCTTCTTGCCTGCATGTTTTTTTCTGAGTAGTCTGAGCTTAGATTTATTGACTCTCCTTGTAGATAACTTTTTTTATCCCTATTCACTGTAAAAATTCTCTCTTTATCTTTGGTTTTGACAAGTCTGATTATAATATATCTTGGTAGCTTTCTTTTGGGATTTACCTTATATGGATTTCAGTGAGCATCTTGGATAGCTATCTTCTCATCTTTCACTATATCTGAGAAGTTTTTTGCCATCAATCATCAACAATTTTCTCTGCTTTTTTTGTTATCCTCCTTCCCCCCACCCCCATTCTGGTACTCCAGTTACTTGGAGGTTATTCCTCTTAATAGAGTCCTACATGATTCTTAGGGTTTCTCCCTTTTTTTAATTCTTTTATCTGATTTTTTCCTTCAGAATGTGTGTGTCAAGTGCTTTATCTTCATTTTCACTATTTCTGACTTCCATTGCCTCAATAGTACTCCTACTGAGTTATCTAATTCTGAAATTTTATTGTTAATCTTCTGAGTTTCTGTTTGCTATCTCTCTATGGATTCTTGCTGCCTGTTAAATGTGTTATTGTGCTCTTCTATAACCTTTTTAAGCTCCTCTTTTGCTTTTTCTGTGTGCTTTTTGGCTTATTCTGCATTTTGCCTGATTTTTTTCCTGATCTCTTAAAGAGCTCTGTATATTAATCTTTTGTATTCTACCTCTGGTAATTCCAGGAAGTTATCTTCCTCTGGAAGATTCCCTGATCTTTGTTTTGGGAGCTTGTTGAAGCCATCACGGTCTGCCTCTTTATGCAATTTGATATAGACAGTTGCCTCTGAGCCATCAATAAGCTATTACACTTATTTATGTTTGTTTACTGTGTCCTAGCTTCTTGTTTTTGTTTTGTTTTGTTTTGATATGCCCAAATAGGCTGCTAGCGTGATCTAATTTGATTATCAGCACCTTTGAAACTCTAATGTCCTGTCATCATTTGATTATATTTGCTACTAGGTATGTGAGCCCACTAGTTCATTCACTTTTCTTGTATGAATTCACTTCAGGTGTCCAGGTAGTCGGTCACCAAGTATGTGGTGCAGGCTCTTACCTACAGTCCTAGATGGGCAGGGGTGATTGGAGTGGGCACAGGTATCTGGCTGCAGAAGGGGGTCATGTGCTGAGTAAGGCAGGGGGTTGATGGCTGTTTCTGAGGTATGGGAGGAAAGTGTGTCCCTGTTCCCTAGAGTGCATAGGTAAATGTGTTTTGCATCCATACTATGTGCACTCAGTGCTGTTGGCTGCAAGAACTGGGAGGCATGCTTTTTCTTGGACCCCTGTTCCTGGTGGCTAGGTGGTGTGAGTGGAGCCACCAGTCCTTAGGCCCCTGAGTCGGGTAAGTGAAAAAAAAAAAAAAAAAGCGAGGACCCTGCTTAATGGGCAGAGTGGTGTCAAATGTCACAAACCTACAACTCCACCAATAGCTGATACAGTGAAGTTAGGCTTCAGGTATATACCCTGTTCTACTGTGCTAATGAGGGCCTATGCTGTTGAAATGGGCCCATACAGATCTATACAGGTGTGAAAGCATTCAAAATCTGTGGACCCCTTATGCCTGTTCCTCTTACTCTCCTGTGCTGAATTCCTTTTGTTTCTGGATTTCTTTTCCTTTTACTGAGACTTTGTTTTTCTTCTTTATTTTGCTGAGTAGGTTAGTTAACTTTCTCTGTGGTTACATTGAAATTCACCCTTATCTTCCTAGGTTTGAACTGGTCTGTTATTATGTGGTGTCGCCTCCCTTCTTCTCCATTAGAAAGTTCTAACCTACAGTATTTATTCCATCTTTTATTGTTCTGACGTTGTTGTTGAATAGTCCTTGAGGTTTCATTTCCTAGGTTTGTATCTGGCTGGTGCAATCCTGTGTGCTAGATTCAGGCTGCTGTCTGATGTTTGTCCACACACCAAAGGACTCCCTTTAATAATTCTTGTAAATTTGGTTTGGTTTTAACATACTCTCTTAATTTCTGTTTATCTGGAAATGTCCTAATTTCACCATCATATTTAAACTAGATTTTTGAAAGAGGTATTATTCGTGGTTGGCAATATTTTTCTTTCAAGGTTTTATATATGTCATCCCATTGCCTTCTTACCTGCATGGTTTCTGCCAAGTAAGCAGAGTTTTATCTTATTGTTTCCTCTGTGTATGTGACTTTTCATTTTTCTCAAGCTACTCACAGGATTCTTTGTCTTTGGTTTTATTAGGTGTGATTAAGATATGCCTTGGTGATTTTCTTTTGGAGTCTATCTTATATGGGGTTCATTGAGGTTCTTGAATGGTCACCTTTTCATCTTTATGAAGTAAATAAATGCCTCCAGGGATCCCACCTATGTGGCTGCACAGACTGGGGAAGTGGCTCCAAAGCCATGCAGTACAGCCCAACTGGAAGGGGTGGAGATGGTACACAGTGCCAGGTATTCAGGAGACAGGAAAAGAAGGTAAGTAGAAAGAGATGAGAAAAAAGAAATGAAGAAAAATTAAAAGAAATAGAACAACAAACAAACAAGAAGAAAAAAAAAAAAAGGCCCCAGGGATCCCACCAGCATGATGGCACAGACTGGGGAAGCAGTTCTCCAGCTGAGGGGCATTTTACAGCCTGTTAAGAAGAAGCAAAGATGGCGCATCAAGCCAGGTGTTGGAGAGGAAGGAGGGGGAGGATGTGAGATGCAGGGGCTGAACCAAAAGAAGCCAAAAAAAGGAACACCAGCAACAAAGAAATGGCCCTTGTGGGCAGGGCAAATCAGTGTGGCACAGAGCTGGCACCTCTTGGGTTGCAGTTGTTTGGCCCACTGGGAAGCGGTAGTTCAGTCTGCTGGGAAGTAGTGGATTGGCCTGCTGGAAAACAGCTTATCAGCCCACTGGAAAGCAGCAGATCAGCCGTCTGAGAACAAGCAGAGACCGAGTAGTGGAAGGATGGGTAAGAGGTGAGAAAATGCATACTGATTGCTCTGTCTCTTGCTGCGAGCTCTGTGAATCTGCTTTCCTATACTCACTGTCCATGTTCTGTGTTAGTTTCTTATTCGATTTGGTGCTTGGTTGAGTTCTTTATCTCTTCATTTGATGCCTAGGGTTCCAGGATTGACTTTTGTCTCTGTTTTATGGATCTTTGTTGTGGAGGGAAGGCAAGGTGCTTCTACCTATAGGCCTTTTTTGATGATGAGTTCCAAAATGAATATAAACCAGCTTTGTGAGAGCATACCATAATGAAAATAACTACAACATCTACAGTTTGAAATAATAGTTCACTGAGATCTAGACAATAAGAATCAAGAAAAAAATAAAACAGATAATTTGAGGGTTTCTTGAGCTGATGAAACAAACCACATGGTTTTAAGAGAATATTTGACATCTACATTTTCAGTTACAGCACTACAGAGAAATCAGTATAATAGAAGCTGAAACCTACTGGTAAAAAAGGACAGTGACACTACAATTCTCTACCTAGCTAAACTATCACTAACTATGGTTAAAATAAGGCACTAGCTGATATGTCAGAATTGAGAGAGTACCTCACGCTCATATGGCATCTAAGGGAATTACTCTAAAGAAATATCTTCTGAGTGAACTAAGATATCTTAATATATAAAGAAATTAATGGTGGAAGACAGTGTTTATCTGGGTCCTCTTTCCTTTCCATCTTGATAAAGTATGCTATTGGTTTTTGGATCAATATTGCAGTATATCTGTAGATTTTTTTTGATAGAGTTGACATTTTCACCATGTTGAGTCTTCCTATCCATGAACATGGTATGTTTTTTCATTTATGTAGGTCTTTTTTGGTTTCTTTCGATATTGTTTTATAGTGTGCTTTTTTTTTTTTTTGTATAGGTCTTTTACATCCCTGCTTAGATTTGTTGATTTGTTCCTAAGTATTTTACCTTTTTAGGGGCTATTATAAATGGTGGAACCTGTGGTGACTTAGCAGTTAAGAGCTCAGTTGCTAACTGAAAGGTCAGCTGTTTGAATCCAGCAGGCACTCCTTGGAAACCCTATGGGGCAGTTCTACCCTGTCCTATAGGGTTGCTATGTGTTGAAATCGACTCAACAGCTTAAATAAATGGTATTGTTTTCCTTTTTGAAGTTTTTTTCTGTAGGTGTATAGGAATCCAACTGATTTTTGTATAATGATCTTATATCCTGCTACTCTGCTGAATCTATTAGTTACAATAGATTTCTTGTGAGATCTTTGAAATTCTTTATGTATGGAATCACATTACCTGCAAATAGGGATATTTTTATTTCTTCCTTTTCATTTTGGATTCTCTTTCGTGCCTTATCTCTGTAGCTTTGATTTCCAGCATAATGTTAAATAGGAGTGGTAATGGGCATTCTTGTCTTGTTCTGTTTCTCAGGGGGAATGCTTTCAGTTTTTGTTAAGAATGATCTTTGCTGTTGGTTTTTTATATATGCCCTTTATTATGTTGAAGAATTTCCCTTCTATTCCTATTCTATTGAAAGTTTTTATCGGGAATGGGTATTGAACTTTATCCAATGCCTTTTCTGTGCTGATTGAATCAACAGTATATATAATTGTGAAAGTTAAGGATTTGTACTCTATTCTGTTTCTGTTGGCCTTTACCAAGGAGCTTCATTATTCCTATTAATTAAAAAAAAAAAAAATAGATCTTATTTGGGGGAAATTGCCAAGTATGTCTACTAGGAACTGATGATAGAAATGCCTGTTAAGGTTGTAGGTTGAAAGATGTGCTTAACAAAAGCTGGTAAAGTAGTGTGTAATTATGGAGAGACATGACTCCTATTGATGATGATGCATTACATTATCCTAATATCTTGTGAAAGTATATAAATTATTGACTTTTCCAATATATTATCCACCAAGGATATAATATTTCAACTTTTAATAGAATATGTAGAAGGCATAGAAGCCTATTAATTCCAGGTGGAAAATTCAACACATTTTAGAGAAAAGTAGTATGTTAAAGAGTGAGGTTTATGGTAATGTAGGTTTTAATCCTGGGACCTAATATTTCCAAACTTTACTTACATATTTTGAAATCACTAATATTTTTATAGTTCTATAACTATAGTAAATTAATATAAAATACACCTTTTATCTTTCTTATGATTTTTAATATATTGTTACAAATTGTTCCAGTTTCTTTACCTTTTTGACATACTTTTTTTTAACCTATGTTAATTTAACTTATATTATTAAAGACTAGTCAATAATAAATCAAGGCCATTAATTTTACTGTTAAAGTCTGCTATTAACAGTCTTAAGTATTACACTAAATTTTTTCATATATATATTTTTAAAGACATACAAGCAGATAAGTAGGAAAAAGACAACCTAGAGGACCCTCTCAGGTTTATTTTTTGCTGTTTTAAATAAACTGTTTTTCACATTTTTTATTTCAGTAAATTTCTAATTTTTTTTTTTCCTTTAGATTTTTTTCCTTTTGATTTTCAATAGGAATGTCATTTTAGGATCTAGAGTAAATATCTATTACTAAACTTAACGAGTAAGCCACCTGGTGGAAATGCAGCATAGCACAGGCGAGCACCCGGAGAGTAGAACTGCCCCATAGAGTTTCCAAGGAGCACCTGGCAAGCACAAGCATGCTAAATAAGGGCAGAGTTTGTAGAATTTCATATATGTTTCTTTTCTTCTGTAATTGTGTAATAAAGGAAATGAATCTTTAGAATACGTACCTTCTTTTAAAACTAGTTTAACTTACTAAGGGATCTCATATAAAGGTACATTCCCCATGAAATGCATGCTGTGTAGTTTCAGTAAGTATTTGATAATGATGATGGTGAGAACAGGTGATATATGCTTCCTATAGTAGTATTTCCTATCACTTCTATCTGAGAGCATTAAAAATAACAAGATATGTTTGGGTAATATTATATTAATAGTCTTATAAACCAAAAGAAATTAAACAATGATGAAATTAAATATTAATGCAAAATTTTATACTCTTTTACTCTGCTTCAATATATTTTATCCTAAAAAGAATGATTTTTGACAAGTAGTAAAAATCTTTCATGATGCCCATTTTAGAGACTAGACATATACCCACTTATACTAGTTGCAGTAGCCATTATTGGTGCCTCATGAAGAGCCCAGTTACGGACAGATGCATCTTATCTCCAAGCTTTTCCGAGATTATTGGCTGCTAATAATTTACAGCTGCACTTTTCCCTGAGCACGGCTCTCCATCAATGGGAGGCTTCACCTAGAAATGTCTGTGTGGAACCTGAATGAGCGATTGCCTGATCCTGGGGCACAAAAAAGGTCACACCTTTGTTTAGTTCCCACCATTCCCATCCTATCTTGCTACTCATATTCCCTAACAGTGTTCTCCTAAGAGTGTCTGTCAATACAGTACATACATGAGAATCTCCCAGGCTTGAATTCTGGGGACCCTAACCTAAGACAGTAGTCATACCGTGTTTCTGGTGGATTTGCGATTAATCTGCTTGAAAAATGTGAACATAATGATATAAAAAAAAAAAAAAATGTTCTCCAACAAAATTTCTGGCCATGTGCTTAATTAACCTATATGGGACTCCATAAATTATTATAATATTTTAGTCACTTGTAGCTGATTATACAGGATAAATCATGATAATTTCTCCTAGTCCCATGAGATCTATATTCCACCCTTCTCTATGCTATGGTCAGGAAGGATAATCTATATGGACTGCATGAATGTCCTCTCATTTCTTATTAGGTGCATCCTATCTCACTTGGTGGTAGATCAGAGAGGAGATGTAAGTGAGGTCAGGATATTTATTCTCTCAGATTTAGGCTTGTTGATATGCTATGGGTTGGCTGCCTCCTTCTAGGAAGGCTACCGTTCCTTTCTCGGGAAACTAACATTGCCCATCCCCTCTGCAAGTTCTGGAAACTGATCTCCTTTTGTTTCTGCAGACATAGTATGACAAATGCTTCCTATATTGCTAATCTCAGGGTACTAAACATCATTTGTTGGTTTCCCTAAACCCTAACCACACTTACATACTTAATACATAATTTATTAAAGACTCCTCAATTTACATCATTTGAGAGGGTCATTTGTATATTGCCAGGAATACAATCAATACAGTTGAAGATTCCAATGTAATTATATTCAAATATACTTGCCAAATAATAATTGTCAAATGAAGCATATTATTTTGTTTATTTATTTACAGTGGAGTAATCTGCTACTCTATATAGCAATTGCTCATAGCACTATTTAGAGCTTTTGTCTTGCAAAAATGTAGTCTCATAAATTTGTTTTTTAAATATTTACAGAAATAAATATATTTCACACAAATAAAACTGACAGTGAACATTGAGAAATGAAAATATTACAATAGATTAGGTTTTCTTTCCATTAGAATGGTTTTTGCAAAAAGGTAACACTTTACTTCTACAACAGAAAAAAGAGAAACGTTAAAGATTATCATGCAAATTTCTCTGGCTGGAATGTGCTTTATGAAAATTATAGTTGGAAAAAGAATAGTCATCCATGATGACAGGAGGAAGAAAAAAATATTTTTAAATGTATTTTCTATTTATGTTAATCTCTTAAATTGTTAAGTTTAAAAAGAAATTCAACTACAATTAAGCCATTGCGATGATCTCATTCTCTTTATAATTAAAAAAAAAAAGATTCTATATGTAAAATAAGGTTAAATTTTTAGTTTATGCCTCCTATGAAAAAAAAGGTGGGATTTTTAGAATGCTGTAATTTTTAATAGGTAAAACAAGTATGCAGCTGTGACTAGGCATTTGCTAAATGCCTCCACAGAAGGGTGACATAAAAAGCCTCTTACTCTTCATGCATGAGTTATGAATATTCTGTTGAATACCTTCATTGCGTAAGGAAATTTAGAGAGTAATGGATACATTCTGTCATGCTGTACGAACATTCCTAGAGTGGTAAGTACTAAGAGCTGCACTGTCGGAGTTTTAACAACTTGCAGAAAAGTGAATTGAACTTCTGAATCCTGGGAAATGATAAAATAGAGGTGAAAGTAAGATAGTGTGTTAATGAACCTAAAAGGTGTGCAAACGGTACGGTCAGGTCTTCTGAGGGAATCTCTTAAAAAAAGATGGTAGGCACGGCCAAATCTGTAAAGAAAGGATCTTGCTATCAAATGCCCGAGAGCATGGCAATCAAGAGCAGGAGCAGTCAGGAGCAGTCACCCAGAACCTGCGCCTAAGTAACTTACGCAGTTCCTTCAGAGGAGGCTCTGCCTCCACTTCCACAAACAAATTAACCACTGGCGCTTTTTTCTTTTTTTCCTCTTCATCAGAAATTAATAGATTTGTTCTTTTCTTTCCTAATAAGTAAGCTTTAAACTTATGCATTTTAAAAGGTGTATTAAGGGGAAGGAAACCCTGGTGGTGTACTGGTTAAGTGCTATGGCTGCCAACCAAAAGGTCAGCAGTTCGAATCTGCCAGGTGCTCCTTAGAAACCCTATGGGGCAGTTCTACTCTGTCCTATAGGGTCGCAATAAGTCAGAATTGACTTGATGGCATGGGTTTGGTTTTTTGGATATGAAGGTGAAGCCAATTTCACAAAATCGTCTGGCATAATATTTGAGAAATAAAACTTCAGAGTAGGTGAGTTGTTAATGCTGTAAATTCACAATTCTTTGACCTGTTCAATTAATGACCTTAAATCATGTTTTTCATCTTTTCAGTTGTGCATTAAAATATCAGCCCTTTAGGCCTCACTATCATGTAAAATTATGTCATGTTTGGTATCACAAACTTGAGTTTTTATCAATGGGAATATTCCCTATTTGCCCTGGTGGTCATGGTGTTGTTTTTAGGTGCCTTCTAGTCGTTTCCTACTCATGTACAACAGAACGAAACAGATGGCCCAGTCCTGCACCATCCTCACAATCATTGTTATGGCTGAGCCCATTGTTGCAGCCACTGAGTCAATACACCTCACCGAGGGTATGCTTCTTTCTTGTTGACCCTCTACCAAACATGATGTCCTTCTCCAGGGACTGATCCCTCCTGATAACATGTCCAAAGTCCGTGAGACGAAGTCTTACCATCCTTGCTTCTAGGGAGCATTCTGGCCATACTTCTTCCAAGACAGATGTGTTCCTTTTTTTGGCAGTACCTCATATATTTGATATTCTTCGCCAACACCACAATTCCAAGGCATCAATTCTTTTTTGGTCTTCCTTAGTGTTCTCTAGTATTTTGTACTAAACATACCCTTTTACCCTAAGTCTTTCTCACAATCTTTGATTTTTCTCCCTCTTTATTATGTCCTCCATATATAGCCCAAATCATAGAGTTAATGAATCATATTCTTGGAAACACCTCACATAATTATTCCCATTTATTAGTTAGTTTCTGCTGATCCTTTAATATTAAAATTGAAGCAATCAAAGTGAAGTCTTCAATAGTGTTTCTTTCACCTAAATGAATTAAGATAGTTTTCACTCCAAATTTTCTTCTTGCCTATGTCTCAATAAGTACGCCACTTTACTGACAAGCAGGAAGAAGGTTAAGGGGAGAATATTAAGGAGTTGTAGTCTTTAAACAACGAACTAATGTTTTGTCAATCTCATAAAGTTACTACTCAGAGGCAGGTTCCAGCCTGCTTCTTCAAATATATCCCTGGTCACTATAAAAATTCTGGTTTGATTGTGTTCAAAAACTAAAATCTCTGCTGTGGACTGTTTATTTCATCTCTTCTCGATTTCTCTGCCCTCTTTCTCTCTTCTGATTGTTTTTCTACACAGGCTATAGAGCCGATTCTGTAGAGTTATACTTATGACAACCCCTTGTATGTCAAAGTAGAACTGTGCTCCACAGGGTATTCAGTTACTGATTTTTTGGAAGTAGGTTGACAGATCTTTCTTCCAAGGTGGCCATAGGTGGACTCTAACCTCCAGCTTTCCAATTAGCAACAAGTGATTGTGTTAACAATTTCTATCACCCAGGGACTTCTACAAAGCCTAGAGGCCTATTCAAATCTCTTAAAGAAGCACTTTGCTGAGTAGTGTCTTCAAACTGATTAAAAATAACAAAGCTCTATCCCATCTCCTCTATTTCTTTCCATAATCTCTCAGAAACTGTTATCCTGGACTGTATATTCACCATTTTTATACTACAAGTTCTTAAGAGTTTGTTATGAATTAATTTTCTTACTAAAATAATTGTAGATTCACATGCAATTGTGGGAAATAATACAGAGAGGACCTTTGTGCACTTTTCCCACTTTCCCCAATTGTAACATTTTGCAAAATTCTGGTGTAATATCACAACTAGGATACTGACATTCATAGAATCATCATATTTTATCCAGATTTACCATTTTACTTTTGCTCATTTGTGTTTCTGTGAGCATGTATTAAATTTTATACAATTTTATCAACTATTTAGGTACCGTTTAGATTCTAGGGAACCCCTGGTGGTGTAGTGGTTAAGAGCTACAGCTGCTAACCATAAAGCTCTGCAGTTCGAATCCACCAGGCACTCCTTGGAAACCCTATGGGGCAGTTCTACTCTGTCCTATAGGGTCGTTATGAGTTGGAATCAACACGATGGCAATGTTTTTTGTTTGTTTGTTTGTTGTTGGTTTGTTTAGGTTCTGTGTCCACCACCACAGTCAAGATTTTGAACAGTTGCAGCACCACAAAGTTGCCTCCTGTTGCTCTAAATTCTGTGTATAAACAACAGAATATTTCCTGATATAGTGCTGGAAGATGAGCCCCCAGGTTGAAAGGCAATCAAAATATGACTGGGGAAGAGCTGTATTCACAAAGAAGAGTTGAACTTAATAATGCAGGTAGAGTAGAGAGAAAGCATGAGACTCTTAGGGAGAGACAAAGGTCATCATTGCTTACATCAATAGCAATAACCATATTATTAGCATTGCATTAGTCCCTGGAACTTGTTAAGCAGAAATCAGAAGAGGACATGGAAAGTGGGGTGTCATTGCTGATGTCAAATGGATCATGGCTGGAAGCAGAGAATTCCAGGAAGATGTTTATCTGTGTTTTATTGACTGTGTTGAAGCATTTGACTGTGTAGATCAAACAAATTATGGATAACATTGGGAAGAAGGGAAATTTCAGAACACTTAATTGTGCTCATGATGAACCTGTACTTAGACCAAAACTCAGTTGTTTGAACAGAGCAAGGGGACAATGCCTGACTCAAAATAAGGAAAGGTGTGCTTTCAGGGTTGTATCCTTTCACCATGCTTATTCTATCCGTATGCTGAGCAAATAATACAAGAAACTGGACTACATGAGGAAGCAAGTGACATCAGGATTGCAGGAAGACTCATTAACACCCTGCAATATATAGATGACATAACATTGCTTACCAAAAGCAAAGAGGACTTGAAGCATTTACTGATAAAGATAAACGAATATAACCTCCAGTATGGATTACACCTCAAAATAAAGAAAATGGCTATCTTTACAATTGGACTAATAAGCAACATCCTGATAAACAGAGAAAAGTTTGAAGTTGTCATGGTTGCATTTTATTTGGATCCACAATTATCGGCCAGGGAAGCAACAGTCAAGAAATCAAATGACATATTACCTTGGGCAAATCTGCTGCAAAAAAAAAAAAAAAGACCTCTTTAAAATGCTAAAAAGCAAAGATTTCACTTTGAGGACCAAGGTGCTCCTGACCCAGGCCAACGTATTTTCAATCACCTCATATGTATGTGAAAGCTGGACAAAGAATAAAAAAGACTGACGAATGAATGACTTTCAATTGTGTTGGCAAAAAATAATGAATATAGTAGGGACTGCCAGAAGAAGGAAAAAATCTGTCTTAGAAGTACAACAAGAATGCTTCTTAGAAGCAAGCATGGCAAGCCTTCGTCTCACATACTTTGGAAGTGTTATCAGGAAGGATCAGTCCCTGGAGAAGGACATCATGCTTTGTAAAGTAGAGGGTCAGAGTAAATGAGGAAGACCCTCAACAAGATGGATTGACACAGTGGCTGCAACAATGGGCTCAAACAAGAAAACAATTGTGAGGATGGTGCAGGACAGTCCAGTGTTTCATTCTGTTGTACATAGGGTCTATATGAGTTGTAACCAACTCGACAGTACCTAACAACAACAGTCCATGGAATCTCAGCTTCAAAGGATGATGGCAGAAGGGTCAGGTACCGTTTGCGTGCTCAGTGGATGGTGTGACAGAACAGAAACCCTGAGTTTAGACAATCCAATCATTTGTAATGAACAGTAAGTCTTTCTGAAATTTTCCCAGAGACATTTTCTTTATTGTACTGAATAATAAACACACCTGGTCTTTCCTTTGGAGGCAGACATTATCTCTATCTTCAAAGGCTTTTCACCATACAAACTTCTTGAAGAGATAATCTACAACAAAAGACAGTGCATTTGCCCACCAGATGTGCAGAAATGTGAGAAACTCGTGGAGAATTGTCTCCCAATTTGTCTGTATTCAAATACCATTTTACATATGTGAGTTTATAATGGTAAGATAAATTTCCAGTAGTAAAATTACTGAGTCATGTATAAGCAGTTTTAATTTTGATATATATATATATTTCCAAATCGTCTTATAGAGATTCATAATTTTCGTTTTCACCAACAATTTTGAGTGTCTGTTTTACAATGTGCTCACCAAGTCAGAGGTTTATCAAACTTTTTAGTATTTGAAAATTGTTGATTTTTGTTGTTTATTCCAATATATACGCAATTTATTTTCTTGTCTTATTACACTCTCTTGGACCTCTGGGTCAATGTATAATGGAAGTGCTAAGAGTGTACATTCTTTCTATATTCCCAATCTTAAGTGGAAAGTATTCAGCTTTTTGTTATTAAGTATGATCATAATTGCACATTTCTACAGGTGTCCTTTATCAAGTTGAAAACTAGTTTTACTCCAATTCCAATTTTTCTAAGATTTTCTTTTTAAATGGATATTGAACATAGTCAAATGCTTCTTCTGCATCTATCAAGATGATCATATAATATTTCTTTTTTATGTTGATGATATGGTCAAATACGTTGATTTTCAGATGTTAGGTGGTATTGCATTTCTAGGACAAAACATCTATAACTAGACTATAAGGTTGCTATGAGTCAGAACTGACTGGACGACAATGGGTTATGGGTTAGTAAGGTGCGAAGATAATGCTGGCCTCATAAAAAGAATTGGAAAATTTTTCCTCCTCTTCTATTTTCTAAAAAGATTTATGTACCATTTCTGCTATTTCTTTCTTAAAGATTTGGTAGAACTCAACAACAAGCCATCTGGACATGTAGTTTTCTTTGTGGAAAAGCTTTTAACCAAAAATTCAATTTCTTAATATATATAGGTTTATTTTTGATTGAACTTCAAGTATTTGTGTTTTTCAAGGAATTGTTTCTTTTCATTGACATTGTCAAATACACCAGCATACAGCAGTTCTTCACATTCCACATTTTTATATTAATGTTTTCATGAATTTCTACTATGTAAGTCTTTCCACTTGAGCTTGTGGGATCATGCACGAATCCTAAACTGTGGTGGCATAGTGGTTAAGTGCTACAGCTGCTAACCAAAAGCTCAGCAGTTCGAATCCACCAGGTGCTCCTTGAAAACCATATGGGGCAGTTCTACCCTGTCCTATAGGGTCACTATGAGCCGGAATCGACTCGACGGCAATGGTTAATGGTTTATATATTTTCTAGGAATTTGTGTGCATGATCCTTTCCATGTGATCTTTTCACGACCTGGTTTGATTTTTCACGTCTATGTACTGATCTGTGCTCAGCTGAAGACAAGACAAGAGCCCTCCTCAGATATCTGGAGCTCTATGTGCAGGTCCCTTCTCTGCAGTCCTCTGCCCTGGGACTTTTACTCACCTTGATCTCTCTGAACTCTATATCTTCCGCTCATAGAAACTGCTTGTTTCTGTCTGAGCATGTCTTCCTTCTAGCAAGGTGTTTCTGGGTGAACAAAATGGTTAACAGCTCAAGTACAAACTGAAAAGCTGGTAGTTTGAACACATTTGGAAGCACCCATGCAGAATCACCTAGATGGAATTTTTTTTTTTTTTTTTTGCCCCTGTACCAAAGACTGGAAACTTTCTTCATGCACGGCTGTAGTAAGGATCACTAATTTCTTTCCCTTCTCTCGGTGATAACTCTCCTGTTGGCTGAGATTTAATGTCTAAAAATGTTGTTTCATATATATTGTTTTCATTTTTCAGAGTCTTTCCCTGTCACTTCATCATGACAGGAAAAAATGGTTTGAACATTATTTTTTAATGTAGAAATAAGTAGAATGGCCAGCCCAGAAACTGTTTAAGGGCATTGAAAATTATCTTTGTCTCTTTGGTGTTCTTAGATTGCTCTTTTTATTCACATTAATTTTTTTTTTTAAATGTTTAGTGGGCTGTTAATTTTGTCCTTTGTGTTTTTTTTTTTTTTTTTTGTCTAGGGTATGAAATCCAGCTCAAAATTAAACTATATAACAGTAAAAGAAGAGTAGTTTAAAACATCTTGCAATAGTTGAAGAAGAATACATCATGGAAAATATACGTAATTCTATTGCAGTATATTACATGACAATTTTATAGCAAGTTTCAAATCTTAATGAAAATATAAGAGACCATTTGATCCACTGATTTATATTTTATTTTAATAAAGGAGAAAAGTACAGATGCTCTGGACTTTAGTTCAGAGCTCAATTAACTTTGAAAGATTTGAAAGTAATTTCCAAGGCCATAGAAGTATCTAATGAATCAAGTGCCAAGGGAGGTGAAAGAGTGTGAGCAAGAGATAATAATAAACCTCCCTGCTTTTGACCCACAACTCACTGATGACTTTCTTTAGTCTGGTGAGTAGGACAACAAAGTTTCATGCTCAAGATCAAAGTAAATCAAATAAAGATAACAAAGGTATACCTAGTAAAATAAATAGAGTGAAACTTTAAATACAGCAAACACATTTTGAATACTTAAAGTTACTATTTATCAAATAGCTTTGCTCTAACATTCCTGTACATCTTCTTAGAGCATAAAATTATTAGCTGAAGCAGCTGGAATGACTTTTTTTTTCCTATCACTCCTCCTCTACCACCCCAGAAAGTATGGAAGTCTGTCAAAAATTAATTAATTTTAGTATTTTAATATTCTTTTAGATGGCTTGGCAATATCCTCCTAACTGGCTTAGGGTTGTTTAAACAAATCATGTGAGTTCTCTATCTTTTCTGCCCAAATTTTACTAAAGTCTGCACAGTATTATTTTGAAATAAATACAAATATTACCACTTTTACTCCACACTATGATACCATCCCAGGGTAAAAACACCACAACCCATATGTCACATTTCTATCCCATGTTATTTTGTTTACTATCTGTAATTGCTTATAAAACTGATCATTATTGCCATAAAAAAATAATTTGAACTGAAATATTATAGGAAAATATTATATTTTTAAATTATAATGCATTAGTTGATATGTTAATCATCATTCAGAATTAAATACACATTTGTTATTGTTGTTTGTTACAATCAAGTTAATTCTGAGTCATACAATTTCATGTAGAGTAGAATTGCTCTACAGGATTTTCAAAGCCATAACCTTTCAGAAGCAGATCACCAGGCCTGTCTTCTGAGGCATCTCTGGTTGGGTTTGAACAGCCAATATTTCAGCTAGTAGTTGAACACTTCAACATTTACAGCATCTAAGACCTCACCTCTAAATATATATTTAGCAATCAAAAATTTCTTGCACTGAAATATGTAAAAAAAAAAAGCAGCATTTTTCCAGGATAATATATTCATAAATAAGTTAATCAGTGGTTTGAATTAAATATATGTAAGACCAAAGAAGTTGAAGAAAATTAGAACAAGTCCACAAGAGCCAAAGTATGGCCTTGAGTATACCCCATATGAATTTAGAGATCATCTTAAGGATAGATTTGACTCACTGAACACTAATGACAGAAGACCAGACAAGTTGTGGAATAATATCAAGGACAACGTACATGAAGAAAGCAAGAGGTCACTAAAAACACAGGATAGAAAGAAAAGGTCAAAATTAACGTCCGAAGAGGCTCTGAAACTTACTCTTAGCTAAAGCAAAAGGAAGAAATAACGAAGTAAAAGAGCTGAGCAGAAAGTCTCAAAAGGCAGCTCGAGAAGACAAACTAAAGAATTATAATGAAAAGTGCAAAGAACTGAAGATAGAAAACCAAAAGGGAAGGACATGGGCAGTACTTCTCAAGGTGAAAAAACTTAGGAAAAAATTCAAGACTTGAGTTGCAATATTAGAGGTTTCTTTCTTTTTTTTTATGGGCATAATATTGAACAATGCAGAAAGCATCAAAAGAAAAGGGAAGGAATACACAGAGTCACTGTGCCAAAAATAATTGGTGGATGTTCAACCATTTCAGGAGGTAGCACATGGTCAAAAACCAATGGCACTGAAGGAAGAAGTCCAGGCTGCACTAAAGCCATCGGTGAAAACAAGTTTCCAGAAAATGACAGAATACCAACTGAGATGTTTCAACAAATGGATGCAGTGCTGGAAGTGCTTGTTGGTCTATGCCAAGACATTTGGCCAACCAACTGGAAGTGATCCATATTTGTGCCTATTCCAAAGAAAGGTGATGCAACAGAATGAGGAAATTATCAATCATTAATGTCACATGCAAGTAAAACTTTGCTGAAAAGATCGTTCAAAACCCAAAATGTCACTTTGAAAACTAAGGTGCCACCTGACACAAACCAAGATATTTTCATTCATCTCATTTGCATTTTTTTTCATACGCATGTGAAAGCTAGACAATGAATAAGGAACCCAGAAAAGGAACACCTTTTGATTCATGGCATTGATGAAGAATATTGTATATACCACGGTTTGGACTGCCAGAAGAACCAACAAATCTGTCTTTGAAGAAGTACAGTCAGAATGCTCCACAGAAGCAAGGATGGTGAGACTACATCTCAGGTACTTTGAACACGTTATTAGGAGGGATCAGTCCCTAGAGAAGGACATCATGCTTGGTAAAGTAGAGGGTCAGCAAAAAAAAGGAAGACTCTCAGCGAGATGGATTGTCACCATGGCTGTAACAATGAGCTCAAGAATAAAAATAGTTATTTTATGAAGATGGTTTAGGACTAGGCAATATTTCGTTCTATTGTACATAGGATTTCTATGAATCAGAACTGAGAATACGGCACCTAACAACAAGACCAAAGACCTTCATAGTTTTTAAATATTGCTGAGAAATAATCAAATATATATCCAGTTAACTTATAATGGGAATCTAATTCTCCATCTTGGAATTGAAATATTGGAGATTTGGAAGAGTGACTTGAATTATGTTAAACATGGATTTTTTTTTAACTTTATATTTGCCTTTAAAAATTCAGTCCTGCTTCCATAATGTGTATATTTCCAAGGTTGTTAAAATTACAGTTTTTTTTTTTTTTTCTCAATTTATCTGGGTTGCGGCAAACTAATCTGTAGTTTTTTAAAACGCTTTATGGATATGAAATCTTCCTGAAAAGATAATATCAAGCCAAATATTTCTTTGAAATTGTTCCTATCCAGTTTCACTTATCCTGAATAAATGCACATTTTTTCTTTTGTTATTTACACATTTCTCAGATGAAAAAATTTGAAGTTCAAAAATGTTGTTCACATGTTGTTCCATGGCCTTTCAGTTAAGCTTAGACTCATTAAAAATTAACTTCTTTATTAATATGTAGTGAATAAGAGAAATTGCAAAGTGGCATCCACAAAACACACTCGGAATTCCTAGGTGGTCTACCTATAATCCAATGAAGTGGGAACAAATAGAAATCAAGTATGTAACTAGGATAACAAAAAAAGGATAAATTAGGGATATTTAGAGTTTCCTTTAAATAACTAAATTATTGCCTTTTGGGAGGACATGTTATTGGAGGAAAATAAAATTATTTGATGACATGTAATCTATGCTATATACTTAATGAAACATTGATACTTAAGTCCAAAGCCTACCTTCTTGCTGGAATTGTGATAGCAAGCTAGATACTATCCTGAATAAGAGAATCAATTAAAACAGGTTTGAATAAAACAGTTCTAGAGAGTTTTAGAGAGTACCTGCAATTAAATGTATTTTTAATAAAACTTCCCTTTTAATGTATCTCAGAATGACACCTCAGAGGCTTATTTCAGCAGTAGAAGCCCATTCCCCTCATTAACATTCATTAAGCATCAGTTATTAAAAAACTAGTTTGCTATTAATACCTTGAAATTTAATTCACATGTATAAAACTTTCTCACATTAAAAAAAATGCATGTATAGAAATTCAGGTTAAGTGGTGCTCACTCTATGACTAGTGTTTGAATTTATAATATTAATAATATATTAATTGATAGATATTTATAAATAAAAGTTTATAACTGTTAGTCATATATATGAATATGAGGATAACACTAATTATCACAGTTATATGTGTTTTTTACTGAACTTGTAAATAAATACATTGAGTTCACTTAAATAAAATGCATTAACCATATTATAAAGGAAAATTTGTTCACATGACCTTTGTAGTAAATTTCTCTATGTTTAATATAGAGGCCTAAATTGAATCTTTGAGACACTAAGCTGCTAGTCATATTTTATGCAGATAAACCCAATAACCTTTTCCAGGACTTGGGCAGTAAATTAAACAGACTGATTTTATAATATTGACACCCCCTGAAGTTCTCTTATATTTCTCTCTCAATTTCTGGAAAACCTGTTTATCAAAAATATGTCCTATAGTGTAAAGTTCATCACATTTGAAAATAAGATTTGCTTAAGATTATGAAACTTAATATTGATTTCTGGCTGCACTGGGGAATCTCTGTTTGAACTCCACACTTCAGTTCATCACACTATTATATTTTTGAAATTTGAAAACATTTTAATTTATAACACATAAAAATATAATAAAATAAACTGTCTTTAATGATTACTATAAAAAATTTGAACTTGTCTATAACCAAAAAAAAGCAAACTCATTGCCATCAAGTCGATAGGACAGAGTAGAACTGCCACACAGATTTTCCAAGGAACACCTGGTGGATTGAAATTGCTGACCTTAACCACTATACCTTCAGGGTTTCCAGCATGTCTAGAGTATATAGAAATTATTCTCATACTTGACATACTTGAAATATTTTTTTTAAAAACAAGAAAAAATAGAACAAAGATATGACCGAGAATTTTGATAAAGTTCTAAAATTCATGTCAAACTTCCAATGATATTTTATTGGTAAAAGAGTAAAAGAAAGCAAATATCTTCATTATGGTTTTATTTAAACGCTGCAGACAAAATAAAATAATAAAACATTCTTAATATGTCTTGAATGATCTTAGTAATCTGAGGGGAAAACAAAGCCATAAAAAAAAACTACTTTTGGGAGGTATTTTTAAAATTATTTTTATTTTGCAGAAGTTTTTCACTGATTTTGAAAACACGGCCCATATGTTCAAATGACTTTCTTAAACAGGAGAAAGTGCTCAAAATATCTTGGCAATCACTATCAGCCCTGAGCATGCATATCAATACATTGCATGATATTTTTATTTAAAATAAAAATTTCTAAAGCCCTGCCAATAAATGGTAAACCTTGGTGGTGTACTGGTCAAGAGCTGCGGCTGCTAATCAAAGGTAAGCAGTTTGAATCCACCAGTTGCTCACTGGAAACTCTATGGGGCAGTTCTACTGTGTCCTATAGGATCGCTATAAGTTAGAATTGACTTGAGGGAAGTAGGGTTTTTTTTTATTTTGTTTTGGGGTTGCAAATATATGGCAAATTACACAATAAAAAAATTATTGATAGGAAGTAATGTTATATATAGATACTACATTATCTGTTATGAGGCTGGCTAAACTACCTATTTGATTCCTTCAAATTAATTTGACAATTTTAGTGTCAAAGGCAATGCGTTCTCTTTCTCTGTCTCTAGGGTCTCAAATCCACCTACAGATGCCATGGAAGTCCTAGGGATCTACTTCTGAAAGATCACAGCCATTGAAAACCCTGTGGAGCACAGTTCTACTCTGCACACATGGGGTTACCATGAGTCAGAATTAACTCAATGGCAACTTATTTTTTTATTATATAGACATACACATGCACATCTTTTTCCTCTCACTTTCTGAATTAGTTGTCATTTAATCAAATAAGCAGGATTGCAACTAAGCCTTCTACTACAGTTTATTGAATTAAACTCATAACACTGATTAAGACTTGATCAATTACTATTTAATATCACATGGAGATATATGTTTTGCAAATATGCTCATTAGATTGGATGGGGATATGAATAGTAGCTATTATACTTACTGCCTTCCTTGTTTTTGGAAATAAAACAGTATATAGTTCCTTTTTAACAGTACAGAATGATGCCCTTGATACTTCTATTCATCAACCCAAGTTTAGACAGATTTGACATATAATCACCAAACAATGGTTCCACTAATAGGCTTAATGTAACTGAATAATAACTTGGTAATTATCATAACAAAGTACCTAAGTACGGTGAGTAGAGCAATGGTCAAAAGTCACAAAATACATATTTTCTTAACAACAGTTACATGTGTATTGTTTATGCTATTATTTTTACTCTTAACTATATATATATATATATATATTTTTTTCTTAACACAGATCCACTATGTAAAAAATAAAAAAAAGTGAGTTTACTTCTAGGATGCCACCTTAGATAATGAAATCCCAGCTCAAAAATTTAGAATAATTGGCATTTAGAGTCACCTGCTCAAAAGAACCACCAAGGCGTTTATAACCGCATGTAGTTTTTGGTAGGAGAGACACACATTTACATTCCCAGGACTAGAGGTCCTTTTTGCCATTAATTAGGTTCTTTGTACAGTCACGCACCACATAATGTCAGTTCGGGCACCATCTGACTGCATACATGCCTATCACCCTATAAGTTCAGAAATCCCAACTGGAGAATGGGACGTTAGCAGATTTCCCCCATGCAACATATGTATCTCATGTCTCTTGTACGCAAAGCGGTTGCACTGCCAGGTGCCTGTTTGTTATTACAAACCATTGTGTATACCTCAAATTTTGAATCTAACAGGCTTCACTGGGTTGTTGGTAACTACTGGTTGTATGTAAGTTGGATGTTCATAACCTGGGAACTTCCTGTATATAATACAGTGTTCACACAGCTTCCAAATCACATAACATTCTACATCATGGAACATATTGTGGACATTAAGTGAGGCATGACTGTATTATTTTCAACTCTTTCTCTAACAGTATTATTTGGGTAACAAAATATACTCACTGTGTACCTTTTATACTGTCTTTTTGATTTTTTGAAATAACACTTTTCTACTGATGATTATTTCAAATTTGCAGATGCAATATATTTGGTTGGAGATTAACACATTTCCAAAACTATAGAGCTGCGTTTAATTTATAAATATGATTTTTTTGTTTGTTTTCAGATATCAGAATTTCTGTTTCCATATTAGATTGAAGTTTTAAATTGAGAACATGAATGGAATTCATATTTTTTTATCAGCAAATTTCCATGGTTCTATTTGTGTTTCACACTGTGTAAGCTGTATGAGAATTGCAATATTTCATATCCTACTTTCAGGAGTAGTAATTTCAAGCACCCAATAGTGTGCATTTGATTTAAATTTCAATTAAACACATTTTAGAAATCATACCTTTTAGAATCACATGCACAATTTCAATGATGTTGGAAATTTTATTCCTAGGGAAGTATGAACATTTTTGGTTTTCTGTTTCAAATACAGAGAAAATTCAAGAAAAAATATGCAAGTACTGGTAAATAAATGTGTTACTTATTTCTTTGAAGTTGTTATCTATATCACAAGAACTAGTTCTACTGTTGTAAAAGAAAGACAAGATGGAAAGAATTTTCTGTAACATTAAAATTGAAACAAAATTCATTTGAAATGACCACAGAATTGAAGCACGAGTAATATTTTGACTCCTTAATCTTGAGAGGTCTTAATTATTTATTTCATGTTTAAAAATACATTGTTAAAAAAAATACTGAATGAGAGCAAAAGTTTTCGTTTTTTCTCTGTATCCTGAGAAAATAATGAACATAAAACATCCAGGTACCCATTTATCTACCAGCACATATTTTGGGTGTCTGCTACATATAAATTATTCATTTGGTTACTAGTAGAATTAAAAGTTCAATCAACTATGCACATCTCCAATAGAGAGTATAGCTGAGTAAGAGAGGATAAAAATATATGTTTTTTAAATGTATTACAAGGAAACAATTTGTCTTAAAGGAAGCATAGCGACAGAAAAAAAAAAATGCTGTGGAATTTCAAAAGAAGTAAGAAATATTTGTATTTGAGGAACCAGGAAAAGTTTAACTGGAAATTCAAACCTGAAGCAGAAAACAGAGAAATCCTTTGAGTCATGAGGAAAAAAAGAGTATATTATGTAAGTATACAGAAAATATACAACAATGAGAAACTGTGTGCCCCCCAAAAATAATAGATCATCATCTTTAATACTTTAAAACATCTCCTGTCTATTTGTAGTTGAATAGACTTAATAATTTATGAATGCATATTGAGCTAATATGCAAAACCCTTGCTATGGGCTCACATTCTCAATTTGTAAACATTGTTTCTTTTATACCTTTAAACTCAAATGAATAAAATGAGTTATTTAATCAAAAAGGAAAAATATTAGTATATAAACTTCAAAATATGTTTATTCTGGACCACCAGAAAATGAAGCAAAGTGGGAAGGGAAGGGAAGGGGAGGGGATGGTATGGGAGGGGAGGAGAGGGGAGGGAAGGGGAGGGGAGGGGAGAGAAGGGAAGGGGAGGGGAGAGAAGGGAAGGGGAGGGGAGGAGAAGGGAGGGGAGGGGAGGGGAGGGGAGGGAAGGGGAGGGAAAGAAGATATTATAGAATATATTTTAACAACTTTTGCCCATACCTTTTCACATTTGATAATAATAACTGGAATTTTTCTTTAGATATTGATGTTTCTTAAAAATAATACTGGATTCTGAGATCTAATTTTTATATGCTCTATTTTGAATTTTTACATGTATCTCTTATTAATTCTGTTCTTTGTCATGTTGATATATATGTACATGCTCATATATATTTATAGTTATTTATTCTTTTTTTATTATTAGAGTCAATGCTTGAAAAAATAACATGGATAATTAAAACATTGCTTATCTTGGGAGGTAACTCCATAATAGTTCAAATGTATTACTAAAAGAAAATGTAGTATTCAGTCTTAAATACTACAGCCATATAGTATTTATGGCTGTAGTTTTAAAAACTACGGCCATATAAAAATCTTTGGTTAAAAAGAAACATGCAGAGTTGTTTTGTTAAATTAGCACCTTAGAAAATCCTACTTAAGAAAACTATTTACTAACTAGTAATCCTTGGAAACTCTATGGGGCAGTTCTACTCTGTCCTATAGGGTCGCTATGAGTCGGAATCGACTCGACGGCAGTGGGTTTGTAATTCTAAAAACAATTGAATAAATTTGATCTCAGGAAGAATTCATAAGATTTAATTTAACATTATTCCTGTTTTTGAAATGCAAGTTTTTTTCGTGCTGGTTTATAATGAATTTGCAAAATAGAAATAATAAACTAATTCAAATGCATGTTTGAAAATAAAGTTTGAAACAATGATTGAGAATAGAGAGAAGTACAACATTTTATAACCACTCTGAAAGACTGTACAATTGTTTGGCCTTTTTTTCTTTTTAGTTTATTGTTCTATTGAAACATATACTATAATCTGAAAATACATAGACTGAATTTTTGGGGGATATCTATATACATATGTTTTTTATAGCATTCCTTCTGTTAAGTGCCATGAAAAGCAAAACGACTATTTTACCTTTTTAAATTAATTGTTTACCAAAAATGAACAACTAACATCACAGGTATTACTTTATATTTTTACTTTGCATTTTAAATATATTTTTTCCTAAATCAAATTTATTTTGCTTTATTAAGTTTGTAGTCTGTATTCTCAGAGCATTTTCAAGTATCAAGAGGAGCCAAATGAAAAACATATCTCATTTCCTTGCTCTGGAGTCAAGAAATATTTCCTACTACCTCTATTTTCCACTCATTTTAAAATGTTTGTTCTGAAATCTTGACTCTCTTGGATTTTCATCTTGACACAGTTTTCTTATTTTGACCCAGCTGGGCTTGAATCAGGGCCAGATTAAGGTGTGTGAGGGCCCTAAACACTGATAATCTGTAGAGCCCCCTCCTCCACTTACTCACACATTCAACTGGGATATGTGAGTTATACATATAGTATATGTGTGTGTGTGTTTGCTATCCGTGATATAACTTCTTCTTAAATTCAGCTATATTAGTGATTGAACATAAAAATGACATATGCCATTTTAGCCAAATGAGATGAACTCGATTATAATTTTTTTAGTGCATGCGAGGTACTAAGATTTTTACTATATACCACGTTTTCTACAAAAAAAAATTCCACATATTCTAAAACAAAGAAAATGAGTAAGTGAACTTAGTTGTTTCAACAATCAATATAAAGTTCTGTTGATCGCTTACAATGAAAAACTGACTTTCAGCAATTTTACTTTAAACGGCCCATCCTTCAATTTTGATGCTTTGTTTGTATGTTATAATTTAATGATCATTTATAACGAATTACTCATTTATTTATTTCCTTGAGGAATTGTTCAATTTCCTTGCACAGAGATATGTAAATATTCTGATAAAATGTAAATGTAATGTTCTGATAAACACCCTTTGCTGCTTTCTTGGCAGACAAATTTAGAAACACATTCATTGTTACAAAGCAGAAACATATGTTGCACAATAATAAATATTGATTTTTGTGTCTTAATGAGCCTAATATTGCCTTTATTAACATACATAGAGTAATATCAAGCACTGAGCCCTGCACAACAGAAAATAAAAAACAAAACTCACTGATACATAAATTAAAACTTTTCATGTTATTTAAATTTTAATATTTCCAGTATATTTTAGACATTTGCTATGTTTGTCGTTGTTAGGTGCCATCAAGTCAGTTGCTACTCATCGCAACCCCATGTACAACAGGATGAAACACTGCCCAATCTTGTGCCATCCTTATAGTCGTTGTTACGCTTGAGCCCATTGTTGCAGCCACTGTGTCAATCAATCTTGTTGAGGGTCTTCCTCTTTTTTGCTGGCACTCCAATTTGCCAAGCACGATGTCCTTCTCAGGGACCAATCCCTCCTGATAACATCCAAAACATGTGAGACATAGTCTGGCCATCCTTGCTTGTGAGGAACATTCTGGTTGTACTTCTTCCAAGACAGATTTGTTAGCTCCTTTGGCCATTCATGGTACATTCAATATTCTTCTCCAAAACCGCAATTAAAAGGTGCCAATTCTTCCTCAGTCTTCCTTACTTATCGTCTAGCTTTTGCATGCATATGAGGCAATTGAAAACACCATGGCTTGGGTCAGGTGCTCCATAGTCTTCAAGGTGACGTCTTTGCTTTACAACACTTTAAATAAAGAGGTCTCTTGCGGCAGATTTGACTAATGCAATGTGTCCTTTAATTTCTTGACTGCTGCATCCATTGGTGTTGATTGTGGATCCAAGTAAAATGAAATCCTTGACAACTTCAGTTTTTGCTCTGTTTATCATGATGTTGCTTATTGGTCCAGTTGTGAGTTTTTTTTTTTTTCCTAGGAGTGGAATTGTTGAATTTTTTAAAATTGTATTTAGATGAAGGTTTACAGAACAAAGTAGCTTCTCATTAAAAATTTAGCACAATATTGTTTTATGACATTGGTTAACAACCTCACAACATGTCAACACTCTCCCTTCTCACTCTTGGGTTACTTATTACCAGCTTTCCTGTCCCCTCTGCCTTCTAGTACTTGCCGCTGGGCTGGTATGCCCCATTACTCTGGTTTTGTTTTATGGGCCTGTCTAGTTTTTGGCTGAAGAGAATGAACCTTGGGATTGACTTCATTACTGACCTAAAAGGGTGTCCGGGGGTCATAATCTCGGTGTTTCTCCAGTCTCTGTCAGACCAGTAAGTCTGGTCTTTTGTGTAAGTTAGAATTTTTTTCTACTTTTTTCTCCAGCTCTGCACAGGACCCTCTATTGTGATCGCTGTCAGAACAGTTAATGGTGGTAGTCAGGCACTATCTAGTTGTACTGGATTCAGTCTGATGGAGGCCTTGGTAGTTGTGGTCCATTAGTCCTTTGGACTAACCTTTCCGTTGTATCTTTATTAGGGCATCTAGCATTGATCCTATTTATTCTTCTGTCCACTTTATAGTTTTTGGCTTTATATTTAGGTCTTTGATTCATTTCGAATTAGTTTTTGTGTATGGTGTGAGGTATGGGTCCTCTTTGTTTTGCAGAGGGACATCCAGTTTTGCCAGCTTCATTTGTTAAAAATATTGTCTTTTTCACATTTGATGGTCTTTGGGCCCTTGTTGAAGATTAGGTGACCATGGGTGGATGAATTTACATCTCGGTTCTCAATTCTGTTTCATTGGTCAGTGTAACTGTCTTTGTACCAGTACCAAGCTGTTTCGGCTGCTGTAGCTCTATGTTAGGTTCCAGATCAGGTAGTATGAGTCCTACTACTTTATTCTCCTTCAGTAGTGCTTTACTTACCTGGAGCCTCTTCCCTTTCCATATAAAGCTAATGATTAGATTTCCATCTCTTTAAAAACTCTTGTTGATATTTGGATAGTGATTGCATTGTATTTATAAACTGCTTTGGGTAGAACTGTCTTTTTCACAATGTTGAGTTTACCTATCCATGAGCACGGTATGTTTTTCCATTTATGTCGATGTCCTTTGTTTTCTTGCAGTAGTGCTTTGTAGTTTTCTTTATACAGGTCTTTTACATCCTTGGTTAGATTTATTCCTAAATATTTTATTTTTCAGAGGCTATTATAAATGGTATTGTTTTCCTGATTTACTTTTCATCTTTCTTTTTATTGGTGTATGGGAATCCAACTGATTTTTGTATGTTTATCTTATACCCTGCTAAACTGCTGAATCTTACTAGTATTCCCAGTAGTTTTCTTGTGGAGTCTTTTGGGTTTTCTTTGTATAATAACATATCATCTGCAAATAGGGACAGTTTGCTCCTTCATTACCGATTTGTATGCCTTCTATTTCTTTTTTATGCCTTATTGCTTGATCTAGGGCTTCCAGCGCAATTTAATAGGTGTGGTGATAAAGGGCATCCTTGTTCCTGTTCTCAAGGGAAATGTTTTCAGCCCCTCTCCCTTAAGAACGATTTCTGCTGTTGTTTTTGTATACCCAGTGACCCAGTGCCGTTGAGTCAATTCCGATTCATAGCGACCCTACAGGACAGAGAACTGCCCCATAGAGTTTCCAAGGAGCACCTGGCAGATTTGCACTGCTGACCCTTTGGTTAGCAGCCGTAGATGCCCTTTATTATATTGAGGAAAATCCCTTCTATACCTATTTTATTGAGAGTTTTAATCAGAAAGGAGTGTTGGACTTTGTCAGATGCCTTTTCTGAGTTGATTGACATGATCATGTGATCCTTTTATTATCTTTTATTTATGTGGTGGGTTACGTTGATTTTCTAACGTTGAACCATCCTTGCATATCTTGGTATGAATCCTACTTTGTTGTGATGTATTATTTTTTTGATATGATGCTGAATTCTGTTGGCTAGAATTTTATTGAGAAGTTTTGCACCTATATTCATGAGAGATATTGGTCTGTAATTTTCTTTTTTGTGGTGTCTTTGCCTGGTTTTGGTATCAGGGTTACACTGGCTTCATGGAATGAATTTGGAAGTATCGTTTTCTTTTCTATATTCTGAAATAGTTTGAGTAGTACTGGAGAAAGCTCTTCTCTGAATGTCTAGTACAATTTTCCAGTGAAGCCATCTGGACCAAGGCTTTTTTTTTGTTGGGAGTTTTTTTTTTTTTTTTTTTTTTTTACCTTTTCAATCTCTTCTCTTGTTATGGGTCTGTTCAGATTTTCAACATCATTTTGTGTTACTTTGGGTAGATAGTGTGTTTCTAGAAATTTATCCATTTCTTCTAGGTTTTCAAATTTGTTTGAGTTTAGTTTTTCATCATACTCTGTTATGACCATTTTTATTTCTGTTGGGTCTGCTGTAATGTCCCCCATTTCATTTCTTATTTGGGTTATTTGAGTCTTCTATTTTGACATTGTCTGCTGTCTTTGGGACATTCAGTGTTTATTTTCTTCATTTATTGATTGTAGGTTTGTTCATTTCATCCTGCTTTTTTGCTTTGTTTTTGCCTGAGTAGACCAGCTATGCATTCTTTGTTGTTTGCTCATCTGTGGGCATGGTACTTTTCACCTACTTGTACAATGTGTAGGACCAGTCACTCAGCTATGGTGCAGCAGGGTAGATCCAGCTGAAGGGTAGGGGCTGGGGTCAGTATTTTGTGGTATGCACTAGGGCCAACGGAAAGAGCCAGGAGTCAGTGCAAGGCAAATTCTGATAGGCTGTGACTATGCTGTTTGGGGATGTGCTGTTCAGAGCACTGTGCAAGTAGGCAGGAAAAAAAGGGGGTAGTTGTGATGTGTGGAGCTAAGATGGGCATGGGAAAGAAGACAGAGAGGAGAAAAGGAAGCAAAAAAAAAAAAAGAGTGCTAAGGGAGCTTGCTATTGGAGTGGAGAGACAAAAAAAAAAAAAAAAAAAACCTGGGAAATGGAGGAAAAAAAAAAGAGAGAGAAAAATAAACAAATAAAAATTAAAACAAAATAGAAAAGCTCCCAGAGATTCCAACAGTTTGGCTGTGCAGACTGGAGAGTGGCTCCCAGACTGCACCATACAGCCTGGCTAGAAGGGGCAGAGATGTCACTCAGCACCAGGTATTCAGGAGACAGGAAAAGAAGGTAAGTACAGAGAGAGGAGAAACTGAGAAATGAAGAAAGACAGAAAGAAAAAAAATACCCCCAGGGATTGCACCTGCATGGCAGAGAAGAACGGGGAAGTGGCCCCCAAGCCACACAGTACAGCCTGGATACAAGGGGCTCCCAAGCCATGAAAAGAAAAAAAGAAAAACAAAACAGAACAAAAGAAAACACAACAAAAAAAGTCCCCAGAGATCCCACCAATGTGGTGGCACAGACCAAGGAAGCAGTTTCCCAGCAATGTGAGATTTCACAGCGTTTCAAAAAGAAGCAAAGATGGCACACAGAAACAGGTGTTTGAGAGGGAGGAGGTAAGAGACAGGCAAAAAACCAAAAGAAACTGGAAAAAAAAAAAGCAACATCAGCAACAAAAAATGTCACTGAGAGAGCCAGCCAATGTGGGTGGAGTGAATTCAAGTGGCCTGAATCCCACAACTTTCAGGCAGCCATCAACCATAGCCAGCTAGGAAGCAGTGGAGGCCACACAGGGGGGAGAAGGATGCAGGTGGGAAAACATATATCACTGGTTACCAGGTGCTCTGTCTCCTGTTTGGAACCTTGTGAAGCTGCCTTCCCATGCTCTCTGTCTGCAGATCTCCAGCAGTATTCCAAGATGGTGAACCTGTGCTGTGTAGGCTGATAGGGGACCTTCGTTCTTATATCTCCTGGTTCTCTATTCTTTGTCAGTTTTTTATCCCATTCAGTGCTTGGTTTGAGTTCTTTATCTCTTCATTTGATGCTTAGGGTTCCAAGACTAACATTTGCCTCTGTTTTATTCAGTTTTTTGGGTCTTTGCTGTGGAAGGACAGTGTGGTGATTCTTTCTATAGTGACATGTTGGCTTCATCTCCAGTTATGATGATATTTGTTTTCTCTATGTTGAGGTGCAATCCATACTTAATGCTGTGGTCTTTGATTTTCATCAGTTAAGTGCTTCAAGTCCTTTTTGTTTTTGGCAAGCAAGGTTGTGTCATCTGCATAACACAGGTAGTTAATGAGCCTTCCTCCAAACTTGATACTCTGTTCTTCTTCATATAGTCCAGTTTCTTGGATTATTTGCTCAGCATACAGAAAAGATACAACCCTGATGCACAACTTTCCCAAGTTTAACTACACAGTATCCCCTTATTCTGTTCCAATGACTTCCTCTTGATCTATGTACAGGCTCCTCATGAGTACAATTAAGTGTTCTGGAATTCTCATTTTTCGCACTGTTATCCATAATTGATTATGATCCACACAGTCAAATGGCTTTGTGTAGTCAATGCAACACAGGTAAACGTCTTTCTTGCATTCTCTGCTTTCAGCCATGATCCGTCTGACATCAGCAATGATATCCCTGGTTTCATGTTCTCTTATGAATCTGGCTTGAATTTCTGGCAGTTCCCTGTCGATATACTGCTGCAGTCACTTTTGAATGACCTTCAGCAAAATTTTATTTGCATGTGACATTAAAGATATTGTTCAATAATTTCCACATTAAGTTGGATTACCTTTCTTGGGAATAGGCATGAATATGGATCTTTTCTAATTGGTTAACCAGGTAGCTCTCTTCCAAATTTCTTGGCATAGAACAATGATCACTTCCAGTGCTGCATCAGTTTGTTGAAGCATCTCAATTGGTATCCCGTCAATTCCCAGAGCCTCGTTTTTACCAATGCCTTCAAAAAGAAAAGAAAAAAAAAATTTATTTTTTTCAGTGCAGCTTGGACTTCTTCCTCTAGCACCATTGGTTCCTGATCATATACCACCTCCTGAGATGGTTGAACATCGACCAATTCTTTTTGGTATATATAAAAAAATATTTCTTCCATCTTCCTTTGATTCTTTCTGCTTCATTTTATATTTCCCAGTAGAATCCTTTAAGATTGCAACTCGAGGCTTGAATTTTTTCTTCAGTTTTTTTTCAGTTTGAGAAATGCTGAGTGTGTTTTTTCCTTTTAGTTTTCAACCTTCAGGTCTTTGCACATGTTGTTATAATACTTTACTTTGTCATCTCAAACTGCCTTTTGAAATCTTCTGTTCCCCTCTCTTCATCATTTCTTCCTTTTTGCTTTAGCCACTCGATGTTCAAAAGCAAGTTTCAGTGTCTCTTCTGACATCCATTTTGGTCTTTTCTTTCTTTCCTGTCTTTTTGATGACCCCTTGCTTTCTTCGTGTATGATGTCCTTGACATCATTCCACAACGCATCTGGTCTTTGGTCTTTAGTGTTCAATGCATTAAACCTATCCTTGAGATGGTCTCTAAATTCAGGTAGGATATGTTCAAGTTCATACTTTAACTCTTGTGGATCTGTTCTAATTTTCTTCAGTTTCAACTTGAAATTGCATACCAGCAATTGATGGTCTCTTGTGTAGCTGCTCCTGCCTTGTTCTGGCTGATGATATTGAGCTTTTCCATTGTCTCTTCCCACAGATATAGTTGATTTGATTCCTGTGTATTCCATCTCTCAAGGTCCATATGCACAGTCGCTGTTTATGTTGGTGAAAAAAAGGTATTCACAATGAAGAAGTCATTGGTTTTGCAAAATTCTGTCAGATGATCTCTGGCATCATGCTATCACCAAGGACATATATTCCCACTACCAATCCTTCTTTGTCTCCATTTTTCACATTTCAATCACCAGTAGTTATTAATGCATTCTGATTGCATGTTTGATCAATTTCAGACTGCAGAAGTTAGTAAAAACCTTCAATTTCTTCATCTTTGGCTTTAGTTATTGGTGCATAAATATGAGTAATAGTTCTATTGACTGATCTTTCTTGTAGGCATATCTATCTGTGACAGCATTGTACTTCAGGATAGATCTTGAAATGTTCTTTTTGACTGTGATGCAATGCCATTATTCTTCAATTTGTCATTCCCAGCATAGTAGACCATACATATGATTGTTTGATTCAAAATGGCCAATACCAGTCCATGTCATTTCATTAATGCCTAGGATATCGATATTTATGGCTTCCATTTCATTTTTGACAATTTTTAGCTTTTCTTGATTCATATTTTGTACATTCCATGTTCCAATTATTAATGGTTGTCTGTAGCTGTTTCTTCTCATTTTGAGTCATGCCACTTCAGAAAATGAAGGTCCTGAAAACTTGACTCCATCCATGTCATGAAGGTTGACTCCACTTTGAGGAGGCAGCTCTTTCCAGTTTTCTTTTGAGTGTCTTCCAACCTCAGGGGCTATCTTCTGGCACTATATCAGACAATGTTCTGCTGCTATTAACAAGGTTTTCACTGGCTAATTCATTTCAGAAGTAGACCACCAGGTCCCTCTTCCTAGTCTGTCTTAGTCTGCAAGCTCAGCTGAAACCTTTCCACCATGGGTAGCCCTGCTGGTATTTGAATACTGGTGGCATAGCTTCCAGGATCACAAGTTGGTATTATAATATGCTAGTATTATAATAAATTATTACCCATGTTATTATTATATTAAATTTATGCTAGATTGTGTTCACATGTAGGCCAAACATACTTTAAAATTAAAGTTATAAATATCATTGTTTACAAACTTAGGACATAATTCTGTATGTAAATGTTATGCTGTTAAAAAATAACTTGATTGAATTCAACTTATTTGAGATCCCTTGCTTTTGAGCTTCATCTGGGACTGAAATTTCCATTGGTTGTTTACAAGGATAAGTACAAGGGCACACCCTTGTGTGTGCATCAGGGCAAAGAGCATTGCAGGCATTCCTGGCTAGAGTTGCTGGATCAGTAAATATGGAGATATGAGATGGTTCTCTCAAAATGGGTCAGAGGTCTGTGATCTATTAACATAATCTGTCCTGGCACAGTAATCACTTGTGTTGGATCCGGTTGAATATTGGGTGAATGTAGGAAGAGTTAGACCCATCAGCCCACCCCACTTCTTGTTTATTAGAAATAAATATTATACTCCCAATAGACATGTGGAGATAAGGAGTTTCAATTTTGTGGGAGGGGACTGTAGGAGACAGCTATCAACAAAGATGTTTAAGTGGTAAGGGTCTCATAGCTTAAAGAACCCTGCAAGTCAGCGCTCTTGTGATTCTGGTTGAACTTTATTTCCAGCTGACACATTTTCAAGCACTGGAGTGGTATTAGTTTCATTTGTTGTCCTGCCAGTTCCTTTCCACTGCTTTGCTCACTCTTCCTTGTGTCCTGTCTGCTTGGCATCTATGGGTCTCTGGTCTGGGCAAGTGGTACCCCTGTTTTGTTGATGCTCTAAACATGTGCTCTCCTTGCTTACTGGATAAATCATCTCTGGTTGGAAACAAAAACCAGTATTTAGGATACTTTACCGACTGAGCACCCATGTAGAGTACTTGGGTGATAAAAATGGTTAAGTCTGCTTGCAAACCAAAAGTTTGGAGGATTGGGTCCACTCAAAGATACCTCAGAAGAAAGACCTGGTTATCTGGTTTAAAAAAAATCAGCCATGGAAATCTTTACAGAGCATTGTTCTATTCTGACACACATAAAAAAAACATAGGGTAGCCATAAATCAGAATCAATTCCATGGCAAATGGTTGCATCCATAGAGGAAACTATTATAGGGCCCTATACTATGCAGACAGCCAGGCAGTTCTACATCACTGCTCATAAGTGGTTTTCAAGGTAATTGTAACATCTGTCCTCCCATAGTAAAACCAACGAACACTCACACCAGCATTAATACAATCACTGCTGCCACTTTTGTATTTGCAAGATTCATTAGACATTTATAAATATCATAATATATTTTAAAACTTTTATAATGCTTACATAAATAACTTTTCATTGGCTCCAGGTTGGGAAAAAGAAAGAAGTCCCATTAAATGAAGTAAAAAAGAAGACATATTATAAGGAAAATCTAACATGCTGTCAGAAATGACCTTGATAAGGCTTTAGGTGCAATCAATCTTCTTGTCTGTAATTCTTAGTTTCAACTTTGATTTCTATAGTCTTTTCTAGTAGACAATGAATTTTAAATGTGTGTGTGCCAGTAGTAGTTGGCACAAAAAAATGGATGGGTATTTCTCATATTTTTTTACTTGAATTGTCATTGTCCCTTTCTGAAAGCTGTATTTTCCATCCCTGGTTATAAATCCAAAGGGTATGATGCTCAAATTTTGATTTTGTCTTTGCACTATACCTCTCTTGAGCATACGGTGGTGGAGAGCTCTATAACCTTGTAAATGTAGAATTCACAATTAAACAGCCCATTCCAATATGTTGCCAGAATTTCACTATGTTCCTCAGAGAATTCATGTCTAAAGTAAGGGTTTGAATTCAAAACAGTTAACATTCCATAAAATCATGAAATATTAAAGCCAGAAGGGATTGGAAATATAATCTACCCTGATTCTTTGTTTTATCTGAAAGAAAAGAGTTTCAAAGTGACAGAGTCTTGCCCAAAGTCACAATGTCTGGTAGCAACTGAAGGACAGAAACCCAGCTCTCCTGATCTGACACAACCTTCTGCACCTAATTGGATATGGGATCTTCCATATGTCAAAGTAGCAAGGGTGTAACAATATATCATGAACCATGATTAATGACCATAATGAAAGGCTTTGCTTAACATAGTGGAAATAAATGCAGCAAGAGGATTTATTGAATCTTAAAAGCTGAAATGTCTTTCTGTCTGTGCTCTGCGTGTAGTGCAGCCATGGCCTTTTTCATTTGCTTAGATTACAATCACCAGACCAATGATACCTGGTCATCCAAGAGTGATGAACAAGAACAACCAGCCAAGTAAACAACAAAAAAAGAAAAACCTCAAAAATGGATAATTATGTTGAAAAAGTAAATAGTTAAGGGAAAAGGCAAATCATCTGTCAGAGGAAAATGTGTCTGTGTTTGTGTATGTGTGTGTGTATGTTTAGTTTATATATGTCATAAAGGAAAATTCTCACCATATGTTCATTTGCAAATATTGAAAATAAAACAAAGTGAAGGAAAATTGAAAGAAAACCACAGACTGACTTTATTAAATAATAAAAAACAAAACAAAACAAAAACCAAACCCACCACTGTCGAGTCGATTCTGACTCATAGCAACCCTATAGGACAGAGTAGAACTGCCCCGTAGAGTTTCCCAGGAGCACCTGGTGGATTCAAACTGCCGATGTCTTGGTTAGCAGCTGTAGCACTTGACCACTATGCCACCAGGGTTTCCTATTAAATAAAAGTAGTATTAATTTTAGACATTTACAAATGCTCATTAACATTTATATCTAATTATAATGGTACTGCCACCACACATCTGTCAGTTTGTTATACTGTGGTGGCTTGTGTGTTGCTGTGATGCTAGAAGCTATGCCAGCAGGATCACCCATGGTGGACAGCTTCCAGCAGAGCTTCCAGTCTAAGACAGACTGGGAAGAAGGAGCTGGTGGTCTACTTCTGAAAAAACTGACTAATGAAAACCTTATAAATAGAAGTGGAACATTATCTGGTATAGTGCCAGAAGATGGGCCTCTCAGGTTGCAAGGCACACAAAATACAACTGGGAAAGAGCCACCTCCTCAAAGTAGAGTTGACCTTAATGGGACGGATGGAGTTAAGCTTTCAGGATCTTCATTTGCTGATGTGGCACGACTCAAAATGAGAAGAAACAGCTGCAAAAATTCATTAATAATTGGAATATGGAATGTACAAAGTGTGATTTTTAGGAAAATTGGAAGTTGTCAAAAATGAAATGGGCTGCATGAAGATGAATGTCTTAGGCATTAGTGACCTGGAATAGACTGATATTGACCATTTTTAATAAATCATATGGTCTGCTATGCCAGGAGTGACAAGTTGAAGATTAATGGCATCACATTCTCAATCAAAAGAACATTTCCATACCTATCCTAAAGTACAGTGTTGTCAGTAATAGGATAATATCCATATACTTACAAGAAAGAACATTTAATAAAACCATTATTCAAATTTATGCACCAACCACTAATGACAAAAATGAGGAAATTAAAGATTTGTACCAACTTCTACTGTTTAAAATTGATCAAACATGCAATCAAGATGTATTGATGATTATTGATGATCAGAACGCAAACGTTGAAAACTATGATAGAATTTTCCAAGACCAATGACTTATTCTTTGCAAATAACTTTTCTCAACAACATAAACGGCAACTATACACCTAGGGAGACTCTGAAACTTAAGTTTGAATGTAGAGTAGCTAAAGCAAAGGAAGAAATGATTAAGTAAAAAGCTGGACAGATGATTTCAAAAGAGTTCAGGAAGACAAAGTAAAATATTATAGTGAAATGTGTAAACACCTGGAGCTGGAAAAACATGCTCAGCATTTCTCAGGCTGAAAGAACTGAAGAAAAATTCAAGCCTGGACCGACTTTGAAGGATTCTATGGGCAAGAGATTGAATGATGCAGGAAGTATCAAAAGCAAATGGATAAAAATCAAACACGCTCATCCAAAGGCTTCACCAAAAGAGTAAAAAGGCTACCTACAGACTGGGAAAAGTTTTTAGCTATGACATTTCTGACCAGCACCTGATCTCTAAAATCTACGTGATACTGCAAAAACTCAACTGCAAAAAGACAAATAACCCTATTAAGAAATGGGCAAAAGATATGAATAGACACTTCAATAAAGAAGACTTTCAGCTAACAGATGCATGAAGAAATGTTCATGACCATTAGCCATTAGAGAAATGCAGATCAAAACTACAATGAGATTTCATCTCACTCCAACAAGGCTGGCATTAATCTAAAAAACACAAAATAATAAATGTTGGAGATGCTGTGTAGAGATTGGAACACTTATACACTGCTGGTGGGAATGTCAAATGGTACCACCACTTTGGAAATCGATTTGGCTCTTACTTAAAAAGCTAGAAATAGAACTACCATACGATCTAGCAATCCCACTCCTTGGAATATATCCTAGAGAAATAAGAACCTTTACACAAACAGATATATGCACACCCATGTTTATTGCAGCACTGTTTACAATAGCAAAAAGATGGAGGCAACCAAGGTGCCCATCAACGGATGAATGGATAAATAAATTATGGTATATTCACGCAATGAAATACTACGCATCGATAAAGAACAGTGAGGAATCTGTGAAACATTTCATAACATGGAGGAACCTGGAAGGCATTATGCTGATTGAAATTAGTCAGTTGCAAAAGGACAAATATTGTATAAGACCACTATTATAAGAACTTGGGAAATAGTTTAAACCGACAAGAAAACATTCTTTCATGGTAAGAGAAGGGGGAAGGAGGGAGGGTGGGAGAGGGGAGTTCACTAATTAGATAGTAGATAAGAACTACTTTAGGTGAAGGGAAAGACAGCACACAATACAGGGGAGGTCAGCACAATTGGACTAAACCAATTGCAGAGGGGTGTGGGGACCATGGTTTCAGGGGACATCTAAGTCAATTGGCATAATAAAATCTATTAAGAAAACATTCTGTACCCCGCTTTGAAGTGTGGCATCTGGGGTCTTAAATGCTAGCAAGCAGCCATCTAAGATGCATCAATTGGCCTCAACCTACCTGGATCAAAGGAGAATGAAGAACACCAAGGACACAAGGTGATTATGAGCCCAAGAGACAGAAAGGGCCACATGAACCAGTGACTACATCATCCTGAAACCAGAAGAACTAGATGGTGCCTGGCTACAATCAATGACTGCCCTGACAGGGAACACAACAGAGAAACCCTGAGGGAGCAGTAGAGCAGTGGGATCAACAGACCCCAAATTCTCACTAAAAGACCAGACTTAATGTTCTGACTGAGACTAGAAGGACCCCGGTGATCATGGCCCCCAGACCTTCTGTTGGCCCAGGACAGGATCCATTCCCGAAGCCAACTCTTCAGACATGGATTGGACTGGACAATGGGTTGGAAAGGGATGCTGGTGAGGAGTGAGCTTATTGGATCAGGTGGACACTTGAGGCTATGTTGGCATCTCCTGCCTGGCGGGGAGATGAGAGGGTGGAGGGGGTTAGAAGCTGACAAAATGGACATGAAAAGAGAGATTGGAGGGAGAGAGCGGGCTGTCTCATTAGGGGGAGAGTAATTGGGAGTGTGTAGCAAGGTGTATACGGGTTTTTGTGTGAGAGACTGACCTGATTTGTAAACTTTCACTTAAAGCACAATAAAAATTATTTTTAAAAAAAGGATATGGAAGGAATATGCAGAGTCACTGTTTTGAAAAAAAATTGGTGGAAGTTCAACTATTTCAGAAGGTAGCATATAATCAAGAACCTATGGTATTAAAGAAAGAAGTCCAAGCTGCACTGAAGGCATTGGCAAAAAACAAGGCTCCAGGATTTCACAGAATACTAATAGAGATATTTCAACAAATGGAATCAACACTGGAGGTGCTCACTCATCTATGCCAACGAATTTTGAAGACAGCTACTTAGCCAACTGGCTGGAAGAGATCCATATTTGTGCCCATTCCAAAGAAAGGTGATCCAACAGAATGAGGAAATTATTGAATGATATGATTGATATCACACACAAGTAAAATTTTGCAAAAGATCATTCAAAAGAGGTTTCAGCAATACATTGACAGGGAAGTGCCAGAAATTCAAGCTGGATTCAAAAGAGGAGTGGAACAAGAATAATCATTGCTGATGCCAGATGGCTCATGGCTGAAAGCAAAGAATACCAGAAAGATATTTACTTTTGTTTTATTAACTATGCAAAGGCATTCAACTCTGAGGATCATTACAAATTATGGATAACATTGGGAAGAATGGTAATTCTGGAACACTTAGTCGTGCTCAAGAGAATACTGTACATAGACCAAGAGGCAGTCGTTTGAACAGAACAGGGGGATAATGCAGGTTTTAAGTCAGGAAAGCTATGCATCAGTGTTGTATCCTTTCACCATACTTATATTCAGTCCATTTACTGAGAAAATAGGCCAAGAAGCTGGACTCTATGAAGAAAAATGTGACATTAGGATTGAAGGAAGACTCATTAACAACCTGCAGATGATAAAACCTTGCTTTGCTGAAAGCAAAGAGGACTTGAAGCACTTACTGATGAAGATCAAAACCACAGCCTCCAGTGTGGATTACACAGCAGCAGAAAGAAAACAAAAATCTTCCAAATTGGACAAATAAGCAACATCTTGATAAACAGAGAAAGGATTGAAGTTGCCAAGGATTTCATTTTACTTGGATCCACAATCAACACTCATGGAAGCAGCAGTCAAGAAATCAAAGGATGCATTGCTTTCGGGTAAATCTGCTGCAAAAGACCTCTTTGAAGTGTTTAAAAGCAAAGCTGTCACTGTGAGGACTAATGTGTGCCTGACCCAAGCCATGATATTTTCAGTTGCCTCATATGTATGTGAAAGCTGGACAATGAATAGAGAAGACTAAAGAATTGATGCCTTTGAATTATGGTTTTGGGAAAGAATGCTGAATATACCATGGACTGCCAGAAGAGTAAACAAATCAAATCTGTCTTGGGAGAATACAGCCAGAGTACTCCTTGGAAGAAAGAACCGTGAGACTTTGTCTCATGTACTTTGGACATGTTGTCAGGAAGAACCAGTCCCTGGAGATGGGCATCATGCTTGGTAAAGTAAGCAGTCAGAAAAAAAAAGGAAGACCCTCAATGAGATGTATTAACACAGTAGCTACAAAAAGGGGCTCAAAAACAGCAATGATTGTGAGGATGGAGCAGGACCAGGCAGTGTTTCCTTCTGTTGTTCATAGTGTCTCTATGAGTTGGAACCAACTCGACAACACCAACAACAACAAAAACATAATGCCACCTAATTTTTATTTGAATTCTTATTTTCTAAAAGCTTTCATAATGAACATCCTAATTTTTCACCACAATAGCTGTTGGAAACAGTCAAGGAGATTTTACCTTCTCAGTATTTTTGATGAAACAACAGATTCAAAATGGTAAAGTGATTTACCCAAAATGAATCAACAAGGTCATTTAGATTTTTGAACCACTAACCATTTACGTTGTTATTAGGGGCCATCAAGTTAGTTCCAACTCATAACGACCCTATACACAACAGAACAAAATACTGCCCAGTCCTGTGCCATTCTTATGATTGTTTCTATGCTTGAACACATTGTTGCAGCCCCTGTGTCAATCCATTGAGGATCTTCCTCTTTTTTGCAGCTGCTTTTAAATGATCTTCAGCAAAATTTTGCTTGCATGTGATATTAATGATATTGTCTGATAATTTCTGCATTAATTTGGATAACCTTTCTTGGGAATAGGCATAAATATGGCTCTCTTCCAGTCAACTGGCCAGGTAGCTGACTTCCAAATTTCTTGGCATAGACGGGTGACCACTTCCAGTGCTACATTCATTTTTTGAAACATCTCAATTGGTATTCTGGCAATTCCCGGAGCTTTGTTTTTCACCAATGTCTTCAGTGCAGCTTGGACTTCTTCCTTCAGTTCCGTCAGTTCTTAATCATATGTTACCCCCCGAAATGGTTGAATGTTGAAACATTCTTTTTGGTATAGTCACTCTGTATATTCCTTCCATCTTCTTTTGATGATTCCTGCATTGTTTAATATTTTTCTAGTAGAATCCTTCAGTACTGCAACTTGAGGCTTGAAATATTTTTTTGGTTCTTTCAGCTTGAGAAATGCTGAGAGTGTTCCTCTCTTTTGGTTTTCTATCTCCAGGTCTCTGCACATCTCATCCCGATAGTTTACTTTGTCTTCTCCAGCTGCCTTTGAAATCTTCTGTTCAGCTCTTTTACTTCATCGTTTTTTTCCTTTCCCTTTATCTACTCGATGTTCAAGAGCAAATTTCAGAGTCTCTTCTGACATCCGTTTTGGTCGTTTCTTTTTCTCCAGTCTTTTTAACAACCTCTTGCTTTCTTCATCTATAGTGTCCTTGATGACATTACACAACTTGTCTGGTCTTCAGTCATTAGTGTTCAATGCATCAAATCTATTCTCAAAATGGTCTCTAGGTTCAGGTGGAATAGGCTCAAGTTTGTACTTTGGCTGTCATGAACTTGTTCTAATTTTCTCCAGTTTCAGCTTGAACTTGCATAGGAGTAATTGATGGTCTGATTCATAGTCAACCCCTGGCCTCATTCTGACTGATGATTTTGAGCTCTTCCCACAGTTGTAGTCAATTTTATTCCTCTGTATTCCATCTGGTAACATCCATGTGTGTAGTCGCTGTTTATGTTGATGAAAAAAGGTATTTGCAATGAAGAAGTTGTGGGTCTTGCAAAACATACTCATGCAACCTCTGGCATCGTTTCTATCATCAAGGCCATGTTTTTCAACTACCAATCCTTTTTTGTTTCCAAGTTTCACATTCAAATCACCAGTAATTATCAGTGCATCCCAATAGCATATTCCATCAATTTCAGACTGCAGAAGTTGATAAAAATCTTCAGTTTCTTATTCTTTGGCCTTATTGGTTGGTGCATAAATTTGAATAATAGTCATATTAACTGGTCTTCCTTGTAGGCATATGGATATTTTCCTATCACTGATAGCACTGTACTTCAGGATGGATCTCGAAATATTCTTTTTTGCTGATGAATGTAACATCATTCCTCTTCCAGTTGTCATTCCTGGCATAGTAGACCATATGACTGTCTGATTCAAAATGGCCGACACCAGTGCATTTCAGCTCACTAATGCCTAGGATATCAGTCTTTATGGGTTCCATTTCATTTTTGACAATTTCCAGTTTTCCAAGATTCATGCTTCATACATTTCATGTTCTGATTATTAATGGATGTTTCCAGGTGTTTCTTCTCATTTTGAGTATTGCCACACCAGGAAATGAAGGTTCTGAAAGCTTGACTCCATACAAGTCATTAAGGTCAGCTCTACTTTGAGGAGGCGTCTCTTCCCCAGTCATCTTTTCAGTGCCTTCCAACCTGAGAGACTCATCTTCTGGCACTATATCAGGCAATGTTCTGCAGTACTTCAGGTTTTCACTGGCTAGTTCTTTTCATAAGTAGACTGCCAGGACCTTCTTCCTATTCTGTCTTAGTCTGGAATCTCAGCTGAAACCTGTCCTCCATGGGTGACCCTGCTGGTTTTTGAATACTGGTGGCATAGCTCCCAGAATCACAGCAACGGACAGGTCCCCACAGTATGACAGGCTTACACACTACTTAGGGAAACCATCTATAATGAACAAAATTAAATAATAACTTTTCTCACTGTTAATACCAAATTCATTATAAAAACACAATCATAGGTACCTCATGTGGTAACATTACAATCGTTTACTTTTTTTTTACTGAAAAACTTTCAGAATTGATTTATCCATTCTAATTCCTGAATTCCAAATAAAACTTCCTGAAGATCAGTGTGTAATTAGCCCTTGCCAAAGGCATTTTAATACTTAATTAGTACTTACAAAATAAGGCCAAAGAACCTATGCCCCTTATTCAGTCTGAGATTCAAGATGATATATAAAAATAGAATTGAGTTTGGGAAGCAGAAAGTATCTACTAAGTCTATAAGACTCTATAGTCTTTGATATATCTTAGCTATAATTGCTAAAAAAGTTAATTTTGTTTGGTAGGCTAATCCCTGACATATTCCCAAATCAATTCTTATCCAGACAATAAGGGTAAGCTCTGAATGATGGACCTTGTGTTGGCCTTGCTGCTTTAAGCCCAGAATACAGTGTGAGTGTAGAAAGTCACCTTTCTATGATGGGGCCTTCCTTGTTCAATGAGTCTGCATGAGTGGGGCTACTTTATCAAGACTTACAGGAGCCTTGATGCTGTTACTAATTTATTTAATCATCATAGGTGGAGACTATGTCTTCTTTTTCTCTCTGCCTTAATGAGGTCTGGTTTTTCTATTTCATTATAGAAACTTAAGTATGAATAGTTAAGCTCCTTTATTCCAGCATTAGCCTCCTCCCTTTCAGGAGTGATCTGTCCCAAACCACCACCATTCCTCATGCTTTTAGATGAATTTATATAGTTTAGTGAAAGTGCTCAATTCAGTAGGATGTATTTATTGGGGCTCAAAGCTTTACATTGTAAATGTGACTGCCCACCCATTCTACTCAACTTGACAATACTTCATGCAGATTTGAAGTCTTTACATTCATCTGGGGTTTTAAAGTAGTTTTGTTTTCAGATATTAAGTTTGCAGCCTGTTCTGAATTAAAATATCCATATAAAATATAAATCAATATATATCTTCTTCTACCAATTAGACTTGTCTGGCAAATTCCACTGAGGTTAATGGTCTCATCCACTTTACTTCTTCCACATTGATCTTCCTTCTGCTTACTCCTTATGCTCCCCTGCCAACCCCAGTGTCAGTTCATAGGGGAGAGAAAAGTGGTAAAGTGGCAAGGTCCAACTTGTCTGGTGTTATTATATCTTGGTGCTTATGCACTCTACATGGCAATTGTCAATAATGCTGCTTCTTCCTAACATGAAGTCCTTTGGTAGATCTTTGTTTACTCTCCAATGTGGACTTATGAGAGTGCATTGTTCCCTGATACTTTATTGACCTATCACAACTTCCCTTGGTACATACCACATTGATTCTTTCTCCTAAGCACATTTTGCTACAAAATGCCCCATTTTGAATGATGATTTTTTTAGAGATTTTAAGAGTAGTTACACTCTGTCTTAGTTAACTACTGCTGTGGATGGCTTTAAATAACAGAAAAATATTTTCTCACAGTTTTGAAGACTAAATGTCTAAATTCAGTGTGTGGTTTAACGTCAGGAAAGGTGTGTGTCAGGGTTGTATCCTTTCACCATACCTATTCAATCTGTATGTTGAATAAATAATCAGAGAAGACCTTCAATGAGATGAATTGACAAGTGGCTGCAACAATGGGCTCAAGCATAGCAACAATTGTGAGGATGGCGCAGGAAAGGGCAGAGTTTCATTCTCTTGTGGATAGAGTCGCTGTGAGTTGGAATTGACTCCACAGCAACTAGCAGAAACATGCTGAGCAAATAATCTGAGAAGTTGGACTATATGAAAAAGAATGGGGAATCAGCATTGGAGGAAGATTAATTAACAACCTGTGATACACAGATGACACAACCTTGCTTGATGAAAGTGAATAGAACTTGAAGCACTTACTGCTGAAGATCAAAGACTAGTCTTCAGTACGGATTGCAGCTTAACATAAAGAAAACAAAAGTCCTCGCAACTGAACCAATAAGTAATATCATAATAAACGGAGAAAAGATTGAAGTTGTCAAGGATTTCTTTTACTTGGATCCACCATCAACACTTATGGAAGCAGAAGTCAAGAAACTAAATGGTACTTCACATTGTGCAAATCTACTGCAGAAGCCCTCTGTAAAGTGTTAAAAAGTAACGATGTCACCTTGAAGACCTAAGTGCAATGACACAAGCCATGGCATTTTCAATTACCTCATAAACATATGAAACCAGGACAATGAATAAGGAAGACTAAAGAAGAATTGATCCCTTTGAATTATGGTGTTGATAAAAAATACTGAATATACCATGTACTGCCAAAAGTATGAACAGATCTGTCTTGAAAGAAGAACAGTCAGTATGCTTCTTAGAAGTGATGATGGAGAGACTCAGTCTTGCATACTTTGGACATTTTATCGTGAGGGATTAGTCCCTGGAGAAGGACATCATGCTTAGTAAACTAGAACCCATTGCTGTGGAGTTGATTCTAACTCATAGAGACCCTATAGGGCAGAGTAAAACTGCCCCATAGGGTTTCCAAGGAGTATCTGGTGGAATCAAACTGCCAGCGTTTTGGTTAGTAGCTGTAACTCTTAATGACTACGCCACCAGGTGTTCCTGGTAAAGTGGAGGGTCAGCGAAAAAGAAGAAGACCCTCAATGAGATGGATTGACACAGTGGCTGCAAGAATGAGCTCAACATAAAAATGATTGTGAGCATGGTGCAGGACATGGCAGTGTTTCGTTCTGTTGTACATGGGTTTACTATGAGTCAGGACCAGAAGGACGACACCTGACTACAACAACAGATAAGTTGATACTAGTTAGTAGGGGCAAATAAAGAAGTAAGAATAATTAGAAGAAAAAAGGACAAAAAGTCTACATGGGGGGGCTAGTCCTACCAGGATAGTGCAGGTTTTATACTATGTTTTTGTAGGAGATAGGGCTAGATAGCTCTTGTTTCTGCACATTTCTGCCAGCATTTGGTGTTGTCAGTGTTTTAGATTTTAACCATTCTTATGCGTGTACTAGTATTTTATTGATGTTTTAGTTTGCAATTTTCTAATGGCATATGATGTTGAGCATATGTCTTTATTTGTTAGATGTACATATTCCTTGGTAAAGTGTTTGTTCAGATCTTTTGCCTATTTTTAAATAGAGTTTTTTTTTTTTTTTTTTTTGTCTTCATATTATTGAATTTAAGAGTTCCTTCTATATCTTGGACAAAATTCCTGTAACAGACAATGGGTTTTACAAATATTTTCTTAAAATTATTTATTTATTTTTTGTATATCTTGGACAAAATTCCTGTAACAGATAATGGGTTTTACAAATATTTTCTCCCTGTTTGTGGCCTGTCTTTTATTCTCTGAACAGATTCTTTGGCAGAACAGACATTTTTACTTTTAGTGGAGTTCCATTTATCAATTCTCCCTCCATGAATCATGCGTTTAGTGTTTTATCTAGAATAAAGAACCTTGAGGTTTGAATTGAAATGAGAAAAACATGTATCTGTCAGTCTACATATATATCTGCATATCTGAATGAAGATATGTATTTATATTTTCTTAGCTGTGGCAGCTGAGATGGCCTAGAAACATAAAAACCTCAGGGGTAATGAGCATATCTAAACCCAGGTCTTGATTTTCAAATACCATTTTTCACTAAATGGAACAATGACTGCTTGAAGAAATGGCTGATACCAAGGTTATAATAGAAATGTACAAGATGAACCTAAAATGTATTTTTGTGCCAGGAAAAAAAATGCTCATTGAATGACTCTGGTATGTCACAAAGATACAGACACCAATTTGAATGGGCTTTCACTTGGGAAAATTTTAGCATCACACTATATAATGATAGTAATGGATTTTAACCCATTGAACAAAATATGAATTTATGAGATGTTACTTATATAACTAACTTACTAACTAAATAGATACAGAAGTAGACATGTAGCTAAGTAGATAGCTAGAGGACATAATGAAAATAACAAAGGTGGCATTAAATAAATGACAATTAAGCAACCCTCATATTAATAATTAACTCAGGCTAGAGCCACCAATAAATGCTAAAAGTAATTGTGAAAGTTTCATGAGAAATTAAATATTTACATAAAATCAGCTTATTTCTTATAAATTACTTAGTAAATCCAGGGAAATAGTAATTTGACAGGAAGCATACCTAGTCAACACCCATAGCTGAATGATCAATTTTATCATAACTAACCTCATGACCACTTGATTTGATGTTATGAGAAGAGCACAATATCATTTCTATGATATTCTTGCCAAAAATTCATGACATGATTTAAGCATGAGGAATCATAAAAACAAACACTAAATCAGGAATAGTCTATGAATAAAATGGCCTATTCTTTTAAAGAAGAATATTCTCTCCAGAAAAAAATGAAGTTTTCAACTATTTCATTCTTTTTGGGTCAACAATAAATATCCATGGAAACAGCAGTTAAGAAATCAAACTACGTATTGATTTGCAAATCTGCTGCAAAAGATCTCTTTGAAGTTTTAAAAAGCAAAGAGGTCACTTTGATAACTAGGGCGTGCCTGGCTCAAGCCATGGTATTTTCAATCACCTCAGACACATTTGAAAGCTGGAGAATGAAAAAGGGAGACAGAATTGATGCATTTGAATTGTTGTGTAGATAAAGAATACTGAATATATCTGGGACTACTGGATAAGAAAAAAATCTGTCCTAGAAGAAATCCAACTAGATTTTCTTTAGAGTGAGGATAGGAAACTTCATCTCCCTTACTTCGGACACATCATCAAAAAAAAAAAAGCTAGGAAAACTACATCATGTTTGATAAAGTAGAGGGTCATCAACACATCCTCAATAAGATGGATTCAAACAACATTGAAACAATGGAGTTAAACATACCAGTGGTTATGAAGAAGACATAAGACTGAGCAACATTCTGTCCTATTATGAGTCTGTACTGGCAGATTCAACTGCAACTAAAAACAAGAACATTCTCTCCAAAAATAGCACAAAATGAAAGAGAATGGAAGGCTGAGTAATGCTTCAGATTAAGAAAGAATAAAATGAAATGAAAACTAAATTCTATAAATTGTATAGGATTTCAATATATATGAAAATTTCTATAACTTATATATGAATTTAATTATATATGATGCAATATATGACTCTAGATTGTATCTAGATTGCCTCTGGAGTGTAAGGCAAGGGTGGGGTTGGGGAAGAAGGAGTGAATATAAAAGACAGTGTCCAGGCAATTGATGAAATTTGAATATGGACTCTGAATTAGACAGTGGTATTTATCTCTATTTTTTTAAAGTGTTTCAAAGCAAAGATGTCACTTTGAGAACTAAGATGTGCCTGACCCAAGCTGTGGTATTTCCAGTCACTACATATGCATGCATAAGCTGGGTGATGAATAAGGAAGACAGAAGAATTAATGCCTTTTAGTCATGGCATTGGCGAAGAGCATTGAATATACCATGGACTGCCAGAAGAAGGAACGAGTCTGTTTTGGAAAAAGTACAGCCAGAATGCTTCTTAGAAGCAAGGATGGCAAGACTTCATCTCACATACTTTGGACGTGTTATCAGGACAGACCAGTCCCTGCAGAAGGACATCATGCTTGGTAAAGCAGAGGGTCAGCGAATGAGAGGAAGACCCTCAATGAGATAAATTGACACAGTGGCTACAATGCTGGGCTCAAGTATAGCAATAGTTGTGAAAATGGTGCAGGACCAGATAGCGTTTTGTTCTGTTGTATCTAGGGTTACTATGAGTTGAAACTGACTCAACAGCACCTAACAAAAACAAAAACTCTTATCTTTACCTAATTTTCTTATTTTGATACTCTACTACGATTACGTAAAAACATGTCCTTGTTCTTTAAATGTATGCACTAAAGATATGCTGAGGTGTTAAGGCATACTGTTAACAACATAGTCTCAAAAAAATTAAGAAACATTATTAAATTTTTTTTTGCACTCATATATATGGGGGAAGAGAGAGAGGGAACACCAAAAGAACAAATATAAATACTTTATAAATCTCAGGAAAGGGTATTTTAAAGTTCTTCCTATAATTCGTACAATTTATTTTCTGTAATTTTGAAATTATATAAATAAACTTCAAAAAATAATTCTGAAGAGAATGACAATAATAGAAGGACATACCCAAGCTTATGGGTAGCAACTGAAAGAGTGCTTAGAAGGAAGTTATAACATTACATTTCTATAATGGAAAAGAAAAAAGGGTTAAAGCAAAGAGTTAAGTTTCAAAGTCAATCTATAAGAAACAAAAAGAATGTAGAAGAAAATAAAGAATAAAGACAAGAACAGAAATTAATAAAAAAAGTGGAAAAACAAAAGCAGAGAAAATCAAAAAAGGAAAAAGTTATTTATTTTATTAATAAAATATTCTAGCTATGGTAAAACTTCAAGAAAAATGAGATAGGTTACATACTGAGATATCAGAGTACAAAATAACACATCTCCTCTTATCAAAGAAGTGATAAGAGGATACTATAAATAACTTTGTGACAATTTAAAAGAAATAAACAAATTCTTCAAAATATGCGACTTCCCAAAGCTAATACAAGATGGAATACAATTTTTGAATGTCTGTATATATTTTAAAGAAATTCAATCCATAAACAAAAATCTTTACAGAAAGGAAACCCTGGGTTACAGATGGTTCCATCACTGAACGCTACCAAATATTTAAAAAAGAAATAAAAACAATTTTGCATAATTTTTCCAGGGAATTAAAAATAAAATAGATGAAACTCTTCCTCTTTTTTTAATACCAGCATTACTATTAATTAAAAATCTTGCAAGTACAAGTAATGTAGTAAAGGCAAAAAAGGAAAATTACACACTGATCTCAATTATGAATAGTGATTAGATTCTAAACAAAATATTATCAAATCAAATTTAGCAATATACAAATAATAATATAGCATGAACAAATGTGTTCATTTACTGTGTGCAGCATATTTACATATGTGAAAATTAATCAATGTAATTTGTTACCTTAACAGAATAAGAATAATCATGCAATCTTGATAAATGCAAGAAAGAACCCATTGAACAAAAGTAAGGCCAGTTCACAAGAAAAAAAAAAAAAAAAAACCTAGCAAAATAGTCTTAATTTGATATTGGGAATTCTCTTTATCTGATACAGTCTACTCAAACAAACAAAAACACATACACACACTCACAAACTAATGTAAATATCTTATTGAATGGTGATACGTTGAAAGATTTCCCCGATATCTAAAACAAAATGAGCATGCCTATTATCTTCAAGTCTATTCAACATTGTAATGGAGGGCCTACTCAATGGAATTAGGTAAAGAAATGACAATAATTGGATTCTTATTAATTACGTATGACAGAATTTTGTACTTAGAAGGGTAAAAATAAAAATATGTACAAAAAATTAAAAGATTAATTTAGCAATGTACTGGATACAAAGTTACTATGCAAAAATGAATTTGATTTTTATGTACCAGTAACAACTATATATGTATATATATAAAGTCTTTCCTAACAGCATAAAAAACAAACAACAAATACCTAGAAATAAATCAAAGGAAAAATGTACAGGGCTGCTATACTGATTTTTAGAACGTTGACAGTTATTAAAGATGTAAATAAATGGAGGATTTTCCTATATTTATTATGTTCATATATTGGAAGATGAAATGTTGTAAAGTTCTCAATTTCTCCCAAATTAATCTATAGAGTCAATGCAAGCCCCATCAAAATCCAAAAAGTTTTTTTTTAATTATTTTTATTTTATTTTGAACAATTTTAAAAACTGATTTAAAATTTGCGTGGAAATTAAAGACCAATAATAATCATGGAAATCTCAAAAAAGAACAAAGATGGAAGACTTAGATTCTCAGTTATTAAGACCTCCTACAAAGCTATAACAACTCAAAGACTATACGTTGGCATACGGATTGAAAAAAATAATTCAATAGAATTTCGAGATCAGAAACACACCAATATGTGTTCTGTCATCTGTGTAACTACTTGCAACAATAAAGATAAATCCTACAAATACATCATTGAACTAAAGTAACCAAACACAGGAATATATACTGAATGATTCCATTTATATGAAGTAAAAATATTAGCAAACTTAATCAATGCTGTTAAAAATAAGGACAGTAGTTACCTTTGAAAGTTGTTAGTGACTGAAGGAGTCATGATGCAGGCTTCTGGGATAAGTGATATCTTCTATATTCATCTAGTGTTGTTTACACTAATGCTTTTGTTTTGCCAAAATTTGGCAAATTGCAACTTACGTACAGTTTTCTATATGTATATTACATGTCTAAAAAATATTTTAAAATGCCATGGACTTTAACAATTTATTTTATACATAGTGCAGATATTACAATTTAATGGAATGAGACCTGGGGTTATTCAAAGAAACTCACTGAAATATTTTTATGGGCTTGCAGAGAGCAAGTTGGGAGAATTCTGGGCGTGAAAGGCTACTATGTATGGTACATCCATATTATGGAATTCTACTCAGCAATTGAAAGGAATGGAATATTGATACATTCAATAACTATTCCCAAGGTGTTTCAATTGGCTGGCACCTTCACATTTTTCAAGTATCTGCTCAAATTTCCCCTCCACAGAGTTTTCTCCAAAGGTTTCATCTTAAGTTTTGCTTCATTAAAATCCACTGTATACTTCTGTTTTCTTCACATCATATTAAAAATCTTAAATGATTTTACTTATTTTATAAATTTATGTGTTTACTTCTTATCTGTTCCTGACAGGAGCAAGGTCTCTGATGGACCGGCATTGACTATCTTTGTTTTAATTAATGTTGCCTGTGTTTAAAGCACACCTTGCATAAAGAAAACAAAAATGTGCAGTAAAGTGACATTTTTTTGTGTTGAAATTTTACACATGATGAAGTTGCATCTTTCACTGAGTCTTTTTCTTATGTTAAACATGGAAGTAAAATTATATATGTTGTTAGGTGCCGTTGAGTCTATTTTCGAATATAGTGAGCCCATGTGACAGAGTAAAACTGTGCCACAGGGTTTCCTAGTCTGTAATTTGTATGAGAGCAGGTCCCAAGTCTCTCGCCTATAGAGCCGTTGAGTGGGTTCAAACCATTAACTTTTTAGTTAGCAGCTGAGCACTTAACTGCTATGACATCAGAGCTCTTTAAAATTACATATAGTCAATATTAATCAAAAATACCTTTAACTATTGGTAATTACAAGGTAGAAATTTTGTATGTATGTAAGGTAACACTGTAGACTATATTAACCATTCTTCTAACTTTTCTTTAGTTACATTTTCTCCATGGCAGTCAATTAAATCTTCAATAAATCCTATTCAAAATTTTCATAATGATTTTCCAACTGGCATCTAAATTTCAAGCTTAATTATAACCATTTTTTGTTGTGGAACTATTCAAATTGCTTTCTCTCTCTCTCCTTATCTTTATTAGGAAGGAAAGAGTTTTTTTTTTTTTTTTGTAAACACAAATAACATCCAAAATTTTATTATTATATTCATGATTTTTTTTAAATGAAGAAAACAACAATTCCTCAAAAAACAAATCATTGCTTTTTATTCTCTAATAACCTTTTAATAATACAAAACATATACTATAAACAAAATTAAACAATCTAAAACTTGGATGTTAAACTTCTAAATGATTCTTGAATCACAGAAGATGAGTTTGGTTTAAGCAGCTGAGTCAGTGGTGATCTCGCTTTTGTATACAGTGAACAAGTAGGTCAGGTGTGGGAGAATCAAAATGATTTTTATTTTGGACAGGCTAAGTTAGAGATTCTTAAAGATTCAAACAGAATACTGAAAATAGTTGTTTATATGACTATAAAGCCCAGGTGAGATATCTGGCTGGAAATTAAAATTGGATGTTCTGGTAATGGCCTAAGATGGCAGGCAGCTTAGTCACACACACCATACCACTCCACCTACAGCAAAGAACCAAGAAACCAAGTGAAACAGATATAGATGACAATCTGGGAACACAGAACAGCAAATAGAAGGATGTCTTAGATCAAACAATGAAAGGAAGGAGAAACTTGAATGAAAGCAGTGAGCATAATTTATGGACTGTAAGTGCCATGCCAGCTAGCCCAGTGAAACTTGGCCACCTTAAGTCCAAGTGAACAGCTTTCCTGGGTGAGGAGCACAAGAAGGCAACTTTACTGAATCCCCAATAGAAGACAGAGATATGGTGAAAACAAACCTAGAGTGGAGCAATGTAAGCAGAGTGTGAACTGTATCTAAGAAAGGAAAGTGCCGGAAGACAGCAAAGACCTGTAGGGATAATACATTGGGAAGGGAGCAAGAAAACAGAGACAGAACTACTCGCCAGTAGCCGTCCTTGTTCATTTGAGCAGAGGTACTGGCTGAGTAGAGGATCACTGGGGTGGCAGTTAGAGATACCCCACCTGTCTGGACTCTGGACAACCCCTCCCTCATCACATTTAGTTGGGGCTCGGTCCTGATCGCTGGCTACATTCTGCTGAGGGTGCCCTGGTCCCATGCCAGAGACTCGGGGAACACATTCCCCCCTGCTCCCCTTTCTCCCTCCCTGTGACAAGCAGTGGTACCCCCTATCCCCAGCCCAGCAATCTGTGGCAAGCACTCACATGCTGTTGGACCCATGACTGGAAGCTCATGCCTGCTCTTCCCACTCTCGAGCTGCCCCACCCACATGGTGATCACTAGCATGCACTTCCACCACCAGACCCACAACGAGTAGTGCAAGACCTCCCACCTCTGCCATCCAGCCCATCCAGCAACCAGCCGTGCAAGTTTTGACTCCACCCTCCAGGTGATCCTTGATCCGTGTGCCCTTAACCTGACCAGCTGGCAACTGGCAGTGTGCACACATAGTGCCCAACCCAATGACTGGCAAGAACACCCTCAGCACTCATGTCCTAGTCAGACAGACACATCACCTTATCAGGTGGAACAACTCCAGTCATATCCTGATAGATGCCATCTGCACCTCTGCCAGAAAATGAGCAGGAGATCCTAGTAACCTTATCGAAACATCCGTCAACTGTGATGCTACACATCCCACACCCAAACAATTCCCGCAGGCTGTCTATACTTACACTGTAAATCACTTACACTGAAACTCCTTGATACCTCACCACCTACTGAGACTCCAATTTGTGCAGGCACAGCAGGCCTACCCTATCCAGTTGGGAATCACTGCGTCACAGCAGATATGGTGACACCCTTCCCTGACCTCCTGAGAACTCACTAACTGCTAGCACCAACCTAGAAGGATCCCACTGTCCCACAAGGGATGTGGAGGCACACTGACAACCCTACACTTGTCACTCAATATCAGGGAAAGAACCTGCTCTCCTGTCTCCACTCAATTCCATAAGATAAGGCATACAAGATTAACCACAGAGGATTTGCAGGTCAGTGAGACCCACCATATGCTCTAGAGAGAGAAAAGCATGCCCAGCCAACAGACACTACCAAATCACACATAGACCAGAACCACAAAACAACAATTAAAACAATACAAAGGAAGAAAAACATTCTAAATGAGAAAAGGGCCAGGTACATCAAATTAACAAAAAAAAAAAAATCAGCACAAAATAAGCATACATAAAATCAATGAAGAAATACACAAATGAACAATTAACCTTAATGCCTTGAAGACAACAGACAATAAAAAATCATATGAAGAAACAGTATAAGATGGCTCAAATAAGTGAGCAAATTAAAGGAAGGGAAAACTTTCCTGCAGAAGAAATGGTTATAGAACTACTTGATAAGGAATTCCAAAGACTTATATATAGGATCCTAAAGGAGATCAAGGAAAACACAGACAAAATTCTAGAAGAATTCAGGAAAACAATACAATAACAAACTGACAAAAAAGACAATTAGAAACTACAAAAAAAAAAATAGAAATCAATAAAAACAAACAAAAAAACCCAAACTCATTGCTATTGCGTTGATTCTGTCTCATAGCAGCACTATAGAACAGAGTAGAACTGCCCCATGGGGTTTCCAAGGAGTTGCTGGTGGATTCAAACTTCCAACCTTTTGGTTAGCAGCTGAACTCTTAACCACTATGCCACCAAGCCACTGCAGAAATCCAGAAGATTGACAATAAAGTATCGGAACTACATAACTCAACAAAAGGACCCAAACCAAACCCATTGTCATTGAGTAGATTCCAACTCATAGCGACCATAGAGAATGAAGTAGAACTGCTCCAGAGGGTTTCCAAGGAGCGGCTGGTTCATTAGAACTGCTGGCCTTTTAGTTAGCAGTGATAGCTCTTAACTACTGTGCCACCAGGGCTAAAACTAGAATTGAAATCAATGAAAGAAATAATCAGTGAGATAGAGGACAAATCCCTTGATACTAATTTGTTTGAGGAACAATCAGAAAAAATGAAGAAAAATGAAGACAGGCTAAGGGTTATGTGGGAAAGTATCAAGAGGAATAGTTTACACATTATAGGAATTCCAAAAGAGGAAAAAATAAAAATAGCATGAAGAGCATTTTTGAGGATTTATTGACAGAAAACATCCCCAATATCATGAAAGACGAGGTTTTCATCCAAGAAGCTCAACAAAGCCCATGTAGTACAAACCCCAACAGAAAAGCTACCAAGACATATCATAATTTAACTTGCCAAAGACAAAGACAAAGAAAGAATTCTGAGACCAGCTCATCAAAAATGAAATATCACCTACAAGGGGGCACCAATAACACTAAGTACTGATTCTGTGACAAAAACCAGGTACCCGAAAAGGAAATAAGATGGCTTGTATGAAACACTTAAAGAAAAGAATTGCCAATCAAGAATAATATATCCAGCAAAATTGTTTTTCAAATATGATGGCAAAACTAGGGCATTCCCAGGAAAACAGAAATTAAGGGAATTTGTAAAAACCAGACTAACCTTACAAGAAATGTTAAAAGGAGTCCTTTGGACAGAAAACCAATGACATCAGACAACAACCTGAGATTAAGACAGCCAACAGCATCACACGGATACCAGTTCATACAAAGAATTCACAAAAGTAAAATAAAGCTGCAAAACTGAAAACAGGGAACCAGAGAAGTCAATCTGTAAACAATGACAACTTCAAAACAAAAAGGGGGAATAAAGAGTGTAATTATAGAACTTTCACATGGAGAGGAAGTCAAGGTGATATCAAGATACAACCAATTGTTTGAAACTTAGGAAAATAAAGGTACATTTCATAGTAACCACAAAGAAAGTTAATTATACTCAGCAAAATAAAGAAGAAGAAAATCGAAGACCCAGTAAACAAAATCAGCAACAACCAACAACCAAGGATGTGAAAAGAAAATCCATAAACAAAAAGAACTCAGCCAAGAAAATTAAGGAGAACAAAGAAACCATTAACACCACAATATAAGATAAAATAATTAAATGTCAACAGTTCATTCATACCTATCAAAAATCACACTGAATAGAGATAGTTTAAATATACAAGTCAAGAGACAGAGTGGCAGAATGGATCCAAAAAACAAACAAAAAACATACATGATCCATTAACATCCTGCCTACAAAAGATACGTTTAGTAACAAATACATAAATAAGTTAAAAATCAAAGATCAAACATAGTGAAAATGCCAATACTACTAAAAGCATTCTATAAATATAAAGCAATCCTGATCCCCATCCCCACAACGTTCTTTCATGAAATGGAAAAACTAATCTCCAACTTTATATGGAAAAGAAGGAGCCCTTGAACAGCTATAGCAATATTGAGGTCAAAACTTACTCTACATCTACTAAGATCAAAACAGGCTGGTACTGGTTTAATGATAGACACATAGACCAATGGAATACTAACAACTGTAAAGAATACTGAGGAGTCTATGAAACGGCTTATAACATGGATGAAGCTGACGGACATATGCTGAGTGAAATAAGCCAATCACAAAAAGACAAATATTATATAGTCCCATTATTATAAAAAGGCGAGAACAGATATACTTTCAGAAGGCAAAGTCCTTTGATGGTTACCAGGAACGGAAGGGGGAATCACTTTCTAGATAGTAGACACTTGCTACTTTTGGCGATGGGAAAGACAGTCCCAAATATGGGTGAAGGCAGCACAAATTGACCAAGGTAAATAAACACACTAAGAAGTACACCAGAAAAAGGGACAATTTTAGTAAATACTGAAACATACACAATTTTACAACAACAGTTTAAACAACCAAAAACCATGTGTGTGGTTACATAGATGGATGCATATATGTGTATAGGAAGGCATATTCAAGGAAATGCAGGTCCAAGTATAGGTGCATCTGTACATGCAAGTACAGATGTATCTGTAACTGTATGTATACACCTTTGTGTTTGCTGCACATGTGTACACATATGCAGAAAACCACACGGGGGCACAATGACAGATGCTTCCTAGACATATCCAAACAACTCGTGCGATTGGTTTACTGAGTCAGAAGGCTTGGGACTATAGTGTCAGGGTTAAAAGTTAGTCAATTGTCATAACATAGTTCACAAAGATGATGTTCTATATCCAAGTTTAGTGAGTAGTGTCTGGGGTATTAAAAGCATGTGAGTGGCCATCTAAGATACAACTATTGTCTCTATTCGAATGGAACAAAAGAGAATTAAGGAAATCAAAGGCTCAAAGAAGAAACTAGTCCATAGGACTTATAGCCCACAGAAATCACAGCTTCTTCTAACCTGAGACCCAAGAACTATATTGTGCCCAGCTAATGCTACTGGCTATTTTGACCAGGGACACAAAAGAAGGTCCCAGAAAGAATGGAAGAAAAATGTAGAACAAAACTCAAATTCCTGAAAAAAAAAAAAAAAAAGCCAGACCTACTGGACCAGATAAGGTTAGAGGAACCCTCAAGACAATCACCCTAAAATATCCTTTGAACTTGAAATTGGAGTTATTTCTGTAGGTCACTATTTAGCCAAATATTAAATGATTGGCTTACAAAATAAGCAGCGTCACCCATGAGTAATGTGCTCATGGGTGATACTATCAGAGACCAAATCATCAGCAGTTACCCAAAAGCAAAGATGAGAAGGCAAGGAGGGGGAAGGAAGCTAGATCAATGAAGATGGAACAAACAGAATGGAAATAATAAGAATGCTGACATATTGTAAAAATTATAATCAATGGCACTGGAACAATTTGTATAAAAATTGTTAAAGAGGAACCTAATTTGCTATGCAAATTTCCACCTAAAACACAATAAATTATTATTAAAAAAATTGTATGATCTTCCCTTTAGAGCCAGTATATAAAATGTGGATATGTATGCTAATCACTAAGAGAATAAAAAAAAAAAAACAAAAAACTGACCATTGGCACTGAAAAAAAAAAAATTGGCACTGAGTCTTGGGAAATTCAATATTTATAGTTGGGAAAAATAGAAAGAGTTAATAAAAGAGAATGGGAAATGGGAAGGAGAAAACCAGTAGGGTGTGAGATTTTCATGCAATCCCTAGTTCAATGCTTAATTTTTCCTGAACATTTCCTTGATATATGTGGTGGAAATGGATACATTTCTACTTTAGTCTCTCTCTCCATTCCCTTAACTCTCTCCCTTCCTCTCCCTCTCTCATCCCTTCCCTCTCTCCTTCACTCTCTATATACGTATATGCTTGTGCATACTTGTGTGTGTACTGGGTGTGTGGGTGTGTGGTGGGTGTGGGTGTGGGTGTGTGTGTGCACATGTACCCATAAAACCCATTGTCACCGAGTCACTTCTAACTCATAGTCACCCTACAAGGCATAGCAGGACTGCCCCATAATGTTTCCAAGGAGCAGCTGGTGGATTTGAACTGCCGACCTTTTGGTTAGCAGCCAAAAGCTTAAATCACTGTGCCACCCGGGCCCCAATGCATGTGTACACTGGGTAAAAGTGAAAATGCTGTCACTGTCAAAAATATTTTAAAACTCACTCTGCAGTACTTATTTCTAAATCTTACGCATTTGTACTCCATCATTAAAACTTATATATTAATCTCTGACAAGCTAACTGTATTCTTTGATTATTTGAGGCTCAGTTTTTCTTTCAATAAACACTGAGACTACTGAACAATGTTGAATACTTTTGAGATAACTTGAATCTCACATTTTTTGTCAATAAATTGCTATCAACATAAAAAAAGGGGCTATTTTAATCATTTCCTTCTCAATTGTTTACGCCAACGGCCATTGTCCTTCAAAGTACATCTTTTCCTTTCATGCAGCATGGAGTAAACGTCAAATAGTATATATTCTTGGTACTATTGTGTCTAAGTGGGTTACATTTTCCAGGAAAGGCAATTTAGGTATGGAATTAGATTTAATTTCTTATACATAATACATGCTATTATGTCTTTGGGGACTAGAGACTACATTCATATTCTAGATATTAATGCACCACAAAGATTATCCTGCAAAGTTGATGCAATTTGGACTTAACTCATGATAGATAAAATATTCAAGATTTCTAAAAAATAAAGAGCATTCACAAATTATGCCATCCTTATTTACATGCCAAATAATATTCTCAAATTAATTCATTTTGGGAAAAATCAACAGTAGGAAATTGTTTCAAGGAAAATTTTCTTGTGATTTTCTGTTCAGCAGTTTGGGCCTTTTTCTGTATAAAATAATTTAATTTTATACTATCAGTCTATGGTTGCATTAAATATAATTAAGATCAAATTGAATTTTTCATTAGGAATATTTTGTTTACATGTATAATTTTGTTTTTTCATGGTGGTTTGTATAACTATGTGTATCTCCTTTATGGGTTTAATGTTAAAATATTATTATATGGTAGGATTAGTATTAAATTGAAATGAGAAGTTAAACTGTTATTAGAATTAGATGTTCCTCACTTTTTTTAGTCATAAATGCTTCTATCTGTTTATATATATACACACATATTATTTTATACAATTTGAAAATCGCTTTTTTGAGACTGCAGACACAGAAGCAGATTATTTAAAAATGAATAACAAAAGTTTGGATGCTTATACTATTTTTATAATGAACTGGCATTCAAACAATTTTTGAATGCATGTTATGTAAAAGCTACAGTAGTTTCTTCTAGGAATATAAAGATGAGTAATATATGGCCCCGGACATCAAGGATATAAAAATTAGGGAATAATGTGTGTATGTATCTAACCATATCTCATAATGATAAAGGTTATGCCAGTGATATGCACAAAGCTTGATGGAATGCAGAGGTAAAAATAGTTAGTTGTCTCTTTGATATTTGGGAATGACTTCCAAGAAAAGGCAGGTCTTATAAATGAATATCATTTCACTAGTCTGAAAGGGAGAGAAGATCAATAGGGAACAGCATGAGTCATATAGATATAGGATACAAGACTGGGACTTACTTATTATTAGACCTGCTATGATTCCAGGTATATACAAATATTTACAAAAATCAATGTATTAAAATGGCAAGATCACCAAGACAGAAACATTGAAAAGGGACTGGGGGTAGGGTGATAAGGGATTGAAATGAGAGAAGATTTAAGAAAGGAAATTAGGGTAACAGTTTTATTGCCATTAAGTTCTCTATTAAGGAATTTAGACCTCTGTAGCCAATATGAATGAATATCATTATGAAGAACAGGAATTCCAGAATACTTAGTTGAGCTCATGCAGAATGCATACATGGATGAAGAGGAAGTTGTTGGACTGAACAAAGGGGAAAATGCATAGTTCCAAACTAGACAAGTTATGCAGCAGGGTTATATTCTTTCGTCTTACTTATTCAGCCAACCTGTACGCTGAAAAATTAATCCTAGAACCTGGAGTATATGAGGGAGCATATGGCATCAGGATTGGAGAAAAACTCATTAACACCCTCTGAAAATGACACAAGCTTGCTGAAATTAAAGATGACTCGACTCACTCACTGATGAAGGTAGAAGACTACCATCTTCAGTGTGGATTATACCTGAACATGAAGAAGGCAAAAATCCTCACAACTGAAATGATAAACAATATCATGATAAATGGAGAGAAAATTGAAGTTGTCAATGACTTCATTCTACTCGGTTCAACAATCAACACCCATGGAAGCGGCAGTGAATACCAAATGATGTATTACATTGGGAAAATCTTCTACAAAAGACCTCTTTAAAGTATTAAAAAGCAAAGATGTCACTTTGCGGACTAAGGTGTGCCTATCCATGCCGTGATCTTTTCATCACTTAATATGCATGTGAAAGCTTGACAATGAAAAAGGAAAGCAGAAGAAGAAAAGATGTGTTTAAATCGTAGTGTTCAGGAGAGTATTAAATTAAATATACTATGGATTCCCAGAACAAACAAATCAGTTTGGAAGAAAGGCAACCAGAGTGATCCTTAGAAGATAGGATAGTAAGACTTCAGCTCGTTTACTTTAGACAAGTCATTAGGGAAAACCAATCACTGGAAATAGACATTATGATCAATAAAGCAGAATGTCAGCAAAAACAAAGGAAACTCTCAATGAGATGAGTTAACTCAATAGCTGTGAAAATGGACTCAAACTTCGCAAACATAATGAAGATGGCACACGACTGGGCAAAGGTTCCTTCTGTTATACATAAGGTCAGCATAAACTGGAGCCGACTCAACAGCAGGCAATATTAAGTTCCATAACGTTTTAAACTGTGTGTTTTAAGTGATTATGGAAGATTTAGGAAAAGAAAAAGCGGACATGGCTTGCATAATGCAAGAGAAAGGACTTGTGGTGTAAACGAGGCTATTAAAATTCCAGTGTGAGATTAAGACACAGGCAATGAGAGAAGGGTGGAGAAAATAAAGTCAATACGTGTGTTTTAAGAGAAAATCAACAGAGAAGTTTTTCCCAGACCGTTGAATTCATTTATTTAACCAATATTTTATCAACTTCTATAATGTGCAAGAAAATCGTGCTATAATCCATAGTAGGTATGTAACATGTCTCTGCTATCCTCAAGGAACTAAAAATCTATTACAAATTTACAACCTAGTAAATCTCAAATTATATCTGAATTGATTTTAATTATTATATTTAAACTTTTTTGAAGCAATTAGATTGTTCTTTTTATTATATTTCCTTTGTATAGCTGATCTTTAAATTGTATCTGAAATCCTTTACAAACGCAAGCATATAATAATAAAGACTGTCTTATCTTTGTAGCATATAAAGCAATATATAATAAAATGTCAAGTGCAGCTACAAAGTAATGGAAAATGCATGATTAGGCCAATTGTCCTAAGTGAAACGAATCAGGTAATGATTTTTGAGAGTTTGTCTTCTTTATGCTTACTTAAATGGTTTTCTTTAGTGAATACCCTTGCTGTTTTGGAAACATAAGACTAGTGTATACATATACATACATACACACGTGTGTGTATGTATTATATATATACACACACACCTATACGTATACATATACACTTATATTTAACCAAAATATTATGAGAAGCAAGTTTTCCTTTCAGCACCATTTTCAGTTCTATTTGATTAAGAAAATGTGGATATACTGAAGATGGAGAATTTTCGGTTTTGTTTGATAATCAATATTCAGAAATTTTATTATAAAAATTTTATATAATTAGAAATATTTTGGTGTTTCACCCATTTAAATAAATTCTAGTTATTTACTGGTTCTGGAATAGCCTTCTCACAAGAATGTCTCAGAAATTATTTAACATATGTGGTAAAGACATTGCAATTTGATTTTCTGGAAACCTGATTTTCCTATTTTTATTTTATAGCAATTAAATCTAAAAAAAATTACAAACATTAAGATAGTGAACGTCTTAATATTCTCTTCAGCACAAAGCTGGCAGTGTTTTTTGTCTTCCTTTCCAAGGATTTGCATTGCAATGATTCTATAAATCTTTCTTAACTTCTGCAAGGATGGTTAATCTTTAGAATGCCAATGAAAACGAACGTGTGGGACAGGTAATTCCTATGTGGCAAACCTATTTGCACACCGCCATCAGCATGCAATGACAAGATATAAAAACTGTCAGAGCAATTCATGTGAAGAGCATCACACCAAATAACATCATAGGGGATCCATGTCACCAACAATAACACATTTTTTTCTGACCTCTTTAATGCTACATGTTCAATAAACTATTCATTTGATTGTATACTATAAAACTACACTTTATTCAAACCATGCCATGTGTTTATGCCAATAAACACACACACATACACCCTAATTTCCAGTACATTAAATTCTAATGAGAAGAAATATGAGTCATAGGCAGAACTGGAGTTTCCCCTGTAGAAGCGAACCTTTATTAACCCATGGCACTGCTGTAGTCATTCTAGCCAGCAATTCCACAGACACTTAAATCTAAATCAGCTAATGGTCCTTGTCAGCAGTCTGCAGTTCTAGGGATGCTGCAAAGTATTTCTTTCTTGCAGTCACAGAGAGCCTTGGCTGGAGTGAAGGGTACTGAGAGACTTGGGCATGTGTCATCAATGAAATATATAGGATTTCTAATGTACATCTCCTAGAAACCGTTATTAATCCCAAGTTTCTCAGTCTGAAAGTGTAGTAGCTGCCAAAAGAAAATATTGGTAGCGGCAGTTAGAGCAACCTAGGCTTAGAAGGTAAATGTCCTCCAGGCTTAGATAGTTGATTGTTACAGATAATACAAAAAAAAAAAAAAAAAAAAAATTCTATTTTCTGGACATGCACCTGTTTTAAAACAATATTAGATATTTTTAATGCAATGTCTTTGTTACTACAGCACAATATTTAACTAAACATTACAGTCTATTACATTTGTGTATTTATTGAAACAAAATTATTTAGAAGTTCAGCAATATTGGGCAAGTTACTGAATGTGTTTGACTTTAGTTTCATCTGTAAAATAAGGATAATAATGCATACTATATGAGTTGTTACGATTAAATGTGTAAATGTTTTGAAAGTTCTTAAAACAGTGTCTGGCACATAATAGGCATGGTAAGTGTGAATGATATATACATAAACTAAAGAGCAGAGGCATAGCCCAGGTAACAAACGCTAGGGGCAATCTCTAAGTTTGTGCCCTCCTCCCCACCTCCCACCCCCGCCGTCGATGGGGGAGGGATGGATGTAATTCGACGAATGGGGGTTGATGATTCTCAGGACTTATGTGTGTGGGGGCAAATGCCCCTCTCTGCCTCACTTCCCTATGCCTCTGCTAAGGTTAGAATTAAAGAAAATGAATCACAGAAACATCTATTTAAATGCCTGCTTAACTAAGTAGATGGGATGAGGCAGATCCCAGCTCTCTCAGGTACAAGCTCAGGGTCCTTGAACAAATTGTTTAACCTTGCTAAACCTCACCTGTGAAACGGGAATACTGTTTGGTTGATAGAGATAACTCTGGGAATTAAAAGAGTGAGTTCGTGTCATATACTAGATTGAACAAAATAGATGGTCAGTTTAGAAGAGCTAATGTTACCTAGCTTCTCTTGTCACTAATTAGTTCTGGGCTCATGTCTGGGTTACTTTCTACTTGTCATCCATGTGACCTCTGCTGAACCCTATTGAAACTTCTAGCCGTACTTTGACAGCAAAAGCCTTTCTAGATAGTGTTTCTGTAACGCAGGCCTAGTGGAAATGAAACTGGTAAAAAGAAAAACCTCAGGGTGCTATAGCCAGAGGCATGCCTGAACATATAACCCAGGAAGTTACATAGAATCAATGAGTTTTGAAAAGTAGAGAAGACTTAGAATTCAACTTAGAGGTTATTCCTTTCCCATCAAAAGCAAGGTTCAAAGAGGATTTGTAGAATGAATGTGATGCATTTCTATATGGTACAAAACTATAGAGGTACAGTTGGTGAAGTCTACATTTGAAGTCTGAAGAGGAAGCAATTACAGACAGAAAGAATGAAGTTAGTCTCCAAGCACCAACGTAAGACTATGACCATTTAGACCCAGACCAGTTTGCAGTACTGCAAAAAGATCACTAGAAAACAGAGAGCATGGATGTAAAAGAAGATATGCCATAGAGAACTAGATAACAACATTGATCTTAACTACACCTAAGTGAATGCTATTTCTTAATATAAAGAGCTATGTGTTAACCTGATAGTCATGCTAAATGTTACGTGGTCATGTTTGACTAAGAAATTGTGAGTACTTTTACTGCGTATATATGCACTGTATGCATAGGAGATAATCTTTAAACCTTAAAACTATCTCCCAAAGTCTTCTTTGAACCAAATTATGGCTTATTTTAGTTAGCAAAGTACATCTGCTTTGAGCATTGTACTCTTTTAAGGAATTAACTATGTGAAATAAAATTGACAAAGGGAACTCCAAAGGTTGGATAGGAAGTAATGGTGGTGGAATAATTGGAAAATGATAATCAGAATGACAACACAACTTGAAGCATGTAACCAATGTCATCGAATTGCACATGTAGGAATTGTTGAAGTGTTGTATCTTTGGCTGTGTGTACTTTCACTAAAATAAAAAATAAAAGAGAGAATATATACAGCATGCAACAATCTGTGTAAACACTCAAACAGAAAAATATTGACTATTTAAAAAAACGTTTAAGGTTATAGATCACCCACAATAGAAACACTGGTGATGTAGTTAGTGGTTAAGAGCTACATCTGCTAACCAAAATGTCGGCAGTTCAAATCCACCAGGCACTCCTTGGAAACTCTGTGGGGCAGTACCACTCTGTGCTATAGGGTCACTATGAGTCGAAATTGACTCGGCAGTGACCTTTTTTTTTTTTTTTTTTAAATAAATCGTAATAAAATAGGATCTGGGGGCAGGGAATGGGATCAAGAATGAAGGCGAAAAACAAAATCAAATGAGAAATTTCTATATTAATTGATAAAAACAATGAGATATGACTTTAAAGTGTGATAAACTTGGCTTTCCCCTTTCCTACTTTTGAAGTAGGAAAAAATAGGGTAAGAAAAAAGTATAGAGGGAGTGGGGAAAATTTGGAGGAAAAAGTTACACATTAAGCTTTGGATGTGCCCAGTAGAAAGTTTTTAAAATTCTGGACAGGACTTGAGAAAATCCTTGACTCCAATATCTTCATCTGTAATGAGAAAACACTTACCACATATGGTGCAAATAAATTCTGTAGCATATGCAAAAATGCTAATCCTGCCCCTACACTTAGCTCAATAAATGAGAACCTTACCTAACTATTCCTAAAGTTTTGCTCCTGTGATGATATCTGTTTGTGCATCGACAAATTGAAAATTCCACTGTCAGACTGCAAAATTTGCCTTATTTGCAGTAATTAGTATTCTTAACTTGCTGTTGATTATTTCTCAACTTTTTAATTTATTTATTTATTTTACCAGATGTAGTTCTCTATGCAGGACTTTACTGGCCTTGAGCCCCTTGTTTTTGCTATTACCTGATAATTTCACTCAGTTTACCACCTTTCCTCCGTACTTGTCAATTGCCAACAAACCCATTTGCCTTAACTACCAAAACTAATCACTTCATCAATCAATGTAACCCATGTAAACCTTCCAAAAACCAAACCAAACCCATTGCCATTGAGTTATATCAGACTCATGATGACCCAATAGGGTAGAGTAGAACTGCCCCATAGGGCTTCCAAGGCTATCATTTTTATGCAAGCAGACTGCCACATCTTTCTCCTGTGGAGCTTCTACTGGGCTCAAACTGCCAACCTTTTGGTTAGCAGCTGAGTGCTTTAGGCAGTGCACCACCAGGGCTCCTTCATGTTAAGCTTAGAAAACTGAATTTTTTACTGTGGGAAAGATGTCATTCTCCATGCACTTTCCTGGCTTGAAGTCACTGGAATTTCACATTCTGGTCAATTCTGGTTAGTTAAGAAAAATGATAGATTCTTAAGATTGTTTTAAATCATTTAATACAAAGAAGAGAAAAGCAAGTCTTTGAAAAGTAAATTCTTAGATATAAAAGCAGGGAAAATGCTCTCAGGATCTCAGGACTAGCTTTCCACAATGGATTATCTGATGTAATAACAAAAGCACAAACAACAAAAGACAAAATAAATAAATGGAACTGCATAAAAATTAAGAATTTTGTTCATCAAAACACTTTACTAAGACTGCGGAAGATGGCAGACTAGGGAGACGCTACCTCGGATCCCTCTTGCAACAAAGAATCAGAAAAACAAGTGAATCAATCACGTACATAACAATCTACGAACCCTGAACAACAAACACAGGTTTAGAGATGGAAAGCGAACAAATACAGGGGAAGCAGCAATTGTTTTCAGAGCCTGGAGCCAGCGTACCAGTCAGGTAACCTTTGGCGCCCAATTTGGGCAGAGCCCAGGGGAGCAGACAGCACAAACAAGGGGCCCAGCCCTACCCCCCGAACTCACCCCGGGAGGGGGCCCAGCCAGTTCAAGCGGGCGGCGTGGGGACGCAGCCGGTGGGAGAAGTCCCTGGGAGGCAGAGACTGGTCTTGGAGCGGGGAGAGCAGCATCCCAGCCGGGACACGCGGTCACGGCACAAGCACGGGGAGCTGCTCCACTTAGGTGAACTAACCCCAGGAGGGGGCCCAGCCAGTTCACGGAGGTGGCACGGCAACCCGGCTGGCGGGAGGAGAAGTCCCTGGGAGGCAGCGACTGATTTTGGAGTCCAGAGTGCACCATCCCAGCAGGGGAACCTTGACGTTGGGCGTGGGGCTGGCAGCGGAGGATCTGACCTTGACTTCAGCGGGCCAGACCCTCCGGGGGCAATCTCCACACAGCCAGCACACATAGGCGACACGCCCAGCGGGAATCTCAGATATAATAGTCATTCCAAGCAAGACAAGCAACTCTGGCTATATTCTGAGGTGCTACTCTCCTATCTCTCTGATCCCTCCCCCACCCTCCCCAGGCGGCTTCATTTACATCCGAATTGCCTGAGCCAGAGGGAGAACGGCTCCTCTGGCTCCGCGGTGGCTTTGCTTCCCCCCCACCTTTTTTTTTTCTTTTGGTCTTTTCCTAATCCACTCTTTCGACCTGAGAGAAGGAACAACAACAACAATAAAAAAAAAAATCCAGGGACCAAAACTCCACCCCTAATTGGACTAAAAACACAGAACCAGCTACAGCCAAGCACATACGATCCAAACCTCAGACTTTCATCCTTACAGGGAACAAGGTGGCAGTTATAATCCAAAGGCAATTCTGATAGAGATCTGACTGCATTTTTTTTAGCAGATTTTCTGGAAAAACTAGTTTCCCAGTGATGGCTCAGAGACAGCAGTCCATATCAACCACATAAAGAAGCAGACCATGACAGCTTCTCCAACCCCCCAAACAAAAGAATCAAAGTCTTTCCCAAATGAAGATACAATCCTGGAATTATCAGATACAGAATATAAAAAACTAATTTACAGAATGCTTAATGATATCACAAATGAAATTAGGATAACTGCAGAAAAAGCCAAGGAACACACTGATAAAACTGTTGAAGAACTCAAAAAGATTATTCAAGAACATAGTGGAAAAAATTAATAAGTTGCAAGAATCCATAGAGAGACAATATGTAGAAATCCAAAAGATTAACAATAAAATTACAGAATTAGACAATGCACTAGGAAGTCAGAGGAGCAGACTCGAGCAATTAGAATGCAGACTGGGACATCTGGAGGACCAGGGAATCAACACCAACATAGCTGAAAAAAAATCAGATAAAAGAATTAAAAAAAATGAAGAAACACTAAGAATCATGTAGGACTCTATCAAGAAGGATAACTTGTGGGTGATTGGAGTCTCAGAACAGGGAGGGGAGACAGAAAACACAGAGAAAATAGTTGAAGAACGCCAGACACAAAACTTCCCTGACATCATGAAAGATGAAAGGATATCTATCCAAGATGTTCATCGAACCCCATTTAAGATTGATCCAAAAAGAAAAACACCAAGACATATTATCACCAAACTCGCCAAAACCAAAGATAAACATAAAATTTTAAAAGCAGCCAGGGAGAAAAGAAAGGTTTTCTTCAAGGGAGAATCAATAAGAATAAGTTCAGACTACTCAGCAGAAACCATGCAGGCAAGAAGGGAATGGGATGAAACATACAGAGCACTGAAGGAGAAAAACTGCCAGCCAAGGATCATATATCCAGCAAAACGCTCTCTGAAATATGAAGGAGAAATTAAGATATTTACAGACAAACACAAGTTTAGAGAATTTGCAAAAATCAAACCAAAGCTACAAGGAATACAAAAGGATATTGTTTGGTCAGAAAACCAATAATATCAGATACCAGCACAACACAAGGTCACAAAACAGAACATCCTGATATCAACTCAAATAGGGAAATCACAAAAACAAACAAATTAAGATTAATTAAAAAAAAAATACGCATAACAGGGAATCATGGAAGTCAATAGGTAAAAGATCACAATAATCAAAAAGAGGGACTAAATACAGGAGGCATTGAACTGCCATATGGAGAGCGATACAAGGCGATACAGAACAATACAAGTTAGGTTTTTACTTAGAAAAATAGGGGTAAATAATAAGGTAACCACAAAAAGGTATAACAACTCCATAACTCAAGATAAAAGCCAAGAAAAACGTTTAACGACTCAACAAACGTAAAGTCAAACACTACGAAAATGAGGATCTCCCAATTTACTAAGAAAAACATCTCAGCACAAAAAAGTATGTGGAAAAATGAAATTGTCAACAACACACATAAAAAGGTATCAAAATGACAGCACTAAAAACTTATTTATCTATAATTGCGCTGAATGTAAATGGACTAAATGCACCAATAAAGCGACAGAGAGTCACAGACTGGATAAAGAAACACAATCCGTCTATATGTTGCCTACAAGAGACACACCTTAGACTTAGAGGCACAAACAAACTAAAACTCAAAGAATGGAAAAAAATATAGCAAGCAAAAAAGAAGAGGAGTAGCAATATTAATTTCTGATAAAATAGACTTTAGACTTAAATCCATCACAAAGGATAAAGAAGGACACTATACAAGGATAAAGAAGAACACTATATAATGATAAAAGGGACAATTGATCAGGAAGACATAACCATATTAAATATTTATGCACCCAATGACAGGGCTGCAAGATACATAAATCAAATTTTAACAGAATTGAAAAGTGAGATAGACACCTCCACAATTATAGTAGGAGACTTCAACACACCACTTTCGGAGACGGACAGGACATCCAGTGAGAAGCTCAATAGAGACACGGAAGACCTACTTACAACAATCAACCAACTTGACCTCATTGACTTATACAGAACTCTCCACCCAACTCTTGCTAAGTATACTTTTTTTTCTAGCGCACATGGAACATTCTCTAGAATAGACCACATATTAGGTCATAAAACAAGCCTTTGCAGAGTCCAAAACATCGAAATCTTACAAAGCATCCTCTCAGACTACAAGGCAATAAAACTAGAAATCAATAACAGAAAAACTAGGGAAAAGAAATCAAATACTTGGAAAATGAACAATACCCTCCTGAAAAAAGACTGGGTTATAGAAGACATCAAGGAGGGAATAAGGAAATTCATAGAATGCAACGAGAATGAAAATACTTCCTATCAAAACCTCTGGGACACAGCAAAAGCAGTGCTCAGAGGCCAATTTATATCGATAAATGCACACATACAAAAAGAAGAAAGAGCCAAAATCAGAGAACTGTCCCTACAACTTGAACAAATAGAAAGTGAGCAACAAAAGAATCCATCAGGCACCAGAAGAAAACAAATAATAAAAATTAGAGCTGAACTAAATGAATTAGAGAACAGAAAAACTATTGAAAGAATTAACAAAGCCAAAAGCTGGTTCTTCGAAAAAATTAAAAAAATTTATAAACCATTGGCCAGACTGACTAAAGAAATACACGAAAGCAAAAAAATAACCCGAATAAGAAACGAGATGGGCCACATCACAACAGACCCAACTGAAATTAAAAGAATCATATCAGATTATTATGAAAAATTGTACTCTAACAAATTTGCAAACCTAGAAGAAATGGATGAATTCCTGGAAAAACACTACCTACCTAAACTAACACAATCAGAAGTAGAACAACTAAATAGACCCATAACAAAAAAAGAGATTGAAACGGTAATCAAAAAACTCCCAACAAAAAAAAGCCCTGGCCCAGATGGATTTACTGCAGAGTTCTACCAAACATTCTGAGAAGAGTTAACACCACTACTACTAAAGGTATTTCAGAGCATAGAAAAGGACGGAATACTACGCAACTCATTCTATGAAGCCACCATATCCCTGATATCAAAACCAGGTAAAGACACCACAAGAAAAGAAAATTACAGACCTATATCCCTCATGAACACAGATGCAAAAATCCTCAACAAAATTCTAGCCAATAGAATCCAACAACATACCAAAAAAAATAATCCACCATGACCAAGTGGGATTTATACCAGGTATGCAAGGCTGGTTTAATATCAGAAAAACCATTAATGTAATCCATCACATAAATAAAACAAAAGACAAAACCGCATGATCTTATCAACTGATGCAGAAAAGGCATTTGACAAAGTTCAACACACCCATTTATGATAAAAACTCTTACCAAAATAGGAATTGAAGGAAAATTCCTCAACATAATAAAGGGCATCTATGCAAAGCCAGCGGCCAATATCACTCTAAATGGAGAGAACCTGAAAGCATTTCCCTTGAGAACGGGAACCAGACAAGGATGCCCTTTATCACCGCTCTTATTCAACATCGTGCTAGAAGTCCTAGCCAGGGCAATTAGGCTAGACAAAGAAATAAAAGGCATCCGGATTGGCAAGGAGGAAGTAAAATAATCTCTATTTGCAGATGACATGATCTTATACACAGAAAACCCTAAGGAATCCTCCAGAAAACTACTGAAACTAATAGAAGAGTTTGGCAGAGTCTCAGGTTATAAAATAAACATACAAAAATCACTTGGATTCCTCTACATCAACGAAAAGAACACCGAAGAGGAAATAACCAAATCAATACCATTCACAGTAGCCCCCAAGAAGATAAAATACTTATGAATAAGTCTTACCAAGGGTGTAAAAGACCTATACAAAGAAAACTACAAAGCTCTACTACAAGAAATTCAAAAGGACCTACTTAAGTGGAAAAACATACCTTGCTCATGGATAGGAAGACTTAACATAGTAAAAGTGTCTATTCTACCAAAAGCCATCTATACATATAACGCACTTCCGATCCAAATTCCAATGTCATATTTTAAGGGGATAGAGAAACAAATCACCAATTTCATATGGAAGGGAAAGAAGCCTCGGATAAACAAAGCATTACTGAAAAAGAAGAAGAAAGTGGGAGGCCTCATTCTACCTGATTTCAGAAGCTATTATACAGCCACAGTAGTCAAAACAGCCTGGTACTGGTACAACAACAGGCACATAGACCAATGGAACAGAATTGAGAACCCAGATATAAATCCATCCACGTATGAGCAGCTGATATTTGACAAAGGCCCAGTGTCAGTTAATTGGGGAAAAAGTAGTCTTTTTTAACAAATGGTGCTGGCATAACTGGATATCCATTTGCAAAAAAATGAAACAGGACCCATACCTCACACCATGCACAAAAAGTAACTCCAAGTGGATCAAAGACCTAAACATAAAGACTAAAATGATAAAGATCATGGAAGAAAAAATAGGGACAACCCTAGGAGCCCTAATACAAGGCATAAACAGAATATAAAACATTACCAAAAATGATGAAGAGAAACCAGATAACTGGGAGCTCCTAAAAATCAAACACCTATGCTCATCTAAAGACTTCACCAAAAGAGTAAAAAGACCACCTACAGACTGGGAAAGAATTTTCAGCTATGACATCTCCGACCAGCCCGTGATCTCTAAAATCTACATGATTCTGTCAAAACTCAACCACAAAAAGACAAACAACCCAATCAAGAAGTGGGCAAAGGATATGAACACACACTTCACTAAAGAAGATATTCAGGCAGCTAACAGATACATGAGAAAATGCTCTCGATCATTAGCCATTAGAGAAATGCAAATTAAAACTACAATGAGATTCCATCTCACACCAGCAAGGCTGGCATTAATCCAAAAAACACAAAATAATAAATGTTGGAGAGGCTGCGGAGAGATTGGAACTCTTATACACTGCTGGTGGGAATGTCAAATGGTACAACCACTTTGGAAATCTATCTGACGTTTTCTTAAACAGTTAGAACTACCATACAACCCAGAAATCCCACTCCTCGGAATATACCCTAGAGATACAAGAGCCTTCACACAAACAGATATATGCACACCCATGTTTATTGCAGCTCTGTTTACAATAGCAAAAAGCTGGAAGCAACCAAGGTGTCCATCAATGGATGAATGGGTAAATAAATTATGGTATATTCACACAATGGAATACTACGCATCGATAAAGAACAGTGACGAATCTGTGAAACATTTCATAACATGGAGGAACCTGGAAGGCATTATGCCGAGTGAAATTAGTCAGAGGCAAAAGGACAAATATTGTATAAGACCACTATTATAAGATCTTGAGAAATAGTATAAACTGAGAAGAACACATACTTTTGTGGTTACGATGGGGGGAGGGAGGGAGGGAGGGAGAGGGTTTTTTATTGATTAATTAGTAGATAAGAACTGCTTTAGGTGAAGGGAAGGACAACACCCAATACATGGAAGGTCAGCTCAATTGGACTGGACCAAAAGCAAAGAAGTTTCCAGGATAAAATGAATGCTTCAAAGGTCAGTGTAGCAAGGGCGGGGGTCTGGGGACCATGGTTTGAGGGGACTTCTAAGTCAATTGGCAAAATAATTCTATTATGAAAACATTCTGCATCCCACTTTGAAATGTGGCGTCTGGGGTCTTAAATGTTAACAAGCGGCCATCTAAGATGCATCACCTGGTCTCAACCCACCTGGAGCATTGGAAAATGAAGAACACCAAGGTCACACGACAACTAAGAGCCCAAGAGACAGAAAGGGCCACATGAACCAGAGACCTACATCATTCTGAGACCAGAAGAACTAGTTGGTGCCAGGCCACAATCGATGACTGCCCTGACAGGGAGCACAACAGAGAACTCCTGAGGGAACAGGAGATCAGTGGGACGCAGACCCCAAATTCTCATAAAAAGACCATACTTAATGGTCTGACTGAGACTAGAGGAATCCCGGGGGCCATGGTCCCCAGACCTTCTGTTGGCACAGGACAGGAACCATCCCCAAAGACAACTCATCAGACATGAAAGGGACTGGTCAGTGGGTGGGAGAGAGATGCTGATGAAGAGTGAGCTAATTATATCATGTGGACACTTGAGATTGTGCTGGCATCTCTTGTCTGGAGGGGGGATGGGAGGATAGAGAGAGAGGGAAGCTGGCAAAATTGTCACGAAAGGAGAGACTGAAAGGGCTGACTCATTAGGGGGAGAGCAAGTGGGAGTACGGAGTAAGATGTATGTAAACTTATATGTGACAGACTGATTGGATTTGTAAACGTTCACTTGAAGCTCAATAAAAGTTAATAAAAAAAAAAAAAAAGACTTTACTAAAAAAGTAGAAAGGCAAGCTACCAGTTGGTATAATATCTTTGGAAACCAGATATCTGACAAGAATCTCATAATCAAAACGAATATAAAACTTTTACAATTTAACAACAAAAAGACAACAAAATCATAAAGTGGGCAAAGAACCTAAACAGACATTTCATCAAAGAGGGCATTCAAATGGCCATCAAACACGTGAAAACATGCTTAGTATCATTATCCATCAGAGATGCAAATCAAAACCACAATGAGATACCATTTCATTCCCACTAGGATGGCTAAGATAAACAAAAAGAAAATAACAAACATTGGTGAGGATGTGTGGATGTGAGAATCCTTAGCCATTGCTGATGGGAATGTAAAATGGTACAGCTATAGTGGAAAACATTGCAGTGGTTCCTCAATAAACTAAAAATAGAACTACCATATGACCCAGTATTCTACTTCTAGGTATACAACCAAAGGACTTGAAAACAGAATCTCAAACAGAGACTTGTATACCAACGTGCATTGCAGCACTATTCACAATAGTCAAAAGATGTAAACCATCTTAACCATGTTAATCTGTGCATTAACAGATGAATAGTTAAACAAAATTTGGTACCTACATACATTGGAATACTACTTATGAAGTCTTGAAACATGCAACAATACGGGTGGATCTGGAAGACATCATGCTGAGTGAACAAAGTCAATTAGCACAATACACCGGGCTCCAGAAACGGTCGCTGCTTCACTGTTTTTTTTTTTTTTTACTGTACGGTTTCTCACTCCCGTCACTCAGGTCAATTCCTTAGTTCTGTGTTTGATGGTCAGGGTTCATAGATTGTCATGTATGTAATCGATTCACTTGTTTTTTTGAGTCTTTGTTGCAAGAGGGATCAGCGGAACCTTCTGCCTAGTCAGCCATCTTATCCCACCTCTTGACTACTAAACATTTTGATTGAATATTTCATAGAAGAATCCTGGTCAAAAGAGGAAAATGTAGAAAGAATTTCAAATTCTCGTGGACTCCTGGCTTCCTGGAGCCATGAAGCTTAGATTAGCCCCTGAAACTATTGCTCTGAGATAAACTTGAAATCTTAAACTGAAAATATCCCCTAAAGTCTTCTGAAAAACAAATAATTTAGCTTAACTAGTAAAAAAGTTCTGCCTTGAACATTATGCTGTTTTAAGAACCATCTATATGGGATTAAACTGACAACAGTAACTGGTAAACATTAGATAGACATCTTGGGGACAGTGCATTTATGTTAATGGAGGAGGAACAATTCAGAAAAGGAGAGTGAGAATAGTTACACAACTTAAAGAATGTAATCAATGTTACTAAATGGTACATGTAGAAACTGTTGGGTTGGTGTATGTTTTGTGCATATTCTCAATCACAACAAAAATAAATAAATGAAATTATGTAAAAAAAATGATATATTTAAAGTGCATGTGATATCTAGATGGAAAATAAAAGATATCTGTTATCACTATTTTCAGGTCACAATAGCCTCTTTTTAGTTTGTTTTATGTAGTATAGATTTATCTTGGTCACAACTTCTTTGCAGGAGAAGGTCCATTCCAACAACAGCATTTCAGGCCAAAATGGCCAGTGTGCTATTTAGAGATGGTGCATTGAAGGAAGATATCAGACAGGAAAGCAAGAAAGAGACCACACAATGAATAATACAGTTGTCAAGACCACCTTGAGATGTCCCAGATAGCCAGAACATGGTACAGTGCTGGTTGCTGTGATCTAGACTGGCTTACATGCATTTTCCTTTCAAGTCAAAGAGTTAAACACAGAACTGAAGTCAGAATTTGACAGAACGGGTAGAGAGGCTGGGATTAAGATGCTGACTTACGTGACTATTCCTATGCATTCAAGTAAAAAAAAAAAATCACATAAATTCTGGCCTATCCTTCCTGTACACACACACACAGAGACACACACAGACAGACACTATACAAGATGCACCTAGAAGGGAAATCCATCTATACCTAAGGAAAGGTTGCCATTCCCATATAATTTAGGTCCCACAGAAAGGGAGGAGTCTGGTGCGGAATGTAATCTAGTCTTCTTGGGCAGTAGTTTCTATTTTTTCCTGTATGACGGATACTAAGAAATATACTCATATTTGAGTGTATGGACAAATGCAAATAAGTATATGGCTGAAACAGAAAAAAAATACGTTATTTAATTTATTTTCTGTTTTACTTTTTTCTTCAACTCTTCTATTCTTCCTTTGTTTCTCCCTCCCTTTCCCACTCCTTTCCTTCCTTCCCCCTTCCTTCCTTCCTCCCTCTCTCCCTTCCTTCCTTCTCCCTTTTCCTCCTTTATTTCCTTCTTTTTCTTTCTACCTTCCCTCCAGTCATCCTTTTTTTTCCTTACCTCTTTCTACTAATATTGATTAAACCCAATGAATTAGTTCCATTACACATATAAATTGATCATGACCCTCAAGAAAAAACAAAACAAAACAAAAAATGATCGTTGTTCTAGGGACCTGGTTAGGTAGAAGGTGAAAGCAAGGGAAAAAAAATGGAGCACTTCAGGAATAAAGAAATGGATTTGCGTTAAAGACATGGCTCCCAGTTTCTTGTGTGAGGAGGTTTCCTAAAGCTAAAGAATGTGTAGAAACAGAAGGGTTTAGAAAGAGAGTAATTGCAGATATTGCACTGACACATTTTCTTTCACCTTTAATTAACGTTCTTTTGCATTCTTCCACTACTGAGGCTAAGGCATGAAGTTTATCCCTCCAGGGCTGAACAACATGGGATCGTGATCTCATTAGCAATGGACTTGAAAATCTATATTTAAACAAAGAAAATGTCCCATTTACTCAAATGCTTCTTTAGTAAATCTAAAAACATATTTATGACCACAATAAGTTTTATATATATATATTTTAATATAAAGAAGAAGCTTTGTTTCAGTATAAACCATGGAGTTTGAGTGGTGAAGAAGGAAGATGTAAGAAAACTTCCTACTGCTATATCTGATTTTGTGTAGGAAAAAAAAAAAAACTTTTAAAATAATGAGAAACATGGTGAATTTTAGGGGCAATTTCCTCCTCTATGTTCCTTGGTACTCAGAAGACCTCTGTTCTTAGTTTCTGTACAACATGGAGTGAATTCAAAAGAAGGTAGATAGATAGTACAGTACAGATAAAAAGGTGAAGGAGGTTGGATAAAAAGACCTTGAAAAGATGAGACACATGACCCTAAAACTGATTTGTGTACTAGAGATCTCAGAACAGAATTTAGGTACAAAAAGCCTACTATTTAAATTCGTATGGAAGTGGATATCCTGGACCAAAAAAAGAAATATGAGTTTTAAAGTAGAGTTGTTCTCTATAGGGTTTTCATGGCTGTGACTTTTTGAAAGCAGAATTCTGAGATCCCTCTGGGTGGGTTTGAACCCTTAACCTTTCTGTTAGCACAGCTTTTAATTGTTTGCAGTACCCAGAGACTTCTGAACCTGAACCTGAACCAAAGGAATGGAAAAAGAACACTGTAGAATTGCCCTATTAGAACTGAGGAGAGGCCATGACTTCCAAGGCCCAAACAAAAGGCTCTATAAAGCTGAGGGAGAACAATTAACAGAAGTCCCAGATACTAGCAGTGGGCAACTGTCAATCTACCTACAATGGCAATGAAAACACTTATACCCAAGGACCAGAGAAGAGATTTAAAGTCCCCTATCTCCAACATCAATGGATCATAAAATTCTGTTCTACATTTCCTTGGAAGCCACCTTGGAGAAAAACATGAACAATTATTCTCCAAAGACCAATGATTGTACAAAGCAACATTTTAAATTATTAAATTGAGGAAAAATTTATATTGAACAGAACTAAATTATACCTCAAACCCACACAGGAGATTTTTGAATTTTAAGTCAATTATAGTCAAGATAAAAGGGACCAGAAATTTCTCTGTTTATGCAAGTTGTAGTATAATTGATTTTGAGACTTCACACATAGTCCTAGAGTTAACATTTGTAGATCACATACAATACCAAGCCCACACACCGAAGTGAATAATGCAGAAAAAGCATTCAGACCTATTGTTATTTTCAATTTCCTTTTGTTAATTAAGCTAATACCACAAATGTATAAATTCTCCATTTAGCATGTTTTTCTCCTAAATCAAAAGGATTACCTTCAAGCCTGCTCAAATGGCTAATCCACTTATATTGGGTTTTACTACTAATCTTTTGCTTATTTTCTTGCATGTTCTAAGAAAAATACTACTTCATAGAATTACACCGATGGAAGGGATTCTAATAAGTCATAGGGTAATTTCCTTTGCCTTCAGACAAGACTGAAAACATATTTTAAAACAGACCTTTTCCAGAATTATTAAAATGTGTATTTACCAAAATCTATAATATATTAATTCTGCAACTGTTTTTGCTTACGATTTTAATATAAACATACTTGAAAATGAAGTAAATAGCCTCTTTCTGTCTTTCCACGTTTCATCAGTTTATTAATGTTCCCTAATTGTTGCTATTTAGTATTTTTGTTTTGTTTTATTTAAACATGGCCTTTTCCTAAAAAATATAAACTGAAAGTACATTGTCCTTTATTCATTTTGGATCACCGAGTGACAAATTCATGACTTTTGACATCCATTTAAGACAAGAAAACTTGCAAGGGCACACATGAAGAAACACACCTGAGAACCTATACAGTGAATTCTGAAAGTTCACATCCAAATGAGTTGTGAGATGGGAATTGTAATATTAGTTTCTGTGACCAGAAAATGCAATACTGAGAAGGTTAACATAGGAGAAATGAGTTGAAGTTGATGAAGGAACAAAACATCTGGGGCATTCCAGGAAAAAGAAAATTCAAGCCCAAAGGACCTGAGATGTGAGTATGGCTAACCATCCCCCTCCAAAAAACAAACAAACAAAACTCACTGCCTTTGTGCCTTTGTGTCAATTCCTAACTTGTGGCCAGTGTGTTTTAAAATTGGCAAGAAGGCCAATGTTGCTGGAGGCAAATAAGAGAGAGAAAGAGGTAAGATCAGACAGGAAACTAGAGGCCAACTTGTATAGGCTTTTATTACTGTGAGCTATTCAGCTTTTACTCTCAATAAAACGGGGAGCCACTGGGAGGTTTTGAATAGAGAAATGACATCAGCAGACTTATATTTTTATTACGGTCAATATGACTGTTTTGTTGGGAAAAGACTGCCGTTTTGAAGCCAGCGTGCTAGAAATACCATTGCAGATTCCAAATCATCGAGGAGCCTATTGGAAAGTTAAGGTGTTAATCAATTGCTGTCCAGTAGGTTCTGACTCATAGTGACCCCTTGTTTGTCAGAGTAGAACTGTGGTCTATAGGGTTTTCAGTGGCTGACTTTCTAGCAGTAGATTACCAAAACTTTCTTGCCAGGTGCCTCTGGGTGGAATCAAACCTCCAACCTTTTTATTAGCAGCTGAGTTAGTTAACAATTTGCACTACCCAGGAACTCTCTTAGGAGGTTACCCGTTGCCGTCTAGTTAATTCCGACTCATAGCAACCCTATAGGAATGACCCATAAGGTTTCCAAGGAGCAGCTGGTGGATTCGAACTACTGACTTTTTGCCTTTTGGTTAGCAGTCTGAGCTCTTAACCACAGCAACAGCAGGGCTCCATAAGCCTATAATATTCAGCCTTTCTTTTCTTTTTTTAAATATAAGGTACATCTATTCACTAAAATAAAACCCCCAAAAAAACCCAGGGCCTAGATTTGTTTAAGGATCATCGAATTTTGCTATGTACTCCTGAAGCTGAATGAACATCGCCACTGTCTTCAGTGACATCACAGCTTAGAAAAAAAGAAAGCATAAAACAAATACACTCACATTATATACCAGGTGCAAAAACTGTATTCCCTGAAGTTTTCATGCTTGTGAACTTTCAGAAGCAGATTGCAAGCCTTTATTCTGAGGCCCCTCTGTGTGGGTTTGAACCACCAACCTTTAGGTTAGTAGCCATGGGCTTAACCTAATGAGTTGGAACCAACTGGATAGCATGAGTTTGGATTTTTGGTTACATACCAGGTAAGGGCCAAACTATATTTTAGGAAATTTTCTTTTTTTTGCAAGTGACTTGATTTAGAGACAAGTAGAAAGACTAATACTGGGGACAAAAATTTTTAGGAATTTGAAAGAACAAGTATAGACTCAGAGAGGGAAAAGATTTTCATGCATTCCGGAAGTTGAAAGGCGCCAAAGTGACCGTGAGCAAGGGGCGGAGTAACTGCAGTGCTGGATACCAAGGCAGCGATCAGTGTAGGACTTGAGTGTGTTGATTTTTTGTGTTTTGTCTCCAGAATAAAGGAACTCATGAAAAGTTTCCTTCTAAGGGAGTTATATCATTTCATTTATATTTTGAAAGAATTAGTCTTAGAGCTATTTAAGGAATTGAAGTGAGATGCTGAAGACAGAGTAGAAAAGAATTAATGCAATTCTCTAAATAAGAAATGGTGGTGATTAAAATTAGGATATTAACAGTACAAATAGAGAAATTTGTTATATGATTTGAAGGAGTATCCAAAGACTTGAATGTGAGTTGGATGCAGTGGAGAAAACAGAGGAAGAAAGGAGGATAAATTATTTTTCTTGCAGTACAGTACACATACGGGTCATGATGTAATACATTGATGAGGGAAAGAGTAAAGACGAAAAAAGCTATAAAAATCTACATGCAGTACTTATGTGGACACGGTTTCATTTCTCTTGGGTGTACGTCTAGAAGGAAATTACTGGGTCATATAAACTTGTACGGGTAGCATTTGAATGAAGTGGCTGTATCATTTTGCATTCTCATCCGTAAGGGAATTAAAAGAGTTCTTGTCTCTCCAATTCTTGCCAACACATGGTATTATATTTGAAGCCTTGGTGGTACAGTGGTTAAGAGCTACAGCGAGTTACGACTGCTAACCAAAATGTTGGCAGTTCGAATCTACCGGCCACTCGTTGGAAATTCATAGGGCGGTACTATTCTGTCCTATACGGTCACTATGAGTCCGAATCCACTTGATGGCAATAGGCTAGTGGGTGGGTCCTGATATCTCTTAGGGTTTTAATTTGGTCATTTAATTTAATTTGGTAAATTAATTTAATTTAAGGATAAACGTGTATTTGCAATTCACACATTTTCTTTGTTGAAGAGATTATTCCAATCCCACTCCCCTTTCTTAAACTCAATTGTTTGCCTTCTTATCTTTCGCTTTCAGTTTTATTTTATTAATGGTGTCCATTGAGGAGAAACACATATATTTTAATAGTTTTCATTAGAATAGTACAATTTATTATTTTCTTTTCCATTTTACAGTTTGTTCCTTTAAAACGTGTCCAAGAATAAGGACACAAACCTTTTCTCTATATTTTCTTTCAGAATTTTATAGTTTTAACGTTTACATGTGTATCTATGATCCACCTGTACTTACTTTTTGACTATGGTATGATATAAAGGTTGAGCTTCTTTTTGTTGTTGTTTTGATAGGGATGTTATTACTAGTAATACTGAGACTTCAGTTCACAATATGGTATATCACTGCATTTTCTAGGTCTTTTCTTTTTTCAGTAACGTTATATAGACTTCAGGGTAAAAAGCCTTTTTTTAAAAAAAAAAAAACAACAGCAGTATGTCTTTTATAAAATTATTCCCATATATTCTACTTTGTGATGCTGTCGTCCGTATAATTCACTTTTTACTTTGATTTGAATTTTTATTGGTTGTATATTGAAATACAATTGACTTCTATATATGTATTTTGTGTACTCAACCTTGCTAGACTAGAGTATTTGTGCTAATAAAGCTATTTGTTTTTTCTTTTTGTGAAATTCTTAGGACCAGATTATGTTATTTGGAAATAAAGTTTTACTTCTTTATTGCCAATCTTTATGTTTTAAAATTATTTTTTCTTGCGTTATTGTACCCGATGGGTCATTTAATACAATGTGGAAGAGAAGTGTAAGAGCAGAAATTCTGACCTGGTTCCCAAAGTTAAGAGGATCATATTCAGTATTTTACCTATAAGTATGGTATTAGCTCTAAATGTTTTTGTAGCAATCCTTTATGTTAAAGAAGTTCCCTTCTATTCCAGGTTTTCTGAGAATTTTTGTCATGAATGCAGGTTGTATTGTGGCAAATGTTCTGAATCTGCTGAGATGATCACAGGGTTTCTCTTTTTTATTCTCTCAAAATGGCGTATTACATTAATTTTTTTAGGTAATAATCCAATCTTGCATTCCACTTGGTCATAATGTATGATTATTTTTAGATATTGCTGATTTTATTGCTGATATTTGTTAAGAATTTTTGCATTTATATGCCTGAAGGATAGTGGTACATAGTTTTTTTGTGCAGTCATTATCTGGCTTTCCTATCTGGGTAATAATGACCCTGGATGGTATGTGAAGTGTCTGGACAATTGCTGATTTTTTTCACTATACTTTTTTTTTTTTTTTACATTTTTGAGATGTAAAATAAACCATTAAAATTATAAGGGAATGCACAATGGTGGGGAAAGATTTTGAAAGCACATAGTAAATCCAAATAAATCTTGACTATTAAGAAAAATAATGGATGACTATTTTGAATGAGATATTAAAAATGCAAAGGAATCTAGAAAATAATAATATGGATCATAATAAGGGAACAATTGATGTTAAAGCACTGTAAATTATTTGAATTATCCAAGAGAAAGTAGAAATATTTGTTATATTCCTTAAGTCATATGTATTTTACATATTAAAGGTAATCCACTTGTTTTGGCCATCCATGTATTGCCTGGAAACTTCAAATTCACTCTTTTTTGCCTGATCTATGAAAATGGATCTATCTGGGTGATTTAAATATTATCATTATTTTTTCCTTCCCCTTTGCTTGTTGATAGGATGTTAAACTGTCAGTGAAAGGCACCTGATAAAGCACCCTGACCTGGCAGCAAAAGGTTTTGCTTCCTGGTTTTTTGCCCTCACTCAGCAAGTTCTTGCAGCACAGTGAGGCTTCTGCAGGGCTCTGCTAAGACCAGCTCCTCTCAGAGGTCAACAGCTTCCCTTGGCACCTCCCTTAGCTGGTTTTACAGCTGGTGCCTTCAGTGGGACCTCCTGGGGGCATCAGTGAATGGCTTTCTTTGGAATCATAGGTGGAAAGTTTTGGTGAGTCTGTAGTGGTTTCAGGTGGTGATTTGTGTTCATTTCTCTGATCACTCATGAGGTTGAGCACTTTTTCATATGTGTACTGGTCAATTTGTAAGTCCTATTTAATGAAGTTTCTGTTCAAGTAGTTTGCTCTTTTGGTATTAATTTATTTTACTTTTTCTTATTAATTTGTTCTTTAGAAACTCCTGATACTTATTTTTAAATTACTTACTTAATGCTGTCTTTCAATGCACACATGTTGAAATATATAGTTCACCTTTTTTCTTTATGTTAATTCTGTTTCCTATTTGAGAAATTTTTGACTATTTCAAGATTATAATGATAGTTTTCTCTGTGTTTTATAAAACTTTGTTTTGCCTTTTCATACTTAGATCTTCAGTTCATATAGCATTTTAGAATTTACTTACTTGTATATGTGAATTAGAGAATTTGTGAATTAGAGAGAGAGGGCCTATGTTGTGAATTATACATACATATAATACACAAAAAAGTAAATTCTAAAATGCTAGCTGGAATGAAGATATAAGTTTGAAAAAACAAAACCATAAAGCTTTAAAAAACACAGAGAAAACTATCATTGTGATATGGCTAGCCACATGATACAGTTCCATTCATTGAAAATACCATAAACTCCCCCTCTTAATGATACTGTCACCATTTTCATAATTCAGGCACCCTTAGTGGATTTCAGTACTCTCTCTAGTTCAATTTATTAGTTGTGTATCCTTGCACTAATGCAACAGTGTTTTCATTTCTATGCTTCATAATAACTTCATAAGGTTATAAATATTTTAAAATTATTCTAAATGCTTGGTGCTGTTAAATATAGAATATTTGACTTATATATTCAGTAAAGCTGGACAAATGAATATATATTCAACCTTACCTCCAGTTAATAAAAAAATCTTATTATTTTAAGGTTACATGGAAAATTATCTTTTGAATGACCAGTAGTCTGAAGACAAACTAATAAGAATTCCAACAACCTATACATATAGAAGATTTCTCTGAGTAGAGTTCAGTAAAGTTTAAAAGTAACAACAAAACAAAATTGAGGTTTTATTTTGGAGAATTTCAACCACAAGATTAAATAATTTTTGGGACAGAACACATCTTAAGGGAAATAGTAACATGTAAAATCAAATGATAAGGAAAAGAATAACTATCAAAATGTGTAGCATGCATCTAAAGCAGTAGTAGTATTTAGAAGTATAAATATTACAAAAATAAAAGGTAGAAAGGATAGATTGGATTTAAATGACCTAAATATTGACATAATTAGTTAGAAAAACAAAAATAAGAAGTAAGTAGAAGTACAAAATAAAACTGAAAGCACCCACTAATTCTGTGGAAAACCCAAATCACTCAGGGTGATAAAAGCAATCAGAAGTAAATTTGTTGAATCGAGGAATCCTCACAAACTGCTGTGTAATGTGTGCCCACTTAACAGAAAAAAAAAAAAAAATCTGAGCCTCAGAAATAATACTGAAATCAATTAAAAGAGAAGAGTAGAAGATGATGTAAAATTCCAATGTAAAACACAGACTCTTGTCCCTAAGAAGAAATTCTTAAAAAACATTAAAAAAAAAAAGCAAATTGAATCTACAGCAATGTGTAAAATAAGCAAATAAATAAATAAAATGTGGACAAATATTGTTCATCTGAGAGATAATAAGATTTCATATTTAAAACCTATTAATGAAATTGACCTATCATCAGTCTATAATATGCTGTTAAATACATTATTTTATTGTCACAACAAACTTGAAGTTTGCAGCCAAATGATGCCGTTTTATTGTCCTGTGCTTTGATCACAAGTCACACCCCCCACCCCCCGCCAAGTTAAAGTAGCTATATTAATGAAGGAAATTTATTGTTCAAACATACGTGAAAAGTTCGAAAGAATGTGTAGATTGTGGTAAGGCTGCTCTGATGTCCCCCAAAACACAATCTTTCTCTTTGTCTCTGATCTACTTTTCACTTTTTTCTTCACCCTTTGACACAAAATCTTTGTTCCTCTGACAATGCCATGATGCCAGGACCTTTTTTTTTTTTTTTTTCTGGACAGGGAAATATCTGCAGCTGATCCATACCTCAAATTCTTCTACCAGGCCATCCAGATATAAAGAGAGAGACCAAATGAGGCCAAAAGAGACAGGGATGGGGGAGAGGAAGGCAGAGACAGAGAGAGAGCAACAGAGAAATAGACATGGAAAGACAGAGAGGTAGTGACTATATACCTATCTGTGTGTGTATATATATAGGTATATATATATCAATTGCTTGAAGGAAATGTTTAATTGGGCCTCTCCATTAGTATCAATATCTAATAAACAGACATCATCAATATATAAGCAGTCTAATTGTTTTCAGGGTTTTAGAAAAGTAAAATCACCAACATCCCTAACAGCAAATATCATCAATGATAATTCCTCTTTTGAAAGAATTCATCTTTGAGCAAAACATTAGCTGGAAAAATATTAGAGGAGCATGCAGAGACAGACATGCCCTTGCTTGCACACATGTAAAATCTTGCCTTGATTTTATGTTCCCTGAACATGAAGTCTTCTGATATGGGTGATGATATTTAACATACTACAAAAACATCAATAATTCATTACAAATAGCATGACACCATAGAATACACCGATAAAATGCTTTGTAAACACTCTTTTATGATGACAGAGTAAACTTGCACATGCTTTGCTGGAAAGTTAGGCTGAAATTGAAGACTAATCATTTTTATAGCCATAGAAGTTGATATGTAAATAGTTGGCAGCTACCAACAAACAAAATGAACCCGAGCTTTATGAATTTCAGAGGCAAATATGGAAAGTCAAACAAAACAAGAGCTAGTGGTTTAATGAGATTATGCCCAAATGATGAGTGGTATATAAGCCTCGATTCTTGTAGAAATCACTGATACGTAAACACTGTATTTTAAGGAATGCTGAGAAAAAATAACACATACATAAACATAAAATTTATTTGGAAACTAAATACATTAGATAACTTAAGGACTGTATTCAAATAATTTTCTAAAATATAATCAGTCGGGAAAAAGCAAACTACATATGTTAAAAGATAGGAATTCACATTCTAGTTCTATTTTCCAAAATAGAATTAATAATTATATTCATTCAGCTTTCAAGGATCTATCCTTTAACTAAAATAATGAAAAAAAAAAAATCACATTAGAAGACAATTTTTAACTGTTTATTTAGAACCTCATGTCGAGCAGTTCAAGATACTGGATGATTTCAGCAAATTAAATGAGAGTTAACATTAATCAGCACAAGTTGCTGTTGACTAGATTCCAATTCACGACAAACCCACGTGCGTCAGGATAGAATTGCACTCCACAGGGTTTTCAGTGGCTGATTTTTCGGAAGTACATTGCTAGGCCTTTCTTCCAAGGCCAGGATTATCTATAGCATCTCTTAAAATCCTCCTCAAAGAGATTCTCCCAACTCATCATATTAATTTTTGTTTTGACCTAGAATTTTCTACTCTTGGCCATTAAGTGCCTATTTGTTAGGCCTTTGCTTAAATATTTCCTTTGAAATTTAGTGATGAGGAATTAAAATTCAAAAGGTAAAGTTACAACCCAAGCATTTCTTAGTTTATGATATGACATAATCCTTTTGAAAATTCTGGTCACTAAGAAGGGTATAAAAATAGAACTACCCACTCTCCTATTGCGAATTTGTAAATTTATTCTATTGGTGATAAAAAAAAAAAAATTAATTCCGCTTCATTATTTGTGTCCATATGAGTATAAACCTTTTTAATTATGCATATTACTGAATCTGAGCTGCTAATCCCAGCAGACAACATTAGAAAGAGTAAATTTAATTAAGTAGGCTGAAGTGTAAACTTACTGAGGGCCAATGTTTGAATTAATCAGGTCGGCTTTATAATATTTATTTACAAGAAAATGAAAATCATGGAATGAAGAGAGACTTTATGAAATTTCACTCAGGAGGCTATATAGCTGAAAGAAGGAGAAGAGGAAAAAGAGGAAGGAGAAAAAGAGGAAAAAGAGGAAGGAGAAAAAGAGGAAGAAGAAGAGGAGGTGAAAGAAGAGGAAGGGGATGAGAAGGAACAAGAAGAGATGGAGCCGGGGAAGCGGGAGGGGAAGAAAGAAGAGAAGAAAAAGAAGAAGCTAGTAAGTTATCTCCTTTAGCTGTACCCAAGGATAGAGCAGTAGGAATACATGAGATATTATACTTAGTGAAAGAGTGAAAAGGCATTCAGTTATAAAGAAATATTTGTTCTTGTGTGTTAAGAAGAAAGAAGGGAAAGAAACTAGCCTAATAGTAGACACAACTGAAAAGAAGATGGCGCCATATAGGAGGAAAATGCCTCCTTTATAAAGAAAAATGTTTCTGTCACCTGTTGTAATTTCTGAAACTCTTTTCTACAAGAGCCGTGTAATGTGTCCTTGTGAAAACTGCCTATTACAATTATCGGCTCCTCACTTCTCACTCTTTTAAACCTAATTTATTCTCATAACATTTTTTACTCTTTTTTTTTTTTTTGGATTAATCAGGGATAGCAAAGACATGGCATATGCATCTTTTTCTCCTCCCTTCAATGAGTATATTCTTAATTGGATTAATCTTAACATTCTTTAGTAATGAATCTAATGATATTCTCAGAATGCTCAATGCAGAGCTCCAACCAAACAGCTCATCCCAACTGATTGATGAGGCTCCGTGGCCCTGAATATAAATAAGTCCATGTTGCTACTCATCAATCAAGCCAAAAATCTTCCTCTCCAACTAGAAGGACCCTGGCGGCCATGGTGCCCAAACCTTCTGTAGGCCCAGGACAGGAACCGTTCCTGAAGCCAACTCCTCAGACATGGATTGGACTGGACGATGGGTTGGAGAAGGATGCTGGTGAAGAGTGAGCTACTTGCATCAGGTGGACACTTGATACTACGTTGGCATCTCTTGTCTGGAAGGGAAATGGGAGGGTAGAGGGTGTTAGAAGCTGGCAGAATTGTCACGAAAAGAGAGACTGGAAGGAGGGAGCGGGCTGTCTCATTAGGGTGAGAGTAATTGGGAGTATGTAGTAAGGTGTATATAAGTTTATAAGTGAGAGACAGACTTAATTTGTAAACTTTCACTTAAAAAAAACTTAATTTAATTGACTTAATTTAAATTAATTGACTTAATTTGTAAACTTTCTCTAAAGTACAATAAAAATTATTAAAAAAAAAAAAAACTGCCTCTCCAGCTATATGCAAACTGCAAGTGGTAAACTTACACTTTATCCTTGTAATTCAAAGTTTCAATTTTAATGGATATGCAATAAAAAAAAATAAATAAAATAATGCTTATGGAAAGAATTGCCTAAGGCTGAATGGCAATTGTATTTTGCTCGTATTTTAAGTCATGTTGTAGTCACTACTGCTGACCACAAAATGTTATTGGCTCTCCTCAGAGCAAGTGGAAGGCTGTACATCCTCACTTCTTTGTAAGTTAGGTTTACCATGTGACAAGGTTTGTCTAACGCAGTGGTTCTGAAACTTTATTTGGCATCAGAATCTACAGAAAAAGATTATTAAAACAAAGCTTGCTTGGCCAGACCCCCAAAATTACAGATATATAGTTGATCAAAGGTAAGCATGAAAAATGTGTATTTTTAACAAGTTGCTAGGTCATTTTGATGCCTCTGTTCCCGGAAGCACACTTCGAGAACCATTGGTTTAATAAAATGTGAATTGGAAAGAGCAGAAACCTTAAGAGCCATTGAGTGATTTGCAAATATCTCTCCTTATTTTCTTCATCTTCCCTTGAAACCTGCAACATTTCACATGGCGGCTTCTCCATTAACCTGGATTCTAGCTTGAGGCCATGGAGCAGAGACCACGCAATGTAAAATGAGTGAGAACTAACCCTTGATGTTTCCCACAACTAAGATTTTCAATTTGTTTTGTTTCATTTTCATAGCATGCATATACTAGATCAATCTCACTGACAAATTTGCTTTGCAATTATTTTTTAAAACCAACATTTGAAAAAAAAAATTATAAGCAGGAGAAAATATTTTCTCTATTTCTTTGCTTTCCTTGATTAAGCATCTCAGAAATAAATTTGCATTCATTTCTTTTTATTAACTGTATTCAACATCTTTATACCCAAACCAAAAAACATATAAGAGATTAGTAGGTAATTATACAAATTAAAATGCATTATTCATTTCATTTTTACAAATCATGGTTGAAAAATTAACTTTGGTAGTATCTTGTAAAATCTTTCTTGCGTAACTAAAGAAGTGTAGTGACTAGTTTGTATTGGGTGAGATAACACTTGATTAACAGGAAACAAATGATGCAACTAGCAACCATACTATCACATACAAGACTGACAATAAATCTAGGAAATAATTAATTGTTTATTTTCTAAATGGTTAAATTCCAGTTGATAAGTGAATTTAATGTTGAGTTTAAAGGAAGTTATCCTATATTTTCTCAAAGCCATCCATCATCGGCTATTGTTGTGTGTTGTTGAGTCGAATCTGACACCAGCGATCCTATATGACAAAGTAGACCTACGCCATATGATTTCCAAAGCTGTAATCTTTATAGGAACAGATGGCCAGGTCTTTTCTCCTGGGGAGCCACTGGATAGAATCAACCTTCTGACCTTTCAACTAGCAGCTGATCACTGTAGCTTTGTGCCAAGCGGGCTCGTTCATCATTTACTAGAAATAATATATCCTATAAATAAAACATACTAAAAACCAAAATAAAGGTAGCATTTTTAAATGACTCCAGAGTACTGGCTATTATTGTTTTTAAGCCACAATCTTTATATTTTAGACATACAAAAATGAAAAATTCTTCATATCTCTTATTCTGTATTGGCATTCAAATGACAGCACTGGAAACATCTGAGCTACTATATAGAAAACAACCTTTAAACAAATTTCACTTGACATATCTTGAAAAATGAAATTATACATATGAATCAGGTAAATGTGTCTTAAATATCCTCCAATTTCTTACAAGATTATATCAACACTATGAGATCATTCAATTCTAAAAGATTAAACTATAAAGACCCACAAATTGAAAAGATCAATTTTTCATTGTTAGATGTATCTGATTAAAGTACAACAAACTACTTATCGAAAATTTTATAAATGGCTGTTGAAAGATAGAATACTTCTCTTTTTCCCTCAGCAAATTATTCAATTGCTATATACTTTAAAAAATCACTGCTTTAGATAATTTATGTATATAAAATTTTTTCTTGACAATTTTGATAAAATCTGATATTACAATTGTATTATTTATGTAAATAAATAATATACACATAGGTGTGTGTGTGTATGTATAATATGCATGGCATACATATTATAATTTTTCCTGAGTGAGGGCTACCCAATCATGAGATATCTTTCTTGAAATAAGGTAGAGCGTTAGAATAACAAAGAAGTATTCAAGTAATTTTGAAAATCTCAGAGATTCATAGGGATGTTAGTTGTTCACACTGTTTAATTTTGGAGAAAGAGAGAAGTGGCCAACTTTACCATTTTTAATAGTGTTTCTTTTTCTTTCTTCACAATTTAGAGACCAAAGAAGACAATCTTGAGACCTCATATGTCATTTTTCCATTCATCCTATAAATCAACAACAATAATGTGGTATAAAATATTATCCTAAAAAAGAAATATTAATCTCAAGCTCTAAATGTCAATATATGTCAAAAGCCTCACAAAGAACTATGTGTGAGTATAATTCATGCGTGTTTACACATGTACACACATATAAATCTACAGATGTGTAGGTTTACATGTATTTATATATGCCTATTCCAAGGTGGCACAGTGGTTAAGTGCTACGGCTGCTACCAAGAGGTCAGCAGTTTGAAACCGCCAGGTGCTCCTTGGAAACTCTATGGGGCAGTTCTACTCTGTCCTACAGGGTTGCTATCAGTTGGAATTGACTCAATGGCAGTGGGTTTGATTTTGGTTTTTTTTGGTATTCCCAAGAAGGGAAACCCTGGTGGCATAGTGGCTAAGTGCTACAGCTGCTAACCAAGGGGTCAGCAGCTCAAATCTCCCAGGCACTCCTCAGAAACTCTATGGGGCAGTTCTACTCTGTCCTACAGGGTCGTTATGAGTCAGAATTGACTCGACGGCAATGGGGATGGGGTTCCCAAGAAAGGTGATCCAACTGAATGTGGAAATTGTAGAACAATATCATTAATATCACACACAACCAAAATTTTGCTGAAGATCATTCAAAAAACAGCTGCAGCAGAATATTGACAGAGAACTGCCAGAAAATCAGGCTGGTTTCAGAGGAGGACGTGGAACCAGGGATATCATTGCTGATGCCAGATGGATCCTGGCTGAAAGCAGAGAACACCAGAAAGATGTTTATCTGTGTTTTATTGACTATGCAAAGGCATTTGACTGTGTGGATCACAACAAATTATGGATAACATTGCGAAGAATGGGAATTCCAGAACACTTAATTGTGCTTATGAGGAACCTTTACATAGATCAAGAGGCAGTTGTTCGGACAGAACAAGGGGATACTGATTGGTTTATAGTCAGGAAAGGTGTATGTCAGAGTTGTATTCTTTCACCATAGCTATTCAATCTGTTTGCTGAGCAAATAATCCCAGAAGCTGGACTTTATGAAGAAGAAAGGGGCATCAGGATTGGAGAAAGAGTCATCAACAACCTGCATTATGCAGATGACACAACCTTGCTTGCTGAAAGTGAAGAGGACTTGAAGCACTTACTAATGAAGATCAAAGACCACAGCCTTCAGTGTGGATTACACCTCGACATAAAGAAAACCAAAATCCTCACAACTGAACCAATGAGCAACATCATGATAAACGGAGAAAAGATTGAAGTTGTCAAGGATTTCATTTTACTTGATTCTGCAATCAACAGCCATGGAAGCAGCAGTCAAGAAATCAAAAGATGCATTGCATTCTATAAATCTGCTGCAAAGGACCTCTTTAAAGTGTTGAAGAGCAAAGATGTCACCTTGAAGACTAAGGTGCGCCTGACCAAAGCCATGGTATTTTCAATCGCATCATATGAATGTGAAAACTGGACAATGAATAAGGAAGACCGAAGAAGAACTGACGCCTTTGATTTGTGGTGTTGGCGAAGAATATTGACTATACCATGGACTGCCAAAAGAAAGAACAAATCTGTCTTAAAAGTGGAAACCGGAATACTCCTTAGAAGCAAGGATGGCAAGACTGAGTCTTACATATGTTGGAAATGTTGTCAGGAGGGATCAGCCCCTGGAGAAGGACATCATGCTTGGCAGAGTACAGGGTCAGCGGAAAAGAGGAAGACCCTGAACGAGGTGGATTGACACAGTGGCTTCAACAATGAGCTCAAGCATAACAGCGATTGTAAGGATGGCTCAGGACTGGGCAGTGTTTCATTCTGTTGTGCATAGGGTCACTATGAGTCAGAACCAACTCGCTGGCCCCTAAAACAACAACATACATGCCTATATTAAAAAAAAAAAAAAACTGTTGCCCTCAGGTTGATTCTGACTCATCGTGACCCTACAGGACAGAGTAGAATTGTCCCATAGGGTTTTCAAGAGTGGCTGTGGATTTGAATTTCTGGCTTTTTGGTTAGTAGCCCTAGCTGCTAAGCACTGCGCCACTTATGGGACAGACCTACTTTGTCATATAGGGTCACTACGAGTTAGAATCTACTTGATGGCACCCAGCAACAATAACTTACATGTTTTAGAAGTCCCTGGGTTGCACAATTAAGCACTGGTCCACTAACTGAGATGCTGGCAGTTTGAACCTACCCAGAGATGCCTTGGGTGATCTGCTTCTGAAAGTCACAGCCTTCAACGCCCTGTGGAGCACAGATCTATTCTGACACACATGGAGTTGCCTTGAGTCTGAGTCTACTCCCCTGAGTCACAATCAACTAGATAGCAACTAATAACGATAACGGCAAGTATGAATGGAGTCCCTGGGTCATATAAATGGTTAATCAGCTCAGCTGCTAACTGAAAGGATGGAGGTTCCAGTCCACAGAGATGCCTCGGAAGAAAGGTCTGGCAATCTACTTCCAGAAAAATCAGCCATTGAAAACCCTATGGAACACATTTCAACTCTGACACACGTGAGGTTGCCATGAGTTGGAATCAACTTGACAGCAACTGGTTTATGTGTGTGTGTGTGGATGTATGTGTGTGTATATATAAATGCACATTTACATATATGCCTGTATCTTATACCTGTATCATATACACAACACGTTCACACACACACACATATATGTGTGGCTTTATTTGGTCTTTGAATAAATACACAAATTCTGGTTCCCAATATTCTTATTAAGTATATATACTATGCTTTGTGAGTTTTGGGCTTCTGTTTTGTTTTGTATTTATTTCTTTGTTTTTAGTACGGGCTTATTTTTATCCATCCATTTGATATTATTCCATTTATCTTGTACTCATTATAAATACCCTACATAGGAATTTGCTAACATAGCTTATCTAACACAATCCTTTAGTGCCCTGGTGGCACAGTAATTAAGATTTACAGCTGCTAAGCAAAATGTCGGCAGTTTGAATCCACCAGCTCCTCCTTGGAAACCTTATGGGGCAGTTCTGATCTATCCTATAGAGTTGCTGTGGGTCAAAATTGACTAGACGGAAAAAAAAAAAATTAACACAATTCTAAATGTGTGAGATGGACTCTGCCAAAATTTACATATCACGTATTTTTTATATTCTTCATTAAATTTGTATTCATTTTAGAAATATTGTAATTTTTTTTTTCCTCCTAGTAATATACTTAATAATTTTACTTCTTGAGGACTCTGATTCCTGGGTAAAAACCTATATGTATTGTTTTTCAGGCCTGACCATCCCAATGCCATCAAGTCGATTCCTACTCACAGCAACCCCATAGGGCAGAGTAGAACTGTCCCATAGGGTTTCCAAGGATTGGTTGGTGGATTCAATCTGCCAACCTCTTGGTTAGCAGCCAAGCTCTTAACCATTGTACCCCAGGCCTGATCATAGGCCATTACTAAGGCTTTGCCTGGCAGCCCTCAGGGGGAAAGCTGCCCTCCCAACACCAGATTTGGGGTAAAGCCACCATATTGTAATCTCTGAAGAGAGTTGCTGTCAGGGATTAAGGCCCCCCACCAGCCAAGCTCCTTTACATATCTTCATGCCTAGTCTGGGCACCTCCATTCAGAGCCTTCTTTGTAGGGGAGATTGGGCAGAAGCTTCCGTAGGCTCCTCTGCTGAAGCCTCCTTACCAGGGGAAATAGAGGGAGAAACTTGAAGATGCTTGTCATGGATTGAATTATGTTTGCCAAAAAATGAGTGTATCATTTTGGCTAGGCCACGATTCCCAGAATTGTGTGGTTGTCCTCCATTTTGTGATTGCAACTTTATGTTAAAGAGGGTTAGGGTGGGACTGTAACACCCTTACGAAGGTCACATCCCTGATCCAATGTAAAGGCAGTTTCCGTGAGGTGTGGCCTGCACCACCTTTTATCTTAAAAGAAATAAAAGGAAAGGGAAACAAGCAGAGATTTAGGGACCTCATACCACCAAGAAAGCAGAGCCAGGGGGTCCCTGCGCCTGAGAAGCTCTCTGACCAAGGGAAGACTGATGACAAGAAATCTTCTTCCAGAGCTGCGGAGATAGAAAGCTGTGCCATGGAGATGACGCCCTGAATTTAGACTTGCAATCTGCTAGACTGTGAGAGTAAATTTCTCTTTGTTAAAGCCATCCACTCGTGGTATTTCTGTTATAGCAGCACTAGATGACTAAAACAGTATTTTTCCCCATTCTGACTCAACATTCTGTGCTTTTCCACTGCAAGCCCTTCTCCCAGTTCTGTCTCCCAGTCCCTGGGGCCCATAAGACTGCAGGACCCTCTTGTTCAGGGCTCGATGGGCAGTGAGACGGATCCGCACATCTCTGCTAATCCACTTTACTGTGGCCTGGATGCTGTTTTTGGGGAAATGTGGACTAGAGAAGAGCCAGCACCTTCTCTGGGTTTAACCTCTTGGTTATACTCTCACAGAATTAATTAATGGCTTGAGTGTTGCTTTCAATTGTGTTGTTGTCTTTTTTGGCTACTCAGATAACTGAGAGCTAATCACAGGTCTCTCCAGGTCAGCTCAGCTCAGCTCAGCTCAGCCCCAGGACAATTCACACCTAATTTGAATAGCAACTGCAATCCAATCAGTTATTTAGTAAAATACATTGCTTATAATTCTTATCTTCTGATGTAGCGAGAACTTCCAGCAGATTAAATGGAGAAAATTAGGATCAACTCAGTACAGCCCAACAGAAAAGTACCCAAAGTAATACTTCCAAGACCTAGTTTAGAACTTCCCCATAGGGTTTCCAAGGAGTACCTGGTAGATTCAAGCTGCCAGCCTTTTGGTTAGCAGCCATAGCTCTTAACCACTACACTACTAGAGTTTCCAAAAACAAGACCTAATTAATTTACTTAAGTATAATTTAAAATTTTGAGGAAGGTTAAAAAAAATCATTCTCTCTTTTTTTTCACAGCATCTGTATTTGAACAGCCGTAATAAAGATGTCACCTATAACTTATAAAGATTGAGATAAAAATACCTAATATGCATTTTCCTTTAGTTTATAAATATAAACAAAGTTACCAGGGATTTTTTAAATGTTCATATTGTTTTAACATAAAACCATAAGTTGACATTTAAAGCTAATATTTACTTTTTCAACTAACCTTCTTAACCTGTTTAAGTAAAGTTTTCTAACATTTACATTTTCCGTCCTTGTTGAAATCGGTACTTTAATTGTACAGCGCTTAAAGATAAAACAAAATAAAAAGGTTATGATTAATTAATGTGGGTATATCTAATTACAAAGGGTTACCAGATAGGATTGTTCTTAAATTTATCTTGAGGCATATTACACTGAAAAATTCAAAGCAAAACTAGATTAGTTAAAGAGTATTATAAACTGAATTAAATATACAATTTCCTAAAAGATAAAATATTTACTTATTTAGTCTAAGTTTGTCCACAATCTCCCTAGTAATCTTCTGGATTTTTAATACCTTATACACTATATTTTTAAAAAGGTATTTTATTAATTACTACCTTGGCATAGTTTTAAAATAATAATTCAGAATAGTGAATATTATTATTCAAAATTGTAGTTTTTATGCTTCCTTCCTTTTATCTTTAAATTATTTTCTTAAGTAAATTAAAAATCTTGTTTCTCTTTGGTAAGATACAAGTCTTTACTGTGTTGACAGGTCATGCTACTTAAAAATTAAATATAGAAACAAGGATGGAGAGACTACATCTCACATACTTTGGACATGTTATCAGGAGGAATCAGTCCCTGGAGAAGGACATCATGCTTGGTAAGGTAGAGGATCATCGAAAAAGAGGAAGACCCTCAACAAGATGGACTGATACAGTGGCTGCGACAAAGGGCTTAAGCGTAACAACTGTTGTGAGGATGGTGCAGGGTGGGGCAGTGTTTGATTCTGTTGTACATACACGGTCTCTATGAGACAGAACCAGCTTGAAAGCGCCTAATAAGTGGAACCTTTAAATTATTATCAGATTTGTTTGACTTTTCAGCAGCCTGAAGACAATCACTCTCATTCTATTATCTTACTTTGTTTATTTTTAGTTCACCATTGCACATATTTTTATTTGAATTCTTCACTCAGTAGCTTTATTTCATATATCACCTGGTGCACCTGTACCCATTATATTTTATTTAATTTGACAATTGAAAGCAAATGGTATTGACAGATCCTTGTTGGATGTAATTAATTAACAAGAACGCTCCTAATCAATTAATCATGGTTTAACTCCAATTTAATTTTCTGATTCTCCAGGAAAGTAACCATTCATAAGTTTTCAGAGAAGAAGTTGCATCCACATTAGTTTACAGTTTTGCAGTGGTTTTGCTCAATTACTTTGACAAGTGTTATATCTTTTTTGATTAGCAACACATTGAGAATTAAGGTTGTATGAATGCTAAATGCATTAACACTTGTATAAGTAGGGAACACTAGTACGTCAATTGAATTACATACTTTTCATGACGTATTTTTTCCTTCAATAGTCCTGCAAAAAGCCTGATTTTTCAAGTAAAATTTAGTACCTGAAACATTGAAAATTTTTAATGATACAATGTAGATTTTAATAAAATATGAATACAAATAGTAGTTCATATGTCAGTATACTAATTTAAGCAAAGCTTGCACTTTCATCCCAAACATATATCTGATCATCATATTTTAGCAATTAATATAAATGTGGTAATCCTGTTGACCTCGAGATAATTCTAACTCATAGCAGCCCTGTAGGACACAGTAGAACAGCCCCAGGTTTCCAAGGCTGTAATCTTTATGGCAGCTTTCCTCCCATGGAGTGGGGGTAGATTCAAACTGCATACCTTTTGATTAACTGCCAAGCTCTTAACCATTGTGCAACCGGGTAGAATCAGTAACATACAAATGTAATAAAAGATTTTGCTTTGCATCTTAGAACAGCTAAAAAGCTTTAAGTTTTTACATTATATGATTTGTTTATAGGTATAATTCTAAATAAAATTCATGTTTGGGCTACATCTTAAATGATTAGGATGATAAAATATTGTGGATTTTTTCACATTGCTTTTCATACAGATAAGCCACATATAAATTATTTAACTTAAACATTTTTTAAGAGTTCTGAAACCATTCTATCACAACCAAAAAAAAAAAAGAAAAGCTTTTTTGCACAACAAAACAAAAGAAAAAACAATGTCGACAAGAAATTTTTTTTTTTTTTCTGTTGTAGGCTAGAGGAAGTTATCTGAACTTGATAAAAATAAATGGAAAACCAAACCTTTGCTTTGTTCTAAATTAGATTCCAAATGGTAACTATAATGATGAGCATAATTAGACTTCAATACCTATTACCCACGTTGACTGCTTTTTGGTGACCGACTTAATTATTTCAAACCAGCAATTTTCTTAACTTATGACAATCAAGCCATGCATTTGTATAAATTTATGGAAAACAAACTTTTTTTTTAAGAATTGAGAATAATTTTAGCTCTCAATTTCCATGTAAAACCAAAATATGTAATACCCCTAAATTAACTGAAAAGATAAAAAGGGGAGGAAGAGGGCTTTTAACATTATTTCTGGCTCTTATAGTTTCTGTTAGATGTTTGACTCCTCCAGGTGGTTAACAGTTTTAAAATTCAAACTGCTTAGTTTGGAATTGGAAAATGAAAACTTTCATGTCACCTTTTATTAAAAGAGCAGCTATGTTAGCTTCCTACATTTAAGTAAGAAATGGAAAAATGAAATTAAAGGCCATAGAAAATGAATCTGCCATCCAGAATAATTTAAAACATTTTTGAAGTTAAACTATTTTTTTAACTTGATAATAAGTTTAAAACATTAAGCTACAATTCTCCCAGTAATCCCAGTCTGAATTAATCCCTCAAAAAATCTATGAATTCATTTAAGTACTAGTCTATATTTAAAATGAATGTATAAAGGGTTCTCATAATTTTTTCCATAACGTGTTTATTGTGTGTTTCATGTATTACACACTTACTATGCGCTAAGCAGTATGCTAAATACTTTCAGTAGGTAATTTCCTGTAATTCTTACAATAACCTCGTGAATAGATATCCTCACCCTTGATTGATGTCTGGAAAAACTGAGCCTTTAAGAGTTTGTCACCTGTCTTATATCACGTGGCTATTAAATGTCAGAATCAAGAATCAAACCCTGATACTTTCTTGGGCTTTTGAAGTTTTCGCTCATTTGGGCCCAGTTTCTACATTCCTCTGTGACCTTTTCTATGCCTCCCGACCCTTTATTTTTTGAGGTATGTCTAAGGAATGTTTTGCAGTGTGCTAAGTGGAACATTAAAATTATTTTTAAATAAGTTGTTTTTTTAAATTATTAGTAAAAGCTTATAATTTTTTTACCCTGATAGAAAGCACTGGTAATCTTCTTAAAGAGAGTAGCTCACATTTGCTGTATCTACTTCCTCCCTTCCTAGTCTTTCATCATTTTTTTTTAATTTGTCTATCCTGATGTCTATCATGATACCAACCTATGGCAAACGTGACCTGTACTGATTACCCAGGACGTGTGCGTTAAAATGTTCTCTAGCGTCCTATCTACCAACACTTACTATTACATTTGACTTGGTTGGTCACTCTGAGGAGTATCTTTTCTTTTTTAAAGATTTAGTTCTCTATTTTTTTCCAATTATAATAATATATTGGTTATCTACATCAAAGTATGAAAAACATATAAGCATTAAAGGATATGTTTCCGTCCTTGTAATTTGAGTTTTACTTCCTACAAAGTGGACTTTCATGGAATCGATGCAAGAATGGACCCGGAATCTGCGGTCCTGGGTCTAATTTGGATGGGTCAGTTATGAATGGCTTAATAAATGGAAAATAACCTCTCATTTTGAGGCTCAGAATGATACAGGAATTTCTACCGCACACACACAAAATGGTGTCTAAGAAAGTTTCCAACTTTTTAAGATGTGCAGAGTACAGGTATGTGTCTAACATCCCCGGCACTTTCTATGAAATAGGACATTATGTGACTTGACTGTTGTGCGAACTCCTGGGTCCCCAGGGCGCAGGGCTCCTAGGCGAATGGCTGCTGTGCAGCACACGGCAGGGCCCTGCCCACTGTCGACGCCTTAGTGAGCGCTAGGCCAGAACTCGCCTAGCTGTTACCGCCTTGTCTGCTAAGCCAGCTGCAGGGAAGGCCACCTCGCCCATGATAACCTGTCCGGGGAGGGGACAGTGCAAGCCAAGCGGGATGAGAGCACCTCCCTGGGACACCACATCAGGCAAAGCATGGGGACTAGACCCTCCGAGTTTTAGAAGCCAAGGGGGACCAGGTTTGGGAATTTAGGCCTGGGCCTCCCCGTCTCAGCAGACTAGGTGGCTTCCAGGTCGCAGGCGTGCAGCAGCCGGGCAAAAGCGGGCCTCTGACCTCAAGACGAGAGTCTCGAGTCCTGGCATTTAGACACCTGGGCACTCTGGCACATGGACATACGTACACTGTCGTACTTGACCGAACAGACGTTAAGCAACACGTACTTGTATTAAAAAAAAAAAAGGAAACACTATATAATGAGACAAAATGTGGTGTGTATTTGAATCTATCATGGAATCATCTATTTGAAAAGTTAGTCAGCACATGTAATTATATACTTTTAGGTTCACTTCATCTTCCAAAACTATTAATGACTTAAAATATGGTAATAAAAATGTAATATGGTGAAAATAAATATCATTTGTCTTTACACCAGCATCTGTTTGTATTTTTATGTTTTCACTGTTAGTCATTTAGACTGTCTTTGGAATCCTCAACTTGTAAATATAAATAGAATCCTAGGCACATGGCTGTGGGCTGAAGTCCCCCACTAAAATTGTTTGAAAAAACATGCACTTTTATTTTTTCTCAGTTGATACCTAACATTTTAACATAAAGTGTAATTCTAGTGTGTTTTAAATATAAATCTTTAAAAACGAAACTATTGTATCATCCTTTTTATATAACATTTTGAAACCTACTATTCCACATTTTAAAAATACATCAAAAAGTTCATTTTACCTCTGAGAAATTTTACCTTTTTCAACAATACCTAAATGTATATATTAAAAAACTTTGTCATAATGTAATACATTTTCAAACTTCATCATTTTACCCAAATTCCCCATTATAATCTCTCCCAAGTATGGATTTAAAAGTAAAATTTACTTTAAAAAAGTATGGTTCTATAAGGTTCTATGTGTTAAAATTTTTTTTTTATTATTTTTGTGGTAAAAAATGAGGCATTAGAATTATTAATACACAATGGATCAAGTACATAAATAAATTTTAAATAAAAAATTAAAAAGTAAACTTTTATTGAAAGTGCATCTCTTACTGGACAAATATTTTATTAACTATTTTTAATTAATTATTGCCTGTGGATGAAAGTTATCAATGCTAAATGCAATACTGTTCTTTTTTTTTTTTTTAATTTTATTCTGGGATAGGTGACCTTTTACAGCTCAAGTTAATTTCTCATTCGAAAATCTATACACGTATTATTTTGTGACTTTGGTTGCCATCCTCAGAATGTGACATTCAACTTCTGGATTCCCTGTGTTCTTTCGTTCAGTTCCTGTCCCTTCCTGCCTTGTGGTCTTGCTTTAGGACAAGAGGTGCTCGTTTGGACTCGTATATGTGATTGAACTAAAGAACACATTCCTCGCCTGGTTTATAGGCCGTTTAATCTTTGAAAATTGGGCTTCGGGAGCGGTTTCAGTTTTGAGATAGCAGTGTCTGGGGCCATAGTCTCAGGGGTTCCTCCAGTCTCAGTCAGACCAATAAGTTTGGTCTTTTTGCATGAATTTGAATCCTGTTCTACATTTTTTTGCCTCCTTTCTGACTCTCTGTCGCGATCCCTGTCAGAGTGGTCAGTGGTGGTAGCCAGGCACCATCTAGTCTTCTGGATTCAGGCTGGTGAGTCTCTGGTTTATACTGTCTTTTAGTCCTTTGGGCTAATATTGTATCTTTGGTTTTCTTCATTTTCCTTTCTCTGGATAGGATGGGACCAACAGATGTATCTGAGGTGGCCGCTCACAGGCTTTTAAGACCCCAGATGCTACTTACCAAAGTTGGATGTAGAACATTTTCTTTATGAACTATGTTATGCCAATTGACCTAGATGTCCCCTGAGACTATGGTCCCCAGCCTCCAGCCCCAGACACTGCGTCCCTCAAAGTTTTTGGATGTGTCTAGGAAACTATGCTTTTGCTTTGGTCCACCTGTGCTGACTTCACCTATGTTGTGTGTTGTCTTTCCCTTCACCAAACTTGACATTTGTCTGCTGAGATGGTGTTCATCCTTTATTCCTATTTTTCACTTTAGTCCTATGTTTCACTGTATTGTGTTAAAAAATGAAAAACTTCTTTTCACTTAAATAAGTATTCAGGAATGAAATTTTTATAGCACTGTCATTCAATTCTTTGATTTGCTTCTGTGATGCCATCCAAAAATAATATAGTGATCTAACATTAAAAAGTAGTGTAGATCTTTAATTTTGTTGAAAGAATAAAAAAATTGAGATTTTCAAGAGATTTGGTTACTCAATAACTAGTTATTCACTTTCCTAATTTCTTCCTTCTCAATTGCTACAGTAAATAGCTGTTAATACCTGCCATGTACAACAAAAGGCATGGAAGAAAGCATTTAAGAGCCTGTGCTATCTGCAGTCATATAAAGGCCAGAGAGGTGGGAGGGACAGGACCTGGGCTACACATATAAACCTGGTTTCCTATTCCATACTCACTATTATTATAAAAATCATCCACTAGGCGACTGTATGATTGGGTGGAGAGACTCCAAAAAGTATCATGCAGATAACACTAAATATTTTCTTAGCATTAACTTAATATTGCATTAACATTTTCTTAACCTTTTCATTACAGAAATTATCTGTGCATAGTTGAGCTTATTTTATGAGTTCATATATATATATATATATCTGTATCAATATTAGGCACTTACTTTTCTTTCCCTAATATTATATTTTGAAAAGCATCCCTGGATGACAAAACTGGACCGTCCTTGTCTACTAACCTAAAGGTTGGCTTTCCAAACCCACTCAGTGGCCCCACGTAAGAAAAGCCTGACAATCTGCTCCATAAAGTTGGCAGCCAAGACAACTCTGTGTAGCAGGTCTGGTCTGTAACACATGAAGTAGCTAAGAATCAACATTGACTTGATGGCAAGAGGTTTGTTTTTTGGGTTTTCTGTATCAACATACACACTGCTTTCCATGTTATTTTCCATTTCATGTCATTCTTTTCTGAAAACTGTCCTAAGTGTCCATGTGTTTAAAGCAAATGGGACAGTGTGTTTTAGCAAAATTGATAATACAATTTACTTCTGTAATTTGTTTTTCATTTCTGTAGCATAATTATTTCTCAAGATAACATTTTCTTTTATTTCTTTCCTGAAATTCTATAACTCACTTCTTATTTCACTTTAATGTGTTCTACCATCTATTACTGTTATCTTGCAATTTTTCTTTAAATGCTTTTCATTGTCTCTACATTTTTTAGCATTAAGAAGAACTTTTTTTTTCTAGAAATGTATTGTTCTGATTTCTGTAGCAGTTTGTTTTCCAATAAGTGTTCTTCATCTGGCTCAGTTTTTAAGATTATTCTCCTTTTTCTTATTCTCTACATTCATAGACTATGACCAAAATAATTTTGTTCTCCTTCAATAATTACCAGAAATCCATACAATCATTAATAAAATATTCTTAATTACCCAGTTCCACCTCCCATTCTTTTGAATTTTACTTTTAAGAAAGTCATAATTTTTCAAAACTGTCATTGGTATATTAGACTTAAATAGGAAAAGATAATATTTTTTTTGCAGCAAATATTTGATTTTTGAAGTATCATTCAATCACCTAAATGATTAACTATACTACAATATATACCAGAAACCTAGTGCCGTCGAGTTGTGGAGTTAAAATATCCTAATATTAACGATTTTTGTTAATTTCAAGATTTTTTATATATGATATGATTGTGAAGTTTTACCGTATCCCTATGAATGAATTAAACTGGTGGTATTTGTCTTCCTTAGTTGGCCCAATATTCCATTTATTTATTAGAAGTTAGACTTTTAATCATTAATTTCTTTAAAATGTGTTTTATATTTAATTGGTGTAACTAATTTCTGAGATTAGCCTTGTGAACTATAAAAACATATATAAAAAGTCAAAAAGGATACCATCTATCTGCTTTAATTTCATCATTTACATTACTTGCTCTTTCTGGGTAGCCTTGAAAATTTATCCCATACAAATATGTATTCTGTCTTTTAATTTATAATATTTTTATCATACCTTCTGATTAATTTATCTTAATAAATGTATACCTGTAATAGTTAATAAGAATACTTAGTACACATTGTATCACATATATTGCTAAGTTTTATTATGGTTTATTTAAAAGAATAAAAGGGATAGACTGGGATTGTTGAGATTATGCATTTCTCATAAAATGATACATGTTTTCTTAACTAAATGAAGATTTACCCAAGGGTATTTTCATTGACTATTGTGATAAGGTTAGTGTCTATTACTCACTGAGCAAAAAAAAAAATCTCAGAAAAACAAACCCGTTGCCGTCGAGTCAATTCTGACTCACAGCGACCCTATAGAACAGCATAGAACTGCCCCATACAGTGTCCAAGAAGCGCCTGGTAGATTCAAACTGCCAGCCTTCTGGTTAGCAGCTGTAGCTCTTTACCAGTATGTCACCAGGGTTTCCCACTGAGCAGAGCACACCACAATTATTTTACATTCCTCATGCTTTACAAGTGCTTGTTCTAACATAAGAAGGGATCAAAAGGTTTATGAGAATGTTTCTTTTACAATTGCGGGTTTTAAAGTTTCTGAAAGAGTAAATGAGGCTGCTAAATATTGCTTTAAGTGCCTATAATAGATAATAAATCAGTTCTAATTTAACAAGTGAATAACCAGAGACCACCATCTTTAGTATGTTTCTATTTAAGTCTTTTATTAATGCTGTGTCTAATTACTAAGAAAAATGGTGGTTATAAATTATTTATTTTATATACATCTTCATTATCAGAATTTATACACTTGGGGCTATATCTCTATTTAATTATATATAATGTCTTAGAACATTTGAATAAAACACAATTATACATATTTACTTTGCAAATGTTGCTATTTTATGAGAACTTTTAGAGTATCTAATTCTACTGCTCTTTTATTTTAATGGCTTTTCTGCTACGCTAAATCTGTGATGTGTGGTGAAACAAACAGAAAAAAATATATGTATTAGTCCTGTAAAATTAGTTTAAATTAAATATTATAACCTTGTCAATTATAGGAAAATGAGTTTATAGTTCATGCGCCATAAAAAAGAAAGGGTTTCTTAACACAGTAATAAATCGATTAATTAGGGCTCAGGTGAATGTCTGAAGAAAATGTAAAATATTCAGTATGGTGTTACATAATGCTATATTAAACTGTACAAAGAAATAATGAAACAAGGAGAATTTAGCACTGGTAAAGAAAAATGTAGCTCTTTATGCAGTATTTGAAAATGTGGTATTAGGTCCACATTCTATTAAATTATTGTAATTACTCATTTTAAATAATGTTTAGGTGAGACAGTTTGGCCCTAGTCGTTTCTCGCTCTTTGTATAGTGAGAAAGAGAGAGAAAGCCTGTGCTTACGAAGGAGTGAGAGAGAGGCACAATCATTTCTTAAAAGTAGCTTTCTATGGATTAAATCATGTGATTATTCATGAGTTCGGCTCACAGATTTGTTGCATCGTTCACTTTTCAATCACCAGAGGGGGAATTATCTTTACTTCCTAAAGAAACAATATTTAAATGACCACCCTTGTTGTTTTTGTTTGTTGTCCTCCAGTCATCTCCTATTTGTGACAAAATGCTGCCTCGTCTGTGCCGTCTTCAGGATCTTCAGTAAGCCTGAGTTCATTGCTGTGGCTACTTTGCGGGTCCCTTTGAGAGCTCCCCTCTATATTTGCTGGCCCTCTAACTTCCTGATGATGCTTCCAAAGTCAGTGACCCAAAGTCTCATCCTTCTCCCTCCTGGGCAGCATTCTAGTTGTATTTCTTCTAAGAGAGATTTGTTCTTTCTTCTCACAGTCCACAGTATATTCAACATTCTTTACCAGCACCATTTCAATGCATCGGTCTTCTTTTTTCATTTTACTGTTTTTGCATGCATATGAAGCAACTGAAAAGACCCCATCTTGGTCAGGTGCCACCTAAGTCATCAAAATGACATCTTTGCTCTTTAGCAATTTAAAGAGGTCTTTTGCAGCAGATTCGCCCAATGCAATACATCTTTTGATTACACAATTGCTGCTTCCATGAACATTGATTGTTGATCCAGGAAAATGAAATCCTTCACAGGATCAGTTTTTTCTGCATTTATCATTATATTTTTTGATCTAGTTGTGAGGATTTTTTGTTTTCTTCACATTCAGGAATAATTTATACAGAAGACTGGAGTCTTTGAACTTCATCAGTGTTTCAACAAGTCTTCATTTTCAGTAAGTAAGGCTGTACTGTCTGCATATTGCCAGTTGTTAAAGAATCTTCTTCCAATCCTGATGTTATGTTCCTCATCATATAGTCCAGTTTTTCAGATTATTTGTTCAGCATACACATTGATTAAGTAAGGTGAAAGGATACTACCCTGCCACACACCTTTTCCAATTTTGAACCACACAGTATACCCTTGGTTTGTTTGAAGGACTACTTCTTGACACATGTATAGGTTCTGCATGAGCACAATTAAGTGTTCTGTAATTCCAATTATCCGTAATGATAGCCATAATTTGTTATGACCTACATTTGTTGAATGTCTTCAGGAAGTTGACTAAAACACAAGTAAAAAAAATACCTTTCTAGTATTCTTGCTTTTGGCCAAAATCCATTATCAGCAATGATATCCCTTGTTCCACGTACTCTTCCGAATCTGGCTTGAACTTCTGACAATTCCCTGTTCATGCATGGCCACAGTCGTTTTTTAATTATGTTCAGTAAAAATTTTGCTACCATGTGAAATAATGATATTTTCTGATAATTTCCACAATCCGTTTGATCTTTCTTTGGAATGGGCACAGATATGAATCTCTTCCAGTCAGTGGGCCACATAGCTGTCTTCCGGCATTGCATCTGTTTGTTGAAATGTCTTAATTGGTATTCTGTCAATTCCTGGAGCCTTGATTTTTGCCAATGCCTTAAATGTGACTTGAACTTCTTTCTTCAGTATCAGTAGTTCTTGATCATATTCTATCTCCTGAAATGTTTGAACATCGTACAATTCTTTTTGGTACAGTGACCCTGTGTATTCCTTCTATCTTCTTTTTAAGCTTCCTGTGTCTTCCAATTTTTTGCCCATAGAATCTTTCAATAACGCAATATGAAGCTTATAGTTTCTCTTCCATTTTTTCAGCCTGAGAAATGCTGCTAGTGTGTTTCTTTTGGTTTCTAACTTCAGATCTTTGCACAGTTCATCATAATAATTTACCATGAATATTCTTAGAAAATTCTAAACAATATTAAGCAACTGTTTGAGAAAAGATTGATCAGAATGTGTATATAGATATGGATATCTATTTCTTGATATTGAAATGAATTCCTTCATATAAAAGTGACATCAGGTATATCTGGTGGCAATGTAAAATGGTATAACTACTTTGAAAGAGGATTTTCCAGTTTCTTATAAAATAAAAACCCATATAATCTGTGATCCCAAATATCACTTCCATTTACCCAAGAGAAATGAAAATATTTTTATGCAAATGATGTATGTAAAATGTTTATGACAGAGCATGGGTAGCCTTATTCCTAATAACCAAAAACTGTAAATAATACAGATATCCAACAATGGGCACATTTATAAACAAATTAGGGTATATTTATAAAATGTGTAGCTGAAAAATAATAAAGAATGAAATAGTGATACATGCATCAACACAATGAATCTTAAAATAATTTTGTTTGGAAAAGAACAAACTAGGACAAAGGACTACATACAGTGTGATCCTCTAAAAAACAATTTCTAGAACAGGTTAACTAAGCTATGTTGGTAGAAATCAGAGCAGCGATTGAATCTGGGTAAAAAGTTGGCTGAAAAGGAGCATGAAGGAACTTATTAGGGTGAGAGAAACGTTCTATATCTTGATTAGGATGATACACTGATAAATACATTTGTGAAAACTCATCAAATTCACTCTTACCTCTTCTTCCTTCCTTTCTTCAAAATTTAGTGAAAAAGCCTTTAAGGTGTAATATGTGGGACAGCATCCCAATAAAGTCTGGAGATTTGTTACATACAGGGGAATTGAATAAATCAATATATAATTAAAGCCACATTTTCCACTTAAAGAGGGGTTTTCAAATATGAAAGTTGGAAAGCTAGAATGAATCTTAAAGTATTAGATTGAAATCCCCAGTAGCAATGAGAATACTTAGAACTCAGGTCTTGGATATATGTTATCATTATTCACTCATGAGAACCACTGCTCCTTGCAAAAATGATTGATTCTAGGGCAGAGAAAGGGAGAAAAAAAATGAACCTGAAACATTTTGTTGCACAAGAAAGCAAGGAAATGCTCAAAGAATGAAGAGGACATATCTTAAGGACACCGAAGGCTGTTTAAAGAGGCTCTCACTGTCATTGGCCAAACTGAAACAATTCGAGCATCAAATTAAATAATGATCATGATCATGACATACACACACACAAACACATATTTATACAACATTGAATAAAATAAGAATACACAGGTCTGCACTGATATAAATACATAAATGAATAAATAAATGAGAGAAGAAAAAAAATTTTTTTTTTTTTTACAGTAGAATGACAACTAACAAAAGTAGAGGAAGTAAAAGAATTGGAAAATCCCCCTTTAACAACCAACATCATGGTAATTAAATTCAGGCAAGTGACATTAATGGATGTGAAAACTGGCTGAAAGTTGCTGAGAAATAGGACATAGACACGGTCTGAAAATTCTCTACCCAAACTACTTATTTATGGGAAAAGGAAAAGGAGTGATTTTGCAAACAAGAATTCTTTCTGACACCACATTCTAAGTGATCATATCAAACTCATAAATAATGGAACAAATTGAGAATGTCCGCTACCTGTTAGGATGCAATGGTAAGAATACAGAGTATTTTTGTGCTATATCTACCCAAAAGGCACAACATAAATCTAATAATGAAGAAATATCAGAAAAATCCAAATTAAAGGACAATCTAATAATTACTTGATGTAATCTTTAAAAATGTATAGGACATTGTGATTGTCAAGGTCGTGTGTCACTCTGGTCAACATTCAACCATTTCAGGAGGTGGCATATGATCAAGAACCAGTGGTACTGAAGGAAGACGTCCAAGCTGTACTGAAGGCATTGGTGAAAAACAAGGTTCCAGAAATTGATGGAATGCCAACAGAGATATTTCAACAAACAGATACAGCACTGGAAGTCCTCACTCCCCTATACCAAGAAACTTGGAAGAGAGTTACCTGGTCAACTGACTGGAAGAGATCTATATTTATGCCTATTCCCCAGAAAGGTGATCTAACCAAATGCGGAAATTATGGAATAGTATTAATATCACACAAGTAAAATCTTGCTGAAGATCATTCAAAAGGGGTTTAAGCAGTATATAGACTAGGAACTGCCAGAAATCCAAGCTGGATTTAGGAGAGGGCATGGAACCAGGGGATACGATTGCTGATGTCAGATGGATCCTGGCTGAAAGCAGAGAATACCAGAAAGATATTTACCTGTGTTTCATTGACTATGTAAAGATATTTGACTGTATGGATCATAACAAATTACAGATAACATTACAAAGAATGTGGACTCCAGAACACTTAATTGTGATCATAAGGAACCTGTACATAGATCAAGAGGCAGTCATGGAAACAGAATGTGGGGATACTGCATGGTTTAAGCCAGGAAATGTGTGCATCAGGGTGTATCTTTCACCATACTCATTCAACCTGTATGTTGAGCAAATCATCCAAGAAGCTAAACTATATGAAGTAGAATGCACCATCAGTATAGGAAGGAGACTCATTAATGACTTGTGTAATGTAAATGACACATTGCTTGCTGAAAGTGAAAAGGACTTGAAGCACTTACTGATGAAGATCAAAGACAACAGCCTTCAGTATGGATTACGCTTCAACATAAAGAAAACAAAAGTCCTCACAACTGGACAAATAAGCAACAACATGATAAATAGAGAAAAGGTTGAAGTTGTCTAGGATTTCATTTTACTTGGATCCACAATCAACACCCATGAAATCTTCGGTCAAGAAATCAAAAGATGCATTGCATATGGGTAAATCTACTGCAAAAGACCTCTTTAAAGTGTTGAAAAGCGAAGATGTCATCTTGAACGCTAAGGTTTACCTGACCAAACCCATGGTGTTTTCAATTGTTTCATATGCATGCAAAAGCTGGACGATGAATAAGGAAGAACAAAGAATTGACACCTTTGAATTGTGGTGTTGGCTAGGAATATTGAATATACCCTATACTGCCGAAAGAATGAAATCTGTCTGGAAGAAGTACAAACAGAATGCTCCTTAGAAGCAAGGAAGGTGAGATTATGTCTCACATACTTTGGACATGTTATCAGGAGGGATCAGTCCCTGGAGAAGGACATCGTGCTTGGTAAAGTACAGTGTCAGAGAAAAAGAGGAAGACACTCAAAAACATGGATGAACACAATGGTTTCAACAATGGGCTTAAGTATAATGATTGTGAGCATGGTGCAAAACCGGGCAGTGTTTTCTTCTGTTGAACATAGGGTTGCTATGAGTCAGAACCAACTAGTCGGCACCTAACAACAACGACAACATGATAATGTGATCACTTCCATGATGAGAGTTGGTATAATGTGATCACCTCCATGATGGGATTTGCTGTGAGTAGCCAATCAGTTGAAAAGGGGTTTATTTGGCAGTGTGGCCTGCATCAAATATAAGTGGACTCTCTGGCAAGGCTTGAGGGCTTTTACTCACTCTGGATCCTGCAGCTGGCTCCTATTTGCCTGGTCTCTGGTTCTTGGGACATGAGCTAGCAGTTTACCTGGACTTGCCTGTGGATCTTGGGTTTGTCAGTCTTTGTAGATCACTGACCTGCTGATCTTGGCTTTGCTGGCCCCTGCAGCTCCATGAATCAGGGGAAACCTCTATCCTGATCCCCAGTCTTGGGATATTCCAGCCTCTACAACTGTGTGAGCCATTTCGTCAATATAAATCACTTTATGTAAATATTTATATACTTTAGTGGTTTTGCTTCTCTAGAGAATCCAACTTAAACTAAGAATGGCCAAGGAATTATTCTGAACTGAATGGCATCTAAATACAACATGTGAGCCTCCATTGTATCTTTTTTATGTAAAGAATATTATTGGAACAATTTTTGAAATTTGATGAGTAAATGGTCCATTTTTATACTGCTCTTGAATCCTTTCAGTATCTTTGATGTGAACTCCGAGTAGTAAAAACAAACAAGATAAAAGGTCAGAAAAATATGTTGAACTGTGCATCATATCGTTTGTAACTTATATCCCATTTCTTTAAATATGTAAAGACTTGGAAAGTGCAGCAAAAGAGATCATTAAATTAAAAAATCAGATTTAGCAGTTTATAGTTTAAAACTTTTTATAGAAAATAAATGATAAATGGCCTATAAGCAGTGAAAAGATATCCAGTTTTACACATGCTTAAGACAATATGTCTGTTAACATCTATTGAACTAACAAATATTTTCAAATTTGAGAATACTTAGTGACTTAGTTATCTAGCGCTGCTATAACACAAATGCCACAAGTAGATGGGTTTAACAAATGAGTGTTTATTCTGTGACAGTTTGAATTCAGGGTGCCAGGTCCAGAGGTTCTTTGTAGCAGATTTACACCAATGCAATGCATCTTTCAATTTCTTGACTGCTGCTTCCATGGCTGTTGATTGTAGATCCAAGTAAAATGAAATCCTTGACAATTTCAATCTTTTCTCCATTTATCATGATGTTGCTCATTGGTCCAGTTGTGAGGATTTTTGTTTTCTTCATGGTGAGGTACAATCCATACTGAAGGCTGTGGTCTTTGATCTTCATTAGTAAGGTCATCAAGTCCTCTTCACTTTCAGCAAGCAAGGTTGTGTCATCTGCATAACGCAGGTTGTTAATGAGTCTTTCTCCAATCCTGATGCACCGTTCTTCTTCGTATAGCCCAGCTTCTCGGATTATTTGTTCAGCATACAGATTAAATAGCTATGGTGAAAGAATACAACCCTGATGCACACCTTTCCTGACTTTAAACCAATCGGTATCCCCTTGTTCTGTCCGAACAACTGCCTCTTGATCTATGTAAAGGTTCCTCATGAGCACAATTAAGTGTTCTGGAATTCCCATTCTGTTTCTTCAGTACTACCTTTTAAAGATCCATCCATGTTGTATGTGTAGATACTTCTAACTGATGCATACTGATCTATGACATGCCTGTGCTACATTTCAATTATTCACTCTTCGCATGATAGACAATAGGTCGTGCAGTTCTTTTACATGTCCTTTGATGACCCCATGAGAGAATATCTTTGGAAACATTCATCAGGATAGGAATTCCTGGATCACTGGTTTACTTGCATTTAATTTGACTAAGTAGAGCCAGATTGGAGCCCTGGTGGCACAGTAGTTAAGAGCTTGGCTGCTAATCAAAAAGTTGGCTGTCTGAGTCTACCAGCTATGCCTTGGAAGCCCTATAGAGCAGTTTTACTCTGTCCTGTAGTGTTACTATAAGCTGGCAATGGGTTTGATTTTTATGTTTTTAGAGCCAGGTTGCTCTTGAGGAAGGTGCATAAGCAGTTCACAAGGGGCTTTATATCCGCACATCTCAGCAACAATCACCATTGTCCTATTTTAGGTGATTTTATTTATTTTTTATTATATTTAAGGGATATTTTATTATTTTGATTCCATTTTACCTAATTATTAATGAATTATGAATGTAATATGCTTCTTATTTTTTGTTTCCTCTTCTACACATTACCTATTCCTATCCTTGGCTCATTTTCCTCTTTGGATTCCTGTTTTTTTTGTTTGTTTTTTCTAGTTAATTTGCAGTTGTCTTAGCATATATTTCCATAAAACCTCTGTATTCCCATTATCAATCCCTTATTAGTTTTACACATTATTTAATCTTTTATAAGTTTTCATGGTATCTTGATTGACAATCATTTTACCCCATCTTTTTTCTTTGTTTGGTTTCATGCTTAGTCCATTCAAAATCTGGTTTGGGAATTTTCTCATAGTTTCTTAGTAACAAAGCTAATCTTTAACGTTTTTGTTTATTGACTTTATAGTTTTACTTTTCCTTAAGTTTTAAACCATCTGGAGTCTGCCTTTCTACGTGGAGTTAGGTAGAGATACAAGTTTATTTTTCTGCACGTAATGAGCCAATTTTCCCCACACTCTCTAATAAACAATCTGTTCATTCTGCGTGGATTTGTGATGCCACCTTTATCATGCATTAAGTTTTCATATATTCATGAGCATGACTCTGAGAAACATTGCAACGCTGGCGAAGTTTGTGATCCATTGGAAAGAGGTGGAAAAATAAATGTGCATGCCTGCTCAGGCCACACCAGTTGCTTTGATTTCACCCTTGGAACAATTTCGATGTTATTCCTCTTGCCTCAGATTGCTAAAATAGGCAGTCAGACAATAAAAGAACAGTGAAACAGTCAAATTCTGCTGCCACCAGTCTCCCAACATACGCTGATTCTAAAGAGAATTTTGTCTCCTTAGAGTTTTCTCAAGTTCATTTCAGGTGTTGCTGGTATTACTGGGATCCACATTTTCCTCAACTTCTGTGGTTTCTCTTGCCTTGTTTCTCTTAGCAGAGTAAGCTTGCTTGTTGTCTTAGCAGGAACCAGGAACTCCCAGTGTCCTCTTCATATGCCTCACTCTCCCTACCACCTTCCAAACCACAATCTCTATCATCTTTTCTTCTACTCTGCAGCCCAAGGATCTTCTCTTATGAATTTACAAGACAACATTTCTTGTTCACTGTATTTTTTGGTAGGCTTAAGCTTTTGGAAACAAAGAACTGCTAGGAACAATCTCTGAGATAAGAAACAGGACCTGCTACCCGATAAAATGGAAAACAGAAAAGAAAAGAAAAAAAAAACTAACATTTTTTAAAGAGACTTTCCATATGTGTATTAATTAGAATTAAGAAGAATCAACATGACACATTGCAAAGCTTCTCTAGGAAAAAACTGTCTGCAACATATATTTATAAAATGCTTTATATTCTACCAAATACTCTTACATGCAACGAATCACAGAAGGCTAGGGTAGTAAAGTGTATCCATTGCAATAATGTACACCGTCCAGTGGGTACCTCACAAGGTAGGGCAAGTTGTCTTGATTTCTCCAGTTTTTCACAGAGTAAGCTTTTTTTTATTATCAACCATTTTCAGCTTTCCACATACGGATATACTGCTTAAGGAATTTTTCATGTTAAGTAACAGAAGTGCCTGGCTTTCCCTTATCACATATTATTTTACTGAGCTATCAATTATTATGCCCTGAAGAAAGAAAAGAAAAAAAAAAAAAGACTAATTTTGTTATTAGCCTAGGTACAACACAACTAGGAAGTGAAATCTACTACAGGAAATCACTTCATATAAATTCTTTCAAAATTAACTGCACTTTGAGATTATTCATGCCACTGCTTCTCTCCAATAGTGAGGATAAGTCAAAGTTGATGAAATTGCTAAATTGAGTTCTTCAGAAGAGCAAACTCGAATCTTTCCAGGAAGTTAACACTTTTCTCGATTGAAGATCAAATCATTTATTTTAAGGAATAATGTCTTCACAGTATCACCCCAGAGCATTTGAACTAGGGGGTTCAAAATCATAGTTTGAAGTTTCTTATTTCACTAACTCCCACTTGCAGGCTAGGGTCAAATATATTGAAGTTATGAAACAATATACTCTAAACCAGAACCCTCCTCCAACAAAAAAAGAAAAAAAAAGGGGGGGGGGAGTGGAAGTTGTAAGAAATTCAAGCAAATGCAAACGCGATTTCCTTTTTCCACTTGCAGACTTTTAAGCTTTAAAAGGAACGCTGTCTCTGGAAATCTGTAAATCTTGTCACATAATCCTCATTTTTAAAAGACATTTAGATGCTTTTTAGAAGGCTATAGTTTTTTGATCATTTTAATGAACTTATATGAGCCATTTAAAAAACTAACTGGTTTGGCTATATCGAAATGACTGGTTTGTGGGTTGACTAGAAAAAACGACTATTTTGAGGAAGTATAGGCAATCAGGTTATATATTTCTCTGTATTGATTCTTTGGCATTTCAAAATTAGATCACAACTATATCACATATTCTGAACTACAGCTTTTTTCAAGGAGCCCTTATGGTGCAGTGGTTAAAGCACTCAGCTGCTAACCAAAAGGTTGGCAGTTCGAACCCACCAGCTGCTCCAAAGGAGAAAAATGTGTCAGTCTGCTTTCATAAAGATCTAGTCTTAGAAACCCTATGGGGGCAGTTCTACTCTCTTATAGGGTCCCTGTGAGTCAGAATCAACGCAGTGGCAGTGAAGTTTTTTTTTTTTTTTTTTTCTTCCTTTGGTTAGTTTTCTCAACATCTTAGTTTCCAAATAGGCTCTTTCCCTCCCATTGGTGGTTTCCTAGTAGAGTCCTTCTATTGATACATCTCCCAGTGAAGAGCTTTCCCTGGCACCCTACCAGTACCAGTTGTCATCCAGTCAAGTTCCACTCATGAATGCCTCATCTGTTGCAGAGTAGAAATGCATTCTGTAGGGTTTTCAAGGCTGTGACTTTTTGGAAGCAGATTCCAGGCCCTTCTTCCAAGGTACCTCTGGGTGGGTTTAAGCCACCAAACTTTTTGTTAATAGCCCAGTGCTAAACTCTTTGTGCCATCTAGGGACTCCTCTGGCACCTCAGAGAGTAGATTTATGGCAAGTTCTAGAAGACACTTCTCTAGCAAGTTCTGTAGGCAGCACTGCAGTGAGACAAGACTCTGCTTTTTCAATACAGTCTGGAACTATCCCTAGGGGATCCTCCTCCCTGGATGGTTTATCTCAGCTCAGAGGTAGTAGCTGCTCTTACATGTAATACTACTACACTCTCCAGAGTTTTCTTTACTCCTTACTATCTGAATATTGCTTCAATCATCCCTTAGAGTTAATAATTCTTCACATTAAACTTTTCCTTCTCAAATTACTGTTTGTGTCCTCTGCCTCCTAATCAGATGCTGACTGATTCACATGGAGATGATGATAGGGTAAGGTTGAACAAGATTTTCATTTCCTGTTGATACTCACAAATAGGGTAGTTTTAAAAATAGTTAATGCTAATAGATTTTATTTGCATAGAAAATAAGCCCCCTCCCCAATATAAAAAAAATATATATATATAAAGAGGTACTTAAAATGGAGAGGAACGGAGACAAATGATAAGCTCATTGCTTAATAAAATGGAATAAACAGGTGGCCAGAAAATACCCTGTATTTACTATTTTACCTTAAATCATATCCTCATGATTAAAATAAAAATCATTAAAACATAATTTAATAAGCAATAGTTTTATCAATTTTGTTTCAAGCTATAACTATTTAACTTTACTAAACAGATCAACTGAAGTATCTTTTACTATTTGGGACTTGCCTAGTACTTTAATCTTTGTCCCATTACTCTTTAAGTATGCCATTTGACCTACATTTGTGGCAAAGCCTAATTCTAGCTTCTAGTTGTATGTCGGGAAACATTCTGAAATTTAATAGCATGTACTTTTCTAACAAATCTAAGTGTGGTGGAGTCCTGATTTTGATAAATGTGCTTCTAGCTTGTTTCCAATATGAACTTCTCAGCCATTCTTTTTAAACAAACTGAGTTCTACATTTGGCTTTTTTTCACCTGGATAGGTGGTCCGAGGTTTTTCTCGGAAACATTTCACTTTTGCTAACTTCCTACTACTTGATCGGGTGTTTCAAACACCATACTGTCATACTGTGCCATCTTTAACACCTTCAGTGGTAACTGTTTTCATTTGTCCACTTTGTAGTCTGTGGCTCATTGAGTTACTGTCCAGCTTCCATGCTTATCTTTTGGGTTGGACTTCCTGCAAAAAAAAAAAAAAAAAAACTACTCCAGGAACCACTACAACCAGCTCCTAAACTAGGTATATTGTGCTACACTGGTTCAACAATTAGTCTCGACATCTTAAAGGATATTGTGTTTTAAAAAAGAATATGTTTTGTATTTGAAAAAATACCCAATTTCCACAATATTGGTTTATTTTACTAAATCAGGGAATGTTTGTTTTGTAAAGATAGTAACTGATCAAGTAAATAAAAATGGTCCAATTCATTATGGGAAAAGTCGACTTCCACTTAGATGTTGTGGTTATTAGGTGCCGTGGAGTCGGTTCTGACTCGTAGTGACCCTATGCACAACAGAACGAAACACTGCCCAGTCCTGAGCCATCCTTACAATTGTTGCTATGCTTAAGCTCATTGTTGCAGCCACTGTGTCAATCCACCTCGTTGAAGGTCTTCCTCTTTTCTGCTGACCCTGTACTCTGCCAAACATGATGTCCTTCTCCAGGGACTGATCCCTCCTGAGAACATGTCCAAAGTATGTAAGACCCAGTCTCGCCATCCTTGCTTCTAAGGAGCATTCTGGTTGTACTTCTTCCAAGACAGATTTGTTCGTTCTTTTGGTAGTCCATGGTATATTCAATATTCTTCACCAACACCACAATTCAAAGGTGTCAATTCTTCTTTGGTCTTCCTTAATCATTGTTCAGCTTTCACATGCATATGATGCGATTGAAAATACCATGGCTTGGGTCAGGCGCACCTTAGTGTTCAAGGTGACATCTTAGCTCTTCAACACTTTGAAGAGGTCCTTTACAGCAGATTTATACAATGCAATGCGTCTTTTGATTTCTTGACTGCTGCTTCCGTGGCTGTTGATTGTGGATCCAAGTAAAATGAAATCCTTGACAACTTCAATCTTTTCTCCGTTTGTCACGATGTTGCTCATTGGTCCAGTTGTCAGGATTTTGGTTTTATTTATGTTGAGGTGCAATCCATACTGAAGGCTGTGGTCTTTGATCTTCATTAGTAAGTGCTTCAAGTCCTCTTCACTTTCAGCAAGCAAGGTTGTGTCATCTGCATAACGCAGGTTACTGAGTCTTCCTCCAATTCTGATGCCCTGTTCTTCATAAAGTCCAGCTTCTTGGATTATTTGTTCAGCATACAGATTGAATAGGTATGGTGAAAGAATACAACCCTGATGCACACCTTTCCTGACTTTAAACCAATCAGTATCCCCTTGTTCTCTCCGAACAACTACCTCTTGATCTATGTAAAGGTTCCTCATGAGCACGATTAAGTGTTCTGGAATTCCCATTCTTGACAATGTTATCCATAATTTGTTATGATCCACACAGTCAAATGCCTTTACATAATCAATAAAACACAAGTAAATGTCCTTCTGGTATTCTCTGCATTCAGCCAGGATCCATCTGACATCAGCAATGATATCCATGGTTTCACGTCCTCTTCTGAAACTGGCCTGTATTTCTGGCAGTCCCTGTCGATATACTGCTGCAGCCATTTTTGAATGCTCTATAGCAAAATTTTGCTTGCATGTGATATTAATGATGTTGTTCTATAATTCCCACGTTTGGTTAGATCATCTTTCTTGGGAATAGGCATAAATATGGATCTCTTCCAGTCAGTGGGCCAGGGAGCTGTCTTCCATATTTCTTGGCATAGGCAAGTGAGCGCCTCCAGCACTACATATGTTTGTTGAAACATCTCAATTGATATTCTATCAATTCCTGGAGCCTTGCTTTTTGCCAATGCCTTCAGAGCAGCTTGGACTTCTTCCTTCAGTACCATCGGTTCCTGATCATGTGCCACCTCTTGAAATGGTTGAAGATTGACTAATTCTTTTTGGTATCATAACTCTGTGTATTCCTTCCATCTTCTTTTGACGTTTCCTGCATCATTTAATATTTTCCCCTAGAATCCTTCACAATTGCAACTCAGGGCTTGAATCTTTCCTCCAGCTCTTTCAGTTTGAGAAATGCTGAGTGTGTTCTTCCCTTTTGGTTTTCCATCTCCAGCTCTTTGCACATACCATTATAATACTTTACTTTGTCTTCTCGAGACGCCCCTTGAAATCTTCTGTTCAGTTCTTTTACTTCATCAATTCTTCCTTTTGCTTTAGCTGCTCGACACTCAACAGCAAGTTTCAGAGTCTCCTCTGACATCCATCTTGGTCTTTTCTTTTTTTCTGTCTTTTTCATGACCTCTTGCTTTCTTCATGGATGATGTCCTTGATGTCATTCCACAACTCGTCTGTCCTTCAGTCACTAGTGTTCAATGTGTCAAATCTATTCTTCAAATGGACTCTAAATTCAGGTGGGATATACTCAAAGTCATATTTTGGCTCTCATGGACTTGCTCTGATTTTCTTCAGTTTCACCTTGAACTTACATATGAGAAATTGATGGTCTATTCCACAGGCAGCCCCTGGCCTTGTCCTGACTAATGATATTGAGCTTTTCCATTGTCTTTTTCCACAGATGTAGTCAATTTGATTTCTGTGTGTTCCATCTGGCGAGGTCCATGTGTATAGTCACAATTTATGTTGGCGAAAGAAGGTATTTGCAATAAGGAAGTCGTTGGTCTTGCAAAATTCTATCATTCGATCTCCAGCATTGTTTCTATCATCAAGGCCATATTTTCCAACTACTGGTCCTTCTTTGTTTTCATCTTTCACATTCCAAATGGCAGTAATTAACAATGCATCTTGATTGCATGTTCGATCAATTTCAGGCTGCCGTAGCTGACAAAAATCTTCTATTTCTTCATCTTTGGCCCTAGGTGCACAAATTTGAATATTAGTCATATTAACTAGTCTTCCTTGTAGGCATATGGATATTACCCTGTCACTGACTGCGTTGTACTTCAGGATAGATCTTGAAACATTCTTTTTGCTGATGAATGCAACACCATTCATCTTCAAGTTGTCATTCCCTGCATAGTACACTATATGATTGTTTGATTCAAAATGGCCAATACCAGTCCATTTCAGCTCACTAATGCCTAGGAGGATATCGATGTTTATGCATTCCATTTCATTTTTGACGAGTCCCAATTTTCCTGGGTTCATACTTGTACATTCCAGGTTCCGATTATTAACGGATGTTTGCAGCTGTTTCTTCCCATTTTGAGTCGTGCCACATCAGCAAATGGAGGTCCCGAAAGCTTTACTCCATCCACGTTATTAAGGTAGACTCAATTTTGAGGAGGCAGCTCTTCCCCAGTCATCTTTTGAGTGCCTTCCAACCTGGAGGACTCAGCTTCCAGCACTATATCAGGCAATGTTCTAATGCTATTCATTAGGTTTTCACTGGCTAATGTTTTTCAGAAGTAGACTGCTGGGTCCTTCTTTCTAGTCCACCTAGATAAGCACTATTATTTCAATTTAATTTCCTAAACACAAATCTAGGAATATACTTTGAAGATATATGGGTATTCAAGAGTGTAATAGTTTTTGAACTTTGCAATAAATTCCCATGAATTACTACAGTGTTAGTTCCCTAGGGCCATCTTAGCAAAGTAGCACAAACAAGGTGGTTTATGAGGACAGAAGAAGTAATGCATATTTATTGAGTTTTCTCATTGTACCTCCAAACCAGTAATGTTTTGAGGACCATATTTATAAAATTTATAAAGAGCCACTTTTTCTACCCTCTCAGCATTATAGAAAATAGTGGTTTTTAATACGGTAAAGTATAGGCATAACTGTAGCACTTTATGTGTTTTTTTCCTTGTTATGCTGATTTCCTTGACAGTTGTTTAGCCACCTCAAACAGTTGGTAAAGTATATCTGTATGAGATCTTCTAGGATCATGCCACAATTACAGGTACTCAAAGCATAAGGCATTAAAGGGGGTGCATTAGGTAAAAAATTATGAACTCAGGACAATAAAATTACTAATGACATTTGTTGAGTAGATATAATTACTGCATGTGATTTACTTCTGAACATTGGCAGTAGTTTCATGTAAAATTATAATATTATAAATACTTGTAAGTGTTTGAAATACTCGCAATACTCTCAATTACTTGTAAAATTATACTAATGTATTTGAAAGGTCTGATATAGCATTGAATATTGGTTTAGCATATTATATGTATGGTTACTCATAGAAACTGTTGTATAAAATACTCTGGCAGGTTGACATTTTCAACTTATCTAATAGGTATTGCCTTTTTTTTTTTAATCTTACTACAAAATTATATATACAGTTACTGAGGAGGGAAAAATAAATACGCCATAAAATAACATGCATACTTAGAGGGGTTAAGTTTTCCTAATAATGGCAAATCTTGAGTATTATCATTATAATTGTATACGATTTAATACTATAACTACCTACTAAGCTGTCAAAAATTGCTAAAACATCTAAGAAAATGATGATGCATTTGCAATTCATTAAATTTTGTTTTAATTATTACCTTGAGATATTGTCATTGAGACGATTTAGACTAATGGTGACCCCATGTGTGCAAAGTAGAATGGCTTCACGGGATTTTCAAGGCTGCGACCTTTTGGAAACAGGTCACTAGAGCTCTCTTCTGAGGCACCTCTGGGTGGGTTTGAACTACCAACCTTTCACCTAGTAGTGGAGCGCTTGACCAGCTGCACCATCTAGGGACTCCACCCTTGAGATACATCTGCTCTTTACTTCTGTGTCTACTTAATTTTTTTCATATTAAAAACATATCAATACTTTCATTTGTTGCCATTTATGAGTTCTTTTTTCTTTTGAGTTAAAAAAAAGGTAAAGTATAAAATATACTTAACAAAAGTTGTTATAGCAGATATAAACTTAACAGTTTCTCTACTTTCTAAATCAATTAATTGTTGAATGTGAAATGTTCTTTTGTGTAAATACACTAGAAGGATCCATTGAAAATTCTGTTAGCATGATTTAGGAATTATTCAGTTTACTGGTATAGCTGCTGTAAACCTAGCACAACCAAAGGGAAACTGACTTAACCCAACAATATCTGTGGTCTGAAACTGTTAGCGCAATTTTGCGAGTTAGAGCCGCCTGCCGCAAATAGCCAATTCCTGAGAGAGGGGTGAGGTGGGTAGCAAAAGCTTTATTAGATATACCGGTATATGGAGACAGAGGGGAATGATCCCCTCCTAAAGTCGTCTGTCTCACCAGACTACCGATGGTTTTGGGTTTTTAAGGGAAAAGGGGCCATAAGTTTTAGGGACTTGTGGAATGTGCACCCTCTTTCCTCTGTTTGATTTTGGTGGTCTTATCTCAAACATGTTGATCTTTTCCTGTCATTATCCCATCCGCTCAGGGGGTAGCTGGCGCCATCCGTCGTCTTATTTGACAGGCTTAGATCAGTAACACTTGTTTTCCATAGTCTTAGAGGACACAATTGATTAACACTTAACCATTTGGGGAGCTAACATCAGGATCTTACTTGGAGGCAGGGATAGGCTAAGGGAGGGAAAGGGGAGAAAGAAGAAAGAAGAAGCAAAAAAAATATGTCTCAGGTACTGTTCAAGATATGGCTGAGCAGTCTGTTTCAAAACCAACACAGCAATGCAGGTAGAAAAATGATTGAAAGAGTTTGAGAAGTAGATAATAAGAGTTCTAGGAAATACGCTATTCAGCATCATGAAATAATTATCCTAGAACATGGAAAGAGCCAGAGATAAATGTTTAGTAACAGAATATCAGTTAGAGGAAAAACTAATGGATCTTCTATATTCAAGGATCTATGTAAATTTCCTTAATTGCCTTGTGTCTGTTTTGATACTTTATAGTTTGTTAGAAAATAATTTTTTACATTGCATTTTTAAATTGATCATCTTTAGTTGGAAGCTTCTGAAATGGCTCCCAATCATTCCTACTTCCTGATATTCATGTTCTTGTATAATCACTTCCCTTGTGTGTGAGCAAAACCTAATGAAGAGTAGACTAAGGCAAAAGTGATGGGATGTCACTTCTGATATCAGATTTTAAAAAGACCTTGTCTTGAGTCTTGCTCCTACTCTCTCTTTCTCTGGCTATTCTTGCTTGGTCTTCCTAATGAAGCAGTCTTACATATCATGATCTATCCTGTGGAGACACCCATGTGGATAGAAACCAAGGAAAGCCTGTTGATAGCTGTCAGGGAACAGAGATAAAGATGTTCATAACAGAATATTAGTTAGAAGGAAACCTAAAGATTGTAACAGCGGCAAAGGTCTCAATGAAATAAGATGTATTTGGTCAAGAAACCAGAACATGGAGCAAATATTTTGGGAGAGGGAAAGTGAGGCTGGTGACATATAGGGTCCATGGTTCTATAAGAGCTTACCTGGAAGATTACTGAGCTGTTAGCTATCAGCAGGGGACCTCTCTCAGCTACTATATAGTTCTTTCAGGTCCTTGCCACATGGGCCCCCTCCCTAGCCCATGTCACACTTCAAATATCTTCCTTCAGTAAAGACACAGTCCCATTTAAGGGTGCATTTGATTAAGTCATGCCTACCCTAGATAATCTCCCTCTTGATTAAATCAAATTCAACTTATTTGGGATCTTAATCATATCTATAAAATCCCCTCACCTTGGTTACATATAACATAATTATTATATTCTCAGTTCCATCCGTATTCAAAAACAAGTTGTCATCGACTGAATTCCAATTCATAGGAACTCTGTAGGACAGAGTAGAATAGCCCCATAGGGTTTCCAAAACTGTAATCTTTACAGATTCAGACTTCCGCAACTTGCTTTGCAGAGCAGCTGTTGGGTCTGAATCACTGATCTTTTGATTAGCAGCCTAGTGCTTAACCATTGGGCCAATAGGTTATATCCTAGGAAGAAAGGCCTGGCACTCTACTCCCAAAAACTAGCTAATGGAAATCTTACAGATAACATGGTAAGTAGAGGGTTAGCTAAAACCAAGGAAAACCCTTAATGAGTTGATTGACACAACAGCCCCCACAAGATGCTGAAACGTATAAAAAGGTCACGGAGATAACAGAGGACTGAGCAAAGTTTCATTCTGTTATACACATTATTGCCATGAGTTGGAGGCCACTCCATGGCAATTAACAATAATAACAACATCAGAGGGTAAGAATCTTAGAAGCCATCTCATAATTCTGCCTACCACAATAATGTTGGTGATATGAGTTGTTAGGGAAAGCCAAAAGGAAAGTTGAATGAAAATGTAGATATTGTTATTTCTTCATTATAAAGAGCTGTATTAATAATTTGTGTACACTAAAACATGAACTATTTTAAGTTATCTTTTTGCCTCGGTCCCGTGTAACACTTCAGTGTTTTAAAATACTGCAGGTATCTAAAAGACTTAATTTTTGCCCAGTAACCCTTTACTCAAAATAGCATGTATCATTATCTGCAGGATCATTGAAATAGAATTTCCCCATTAGCAAACCAAAAACTGTTTCTCTACTTTGAATCTTCTTTCTGAAAAGAAGCATATATCCTGGCTAAAAAAAATTTTTTCAAGTAAGTGATATATTATGCAGTTTTGCTTCCCATTTGCCCACAGAAAAGTCCTTCAACCTCTTAATTACCCCATCCATTAAATATCCAGTTATATCTGATAAGATATTTAACTGTTACTTTTTAATTCGATTTATTATTTATTTATTTTACTGAGTAATACATAATTATGAAAATTTTAAAGTTTCAGAAATACAGAGATGGAATATACTCTCTCTTTAATGCACACTATCTGGTCTCAAATATAACTGCTGCAAGTTTTAGAAAATTCATTTATGTACAAATATCAGAAAACGTGTGATTTTTAGAGTATCAAAATTATCATACCTCATTTTATTAATTAAAATTAACAATATAGTCAATTATCAGATAGATATTTTATTCTTGGCACTGTTCTAGGTATTTGGGACATAGGGTCACTATGAATTAGAATTGACTTGATGGTAATGGGTTTGGTTTGGGTTTGGTTTAGTGAACATGCAGGAAAATCCCTAGAAGCATAGATCTTATGTTTTGCCAGCTTGAGGAGAGAGAAAACAGCTAAACAGATGTTAAGCCAAACAATCACAGAGTAGTAGGGTCAATGACTTAAATGAAATCAAATGATGTGATAGACCTTTCCAGCTTTATTTAAATCACATTGCTGTTAGGTATCATTGTGGAATTTTAATCTTTTTTTTTTCCCCCCCACAAAGTATGGCCTTGTTAGCTTAAATAATTTGGAAATATGTGAAATATATTACAAATTACCCATGAAACGCTGGTCCAATAGTATTTATTTAATAATATTTGAAGTAAATCTTCTATTTTAATTAATCTGTTTAAGTTACTACTGCTTGTGACTAAGTATTTGACACCTTAGAACATTTTAATCAAACTAACAAATGTAATGAGATTGGTTGGTTGTTCTTAGCTGCCCTGAATGAAGTGGGGAAAGAAAAAGATGAGCTCAGGCCTTCAAATTCCCAACTCAACTTCCGCAAAAAATGTCCTGAAGGGTCTATGGCCACCCTGAAAGAAATTCTCATTTCCTATAGCCACAGAGCTGAGATTACTGAAAACCAAACCCAGAGTCTTGTCCTGAGAGTAGATGAATCTCAACACAAATTGAATTCCTGATATTGTAGGGTATCTGATGTTAAAGTGAGGCCATTGATGGGAAAGGAATGGAATCCTGAAAATTGGAATTGAGACACATTGACGTATACTGATAAAGCTGGGGACACTGTATTCCTAAATTCTACTGAGTCTTCTTTGCCAGTAAAAACATCCCTCCAATCACTGTCTGAAAAGTTTAACCCTATTTTGTCTGAACAACCTTTAATAATCCCTTCTGAGGTAATTCCTTAACATTGCTAATTTTCCTAAGGACCTACCCATAGCACTCCTCCTTGCTTTTTGATTTACAACAAGACAAATCTTAGCAGTCCCCCAAAAGTGAGATACAAAGATTCAATGTTGTATTTTGAGGGGCTAGAAAGAGCTCCAAGAGTTTGTCATTGGTTGGCTGACTCATACAAGCACAAAAATGTTCTAAAATAAAGGAAGTTGAAATCCCAGAACACACTTGGTATATTACAGAACAACATATCTAAAGCCTTAAATAAATAAATAAATAAAACCAAAGCCAGTGCTGTCGAGTTGATTCCGACTCATAGTGACCCTACAGGACAGAAGAGAACTGCCCCATAGAGTTTCCAAGGACTGCCTGGCAGATTCAAACTGCTGACCCTTTGGTTAGCAGCCATAGCACTTCACCACTACACTACCAGGGTTTCCAAAGTCTTAAATAGATTAGAATATTACAGTGCACATATCATGTAGATATGCACAGTGGTGGCACAGTGATTAAGAGCTTGGCTGCTAAGCAAAAGGTCGGCAGTTCGAATCCACCAGCCACTCCTTGGAAACCCTATGGGGCAGTTCTACTTTGTGCTACAGAGTAGCTATGAGTGGGAATCGACTGGCCGGCAATGAGTTTTTTTTTTAATCATGTAAGATGCTGATGCACCTTGGGAGGGTTTAGAGTACCTACTTTTTTCCAGAATTGTAAGAAATTAGTGTGTTAGAGCAGCCCCAGCATCCTTGTAGACCTTTGTGATCACTCCTCTCAGCAGGTTAAATACTAAGAGCAGGAACTGCCACCAAGAAACTGGAATACTTAAATGCATTGGGAATAATTGGGTCCTGGCTTAACTGCTAAAAGAGAGAATTATGACCCCTCAATCAATTCCCAGACATGTGCCAGTTTACAGACCCACAACCTTTTGAATGAAGGGGCGGCCAGGTCCCTTGAGGGAGGACCCCACTACACTGCCAAAAGTAATATTTAGGTTTTCTCCCAGCCTTTCCCACAGGGACCTACAAAATTTTATCTGGGTAACTGTGATTATGTAAAATGGAATAATCAGACTTTTTGTGGATTAATTGACACTGGCAGTCATGACAATGGGATCTAGCAGTTGAAGTTGGAGCTTATGTTGGTCAGGTTCTCAATGGAGTTTTAACTTAGGTCCATCTCATATTGGGTCAGTGAGTCCCTGAACCCATTCTATTGTTTTTTCTTAATCATCATTGGAATAGACATACTCAGCAATTGGGAGAATCTCCACATTGGTCCTCTGACCTTGAAGTGAAAATTATTATTACTGGAAAGGCCAAGTGAAAGCCACTAAATCTCCCTCCACAAAGGAAAATAGTAAACAAATGCAATACTGCATTCTGGGAGGGATTGCAGAGATTGGTGCCACCGTTTAGGACTTTAAGGATGGAGGGATGGTGATTCCAACAAGATTCCCATTCAAAACAACTATTTGGCCTGTACAGAAAACGTATGGTTCTTAGAAAATGACAGACTATTGTAAACTTAACCAAGTGGTGACTGCAATTGCAGCCTCTGTTCCAGATGTCATTGGTGGAACAAATTAATACATTTCTGGCACTTTGTATGCAAATATTTATCTAGCTAAAGATTTTTCTTTGATATCTGTTAATAAAGACCATCAGAAACAGTTTTCTTTCAGCTGGCAAGACCAGCATTATACCTTCAACATCCTGTCTCTGTGGCTTATTGACTCACCAGCCCCATGTCATAACTTAGTCTGTAGGAAACTGTTCACCATTCTGTTCCACAAGAAATAACACTGGTTAAATGCGGTATTATATTATAATTTTACATTATGTTGATTAGACCCAGTGAGTAAAAAGTAGCAGCTACTGTTTACATATTGATAAGACTTTTGAATGTCAGAGGTAGAAAATAAATTTTAAAAAATCAGATGCCTTGTACTGCAGTGAGATGTCTAGGGCTTCAGTGGTGCGGGATGTGTCTAGGTATCCCTTCTAAGATGAAGAATAAGTTGTTGCATCTGGCACCTTCTATAATCAAAAGGAGCACAATACCTAGTGGGCCTTTTTTGGGTTCTGGAGGCAACATATTCCTTATTTGGGTGTGCTACTTGAAAAGCTGATAGTTTGAGTGAGGCCCAGAACAAGATAATTCTCTGCAACAGACCCAGGTGATTGTGCAAACTACTCTGCCACTGGGCCATACAATCCAACAAATCCAGTGTTGCTGAAATGGCAGTGGCAGATAGTAATGCTCTCTGGAGATTTAGCAAGTTACTATAGGTGAATTACAGCATAAACAAACCAGTGCCGTCGAGTCGATTCAGACTCATAGCAACCCTATGGACAGAGTAGAGCTGCCCCATAGAGTTTCCAAGGACAGCCTGGTGGATTTGAACTGCCAACCCTTTGATTATGGGACCAAAGCCCTGTCATCTTCTACAGATAACTCTTTCCTTTTCAGAAATGGCTTTTGGTTTGCAACTGGACTGTAGTAGATACTAAATGCTAAATCTCTGGTCATCAAGTCTTCATGAGACCTGAGTTGCCCATTATGAACTGGGTGTTGTTTGGTCCACCAAGTCATAGAATTAGGTGTGCATGTTTCATCAAATGGAAGTGTTGTATATTAGATCAGACTACGGTAGGCTCTGCAGTCATAAGTAAGTTACATAAAGTAGTCCAAATGTCCATGGCCCCTAGTTTTGATGCATTACCATCTCTCTCCCAGCCTACACCTGAGGCCACACTATGAGTTCCCAATGACCAGTTGACTAAGAAAGAGAAAACCCTGGCCTGGCTTATAGATTATCCTGCATGGTATGTAGACATCACCTGAAAGTGAATAACTGCAACACTACAACCCCTTTCTGGGAAATTACTGAAGGATATCCATGCTCTTAGTGTGCAGAACTTTGAGAAGTACATCTGGTTGTTAATTTTGCTTAAAAGGAGAAATGGCCAGAGGTACAAGGCTAAATTGATTCAGGTTGGCTGTGGCCAGTGCTTTGCGTGGGTGGTCAGGGACTTGGAAAAACATGGAAGAGGTGTATGGATAGGCCTTTCTGAATAGGCAAAAAGCATGAAGATATTTGTGTTCCCTGTAAATGTACATGAAACAATATCTCAGCAGAGGAGAATTTTAGTAATTACATTGATAGGATGATTTTCTGTGGATACTAGTCAACCTCTTTCTCATCCAGTCCTGTCATTGCCTACTAGGTTCGTGAACCAAGTGGCCATGGTGGCAGGAATGGAAGTTATGCATGGAACCGGCAACATTGACTTTTACTCACCAGAGCCAGCCTTGACATATGCCACTGATGAGTGCCCAAAGTGCCAACATCAAAGACAAATGCTGTGTCTTTAATATTGAACCATGTCTCAGAGTAAACAGCCAGCTACCTTGTGTCAAGTTAATTACATTGAAATACTTCCATCATGGAAGTATTTTATTTTACTGGAATAAGTGCTTGGATACATATTTGCCTTCACTCACTTACTTTGGATTCAGATTTGCCTTCCTTGCACTCAAATGTTTCTGCTAAGACTACTATCCACGGACTTATAGAACGCCTTATACACCATCATGGTAATTGCACACAGCATTTCTTCTGATCAAGGAACTCACATCACAGCAAATGAAGTGTGACTGTGAACTCATAGCCATGAAATTCAGTAGTTATCATGTTGCCCCAAATTTTGAAGTAGCCACCTTGATACTCCAATGGAATGGCCTTAATAAGACTCAATTACAGTGCCAGCTAAGTGGAAGTACCTTGCATGGCTGGGGCAATATTCTCCAGGAGGCTACATATGCTCTAAATCAGCATCAAACATATGGTGCTGCTTCTCGCATTGCCAGGATTCATGGGTCCAGGAATCAAGGGGAAGATAGAAACGGAAGTGGCACCACTTCCTGCGTGATTTTTATTTCCTATCCCCATGACCTTATGCTCAGATGGTCTGGAAGTCTTAGCTCCAACGGGTAACACAACAACGATTACATTGGACTGTACTGTAAGACTGCCACGTAGCTGGTTTGGGCTCCTCATGCCTCTGAATCAATAGGAAAAGAAGGGAATTACAGTATTGGCTGGGCTGATTGATCCTGCCTACAAAGGGGAACTTTAACTGCTACTATAGAATGTAATTAAGGAAGAATACATTTAGAATACAGTATATCTCTTATGGTATCTTTTAATACTACAATGCCCAGATATTGAAGTGAATGGAAAACTACCATAACCGAATTCAAGCAGGACTAATAAGGCCCAGGCCTTTTAGAAGTGAAGGTTTTGGTCATACCATCTAGCAAAAAACCATGACCAGCTGAGGAACTTGCTGACAGCAAAGGATATATGGAATGCAAAAATGAGGACTGTATTTCTTTTGAGTATTTCTTCCTCATTTTATCATGACTATGTTATAAATAAATGAGAAAGATGTGACAATCTCTGCTTTCAAAAAGATTAGAGCCTTGGAAACACTATGGAGAAGTTCTATTCTTTCCTATAGGGTCACTATGAATCAGAATCAACTTGAGCACAAACGGTTATATCTCCTTTATCCTTCAACATAAAATGTATTAATAATAGTCAACTACACATCACAGTATTTAAGTTGCAGGATATCAAGAAGAGTGAACTTCACCTCAAGTTAACTGGGGGTATTTTTTTTAACGTATTTTAGCATTCATTTTCTTTTCCAATTTTTTAAAAAGTATTGCTTTAAATATTAGTTCTGCCATTTGTTTTTGTCAGTGACTCCAAATATTGATTTTTTTTTTTTGGTTTTAATTTTCTGGGCTTTTTTTTTATTATTTTTAATCTATTTCTCTAAGACTCTAGTCATATTTAGCCTTTATTATCTGAGAATGTTTTTTCTTTTACTTTCCTGAGTTCATCAGTTTCCATTTCACGTCTCCTTTTGATTTTCCTTCTTTACATTGGGATTTTGAATTCTAATTTGCTTGTACTGTTCTTTTATGTCTGACTATTTTTTTTCTTAGGTGCCCCTTAGTCTGTTCTGAGTCATAGCGACTCTATGTATAGCAGACTTAAACAGTGCCCAGTGTTCTACCATACTCACAGTTGTTGCTCTGTTTGCGCTCATTGCTGCAGACACTGTCAATCCATCTTGTGAGGGTCTTCCTCTTTTTTGCTGACCCTCTACTTTACCAAGCATGATGCCCTTCTCCAGGGACTGGTTTCTCCTGTTGACATGCCCAAAGTACATGATATGAAGTCTTGCTATCCTCTTTTCTAAGGAGCATTCTGATTGTACTTCTTCCAAGACAGATTGGTTCATTCTTCTAGCAGCCCATGGTATATTCAACATTATACTCTAACGCAATAATTTAAATGCATCAATTCATCTTTGGTCTTCCTTACTGATTGTCCAACTTTCACATGCATATGATGAAGTGAATGAAAATACCATGGCTTAGGTCAGGCACATTTTAGTCCTCAAAGAGACATCTTTGCTTTTTAACACATAAAAGAGGCACTTTGCAGAAGACTTGCCTAATGCAATGTGTCATTTGATTTCTTGACTGATGCTCCCATAGGAGTTGATTGTGAATTCAAGTAAAATGAAATCCTTTATAACTTCGATATTTTCTCTGTTTATCCTGATGTTGCTTATTGGTCCAGTTGTGAGACTTTTGTTTTCTTTATGTTGAGCTGTAATCCATACTAAGGGCTGCAGTCTTTGGTCTTCACCAGTCGTGCTTCATGACTTCTTTGCTTTCAGCATGCAAGGTTGTATCATCTGAATATCGCAGGTTATTGATGAGGCTTCCTCTAATCCTGATGTCACATTCTGCTTCATATAATCCACCTTCTCAGATTATTTGCTCAGCATACAGATTGAATAAGTATGGTGAAAGGATAAAACCCTGGCCCACACTTTCCTGATTTTAAATCACGCAGTTTCTGCTTGTTTTTTTTCAAACCGCTTCCTCTTGGTTTATGTACAGGTTCCACATAAGCACAATTAAGTGTTCAGGAATTCCCATTCCTCGCAATGTTATACATAATTTGTTATGATCCACACAGTCCAATGCCTTTGCATAGTCAATAAAACACAGGTAAACAGCTCTCTGGTATTTTCTGCTTTCAGCCAAGATCCATCTGACATCAGCAATGACATTCTTCCTTCCATGACTTCTTCTGAATTTGCCTTGAATTTCGGGCAGTTCCCTGTCTATGCACTGCTGCAACTGTTTTCAAATGATCTTCAGCAAGATTTTACTTGCACGTGATATTAATGATATTGTTTGATAAGTTCTGCATTCTCTTTGCTCACCTTTGCATCTATTTCAGTCCATTGGCCACGTAGTTGTCTTCCAAATTTCTCTACATAGAACAGTGAACACTTCCAGGCTTGCATCTTTTTGCTGAAACATCCCAATTGGTATTCTGTCAATTCCGGGAGCTTTGCTTTTTGCCAATGCTTTCAGTGCAGTTTGGACTTCTTCCTTCAGTACCATTGGTTTTTGATCATATGTGACCTCTTAAAATGGTTGAACATTGACCAAGATTTTTGGTACAGTGACTTTGTGTATTTCTTCCACCTTCTTTTGATGCTTCCTGTGTCATTCAAATTTTGCCCATAGAATCCTTCAAAATTGCAACTCGAGGTTTGAATTTTTCTTCAGTTCTTTCAGCTTGAGAAATGCCAAGTGTGTTCTTTCCTTTAGGTTTTCTAACTACAGGTCTTTGGACATTTCGTTATAATACCTCACTTTATCTTCTCAAGTCACCATTTGTTCAGCTCTTTTATTCCATCATTTCTTCCATTTGCTTTAGTTATACTATGTTCAAGAGCAAGTTTCACAGTCTTTTCTGACATCCATTTTTGTCTTTTCTTCCTTTCCTGTGTTTTTAATGACCTTGTTCTTTCTTTACGTATGATGTCCTTGATGTCATCCACAACCCGTCTGGTCTTCAGTCGTCAGTGTTCACTATGTCAAATTTATTCTTGAGATGTTCTCTAAATTCAGGTAGGATATACTCAAGGTCGTATTTGGTTCTCCTGGGCTTGTTCTGGAAATCCTGGTGGTATAGTGGTTAAGTGCTACGGCTGCTAACCAAAGGGTTGGCAGTTCAAATCCGTCAGGTGCTCCTTGGAAACTCTGTGATCCCAGAGTTGGAATCAACTCGACTGCACTGATTTGGGTTTGGTTTCTAATTTGCTTCAACTTCAACTTGAACTTGGCATATGAGCAATTGTAGTCTGTTCCACAGTTGGCCACTTGCCTTGTTCTGACTGATGATATTGAGCATCTTCATTGTCTCTTTCCACAGATGTAGTCAATTTGATTCCTGTGTATTCCGTCTGGTGAGGTCCATGTGTATAGCCGCTGTTTATGTTGTTTAAAAAAGGTATTTGAAATTAATAAGACCTTGGTCTTGTAATTCTATCATGTGATCCAGTGTCCTTCCTATCACCAAGGCCATATTTTCCAACTACCAGTCCTTTTTCTTATTTCCAACTTCAGTATTCTAGTCACCAGTAATTATCAATGCAACTTGATTGCATGTTTGATCAATTTCAGACTTCAGAAGTTGGTAAAAATGTTCAATTTCTTCATCTTTGGCCTTAATGGTAGGTGAGTAAATTTGAATAGATGTATTAACTGATCTTCCTTGTAGGCATATGGATATTATCCTGACAGCATTGTTCTCGGGATAGATCTTGAAATGTTCTTTTTGAGGATGAATGTGATGCTATTCCTCTTCAGTTTGTCATTCTCACCATAGTAGACCATGTGATTGTCCGATTCAGAATGGCCAATACCAGTCCACTTCAGCTCACTAATGTCTAGGATATCAATCTTTGTGTGTTCATTTTCATTTCTGACAACTTCCAATTTTTCTGGATACATATTTCATATATTCTACTTTCTGATTAATAATGAATGCTTTCAGCTGTTTCTTCTCATTTTAAGTCATGCCGCATCAGCAAATGGAAGTCCCAAAAGCTTGACTCCATCTACTTCATTAAGGCCAACTCTACTTTGACCAATTTGCTCTTTCTAGTTGTATTTTGAGTGCCTTCCAACCTGAGTGGCTCATCTTCCAGCAGTATATCTGACAATGTTCCACTGCTATTCATAAGGTCTTCACAGGCTAATTCTTTTCAGAAGTAGACTGCCAGATCCTTCTTCCTAGTTTGTCTTAGTCTGGAAGCTCAGCTGAAACTTGTCCACCGTGGGTGACCTTGTTAGTATTTGAAATACCAGGTACAAAACTTCCGGTATCACAGCAACAAGCAAGCCAGCATAGTAAAATAAACTGACAGAGGAGTGGTGGGTCTGACTATTGGTTAATTTTATTAAGTGTGTGTTGCTATGTTTGATTAGTTTTCTATTAAAAAAAAAAAAAAAAAAGTGCTTCCTAAATGATTATTTTAATTTTCTGCTCTTAAAATAACTACATTTTGATAATTATGTGTGTGTATATGTTTTTTTTTTTTTTCCTATTGACAGTTACTGTGTTAGTTACCTAGTGCTGCTGTAATAAAAATACCACGACATGAGCAGCTTTAAAAACAAACATTTATTTTCTCAAAGTGCTGAAGGCTAAATGTCCAAATCAGGGTTTTTACCATAATAATTTTTTATTTTTTTATTCTTTCTGTAGGCCTCTCTCCTAGTTTCTGGTGACTGCTGGTAATTCTCGTCATTCTTTGCTACTGATAGATGCATCTCTGGTATCTTACACTGTGTGTATGTTACTTTACCTATTTTGCTCTTTTCATAAGAAGGAAATAGGTTTAGGACCCATTCTACTCTGGTCTAGTATGTCCTCATTAATATAACAAAATAGAACCCCTCTTTCCAAACAGGATCATGTTAATAGGTACAGGGATTAATATTTAATCGTAATTTTAGAGGACACAATTCAGTCAATCCATGATAACTCTTTTTTTTTTCCTAAAACAGTAGCAAGCAGAACTGTGAGAGGTGAGATCAGATGGCTTACTACGTTTCTTAGTTTAAATCTCACTTTAATATTTCTAGAGTCAAGTGAAGTGTCTTTCATAAGTTATACCCTTATGTTTTCTATTTTGCATTCTTAAAATACTTTCTTATTTCAGGTGTGACCTATATTAGATTCGTAGATCTTATATCTTGTTCATTTGTACTTTCCAAGCCCTTCACTTTCAAATCTGTTGCAACCAGTGTTCTGATCTGCCAGGTCTCAGAACTATTCTCAGTACAGATAGTCCCTGATTTACTACGTATTTAAGTTACTATGAACCACACTTAACGACCTTCCTTTTTTTTTTTTATCATTAATAATATGTCCTACATACAGTGTTGCGGCTCGTAATTTGCTGATGTTATCATTCTCATACCAACCCCCAAAGACAAATAAAGACCAGATTTATAAAAGCAAAAAACCAAACCTGTTGCCGTTGAGCTGATTCCAACTCGTAGTGACCCTATAGGACAGAGTAGAACTGCTCCATAGGGTTTCCAAGGAATGGCTGGTGGATTTGAACTGCTGACTTTTTTTTTTTTTAGTAGCTGAGCTCTTAACAACTGTGCCACCAGGGCTCGGATTTATAAAGAAACTGATAATAAAGGGCAGTAATTAAAAAAAAAAAAAAAAGTGTTCGACTTAGAGCCAACTTACAACAGAATCATCGGAACAGAACCCAGAGTGAGTAAGGGACTATCTGGGTTTCCCCTTTCGAAACGAAATCCTTTCCTAGCAGTAATTTTAGTTGATGGTATTTATGTTCTTCCACTGCACTCTCCTCTTTTTCACAGTTCTTGCTTCTATGCTATGCTGTGAACTTCAACCCTGGAATGGAATCTGTTAATTTCTTATGTGCATTTTCTAATGTATATGCAAATGAAAGTTTGCAATCTCCATTGCCTCTTATTCTGTAGCTATGGGGTGAATTTATTGGTTCTTGTTTTTGGAAAATATGCTAATTTTGATGCTATAGGGAGTAGTTTGAATTTCAATAATGACCTATAACTTAACAGGAAATTCTCCATAGTGAATATGTTTCATGGGCAGGGTGGGGGGGGGCATAAAAAAGGAAAATTTTATATGCTAAGGGTTAAAGTCTATCAAGGTAACAGTAAAGAAATCATATTTTCATATACCTAATAACAGCAATGAATATGAAAAACAAAAGTAATTATTATTACTAGACATTGATAAATCCATGATCAAAGACAATTTAAAACATCTCATGTCATCATAGGACAGTTTCTGTAGATATGATTAAGAAAGGATTTAGAGAAACAAATAAACAATTAATAACCTTCCTGTTTACCCTCTATTATCAGGCTTCCTGAACTTTTTCATTAGGTTGGTTTTCTGTTAGAGAAATGCTGATTTTTTTTCTAACAAAATCCCGAACTCTATCTTTTAATTGAGGAATTTAAAATGTTCCTATGTGTTGTAATTATGATGCTTTTGTCTATTTATTTAGATATTTTTCCTCTTTTTTGGTTGCTGCTTTTCTTGTTTCTCTCACCCTTCCTTTTCTAACTGGGCTGACCAAATTTTTCTTTTTTTCCTCTGTTATTCTCTAATAATATGAGACCTTATAAATTCTATTTTTTGTAATTTACTAGAAACAAAACAATAAAGTAGAGAAGTTTTTCATTAGCTATTACTACAGTTTTTAATCAATTCCCCAGGTGACAAAGATCCACTCCATTCCTATACTGCCAAGAAACTTAAATTTTAAAGGTCTTTTAGCATATAGTACTGCAGGTTTCTCAGTCCTTTGCTTTGTATTTTCTAGAAATGTTGGCTGTGCTAATGTTATCATGTAACTCCTCTTTAGTTTTCAGTGCTACTTTGATCCCTTTTAGCTTTCATATTTCTCACAAAATTTTAGTGAGAGTTTAGGTAGAAAGAGACATAAGTATTTAGGTAGAAAAAGACATGTGCTCCACCTGTCGTAATGAACCTGATCACTGTTTTTGTTTCAAGATTTTCATTAACTGTTACTACCTCTGTCTACTCTCAGCAGACCTGACCCGAGGAATGCAAATCCTGATGGCATAGTAGTTAAGAGCTATGGCTGCTGACCGAAAGGTTGGCAGCTCAAATCCACCAGGCACTCCTTGCAGTTCTACTTTGTCCAATAGGGTCACTCTGAGTTGGAATCAACTTGACAGCAACGGTTCTTTTTTTCTTAGGTGCTGTCGAGTCCTTTCTGACTCATAGTGTCCCTGTCTATAACAGAAAGACACGTTGCCTGGTTCTTCACTATCCTCACCATCACTGTTGTGCTTGAGCCCATTGTTGCAGCCATTGTGTCAATCCATTTTCTTGAGGGTTATCCTCTTTTTTGTCGGAATCGACTCGACGGCACTGGGTTTTTTTGGGGGTGGGGGGACTTAACCAAGCATGATATCATTCTTCAGGGACTGATCCCTCCTGACATGTCCAAAGCATGTGAGACAAAGTCTTGCCATCCTTGCTTCTAAGGAGCATCTATCTGTCTGTACTTCTCCAAGACAGATTGGTTTGTTCCTCTGGGAGTCCATGATATATTCAGTGTTCTTCACCAACACCAAATATGAAGGTAAATTATGTTATATTCTTCATGAGTGTCTCAATAAAATCAGAACCAGAAGGACTTTTTTGTATCTATTATTATCGGTATTTAATGTAATTTATAATGAATACAGTATTTTCTAATCAGAAAAGTAAATGTACATCTAATTTGACTTATGGTATTCAGATGCTAATGAAATGTTTAAGGGAGAGAATGGCCCTCTAGGGCAGAGGTAAGCTAATTTACCATGGGTCAAAGCTGGCCTGCTGGCTGTTTTGTAAGACCTCAGAGCTAGTAAAATTTTTACAGTGTTAAAAGTTTGAAAAAATATTCTTCAAGATCCTGAAAATTATATGAAATTCAAGTTTTAGTGTCTAGCAATAAAATTTTAGTGGAAAACAGCGACGCTCATTTGTTTATGTATTGTCTGTGGCTGATTTTGCTCACCAAAGACAAAGTTGAATAGTTTCAGGTTACTGTATGCCTACCTGGCAAGTCGAAAATACTTACTATTTTGCCCTTTACTCAAAAAAGTTTGCCACATCTTGTTTTAGGGTTTGGGAAAATCTATACATCAACAGAGGAGCTTGGGTGTTACAAGTGATTTGCATTCAGCTGCTAACCTGAAGGTTTGTGGTTTGTATTGACCCAGTAGCTCCATGGAGGAAAGTCCTAGCAAACTGCTTCTTTAAAGACTATAGCCAAGAAAAACCCATGGAGCTGTTCTACTCTGTAACACGTGGAATCCCCATGAGTGGAGGGCTGACCTGGTGGGAGCTAACAACAACAACATACATTAACAGAGAAACTAATGTAATACTATGAACTTGGAAAGACTGTTTAAAAATATTTTAAATATTGACTAGAGAAACCCTACAGAATAGTAACTTTTCTCTCTCTCTATCTTTTTTTTCTGAAGTATGAAAGAAAATAAAGAGTACCTCTAAATAAGTTAGGGTTGTAGGACTTTAACTGCTCACATGTAAACTAATTTCTCAAACTTTACCGATAATAGTGAGAAAGGGATTACTACTTTCATGATAAAAGAAACTGTAAAAATGTTGAATGGTTAAGCATAAAGTTCTAAGAGATAATTTTGATGCTGGCATATTCGAACTACTTAAGGTATGTGCCATACTATAGATGGTTGTCAAAGAAAGATTCCAGTAAATCTAAGACAAATATAGGAAAAGAAATCTAAAAGCAAGATGACATTTTAGATGAAGTCATGTTAATCATAGTTAAGTGTTAACAACAAAAGCAGCAATAGTACTGGTGTTGCTATCACCAAGTAGTTTTTATTTTCTTCGGAGTTGGAAGAAATGTGAAAAAATAATGTGAGAAAATGTCAATTCAACTTTTCTGTGGAAACTTGAGAAAATGATATATCTCAAGGGACCACAGCGGGTGTAAAGAATTGCAGATGCCTGGGCCTTTCAAGGAGAGAAGACTCTCCATGTCTCAAGGGAGGGAGGTGCATCATAAAAGGGAGCTTCCTTGCCAAAAACTGTTGGATTTGGTTTCCACAGCATTGTTCAGTACAAAAACAAATTGTAGGCAATAACCTAGGTCTCCCAGCAACATAGACACACAAGAGGATGTGAAGTTCCATTCCATGAACTCATGCAATTAAATGGTCTAAACAGTTGTGTTCTTATTCAGTGAGGAAAGTATAAATAAACAGGTACAGTGCCATTGCAGTTTTGTATTCTATAAATGGATGCCACTACCATGTGCCGGGTGCTCTGAGACCTGGAATACAGAAAAATGAAGCAATATTCTTGTGCTCAGGTAGGTGATAGACTAACAGAAGCTATGTAGTTTTCTTTAACCAATAAAACTGCTAAAGTAATCACTTCTTATGCAATGAAGATCATAAAATGAGGGTTTGGCAGAAGTGTTATTACAGTGAAACCTGCAAAAGCCAGAACCTGTGTAAGGCAGAAACCTGTCAAATATTTTTCTAATAATAGAGAGCGATAGAAAAGTGTTGAGACTGTACCCTGTCAAGGGTGGAAAACTTGTGAGACCCAGGTAAACAAAGCAGTCCTGCCATGTTCCAGCTCTAACTGGTTTCACTGTATAAGATAAATTATTTAATAATTACTTAAGAATTATAGGTAAGCACATAAAATTGTGGCTAAATTATAAGAACCCTAAATGGATCCTCATTTTTGGAATAGTTTTAATATACACCTAAAATCCTTGGTGCAAGCAGTTAATATACTTGGTTGCTAACTGATAGGTTGGAGGTTTGAGTCTACCCAGAGACCCCTCAGAAGAAAGACGTGGCAGTGTCCTTCCAAAAAATCAAACACTGAAAACAGTATGTAGCACAGTTCTACTCTGACACACATGGGCTCTCCATGAGTCAGAGTGGACTCAATGGAAATTGGTTTTAACAACATCTGAGAGCTGTCTAGAATATAGCTATTAAAGAACAGCTTAGAGATGGTTGAAAATTAAAAGAACTACCCATCCATTAATTTAACGTAAGGTCATATGCCCTAGATTGTCAACAGATAGACATTTCAGCATGTATGTGGGAGAAGAGGATGCATTGTATTTAGATACGCTTTGTGTGGAAGAATAATCATCATTTGATAGGCATAGTGCATGCTATTTTTTCCCCACAAATGTATTCCCTATAGATCCATCAGAAAGAAGCTAGAATGTGTGAGACATATACATTGTATAAAATAGAATCTGGGGACTTAAATAATAATGATCTTGTTTTAATGTGGAAAAGAGGGTCAAAATTAGCTTTTCACTCTCAATGTCATGAAATCAGGAATTTTAACTCTACCTGTTCAAAGTAAATCATGTTCTAAAACTGAGGGAATTTCCTTCATATTTTATCCATTACAATTAAACCCATTGAATATATATATATATTAGAAAGCTCTTATGGGACTTTCCAGCTCAGGTGCTGCAGGAGAAGCAGAAGTTCTGCACCTTTGCATTCCTGGCTAGTCTAAGGTTGACAGAGACTGAAAGTCACTGTTTTGATATCATGCTGTTTTACTTAACATAATTCACTCTTAAGTGTTTTCTTGTCGTGTCATACCATTTTCTACTACTTCTGATTTAGAATAGTTGTCTGTTGTTTTCATAGGAATATTAAGTATCAAATTTACCTGAAACACAATCTAGCCTCATATCCTAAAAGTAATTCCTTCAAATAAAGTTCAAATTCAGATGAAAGAGCTCAGTCCCATCTTCACTGCTACCATAATCCCTCAGGTAACAGAGTTTGCCGGCTCATCATCTTTATTTAGGCGTTCAGACTTACAGTAATTAGAAAAAAAACAGGTGTTGTTTAATTTGTCTGCTCTTTATTTCACACTGTTTTTTCAGGTAATTTTGTTCATCTGTTTAATTATCTGTCCTCGTTTAGGCAATGTTAATCATTTCACCTCTTTTTTATTTTGTTAATATAGATGATAATGAGACAACTTGTAATAATAACACAACCAGACCTCCAACTGGAAAACCAGAAATCTCATCTGATGATCTAGTGATGAACCTTTACAAGTGATTAAAAGAAGGAAAGCAGGAGGAAAATCAAGGAAAAGGAAAGAAAGAAGAATTGAACAAGGAAGGAAGGAAAAAGACAGGGAGGGAAAAACAAAGAAAAGAATGAGAGTTTAATATTAGAGAAAATCTAGCAATCATTACAGAAGTTAGGTTCGTTTGCCTTAGGATTTATGAAGCATAACTAAACACTGTTAAATGGGTAGCTATGAGTCTGGCTAATGTAGATTAACCTATCAGAATTATTCATTGGATCATATTAATGTTTATTTAAATAACGTCTGGAAATATATATACATGTCAGGTGGATATTGTTCTCACATTTTAAATGTGTGTGATTCGGGTGATTTAAAATGCAATTGACTTATTATAACACTTGTTAATTGCCATCAAGTCGACTTTGACTCTAATTTGTTACCAGTATATAATCTTATACCTTATATCATTGAATTAGTCATTTCTTTCCTTTCTTCCTTGTTTTCGTCTTCCTTTTTTCTCACTCTCTCTTCTTTTTTTTTAATCCATTTATTTTTGTTTTCCTCTATACAGCAGTTAAGAGCTTGGCTGCTAAGCAAAAGTTTGCATTTCGAATCCACCAGCTACTCCTTGCAAACCCTATGGGGGCAGTTCTACTCTGTCCTATAGAGTTGGAATGAGTCAGAATTGACTTGTTGGCCACAGGTACCTAAGAACAAAAGATTCGCAGTGGGCCCTGCAGAAATTGCTTACAATACTATTAGCACTGAAGGAGAAGAATATTTACAGATATACTTCTTTAAATATCCCTTTTACATTACAAATTCAAATTTAGATGTCTGTAATATTATAGACACAGTAAGCATATTATTAATTTTCCCAGCATTAAACAGGTATATGGATGGATATTTCCCTTGAAAATAAAAAATTAATGTATATGTGCTATAATGCATAAACCAGAGTTCTAGATACAGCCCTTGACACTGAGAATTCTGAATCATTCCCTGGGCATAGATGGAAGATGTGTGTCCCGTACTCCTTTATCATCCAGGTTTATGCCCCAGGGAAATTTACACATTATTAGTCACTGCCAAGTAGTGACTACCACTGTGCGGTAGAACAAAGAGGCAGGCTTTGTCTGTAACATGATTTAGTCTACTGGTCCTATGCTTTGCTCCAGGTCTACACAGTGGAATAGAAATTTTTCTCCCTTTTCCTTGGGCCCTATATTTCATGAAAAATTTATTTCTTCCATCTCCTTCCTCTGAGTGATACTTTGTAAGAAATGTAGACAAAAGGAAGTGACCTTGAGTCTGTTTGAATGACTGGACCTGAACTGTTGGCTTGCTGTTTTCTGCTTTCACTGCAAGCATCACACTTCTTAGACTTAGTCTTGCATACAAATTTAAGATGCTGTCTTCTACTGTGCTTCACTCATACAAATTAGTTCCTCCAGACAGACCTCAGTAAGCTGGCTATTATGGAAGTCAGTTGGGTTCAAAATACTTCAAAGGGCTAGAGTACAAAAGTCTCAGGTATTCAAACTTATTAAATAGAAGCACTGAAATGAGCAAAATGCTGTTGTTCTTAAAAAAATAAAAAGAAAATGCAATAAACTGAGAAATCTAAAGTGAGAGAGGAAGTTATCATCATGATGCAGTACCCTGAAGTATTTGTGGCCAACACTGACTACAGATATGAGTTCAGGAATGACTCAGTATACACCGGTTCAATACAAGGAAAACAACAACAACAAAAAAAAAACAGTTACTGTAGTATCATAGTTGTGAACAAAGTCAAATAGATAAGAAATAATATTAATGTAAACACCTAACATTTGATATATGTTTCTCAGCATTCATGTGTCACTGCCTGAAAATGCAGATGCTTATAATTGTGTCAACTATTTGCAGAAGAATAAACCTGCTTCTAGAAAAATCGAACTTAATTCCATAAGTCGAAAATGATCAACATAGAATTACAAAGAGAAATATTTAAGGAGACCCTTTCAAAGGGTCAAACTCTTTCAGGCCCTTAGAAGGTTCGAATCAGGTATCTGAGAAGGAGGTTGCTAGCAGAGATAAACAACAGTCATTAAAATCCCAGTGTGGAAGTGATGGCCCTTCTCATAACAGAATATGAGATTGATCATTTTTACCGTGAAATAAATTTTTCTAATATCCTTTCCTTTTTTCTTAAGATTTGCTGTATCATTATTACAAAACATGATAACAGCAGAAAATACATTTTGTTTTAAAATTCTCATTTTAACATTATGATATAAAATTAGTAGGATTCTTATTTACCAGCTTATCCACCTGTCCAAAGAGGTACACATGTGAGCCTCCTTGCTCTGGTGTGAATCTCAGGACATGAGATGACATGAGTTTTTATTAGACACATATAAGTCATAGACCTGCAGGAAATAGTTTTTATGCCTTATTAGTTGGAATATCTGCCGTGCTATATGTGATTTAAAAAAAAAAAAAAAATTTTTTTTTTTTTCTCTTACCTCTGTTTCAGGATAAGTTCAAGTATCTTAACATATTCACAAGACCTATCATGACCTGGGTCCGATATACTTGCTCTGTCTTCTTTAACTACTCTTACTTCACGTATTGATGTCTCCTGTACGAAGTTCTTACAAAGTGATATTTTTATTTTCCTTCCAAAACATTTCTACAATGTTTTCTCTTTAAGTGGAAAGGTCATTAAATCTCGACTTGGACTTATTTTCTTCAAAGATTTCTTCCCTAAGTCTTCAAGTCTAGCACTCTGTAGGTTCTCATGAGACTATGCACTTAACTCATAGTTACTCTACTGGAGTATTTCATTGCATGTCTCTATCACTAATGAGTCAGGTGTTCCCTGAGAACAGTAAAAGCGTGTCTTGTTCACCATTTTCCTAAGCATTTAGCATAGCACTTGAAACATATCCTTCTAGTTTCTTGCTCATTATTCTGTTTCATCCGTGTCTGCCTGGGTAATTTCCTGTCCCCATAGCAACCTACTCTGATCCTGACACAATTTAGCTCTACCTCTCTCCAAGTCATCTGCATTCTCTCTGTTATCTTTAGAGTTACCTGTTGGGTTCAATACTCCTCACTCCTTCTTTTCTAGTCCACCTCCCAAACTACTCAAAGATATTTTGAGAATTCCTCATTGTATTTCCTGACATTTGGAATCTTAATTTTTCAATGAATATAGTGATTAAGATTGTCAAAGGAAAAAATCAAAGTAACAGAATTGTGAATTGTTAGAAGAAAATCTCAAATGCTTACATTCAAAAACAAAGTCTAGGGATTAAAAAGAGTAACTTGAGCAAGATGACGTTAGTCACTGTCTTAGGATGGGTCATCTAGAGAAGCAAAACCAGCAAAGTGTAGAGAGATAGACAGACAGATAGACAGAAAGATAGATAGATAGATTCGATAGATAGATAAATAGATGATTGATAGACAGATACAGATATAAATATAGATTTAGATATCCAGAGAAAGAGAGAGGGATTTATCTCAAGAAAATTGCTCACATGGTTGTAGATGCTGGCAAGTCCCAAGTCCGTGGGTCAGGCATCAGGCTATAGTCTTTTCCTGACTCACATAGCTGCAAGGCCTGAGGAACCCAAATTTGCAGTCAGACAGCAGACCACTGGCTCACAGGCTGTGGAGGCTGAGAAATCCAAGACTGGCAGGTAAGACTGTAGGCTGCTGGCACACAGGCTGCACAGGTTGACAAATCCCAAGACTGGGAGGCAATACAGCAATCTGCTGGCTCAAGTCCCAAGAACCGGAGGTCAGATGATGACGAGCTGCATGCAGGATCCAAAGCAAGCAAGCAAACTTTGCTAGAACGTCCATATCTATCTATCTATCTATCTATCTATCTATCTATCTATCTATCTATCTATCTATCTATCTATCTATCTATCTATCTATCTATCTATCTATCTATCTATCTATCTATCTATCTATCTATCTATCTATCTATCTATCTATCTATCTATCTATCTATCTATCTATCTATCTATCTATCTATCTATCTATCTATCTATCTATCTATCTATCTATCAATCTATCTATCTATCTACCTACCTACCTACCTACCTACCCCTCTCTCTCTCTCTCTCTCTATCTATCATCTATCTATTATCTATCTATCTATCAATCTATCTAGTCTGTCTGTCTGTCTATCTATTAGGTACAGGCCACACCTCCAAGTAAACTCCCTTTATAACTGATTGGCTGATCGCATCAGATCACATTATGGAGGTGATTACATCATGCTACTTATGGGAGATCACAAAATGGATGATTATTAAATAATACTTAGAATCATGTCATGTTGACACATAACATTAACTGTCACAGTCATCATCTTTACAAACCACATCTATGTACATCTTATTATATATACATAAAAAAAATTAAGTATATGTAAGGGACCAAAGTACTGTATAGCTAACTTGTCCATGGCCACAGAGCTGTGATTTGAATCCTGTTCTATATGCCTCACATTCCACGTTGTTCACACGAAGAAAGATGGAAAGGCAAAGGGAAGCTTCCTAAATTAATATTGGTGGAAGCTATATTGGAAAGAAGGAATGGCTGATACGTAAGCAGAAGCAGCACATGTGGGTTCTTCTCTGGAAAGTTTAGAGATAAAAAAAGAGGATGATGTCGTAGGGATAGCAGAGTTGAATGACGCTCTATTTTTTGTACATAGAGATAAAAGAACAAGGTAGAAGAAAAACTGAAGTGAGAAAAACGCATAAGACTGAGAAAGCAATAGAGTGATAAAACAAGAGAGAGAAATAGGCAGAGTAAAATGAAAAGACTTTTTTTTTTTTAATCTAGTCCTTTCACAGGCCTTAGATTTGAAAAGACTCAAAAAAATTAAGGAAGAGAAGAGGAGGAAACCACATGAAACAAGAGAGTAATCTAGAATACTGTAGAGAAAAGTTAATGGTGTTTCTTTTTTTTTGTAGAATGTAACAAATGAGATCCACTTTTGAAGAAGATTAGGAGAGAATTTGAGTGACTGAAAACCTGGGAAAGTTTTGGAATAAAGATCATAGATGATGAAACGTTCTGTAGACAGAAAATATTTTTTACTTGCTTTAACCTACACTGCAAACTTTGGCCACGGACTTTTTTTTTTTTTTTTTTTTTTTAATCTCTCTCTGTCTCTCTTTATGTAACAAACCTTCTAAGGAATCAGTACCCCAAGAAATCTATTAATCTATTATGATATATACTGACATTAATTTTTAATTGTTGAGCTTTTGGTATTAAAAAAAAAGCTATGTTATATTTATAAAATGAAATAGAAAGCATTTTACATGTTCTTAAAGCTGTTTTTTTTAGAGCTGTTGGGGAAATGTAATAATCCCTTCATTGGAGATTTGGTATCATTTATCTTCTGCTATCTGAGCATTTACCTTTGTAGAGAGGGCATCAAAACATGGGTTCTTCCCAGGACGAAGGGGGGTTTTCTCTCTTTTTCCTGGGTTGAATGTGGCCTTTTTTTCTTCTCTCTTTTATTTACTTGTTATCTGAAAGAATCAACCCTTTCTTTTTTTTTTTTTTTAATGGATCACTTCTTTTAACTCTATACTGTATTAATTTCTTTCATGTCTGGCAATATTGTTATTCTATTGAATATATTTTACTGAATACTTAGCTAAGTTTCAAATTTATGTATTAATACAAAGACATATGTTCAGGATTATCTCTGATTGTAATTTGGGTTTCATACCACTAAATTTAAAAAGTTCAATTTTCATTTCTTAAAGTGTCTTTTGTGTCATTTAATTTTTCTATGATGAAAAAAAAAGATGAATCATTAAAATGTTTGAGGGATTTCAGTTATTTTATCTTTTTTTTTCAGTTTATCTCCTGTGTCAACATCTATGTTGATTGTATTATTTTCAGATGTCAGCTCTTACATTATGTCAACTTTTTATAGTTTACTAAGATTTTATTTTATAATCAATTAATAAAAATGTTAGATAATTATTTTAAATATATTTTGCAGCCATCAAATAAATATACAGCATATGGCTATAAATTAACATCTTAGTTCTATTATTCCTATCTTTTATTTTTACCATTTTGGTTTCATTAACTTCCTGATTTCCAAAAAAAAGTATAACGTAAACTCTCAGTCTAAACTGTCACCCATAATTTTATCACATGTATGCTAGATTTTCTTTAATATATTCTACATTTCCCAACTGTCATGGATTGAATTATGTCTCCCCGAAAAATGTGTGCATCAACTGGACTGGGGCAGATTTCCAGTATTGTGTGGTTGTTTTCCATTTAGTGACTGTAATTTTATGTTAAAGAGGATTAGAGTGGGATTGTAGCACCATTACCTGGGTCACATGCCTGATCCAGTGCGAAGGGAATTTCCCTGGGGTGTGGCCTGTACCACCTTTTATTTCGCAAGAGATAGAAAGAAAAGGAAGCAAGCAGAGAGTTGGGGACCTCATGCCACCAAGAAAGTGGCACTGGGAGCAGAGCACATCCTTTGGACCTGGTGTTCCTGCACCTAAGAAGCTCCTTGGCCGGGGGAAGATTGATGATAAGGAATCTTCTGCCAGAGCTGACAGGGAGAAAAAACTGTCCCCTGGAGCTGACACCCTGAATTTGGACTTTTAACCTACTAGACTGTGAGAGAATAAATTTCTCTTTGTTAAAGCCATCCACTTGTGGTATTTCTGTTATAGCAGTACTAGGTGACTAAGACACCAACTAAATATTTCTTTAATGGAGAGAAACCTTTAGCAGCATACACCTTTTGTCTGTTCTGGTTAATAACTTGCTTTGAATTTAAACTTGATAGTCATACTGTCTCATCTGGTTTCCTTCATTTTTAATATCTACTTTCTCATAATGAACAACAGGTAAGAATTATTGAGCAAACACAGCTGATTTTATCAACTTAGTGCAGCAGTAGAGAACATTGCTGTGTCAAGGAGGGGAAGTTAGAGAAAAATATTTATAGGATTTTGGAACCTGGAGACAGAAAGTTTAAGATAAGTCTTTTAATGAAAGGGACTGGGTAAAATCTTTTATTCTGTAAAATCTTTTTATTTTTTAATTGAATTTTGCCACATAAAAGCTATGTGGAAATGCTAACTCCCTTACCTGTGAATGTGACCTTGTTTGTAAACAGGGCATTGGAAGATGTCATCAGTTAAGTTAATGTAAGGGCATACAGGAGTAGGTAGGTGTTAATCTCATCTGAGTGGTGACCATATAAAACAGGAGAAGAAACACAAAGAGACACACAGAGGAAGATGCCCATGAGAAGATGCATCTCTAAGCCAAAGAACACCTAAAAAAAAAAAAAAAAATTCCTGGGGCTATTAGAAGCTGGAAGATACAAGGAAGAATCTTCTCCTCACGGAAACAGAGAAAACATGGCCCTGATGATGTCCTGGATTTGGACTCTCAGCCTCCGGTAGTGTGAAAAACATAAAGTTCTGTTCTTGTAAGTCCCCCAGTAATTCGTATTCTGTGATGGCAGACCTAGGAAACTAGTACAGTTCATGCAAGTTTAAAATAATGTTATCACTATTTCTAGAAAGTTTATCCATAGTAGGTATTTAATGTACTATTTTGAGTCAATTAAAAAATAGGAGGTCAAGATTATCCTGCTCTTATATGCTGTTGTGGCCAACCAGTTGGTTCCGATTCATAGCAACACTGTACAACAAAACGAAACACTTCCCGGTCTTGTGCCATCCTTACAATCATTGTGATTATTCAGAGAACAATTAAAAAGAGATATAATAAATATGTATTCTGAGCCTATAATTCTGCAAACTGTATTCTTTTAAGGTAAGCTGAGGAGATGCTAATAGCATTAATTTGCTTCTTTATATTTGCTCAATTCCAGTTGCTTATTTTCCATAGAAAAATCTTATTTACCTTAACTTGTTATTTTTGCTATTGTTAGGTGTAGTTGAGTCAGCCCCGATATATGTATAGCAGAATGAAACATCACTCTGTCCAGTGTCATCCTTATAATTTCTATTGTTTGAGCCCATTTTTTCAGCCAGTGTGTCAGTCCATGTCATTGAAAGTTTTCCTCCTTTTCACTGACCCCCTAATTTACCAAGCATGATATCTTTCTTCAGTGATTGGTCCCTCCTGATAACCTGTCCAAAGGAACCTAAAGAAAGGCTCACTATCTTTGCTCTAAGGAAAATTCTGGCTGTAATTCCTCCAAGACAATTTGTTTCATTGTTCTGGCAGTCTATGGTGTATTCAATATTTGTTGCCAATACCATAATTCGACTCTCCTTTGCCTTCCTTTTTCTTTGTCCACCTCTCTCATGGACATGTGGTGATTGAAAATACCATGGCCTGAATCAGGCCAATCTTAATCATCAAGGTGATATTTTTGCTTTTCAATACTTTAAAGAGGTCTTTTGCAGATTTGCCCAATGCGATATATCCTTTTTGATTTAGTCAATGGAAACTAGTTATTGATCCAAGAAGAGTGAAATCTTTGACAAGTCAATTTATTCACCATTTGTCCTGATGTTGTTTATTGGTCCAGATATAAGAATTTCATTTTCTTTATGTTCAGGTACAAAATAAACCCAAAGCAAACAAAACAAAACCATTGTCATCGAGTTGATTCCGATTCATAGCAACCCTATAAGACAGAGTAGAACTGTCTCATAGAGTTTCCAAAGCTGTAATCTTTACAGAAGCATACTGCCATATCTTTCTCCCACTGAGTGGTTGGTGGGTTCAAACCACCAATCTTTCAGTTAGTAGTCGAGCACTTTAACCACTCAACCACCAGGGATCCTTAGGTGTAAAATGTTAATTAAAATTAAAAGCATGTATTTTTGCTTTGTTTTGATATTTAGATAAAGCCTTCAGGCTTTTACTGTTTAGTGTGATTTAGCTGAAGGTTTTTCATAGACGTTCTTTTTCAAGGTGAGGAATTTTTATTCATTTTTTAGTTTGTTGGGAGTTTTATCATGAATTATTACTGAATTCATTATTTCTGCATCTATAGAGATGTTCATATGGTATTTCTTTTTTGACATGTTAATATTGTATATTACATTGATTTTTAATCATTAATAATACATTTCTGGAGTAAACTCAACTCTGTCATGATGTACTATACCTTTTATAAATTGATGAATTAATTTGCTGAAATTTTGAGGCTTTTGGGATCTATATTCATGAGGGATATTGGTGTATATTTTTCCTTTCTTGTAATGTCTTTGTCTGTTTTCGGTATCTATGTTAACCTCATACAATGACTTATCTCCTCTCATTTTCTGTACAAGATTGGGTAGAATCTGCATTATACTTTTCTATAAATGTTAGGATATTTTTAACTATGAGTTCAATTTTCAAGTAGATGTACATGCTGCTCAGATCATTTCTATCTTCTATAGATACTTTTGTTATTTTGTGTCTTCCAAGAAATTTGTTCATATATAACTTGCTGAACTTATTGGCATAAAGTTTTTCATAATGTTCCCTTAATATCCTTGTAATGCCTTAATGCCTGTAGCATCTGTAGTGTTGTCCCTTTGTCTCTAGAATTTCTCTTCTCTCTTTTTTTATTCCTGATCAATCTGGAAAAACAAATCAGTTTTGTCAATTCTTATTGTTTGAAAAGAGAGGGGAAATCATTTTAGTTCATTGATTTTTTATTCATTTTCCATTTTCTGTTTTGTTGATGTCTTATATTTATTAATTTCTTTCTTTAAGCTTAGTTTTCTCTTTTGTTTTTTAGTTTCTAAAAGTGAACTCTTAGGTCTCTACTTTTCTAATAAATGTGCTCAGTGCTATAAATTTTTCTGTAAACATTGCTTTAATTGCATCACACATTTTAATTTTGAAAGAAAAAATCATTGTTTAAAGTATTTTAAAATTTCCATTTTAATTTCTTCTTGGATCCATGGATTATTTTAAATTTGTTGATTAATTTTAAAATATGGCAATTTTCCAAATAACATTCTGTTATTGATTTAATTTCTTTGTGTTCAAAGAACTTACATTATATTACTTCACTTCTTAAACATTTATTGAGACTTGATTTATGTCCCAGAATATGGTCTGCCTGGATGAATATATTTTACACTTGGAGAAACTATATGTGTATTATATTGTAATTGATTTCAGTATTCTTTAAACATTAATTAGGACAAGTTGTTCAAGTCTTCTATACTCTTACTAATTTTCTATCTATTCTTTTTGTTAATTTTTATGGGAGAAGTTCTGTTTGGTTTTTCCATCTCTGTACCCCTGGGAACTGAAAACTCCCTTCAGGCAGTTAAGTATTATAACAATATGACTTATTTTGTTTTTGGTTTTTATTTGTTTGTTTTCCCTCTTCTCTTAGGTACTCACAGTTTGGTGCTGCTTGGTATATAATATCTGTTACCTGTTATTTTGTTGTCGAATTTTTTTTTTTTCATGTATGTTGTCTGTATTTCTGCTATTTAAAGCAGGATAATAAAGTGGTTTCTGGATCTCTATCTTGTCTAGAAGGAGAATAAATTTACTTTTGTTTCTCTTGTTTGTTAGGTCTCTTCTTTTTTACTCTAGTATGATATATAAAATTGTTAACTGTGGTTTTCTTAAGAGGAACAAATTACAAGGAACATTTAGTTTTCTTGTTTTAGTTCATGTCCTGTAGCATATTTTGCAATATGATAATATTTAGGTATATATAACTTATTTTACATATAGTACATATTTTAATATTTTTAATTCCCATTTAAAAAAAGCAGAAAAAATTATATGAACTGTCCTAATTTGCAAAAGAAGAACCTGAGCCTAAAAGATTGCTTAAGTTGTTTAATGATATCATTTTTTATAGCCATAAGTTTAAAATTTGCTTCTACTGGATCTTGAGTAGTGTCTTCTCCAATTCTGAGGGTTAATGTTATGTGTCAGATCAGCAAGGCTGTGGTTCTCAGTGGTTTGGCAGACCCTAAGTAATAACTACCTTCCATTTTGTGATCCGATGTAAGCAGCAAATCAATTGAAGGGGATATTTCCTTGGGGAGGAGGGTGTTTATTGCCTCTGCTATATAAATGGATTTTTTTGCAAAGCTTGCCCTCTTTCTCAACTCTGTACTCTTCACATCCGTGACCTCCAGCTCCTGGGACATAAGCCTGCAGAAGTCTTTGATCAGCTGCCTGACCTGCAGATTTTGATTTGCCAACTACGCAATGCGTAGTGGTTAAGTGATAAGACTGCTAACCAAGAGGTCGGCAGTTCAAATCTGCCATACACTTCTTGGAAACTCTATGGGGCAGTTCTACTCTGTCCTGTAGGGTCGTTACGAGTCGGAATTGACTCGACGACAATGGGTTTGGTTTTGGCAACCCTGTGAGTCAGCAGAGGCCTCCAGCTTGCCACCTGACTTGCAGATTTTGGGTTCATCAGCCCCAGCAACCACAAGAGCCAGCAGAGGTATGGGACATGAGAGCTCTCACAATTACATGAACATTTCCTAACAATTGCATAAGCTATTTTCTTGTAGAAATTTCTTTCTATATATATTTATATAAGCTTCACTGGTTTTGTTCCTCTAGAACCCAGACTAAGATGCTAACAGTGCGTGCTTCTCTACTTGGCATTATTTATTTTGAATATACACTTATGCAACTACTGCATTTTCATAAAAGAAAAAAAAAAATCAGATTCGCCCTCAAAGGAAGAATAATTGCTACAGTCAGAACCTTTAGTCCTAAAAAAAAAAAAAAAAAATTGAAATATAAAGTTCAAATTTGCAAGAATATTATTGGATTTAAAGCTTCCTATGATGGTTATTTTGAAGACTTTTGCTGTTTCTTTAGCATTTCTTTAAAATGCAACATTTCTATACTTTCCATACATATTCATTGACATTAAAATAATATTTAAATCACTAATATAATTTATAAACTTAACCATCATTTCTACCGATAAAAAGAGCCAGAACTGAAAATGCACTGTTACATTTTACACTGTCTGCTACTGAAACTCATAGAGAAACTTTCCAGAGGTAGGGTGTATAATTAGCAAATCAATGGGTTAATTTAAAAAGAAATGCAATTTTCAATAATAATGAGATTAATATTTCTTATGGGAACTGGCTTAAACTGGGTTATGGGAAGATATGAATAGGTGAAATAGATTAATTATTTTTCAAGTTTGGGATATTGAGATTGAATAAAATGCTTTTAAAAACTCTATTAAAATATCTTTGTGTGTGCAATTCAGGTCATAGATCTCATTTTTTTACTTCCCCCCCCCAAATTCATATTCTAAACCACTTTAATGTAAACCATTGAATGAAAATGAAAGCTTATAGAATTCTTGCCAATGACACTGAAAATATATTTATGGTTTTATATACCTTGAATAGATAGAGAATTTTTGAACAAGCAACGTTTCTTCAGAAGAAATTCCATTCTTTGAATATACTTATTTTTCTTTGCCAGTTATTTTGTAGATCCAAAATTTAGAGTTAGGTGTCAGTAGCACTACCGCAAAAAATTTTGTTTTATTAATCCAGGTTCATTTATTTACTCATGTATTAATCTGGTTAAATTTCTCAAACAGGTTTAACATTAGTCACTCTGATTTCAAAATTTTATTAGCCCTCTATTCTTTATGTAGTAATTCTAAGAAGTTAATAGTAATTCACTTATGTTTTTGTGGTTTCTATTTTTCTCTACCTACCTATTACAACATCTGTAGCTGTACAATTTGTACTTGAAAGCTGGCAAAGGTCTGTTTTCCAAAACTTCCCGCCAATATAAATTAATATGTACCATAAGAAGTACCCCCAGTAGTAAAAGAATGCAGTCTCCTGGGTTGTTTCTATGAAAGAAGCTTGAAGCAAAATTGAATACGTTTGGCTGTCTTACAGCATACATGAAAACACTTGTGCCTTTAGTGTTGTCCCTGATGATGTGTACTAATTCACTCTAAAGTCTTCTATTTCCTATTTTGGAAAAGAAAAAGAAATGAGAAAAAGGCATTTTATGTGTGGCTATATGTATGTGTGTTTTTTAACATAAACTGTATATAGGATGTCTATATCGATTTATCTATCTACCTTCCTATCTCTATCTCCACAGAGCATTAAACATATAATTAAATTCGTATCAGAAGACCACTTTTGCACACCATTCATTCACTGTAAGAAAAAATAAATATGAAATTTTTACTAATTTTATCTTCTTGAGTTAGAAATGCTTTCCTTTAAATATCTCATTTTCTTCTTGAATTTTGAATTATTATTGTATTAATGTTGATTTTATCATATTTCATGTACTTATGTTTTGTAGAAAGATAAACATCCATTTTTCTTGGAAAGAGAAAGATATGGTAAAAATGTATTTTAAGATCATGGGTGAATTTTGGATATCAAAATCATTCTTAAAATATTTTCAGCAAACAAACAAATAGCCACTAAGAGGAGACAGTCTTCTATTCAGCTCTTTGGCTGTAGTTACTCTCCACTCCTCTCCCTGCTAGCATTCTTAGGCATCACGATAAACAACAGTACATCATGAAGTCTGATGTTTTGTCTAGATAAACAGCAGGGCTAAAGCAATGAAATTCCACCTGGCGCCCAACTGTCTAATCATTCCCCCTCCTCTGGTGGTCTGGTGGAAAAATCTACTGAAGTGGGCCATATGGCCCGTGGAATATAAAACCATCTAAGGAAGGGACTCCCTAGCCTCTCACCTACAGTGCAAAGTGGAGGCACTCATGGAAATGTTTTCATCTCTGCCAGGACAGTTTTTGAGCTCGGGGAGACCACTCACAATGAAACTGCTCCTGTTCCTTGCTGTCTGTTTTCTACGAGTAATTAAATGGCTTTCATTTGCCCACACTTTGTGTTTCGTGCGTGTGGCTCCATCAGACTAGATGGAAATAGCACCTGTAGAGGGGATGATACTACTGGTTGGAGTCCTCATCCTAGTAGTCTTGTGGCTGCTTGGGATCTCAGAACTGACTCTGAGACAGCCTGCATTTGTTACACAGCCACTTTGCCCAAAAAATGCCATAGCGTGATGAAACTCAAAAAACCCATACATGTGTACAACTTTATATAAAAAAAAAAAAAAATTAAGTGATTCTTTTAAAAGATGATTTTGTGAGACATGACCATATTGAAAGATACAATACTTAAAAAAAGAAAAGAGGAAATTTTGGAAACCTCATGAAAGATGGCTATATTTTGGCACTATCAGGGTATAATTGCAGTTGGTTATATACATTTTGATGGCTAAATGGCACATTCCTAGTAATATATTTTACACATGACTAAAAGTATAGAGAAACATCATAGGCTTTCTCCTTGCTTAGATTCTTAAGCCATACAAAGTTTTGATAAGTTATTACAACATTATGATTTCTATTTAATAGTTCTTAAATAAATTAAAAAAAAAAATTAAGATGTCATAAAACAGGATAGAACAAAAAACAAGGATAGTGTTGTTATTGATTAATTTAGGTAGATGTTTTCTATAAATACTTAAGAATATTTATTTTCTTTTTACAGATTCATTATCTTAACAGTACTTTAGTAGTGGATGGCTTTAACAAACAGAAATTTATTCTCTCACAGTCTAGGAGGCTAGAAGTCCAAATTCAGGCCACCAGCTCCAGGGAAAGGTTTTATCTCTCTGTCAACTCTGGAGGAAAGTCCTTGTCATCAGTCTTTGGGTCTAGGAGCTTTTCTGCGCAGGCACCCTAAGTCCAATGGACGTGCTCCACTCCTGGCTCTTCTTTCTTGGTGGTATGAGGTCCCTCTCCTCTCTGCCCCCTTCTCTCTTTCATATCTTGAAAGAGATTGACTCAAGGTACAACCTAATCCTGTAGATGGTGTACTATGCCATTAACATAACTGCCTTTAATCCTGTCTCATTAACATCATAGAGATTAGGATTTATAACAAATAGGATAGTTAAATCAGATCACAAGATGGAGGACAACCACACAATACTGGAAATCATGGCCTAGCCAGGTTGACACACATTTTGGGGGATGCAGTTCAATCCATAACACACAGACCTCATGTTCTCTCAATTGTGCACTTGCCAAAGGTGCATGTGACTACTAAATAACATTTATTCATATTCTTCTGTCAAAAGGCGGTTGCACTGAAGCCTTGTTTTCAAAATCCCAAAACCTTGGCTGACAACCCTTTCAGTATCCATGCTTTGCCAAGACACATCTTAAAACCATCTCTGGTATTAGGAGTGAGATGGGAAATTAGTGAGACTACAAATGAAGGGATGCATATATATTGTGAACAATATTGTGATCAACATAAGAGTAAATTTGTTTAGCTGTATAAGTAGAGAAAATAGTGTATCTGATTCACAGACATTAGCCTGTTTTTTATATAAAAATCTGTATGCCCTATACTTTTTAAATTTTTTTCCTGGATTTGACATCTTTTTTCTTCTAAACAGTAGATTGAAGAAACTGCTCCTTAGAAAATATAACTGTGGAAATAAATTGTAACATTCTTATCTCCCTACAAATTCCATATCATTGATAATTATCCTTTACTGGATCATGAAGGATAACTGAGACATAACTATTAAACTCGTGACTTGTCTTTTCTTGTTATAGATTGTATTGTGCCCCCCAAAAATATGTGTTTGGGAGTGAGTTGTTTTTGTTTTCTTAATGAAACAGGGTTAGTGTAGCGTATGTTTTAAATCAAACTCATTTGAGATATAAAAGAGATTAAACAAGCAAGTGAAAGAAGCAGAAGTAGGGAAAGAGAGATGCCAAGCCACATAAAGATCACCCAGCAGCCGAAGCTCAGAAGAGACAAGGACCTCCCCCAGAGCTGACAGACAGAAAGCCTTCTAGAGCCAGCACCCTAAATTTGGACTTCTAGCCTCCTAAACTGCAGGAAAATAAATTTGTTTGTTAAAGACACCCATTTCTGGTATTTCTGTCATAGCATTGCTGGATAGCTATTTATAATGATTAAAATAAGACTAATTAAAAACATAAAATATAAAGGTCAGCCCATTATTTTCATTTTTGTTCATCAGTTCAATAAATACTGATAGTTCCAAATGTATTACTTTAGCACCGTTAAATATTTATTGCGTGCCTACCTTGACGTAGACATCTTCCAAAGGCTAATGTAAAGATAGTGAAGCCTCAGCTGTCATGGTTCTTTTATTCTAGTGAAAGAGGCAAATACAAATTAATAAAGATATATTTGATGTGTCAGATGATAAGAACTGAGACCTGAATATAATTAGGCAACAAAATATGGAGATACGTGAGAAAAATATGTTCTAGGAGAAGGGATCAGCTAATACAAAGGCTCCTGTTAATTTCCTGAGGCTTCTCTACCAAGTTATCAAAAACTGGGTGGTTTAAAAACAACAAAACAACAAAAACCTATTCTCTCACAGCTCTAAAGCCAGAAGTCCAAAATCAAGGTGTTGGTAGGCCCGCTCCCTCCGTAGGCTCTAGTAGGGAAACCTTTCTTCCCTTTTTCCACTTCTAATGGCTCCGGGCTTTCTATGACTGGTGGCTGCATAACTCCAATCTCTTGCCTCCATCTTTACATAGCCTCTTCTTTGTCTGTTTTACCTCCTATTTTTCATCATAAGAGTATATGTGTTTAGAATTAGGGCCCATCAGGGTAATCCATAATCATCTCCTACCTAGGTTATTAATTTATTTACATATTCAAAGCTCCTTTTTCCAAATAAGGCCATATTCACAGAGACCAGGAATTAGGGTGTGGACATATCTTTTGAGGGGCCACCCTTCAACCCACTGCAGGTTCTAAGGCAAGGGAACACTAAGGATACCCCAAGACTGCTGTTATGCCTTGGTAGCATGTACAAGGGGAAACTGAGACTAAAAAGAAAAAACAGAATATATGGGAATTAGGGGCAGATAAATCTTGAAGACAATGTGTATCCATTAGGGAATGAGATCACCTGCACCCAATAAAAAGCTCAAATAGAAAAAATACATATATGTATATTTTTTAAGTATTTTTTTTTTATACTTTTGAAATAACAAGAGGTCTAGGACTTTATGGGGTCTCCAGGTTGTCATCAAATACTCAGATCCTTCTAGCTTTCTTCTATACCATTTGTACAATGTGGACCTCATCCTCATGCTTATACAACAGCTGCCAGTTTTAAACGAAGCACTCATACTCCAGAACTCTGGAAGGAGGAAAAAATAAGAGTGCCAGCTGAATCTGCCGCAAATGTAGGAGAATTCCTGAAAGTACCACAAAAAACTTCTGCTTGTATATTTATCGACCTCTATCTTCTCAGAATCAACTCAACAGCAATGAGTTTGGGTTTAGTATGTTCTCTCTATAATGCATGTTAGAAAATATAGTTTTTGGAGTAACCTCTGTGCCACTTACAATAAAATCAGAACTCTATTAATAAGGAAGAAAAGCAGAATAGGCAACAATGAATATGGGACTGCCTCTGTAGTACTATACTAAGGATTTGGAATTTTATGCTGATAAATAGTAGATACCATTTAAGGTCATTTTGAAAAGACGATGTCAAGAACCGGCCTATGTTTGGTTTGAAAGACTGAATGTTAGAGTCATCATTTGCTGAGATCGGGGATCTAGCGGAAGAAACAAATTTGGTGGTAGAAGTAAAGATTTTGTTTTGTCAAGATCAGTTTGAAAAGCCTGTTACAATTTTAAGTATAGATATCCAATAGAAAAAAAAGTTTATGAGACTGAAGTTCAGAAATACATCAGGGTTTGAAATATATTTTTTGGAATCATTATATAATAGCTTTTTTTTTTTTTTTTGCTTGCTTTATTGTTTAGCATATCATTAACATCGATATGCTGAAAGAAACATCAATTTGCAAAAATATATTTAAAATTTTAAGTTACTCCATTATTGTCATTCATATCTTAATAACCATTACCCAGTCGTCCTCCATGAATTGAGGCACGTATAACATAGATTAATATGTGATATACATTCAGAAATTTGTTTTTAATATATAAATTACTATTTTTATAACTTTTAAAGGATGTATTTTGCTACAGAAAGTGTCAAATTCTCTATGAAAGCCAGATCAGAAAAAAAAAAATTCCATGAAAACTTCTATTTATTAGAATTATTTGAATTTGATATTGTAAAAGACAAATCATATTATATTACTGAAGCTAGTCGTTAATTTGAAAATAAGATTATCTTGCTTTTCTTCACCTTCATTTTCATGACTACTGTTCTTTAGTACTTTTTGGTTTAAATTGTGTTTGTGGATGATTTCAGTTGTTTAATTTATTGTGACCTCCTCACATTTTCATATGCTTCCCTGTAAAGGATAAATTTTCAAACAGGTAAGGTCTTCACAAGTGATTTTAGGGGTTACAAATAATCTCTTGCGCCATTTTGGATTTTTTACCTTAGCAGGAAGAGTGAAGTTTGTGATTTCTTTGTAGCTCAGGCAGTTGATCTTCAGTATGAGCAAACGCTCACAGCTACCATGAAACTTGAAGACATTATTGTTTATACTCAGATATGCCTTTTCATATGAAAACAAAGCTTCTGAATGCTACAGATAGCTGTAGGGATTTATGATGTTTTTGAAATAAACCTAACACAGTAGCTACAAGCTATGGAGGGAGTGTATAGGGAGTATCAATAGGGAGAGTTCTGCAGGAAGATTTTATTTTTTCATCATTTTCTCTGAAAGAAAACCTTATAATAGCAGTCACCCCAAAAAGTAAATAAGCATGAATATTTTATACCCTACCATGATCAACACATTTTAATTACTTGTACAACTGAATAGGAGCCCTGGTGGCATGGTGGTTAAGAGCTTGGCTGCTAACCAAAAGGTTGGCAATTTGAATCTACCAGCTGCATCTTGGAAACCCTACGGGGCAGTTCTACTCTGTCCTATAGGGTCGCTACGAGTCAGAATCAACCTGAGGGCAACTGGTTTTGTTTTGATTTTATGACTGAATAGTCTGGGTTTATTTCAAATGAGATTAAAATAACGAACTTATTTTCATGATTTTTTTTAATTATTTATTTTTGTTGTCAAGAATATGCGCAGCAAAACATACACCAATTCAACCATTTCTACATGTACATGTACTCTCCTTTTTTGAATTGTTCCCCCCCATTAATTTTTATTAACATAAATTCACTACCTTCTCAATTTCCTATCCAATCTTTCAAGTTGCTGTTGTCAATTTGATACCATATAGATAGTTCTTAAAAGAGCACAATGTTTAAGGCAGACATTCTTTACTAATTAAGCTAAGCTATTTTTTTTTTTTTTTTATTGTTACATTTATAAAAGTCTTCAGAGTATATTTCAGTTTGAGGTTTAAAGTTTAAAGATCATTTCAGGGCAATAGTTCTGGGTGTTCATCCAGCCTCAATAGCTCCCAAAAATCTGGAATCCTTGAGAATTTGGAATTCTGTTCTACATTTTTTTCCCCTTTTGATCAGTATTCTTCCATAGACTACATTATCAAAATGTTCAATCAAGGTAGCTGGGCACCATTCAGTTCTTCTGGTCTAATGGTAAATGAAAGAATTGTTCACGGAGGCAACTAGCCACACATTCCATTTCCTCTTCCTGTTTCTGTCTATTCTTCTTTCTCTGTTGCTCTAGGCAAATAGAGACCAATTGTTGTACTTTGGATGACCACATGCAAGCTTTTGAGACCGCAGGCACTATGCGGTGAACTAGGAGGTAGAACAGAAACACTAAACAAGATATTATGTCAATTAACTGGGATGAAACCATGACTTTAAACCTCCAAACCAAGAAATCAAATCCCATGAGGTATTTGGTTGTACGTAGCAGCCTCAGAAGTCTCTCATTTTGTTGTTGTTGTTTCAACAGATTTAATATAAAATTTGACTGAATTTCAAAAATTCTACATAAGTGAGCTTTGGCTTTAAACAAATATAGATGTTATTTTTGTAGGTAATGAGATACTTTTCTATTCCTGAAATAATACTAGCATCTTTTTCAAAATAATAACTTGAAGATACTTGTTTCTAATAATTTAGCAGGCAGTTTGGTATAATGCAATAAAATCATAAAATGAATCAAGTGATCTGTAAATTAGTCTTTCCTACTATTATTTGCAATTGAACAAGTCATTTCACCCCCTGTTTTGTTTTCTAAATTTGTAAAAATGAAGGCAGTTATCCATGATCTTTAAAAATCTTTAGGGGGAACGCTACATGAGTTCTCCAAATGAAGTTGCATTGGTTTTGCAGGTGTGTACGTTCAAGAAGAGCCATTTAACAGAGGTGTGGATGATTCTGTATGATGAATCTAATTTCATTTTAGGATGATTGTAATTATGAGTGCTGAATGTGTCATTTGATAACCTCCCGGAAAACATTTTAAGACTTAAAAATAGGAACAAATATTATTGTCATACAAAATTGGGACTCTACTTATTACTAATATTATTTTTGTTGTTGTTGCTCTACCTTATGTTACCTATGTAGAAAGGAGCCCTGGTGGTGCAATGATTAAGCACTCAGCTGCTAACCAAAAGTTGGTAGTTGAAACTCAGCTAGTGGCTCCTCAAGCAAAAGACCCAGTGATCCCTTCCCATAAAGGTTATAGCCAAGAAAATCCTATGGAGCCATTCTACTCTGTTACATCATGTCACTATGAGTCAAAAATCAACCTGATGGCACCTAACAACAACAACAACATGTACAAAGAACTGTTTCTGAGAGTAAAGCCAAATAAAGCCAAAAAGTAAATGAATGATTAGACAATTGACTAGGCAACTGAGAAGGTACTGATAGGAACACTAGAACCTAAACCTTGTAAATCATATTTGATCTGAAATTGCATTTTTAGATAACCTTATGAAATAATGTATTCTCTTTTGCATATGAATAATTAGGACTACCTTTTTCTTTCTTTTTTTGAAGTATTTTCTATCTGAATTTTAATGACAAACTGTGTTTATGGTAAATTGAAATCACTGAAAACAATAATAAGACAAGTTTTGGAATGAGAAAATAATCACGTGCCATACGGAAGAAACTGATAGGTTTAGAATCAGCAGGCCTAAATCCAATTATCGTTTCAAGGATTATTTAAAAACCAGAAAACAATCATTTTCTGCCCAACTGATCACTTCACTATTAAAAAAACAACAAAACTTAGAATTCTCACTTTAATTACACAAATAGATAGTATTTGCTTGTATTTAGCTTCTAAACTTTTACAGCTCTGTAATTTTTCCCCATATCATCCTAAAGTTGAGATTTGTGAAACATTCCTTCAGTTATATTTTTTCTTTGCCTCATTCTGTATTATGTAAATATTTATAATGTCTAAATGACCTTTTTGATAGAATCTAGCACTCAGTTACATCAACAACTTGCAGCAAACCGACACCTAAATTGTTCCCATTGACAATGTACCATTAAGCTCACAATTTCCTATCACTTCTTCCTTGGGACAGCTTTGTTATGCAGAGGAACAGCTACTGCCAAACACTGTAGAGAAAAAAAACCTTTATGTTTTCCAAAGATGAGTATTGTTTTAAGATATTAATTCTATTCTTAAATTAATGTTTATAATACATTCATATTTATCAATTTTTTTAAGAACTTAATAATCAACTTTTGAAATTCACCATTTGTGATTCAGGCAAGATCCTGCCTGTGGTTTGAAAAAAAAATTACTGTCTGCTTAATATATCTTTTACCAAAATAAAAAACCAAAAAACCAAACCCATTGCTGTGGAGTCGATTCCAACTCATAGTGACCCTATAAGGCAGAGAACTGTCCTGTAGGGTGTTCAAGGCTGTAAATCTTTACAGAGCCACACAGTCACATCTTTCTCCTACACTTTATGAAATTTTTTTTTCTTCTAAAGTTGTAGAGTAAATAACCACATTTACAGGTTTTGAAAACTAGATACTGATTGAAACCCACACCCAACTTGTTGCCATGAGTCAATTTCCACTCACAGTGACCCTATAGAACAGAGCAGAATGGCCCCATAGGGTTTCCAAGGAGTGCCTGGTGGATTTGAACTGCTGACCTTTTGGCTGGCAGCTGTAGCTCTTAACCACTACCTACCAGGGTTTCCTAGGTACTGGTACAGTAGAAAAATGATAATTTGAAAACAAAGAAGAAATGAATCTAGTTATTGTTTCTTAGGAAACATCATTAGATGCATTTATTTAGATCAAATATTCCATGTTTTATTCCTTTTTTTTTTAAATCTGAATATAGCATAGTTCTGAATCCTATTACCTATTTTCTATGACAGTGGTCAGTATTTTTTCCTATAAAGAACCAGATAGTAATTATTTTAGACTTTGTGGGGCATGCATTCCCACTCATTATTATTCAACATTACTCAACATTATTGTAGCACAAAATCAGCTATAAATAATACAAAAACAAGTGAGTGTGGCTGTGCTCCAGTAAACTTTATTTATAATAAAGGAATTGAGCAAAATTTGGCCCATAGACTTAGCTTGCTGATTGACCCTTGGTCAATGAGATTTACATATTATAATCTACGACCTTTCCTGGATGTACATACATACATACACTCATAAACAAGCAAATATAAAAGTAAATAAATCAATCTATTAAGGGAAAATAAAGCTTGTGGTCTATGTCTCATTGACAACATAAACATGCATAATAGAAACTATATTGCATAATTATGCAACAATATATGATCAGGCAAGTTATAAAGCAGTGCACTTAAAATGACAATAAATATAAGTAGTAACGACTAATAGTTACAAATTGACATGTTATTGTAAGTTAAAGTAACAATGAGAATGCTTTACAACATCTGTCTGGTTAAATTTTTTGATTACTACTACTTTTCTAGCAGAAAAGACAAGTTTCTCACGAATTGTCTTTGAAAGAGTGATTTAGAATAGCTTTTTTGGAAAGCAATGTAAAAACTATACATTAAAATTAAAAACACATGTTAACCTTAATACCATGCACTCAAAAAGTTATTGATAGCCTGAATAGCCCTAACTACCAAATAAATTGAATTCATGGTTAAAAACCTTCCATCAAAGAAAACTTAATACCCAGATGAGGTATGTTCATGAAGACTATCGATCTGTAGTTTTATTTTTTGTAATTTCTTTGTATGATTTTGGCATTAAGATAATACTTGTTGTTAGGTGCCATTGAGTCAGCTCTGACTCATAGCAACCATATGCACAACAGGACAAAATACTGCCTGGTACTGTGCAATCCTCACAATTGTTGCTATGCTTGAACACGTTATTGCAGCCACACTGTCAATCCATCTTGCTGAGGGTTTTCCTCTTTTTTTCAGACTCTCTACTTTACCAAGCCTGATGTCCTTCTCCAGGGACTAATCTCTCCTGAAAACATATCCAAAGCATGTGAGATGCAGTGTTGCCATCATTGCTTCCAAGGAGCACTCTGGTTGCATTTCTTCTAAGAGAAATTTGTTCGTTCTTTTGGCAGTCCATGATACATTCAATATTCTTCCCAAACACCGCATTTCAAAGGCATCAATTCTTCTTCCGTCTTCCTTATTCATTGTCCAGCTTTCACACCTTAGTCCTCAAAGTGATATCTTTGTTTTTCAACACTTTAAAGACGTCTTCTGCAGCAGATTTGACCAATGTGTCTTTTGATTTCTTGACTGCTGCTTCCATGGGTGTTGATTGTGGATCCAAGTAAAATAAAATCCTTTACAAACTCAGTCGCCTCTCGGTTTGTCATGATGTGGTTTATTGGTCTGGTTGTGAGGATTTTTGTTTTCTTTATGCTGAAGTATAATCTACTCTAAAGGCTGTGGTCTTTGATCTTCATCAGTAAGTGCTTCAAGTATTCTTCACTTTTAGCAAGCAAGGTTGGGTTATCTGCATAATGCAAGTTGTTAACGAGTCTTCCTCCAATCCTGATAACCTATTCTTCTTCATATAGTTCAGCTTCTTGGATTATTTGCTCATCATACATATTGAATAGGTATGGTGAAAGGATACAACCCCGATGCACACTTTTCCTGACTTTAAACCATGCAGTATCCCCTCTTTCTGTTCAAATGACTACCTCTTGGTCCATGTACAGATTCCTTACAAGCAAATTAAGCGTTCTGGAATTCCCATTCTCCGCAATATTATCCATAATTTGGTATGATCCACACACACTCTGAGTACCTTAGCATAGTAAATAAAACACAGGTAAACATCCTTCTGGTATTCTCTGCTTTCAGCCAGGATCCACCTGACATCAGCAATGATATCCCTGGTTCCACATCCTCTTCTAAATCCAACTTGAATTTCTGGCAGTTCTCTGTGGATATCCTGCAGCTGCTTTTTAATGCTCTTCAGCAAAATTTTGCGTGCCTGTGATATTAATGATATTGTTCGATAATTTCTGCATTTGGTTGGATCACCTTTCTTGGGAACAGGCATAAATATGGATCTATTCTGGCTGTTTGGCCAGGTAGCTGTCTTCCAAATTTCTCTGCATAGATGAGTGAGCACTTACAGTGCTGCATTCACTTGTGGAAACATCTCCATTGGCATTCCATCAATTCCCAGAGCCTTGTTCTTGGCCAATGCCCTCAGTGCGGCCTGGACTTCTTCCATCAGTGCCATCAGTTCCTGACCATACGTTACCTCCTGAAATGGTTGAACGCCGGTCAGTTCTTTTTGGTATAGTGACTCTGTTTATTCCTTCCATCTTCTTTGGATGCTTCCTGTGTCATTTACTATTTTCCCCGTAGAATCCTTCAGTATTGCATTCTGAATTGCCTGAATTTTTTCTTCAGTTCTTTCAGCTTGGAAAATGCAGAGTGTGTTCTTTCCTTTCGGTTTTCCATCTCCAGGTCTTTGCACATGTCATTATAGTACTTTACTTTCTCTTCTCGAGCCACCCTTTGAAATCTTCTGTTCAACTCTTTTATTTCATCTTTTTTTCCTTTTGCTTTAGCAAATTTCAAAGTCTCTTCTGACATCCATTTATGTCTTTTCTTCCTCTCCTGTCTTTTTAATGACCTCTCACTTTCTTCATGTATGATGCCCTTGAGGACATTCCACAACTCGTCTGATCTTTAGTCATTAGTGTTCAATGCATCAAATCTATTCTTGAGATGGTCTCTAAATTCAGATAACACTAGTCTCTTAAAACCAGTAAAGAGATATTTCTTTCTCTTCTACTTTCTGAAAAAAAATGTGTATAATTGGTATTATAACTTCTCTAAATAAATGGATAGATATATAATGTTTATGGAATGGAAAATCTAATATAGTTAAGATGTCAGTCCTCTCCAAAGAAATTTATATATTTAAAGAAAACTCAATCAAAACCCAGTAGACTTTTGTATAGATAGACAGATAGATGATAGATAGATAGATAGATGATAGACAGGTAGACAGACAGAGAGACAGATAGATAGATAGACAGATAGATAGACAGGTAGGTAGGTAGATGATAGATAGATAGATAGATAGATAGATAGATAGATAGATAGATAGATAGATAGATAGATAGATAGATAGATAGATAGATAGATAGATAGACAGACAGACAGACAGACACACAGAAGACACACAGATAGATAGATAGTGATAAGCTATTTCTGACATATATATGGAAGGGCTCATATGAGTCAGAATCAACTTGCCTGGAACAGATTTGGTTTGGTTTTTTGTATGGAAGTGCAAAGAAACTAGAATAGACAAAAATTTTTTGGAAAAAGAAAAAAGTCAAAAGACTCACACTACTCTGGTATCAAGATTTAATATGAATTTATACTAATCAAGACAATGTGGTACTCATGAAAGGATAGACATATTCACAATGGAACACAAGAGAATATTCAGAAATACACCCACACGGACATGGTCAACTGATCTTTTTTTTTCTTTTTTTAAAAAAAATGTTCTATAATTAAAGGATCCTTCCTAGGACTAGTTAATAGACTTTAAAAAAAAAAAAAAAAGGAGGGGAGGTACTGAATAAAATGAAATGTCAGTGTTCTTAATCACTGCTTATACATCAACATAAAGCCACAATGTCATATCAAACATAGCACTTTCATTTTCTGCCTCACCCTAGAGCTTAAATCCTGATTTATTTTAGCAGACATGCCACAAGCAAAAAGGAATGATTGTACCATTAAAAATATGCATTTAAATTTTGTGGTAGTTCAACAATGGTCTTTTTTCTGAACAAGCTTACAAATTGTACATGGGTGGGGTCATGGATTATACTGTGTCCCTCCAAAATATATGTCAACTTGGCTAGGCCATGATTCCCAGTTTTGTGTGGTTAACCTACATTTTGTGACCTGATATAATTATCCTCCATTTTGTGATATGTGTTGTAAATCCTAACCTCTATATTTTAATGAGGTAGGGGTAGGGTGGGTTGTATTTTAAGTCATAGTCTTATAAGGGAGAGTGACTCAAGTACCACTCTTTCTGAAGTCATTACCCTTACTGAAGTTACATCCTTGCTTGAGTCATACCTTTTATTTTACAAGAGATAAAATGTGAGAGAAGTGAGCAGAAAAGAGGGAGGTGACTACAACCAAGAAAGAAGAGCCAGGAGCAGAGCACGTCCTTTGTACCCATGGTCCCTATGCTAAGAACCTCCTAGACTCAGGAGAGGATTGATGCCAAGACATAGAGATATCCAAGGAAGGCCAGGCCCACAGATGTTGAAAGGAGACAAGGACTTTTCCACAAGAGCCAATAGAGAGAGAAAGCCTTCACCTAGAGCTGGCACCCTGAATTTGGACTTCTAGCCTCCTAAGCTGTGAGAAAATATATTTGTTTGTTAAAGTCACCCACATAGTCTCAAAAGTTCTCCCTCAAGAGGTTTATTAATTGCAAAAGAAAAAACAATAATTGTACAGTATAGAAATCCTACATCAACACCTTAAACAAGTGTTACGTTCAGCATCTCAGATAATAATATTAACATTATGCACCTCCAGTATGATTTACATGTCTTGTATGTTATTCCTACAAAAAATATATAAACTCAATCTAATATAGTTATGCAAAGCATCACTGAAACCCAAATTGAGGAACATTCTCCATAATATGTGACTAATGCTTTTCCCTGGCAAAAAAAATCATGCTTGGTAAGGCAGAGGGTCAGTGAAAAAGAGGAAGATCCTCAATGAGATGAACCGACACAGTGGCTGCAGCAACAGGCTCAAGCATAACAATGGTTGTGAGGATGGCACAGGCCCAATCAGTGTTTCTTTCATTCTTTTTACATAGGGTCACTATGAGTTGGAACCAACTTGATGCCTATACTTTTCCAAAACAATGCTTTTCAAAAGTCTCAAGGTCATGAAAGACTAGGAAAGACTGAGGAACTGTAATACAGTAGAGGAGATTAAGAAAGCATGGAAGCTAAATGCAATTTTGGATTCAGTGCTGGACTCTGGAGTATAAAAAGAAAAAAAGGCAGTGTAAAAACAGGTGAAATTTAAATAATGCCTTTATTTTAGTCACTATTGTTGTTAGGTGCCATCAAGATGGCTCCAAGTCATAGTGACCCTACTTACAACAAAATGAAACACTGCCTGACGCTGTGCCATCCTCACAATTGTTGCTATGTTTGAGTCATTAGTTACACCCACTGTGTCCATCCATCTCATTGAGGGTTTTTCTCTTTTTCACTGACCATTTACTTTACCAGGAGCCCTGGTTGCCCAGTGTTTAAGTATTCCACTGTTAACCAAAAGGTCAGCAGTTTGAATCCACCAGCTGCTCCTTGGAAACTCTATGGGGCAGTTCTACTCTGTCCTATAGGGTCACTAGGAGTTGGAATAGACTCGACTGCATTTTTTTTTTTTTTAATCTATTTTACCAAGCATGATGTCCTTCTTCAGGGACTGGTCCTTTCTGATAACATGTCCAAACTATTTGAGACGAAGTCTTGACCTCCTTGCTTCTAAGGAGTATTCTGGCTGTACTTCTACCAAGACAAATTTGTTCATTCTTCTGGCAGTCCATTGTATATTCAATAATATTTGCCAACACAATAATTCACATGCATCAATTCTTCTTTGGCCTTCTTTATTCATTGTCAAGGCAACTGAAAATATCAGCGCTTGGGTCAGGGGGACCTTGGCCTCTAAGTGATATCATTCCTTTTTTAGCACTTGAAACAGATTTTTTAGCACAGATTTGCCCAACGCAATACATAGTTTGATTTTGTGACTGCTGCTTTCATGGATATTTACCGTGGATCCAAGCAAAATGATGTATTTGACAACTTCAATATTTTCTCTGTTTATCATGATGTTGTTTACTGGTACAGTTGTGAAGATTTTTGTTTTCTTTACGTTGAGTTGTAATCCATAATGAAGCCTGGGGTCTTTAATCACCAGTAAATGCTTCATGCCCTCTTTACTATCCGCAGGGAAGGTTTTATTATCTGCATATTGCAGGTTATTAATGAGTCTTTCTCCAATCCTGATGCCCATTTTCTTCCTCATATAGTCCCTCTTCTTGGATTATTTTCTAAGCATACAGATTGAATAAGTATGGTAAAAAGATACAACCCTGATGCACGACTTTCCTGAGTTTAAACCACACAGTCTCCCCTTTCTGTGTTCAAAGAACTCCCTCTTGATCTATGTATAGGTTCCTCATGAGCACAATTAAGTGTTCTGGAATTCCCATTCTTTGCAATTTTATCCATAATTTGTTATGATCCACACAGTTGAATGTCTTTGCATAGTTAATAAAACACAGGTAAATATCTTTCTGGTATTCTCTACTTTTAGCCATGATCCACCTGTCATTAGCAATTATATTCTTCATTCCACATCCTCTTCTGAATCTAGCTTGAATTATGGACAGTTCCCAGTTGATGTATTGCTGCAACAATTTTTTAATTATCCTCAGCAAAATTTTACTTTTGTGTGATATTAATGATACTGTTCGATAATTTCTACATTCTCTTGGATCACCTTTCTTTGGAAGGGGCACAGATTTGGATCTCTTTCAATTAGTTGTCTAGGTAGCTCTCTTCCAAATTTCTTGGCATAGATGAATGAGCACTTTCAGTTTTGCATCTATTTGTTGAAACATCTTAATGGATATTCCACATGGCTTTGAATCAGTTCATTCCAGATGGACCCCCTGCTAAGAATTTGTATTTCCTCCCCAGATACACTGAATCAGAATCTACATTTTAACAAGATCCCTAGGTGAACAGGAATAAGCCGATTCAAAGCTCTGGTATTCTGTCAATTCCTGAAGCCTCATTTTTCCTCAATGTCTTCAGTGTGGCTTGGACTTCTTCCTTCAGTACCATCAGTTCTTGATCATATGCTACCTCCTGAAATGGCTGAATGTTGACCAGTTCTTTTTGGTATAGTGACTCTGTATATTCCTTCCATCTTCTTTTTATGCTTCCTGTGTTGTTCAATATTTTGCCCATAGAATCCTTTAACATTTCAACTCAAGGCTTAAAATTTTTCATTGGATCTTTCGACTTCAGAAATGCCCTGTGTGTTTTCCGTTTTGGTTTTCTAACTCCAAGTCTTTGCACATTTTATTTTAATAGTTTTCTTTCTCTTCTCAAGCTCACCTTGGAAATCTTCTGTTCAGCTTTTTTACATCAACATGTCCTCCATTCTCTTTATTTACTCTGCATTCAAGGCCAATTTTCAACAATGGATGCAAACATAACAAAGATAATGGAGATGGTACAGGACTGATAACTTTCCTTTCTGTTATACATAAAGTTGTCATGAGTTGGAGCCAACTCACTGGTAACTAACAACAAAAACAACACGTTTATGCAAGACATTAACATTAGAGGAAGATGTGTGTACAGTAAATATGTATACTATTTTGCAAATGTCCTGTAAGTATAAAACTATTTTGAAAGACAAAAAAAAAAAAAGTATGTAAATTCTATCCATTATAAATTTAAGTCTAATCTGACTGTATGGCATTGAACACTAGAATTATTTACAATTTCACATTATTTATGTAATGCTTTCCTGCTCTCAGTCTCACCATGGTAAAATATCTAGATGTATAATATCTAAACTCAATGTATAATTCTCCAATTGTGTCATATTTATATATATACTTTGATTTCCTTCCACAATTCTATTAGTTATAAGATACATTTTGTTAAAAATCAAAATAAAGTTTAACTAAGTATTTTCAGAAAGTTTTCAGATCTGGGAGGACACAATACTGTTGAATAGAGGATATTGTAGTATTGCTTTAGATGATTTTTTCACTTCCTTTCAAATGAAGGAAAAGAAAAAGAAAACATTTCAGCTTTTGTTGCTCCGTGATATGACTTGTGGACCTTGTCAGCCCTGCATGTTGTAGGAGCTGTAATGGAGTGAGTGTCTAATTGGCATTGTCTCCCATGAAATTATGTACCCAGCATAGCATGTGTCATTTCATTGTGACAATAATTAAATCACTTCAACCACGGCATGGAAGTGTGAGTTAGTGAACAACATCAATGAGTAAGTTTTACAATTCTAGGGATTGTTACCTGAAATGCTTTCAATAAGAGAATTTTAATACACATTAAATTGATATATTTCCCACTTCTCTCTGGCTCATAAATTTAAAAAAAGACTCTATGGCTGTTCCATCCTGATTAAAAATTCAATAAACTTCTTCTTTTTCAATTAAATGTCACCTTCCCTACAAAACAGAGGATGACTTAAACTTTCCTTGTTTTTGTTGGGATGGTTGTGTGGTGGCAGTGGTTCTGAACAAGGTAGTTTACTTAGAAAGAGGGATCACATTCTAGTCAAATTTATAAAGTGGCATGGTTAAAAAAAAATACTTTTAAGGAAGAGTAAGAGTTGACTTGACAGCAGTGGGTTTTTAATAGATTGCTTGGAGCCCTGGTGACACAGCAGTTAAGAGCTCGGCTGCTAACCAAAAGGTTGGCAGTTCAAATCCACCAGCCACTCCTTGGAAACCCTATAGGGCAGTTCTACTCTCTTCTATAGGGCTGTTATGAATCAGAATCCACTTGATAGCAATGGGTAATAGATTCCTCTTCTATTCAAGGATGCCAATATTCAAAATCAAAATAGGTTCAATTATCATTTCACCTAATGTTGAATATATTTACAGGATCATTAACAAACAAACAAAAACACTTGTATTAATTGAATATGAAGACAATGAGGAAAGAAATGGCTGCTTAGATTTATTGCTTTGATTCATAAAAAGTAATTAAGTGTAGGTAAATGAGATTTTTCTACTGAATATAAGTAATAGGAATGGAGTAAATTTAAAGAAGCAAGTTAATGCTACTAATCTCTCCTCAGCATACAGCTAAAAGAACACAATTTGAAGAATTACACGTACAGGATACGTATTAATTATATTTCATTTTAATTCTTTCCTGAATAATCAAATCAAAATATAAAAGAATCCATTATGGAATCTCAAGATTACCGAAAGGTTATAGGATTTTGCTTTAGGAATTTTAAGATGGGTGTAATCTATACTGTATTATTATCACCTTTATTATCAAAGAAGATAATCTCGGCCTACTCTTTCTGGATTGACTAAAAATAATACGTTGGAAAATCTACTAGAGGCAAACTCTTTTTTTTTATAATAATTTTTATTGTGCTTTAAGTGAAAGTTTACAAATCAAGTCAGTCTGTCACGTATAAGCTTATATACACCTTACTACATACTCCCATTTACTCTCCCCCTAATGAGTCAGCCTGCTCCCTCCTTCCAGTCTCTCCTTTTGTGACTGTTTTGCCAGTTTCTAACCCTCTCTACCCTCCCATCTCCCCTCCAGACAGGAGATGCCAACATAGTATCAAGTGTCCACCTGACACAAGTAGCTCACTCTTCATCAGCATCTCTCTCCAACCCATTGTCCAGTCTCTTCCATGTCTGATGAGTTGTCTTCGGGAATGGTTCCTGTCCTGGGCCAACAGAAGGTTTGGGGACCATGACCACCAGGATTCTTCTAGTCTCAGTCAGACCATTAAATCTGGTCTTTTTATGAGAATTTGGGGTCTGCATCCCACTGTTCTCCTGCTCCCTCAGGTGTCCTCTGTTGTGCTCCCTGTCAGAGCGGTCATCGGTTGTGGCCAGGCACCATCTTTTTCTTCTGGTCTCAGGATGATATAAGTCTCTAGTTCATCAGGCAAACTTTTTAGAAATATTATTAACATTATTTTAAACTTGTGTGAACTAAAATTTATTCTGACCCTCGAAAGTCCTATAGCTCTTAAAATACCATGGAAAAATAACATCTTCCAGGTAATTAGAACTAACCTATTACAGAGAGTCACCTACCAAAACTGCCAACTGCCATATGTCCTCCAAAAGATTGACAGTTTGAATCCACCAGTTGCTCCTTGGAAACTCTATGAGGCAGTTCTTCTCTGCCCTGTAGGGTCTCTATGAGTCAGAATCTACTCGACCGCAATGAGTTTTTTGGATATTAAAACTAATTTAAACTTACGATCCACAAAGTTTCAAATTTTAATAAAACCATCATTAATAATGCTGTAACAAATGCTCTGTTTTAGCAGAAAGAAATAGCTCTGGGCTCAGTTCTCTCTCATAAGAAAAACATGTGCTTGATTTTTTTTTTTGATAAAGGTGCTCTAGGACTTTCCTAGGACCTGCAGCAACTATATCATTTGGAAGCTTGCTGCCTACCCTACCTACCTACCCGTTGCCATCCAGTCACTTGTTAGAGATGCGGAATCTTGGGCTCTGCCTCAGAACTCTTGAATCAAAAAATCAAAAATTGTAGCTAAAGTTTGACAAACAGTATTTTAAGAAACCAATTCTCTAATTTGACTATGAAACACCTGAGGATTTATTTTAAAAAGTGCTAATACTGCTCCAATTCCCAGATATTTGATTGTAATAGGAATGCCTTTGAACTTGCACCCTGAGATTTAAAAAACAAAAACAAAACAGGTGATTCTAGTATTCACAAAGTTTGAGAACCACCTCTCTGTGGGGCAGTTCTACTCTGTCCTATAGTGTCACTATGAGTTGGAATCGACTTGATGGCAACATGCACTCTAAAATCCACGTAATTCACCAGTACCTAATGTCTTAATAATTGTGACCCACCTAATTAAAATCAATAGCACTGGTTTTTTAGCTTCATTTCTGTTAAAGAGGAATTAACCTGTTTCAGGCTTGAAAAATGTGTTCTTGAAAAGTTGTACTCAAAGATTGTAAATCAAATAAGTTTACTTCATGAAGTTTTCTCTTTAAAAAATGGTTGAAAATGCAGGTGTAAGTGAAAATTCCCATTAACTATTACAGTATTAACAGGTTTCATGTCTAAAATTTTTGTTTTACTAATCATGTTTTAAACACTCTTTGTTTTTAATCTAATTTCTAAACTTATGTTCTTTCTTGGAATGAAAGGCACAGCACTACTTGTTTTTTTATAATTTGCTTATGCTAGAGCTCATAGTTGTTTCTAGAACTGAAATAGTGAATTACTGGGAAGGTTACACACCATATTCATTATCCTACCCAGTGCATTTAAGCTTTTGTCCCAAAGAAGAATTAATAATTTAATCTATACTTCAGGTATTTCAAATATGTTCCTAGGAGGCAGGTATCAAGCTTGAAATCTATTTTATACCATTTTGGGTAGAGTCAATTTATGAGGGGGCATTTAATAAATACTAGTGGTAATGATTATGCTACAGTGTTTTTCCTTGGGCAGTATAAGCAAGCATCATGTGCCAATAATATAGTTCTTATTCCAGTTGACCTATCTGAAGTTAATGATTACATATGAAATTTTACAGTTTCACCCTAATATATATATAAACAAAAACAGAGATATACTATATATATATCTGTGCAGCAATAACTCTTGTTTTCTTCAGAGTACCATTTAATTTACACTTGTCCGTCTGTGAAATATGCATTTTCTAAGGATTTTGATGAGAAGATAAAGGAGGAGGTATTCAATACAGAAAGGCACATAATATTCTTAATTTCTGATTATTAGCTAAATAACAAATACATTAAGTCTAAATACAGTATTAAATAATATATTGTATCAAGCTACGGTGTCAAATTGGTATGAAATATTCTATCACCTTTAAGCCAACAATAGCCATTCTGTTTATTATTAACATACATTCTGATTGCTATAAAATTGCTATCGGTATAATTTAAAAATATTTTACAAGAGTTTACATATGCATTGAACTCTACAAAGATAGTGGCACATCCTTGAGTTCTCACTCTTTTAAAGAGAGTAAAAGTCATCACCTTCACAATCCCACCCACGCTATTTGCTTGAGGTCTTTGAGATCAGACTTGTGATGCTTAGATTCTTATCCACCCAGTTTTGGCTAACTGAGTGATTTAAACATGTAGTTGTGATTAGAGTTTTGGATTCTGTATTTTTTTTCTAATATCAAAATCATTTTGTAATTATAACAAAGTTTTTATCGATCAAAAAAATTTAGTCTATACAAAAATATTTTGGCTGATACATATTGTCATTTTGATGTTTTGAGATAAAAATTATGTTTTTGAACTAACACCTTAATATTCTATGGAATATAAAGTTTTGCCTCTGTCCCATTTTTATGAAATTATGTAAAAATAAATTATGTAAATTACATTCCCTTAGAAAATTCTTCTTGAACCATTTTCCATGAGAGAAAAAAATAAATGAAACTCCCAAGATGTGGTCTGATAGGATCAGCCAGTCAATTGAAAGGGGAGTTTCCTTGGGGGTATGGCCTGCCTTCAGTATATAAATGGGTATTCCGGCAATGCTTATTCTCTCTCTTGACTTCTCATCGCCTGACCTCCGGTTCTTTGGATGTAAGGTTGTAGAAGTGTTCAGCCTGCCACCTGACCTGAAGGTTTTGGATTTGTCAGCTCCTACAACATGTGAGCCATCAGACGGCTTCGCCTGCTTCCTGACCCAGGAATTTGGGACTTGCCAGCCCAACAGCCGCCTGAACCATTTCTTTGAAATATCTCTCTCTCTACTTATTTATATATGGGCCTCACTGCTTTTGTTCCTCTATAGAACCCAGATTAAGTTAAAAAAAAAAAAAAAAAAACTCCCTCCCAAAAAAACAAACAAAAATTTTTTTAATTGAAAAAGCACTAAATAAAAGAAAACTGTGTCTTGTGTAAGAAACACGGAAAATGGCACTGTAACAAATACGGCACTCTCACGTTGAGATAAAAGTTGAAATTTAAGCAACCAAAAGTTGGATTATGAAACTATATAAATATTTCTTTAGGACACTTTCATTCTATGCCTGGAATACCAGCTACAATAGTTGTAGAGATAACCACTCTGAGTTTCATTTTCACCACTTGGAAATTGTTACAACCACCCTCCTTCGTTTCTTAAAACTGCTATGGACTAATTAAAGACTATAGAGCATCTTGGAAATAAAATGTTACATACATGCCTAATAAGGCTAATAACATTTATAATGATACCAGCTGTTGAAATCCAACAGATATACATAATTAATGGCAGTTGGAGTTTACCTGCAGCTTTTCCATCTGCTTCATTAGAACACAATTTCCAAAATAAAGAATGTTACTTTTACTTTAGAAGTCAAGGATTTCTTCCACACTCTTTCTAAAATGCCTGTAGGTTTTACATCTAACACAAAGATACACTTAACTGCTTTTTAGACAAAATATCTTAAGGGAATTTTATGATGAGCACGTATGGGAAAATATCCTCTCTTTCTAATTTGAATATATTTGTATATGTGTCAAGTCCCAATATATTATTAAGGTATGAAAAATAGTAACAATGGTTTTACTTGATTTGTGTCACCAACTTAATGCCAAACTCCATACCAAACACTACACAATTTTTTTTTTTTTTTGGTAATGTTAAAAATGGGACTGTGAGGTAAGTATTATTATCACCCAATTAGGAAACTAAGGATAAATGAGGAATTAATACAGATATAACTTCCAAAAATCAGAGAAAATGCCACCCACGATTTAATAAAGGACTGAAAAAAAAAATCTAAAACTTATCAGCAGCAAGAAAAAGAGAAAATTGGTATAATCTTACGTACTTTTGGGAGAGTCAACTTTTTGGTTCAAAATCACCTTATAACATCCCAGTTATAAGGTGATTCTTAGAAGCTGAGTTGGCAGAATATTGAGTTTCATCAATGATAGGCTTCAATCTGAAGAGAATCAAAACTGAAAGTTAAGCAAATGTTGGTGAAAAAATTACAGGCATCAGAAGTCATATATACACTTAACTACATGGAATGAGAGTCAGCCCTGGTGGAGCAGTTGGTTAGGGTCTTGGCTGCTAACCAAAAGTTGAGCAGTTCAACCCACCAGCCATTCTGTGCGAGAAAAATGAGGTGAAAAATGTGGCAGTGGGTTTCCATTAAATTTACAGTCTTGGAAAACCTATGGGGCAGTTCTACTCTATCCTATAGGGTCGCTATGAGTTGGAATTCATTCAATAGCAATGGTTTTTATTTTTCTAATGGAATGAATTCCAGGAGACTTTTATTAGGATCCCAGGAGAGAGCGCAACCCAGGAACCCATACCTAGGGTGTCTAAGTTTTCTTCTAAAAATAAATAGTTACACTTCTTATATTTAAATTATTGATTCATTTTGAATGTTTTCATATGTGTGTATAAAGTGAAATAGAGGTACAATTTTATTGTTTTGTATGTGATTATCCACTTGTCCCAGCACCATTTATTGAGATTATTCCTTCCCCATTGAATGGTATTGGCACTCATGTTGAAAATTAATTGGCTATTGATGTTTTGGTTTGTCTTTTAACCATCAGTTCCATTACAGTAGTCTATATGTCTAGCCTTCGACCAGTATCTTTACTGGTTACCAGATTGCTATATCTTTGCTGTAAGTTTTGAAACCATGCTGTGTTAATCCTTCACCTTTATTTTTCTTTTCGGTATTTTTTTGGCTGTTTAGGTCTCCTTGCCATTCCATATGAATTTGACCACAGGCTTTCCCATTTTCACAAAAGGTTATTGGAATTTTGATACAGATTGCATTTGACAAGGTTTATAACTGTAGATCTATTTAGACAATATTGTTATCTTTATATCAAAAATAATGTCTTCAAATTCATGAACATAAGTGTGATGCATAATTTTATGTGTTTACTTGCTAGACTAGGCTCCTGGTTGTTTGGACAGATACTAGTCCGATTGCTGTTATGAAGTAGTTGTAAGTGAGTAAATCAGTTCATTTTGGGTAGAGAAAATTACCTTGCATAATGTAATCTAATGTAACATAATTACCTTACATCAAATGTAACATAATGTAATCACTTTCTATAATTCAACATAATATAATTATTCTGTCAGTTGAAAAGGGTGTTTCTCTTGGTTGTGTTCTGCCCCCTGACTATACATAGCTATTTTGGCAGAATTCTCTCTCTCTCACACACACACACACACACACACACACACACACACACACACACACACACACACACACACGGAGACAGAAACCATTTAAGGGTCATCTACGAGCCAAGGAATGCCAAGGGACCAAGGAATGACCAGGGCTAAGGACAAGGAAGGCATCACAATAGCCAGGACCCTGACTCGGGCTGTTACCCTCCAGAGCCATGAGGAAATGAATGTTTGGTCTTGGAAGCAACCCGTTTGTATTATTTTGGAAATGGCGGTGGCTGTAGTGGTTAAGTGCTATAGCTGCTAGCCAAAAGGTTGGCAGTTCAAATCCACCAGGTGCTCCTTGGAAACTCTATGGCAGTTCTACTCTGTCCTATAGGGTCACTATGACTTGGAATCAACTTGACGTCAATGGGTTTCATTTTGGCTTTGTGTTATTTTGTTACAGCAGCACCAGATAACTAAGACATGGGGTGTCTATCTTTTAATTAGATCTTCTTTAGTTTCTTTTAGCAGTGTTTTTTAGTTTTTAGTGTCCAAGTCTCTCACCTTCTTGGTTAAATTTATTCACAGTTATTTAATTATTTTGGATGATATTGTTAATTGAATTGTTTTCTTAATTTCTTTTTTGGATTGTCCATTGCTGCTGATTTTGTGTGTGGCTACCTTGTACACAGCAACTTTTCTGAATTTATTTTAACTTTGATAGGTTTTTTTTTTTTTTTTTTTTTTTAATAGATTACTTGGGATTTTCTACATGTAGTATACCATCTGATAATAGAGATATTTTTAGAAATATTTTTATTTATTTCTTTCCAATTTGGATACCCTCTATTCCATTTTTCTTGTCTAATTATCCTGGCTAAGACTCCCAGTAAAATATTGAATAGCAATGGTAGAAGCAAACATTCTTAAGTTGTTTTTGATCTTTAGAGGGAAGCACTCAGACTTTCACCATTGAGTATGATGTTAGCAGTGGGTTTTTGGTAAATTTTCTGTATCATATTAAGGGCTTTACCATCTATTACTAATTTTTTTGTAGTGTTTTTATAATGAAAGGGTGTTGAATTTTATCTTTTTTTTTTCCTGCATCTATTGAGCTGACCATGTGGCTCTTTTGTTGTATATAAGGTGTATTGCATTGATTGACTTTGCTATGTTGAATTGCCCTTGAATTCCACTGATCTTTCCCACTTGAATATGGTGCATAATCCTTTTAAAGCACTGTTAGGTGGATGCCTTAGTCATCTAAGGCTGCTGTAACAGAAATACCACAAGTGGATGGCTTTAATAAAGAGAAACTTATTTTCTCAGAGTTTAGTAGGCTAGAAGTCCAAATTCAGAGTGACAGCTCCAGGGGAAGGCTTTCTCTCTGTGTCAGCACTGGAGAAAGGTCCTTGTCATCAATCTTGCCCTGGACTAGGAGCTTCTCTGTGCAGGAACCCTAGTCCAAAGGATGCACTTTGCTCCTGGTGCTGCTTTCCAGATGGTATGAGTTTCTCTGTCTCTCTGCTCACTTCTTTCTCTTATATCTCAAAAGGGATTGGTTCAAGACACAATCCAGTTTGTAGATTGAGTCCTGCCTCATTAACATAACTGCTGCCTATCCTATGTCATTAGCATCATAGAGGTAGCATTTACAACATACAGGAGAATCACACCAGATGACAAAATGGTGGATAATCACACAATACTGGGAATCATGGCCTAGCTAAATTGATACACATATTTTGGGGGGACACAATTCAATCCATGACAGTAGGGTTTATTAGTATTTGTTGAAGATATTTGCATCTCTATTAAGAGATATTGGTTTGTATTTTTTTCTTTTCTTGTGATATCTTTGGCTTTTTGCTATCAGGGTAATGCTGACCTCACAGAATGCTTTAGAGAGTATCACCTTCTCTTCTATTTTTTGGAGGAGTTTGAGAGGGATTGGTGTTAATTCTTCTATAAACATTTGATAGAATTCACCGGTGAAGCCATCTAGTCCTGTATTTTTTTTTTTTTGTCAGAAGATTTTTGCTTGATGGTTCAATCTCTTATTATAGGTCTGTTGTGATTTTTCTATTGCAAAATGGACACAAAAGAAATATGCTGCTGGGTAGAAAGAAAATTAACAATGATTTTAACGCTCTGGTTGCTTTTAGCAGTTCAAGTAAAAACTAGATCTCTAAAAGAAGCTTTCTTATTAGAAGAAAAATAATAATAAAATATCTACCCAAATTATTCACTTGAATAATTTCATCCAGAAATTTCAATTACTTGAAAAGCCTTCTCATGCTTCAAAAGTCACCTATGAACAGATGGTACATTTATAGGCAAATTAACAAAATCAAGTCCACTGAGTACTCGAAAAATATGCATCAATGAGACTATGGCCAAGTAACCACAGTATCACAAGAATATTCTGTTAAATAACTAGAGTTATTTATAGTAGTTGCCTGGTAAATCATTATTGGCATAGACTCTTAGAATTAACCCTGGGATGGTTGGGGTGGGATTGCTATTTCCAGAAACTGCAGAATGGAAGAAATTCTTTAGGTTGGCAAATGATCCCCCAAATAAACATTTGTGAGTACACATTTCCAGCAGTAACTACTAACTTGCTAAAGTTGGAAAAGGAGGACCTTTGGCAGATCTATCCAGATGGCCACTCCTTACTGACCCTCTTACTGACTGCTTTTGAAGCCGTAGAATTATTATAAGTATAAATTTTTTTTTTTTAGTATAGACAACTCTAATTTGGCTTCATAATGATCACAAGGAAATCTTTAATTTCATTCCTTTGACACACGCTGTGATATGATATAGTAACAATGGAGAACTCCCCAAGTAAATAAATATTTAGGAGGTAGTAACTGACTTGTTACCTTTGTATGGAGTTGCATAATATGAAAAGATGTGAATTATGCAAAAAAGTTGGCATAATGGGAAAAAATGAAAAATACAAAGAAGAATATTTAAGGGCTGCCTGGTACAAATGGGTGAAGTTTTTTGAAAAATTTGGATAAAAAACAGGTAAAATTGATAGAATTCCAATTAAGAACGGAGGTCAGGGAGGTGCTCCAACAACCTCTCAAACTACAGCGAAAACTTCTCTCTCTATTCTTTCGTAAAGAAATTCAAACCCAATTTTGAGGATAATAATTTAAAGTAAAGTATATTGTTTAGGAAGGGAGTGGGAAGCAGGGTTATAAATTTACTCTCTTAGCTAAAATCAAAGAATCTGAAAGTGATTGAAGTAACAATAAAGGCCTAAATTTGCTTGCCCAATTCCCAGTGGGAATATTAGAGACTATGCAAAGAAATAAGTGACATGTTAATTGGTTGATATACATACATTTTAGGATTTTTAGACACAGGGGTTCAATATACAGTGAACCATCTGATGGATACAAAAGGGACTCTGATATTCCTGAGGCAAAATTGAAAGGGTCTGGTGATGTGTTGTAGAATGAATTAAAATGCAACTTGAACAACAAATCAAAGTGGGACTGAAGAGATTAGTCTGTGGTTACATGGACTTTACCTAGTAAATAGTTTGGGTTGATGTGTGTGAATGAGTCATGTTTCCTTTACTCTTTTCTCAGACTAAATCTACCTTTCAACAAGCTAATTGGTAGAGATAAATATTGGACTTGCCCCAGTGTTTGTCTATAGCACATATTAAGCATTACAATATTCCAGGACAATGAGTGGGTGTCTTAATTTCTTAGTGCTGCTATAACATAAATAAAACAAATGGGTGACTTTAACAAACAGAAATTTATTTTCTCACAGTTTAGGAGGCTAGAAGTCTACATTCAGGGTACTGGCTGTACGGAAAGGCTTGCTCTACCCATTGTTGGCGAAAATCCTTGTTTCAGCTTTTGTTAAATTCTTGTTGATGATTCTTGGCATCTGTCTTCCCACATTCGTGCTTTCTTGCTTCTATGCCTCATCTATTCTTTCATATCTTAAAAAGTGCTTAGCTTAAGACATGGCCTACAGTAACATGGACTCTTTAGCATAACAAAGAACACCATATTTCAAAATGGGATTACATCCACAGGTATAAAGTTTAAGTGTTTTGGGGAACAAAATTCAATCCATAATATTCCATCTTTTGACACCACAAAATTCATGTCCTTCCCATTGGTAAAACCCATTCACTCCACCACATCATCCCAAAAGCCTTATCCCATTCCAGTGTCAATTCTTAATCTAAAATCTCATCTTCTGGTCACCTAAATCAAGTATGAGTGAGACTTCTTGTGTGTTTCATATTGGGACAAAATTCTTTTCCATCAATGAACCTTTGAAACCTAGATTAGTAGTTGTCTGCTTCCAAACTATAATGGCGGAACAGGCACAAGATAGGTATTCTCATTCCAAACGGGAGAATTCAAGAGTATTATGTAAGTCCAAAACCCAGCAGAGCAAATTTTATTAGCTCTCATGGCTTGAAAGTAATCTGTTCTCCAGGACCACCTGGGTATGGGCTGCACCTCTAGACTATGGCTGTGGCCATGCTGTCAGGATTCAGAATGGAGGTGCCATGGCCTTGAGAATCAACTCCACCTTTCTGGCAAACCTAGGAGGAATCTCTGTTCCCTCAGCTTTGGGTGGCTACATTCTCCTAGACCATTTGAGTGATAACACCACCCCCTAGACCCTGGGTGGCTTTGTTCCCCTGGCCCTTGTGCATGACAGCCCCACCAACTCAGCTTTCAGCAGTGGTTCCATTCTCCTTACATTTGTTTATGGCATCCTCGGCCCCTCAGCTTTGGGTGTCAATCTCATCCTCTTGGTCCACCTGAGTCGCAGCCTAACACTCTGGAACAAAGGTGCCGAAGATCTGACTACTTGAAAACAATGAGGCAGTTTTTCAACTCTTTGGAATGGAGGCAGCTTTGCCAACCATGGTCCTTCCAGAAGTTCTGCTGATCTCCAGACTGTTCCTGGGATAGTGCCTTTCTTTTATTGGAAGAAGACAGATGTTTGTAACCAAGTAACTCCATTGGCCCATTTCTCACCTGCAGAATTTCACGAAATAGCCAGGTTTCCTTCATTTTGTACTGTCTCACACCTTTCTACTGTAAAAGGTTAAAAAGGTCTATCAGTTACAGGCTCAATCTCTTGAACTAAAGATTGAGTAGCTGCACCCTTGGTGGAAGATTTTCCATAACAAATTCCTTTAGTTTGTACAACAGAATTTTCCAAGTCTTTAAGTTCTGGTTTGATTTTTCACAGTTAATTTTTTTAAATATATTTTTTATTGTGCTTTAAGTGCAAGTTTACAAATCAAGTCAGCCTCTGACACAAAACCCATATACACCTTGCTACACACTCCCAATTACTCTCGCCTTAATGAATCAGCCCGCTCTCTCCCTCCACTCTCTCTTTTCGTATCCATTTCACCAGCTTCTAACCCCCTCCACCCTCTCATCTTTCACAGTTAATTTTTAAGCATTTCTTTCCTCTTGCATTTTACTATAAGGTGAAAAGGAGGAGCCAAGTGGCCCCTTTGAGATCTTGCTTAAAAATCTTCTTAGCCAAATATCCAAGTTCATCACTTACAACTTCTACCTTCCACCAGACATTCTAACATCATTCAGATGAGTTCTTCACCTTATAAAAAGCAACTCAATTCTTCCATTGTGCAATTACATATTCATTATTCCATTTTAAAGCCTCACCAGAAGCATGTTTATGTTCAAATTTATAGTAACATTCTGTTCATAGCAGTAGAAGTTTCCCTCACAAGATCCTTCACTTGTTTCTGAGCCTTCGTCGAACTCGTCCTTAATGCCTATAATACTAACAACAGTCTCTTCAAGACAAACTAGGGCCATACTACGACGCACAACAAAATTTCTCCAGGTTTTACCCGTTATCCAATTCCAAAACCATCTTCACATTTCAGGTATTTGTTACAGCAGCACTCTCTACTTCTCAGTACCAAAGTCTGTCTTAGTTTCTCAGTGGTGATATAATATGGTTTTAACAAACAGAATTTATTTTCTGGTTTAAGAGACTAGAGGCCCAAATTTATGTCATTGGCTCCAAGGGAAAGCTCTCTCTGTTCACTTTAGCAGAAAACAATTGTCTCAAATTTGTGGCATTCTTCTTGGTGTTCATTGGAGATCTCCAAGTGACATCTTCTCTCTAATCTGCTCTTTTTTATTTCCAATGTTATTGGTTTAAAATACACCTTATGCAGTCATGTCTTCATTAACACCACACGCACAAAAAAATGTTTTCCCAAATGGGGTTACATCCATGGGTATAGGGGTTAACATTTATAACACATGTTTTGGGGGGACAAATTCATTCCATAGAGAACAATTAAGGAAATAATTGAAAGTAGGTCTTTAATTTTCCCCAATTTCCTTTTAATCAGTCTTTCTATTGCCTGGATGCAAAACAGATAGTTCCTGGAGTTTAACAATAGACTATCAGGATTAAACAAGAAGGTTCCTCAGATTGATTCAGCTTTACTTGAGACGAGAAAGACAATATAGGAAGCACAATAAGCCAAGAGGAATAAAAGAACTTGAGACTAATACCTTCTTTTCAATGCTATTTTCAAGTCTACCAAGATACAAACATAGTATTGCTGCAGAATTTAACAAATGAAAATACAGAAGGCCAGTTAAATTTGAATTTCATGTAAAAAAGTATTTTTTTCTAAGTACAAAGTATGTCCCAAATATCGCATGGGACAAATATTATATTTATCAGGCATCTTTCTGTGGCATTCTTATGGATTGGACTTAATATGTATCTGTTGTTTTGCTAAAGGGATACTTGCATAGTTATAATCTAATTAAGCTGGTTTAGGCTTGGTAACTATGTAAGAATTGTTACTGTACTACACTGATGATATCACAACCTCCTTTGAGGAAGAAGCACAAGAAGAATTAGACTGTAGTCACCTGTCTTAGGTATCTAGTGCTTCTATAACAGAAACACCACAAGGACATGACTTTAACAAACAGGAATTGATTATCTCATAGTTTAGGAGGCTAAAAGTCTAAATTCAGGATGTCATCTCCAGGGGAAGATTTTAACTCTTTATCAGCTCTGAGGGAATGTCCTTGTCATTAGTCTTCCCCTGGGTCTCGGAGTTTCCCAATGCAGTGACACCAGGTCAAAACGATGTGCTCCACTTCTGGGTTTTCTTTCTTGGTATTAAGAGGGCACTCCCCTCTTTGCTTGCCTCTCTGTTTTATATCGCAGAAGAAATTGCCTAAAGATACAATCTAATCCAATAGTTTTTGTCCTGCCTCATTAACTTAATTGTCTCTAATCCTGCCTCATTTACATCATACAGGTTAGGATTTACAACACATAGGATAATTACATCAGATAACAAAATGGAAGACAGCCACACAGTACTGGAAATCATGGCCTAGCTGAGTTAACACACATTTTTGGGGAACACGATTCAATCCATAACATCACCTATATTACAAATAGAGGCTGACTGTCAAATCCAGCTAAAATTCAAGTCAAGGCTGTCTGTGAAATTCTGAATTCAAAAACTGCCGGTGCAGTTGCTTTTCATAGCACATTTAATAAACAATTACTATCTTGTTACTGAATTTTAGTATAAACTACCCAACCACCAAAGGATATCTTGGGTCCAGAAATGCTGACCATGTCTTGGTTAATGTAAGAGATATTTTGAAATAGGGAAAGAAGAGCACTGTAAATTTTACCCATAAAATGTAAGTGGCATAACACAGGACTTGCTATACAGGGAAAGTTCAGGAGTATCGACCATAAAGAACAGATTAATTCACTGCACACAGCACTGACTATAGCACACTCCAAGGACTTCCCTATTCCCATCTCTGAACAGTATGATTCTCTCCCAGTTAAGGAAATGATGGATGCCTGGTTCCCTGGTTGTGGTCTTCATTGCTGCTTGGAAATCATTTGCAATATACTCTTCAAATGATAAATTCTTGTAGGCAGAGTGCAAGGGAAATCTGCACAGTCAGCGCTGAGAGCTGTTTATTTTTTAATAAATTTCTTCTAATCATATATTTTACTGCTTCTAATGTACAAATAATAAGCGTAAGGAAACAAATGACAGAGGCATACCACATTATTTACTGTATATTCAAGCATTGATTTCATTAAAACTGAAATGTAATTGAAGCCCTTTTTACTCAAAATAAATAATGAAAATGTTTAATAGTTTGGGTTAATTATTTAAATAATTGTGTCTTTAAATTTCATATGAACAAAAATGAGGCAGGAACTTGACTAGAAAGCTTTCAAAGATTAGGTATGAGAATAAGGTATGGGTGAGGATGAAATTACAGAAATTTATTATCTTCCCTACCTCACATTTACACACACATATATATAAAAACCCAAACCAAACCCGTTGCCATCAAGTCAATTCTGACTCATAGCTACCCTATAGGACAGAGCAGAGCTGCCTCATAGAGTTTCCAAGGAGTGCCCAGTGGATTCAAACTGCCGACCTTTTAGATAGCAGCCATAGCACTTAACCGCTATGCCACCAAGGTTTCCATATATATATATATATATATATATATATATATATATATATATATATATAAACACACACACACATATACATACACATATGCTACTGGGTCAGACTATATACAGATATTTAGGTATATTATATATATCTATACACAGATGCATCTATCTATAGTCTGACCCAATAGTCCCAAACCAGGTGTGAACTTACGTATACTGAAAGAAGTTTATATAAATGTAAAAAATAGAATATCTATGTATACTATTTTGACAGCACCTATTTCTTAAGGTACTTGAGAGTTGGTCATTACCACACCTACCCATATTAGGACTAATTTTGACTCCAGTTCCATAGCCATCAACAGAGATGTTCCTGTGATTCTTTACAGTCAAATCCATTGACATCTGCATCAGGTGGAACTGTCAAGAAGTGTTAGCCAGTTTTCAGATATTTGTCCTATGGGTAAAGAGCAGAGTTTAACCAGAAAACCTGAGAGGGCGGAAAAAGATAAAGATCAAAACAATATATGGAAACAGGAGAGATTGTGTAAGTGGGAGGATGTTCATAAATGTGTCAAAGTCCCGGGGAGGAAGTTAACCATGACATTTTCTCAGAAGAATCTCAGGTCAAGAAAATAACACTATCCATTATCTCTTTAACTTTTGGTGATATCTAGTGCCTGATACCAAGAGAAAGGCCTTGTGAAGATCTATGATCTCCACAGAACTAAATACCACACTTTGATAATCTGGGGGGCAGACGGAGTGATGTTATGCCTCCTGATGGCTAAAATTACAGGCAGCCAAAAAGTTAAACATCACATTGTGGTCATTTATAGACTATATTTACAATTCAGATTAGTTTTCACATAAACTGAGAGAAATACTGCCAATGACCTTTTTACTAGGGTAACAGTTGATTGAGGAAAAGGAAATAATTAGATGTTTTGGGGATTACTGGATACTGAAATTGAACTGACACTAATCCTAGGAGTCCCAAAATGGTATTGTGGTCCACCAGACACAGTAAGGGCATATAGAAGTGAGTCTGTCAATGAAGTTTTAAGTCCAGTCGTCTCATGGTGGATCCATTGGGCTCCTGAACCCATTCTATAATTTCTCCTATTCCAGAATTCATAATTGGAATAGACGTATACAGCTACAAGCAGAATCTATATACTGGGTCCCTGACAAGTGGGGTGACACCTCTTATGGCAGAAAAGGCCATCTGGATGGCAGCAGAACTACCTCTACCTAGAACAATAGTAAATCAAAAAAAAAAAAAAAAAAAAAAAACTCATTTCAGGAGGGATTGTGCCATCATTAAGGACTTGAAGAACACAGGGATTGTGATTCCTACCACATCCTCATCCAACAGGCATATTTCATTTATGCAGAAAACAGATGGATCTTGGAGAATGACAGTGTATTATTGTAAATTTAACCAGGTGGCGATTCCAGTTGTAAATGCTTTTCCAGATATGGTTGCATTGCTTGAATAAATTAATATATCTCCTCGTACCTAGTATGCTGCTACTAATCTGTAAATTCCTTATTTAACAATTCCTGCCAGTTAAAACCACCAGAAACACTTTGTTTTATCTAGCAAGACCATCAATATATCTTCACTGTCCTATCTCAGGGTCTCTAGCCTCATGTCATAATGTAGTCTGAAGGGAACTTGATCACCTTCTCCACAAGACATCACACTGGTTCATTACACTGATGCCATTACACTGATCGGACCTACCAAGGAAGAAGTTTCAATTACTCCAGACTTATTGGTAAGACATTTGTGTGCCAGAGGATAGGAAATTCACCCAACAAAAATCCAGATGCCTTCCACCTCAGTGAAAATTTGAGGGGTCTAGTGGTGTGGGACATGTCAACATATACCTTCTAAAGTGAAGGATGAGTTGTTAGATATGGCTTCTTCTACAATGACACAGGAAGAATCAAAAGAAGGTAGTAATACACAAGGTTAGTGTACCAAAAAGAATTGATTGACATTCAGTCATTTTAGGAGGCAGCATATGATCAAGAACCAATGGTACTGAAGGAAGAAGTCCAAGCTGCACTGAAAACATTTTTGAAAAACAAGTCTCCAGGAATTGACAAAATACCAAATAAAATATTCCAACAAGTGAATGCAGCGCTGGATGTGCTCACTTGTCCACGCAAATAAATTTGGAAAACAGCTTCTTGACCAAACTGAAAGAGAAAGAGATTCATATTTGTGCTCATTCCAAAGAAAAGTGATCCAACAGAATGTGGAAATTATCAAACGATATCATTAATACCAGAAAGATGCTTACCTGTGTTTTGTTGACTACCCGAAGGCATTAGGCTGTGTGAATCATAATAAATTATGGATAACATTGTGAAGAATAGGAATTCCAGAACACTTAATTGTGCTCATCTGGAGCCTGTTCATAGACCAAGAAGCAGCCTTTTCAATAGAAAAAGGGAATACTATGTAATTTAAAATCAGGAAAGGTGTGCATCAGGGTTGTGTCTTTTCACGATACTTATTTAACCTGTATGGGGAAAACGTAAACCAAAAAGGTGCACTATATGAAGAATGTGGCATCAGGATTAGAGAAAGATTCATTAACAACCTACGTTATGCAGATGACACAACCTTGCTTGCTGAAAGTGAAGAGGACTAGAATCATTTGTTGATGAAGATCAAAGACTACAGCCTCCAGTATGGATTACACCACAACATAAAGAAAACAAAAATCCTCACAACTAGACTAATAAGTAACATCATGATACATAGAGAAAATATTAATGTTATAAAGGATTTCATTTTACTTGGATCCACAATCAATGCCCATGGAAGCAGCAGTCAAGATATCAAAGGACATTATCACATTTGGCAAATATGCTGCAAAAGACCTCTTTAAAGTGTTTTAAAAAAAAAAAAAAGCAACAATATTACTGTGAGATCTAAAGTGCACCTGATCCAAGCCATAGTATTTTCAATTGCCTTATAAAAATTAAAGGCTGGACAATGAATAAGGAAGAACAAAGATGAATTGATGCTTTTGAATTACAGTTTTGGCAAAGAGTATTGAATATACCTTGGACTGCCAGAAGAACGAACAGATCTGTCTTGGAAGAAGTACAGGCAGAATGCTCCTTAGCAGCCAGAATGATGAGATTCATCTCAGGTACTTTGTACTTGTTATCAGTAGGGGTCAGTCTCTGGAGAATGACATCATGCTCAGTAAAGTAGAGGATCAGCGAAATAGAGGAAGACTCTCAAGGAGATGTATTGATACAGTGGCTGAAATGATGGGCTCAAGCATAACAATGATTGTGAGAATGGTTCAGGGTTAGGAAGTATTTCATTCTGTTGTGTGTAGCAGTTGCTAAGAGTTGTAACTAACTCTATGGCACCTAAAAACAACGACTTAAAAGTCTCTAGTGACACAATGGTTAAACTATTCTACTGCTAACTGAAGGTCAGTGGTTTGAATCCACCAGTAACTCCATGGAAGAAAAGATCTACCAGTCTTCTCCTTTAAGGATTTCAGCCCAGGAAACTCTATGAGGCAGTTCTTTCCTGTCATACAGGGTCACTATGCGTCAGAATTGACTTGATGACACCTAACAACAACACATCCAAAAGGGAGGCACAACATCTGGTGGGCCTCTTTGGATTTTGGAGACAATGTATTCCTCTTTTGGATGTGGTACTCCAGCCTACTCTCCAACTCGAAAAGCTTCTAGTTTTGAGTGGGGAACCATTCACCTGAGTGAAAATTTCTAGGGTTCCATCGATGTGGGTTATGCTGACATATTCCTTCCAATATGAAGGATAAGTTGTTGTATCTGGCTCTTCCTACAAACTAAGAGGGCGGTACTATACCTACTGGGATTCTTTGGATTTTAGAGGCAACATATTCCTAATTTGGATATTCTACTCTGGTCTATTTAACTAATAACCCAAAAAAGCTGTTAGTTTTGAGGGGACTGAAAACAAGAGAATAATGTGTAACAAACCAAGGCTGTCATGCAAGCTTCTCTGCCATTGGACCATATGATCCAGAATATCCTATGGTGTTTGAGTTTCAGTGACAGATAGAGACGCTCCTTGGCACCTATGGCAGATGCTTCCTGGTGAATCACTGCATGGATTTAGGATTTTAGAGCAAAGCCCTGTCATCCTCTACAGATTACTACTCTCCTTTTGACAAACACTTTTGGCTTGTTACTGGGCCTTTGTAGAGACTGAACCCTTAACCATGGGGCACTAAGGTAACAAGCAACCTGACGTGTTCCTCATAAACTGGATGTTACGTGATCCACAAAGCCATCGGTTTGGGTGTGTACAGAAGTATTTCATCGTAAAATGGAAGAGGTATATGAGATTAAACTCATACAGACCCTGAAGACCCAAGAGTTACATGAGTAAGTGTCCCACATGCCATGGTCTCCATTGGTACATTATCTTCTCTCCCCCAGCCTGCATTTATGGCTTCATGGAGAGTTCCCTGTGATCATTTAACTGAGGAAATGAAAACTTTGACTTTTTTTTAATAGATGATTCTACACAATAGGCAGGCACCACTCAAAAGTGGACAGTTGCAGCGTTGCATTCCCTTGCTGGGACTTCCCTGAATGGCAGTGGAGAAGGGAAATTCTCCCAATTGGCCTAGCTTCAAGCAGTGCATCTGGTTATTAATTTTGCTTGGAAGGAGAAACGGTCAGATGTGTGATTATACAGCAATCAATGAGTTGTGGCCAATGGTTTTGTTGGATGGTCAGGGCCTTAGAAACAACGTGAGCGGGAAATTGGTGATGAGGAGTTCCAGGAAAAAAATTATCTGCTTGGACTTTTCCGAATAGGTAAAAAATGTAAAGATATTTGTATATCGTGTGAATGCTCAGCACAAAGTGACCTCAGCAGAGAAGAATTTTAATAATCAAATAGATAGTAATATGCCTTCTTTAGATACCAGTCAGTCTCTTTCCCCAGTGACTATAGTCATTGCTAAATAGGCTCATAAGCAAAGTGGACACAGTGGCTGGAATGAAGGTCATATAGACTCAGCAAGATAGACTTCTACTCACCAAGGCTGACCTCACCACAGCAACTGCTGAATGCCCGATACACCATCAGTCAGAAACAACAGAGTCCTGGATATGCCAACATTCCCTGGGGTGATTAGCCCATAACCTGGAAGGACGTTGATTGCAGTGGAGCACTTCCATCATGGAAGGGGCGGTGTTTTGTTCTTACTGAGATAAACACTGGATACAAATCAGCTTTCACTACACTCAGTGTTTCTGCCAAAACTAGTCTAGCACTTTAAAGAATGCCTTATCCACCAGTATGCAATTCCACACAGCATCACCTCTGATCAAGGAAGTCATTTCTCAGCAAATGAAGTGTGACAACGGGCACATGTTCATGAAGTTCACTGATCTTAAACTGCTTCCCTTCATTCTGAAGCAGCTGGCTTAATAGAAAGGTGGAATGGTCTTTTGAAAACTCAATTGCAGCACAAGCTAGATAGATGGGAATCCCTGCAGGGATGGGGCAGTATTCTCCAAAAAAAAAAAAAAAATCTGTTGCCATTGAGTAGATTCTGACTTATAGTGTCCGTAAAAAAAAAAAAAAAACCCAAACCCAGTGCCATCAAGTCGATCCTGACTCATAGTGACACTATAGGACAGAGTAGAACTGCCCCATTGAGTTTCTAAGGTGTGCCTGGTGGATTTGAACTGCCGACCCTTTGGTTAGCAGCCGTAGCACTTAACCACTATGCCACCAGGGTTTCCAGTATCCCTATAGGACAGAGTAAAACTGCCCCATAGGGATTCCAGGGAGCAGCTGGTGAGTTTTGACTGCTGACCTTTTGGTTGGCAGCCTGAGTTCATAACTACTGTGCCACCAGGGCTGCAGGAGGCTGTTTATGCTCTTAATCAGCATCTGATATATAGTTCTGTTTCTTCCATAGTTAGCGTTCACATGAGCAGAAATCAAGGGATGAAAATGGAAATGGCACCAGTCACTATTACCCCTAGTGATCCACTCACAAGATATTTGCTTCCTATCCCTGTAACCCAAAGCTCTGCTGGTCAAAGGTCTTCGTTTCAAAGGGAGGAATACTCCCACCAGGAGACACAATACTGATTCCCTTGAAGTGGAAATTAAGTGTGCAACCCAGCCGCTTTGGACACCTCATGCCTCTGAATCAGTAGGCAAAGAAAGGAGTTACTATATTGGCCTGTGTGACTGGGGAAAATAGATGATTATTACACAAAAGAGGAAAGGAAGAGTGTGTCTGGAATACAGGAAACTCCTTATGGCATCTCTTACTAATAATACTACCCTGCCTTGTGATTAATGCTAATAGCAAACTAAAAAAATACAACAACACAATTCAGACAAGACTAGTAATGGCCCAGACCCTTTAGGAATGAAGGTCGAGGTCACTCCACCAGACAAAGACCCAACTAACTGAGGTGCTGGCTGAGAGAAAATGAAATATGGAATTGGTAGGAAAAGAAGATATGTATAATAAGTCAAAGAAATGAGGACTATAATTGTGATGAATATGTCCTTATTTTGTTATGAATATGTTTGTATGTGTATGTGCATATGTATGTATTGCAAATATCCTTGTTTTCTTCCCTCTCTAATCCCAGTAATTATCATAAAATATAAGGTGTATTAACTTTGTGTCCTCTCTGAAAAGTGGGTTAGTGTCTTTTTTGGTTGTATGCAGGATAGTTGCACCAAATTAGGCAGAAAGTATGACTTTGTTATTGTGTTGATTTTGAGATTGAATCTATTTTAAGGAGTTGAGCATAGTTTCCAAGGTTACGAGGGGTGGATTGTGACTGCATTAATGTTATGTGTCAATTTTTCTAGTCTATGGCGCTCAGGGAACATGGCGCTCAGTTGTTTGGTCAAAGAGTATAGACTGTTATGAAGTGGTTGTATGTGATTAAATCAGTTGATCTTGAGTAAAAATGTTTAACTTCCATAATGTAGGTGAGCCTCTTCCCATCTGTTGAAGATCGTAAGAGAAAAAGGAATTTTCAGTAAGGTGCATTCTGCTTTCAGGCTATAAATAAATATTATGTCAGAATTACCTTATCCTTCACTTTTACAGTTGTCAGCCCTATGAATTTTGAGACAGAAGACAGCAAGAATTTCCAGCCTGTCACCTGACCTACAGATTTTGAACTTGCCAACCCCCCACAATTGCATGAGCCAATATCTTAAAATAAATCTCTCTCTAGATATAGATGTAGATCAAGTGATGTTGTTGTCGTTAGGTATCAGCAAGTAAAATTCGACTCGTAGTGACACTATGTACAACAGAATGAAACACTGTCTAGTGCTGTGACATCCTCACAATTGTTGTTATGTTTGAACTCATGTTTCAGCAACGGTGTCAATCCATCTCACTGAGGATCTTCCTCTCTTTCACTGACCATCTACTTTACCAAGCATGACATTCTTCTGCAGGATCTGATCTCTCCTGATAACATGCCCAAAGTGAGATGAAGTCTCACCATCCTTGCTTCTAGGAGCGTTCTGGCTGTACTTCTTCCAATACAAATTTGTTTAATCTTCTGCAGTCCCTGGTATATTCAATACTCTTCACCAACATCATAATTCAAAGGCATCAATTCTTCTTTGGTCTTCTTTATTCATTATCTAGTTTTCCAATGTGTATAGGGATTGAAAACACTATGGCTTGGATCAGGTGCACCGTAGTTCTTAAAGTGACTTCTTTGCTTTTTAATACTTTAAAGAGGTCTTTTGCAGCAGATTTGTCCAATGCAATTCATTGTTTGATTTATTGACTGCTGCTTCCGTGGCTGTTGATTGTGGTTGAAGTAAAACGAAATGCTTGACAACTTCAACTTTTCTCCTTTCAACATGATGTTGCTTATTGGTTTAGTTGTGAGGATTTTTGTTTTCTTTATGTTGAGGTGTAATCCACACTGAAGGTTGTGGTCTTTGATCTTCATCAGTAAGTGCTTCAAGTTCTCTTCACTTTCAGCAAACAAGGTTGCGCCATTTGTATATTGCAGGTTGTTAATGAGTCTTCCATCAATCCTGATGCCACATTCTTCTTCATATAGTCCACCTTCTCAGATTATTTGCTCAGCAGACTGAATAAGTAGAGTGAAAGGATATGACCCTGATGCACACCTTTCCTGACTTTAAACCACGCAGTATCCCCTTCTTCTGTTAGAACCACTGCCTCTTTGACTATGTACAGTTTCCATTTAAGCAAAATTAAGTGTTCTGGAATTTCCATGCTTCCCAATGCTATCCATAATTTGTTATGATCCACACAGTCAAATGCTTTTACATGGTCAATAAAACACAGGTAAACATCTTTCTGGTGTTCTCTGCTTTCAGCCAATGCCCATCTGACATCAGCATTGATATTCCTTGTTCCACATCCTCTTCTGAACCTAGCTTGAATTTCTGGCAGTTCCCTGTTGATGTACTGCTGCAACTACTTTTGAATGCTTTTCAGAAAAAAAAAATTAATTGTATGTGATATGAATGATATTGTGTGATAATTTTCACATTCTGTTGAGCCACCTTTCTTTAGAATGGACATAAATATGGATCTCTTCCAGTCAGCTGACCACGTAGCTATCTTCCAAATTTCTTGACACTGGAAGTTAGCGCTTCCAGTGCTGCAGCCGTTTGTTGAAACATCTTAATTAGTATTCTGTCGATTCCTGGAAACTTGTTTTTCGCCACTGCCTTCAGTGTAGCTTGGACTTCTTCCTTCGATACCATCAGTTCTTGATCATATGCTACCTACTGAAATGGTTTGAACGTCAATCAATTATTTCTGGCATGGTTACTCTACGTATTCATTCCATCTTCTTTTGGTGCTTCCTGTGCCACTCAATATTTTGCCCATAGACTTCAAAATTGCAACTCAAGGCTTGAATTTTTTCTTCAGTTCTTTCAGCTTGAGAAATGTCTAGCGTGTTCCTCTCTTTGGTTTTCTAACTCCAGGTCTTTGCACATTTCATTATAATACCTTTGTCTTCTGGAGCTGCCCTTCGAAATCTTCTCTTGAGATCCTTTACTTTATCATTTCTTCCTTTCACTTTAGCTACTCTGCATTCTACAGCAAGTTTCAAAGCCCCTTCTAACATTCATTTTGGCCTTTTCTTTCTTTCTTGTCTTTTTAATGACCTTTTGCTTTCTTCATGTATGATGTGCTTGATGTCATTCCACAACTCATCTGGTCTTAGGTCATTGGTGTTCAATGCATAAAATCTATTTTTGAAATGGTCTCTAAATTCAGGCAGGGTATACTCACAGTTGCATTTTGGCTCTCGTGGACTTGTTTTAATTTTCTTCAGCTTCAACGTGAATTTGCATATGAACAATTGATGGTCTTCTCTGCAGTCAGCCTCTGGCCTTTTTCTAACAGGTGATATTGAGCTTCTCCATCACCTCTTTTCATGCATATAGTCGATTTGATTCCTGTGTATTCCTTAGGATGAGGCCCATGTGTATAGTCGCTGTTTACGTGGTTTAAAAATGATATTTGCAATGCCATTCCTCTTCAATTTGTCATTCTCAGCATAGTAGAGCATAAGATTATCTGATTCAAAATGGCCAACGCCAGTCCATTTCAGCTCACTAATGCCCAGGATATCAATATTTATAAGTTCCATTTCATTTTTGGTAACATCCAGTTTTTCTAGATTCATGCCTAGTACATTCCAAGTATGTATTATTAACGGGTATTTGCACCTGTTTCTTCTGATTTTACCAGATAAGCAAATGAAAGCCCTGAAAGCTTGGCTCCATCCACTTCATTAAGGTCAACTGTACTTTGAGGAGGTAGCTCTTGCCCAGTTTTTATGTCGAGTGCCCTCTGATCTGCAGGGCTCATCTTCTAGCACTATATCAGATGATGTTTCACTGTTATTCATAAGGTTTCCACTGGTTAATTTTTTTTCAGAAGTAGTCTGCCAGGTACTTCTTCCTAGTCTGTCTTATTGTGGAAGCTCAGTTGAAGCCTGTCCACCATGGGTGACCCTGATGGTTTTTGAAATATCGGTGGCATATCTTCAAGCATCACAGCAACAATCAAGCCACCATGGTAGAACAAACTGACAGACTAGTGGGAGAAACCTAGAGACAGAGATGGATATTACCATAGATATAATAATTAGATAAATGTATGTATATAGATATAGATCTCACTGGTTCTGTTTCAGAATCTGGACTAAGACAGTGTGATGAAAAACAGGTTACGGTCATTTGCCTAGTGTCAGAGCTCAAAAAAAGTGGAAATTAAATTAGGATAGCATTAAAAGAGAAGTCTTGTGTGTTAGTTAGTTGGAATATATTAACAGAATTTTCCCAATTAAAGTGATTATCTTAGTTTGCTAATGCTGATGTAGCAGAAATACCACAAGTGGATGGCTTTAAAGGACAAAAATTCATTTTCTCACAGTTTAGAGGACTCGAAGTCCAAATTCAGGGTATCAGCTACAGGTGAAACCTCTAGTTCATCTCTGGGGGAAGATCCCTCTCTCAGCCTATATCCTGGATACCTTGGCAATCTTCACATGTCCTTCCATCTTCCCTAGTTTGTGCTGGCTTGTCTCTATGCCAAATCTGCTCTTTTTATATCTCCAGAGTAATTAGGTATAAGACACACCCTACACTGCTATGGCCTCATTAACATAACAAAGAAAACCTATTCCCAAATGAGACTGCATTCACAGGTATAGGGTTGGGATTCCAACACACATTTTAGGAGGATACAATTCAATCTATAACAGTCACCAAAGGATGTTTATAGGACACCTTGTGGCCCATCCAGCATGATGTTGTATTTGATGGCAGAATATATTCTTTAATAGGCTTATTGGACACACAATATTTTTGAGTGCACAAATCAAAATAACATTCAATGGCAGCAACATATGTGGTAGTTTGAGCAACACTGGCCCTGTTATGCTAGATGTTTGGAGGGAAATTTAGTATCTAGTCTTGGGGTCTGAGTCATCTGAAATAACATACCTAGTGGCTCATCAGCTTTATGAAGAAGAGTTGTTAATCTAAATTAAGATTCTATAGAGAAAATTCTCTTCCAGGAGACTAACATGTAACCCATTGACATTGAGTTGATTGCGACTCATAGTGGCCAGATAGGAAAGAGTAGAACTGCCCCACAGGGGTTCCAATGCTGTAATCTTTACAGAAGCTGACTTCCATACCTTTTTCCTGAGAAGTGGCTGGTGGGTTCCTATTGCTGACTTTTGAGTTAACATGAAGCACTTAACCAGTGCACCGCAAGGGCTCCTTTCCCAAAACTAACCAGCAGTAAATGGACTAATGAAATAATTACTCTAATGTAGCAATGCTGAGAAATGACTTGAAGCCTCAGCTAGGAAGGGCTATTGGATATTCTAACTGCCCTGAAATCCAACTATCTTAAGGTTAGTGGCTAGGATTGCTACAAGACCAAGGTAGAAAAGAAATTTATAAGCCTATACTAAGTATAAGTTATGATAGAGTGCCACTTGATGACCACTTGATCATCATTTCTAATCGTCTAGAGACAAAGGATGCAAATTCATTTTTTTTTCTTCATGTTGTTCTTAACTGGTACAGAAGAGATAAAGAATCAACACTATGTCATTTCTATGGGAAATACATGGACTAAGAACATCTAGAAGCATGTGTAAACTAAATTTATGACAATATTGTTATACAGCAATAGATTACTAATATATTGCTGTGTAACAATATTGCCATAAATTTAGTGACTGAAAAAAAAACAAATAAATTTATTATCTCATAGGAATGGACAACATAGATTAGCTAGTCTTGCTTTAACTTACCTAAATATATTAACAATCATTTGTTGAGAGGGCATCTAATATTATTAAGCTGTCGTAACTAACTAAATCATGTAGCTAGCCCTACCTAACATCTTACCCTCTTTTACTTTATTTCATACATTAATCACGATCTGAAATTGTATACCTATGTTTGTATATTGTTGCTGTTTGTTTTTGTCCAATAAAGTGTAAATTCCTTGAGTGGCAGGGTTTCGCATTTTTTGTGTTCATGCATTCTTAGCAACTAGAACAATACCAGGTATATCTTATGTCCTCAGTGTGTTTTCACCGAATGTATACTGCTGGGATGTTTTATTGCCGATATTATCAAAGGATAGATGTAAATATAATCCTTTAGAAAGATTATCTATTTATTTTATAACCTAATATTATCATTAGGTTTTTTCACTGTTAAGAAATCCAAAGAAAATCACCCTGATGTTCTACTTTAAAATATCTCTGAAAGAAAAAAAAAAAAAAAAAAAAACTGGCTTTTTGTGTCTGCACGAAAAGGAACAGCTAAACGTATTTGCATAGAATTGCAAGCTTACTATTTCCTTTGGGCATTCTGTTCTAGAGCTTTCAGTCATTTCCTCATCCCTGCTCTGAAATGTCTGAGTCTTTTTAGGCATTTGGTAATTTCTGGAGCATTTTTCTCAGTCTGAGAATTCTCACTTGGATAGAGTATCTTGCTTCACGCTCTTTAAAAATCAATTTTCCTTTTTTGCTTTAGCATCGTAGTTTTATCTATTTCAGTGAATGATGGTGATTCTTCCCATTAAAGCCTTCTCAAAGCTTTAAACTTTGCAGTCCAGATCCTGGGTAATAATTTGACAACACTTCCGAAGTCAACTGAAAATCTCGAACTACCAGGATGCCCAAGTATTGAATTACACTGTCATTTTGCTGACTCTTACTATCTCTATATACACCCAGGGTTTCTTGAATTTTAATGGAACATATTTCCTATCATATAAGGATCTTCTCATATGACACAGAAAGAGAGAGATTGTGAAAAGGATATAGTAGGCTAGATAAGAATGAAGACGTGAAAGAGAAAAAAATCCCCTTGGGGTGAAAAAACAAGAGAGAAAAACTAAAAAGTGAAAATAAAGCTACAAATGCAAGACCTCCTTCCTTTTTTTTCTCCTTTGTCTTTCCTATTAACTAAATGAGATAGTCAGGTATGCTTTTTTTGTAAATTCTGTGCAACTTACATTAATAACAATTACAATGAATTCTGCGAATTAGAATACATTGATGACTCTAGGATATGGAAGCCCGAAATAAAGGAAGATGGCAATCACTAGATGTCAATATGATTTCAGAGAGAAGTCTAGAGTGCTCTACATACTTTCACAGATAGTTTGTCAATAGCCTAGTTAATGATGGTGAGACTCTAATAACCAAAAAACAAAACAAAAACAAAACAAAACAAACCTGTTGTTGTCCAATCAATTCTAACTCATAGCAAACTTACAGGACAGAGTAGAACTGCCCTACAGAGTTTTCAACGAGTGCCTGGTGGATTTGAACTGCCGACCCTTTGGTTAGCAGCCATAGCACTTAACCACTGCACCACCAGGGTAAAAATACCAAAAATACTAGAGGGTATTAAAGCTAACCATTATCAGATTTGATAAGATACTGTGTAGTTCTATGGAAATAATATTGGAGATGAACCCAACGAGGGCTAACTATGAACTAACTTGATAATGAATCAACAACATTATTTAGGGTAATTTTTCTTAGAAATGGATTTTGAAAATACAGATTAATTAGGGAAATAAAATAAGTAGGAACTGAAAACTCTTGTAGTTTGAAAAAAGTAAAAGGAATATAGGGTGGACCCGAGATTTTTGATATATGTGAATTAATGTGGGGTGGTTAATTGACTCAGATAGTGAGGTAGAAAATGAATAATCCAATAGTGGAAGAGACTTTTTCTTTTTATCTAACTAATTTTTAAAATAGGTCACTCAAATAATGATTTTTTTGGTTGTTTATTGGTGTATAACAAACTACCTCAAAACTTAAGAACCACGACTACAATTTGTTATTATATTTCACATTTCTCTGTGTTGATTGGACCCAGCAGGGTAATTCTCCTTAGCAGTCTTACAATCAGTTACAGTTAGGTAGTAGTTGAAAGCCTGACTGGGCTGAACATTAAAGTTTTTTTTTTTTTTTTTTTCCCCATAAGTCAGAACTGGGATGGGACGGCTGGAACAGTTGGAGTACTTGAGTCCCCTTTTTTCTCCATTTGGCTAGCTAAGAGTAGAAGGGCTAAAAAGAAATTCAGATTTAATATTTATTATAAATTAAAAAAAATTGTGAAACATTTTCTAGGTATCATAAAATGTAGTTCAGACACATTTTGTTTTACCTCCAAAACCCAGACTCCACTAGTCCATTTTCTGCTTATACATTTGTGTATTTCATTTTTCTTAGCCTAAGAGAAGTTTAGACGCTGCTGTCGTAAGCGTGCTCATGGTTCCTACATTAGATTTCAGGAACAGCAGTCAGCTATGTTTTTGTCTACTCACTTCTCAGTGATCTCTATAATATTGTGGCTTAAAAGTTTTGGCGTTACGTTAGACAGTGGGTGTTATTCCCGTTGCCTTTCTAATTTTTGTTAAATACTTATATGTTTGAATTTGCTAAGAATAATCATTTTGAATCACCTTTGAGCTGGATGACATTTTATGTTGCAGCACGTAATTTGTCAAGAAATTAGGATTCCAATTACAGCTACGAATGCACGTGTAAATAATAGCAATGAAATTAATGAATCATTGCAATATTTCACACACTATTTTAATGGATTACACATCAAATTAATTGGATAACACAGTAATCCATAATTTGTTTTTCTAGAGTAATTTGTAGTCTATTTATATTGTATACATAAATAATATGTTCTATTTGATTTATATCTCTTAATATCTCTTGTTCTTTTAAATTCTATTGAATATTTGTTCTTGATTTTTTCCGAGAAATCTTCATTTTGACACAGCCTGTAGCATGCCACCACCAGTGGCAATCTAAACTTTAATATTGTGATTTTTATCTCACCATTCTTTTTGAAATTCTGCTTATGCTTCGTTTCAACGATGCTAATTTGTCCCATTTCTTCTTCCAGCTCTAAAATTGTACTTTTTTCTCCATTGGTATTCTATTTCCTCTTGCATCTATGATACTTAAGTGTTTTGCAATGTTTTACTTGGTTTAAACAGCAATGGGGATAATTTAAAGAAGAGTATATTTTAGATTTTTTATCATAATTTTAATAATAAAAATTTGACTAAGATTTCATAAATAATTTTTAGTTCTGATAAGGCATATCAGGTATTTATTAGTTCTATTTTACTTTCTTGAAGTTTTCTTTATCTCTTTAAATTCCTACTCTAATCAAAGCTTGCTCTACAAATTACTTCCTGGGAGTGTATTTCTCAGTCTTCATATAATTTTCATTTGCTTTTTATCCGAATTTGATCTACATTTCTTGTTGTTTGTATTTTGTTAAATGAGCCAATGCTTTTCTGATGCATGATTACTTTCTTATTTTCTTTGAGCATAAGTAACTTTTTAAGAAAGAATACATTTTTACGTAACATTTCTTTGAGGTTTAGTTTATTTTTTTATTTTCCTATATTTTATATTTTTACTGTTGAAAATCTGACACGTTCTTAATTTCAATTCTTTTGCCTTATCTCTGGACATATTTTAATTTTTCTGTAATCTCTAGTTTTCTGAAATTTTAGGTTGGTGTTCCATTTTACGTTCCTTTTCATTCATTATTCAGAGTATAATTCAGTAAATTTTTCTATTTATCATTTAGCTCTAGAACATTTACTTTGTTTTTTTTCTTTATTTTAATTTTTTCCTCTGATTCCCTCTGTCTCTTTTTCTGGAAATTTTGTTATTAAACCCCAAAAAAAAAAAAAAAAAAGCCGTTGTCATCTAGCAACCCTATGCTACAGAGTAGGACTGCCCCATAGGGTTTCCAAGGAGCTGCTGGTAGACTTGAACTGTTGACCTTTTGGTTAGCAGACTGAACTCTTAACCAGTGTGCCACCAGGGCTGTTATATTTGCTGCTTTTTTTTTTTTCCGTAAATTTTTAGTTAATTTTCCTCCTGATTTCCATTTCTATTTATTCAAATTTTTGAGAGCTTTTATCAACATTTCTTTTAGTATTTTAATTATTTTACCAGTGCTATCATATTTTTTTAACTTCTCAGAAACACAATTATGTTTTCTAAATATTTGCTTTTATAATACCTTTTTTTTTTTTCCTTTGATGCAAGTACATCTCTGTGGAATATATTTAGAGTTTTATTGTTATTATTATTTTGTTTCATCTCTGTGTCACTTTTTTTTCTGTTTCCTTTTTTGTCTTTCATATTATAAGCTTCTCTCATATACTCCCTATTTCAGTATAAGGCAAGAGTTTCAGGCAAAACACCAAGATGTTTCAGAACAAACTCCCATTGACAAAATCTGGAAGGAAGTGGGTAATTACAAAGCCAAAATGAACATAATAAGGGACCCAGAGAATGGGTGTAACATACATGAAGTTTTTCCTTCCTAAGGAGATGGCTGATTCTGGAAGTGGTCACTGAGCGAGCTTTTAACAGTCTCAAGGAACTAAAGGGTTAAATGTCAGAGCTCACTATCTCCCCAGAGAAGGGCCCTTGACAATCACCTGTGCTTTTTATTGGGTTTCCAGAAACCTAGACATTAGAAAAGTGAACAAGAAGTAGAAAAATTCCCACCAGATTGCAGCCCAAACATGAATTCACTAAATACCTGAATGGGATAAGTTGATTTGGTATTTATGAAACTCCTAGCCTAACCAGTTACAAAAGTTAAATTTCTCTCAGAAGAAAAACATTGTAAAGGCATTACAAATTTTCTACAATATTTCGTTTATAATGTATATAAAAAACAAACAAACAAATAAAAAGTTACATTTGAGTTGATTTCAATTCATGGTGACCCCAAGTGCTTCCAGGTAGGACGTTGCTCCATAGGATTTTCAATGTCCGTGATCTTTCAGAGGTATCACCAGGCCTTTTTTCTGAGGCACCTCTGGTTGGATTCAAACCTTCAAACTTTTGGTTAGTGTTTGAGCACTGAACGGTTTATAACACCCCGAGATCCATATGATGTATAATGTTGAACAAAAATCTAACCAGTTACGTAAGACAATATCATGTTAATACAAAAAGTAAAGAAGGCAGTAGGAACAGCACTACCAAAATTCAAGATAATGAACACTAATATTTAGGTTTACCACCAAAATAATATTACTAAGTGTATAACTGAATCTGGTAACAGATTAAACTGTTACAGAATATCAGAATTATCTTAAAATTATTACAGGAATTAAATATATACATATGTATCATCCCACAAAGAAAACTTGCAGGCCTATATGAGTCCATCTCTAACTTATACAATTAATAAATAATGCCAATCTTATAATGTCTTCCAGATGATATGGAAAAAAGAATGAACAATTCTAATCTTATTTTAGGAAGCCAGTACAATGCTGATGCTGAAGCTTAACCAGAATGTTACAAGAAAGAAAAAATTACAAGCCAATCATTTAATATTGATCATTTATTTAAAAATAATACTTATAACCTGAGTTTAGTCTGACTGTTGTAAAAATAAACAATCTTATTGCCAAATATATGTTTTTAGTTAAAGGGAAAAAAAAATCATACACGTCATGGAAGTTCATCCTGGAATATACGTAACAGTCCACATCTCTTTGGAGGAAATATCAGAAAGATTACCATATCTAGATACAGACATTGCAGTAAACTTTCTGTAGGCTATGTTACTGATTTCACTTTTCTCAATCTTGACAAAATGTCTTTGCTTAATAAAAGGCATGTATCTGACAGATGACATACTTATTGCCAAGAAAAATGCATAGAACTCTATGTAAAACTGGAAGGATGTGTCATTTGATTAGTTTTCTCAACTTACCTACTTGTTCTCTTTGTTCTGGTATTTTAGTGCATCTGTCTTTTGTATAGGATTTTCACCTTTTAACAAACTAAAGCAAACTGAGCTTCAGGTAATACCTGTGAAAATGAAAGAAAAACTACAACGTTACAACTAACAGGGTATACTTTTATGTGGGAAGTTCTCCAATTTTGAGGTGCAGAAAGCAAGAAGAATAAGATTTGCTTATGATGGGAAACAAAAGTGAAATAATTTACAAATACATCTCCCAGGGACACATTTACTTGGAATCTATAATTTAGCCAGAGTAAACCCATTTACACAGAACTACAAAAGATCTGTAGGGAAACTTGTGTAATATTAAATTCAATATACGTGGAAAAGCTCTGAGAAGGACTTTGCTTCTAATCACCAAGGAGTTCCCTGGGACAGAATGGAGTGGAAATTCATAGAATATCACCAACTCCTCAGAAATTATATCATGATAATATCTCTCATGAGATGTTAAATGGTAGATTAATCAGAAAATTTTTGTGTAGCGTAAATGGGTTTCAGGTGTAAAGTAATAATTTAATACCTTAACTATAGATTTTTCAGTGGGACTCTTACATTGCAATCGTATTTAAGAGTTGGGATAGAAAAACATAAATATAATTCAATGCTAGCTATTACTTATTGAATCTATCATACATTCTTAGCAATATGTTAGGCCCTTGGATGTTATGCAATAAATTAAAATATATGATACCTGCCCTACAACAGGTTATACTTTAGTTTTGGAGCTAAGAAAACATAATACTTTAATGGAAAGTTACACTACATTTTTTTCGGAGAGTATTTTTTAAACCTCTTCTATTTCTATTGAGTGCCTCATCTCAAACCTTTGAGTTTAGTTGTCAAACTGATTCCCCAGTTATTTGATAATATTGACAAAATGAGTTAGAATTTCATTTTCTTTCCTCTCTCACACAAATTTTATGGCATCTTCACTTTCCTTTTGGACTAAGCAAGAGGCTCCACTGGACAAATCCCACCTTCACTGATAACTGCATGGTAAGGATCAGCAGAAATCAAATTACACCTGAAAATGGATCCAATCCTCACCTTCCCACTTCTCCTTCCTCTTGGCACTCTCTTACCCCCAGCCACCTGGGGCCAGGTCAAGAAGTACCAACCACAAGCACAGGCATCCACATGACTCTCTGTACTTCACACCAGCCAGTCCCTCTCTCTCAACCCCTTCCATCTGGGGCCAGGTCACTGGGCATCAGCCACAAGCTTGGAAGTCCACATGGTTCCCTTCAATTCTCTGATCTTATCTGCCTCAAGCTAGGTCAGAGAACACAAGCTAAAAGGACACAGACCTTTAGACAGCCAGATAGGAAGACACCAGCTCCCACTGGCTCTCACTGCCACTGCTGTTTTTTTTAATTCCCAGAAAAGCCTCAAAGAATTCACAGTCTACCCTTGTTGTTGTTGTGTGCCATCAAGTTGAATTTTGGTTCATAGTGACCCTTTGTGGCAGAGTAGAACTGTTCCATAGGGTTTTCTTTGTTGTAATCTTTAGATTGCCAGGTCTTTGTCCCACAGAATGACTGGGTGGGTTCAAACTGCCGACCTTTGGATTAGCCGCCCAGTGCTTAACCATTGCACCAAAAGGATTCTTTATCTATACTTAACAAAACCAAGGAGCACCTGGTGGATATGAACAGCTGAGCTTTTGGTCAGCAACCATACAGTTACCTATTTATTATAATCAGACTGGATACATATCAGGAGACACATAGTGAGGCCTGGGAGGGATTCCAGTGCTAGGCTTCCATTGTCCCCAGGAACTTTCCTCACAGACATCTGAGCCTCCCAAGAACAGGTGTTCTCCCCAGTCCCAGAAGCCGGAAGAACTTTCCTGTTTAAAACTTTTTTACTGACTTCACTGCATAGACATGACTGGGGACTCACTGCATCATGACTGATTGAATCATTGAATATGCACGATTGGTTCAATTACGCCCCCCTGCCTTCCTGATGTTAGTTGTTCAGCTGTGGTCTGTGTAGCCCCACCCATTTGCACAAATTTTCAAGTGTTGCCTGACTATTTTAGATAACAAAAACATCTCTTTTATCTGGGAAATTCCAACAGTTATCTTTCGGGAACCAACAACAAAAGCCTCATCTTTAATTGTGTTCTCTCAGGAGAATATTTTGCGTTTATTCTCTCCATAGAAAGCCACTCTCTGTGCCTTAAAAATTACCTACCGCCATAAGAGCATCACTTTGTACCAGTTCCTTCTTGGAATTTCATTCTCTCCATCTGCACTGAATCCTTTCACTTACTCCTCTAACTTATTCGCATCTCTCTTAACTTGGTAAAATATTTTAGTCAACTCTGCAACCATCCGCTCTCTTTAAATCATTAAACTTCTTAAAGATAATTCTGTATTTATGCCTTCCATTTCATCACTATACACTCATCCTTTATTCTGCTAAAACAATGCTTTGTCTTTAAATCTCATATTTTTAACTTCTCTTAATGGAGCAGAGATTCAGAGTATCTGAAAATTGGTTCTACTCTGCTTGTAAAATCACCTTTCTAATTTTACTTTCTGCTACTTCCTTTCTCTGGCCCTATAACCCTGCCTATAATCTTACTTATATTCACACTTTGTATACAATCTTTCTAATGTCAAATCCCTATCTATCTTTTATAGTATATGTCCAATTCTTCTGCTTCATCAGTCTAAGATGAATCTTCAACGCATCTCACAGTGAACCTGGAGGGCATTATACTGTGTGAAATAAGTCAATCACAAAAGGACAAACATTGTGTGAGACTACTACTATAAAAACTCGTAAAAGGTTTATACACAAAATGAAACAATCTTTGATAGTTACAAGGGAGGAGAAGGGTGGGAATGGAAAAACACTATATAGCCAATAGGTAAGTGGTACCTTTGGAGAAGGGTAGGACAGTAGGCAATACTGTGGAAGCCAGTACAACTTGTAGAAGGTCATGGAAGCTCTATAAACACATCCAAATTCCCTGAGGGACCAAATTACTTGGCTGAGGACTGTGGGGAACAGGTAGCTTTATTGGAATAAAATAGTTTTTTTTTTTTAATGTTTTACATTCTACTTTGGTGAACAGGATCTGAGGACTTGAAAGCTTGTAAACAGCCATCTAAGATACTCCACTGGTTTCACCCCTTCTGGAGCAAGAGAGAATGAAGAAAACCAAAGACACAAGGGAAAGATTACTCCGAAGGAGTAATGGACCACAACTACTACAGCCTTCACCGGACTGAGTCCAGAGCAACTAGATGGCGCCAGCTACCACCACTGGCAGGGGATCACAGTAGAGTGTCCCAGACAGAGCTGGAGAAAAACGTAGAACAAAATTCTAACTCACAATAAATTAATAAACAAATGAAAAGACTAGACTTACTGGTCTGACAGAGACTTGAGAAACCCCTAGAGTATGGGCACCCGACATGCTTAAAGTTTATTAATAAACTCATTTCTGATGTTTACCCTTCACCCAAAGATTAGACAGGCCCATAAAACAAAATGAGACTAAATGGGCACACCAGCCCAGGGGCAAGGACTAGAAAGCAGGAGGGGACAGGAAAGGTGATAATAAGAAATTCAAGATCAAGAAGGGTAGAGTACTGACATGTTATGGGGTTGGCAACCAGTGTCACAAAACAATATCTGTACTACTTTTTAATGAGAAGCTAGTTTGTTATGTAAATCTTCATTTAAAGTACAATAAAATAATCAATAGAAAAAATCAGAAAATAACAACTGTTGATGACGTTGTGAAAGACCTGAAATCCTCATACATTACTGGTGCTAATTGTAAATGGTTCAGCTGTTTTGGCAAACAGTTTGTTAATTCTTCAAAAGTTAGACAGAATTACCATATGACTCAGCAATTTCACTCCTAGGTATGTACCCAAAGTAATTGAAAAAAGGTACTCAAATACTTATACACGAATTTCATAATAGCGTTATGTGCAATAGCCAGAAGTTGGAAACAACCCAAGTTTCCTTCAGCAGACTAATAGATCAACAAATTGTGGTATATACATACAATGGAATATTATTCAACCAGAGAAAGGAATCAAGTACTGATATAATATACAACATATATGAACATCCAGAACGTTACACTAAGTGAAAGAAGCCAGACACTAAAGTTAACATATTGTCTGATTCCATTTATATGAAATATACAGATTATATATGTACGTGTCTGTAGACAGATATTAGATTAGTGATTTTAAGAAGTTGATGAATAGGGTGTGACTGGTCAACGAGTATGGAGTTTGCTTTTGGAATGAGGGATATGTTTTGGTACTAGATAGAGGTGATGGTGGTACAACACTGAGAATTTATCAAATACCGCTGAAGAGTACCAGTGCAGTACGCTGGCCACGTTGAATAAACAAGGGATTGCCAAGGGCCAAGCCTGCCATCTTCAGTAACATAGTTAACTCCCATCATGAAAGCTATCTCCTGATTAGACAAAACAGGAACTAACCTCTGCTTTTAGAGTATCTCCTTATTTAGGTATATTCCTGGTTCCCACTACTGTCCAAGAAAACAAGAAACTGGGGTCTTCAGTCCAGCTAAAACCAGCCTTGGGCCAGCTCAGGCCCTCCTGAACTGTGCAATACTGATGGCCTTGCCCCTGAAACAACCTATTGACCTCAGAGGCTGAAAAACACACTCACATCTACACCCTGGACAAGAACTGGCATAGAAGACTGGACAGCCCCAAGAATGCCCTCTCATGTCAAACCAATCAGCAAGGTGGCCCCACCCTGGGGTGTTCCTGGGTACCCCAGACCCAGCTTACTTTATCCATATAAAATCCATGGGCTATTGTTCTGGGAGACAACTTGGCAACCCGAGTCCCTGTGTTTTCCTTTACTTGACCAGCTAAATAAAGCTTTTCCTTTTGCTTTCATAAGCTCCCTGTGTCTTCACAGCTGTACCAAGCAGATCTTGGAATGCCAGGTTATAGTATACTTTAAAAAGAATAATTTTACATTATGTGAATATTACTTATTAAAAAATACACATCTAAAAATATTTTATTACTTATAAAATATAAAATGGGTAATGCACAAGAAAAACATGAACATACAAATTAACACAATGACTAATACTATTTTTAAAGCAATAACTTGATTGAACATAATATTTTTCATGGCTTGTTTCTCTGCAAATACGTTTATTAAATCATCAAGGTACATAGTTTACCAACTTTATTTTTAATTAATATAATTGAAAGCAATATTAATTTCCAGCTACTTTCCTTCACCATTCCTAACCTTTGGTAACAATTAATTTGTTCTCCATTTCTATAATTTTGTCATTTCAAGAATGTTTTATAAGTGATATTATATAGTATGTGATCTTTTGGGATGGACTGTTGGTTTTTGTTGATAATTCCCTTGAGACTCATCCAAGCTGTTGTGTTTATCACAATATATTCTCCTATTGCTGAGGCCTGGTGGAGCAGTGGTTAAGAGTTCTGCTGCTAACTAAAGGTCAGCAGTTCGAATCCACCAGTCACTCCTTGGAAACCCTATGGGGCAGTTCTACTCTGTCCTATAGATCAGAATCGTCTACGAGTCAAAATCAACTCGACAGCAACGGATCGGTTTGGTTTTGGTTCGTATTCCATAGCATGGATATACCAGTTTGGTCAGCCATTCACCTATGAAAGACATTCTGGTTGCTTCCAGTTTTGGTTAATTAAAAACAAAGCAGCTATGAAAGTGCGTTTTGTGGACATAAGTTTTCATTTCTCTGGGTAAGTACCCAGGTATGTGATTGCTGGGTTATATGGAAAATGCCTATTTAGTTTTTTTCTTTTTGATTTTTAAAGAAACTTCCAAAATAATTTACAAAGTGGCTGTACCATTTTATATTTCCATCAGTGATATATGAGAGGTCCTGTTTCTTCTCATCTATTTCAGTTTTTGTTGTTGTCACTATTCTATTTTAGTCATTCTGATAGGAGTATGGTAATACTTCATCTTGGTCCAAATTTGCATTTCCCTGATGACTAGTAAAGATGCCCCGGTGGAGCAGTGGTTAAGTGCACAGCTGCTAACCAGCAGGTCAGTGGTTCAAACTCACCAGCCTTTGTGTGGTAGAAAGATATGGCAATCTGCTACTGTAGGGATCACAGCCTTGGAAGCCATGTGGGGCAGTTCTACTCTGTCCTTTAGGGCCGCTATAGGGCTCCTATGAGTCAGAATGGTTTACATGGCAATGAGTTTGGTTTTGAGTTTTTATGACTAAATATGTTGAATCTCTTTTCATTAGCTGAACAAATGAATCACTTTTCATGTGCTTATTTTCCAGGAACCCTGGTGGTACAGTGGTTAAGCACTTGGCTACTAACCAAAAAGTTGGGGGTTGAACCCACCAGCTAGTCCAAGGGAGAAAAGGCCTAGTGCTGGTCGGCTTCTGTAAAGATTACAGACTTGGGAAACATGTGGGGGTAGTTCTATTCAGTTCTATAGGGTCGTTGTGAGTTGAATTCAACTCCATGGCAATAGGTTTATTTTCTCCTTGTTGAAATGTGTATTCTCATATTTTGCTCATTTTTTAATTGGACTGATTGAATTTATTTTCACAGTTGAGCCTTGATTGCTCACTGTGTGTTCCAGCTTCAAGATCTTTGTCATATATGTGACTTGAAAATATTTTTCCCAGTATGTGGCTTTACTTTTTGTTTATTTAATAAGGCCTATAAAAGAAAAAAAAAAAAATTTTTATAAAAGAAAAAAAGAGTGTTGGTGACTAAATGTTTAAGCACCTGGGTACTAACCAAAATGTCAGCACTTCACCAAAAGATCAGTAATTTGAACCCACCAGCGGCTCCACAGAAGAAAAGACCTGGACATCTGCTCCCTTAAAGATTATAGCCAAGGAAAGCCAACGGGAAGGTCTACACGGTTACTCTGAGTTGGAATTGACTTGAATGCACACAACAACAACATAACAGGGAAAAAAAAAAATAATTTTGATGAAGTCCAATTTGTCCTGCTTCTTTTATGTATTGTACTTTTGATATCACGTCTAATTAGTTTTCACCAAACCCCAGACCTGAAGATTTTCTCCTATGATTTCCTTTAAAAGGTTCTTATTAAATGTTTTACATTTAAATCTATAACTCATTTGGTGTTAATTTTTTTTTTCAGTAAGTGTGAAATTTAGGTTGATGTATTTTTTTTTTTAATATTGTTCTGTCATTTGTTGGCAACACTTTCTTTCATGGAACTGCTTTTGCAACTTCATACACAAACAACTGATCATGCATGCATGTGTCCATTTATGGCTTTCTATCCTGTTCCATCGATCTATGTGTCTATTCCTCTGTCAGTATCACACAACCTTGATTACTGAGGTTACACAGTAAACCTCAAAATCAGGTAGATTTCTTCTACCATTTTATTTTTATTTTTTGAAATTTTTTTAGCTACTTCAATGAGACGGGTGAGGGAGAGAGGGTGGGAGAGGAGTACTCACTAATTAGATAGTAGATAAGAACTACTTTGGGTGAAGGGAAAGACAACACACAATAGAGGGGAGGTCAGCACAACTGGACTAAACCAAAAGCAAAGAAGTTTCCAGGATAAACTGAATGCTTCAAAGGCTAGTGTAGCAGGGGCAGGGGCTTGGGGACCATGACTTCAGGGGTCATCTAAGTCAATTAGCATAAAATCTATTAAGAAAACATTCTGCATCCCACTTTGAAGAGTGGCATCTGGGGTCTTAAACGTTAGCAAGCAGCCTCTAAGATGTATCAATTGGTCTCAACCCACCCGGATCAAAGGAGAATGAAGAACACCAAGGACACGAGGCAACTGTGAGCCCAAAAGACAGAAAGGGCCACATGAACCAGCGACTGCATCATCCTGAGACCAGAAGAACTAGATGGTGCCCGGCTACAACTGATGACTGACCTGACAGGGAACACAACAGAGAACCCCTGAGGGAGCAGGAGAGCAGTGGGATGAAGACCCCAAATTCTCATAAAAAGACCAGACTTAATGGTCTGACTAAGACTAGAAGGACCCTGGTGGTCATGGCCCCCATACTCTCTGTTGGCCCAGGACAAGAACCATTCCCGAAGCCAACTCTACAGACATGGATTGGACTGGACAATGGGTTGGAGAGGGATGCTCGTGAGGAGTGAGCTTCTGCTATCAGGTGGACACTTGAGACTATGTTGGCATCTCCTGCCTGGAAGGGAGATGAGAGGGTAGAGGAGGTTAGAAGCTGGTGAAATGGACAGGAACAGAGAGGGTGAAGGGAGAGAGCGGGCTGTCTCATTAGGGGGAGAGTAATTGGGAGTGTGTAGCAAGGTGTATATAAGTTTTTGTGTGAGAGACTGACTTGATTTGTAAACTTTCACTTAAAGCACAATAAAAATTATAAAAGAAAAAAATAAAAATATATATATTTTTTGGCTATTTCAGTTTATTTGTGTTTCCCTATAAATTTTAGAAAAATATTGTCAATGTTTACAAAATCTTGCTGAAATTTTGATAGGAAATAATTGACACATTTATTAAGTTGAGTCTTCTAGTTGACAAAAATGATATGTGTCTCCATCTTTTATTCTTCCCCCAGCATTTTGTAATTTTCAGTATACAGACCCTATACATGTCTGTTAGATTTATTTGTAAATATTTCATTCCTTTTGAATGGTTGTAAAACAGTTTTGTATGTTTGATTTCATTTTCACGTGTTCGTTGCATTATATATATATATGTGATTTGTTTTGAATGTTGATATTGTATCCTGCAAACTCAATAAACTCAACTACTAGTTATAGGAGTTATTTGTGAATTCATTGGAATTTTCTACGTAGACAATCATGTCATCTGCCAATATATTACATATATTTCCATTAGTAGTTATACATCTCTATGTTGTATTATTAATTTGGTAGTTGTATCATAGATCACCTCTACCAACCTTAAAAAAGGTGTAAGGATAGAACTTTTCCTTATTCAGTGATCCATATTAATATCCTCAGTTTAAAAAAAATAAATAAATAAAAGAATTAAGTGAAATTTTTCAATTTTCTATTTATCTTATAATATCGATAAGTTATAGGTAGAGCAAAAGAGTAGATTGTTAGTTAAATTATTCCTTTGTTAACATATTGCATGTACAGCTCCAATATACGAGAATTTTCTCAGAAGTCTATGAAATGAAATCTTCAAATGAATATGTGGATTCCTTAAAATTGTAGAACAACATCAATTTATTATGAACGAGTTTTACTCATAAGATGATTGATTGTATCATTTTCCAATTATCCTGGAGTTATCTATACTAAATGAATCACCAAAGGACTTGAGCAACTATTAAAAATAAAAACTTCAGAGGCAGGGAGAAGATGGTGGAATAGCCAGATGCTTCCTGCAACCCCTCTTACAACAAAGACCCCCAAAACAGTGGAACGATTACATTTATGACAAAATAGGAGCCCAGAACATCAAAGGCAAAGCTAGAAAATGGACTGAGCAGCAGGGGCCGGGAGAGACGGTTCAGAAGTGGAGAGGAGTTACCGGACCTGAATCACCGGGATCCCTCAGGCGCCATTCCTGGGCTGGGCTGGCGGTAGCATTCAGCCGCGGTTTCCTCAGGGAGAAGCAGCCAGCTACACAGCCTACTCTTGCCTCCGGAACCAGAGAAGAACAGCACTTTCAGCAAAAGCTAAGTACTTGCACCTCTTATACCAGGCCCCCAGCCCCAGAGCAATCAGGTGTCAACACAGACAGGGAAATCACAAAAACAAGTCATGATAAAAAAATGCTCAAACAAGGAAAAAGTGATGTTATTATGTAAAAGAATACACAATTAAAACAATAAAGAGAGACTAAGAAATGTAGTCACAGATCTTTCGTATGGAGAGGAAGACAAGGCGATATAAAGAAATAAAAGTTAGGTTTAAACTTAGAAAAATAAGGGTAAATATTAAGATAACTACAAAGGAGACTATCCCACTCATCAAAGGAAAATGCAAGAAAAAAATAGAGACTCAGCAGAAACAAAATCAAGAACAATGAATAAGAGGTAAAGGCAATATATAAAGATAAACTACTCAGCAGAAAAAATTAAGTGGGAAAAAGAAACTGTCAATAACACACAAAGACGTCAAAATGAAAGAACTAAACTCATACCTATCTATAAATGAGCAGAATGTAAATGGACAAAATGCACCAATAAAGAGACAGAGAGTGGCAGGGTGAATTAAAAAAACACAATCCATCTAAATGTTGCCTACAAGAGACACACTTTAGACGTAGAGACACAAACAAACTAAAATCCAAAGGATGGAAAAAATAAATCAAGCAAACAACAGTCAAAAAAGAGCAGGAGTGGCAGTATTAATTTCCGACAAAATAGACTTTAAAGTTAAATCCACCACAAAGGACAAGGAAAGACACTATATAATGATTAAAGGGACAATATACCAGTAGGATATAACCATATTAAATATTTACGTGTCAAAGACAGGGCTGTGAGATACATAAAACTAACTCTAACAACATTGAAAAGTGAGAAAGAGAGCTCCACAATTAGCAGGAGACTTCAATGCACCACTTTCGGTGAAGGACAGGACATCCAGAAAGAAGCTAAATAAAGACACTGAAGAGCTAAATGCCACAATAAACCAACTTAACCCCATAGACATATACAGAACACTCCACCCAACAGCAGCCAAATATACTTTCTTTTCCAACTCACATAGAGCATTCTCTAGAATGGGCCACATATTTGGTCATAAAGCAAGCCTTAGCAGAATCCAAAACATTGAATATTACAAAGCATCATCTATGACCATAAAGCAATAAAAGTAGAAATCAATAAGAGAAAAAGCAGGGAAGAGAAATCAAATGCTTGGAAACTGAACAATACCCTGCTCAAAAACAACTGGGTCATAGAAGACATTAAGGATGGAACAAAGAAATTCATAGAATCCAATGAGAATGAAAACGCTTCCTATCAGAACCTTTGGGACACTGTGAAAGCAAGACTCAGAGGTCAAATTATATCATAAACACACACACAAACAAAGAGGGAAGGGCCAAAATCAAAGAATTATCCCTGTAACTTGAACTTAAAGAAAGAGAGCAACAAAAGAAACCCTCAGCCACCAGAAGAAAGGAAATAAAAATTAGAGCAGAATTAAATGAAATAGAAAACAGAGAAACAATTGAAAGAATTAACAATACCAAAATCTGGTTCTTTGAAAAAATTAACAAAATTGATAAACCATTGGCCAAACTGACAAAAGAAAAACAGGTGAGGAAACAAATAATCCAAATAAGAAATGAGATGGGTGATATTATAACACACCCAACTGAAATTAAAAGAATCATATTAGATTACTACAAAAAATTGTACTCTAACAAATTTGAAAACCTAGAAGAAATGGATGAATTCCTAGAAACACACTACCTACCTAAACTAACACAAACAGAGGTAGAACAACTAAATAAACCCATAACAAAAGAAGAGATTGAAAAGGTAATCAAAAAACTTCCAACAAAAAAAAGCCAGTAGAATTCAATAACATATCAAAAAATAATTCACCATGACCAAGTGGGATTCATACAAGGCATGCAGGGATGGTTCAACATTAGAAAAACAATTAATGTAATCCATCATATAAATAAAACAAAAGACAAGAACCACTTGATTTTATCAATTGTCGCAGAAAAGGCATTTGACAAAGTTCAACACCCATTCATGATAAAAAAGTTTCAGCAAAATAGGAATAGAAGGAAAATTCCTCAAAGTGATAAAGGGCACTTATACAAAGCCAACAGCCAACATCATCCTAAATGAAGAGAATCTGAAAGAATGCCCTTTGGGATTGAAAACCAGACAAGGATACCCTTTATCACCACTCTTATTCAACATTGTGCTCGATGTCCTAGCCAGAGGAATTAGGCTAGATAAAGAAATAAGGGGCATACAGATTGGTAAGGAAGAAGTAAAAGTATCTCTATTTGCAGATGAAATGATCTTTTACACAGAAAACCCTAAAGAATCCCCAAGAAAACTACTGAAACTAATAGTTCAGTAGAGTATCAGGGTACAAGAAAAACATACAAAAATCTGTTGAATTTCTCTACACCAACAAAAAGAATATTGAGGAGGAAATGACCAAATTGATACCATTTACAGTAGCCCCTAAGAAGATAAAATACTTAGGAATACATCTTACTAGAGATGTAAAAGACCTATACAAAGAAAACTACAAGGCACTACAGCAAGAAGCCAAAAGTGACCTACATAACTGGAAAAACATTCTGGCTCATGGATAGGAAGACTTAACATTGTAAAAATGTCTATTCTACCAAAAGCAATCTATAAATACAATTCAATTCAAATTCCATCGACATTTTTTAAGAAGATAGAGAAACAAATCACCAACTTCATATGGAAGGGAAAGAGGCCCCGGATAAGTAAATCATTTCTGAAAAAGAAGAACAAAGTAGGAGGCCTCACACTACCTGATTTTTGAACCCCGAGGCTGTAGAATCATATACCACCACAGCAGTCAAAACAGCCTGGTACTGGTACAACAGCAGATACATAGACCAATGGAACAGAATTGAGAATTTAGACATAAATCTATCCACTTATGAGCAGCTGATATTTGACATAGGCCCAAAATCAATTAAATGGGGAAAAGCCACCCTATTTAACAAATGGTGCTGGCATAACTGGATACCCATCTGCAAAAAAATGAGATAAGATCAATACCTCACACAATGAACTCAAAATGGATCAAAGACCTAAATATAAAATGTAAAATGATAAAAATCATGGAAGAAAAAATAGGCACAACGTTAGGAGCCCTATTACATGGCATAAACAGTATACAAAACATTCCTAGCAATGCAGAAGAGAAACTAGATAACTGGGATCTCCTGAAAATTAAACACCTATGCTCATCCAAAGACTTCGCCAAAAGAATAAAAGGATTTCCTACAGACTGGGAAAAAGTTTTTAGCTATAGCATTTCCAATCAGAGCCTGATCTCTAAATTCTGCATGGTACTGCAAAAACTCGACAACAAAAAGACAAATAACCTAATTAAAAAATGGGCAAAGGATATGAACAGGCACTTCACTAAGGAAGACATTCAGGTAGCTAACAGATACATGGAAACCCTGGTGGCGTAGTGGTTAAGTGCTACAGCTGCTAACCAAAAGGTCAGCAGTTTGATATCCGCCAGGTGCTCCTTGGAAACTCTATGGGGCAGTTCTACTATGCCCTATAGGGTCTCTGTGAGTCAGAATCGACTCAACGGCAGTGGGTTTTGGGTTTTTTATAACAAATACATGAGGAAATGCTCACAATCATTAGCCATTAAAGAAATGCAAATCAAAACTACAATGAGATTCCATCTCACTCCAACAAGGCTTGGATTAATCTAAAAAACAGAAAATAATAAATGTTGGAGAGGTTGTGGTGAGACAAGAAAACTTCTATACTGCTGGTAGGAGTGTAAAATGGTACAACCACTTTGGAAATCGATTTGTCGCTTCCTTAAAAAAACTAGAAATAGATTTACCATAGGATCCAGGAATCCCACTCCTTGGAATATATCCTAGAGAAATCAGAGGCTTTACATGAACAGATATATGTACACCCATGTTCATTTTAGCACTGTTTACAATAGCAAAAATATGGACGCAGCCAAGGTGCCCATCAACAGATGAAGGGATAAATAAATTATATTCACACAATGGAATACTATGCATCGATAAAGAACAATGATGAATCCATGAAACATTTCATAACATGGAGGAATCTGGAAGGCATTATGTGAGTGAAATTAGTCAGCTACAAAAGGACAAATATTGTATATGACCACTATTATAAGAACTCAAGAAATAGTTTAAAAAGAGAAGAAAATATTCTTTGATGGTTACGTATTGAGGAAGGAGGGAGAGGGGTTTTCACTAATTAGATAGTAGATAAGAATTATTTTAGGTGAAGGGAAAGAAAACACAATACAGGAGAGGTCAGCACATCTGGACTAAACTGAAAGCAAAGAAGTTTCCTGAATAAACTGCACTCTTCAAAGGCCAGTGTAGCAGGGGCGGGGGTTTGGAGACCTCGGTTTCAGGGAACATCTAAATCAATTGGCATAATAAAATCCAGTAAGGAAAATAAATGAAATAAAAATTTCTTGCTTTCATTTCAGACTGACTGAGTCAAAATTTTTGACCCCCGAGGCTGTAGAATCATATATTTTAAAAGTTCCTTAGCTTTTAAAAGTATGTATATTTTATCAGTCCATTTATATAATATTCATAAAATGACATAATTATAGAAATGTAAGACAAATTGTAAGACACAAATTAGCGATTGTCAAGGCTTAAGGATAAGAAGTAGGAAAGGGAAATATTGCTACAAATGAACAGCATAATCAAGTCTTGTGTTGGTATCTTTAAGTATCTCTATTGTGGTAGTGATTACATAAAGCTACACGTGATAAAATGACGTAGGAGTGAACCTACAAACACACATATGCACACTTATGAGTATGTATAACTGGTGACTAGGACTAAGCTCTAAGTATTATACCAATGTCAACTTCCCCATTTTGATATCCTAAAAAAAAAAAAGATGTTAATATTGGGAAAGGCTAGGTGAAGGGTGCATGAGACATCTCTACATTTATTTGAAACCTCCTATGACTAAAAGATTATTTTAAGACAAAAGTTCAGTGCTAAACAAAAACATCTCCAGGTAACTTTTATGCAACCTCCTGATTCTGGTCCCCTGACTGCAATGGGAACTCCCGCATGGGAAGTTTTCAGGAAAATCAATGCGTTCCTTTGCATAAATATGTGTTCATTTGATGGTAAAAATTTTATAATACTGTTATTTTAAAAAATCGTTTTTAGTTTAAGTGTTTTGAATAGCATTCAATCACTGTCAGGTACATGTTAGACACATAGTACTTCATTTAAAGTTAATCCACCCATCTCTTTCTGCTCCACATTGGGCTGCCCAGACCTTTCATTATAATGATAGAAGATAGAATGAGTCTCAGATTCCCCATACTGGTAAGTAATATGTCCGGGCAAGCTCTAATTGCTAGTCATTTCATTGTGGAGAAAGGTTACTGGATTTGCATGATTATTCTTTTATTGTGAATGTGTAATTCACACTTGATCTGACAAAATGGCATATTTGGTTCTCTGGTTCATAATCTCAATGGATGCTTTTCATTAGCAGTGGGTAAAAAGATGAAATAACAAGATGAACATAAGTGCAAAATGTCTTTCTTTAGTTGTATATTAGAAAAAAAGAGCAATATTGGGATTCATGGTGAGAAGAAAAATCTGTTGATACCATGAGATAATTCTCCAATTATACTCAGCATCTCAGCATGGTTAAAATCTTTTATGGGTACCATATTTAGTTTGGGCTCCACAACTTAAAAGAGAACTTACAGAGGATTAAAAAGAGGCCCATAAATGATAAAAGGATTAAAAATATGACCTCTGAAGAAAGATTGAAAAGACTTTAATTATTTAGCCCAGAAGCCAAGAGATAAGTTAGAGTTATCTGTTAAGAATATGACAGACAATTACACATAGAATGCCATACTGTAGTCTCTAACTTCTCTGAATATGCCTGGAAGAACTGAATATAAGTTTCAAATACAAGGCCTAGGTTATATTTGAAGTATAATTTCATGAAAAATAGGTCTATTAGGTATTTTAAATTATTATGTATTGATACTCTAGCAATTTCCTTATGAAAGCAAATAAAAAAAAAGAAGATTCAATCAAAATGCTCGATCTTATTAAATTGATTTACATGAAGGAATATTGGGGTGGAGTGAGTTCTCTGCTGTAGAAAACCCTCAGCGAAGTGTTTCTCTAAGTGACATTAACCATGTAAAAAACAAACAAACAAAAAACAATCAAAGACACATGAATCAAATAGGGCAGAATGCCTCCTTTTCCAATGGTGGGGGAAAAAAAAATACTTGTGACACCAGATGAAGTTAAAAGAATAAAAGAAGACAATCTGAAGCAAAATTTTTCTTTCAGCCAGCAGAGTTTACTGTCTTCCTTCAACCTTCGTGTGGGCATATTTTTCCTACAGGTCCGGTATCTTCTTATTCTCTCTGCATCTTTCCCATCCCTATTGAATTATCAATTGTTCTACAAATATTTACTATCTTACATATTAAAGGCAACAGGTAGGGTTATGAAGATTTATTGGGCAATTAAAAAAAACAGCTATAAATGCTTTCATCTTGAAGTTAATAGTTTAATAAACATAAAGAAGAAATAAAAAAATACAATACAGGGTGCTATGTGAGGCTATAGGAGAGAGAACTAACTATGGTAATGTGACAACTGTGATAATCTAACATTCTAATAATCAAAGAAATGTAGGTCCCATATTCCTGGGTAGCAGAGTGACTTAACCTTGCCTACTAACAATATAACATGCAAGTAAATTAATGCTGAAGATAATTTAAAAATGTTGCACCAGTACATTGAGGGGAACTGTCAGGATTTCAAACCGGACTCAGAAGAGGACGTGGAATGAGGGATATCATTGCTGATGTCAGATGGATCTTGGCTGAAAGCAGAGAATACCAGGAAGCTGTTTACCTGTGTTTTATTTACCTGCGGACAGAAAAATTATGGATAACACTGCTCTCTTAGGCTGAGTTCTCTCGAGGAGCAAAATCAGGAAAGCATATATATATATATATATATACACACATATATATTATTTGTTATTGTTAGGTGCCATTGAGTTGATTCCCACCCCATGTAAGACAGAACGAAACACTGGCCCTTTCCTGTCCCATTCTCCCAATCCTTGTTATGCTTGAGCCCATTGTTGCAGCCACTGTGTCAAACTATCTCACAAAGGGTCTTCCTTTTTTTCACTGACCCTCTACTTACCAAGCATGATGTCCTTCTCCAGTCCTCCTGATAACATGTCCAAAGCATGTGAGACATAGTCCCGCCATCCTTCCTTCTAAGGAGCATTCTGGTTGTACTTCTTCCAAGACAGATTTGTTCCTTCTTTTGGCAGTCCATGGTATATATTCATTATTCTTCGCCAACATCACAATTCAAAGATGTCAATTCTTCTGTCTTCCTTTTTCGTCCTCCACCTTCACATGCATATAAGGTGACTGAAAATATTATGGCTTGGGTCAGGTGAAACTTAATCTTCAAGGTGACATCTTGGTTTTCAATGCTTTAAAGAGGTCTTTAGCAGCAGACTTGCCCAATGTAACACATCTTTTGATTTCCTGACTGCTACTTTCACACATGTTGATTGTGGATCCAAGTAAAATGAAATGCTTGACAAATTTGATCTTTTCTCTGCTTATCATGGTGTGGGTTATTGGTCCCGTTGTGAGGATTTTTGTTTTCTTTATGTTGAGGTGTAATCCATACTGATGGCTGTGATCTTTCACCTTAATCAGTAAGTGCTTCAAGTCCTCCTCACCTTCTGCAAACACGGTTGTGTCATCTGCATAATGCAGGTTGTTAATGAATCTTCCTCCAATCCCGATGCCCCATTCTTCTTCACATAGTCCGGCTCCTCGGATTATTTGCTCAGCATACAGATTGAATAGGTATGGTGAAACGATACAACCTTGATGGACACCTTTCCTAGCTTTAAAACACAGAGTATCTCTCTGTTCGTTTCGAATGGCTGCCTCTTGATCTATGTACAGATTCCCGTTCTTTGCAATGCTATCCATAATTTGTTATGATCCACACCGTCAAATACCTTTGCATAGTCAATAAAACACAGGTAAACCTCTTCCGGGTATTCTCTGCTTTCAGCCAGGATCCATCTAACATCAGCAATGATATCCCTCATTCCTTGCCCTCTTCTTAATTTGGCTTGAATTTCTGGCTATTCTCTGTTGAAGCACTGTTGCAGCTGCTTTTGAATGACCTTCAGCAAAATTTTACTTAAGAGTGATGTTGTGTATATATATATATATATATATATATTTATGTCGTTAGGTGCCATCACATTGGTTCCAACTCATAGCGACCCTGTGTACAACAGAAGGAAACACCGCCTGGTCCCGTGCCATCCTCATAATTGTTGTTATGCTTGAGCCATTGTTGTAACCACTGTGTCAATCTATCTCATTGAGTGTCTTCCTCTTTTTTGCTGACCCTGTACTTTACCAACCATGATGTCCTTCTCCAGGGTCTGGTCCCTCCTGATAATGTGTCCAAAGTATGTGGAATTAAGTCCTGCCATCCTTGCTTCTAAATGACTCACACAATTGTGATTGGCTGGCAATTCCCAAATCCCTGGGTTGTACAACAGGCTGGGGTCTTCTCCTGACTCATGTGGTTGCAGGGGCTGATGAACACAAAATTGACAAGTCAGACAACAGGCAGCTGGCTCATGGATTTGCAGGAGTTGGTGAATCCCCAAATCTGCTGATCACATGATAGGCTGCTGGCTCACATCCCAGGAACCCGAAGTCAGAGAAAGACAAGTCAGATGTGGGATAGAGAGAGAGCGAGCTTTCCCAGAACATCCATATACATCGGATGCAGGTCACACCCCGCAGGAAACTCCCCTTTCAGCTGATTGGCTGCTCAGATCCAATCACAAAATGGGGGATGATTACATAATACCTGTCAAATCACTGAGAATCATGGCCTAGCCAAGTTGATACATAATCTTACCCATCACAATTGCAAATAATGGAAATTCCAGAGCACTGATTTGTGCTTATGTGGAACCTATACATAGACCAAGACGAAATTGTTTGAACAGAACGAGGGGATACTACGTGGTTTAAAATCAGGAAAGTTGTGTTTCAGGGTTGTGTCATTTCACCATACTTATATGATCTTTATGCTGAGCAAATAATCCAAGAAGCTGGACTGTATGTAGAAGAATGGGGCATTAGGTTTGGAGAAAGACTCATTAACAACCTGTGATATGCAAACAATACAACCTTGCTTGCTGAAAGTGAAAAGGGCTTGAAGCACTTATTGATGAAATCAAAGATTACAGCCTTAAGTATGGTTTACGCCTTAATATAAAGGAAACAAAAATCCGTACAACTGTACCAATAAGTAACATCACGATAAACAGAAAATATTGAAGTTGTCAAGGTTTTTATTTTACTGGGAACCACAATCAATACCAATAAATCAAACGAGGTATTGCATTGTGAAATCTGCTGCAAAAGACCTCTTTAAAGTGTTAAAAAGCAAAGAGGTCACCTTGAGGACTAACGTGTGCCTGACTCAATCCGTAGTTTTTTTCAATGTCCTCATATACAAAAGTTGGAGAATGAGTAAGGAATACTGAAGGAGAATTGACACACTTGAATTATTGTGTTGGCAAAGAATACTGAATATACAATGGACTGCCAGAAGAATGAAAAAATCTTAGAAGAAGGACAGCCAGAATGTTCCTTAGAAGCAAGGATGAAGAGACTTTTTCTCATGTACTTTGGATATGTTATCAGGAGGGATCAGTCCCTGGAGAAGGACATCGTGCTTGGTAGAGGGTCAGCAAAAAAGAGGAGGGCCCTCAACAAGATGGATTGACACAGTGGCTGCAACAGTGGTCTTAAACATAGCAACAACTGTGAGAATGGTGCAGGACAGAGCAGTGTTTCATTCTGTTGTCCTTAAGATAGCTAGGAGTCAGAACTGACTTGATGACACCTAACAAAAACAACTAACGATATCTCAGTTGCTTCTGATTTGTGTAGTTTCTTTTCAGTTTATAATACTTTTAGACAGCTGCTCAGTCTTTCTGAATATCTATTTTCCATGATGGAAAGTGTTCATTGTTTCCTCTTGACATTGGGGTCTTGGTGGTGTTCCTTAGGTCCTAAACACTGCTGAGATAAAAGTTTTCCTTGTTCATATGGTTACAGCTCACTGGCCTCTGACACTAAAATGTGCAGCTGATGGACAAACGATCTCTGAATTCTCTCAACTTGATCAGGGAATGAAGCACTCCATGAAAGCTCAATTTCACTTCAGTTTTAATGTACTCTTCTGATATCTGGCTATGATGTCTCTTTACATTGATAAGATCACACTAGACAATAGTCATAAGTCCATTTAGTTATATCTAAGGCGAATCTCTTAAGGCTAATCTCTGAAAAACTGACCAGGCAACATGATTAGTTACACCTTTATCTCGCCAGGAGTCCTTAGGTGCTGCAAACAGTTAACATGTTTGTGATTGAAATCCACCCAGAGGTGCCTCAGAAGAAGAGCCTAGTAGTTTGTTTCTTCAAAAAAAATCAGCCATTGAAAACTCTATGGAGCACAGGTCTACTCTCCCAGACCTGGATACACCCTAGGCTGGAGCTGACTGAATGGCAACTGGTTTGGTTATCTTACCACCTGTTACTCACATACTTCTCAACACCTGGCTTATTATGACAGTGAATTAATAGCCAAAGGAGAGGGTTAATATATAACCTGGGATAAGTGATTCTGATTGTCTAGAGAAAATTGGATTGCTACTGCACAGTAGGGGTGAGAAGAATTATCTCTGGAGTGTAGGAGATCTCCTGCAGTACTTCTTAGTACTGTCATGATCTGTGATTAAGAACAAATAAAAATTAAACTCAATAAAGGTGGAACCACTCATAGCTCAGAAACTTCAGGAATGAAGTTTTTGGTAATTTCATCCCATAAGGAACCCAAATCAGCCAAGACGTTTGCTGAGGCAAAAGGTAATATAGAGTGGGTAGTAGAAGAGAGTAAATATCAGTTGCAACCATGTTAACCATTGCAGAATTGAGAAGTGTAATAGTTATTCATATTTCCTCTTGATTTTGATATAAATGTATTTGCGTGTGTGTGCAAACCAAAAGTTTGAAAGGCTTCAGTCAACCCAGAGGCACCTCAGAAGAAAGTCCTGGCAATCTGTTTCTAAAAAAAAAGTCATTGAAAACCCTGTAGACCACTATTCTACTCTGACACGTGAGGAGTCAGCATAAGTCAGAATTGACTCAACAGGTAAATGGTACTGATACCACCTTTTAAAATAAGATATTGTTGGTGGCTTAACTAATATCTCATTATTGGCACTACAGCATATCAAAGGGAAAATGTCACAATGAACAACACTCAAACCTAAATATAGCAACTTCACATTTTCTTCTAGGAGGCGGTGGCATGTTGTCAGTTGCATTAATGAAGAGTTGGATTATAATAGGTAGCTGCATGATGTTTGCTTTTGTATTCATTTGGAAGTTAAATGTGGTTTAAAGAGCTATACATGAATAGTAAACTAATAAGTTGTGGGTTTGTATTGTTTCAAATTAGTGAAGCTGGCAGAATTCCCTTCCTTGCCTAGCATTGGCTGCAAGAGACATTTTCCACGAGATATGAAGGCACATGTGAAGCAGCAGTTATGTTTCCAAATTTGTGGCAGGACATAAGGTGCTATTGTAGCTCATATACATTTACATTTACCTGCTTGCTCACCTGGTTGGTGTGTAGCACCATCCAGGCCCATAGATCCTCCACCTCTTGATGGACCTTCTTTCAGCTTCTCCAGCTCGTGCTAACTAGCCGTCATGGTGTTGATTCTGACTCACGTGTTGCACAGTAGAATTGTGCTCATAGGGTTTTCACGGCTATGCTTCGAATCCACCAGCCACTCCTTGGAAACTGTATTGGGCAGTTCTAGTCTGTCCTATACGGTCACTATAAGTCGGAATAGACTAGACGGCAACAGATTTGTGTTTGGGCTTCTTGAAAGCAGATCCTAAGCCTTTCTTCTGAGGTGCCTCTGGGTGGGTTTGAACTGCCAACGTTTTGGTTATCAGGTGAGTGCTTAACTGCATGAGCCACTCAGGAACTCCTCTCTCGGGCTAGGTATAGATAGATAGACAGACAGATAGATAGATATCTGCGTCTTCTACTGAGTATTCCCAGCATCCATGTTGAAGGCTTAGGGTCAGTAAGAGATGGATGTCGGATATGGGTTCCAGTCTGTCCTCTGAGTTATATGTCAAACAGATCCCAGCCTGTCCTTGCCTCCCCCACTTCAGAGTCATCTTTTCTTCCCAAATTCCCACTCTTTAAGCTTCAGCATCTAGAAACAAGCACAAAAGTATCAGCTTTGCTTTTTTTTTTTTTTTTTTATGGAACTGAATTTGTAGTAATTTTTAGATGTTCCCTGACTTGAGTTCCTCCAGATTGGATTTGCATTTTCTCCTTTCACATGCCTGGGGCCATTAATAACCAGGATTACTTTAAATGTTTGATGATTTTCACAGACCACGGGTAGCACGTTGGGATGAAAAGTCAGCGTTAGAGACATTTTAGGGCTTCGCATTTTCAAAACAGATTTTTTATTAATTTTGACAAAGCTGAGATAGCCAAGCTTCTTTTCTGTGTCCACCTCAATGAGGTTTATTTCTTCTTGAATCTTACCCTGGAGGTGTATTTCTTTGAACTCTAAGCTTTATATAACTGTTTTTTAGGTTTTCTTTCTTGTCTCTGCTTCCTGGTGCTCAGCTGTCAATTCAGAAGCCCATGGTCCCAGAGTTCAGCATAAAACCCTGGGGTGAAAGTCAGCTTCAATGTTACCCTTTTTTTTTTTCTTTTTAAACAGGATTCTTGCTTTCAATTCATTTATGGATGTTTGTCTTTATTTATTTATTTATTTCAATGCGCTTCAGCAAAGTGTTTACAAATGTTATTTGGAGTTGTATTTACCTTTCATTTTAGTTGTTTCATTTTACAGAGCCATTCAGGAAATAAGTTGACTTACTGCTGGAAATAGAAATTCATTCCAAACACTTTCAATTTGTAGATGAATTTATCAGTTTACTCTATATTTATCTCTCACATGATTTATGAGAAGAGGAACCATGTATCTGTTATCAATACAGTCTAGTACCTAGCAGAAACCTGGCATATACAGCTTTCGTTTTTGTTGTTAGGTGCCATCTAGTCTGCTCCAACTCATAGCGACCTTACATATGTAACAAAAGGAAATGTTGCCTGGTTCTCTGCCATCCTCCTAAACACTGCTATGTTTAATTGTTGTAGCCACTGTGGCAATCCGTCTCATTGAGGGTCTCCCTCTTTTTTGCTGATCTTCTTCTTTACCAAGAATAATGTCTTTCTCCAGCAATTTGTCCCTCCTGATGGCATGTCCAAAGTAAGCAAGACAAAGCTTTGCCATCCTCATTTCTAAGGAACATTCTGGCTGTACTTCCTTCGAGACAGTTTGTTCATTCTTCTGGCAGTCCATGGCATATTCAATTCCTTTTGCCAAGACCGTGATTCTATATGCCAGTTCTTCTTTGGTCTTCCTTTTCATTGTCCAGCTTTCATATGCTTGCAACTAGTCAGTAATTAAAAAAAAAAAAAAAAAAATTTTTTTTTTTTTTTTTTTAGTGACTTGGCTCAGTGTTACCAGATTCTTTTAGACCACAGAGTCAGCTGTCCCAATACAAGTCCCTGTGCCCCTCTGTTTAGTTCTCTTACTATTCCTCTTTTGCCATTCCAGGAACAGATTTTCCTTGTTGAATCATGAGTGAGATAGCATGCGTTATACAAATAGTATTGTGTAAATGCAATTATGCGCATGTCACATAATTGAAATTCAGTACAGGTTAGTCATAACCCCATCTGTCCTAAGCCAATCCCATCCTACCCACGTCTTACTTAGTTCTGCTTCACAATCTGAGATATGCATCTATGTTTTCTCTTACCCTTGATTTAATTTTAGTTTGCTTTTAATGATTATTTTGCAATATAAACCACAGCCCATACTCTCTGACATAGCAGGTTGGAAAGTTGTACTAAAGAACTACATGATTTTTACAGGTGGCTGTATAGTTTCTGATGAAAGATATATGTAACTGAAATTAATCTATCTGCTAACAAATATATTATTATGACTTTCTGCAGATCTTAGGTTGTGTTACAGATGAGGTGTACAATAACATTAAGATAATATTGATTTTTTGATAAAAATAAAACATCTTGAATGCAAAAAATAAAATATCTTGAAAGCTAATTTCTATTTCAATGAATTCTGGTGTTCTATTTTCCTTTGGGTTATTGAAATATTTTTTAATCATTGTTTTAGAAAGTTTACCAGTAATTGAAATTTGTAAATGTTTCTTTATGAAAAACTTTCATTTACTAAGCAGAGTTATAAGGATGTTGACCTTTAATTCTGCTTAATTTCTTTTTAAATCTTCTTTGCAATTTGCCTTATCTGGGAACTTTTCATTCAGTTTAAGTGAGCCCATAGCACTTGCTCTTTTTGGGATACTTTTTCCATTGATTATAAAAACATCAACATCAAGTATAGTTGTTAATTTGTTTGACAGGATTGATCCACTAGAAAACCAAATGGCATTTCACAAAATAAAGTTTAAGATGGGCTGATGTTACACCAACCAATAAATGCAATTTCAAATTTCACTTGTTTCTATGATACCGTTTCCTTGACTTCAAATGCATTCAGAAGAGATAAATATATCAGGAAAAAAAAAAAATGACAGAAGGAGGTGAAGCCCTTCTTAATAGAATATGTCAGGTGTAGGGCAGAGTAACTATGGGGAAAAATTCCACAGCAGTACAGACAGTTTTCATTCAACCTACCAGAACGCAGACTATAGGACAGAAGAACAAGATGTGTTGGGCAGTAGCAAAATAATCTTTAGCAACATGGGTTAGCAGGGAGGCTTCTAGGTATCTGTGCAGGCAGGTGTAATGCATTCACTGCCTTGCAAATGTAGGTGATGCCCTAGCAGACGCCAATCTGGTGTTCAGGAATGTAATGTAGGATTCTGTGCTACTGGAAATCTTGTAATTCAAAAACTACTTCGGCATCAGGAATCTGAGTTATTTGCTGTTACCAGTGAGACTGACCACAGACCACAATCTATGGGAGGAGATTGAGAAGAGGCAGATGGGGAATCAGTTCCCCCAATAATAAAATTAAGTAATAGACTGTTAACTACAGTGCTGAAGGGGAACACAAGGTAAGGGAATCCAGACATAAGACCAGTCACAGAAATTAACTGTTTGTATAAGGGAAGACTGTGAAGGAAATTCTGTTATTTGCAAGTTCTTGGATATTTATCACCCTGCTTCTGGTTTATCGATAACTGAAATACTTCCTGTTGGAATTCCTTCCACTTGCTGATCCTCCTCATACTTTTGTTCAGGTTATATCTTCTCAGTTGAAGCTTTCAGTGTTAGCAGTCTTCAAGTCGGAGACCAGGACCACTTGTTTATCTCCATTTAGACATAATAGATTCTATCCTTTTCCTTGTTTATAAATATTATCATAAACCTGTGCTGATGTTTTCCAAATGTATTTCTCCAGACAAACCTATCCATTGACTTTCAAATCTTTTTCTGCATTGGTCTGTTTATCATCTTCACTTGAAACATTCATATGCTTCTCAAACTCAAAAGGCACAAAAGAGAACTCGTGGTTCTCCCACTCATTTAATGACATGAGGAATCTTACTAAACGCTAAGTACACATTGCACCAAAGCTCGAAGTCTAACCCAGGATTTGGATTCTCTTTACACTTTACTTTCTCATCTATCCATAAATAACTATAAAATGTAGGGTGAATTTGTTTTCTTCCTATTAACCTATGTGGAGCTTGACACATTTTCTTGTAACAATTTTTATCAGTTGCCTCTTTCCCCTTTTCCATTAATTTTACTTTTAATGAACCAGAATGAAAATTTTTAAAATAGTATAAAAGAAATCATGTAACTTTCCACTTTTTAAGCCATTGAATTGCTTCTCATTAAATTTACAATAATCTCCAAGCTTCTCCCCAGGCTCCTGGTTTGATTCAGCCCCTGCCAACTTCTCATGCAATTCTCAGTTCTCCCTTGTTCACTGAGTTCCAGGAATACATTTGTATCTGTAGATCTCTTTGGGAAGAATAGACGTTTTACAATGTTAAGTCTCCCTAACCGTGGGCAAGGTATGTTTTTCCACTTATGTACGTCTTTTGTGGTTTCTTGCAGTAGTGTCTTCTAGTTTTCTTTGTATAGTTCTTTTACGCCTGTGGTTAAGTTTATTCCTAAGTATGTTATCTTCTTGGGGGCTATTGTAAATGGTATTGATTTGGTGATTTCCTCTTCGAAGTTCTCTTTGTTGGTGTAGTGGAATCCAACTGATTTTTTATGTTTATCTTGTATCCTGATACTCTTCTGAAATCTTCTATTAGTTCTAGTAGTTTTCTTATGGATTCTTTAGGGTTTACTATGTATAAGATCATATCATCTGCAAATAGAGGTACTTTTACTTCTTCCTTACCAGTTTGGATGCCCCTCATTTCTTTTTCTAGCCTGATTGCTCTGGCTAGGACCTCCAGCACAAAGTTGAGTAAGAGTGGTGACGAAGGGCATCCTTGTCTAGTTCCCAGTCTCCAGAGGAGTGATTTCAGACTCTCTCCATTTATATGATGTTGGCTGTTGGCTTTGTATAAATGCCCTTTATTCTATTCCTATTTTGCTGAGAGTTTTTATCATGAATGTGTGTTGAACTTTGTCAAATGCCTTTTCTGTATCAATTGATAAGATCATATGGTTCTTTTCTTTTTTTTAATTTATGTGATGGATTACATTGATTGTTCTCAAACGTTAAACCATCTCTGCATACCTGGTATGAATCCCACTTGGTCATGGTGAATTTTTTTTTGATGTGTTGTTGAATTCTATTGGCTAGAATTTTCATGAGGATTTTCTCGTCTACGTTCATGAGGGATACTGGCCTGTAATTTTCTTTTTTCTGTGGTGTCTTTACCTGGTTTTATATCACGGTTATGCTGGCTTTATAGAATGAGTTTGTGAGCACTTCATCCTTTTCTATGCTCCGAGAATCCTTTAGTAGTAGTGGTGTTAACTTTTATCTGAAAGTTTGGTAGATTTCTCCAGTGAATGCACCAGGGCCAGGTTTTTGTTTTTTTTTTTTTTCTTGGCTGGAGTTTTTCAATTACTTTTTCAATCTCTTCTTTGTGACAGGTTTGTCTAGTTCTTCTACCTCTTTTTCTGTTAGTTTAAGTAGGTAGTGTTTTCTAGAAATGTGTTCATTTCCTCTAGGCTTTCAAATTTGTTGGAGTACAATTTTTCACAGTATTTTGTTATGATTCTTTTAATTTCATTGATGTCTGTTGTGATATTGCCGATCTCATTTCTTATTTGGATTATCGGCTTCCTCTCCTGTTTTTCTTTCATTGATTTAGCCAATGGTTTATTGATTTTATTTGATCTAGTCAAAGAACCAGATTTTGGTCTTGTTAACTTATTCAGTTGTTTTTCTATTTCATTTAATTCTGCTCTAATTTTTATTATTTGCTTTCTTCTGGTGCCCAAGGGCTTCTTTTGTTGCTCTCCTTCTGTTCGAGTTGCAGGGTTAATGTTTTGATCTTGGTCATTTCTTCTTTTTGGATGTGTGCATTTATATCTATAAATCGATCTCTGAGCACTGCTTTTGCTGTGTCCCAAAGGTTCAGGTAGGATGTGTTTTCATTCTCATTGTATTCTATGAATTTATTTATTCTGTCCTTAATTTATTCTATAACCCAGTAGTTTTTTGCGTAAGATGTTGTTCATTTTCCATGTGTTTGATTTATTTTTCCTTGCTTTTTCTGCTATTGATTTCTACTTTTATGGTTTTATGGTCAGAGAAGATGCTTTGTAATATTTCAATGCTTTGGATTCTGTTAAGGCTTGTCTTATGGCCTAATATGTGGTCTAGTCTACAGAATATTCCATGTCCATTGGAAAAGAAAGTGTACTTGTTTGCAGTTGGGTGGAGTGTTCTGTATATGTCTATGAGATCAAGTTGGTTGATTGTGGCATTTATATCTTCCTTGTCTTTATTGAGCTTCTGTCTGCGTTTTCTGTCCCTCACTGAAAATGGTGTGTTGAAGTCTCCCTCTATTATTGTGGAGCTGTCTATCTCTCTTTTCAATGCTGTCAGAGTTACTTCTATGTATTTTGGAGCCCTGTGGTTGGGTGCATATATATTTATTACGGTTATGTCCTCCTGATGTATTGACCCTTTAATCATTATGTAGGATCCTTCCTCTTCATTTGTGGTTTGATTTTACTTTAAAGTCTATTTTGTCAGAGATTAATGTTGCCACTCCTGCTCTTTTTTGCTGTTACTTGCTTGATATATTTTTTCCCATCCTTTGAGTTTTAGTTTGTTTGTATCTTTAAGTCTAAGGTGTGTTTCTTATAGACAGCATATAGATGGATTGTGTTTTTTTATCCATTCTGCCTCTCTCTGTCTCTTTACTGGTGCATTTAGTCTGTTTGCATTTTGCGTAGCTATTGATGGTTATAAATTTATTGCTGTCATTTTGATGTCTCTTTTTGTGTTTTGTTGACAGTTTCTTTGTTCCACTTAATTTTCTGTGCTGAGTCATTTTTCTTTATGTATTTTATTTTCATCTTTTTCATTGTTGTTGACTTTGTATTTGCTTTTCTTGTTTTTTTTTTTTTGATGTGTAAGATTGTTAGTTTCCTTTGTTGTTACCTTAATATTTACCTCTATTTTTCTAAGTTTAAACCAATTTTTATTTCTTTATATCACCTTGACTTCCTATCCATATGAAAGATGTATGACTACATTTTATGGCCCCTCTTTTTTGTTTTAATGTTGTCGTCTTTTACATATTGCCTTCTCTGCTTCCCTATTTTCAGTGTTTTAGCTTTGATTTACTTTCATGACTTTCTTATCTGGGTTGATATCTGGTTGCTCTGTCCTGTGTTCTAGTCTTGGGTTGTTATCTGATGTTATTGGTTTTCTAACCAGAGGGCTTCTTTTAGTATTTCTTGTAATTCTGATTTGGTTTGTGCAAATTCCCTTAACTTCTGTATATCTGGAAATGCCCTAATTTCACCAGAATATATGAGGACAGTTTTGCTGGATATATAATTCTTGGCTGGCAATTTTTTCTTTCAAGGCTTTATTTGTCATCCCATTGCCTTCTTGCCTGCATGATTCCTGTTGAGTAGTCCGAGTTCAGTCTTATTGACTCTCCTTTGTAATGACTTTTTGTTTATCCCTAGATGGTCTTAAAATTCTCTCTTTACCTTTGGTTTTGGCAAGTTTGATTATAATATGTGTTGGTGACTTTCTTTTGAGATCTACCTTGTGCCTCATATACTTTGGCATGTTATCAGGAGGGAACAGTCCCTGGAAAAGAGCATCATGCTTTGTAAAGTAGAGGGTTAGTCAAAAAAAGGAAGACCCTCAATGAGATGGATTGACACAGTGACCACAACAATGACCTCAAGCATAACAATGATTGTGAGGACAGCACAGGACCAGGCAATATTTTGTTCTGTTGAACATAGAGTCAATATGAGTCAGGACCAACTCGATGGCCTCTAACAACAACTGTCAACATATGTCTTCCTTCCTCTTACCTATAAATCTTGTAATAGAAACTGTTTAATAAATATCAAAACAAAATCCCTTAACTTACAATGAAATGAAATTATATTTTTGAGTGGTATGAATTAATTATAAATAAAACCCTTTTTCATTGCCACTAGCAATTTCTTCTTTAACTTATTAGAACCTTAGTGAGAAAATTGTGCATTAAGTAGGTCTCCCATCAGGTATAGATGGCGTAGTCAAAAGGGGTGTTATGAATTGAATTGTGACCTCTCAAAATATGTCTGTCAATTTGGCTTGTCCATGATTCGCAGTACTGTGTGTTTATCCAACATTTTGTCATCCGATGTGGTTTTCCTATGTGTTGTAAATCCCACCTCTATGATGTTAATAAGGTGGGATTAGCGGCAGTTATCATAATGAGACAGGACTCAATCTACAATATTAGGTTGTGTCTTAAATCAATCTCTTTTGAGATATAAAAGATAGAAGCCAGCAAAGAGATGAGGGGGCTTCATACCACCAAGAAGGCAGCATTGGAAGCCTTGTAAGTCCTTTGGACCTGAGGTTCTTGTGCTGAGAAGCTCCTATTCTGGGGGAAGATTGATGACAAGGACCTTTCTACAGAGCTGACAGAGAAAGTCTTTCCTTGGAAGTGACACCCTGAATTTGGACTTCTAGCCTACTAGACTGTGAGACAATAAACTTCTGTTTGTTGACACCATGAACTAATGGTATTTCTGTTTTAGCAGCACTAGATAACCAAGAATTCGGTGTCAACAGAATGGGTTGCTGCTCTGACAGATACCTAAACTATGGAAGCTCTGTTGAAACTGTGAATGCAGATAGGCTAGAAGAGTTTTAAAGTGCCTGATAGTGAATACCTAGGTTGCCTTGGAGAGACTGTTGGTGGAATTATGGACGTCAGACTAATCTGGTATGGTATCTGAAGGAAATGACGGCAGCTGTTACCCTGGTGATGGCACAGAACATGAGAATTGGCAGCCACAGAACCAGGACAGCAATGCAAGATAGTGCTGCAGCTGACCCTTGATGTGAGAGAGCCAAGTGCCTTTATGCAGGGGGCTTCCTGGAGGAGTGGGGTTCCTCAGGGCACTTATAGGTGGAGCTAAAGAGCTTTTTTCTAATTCTTTCCCCAGCAGGGCAGACTCAGGTGGTGAAGCTTGAGGGGCTAAGAGGTGAAGGAACCAGAAGAGAAAGTGAAGAGACAAGGAACAGAGGAAGCAGAGCTGCCTCAGTCTAAAGGGTATGGCCACAACCTCTGAGATCTCAAAGGCTGGAGTCACCACTCAGATGGACTATGAGAAGGGGGCCACCCAAATTAGAGGGAGCAGAGTTGCCATTCCAGTGGGCGTGGAAAGTGGAGCTGAAGCCCAGGGCTGAGGAGCATCCACTGAGAATTCAGAGAGTATGGCCAATACCTACAGTCTGGAGGACAGGGTCATTGTGAAAATGGTCTCAAAGAACAGAGGTTCATTTTCGAGCCTTGAGGGATAATGTAATGTGTTCTGCTGACTTGCTTGGTGCCTGTTATTCCATCTTTCCCTCCATTTTTCCCCCACTTGTGATGGAAATGTCTAATTTGTACCTATTCCTCCATTGTGTTTTGGAAGCAGATAACTTATATTCTAGATTTCACAGATGAAGAAGTGTTTTTGAATTTTCGACTCAGAGTTTATTTAAGACTTTTGCTATGATATGATGGAGTGAATGTGTTTAACACGTGGCAAGGGCATGAATTTTTGGAGGCCAAAGGTTGGAATGTTATGGATTGACTTGTGTCCCCCAAAAAATATGTGTCAACTTGGCTAGTCCATGATTCCCAGTATTGTGTGATTGTCCACCATTTTGTCATCTGATGTGATCTTCCTATTGTTGTAAATCCTACCTCTATGATATTAATGGGGGATTAATGACAGTTATGTTAATGAGGCAGGACACAATCTACAAGATTAGATTGTGTCTTAGGTCAATCTCTTTTGAGATATAAAAGGAAGAAGCCAGCAGAGCGATGAGGGGACCTCATATCACCAAGAAAGCAGTGCCAGGAGCAGAGCATGTCTTTTTGACCTGAAGCTTCTAGGCCAGATGAAGACTGATGACAAGACCTCCTTCCAGAGCCAAAAGAGAGAGAAAGCCTTTTCCTGAAGCTGTTGGCTTGAATTTGGACTTCTAGCCTGCTAGAAAGTGAGAGAATAGACTTCTATTTGATAAAACCATCCACTTGTGGGATTTCTGTTATAGCAACACAAGATAACTAAGACGAGGGATACACTACACATAGAGAGTTCACCAAAGAAACTAATTACAAATATTTGACCAGGGGAATAAGAAGCCTGGGAGGCATTATGAAAGATCAAGTGGCTACATTTGGGACTGACGGAGCAAAGATGTGTGAGGTTGAGTGGGTTTACTTTTTGTTTTGTTTGTAGCATATTGAGTTTAAGATGCTCACTGATGGATCCAAATGGAGAGGGAGAGAAATTGGTCTTGCCTTCAGTCAAGAGAATCTTATGTTACTTACACAAAAACATTTGAGTAAAGAAATGAAGAAAAACATTTAGGACCACTGTGGTTTTTTGGGGTTTTTGCAACTGGACTAATAACTTTAGTTTTCAGGCTTGGTAACAACACTCCATTAATTTAGCTAGATGGCTCAACAGTGTGGAATACTTACGGTCTCTGAACCAGTAAAATAAAAGCCAATTCTTACTTTTTTTTTTTTTTTTATTCTAGGGAACTATTACTCTATATTTAAAAGTACGATGTAAATTTTATGAGGTTCTCAGCAATAAATTTTGTCATTTTTATTCTAGAGAAGCTGATAAAGGAAAGAAATGGTAAAGAATTGGAACCACTGCAGATTTGGGCACAGTTTGCTGTTTGTCACTGCCTAAACTTATCATGGGTATAGGGTTATGAAAGAAGACCTACTGCAAGAATAAAGATTTTACTGGAACATTTCAGAATTATAAAGTGAGATTTATAGCAGTACTTAAGATTAAAATTAATGCTTACTCTGTTAGCTGCTGTGATGCAAGGAAACGTACAGTGTTAGGCATATTATCTTCCCAGGCAAAACAAGTTATGCAAGATAGGTAAAGGAATAGAAGAAAAGAAGGGGGTGGAGTGGGCAGAAGATAGGTTAATGGCCTTTGAAGGAAATGTAGGGAAAATAGAAAGGAAGACACTGAGGAAAGGCAAGGAGGAACATAACATAAATTTTAAGGGTAGAAATATTAAACAAAAAGAAAATAATAGCAGCTTCATATTTTATAAAGCATAGAAAAATTAAAATTGAAGAAATAAGAATAAAATTGAAACCAGCAAGAAAATATTCTCATTAATTCCTCCTTTTCACTATGGATTCTTCAGCACATACCTTTTGAATTATAGCAGGTGCTGTTTATTCTAAAATTGTTATTGTTGTTATTGTTAGGTGCCATTGAGTTGATTCTGACTCATGGCAAGCCCATGCGTCTCAGAACAAAACTCTGCTCCATAGGGCTTTCAATAATGTGACCTTTTGAAAGCAGATGGCCAGGCCTGTCTTCTGAGGCACCTCTGGGTGGGTTCAAACCACCAACTTTTCCACTAGTAGTAGAACATTTAACTGTTTGTGCTACCCAGGGGCTTCTTATTCTAAAATTATGTTTATTTATTTCTAGACTCCATTTCTCAAATATCAAAAATTTAATTTTTAAGCTTTTAAGAATCAGCTCAATTAAAACTTTACTGAGCTTGCATGTTGCTACACATAAGAGGCTATGCAACATAGTAGATAAAAGTTAGAGCCTGGTTTCAAAATTCTTGGGCAAAGTACTCATTCTATCTGTGTCTCAATTCTTCAAAAAAAAAAAAAAATGGGGATGCTTACAATAGTCCTTATCTCACCCTGTTGCTGTGAATAATACATGAATTAATTTATGGAAAATACTTGAAAAATGATTGTTAAATATATGGATTTAATACTATTACCATTATTCTTATCACCTGCAGAGCATCAGTTTTTGTATGTCCATAGTTATAAAAAAACTTTTACTAAATTATACACTTTTATTTTAAGCTTTTTATTTTGAATTAATTTGACATAAATAAGCATTGCCAAAATTACAATTTCTTCATTCTACTTTTCCGTAATGTGAATATTTTATGTGAAATATCAAAACCAAAGTATAATTTTGAAAACCAGGAAACTGATATTGTTTCAATGCTATTAAGTAAGTTATAGTCTAAATATATTTTCCCACTAATGTCTCTTTTCTGTTCCAGGATTCTTTCCAGAATTCGCATTACACATAATTTTTTTTTATAATTGTTATTTCTTTTTAGTCGCCTCTGTTCTAGCATTTCTTCAGGTTTTCTTATCTTTCATAACTCAGACACACGGAGAGTATTGATCAGGTTTTTGTTGCTTTTTATTGTTGTTGGATGTTCCTCAACTTGGGTCTGTCTGATGATTTCTCATCATAGAAATGATGTTACACCTTTTTAAGAAAGAATACATTATAAATTGTGTTGTATCTTTCTCAGTGTATTGTATAGTTATGTAATGTTGATAAATCTTACTACAGGTTGTTATTAACCTTGAGCTTAATCTCGACTTAGTTAAGGTGGCATCAGCAAGAATTCTCCACTGTCAAGTCGTTGTCTTTCCCTTTGCACTTAATTTTTGGGGAGATACTTCAAAACTATGCACATCCTGATTCTCCTTAAAATTTTAGCTAATAATTATAGCATCCATAGTGGCTCTTGCCTGCAAGTTATCACTGTGGTGTTTGCCTAATGGTACGTTTACTATTCTTCTTGTTAACTTCTACATTTATCAAATGAAATTCTACTATAAGGAAGCACAGCCTGTCTTTTCACATATATTTATTTCATCTGTTTATTTATTAGATAACTAATTTTCTCAGTCCGAAGTCATGAATATTTATTTTGTGTTATAAGTTAAAATCCAATAATATCAATATTTATTTTGCTACTTGTCTTAGTATCTAGTGCTGCTATAACAGAAATACCAAAAGAGGATGGCTTTAACACAGAGAAGTTTATTCTCTCATAGTCCAGTAGGCTAGAAGTCCAAATTTAGGGTGCCAGGGTCAGGGAAGGCTTTCTCTCTGTGGGATCTGGAGGAAGGTCCTTGTCATTAGTCTTCTGAGAGGATCTCAGCACAGGAATCTCAGGTCCAAAGGATGTGCTCTTCTCCTGGCACTGCTTTCTTGGTGGTGTGACATTTCCCCATCTCTCTGTTCACTTCTCTTTTTGGCTTAAGGCACTATCTAATCGTGTAGATCTCATCAATATAAACCAAAAACCAAACCCACTGCTGTCGAGCCTATTCCGACTCATAGCAACCCTATAGGCCAGAGTAGAACTGCTCCATAGAGTTTCCAAGGAGTGCCTGGAGGATTCGAACTGCTGACCTTTTGGTTAGCAGCCATAGCACTTAACCAGTACACCACCAGGGTTTCCTTCATCAATATAACTGCCACTAATTCATCCCATTACATCACAGTGTAGGATTTACAACAATAGGGAAATCACATCAGATGACAAAATGGTAGACAATAATACAATACTGGGTATCATGACCTAGCCAACTTGACAGATATTTTGGGGGAATGCAATTCCATCCATGACACTACTCAATTTTTTTTTTTTTTTCCATCTTTGGTCATTGGTAGATTCTTCATATTGATTTGCTCCTGTGGTCTTTCAATATATACACACATACATGCTCATCGACATTTCTTTATCTGTGTGTATGCACACAGATATGTACATAAATATATATGCGTGTGTGTGTGTGTATATATATATATAACAAACAAACAAACAAAAAAAAAACTCATTGCCATCAAGTCAATTCCAACGCATAGCAACACTATAAGATAAAGTAGAACTGCCCCATAGAGTTTCCAAGGAGCCCCTGGTGGATTTGAACTGCTAATCTTTTGGTTAGCAGCCATACCTCTTAACCACTATGCCACCAGTGTTTCCATGCATATATATATATAAAATATATCCATTAATTTATAGTGTAACTTTATACTAAATAGTGCAAATGATTAAGTGCTCAACTACTAACCAGAAGGTTAGCATCTTGAAATCACCTAAAGGCTCCTTGGAAGACAGGCCAATTAGCCTCTGAAAGATCACAGCCTTGAAAATCCTATGGAGCAATTCTACTATTAGTACATGGAGTCACCTTGAGTCAGAATTGACACAATGGCAATTAAAATAAATTTAAAAAGCTAAATATAAAGTTAAAATTCTAACTAAATTTTGACCCATATTCACATCTATATCCACTGGTCACTCAGGTAGTGTGAAATCTAGGCTAGCAACTTCAGGGTTACACTAACACATATGTGATAAGACTGATTGTTGTTGGTTTTGTTTTGTGCTGTGAAGTCAATTCCAACACATAAGAACTCTATAGGACACGGTAAAACTGCCCCACAGAGTTTCCAAGGCTGTAGTCTTTATGGGAGCAGTTCACCAGTCTTTTCTTCTGTGGAGTGGCTGCTGGGTTTGAACTGTTGTCCTTTCTGCCAGCAGCCAAGCACTTAACCATTGTGCCACCATGGCTCCTTACAGGCTGGAGGAGAAAAAAGCAATGGAATTGTAAGTATCATGAAAAGGGGACAAATACAGAAGAAATTAAAAATTATCAGGGAAGAGTTAACCAAATTGAGGTGGTCAGGGTGATTAAAGAAAAGTAGAGTAAAATTCAAATTTAAGTTTTTAACATCAAAGATATTTATCTGGAAAAAGAAAAAGGAATTAGAGAAGTCATGAATGAAAGTGAAACTTCAGATAAATTTGTTCTGAATCTGAAATTTGGATGAGGAAAAAGAAAATTAAGCCTAAGATGGTTTTCTTGAAAACCAGTAGGATGAGAAGAATATAAAACACAGAACATTTTTTAGTGATTAATAACAGTACTAAGATATGGACTCTCAGATCTGCAACCCATTGAGAGTTAGATGTAAAGTAAAACCTAAACATTGCCTTTCAAATTGTATTCAGTAACGGATATGTAGAAACTGGCCAGATAATTTAGTTTTGGAATGTAATAATCATGTTGAAGATTTATCACTTACTTAAAAAAAATTTTTTTTTTAATTGTGAGCAGTACAAGCGTGGTTAAGATGAAGCCGTAAATCACCCTAACTGATGAACTACAGGGTCTCTTCCTGCAGAAGTGAATTGTGGGCAACACAAGGAAAAAAAAGCAAAGTAAATTTCATAGGCCAGTTGAGGCCAATGCTGTGGGCCAGCACTGTGTCTTAGCCCATTATTTGGAAGGAAAAATTTGTCTCTCAGGCTCTGGAATAGTGGAAATTTTGTGCTTCTGTGAAAACACTGGGCCAACAGACAAGGCTTATAACATAACCCCAGACTGGGTATTATAGGCAGAATAATGGCCTCCTGAAAATGGCCAAGTCTTAATCCCTGCAACCTATGAATATATTACATGGTAAAAGGGAATTTATAAATGTGGGTAAGTTATTGGCCTCGAAATGGGAAGAGTATCCTTGATTATCCAGTTGGGCATAATTTAATCACATGAGTCCTTAAAATACAAGAGCTTTTCCTTTCTGCATTCATAGAGTTGAGATGTGAGAACTACTTGACCTCTTGCTGACACTGAAGAAGGACTAAGGAGCCACGAGTCAAGGAATGAGGTAGCTTCTAAAAGATGGTGTTGACTCTGTTTATAGCCTGCAAGAAAACAGGGATGCTGGTCCTGCAGTGGAAACAGACAACCACAACTGAATTCTGACAGAAGGTTCTCTTCCAGAGTCTCCAGATGAACAACGCATAGCCAAGACCTTGATCTTAGCCTGATGAAACCTGTGCCATACTTCTGAACTACAGAATTTTAAGAAAATAAATTATGTTATTTTAAGCCATTAAGTTTTTGATAAGGAGTCCTGGTGGCAAAGCGGTTAAGCAGTTGGCTGCAAACTGAAATGGTGAGGATTCGAATACACCAGCCTCTCTGGAAGAGGGATACAGCAGTCTACTTCCATAAAGAGTACCTCCTTGGAAACCCTATGGATCAGGTCTATTCTGTCCTATACAGTCATTAGGAGTCTGAATTAACGCAAATGCAGCAGCTTTGGTTTACAGGTTTAAGAATTCAGTAATTTGTTACAGCAGCAATAGGAAATTAATACACTGGGCTTTGTCTGGATTCTGTATACGCAGAGGAGACTAAGAGAATTCAGCAAGTTGAAATGATGGAATAGAAAGTTGAGTTACATGAAAATTGTGGAAGGGAAATGAATTATTCTTGACCTCTGATTATGTATCAAATGTATTAATCACCTTAAATATTTCTCATATATAACCACTTTAATAAGACTATGAGACACCATCTCCCTCACACAGGTGGAAGCTGATGCTCAAATACGGAGATTAGTAATGACTACGGCTGGCACTTGGTCGTGCTTCAAAACCCATATCCAAAAAGAGGTCTTATTATCTGAAATACATGGTCTGTGTCAATCACTCTAATATGTTCTTTACATACATTATCTTTTATTTGGCATTTCAAAAAAACACTTTTTACTGAGGTTGACTATAAGCAAGGACTTTAAATAGGAGGAACATCAGTCTGTTAAAATAGTTAAAAAATGTTGAAGTGGAACACGGACTAAGCCTTGAAGAATGGGTTATAGGTGGCATTTAGGTTGGTGAAAAGCAAGGAAAGCAGCAAGAAGCTAAAAAGGTATTGAATGTGTGTGCTTTTTTAAAAATCACCAAAAAGGCGAAACTCTAAGAATTATGATTGTATATAATTTACAACGTGTATATATGACTATGCACAGTTTATGATGCTGGCATTTTTGATGTGTTATTTATGTAGGCTGTTTGGAACTTTATAACCATATTGATCAAACGTGGTTCTTCATTAAACAAACAGAACATGTAAATTCACTTGACTGTTAATGTAAAGAAAGCTTATTAGGCATCTAGCCAAGGAGATATTTCTATTATATATAATAGAACAGTTTATATCCAAGAAGTACAACCTAGAAATAACTTTAAGATAGTTATAAGAACATAAGAAACCTTTGCTATTTTTTTAGCAAATAGCTCACAGTGAAGTTAAATTTCCAGCTAAATTTTGACTGCCACATCTGAAACAATGAAACGATTTTGCTCAATTTCATTTCATTTTTCTTTTGTGGTTTTGTCACCAGAATGAAGTATTGGCATTTGCATGCTCCATTTACTCTGTGAACTATAGTAATATGCTGTACTATTTTGACCTTTTTGAAAGTCTGAAATTTAATTAGTTGACTATTTTCCACCAGTCATCATCTCAACCTAATTGAATTATGAGACAGGATAGGCTAGCCATAAAATGTGTGAAAAATGATTACAGAGTTAGCATTTCATATGTCTTTAATCCTCATGATACTCTCAGTTCTGTTTCAGGAACCTCAGATGCATAACCAGCATTCGATCATATCAAAGACGTGATAAAACAACACAGTGCTCATTACAACACACATATCATGATGCTTAAAAAACTTAACTCATCCTCCCATTCTAGAAAATCATGCTCTTTTGAAGTGAATGTATAGTGCACCAGAGAAAGATATTTGCAATATTGAAAAATGATTTATTATTTTTGTATCTAGGTTTTTTTTTTTTTCCTTATTGCTACTGAAATGAAGGACAATATTATATATGAAGGGGTGTCATATATTAAATGAAATAAATATTTTATCTACTATGGACTGCTATTTTTAAAACAATCTAGTATCAATCTTAAGTATGTTTCTTCCATCTCATATTAATAAACAAAAAATTTCCTTCTTCTGACGAAATAATGAATAACACTTAAGCATAGGTTTCCATTTGGAAACTGCGTTTCTGGCTAATGAGTTTCTTATTTTGGAAATAAATTTTAAACATATGTGATATCTATCTTAATGTCTTACATTTTGTACTCAAATTTATGCTGTTTTTATTAAACACTATAGTAATCATTAAAGCAAGTTTTTATGGTTAATGTGGTATTCCAACTTTTGAATTCCTATCCAAGGAAGATCTTCAGAATATAGGATATTTATTTCTTTGTTACTTCAGAATGATCATGCATTTCTTATGTGCTATACATAAATTTTATACATAAATTTAGTTAAAGATAAAAAATAATGTTAACAAAGATACATTACCATAATTATAAGCATTTAAAATGATCTGTAATGACTTTTTCATTTCTTGAGCAGTCATATTAAGATTTTAAAATCTATGACACCATTTAAAACCTTTGTCTGCATGTTGGTTTTAGAACACAGAGGGCTCTTTACTTGTTATCACCATGCCTTACTTTTTGTAGTAAAAAAAATTACTGGAATATTTGGAATTATTCTGTCTCTAATGATTTGGAGAGACAGATGTAAAGTCAGAAATTATTTTCTTTTTAATATCATCATAATTTCACCTTTCCCAACATTCTTATTGGTTCTTTGAGGGACACTGCCAGCAGCTAAAGTCCTTTCTTCTTGCCACTGAATCAAATACTATCCAGACTGTTCTTACAAAATGACATATTTTAAAATAGTGTAACTACAGTTATGCACTTTGTAAGACAGGAAACACTTTAATTAAGCCAAGTGAGCAGTCTGAATTGTTACAAAGTAATTCACACCAAGGGAATAGTTATAAACAGTGTAACGATTCAAGTCCACAGATCTATTTTTATTATTACAAAGTGATATTTTAAAAATGCTCATTTGTTTCAGAAATCATGTGAGGACACATCATTTATAATGCCAGTTTCCAAAAATGAAAATGATTCTGTGAATTATGAAAGCTAAGGCTAGTGGAGGAATTTTTAGATGCCAAATTTGTTCATCTTCCCTTTTAGAACAAAGAGTCAACATTGAGCCTAATGATTCTGTTGGTTTTTCTATTCGGATGGCAGAACAGCCTATCCTCTAGAGTCTAGACTGTGACATTCAAGAACAGTTAACAAAATGTCAGGAACATGGAAGGTGTTGTATTATTTTTACATGATAGAGTTCTCTTCAGGCATTTGGAATTCTAACACAATTTAAAGCACTTTATGGATCACAGCTGTTATTTAACATAGTCTATGTAGTATCCAAGGGGATCATACTTCCCTCTTCCTCTAAGATCCTCTCTAAGTAGTCAAGAATGGGAAGAGAACAGTAAGTAATATAGTCTCCAAAGCAAATTTCAAAGAACATTTTTATTATTCATTATTACTGTATTTTATACTTTAGGGTAGAGTTGGGACCAGCTTTATTTTAATTGATGATCTCTTTTATTAGGCGTGTATGACATTTATCACAGGCTATGACTGTGCTACACCCCAAATAATAATTGGCTGATTAGTTAATTAATTTAGAATAGTGTCTACCGGTTGTCATCAATATTTCTGTTTCTTATTTCTTTTACTACAATTTCCTGTCCCTTTGAAATTACAGGAGACGTAGTGATTTACTTTATAAGCAGAATTATATGGCTTACTTCTAGGCTTAGGTTTTTAGAAATGAAAAGCCAGTGAATGATTCTCCTAAGCATCATAATTAGCTGCACTCTAATTTTTTATTGGTACCAAGAGTGATTAATCTTATTTCAGTGTGATTCTTTATCAAAATTTATGTTCAGGGCTTCAGACTGGTTCATTCCGGTTTGAATCCCTGTTGAGAATTTCTATTACCACCACAGACATACTGAATCAGAATTTACATTTTCAGAAGATCCCCAGGTTATTACTGTATATACAAAGAGACCACAAGAGATAGTAGATATCATACAACAAAGGTCCAAGTTCTCATAAGATGTATTTTATAAACTGATTTGCAACTGGTTTTGTCTCATTTTTTTCTCTAATTTTCTTTTCCATATGTTTTAGTTTTTACTTTATCTTGTTGTATATATTTCACTAGGTCCCTTCAATCCTATATAAACAAAATGATATGCAAACAACACAATATATCTTTATCATGGTAGCCAGATTAATGATTCTAAGGAATAATTCCAATAAAATCTTAATTCTACTAAACATATTTATTGGACGCCCATTGCTTATTAAAATGAAAGGCCTTCTGCATTTCAAGTTTTATATCCCTCTACATATATGGTTGTTATGAGTCGGAATAGACTCAATGGCAATGGGTTTGGTTTTTGGTACCTGCATGTTCCCCCACACTTCTGTCAGCTTGTCCTACTGTGCAGGCTTGCGAGTTGCTATAAAGCTATGCCACTAGTATTCAAATACCAGCAGGGTCTCCCATAGTGTACAGGTTTCAGCTGAGCTTCCAGACTAAGACAGACTATGAAGAAGAATCTGGAAGAATACTTCTGAAAAAAAAAAAAAAAATTAACAGGTGAAAACCTTAAGAATAGCAGTGGAATATTGTCTGATACAGTTTTGGAAGAAAATGAGCCCCTCAGGTTGGAAAGCGCTCAAAACACGACTGGGGACGAGCTGCCTCCTCAAAGTAGAGTTGACCTTAATGACATGGACGGAGTCAAGCTTTCAGGACCTTCATCTGCTGATATGACATGACTCAAAATGAGAAGAAAGAGCTTCAAACAACCATTAATAATAGGAATGTAGAATGCATGAAGTATGAATCTAGTAAAATTGGAAATTGTCAAAAATGAAATAGAACACATAAACATTGATATCCTAGGCATTAGGGAACTGAAATGCACCGGTATTGGCCATGTTTAATCAAACAATCATATGGTCTACCATGCTGAAAGTGACAAATTGAAGAGGAATGGTGTCACATCCAAAAGTACATTTCGAGATATATTCTGTTATGCACCATATCAGTGATAGACTAATATCCATACACCTGCAAGGAAGATCAGTTAATACGACTATTATTCAAATTTATGCACCAACTACTAAGGCCAAAGATGAAGAAATTGAAGACTTTTACCAACTTCTGTAGTTTGAAATTGATCAAACATGCAATCAAGATTCATTGATAATTACTGGTGATTGGAATGTGAAAGTCAGAAACAAAGAAGAAGGATTGGTAGTTGGAAAATATGGCCTTAGTGACAGAAATGATGCTGGAGATCCCATGATAGAATTTTTCAAGACCAACGACTTATTCATTGCAAATACATTTATTCAACAACATAAACAGCAACTATACATGTGGACCTCATCAGATGGAACACACAGGAATCAAATCAACTACATCTGTGAAAAGAGATAATGAAAAAGCTCAATATCATCAGTCAGAACAAGGCCAGTGGCTGATTGTGGAGCACACCACAGTTGTTCATATGCAAGCTGAAGTTGAAGAAACTTAGAACAAGCCCAGGAGAGCCAAAGTATGACCTTGAGGATTTCCTACCTGAGTTTAGAGAGAATCTCAGAATAGGTTTGATTCAGTGAACACTAACGACCGAAGACCGGACAAGTTGTGAAATGACGTCAAGGACGTCATACATGAAGAAAGCAAGAGGTCATTAAAAAGACAGAAAAAAAAAAAAAAAAGACCAAAATGAACGTCAGATGAGGCTATGAAAGTTGCTCTTGAACATGAAATAGCTAAAGTAAAAGAAATGAGCAGAAGATTTCAAAGGGCAGCTCGGGAAGACAATGTGAAGTATTATAATGAAATGTTCAAAGCCCTGGACATAGAAAACAAAAGGAGAGAACACGTTTGCCATTTGTCAAGCTTAAAGAACTGAAAAAAAAATTCAAGCCTGAAGTTGCCGTAATGAAGTATTCTACAGGGAAAATGCTAAATGACGCAGGAAGCATCAAAAGAAGATGGAAGGAATACAGAGTCACTGTAACAAAAGGAATTGGTCAGCATTCAACCATTTCAGGAGGGAGTATATGATCAAGAAGCGATGGTAATGAAGGAAGAGGTCCAAGCTGCACTGAAGGCATGGGTGCAAAACAAGGCTCCAGGAACTGAGGGAATACCAATTGAGATGTTTCAACAAATGTATGCAGAGCTGGAAGTGCTCACTCATCTATGCCAAGAAATTTGGAAGACAGCTACATGGCCAATTGACTGGAAGAGATCCATATTTATACCCATTCCAAGAAAGGTGATTCAACAAAATGCAGAAATTATGGAACAATATCGTTAATATCACAAGAAACTAAAACTTTGCTGAAGATCATGCACAAGTGGTTGCAGCAGTACATCAACAGGAAAATGCCACAAATTCAAGGCGATTCAGAAGGGGATGTAGAACCAGAGATTTTATTGCTGATCTCAGATGGATGCTGAGTGAAAGTAGAGAATACTAGAAAGATGTTTGCCTGTGTTTTATTCATTATGCAAAGGCATTTGACTGTGTCGATCATAAAAATGATGGATTACATTGTGAAGAATGGGGATTCCAGAACACTTAATTGTGCTCATGAGGAACCTTTACATAGACCAAGAGGCAGTTGTTTGAACAAAACAAGGGTATACTTAATGATTTAAAACCAGGAAAAGTGTGTGTCAGGGTTGTGTCCTTCCATCATACCTATTCAGTCTGCATGCTGAGCAAATAATTAGAGAAGCTGGGCTATATGAAGAAGAATAGCACATCAGGATTGGAGGAAGACTCAATAACAACCTGCATTATGCAGATGACACAACCTTTCTTGCTGAAAGTGAAGAACACTTGAAGCACTTACTGATGAAGATCAAAAACTACAGCCTTCGGTATGGATTACACCTCAAAATAAAGAAAACAAAAATCCTCACAGCTTGACCAATGAGCAACATCATGATAAACGGAGAAAAGATTGAAATTGTCAAGGTTTTCATTTTACTTGGATCCACAATCAACACCCACAGAAGCAGCAGTCAAGAAATCAAAGGACCCGTGGCACTGTGCAAACCTGCACTGAAAGATCTCTTTAAAATGTTAAAAAACAAAGATGCCACCTTGAAGATTAAGATGCACCTGCCTGAAGCCATGGTGTTTTCAATTGGTTCATATGCATGTGAAAGCTAGACAATGAATAAGGAAGACTGAATAATACTTGATGCCTTTGAATTATGGTGTTGGTGAAGAATATTGACTATATCATGGACTGCCAAAAAATGAACAAATCTGTCTTGGAAGAAGTATAGCCAGAATGCTCTTTAGAAGCAAAGATGGCAAGACTTTGTCTCATATACTTTTACATGTTTTCAGGAGGAATCAGTCCTTCGAGAAGGACGTCATGCTTGGTAAAACAGAGGTCAGCAAAAGAGAGGAAGGCCCTCAAGGAGATGCATGGACACAGTGGCTGCAACAGTGGGCTCAGGCATAACAACAATCATGAGGTTGGCCCAAGACCGGGCAGTGTTTCGTTCTGTTGTACATAGGGTCACTATGAGTTGGAAGTGACTCAAAGGCACCTAACAACAACAACTTTTTAAATACATCATACATTTCTTATAGCTTTAATGCATTAATTTTTTCTATCGTTAATTGGTGTGTAAGAAATCACCTTAACACTTACAGGTGTTAGCTAACAAAATACATTATTTCTCATGTTTGTGTGGTTTAGAATTTTTGGCCAGTGCTTTTCTGAGTGGTTATTCTGATCCAGGAATCCCTGGATGACAAGAACAAATTTATACACTGAACTGCTATCAAAGAGTTGGTAGTTTGGACTCTCCCAGGGGCTCCTTGGAAGAAAGGTCTGGCAATATACTTCCAAAAGGTCAAAATCAGGAAAACTCTATGTATCTCAGTTCTGCTCTGAAACAAATGGGATTGATGTGAGTTGGAATCTACAGCCACTGGTTTGGTTTATTTATTTATTTGGTTTTATACTGCTTCTACTGGCAGCAGCTAGGGAATTCATTTGGCTGCATTCCCCTGACCACTCCACTGGGGTGGAGGGTCCAAGAAGGCTCCCTCCCAATTAGTCAGTTCAGTGTTCCCCAATATGCCACCTTCTTTCTTTGCGCTGTCTTATTCTTCGTGGCATCTTGTTTCTCTCTCCCTTGCAAGATAGCCTAAATTTGCTTCCAAACAGAAGCTGGTTTTCTGAAACGGGAGAAATGAAATCTGCCAGTATTCTCAAGCCTGAGTTTAGAAGCTATAGAACAACACTTGTGCTGTGTTCTACTTACTGGTTAATGAATGTCACAATATATGTTCAGCGGAGAGAGTAGAATACAGGTATGGGGAAGGGAAAATTCTCAGTGGCCCTGTTGGCAGACTAACTTTTACTCAAAAATATGTGTTTCTATAATTTAATATGGAGCATTTTTGGTCCAGTGTTTAAGAGCTCAGCTGTTAACCAAAAAGTCAGCAGATGGAATTCACCAGTTGCACCTTGGAAACCCTGTGGGTTCTATTCTGTCCTATAGTGTTGCTATGAGTCAAAATTAACTTGATGGCAATTTTTTTTTTTTTCTTTAATATGTCAGGCAATGAACTAATCACTAGGCACTGGGGATAAACATTTGTTAAAAACTGTTTATAGTAGTTTAATATACCAGATAGACATAGTCCTTACTTCATTGAGCTAACTTGTCTAATAATGAAGACAGATATTAATTAAATAATCACTTTAAAATATGATTATAAATGCTATGTAAATAAGGAAAAACTCCAGGGAGTTCTGAGAGTATATAGCAGGGGGCATTATTTAATTTTAAGGAGTCAATGGGTAACGTCTGGGCTTATATACAAAAGGTGAATATGAGTAAGAAGATGAAGTAGAATGGGAATGGTAGAATTTCAGGTGGAGATAATATTGACAAAGACTGGCAGGAAAACACATTTAAGTGAGCAAGCTCTACTAGCTTGGAGCGACTAAGAGAAAGAGTAGTTTGAAATGAACTTCGAGAGTCAAGATGGAGCAACCAGTTCTCAACCTTGCTGTTTATCCTCATAGCAGTGAGCGCTTAGTGTTGGGGATTGATATGAGTGTATTTTTTAATTTCTCCCTGGCTGCTGGGTGGAGAATAAATGCATATGAGGGGAATATTTATTCAAATGGCTCTTTGGGTAATTCAGTCAAGAGGTGCTGGTAGCTTTGTTTGTTGTGGAGGATGGAGATGGATAGATGTTCACAGACGAGATGTATTTCATAAATAAAATAACGAGAATTTGGTCAATTACTGGGAGAGAGATATAGCAAGGCTATAACTTTCTTTAAATCTGGAATCCTCTTTTTCAGGTGTCTGACTTGGGAAGCTGAGAAAATTCTAGACATGTGGTGCTTTTGAGATTTCCAAATTGAAATATTAAGTAGACTCTGGGATATGTGAGATACAAAAAAAAGTGAATATTTTTACACTTTAAATTTGATTGATTTGAATAGTTTATTTTCATATATTTACTTCAGGATACATATATCTATGTATATATCTATTGTATCAATTATTTTTAACACCTTATATCTTTACATATCCCTGAGTACATTTACATTAAATTAGCCCAGCTCCTAAAAATGATATATAGTTTTAGCTCTTTCTCCTGGAATTAGGTCATGCATACTAAATTAATCTATTTCAATACAATACTTCCTCTTTTGAATTCTATTTTATAAGTTTTTTTCAGAGTCTGGAATTATTTTTTGTCAAGGTTCTTCCTATAGTAATAAAAGCGTAATTAAATGTTATGATCATACAATATTGAATCAATTTAATGGGTTGTGACTCAAAGAATACAAATACTCTATGGAATATTAGAGGTGAGCAAGGAAGAATTTCTTCTTTTTTCAAGGAATATCACTCTTAAATGGAATTTTGATTTCCATTTTACCTACCTGGAAGGATATCTGGCTTAGTACTATTTCTCCTTAAGCATTGCATTTCTCAGGTAACAATCTCTAACATATGCATATAAAGCTAGGATTTACTTTGATAATTAGCAGCAAGGACTTTATGCTTTGAAAGGGCAGATGCATTTTTGTTCCTCACATTAACTTCAAAAGCTAATAAAATCTTCCAAAGTATAGGGTGGAGCCCTGGTGGTTCAATGGTTAAGAGCTTGACTGCTAACCAAAAGGTCAGAAGCAGCTTCTTGGAACCCTATGGGCAGTTCTACTCTGTCCTGTAAGGTTGGTATGATTTGGAATTGACTCAAAGGCAACAGGTTTGTTTTTTGGTTTTGGTAGTATAGGTGACCATACTTCCCAAATTGTCAAAGACAGTCATGGTTAACTCTTGTTGTATCTACATAATGATTTCTAACTACTTTTTTATTCTCCAAATTATCCTTTTTTGGATGATAAATTATCTGGTCATAGTACTTAAGCATCATGAATTACACTTGTATGGTATCATTCCTGAATTTTTCAAAGTCCTTCTTAAAAAGACATGTTCCTGTGGATTATGCAATGGAGTGAGAATACTATATCTTTGTTGTTGTTGTTAGTGACATTGAGTTGGTTCCAACTCATAGCAACTCTGTGTACAACAGAAGGAAACACTGCCCGGTCCTATGCTGTCCTCACAATCGTTATACTTGAGCCCAATGTTGTAGCCACTGGGTAAATCCATCTTCTTGAAGGCCTTCCTCCTTTTCGCTGACCCACTATTTTAGCAAGCATGATGTCTTTTTCCAGGGACTGTTCCCTCCTGATAGCATGCCCAAAGTGCATGACACCAATGTCTTTAAGTGCTGTGCAATATTCTCACCTGGTTTTAATTGCTTGCTTCCTTAAACCTTACATTTTTGCCTCTTAAATTATTCTATTTTTTAATTACTGTCCCTTACTTCACATTTTTATTCCCCACTCTACTGCCACAGTCACATTTATCTTCAGATTATTTCCCTACCTTCTTACTATTTACTTTTTCCTCTCTGGACCTTCTCCAGTATTCATTTTTGAAATGTGGTGACCAGCAGTGCTTTCAGTATTCAAGGTACAGGTGCACTAGGGTTTTCTACAAGAATAGGATAACATGGGTTCTTTTTTGGGGGGAGATAGGGTTGCTTTCATGTTTGTTGGCTTCCAGAAGCTCTCTTGAGGGCGTTAAGTATTGTGTGGGTTCCTTTGTCCCCTGCAGCACATTGGCCTGATCCTTCAGGGTTGAAGTACCAGCTTCGCACATTGAAGCACATCGTATTGTCTTAAGGGTGCAACAAATACGATCAGCTACTGTGAAAAATTAACAGTGCCAACATGCTTTTTGCCATTGCCTGAATGCAAACAAATCTGACACCACTAGTGTGAATGAATGAAGGTGGTAGCCTTTCTCTCAAAGTCACTACCTTTCTCATAACAATAAGTGTTTTGAAAACTATGACATTTTGTACCCTCAAATATTGCAATCTTCTGAGGAAGTGTTAATTGAAAAAAATAAAGAAAAGGAAACACATTTCTGAAAACATTTAGTAAAATTCCATTTGGTTTCATTCATATAACTCAGATAAATCCCTCCATTGTTTCCTACAAAAACAAACAAGAAACCTGCTTTATATTAGTCATAGTTAGAATATGCTTTTTTATAAGCATTATGAGTTTAAGACAGAGATAAAAGTCATTTGTTTTCAGAAAAAAATCTTTTGTTTTCAGAAAAATCACTTGTTTTCAGAACTGATATGTCATTTTACTTCTTAGGCAGACATTGCTAAAGTTTGAAGGATCATTACATGCTTTTTTTTTTTTTTTTTTCCTTAATAATGGGAGATTTTAAAGGTCTTTATGAGGAGGTTCTATGTCAGCACTTTGCAGGCTGAAATTGCTAAGAGCTATCTGGAGTCATTTTCTCGCAAGAGATAGGGACAAAAATCTCATTCTGTGTCCTTAGTTACTAACTCAGTTTTCCATCCAACCTTAGGAAGTTATTTGTACAAGTAACTGAAAATAGAGACACTAGCATTTATCTCTGTTATAGCAGAACCTTCATAAACTAAGCAAACCTCTTCAAGAATGGCCGCTTTATATGCTAAGATACAGCTGGCATGGAAATTACATTTTAGAAAAATTCAGAGAAAAAATAAAACATGAATAAACAAAAATAAAGTATCCAGATTATACAGTGCACTATCCGCACACAGAAATGGATAAACCACAACTAGAAAAAAATGTTTAACAGTTATCTTTTGTTGTTATTGCTTCTAGAAAAGATGTTATACCCTATCTTTGCTTTACGTATGTTAAGCAAGATTGCAAGCTTGTGAGTGTGAGTAAAACCTCACCGAAGGACAGAGAGATAGTGTTACTGTACAGATCAGAGACTTGTAAATGGGGTGAAATTTAGAGAAAGCATCCATGGGTTAATGATGTAAATGGTTATTAATGGTTGATTTGCATAAGAAGTCCCTTGGGCTGTACTTAAAATGCAGTGATTAAGACTTACCCTGGAGCTGGTTAAAAGTTAAACAGTAAATTAAAAAAGAGATTTTGATTAAGGGTATACAGGATACAACCCAAGAACCTGACTTTTTATCACAATTCAGTAATTGAGTTTTATGTTCACCAGGGGCTGAAAACCACTACTTTAGAAAGTATATGATGCAGCTATTATTGCAGTAAAGAGAAGAAATAGTTAATAATAACAGCCAGCACTTTCTAAGTTTGTGCTATGTCCTAAGGAAATGCTAAGCACTCTTACAGAGCACTTAAATGCTCTGAAATTACTCAAGTATTAATTAACTTAATACTCACAGTAACATTGTAAGGTCTAATTAGGCATTATCTTTACACATGAAAGAAAAAATTTCACAAAAATTTTAAAATGAGGGAGGCAGGGCCAAGATGACTAATCAGAAGTTTCTGCTGAAACCTCTTGCAACAAACACCCCCCCCAAAAAGTGAATTGGTTACATATATGACAATATACGAACCTTGATCATCAAACGCAGAATTAAGGAATCCATCTGAGTAATGGAGGAACGAGAAACAGTGCATAAGCAGCGATGAGTTGCCGAGCCTATGCAGCACCTCAGCTCTGATTCCTTGGTGCCGTTCTTTGGCATGAATGCAGCGGGGCTGATGGTAGTTCCCTGAGACACGGCAGCTTTAGTTAAAGAAGGCAAGCAAAATGGGACACCCCTGATCCTGTGGCATGTCTGCAGTGGGGCTGGCCATGGCTTTTAGGGAGTAGCTGCTTCAATAAAAGAAGGCAAATGAAGTCCTGGCACCCCGACCCCCTGGTGTGACGGCCACAGGTTTGGTTGTAGACAAAACTGCTTCAGTGAAAGAAGACAAGCATGGGAAGCAGCCCTAAACCCCTGAGGAAATCTCTTTGGTGGGGACACAGCCAGCACACTCACAGGCTACACATGCCTTTAGAATCTCAGAGAAAACACACTCTAGACACAAGATAAGTGATTTTGTCTAATTTACCATGTGGATCTAATAGCTCCTTCTTCTGAAAGTACTCTCTCCTATCTATCTGATCCTTCCCCACTTTGCCCTAGCTGGCTTCATTAAAAATTGCATTCCCTGGGTCTAAGATAGAACCTCCTGCACCCTCTCTGAGCCACTCTCCTGGCCTAGGAGAAGGAGAAAATTAACAAACAGGGCAAAAATACTTTCCCAACTCCTCTAATCTAGAAGTTCAGAGCAGAAGCGGCTCCAGTCCAGGCATAAGCAATCCACAGACTTTGGCTTTCACCCCTCCGTGGATCCAGGTGGCTATTATACTGCAAGGGGAAATGTGTTAGAGGCTTGACTGTAATTGTTTCAGCTGTGCAGTGGAGAGGCAGGTTTTGGAGGTCTGATGCCACTCTGTCTATTAAATAGAACCCTCACCTACCCACAGCACTGACCTGAGGGCTGAAAGTTCCATCCATGCCACCTAGCCACCCACAAAAATGGTCTGAGAATAGTGGTGCCTACCAGTCTTTAAGGGTATAAGCATTGGGTGCTTAAGATACAGCTGCAGAGCCCACCCCAGAGTGTTCTAGAGAACACAGATACTCCTTCCTCACTGATACTTGGGGGAAAGCTGTCAGCTCCCTGCCTTCCTCAGAGTGTGAACACCTGTTGCTACCAGAAACCAGTGCATACAACCATTACCACTACTCCTCTAAGTTAGCAGATGAGAGCCTACACCACACACTAGGTGACCAACTATCAGGACATCTGAGCTGAATCTATACAAGAATAGTGAATAGACTCCTAGGCTCATATACCTGGTAACAGCTCTAGCTATCTGGTAACAGGACATTAGAGCTTCAAAGTCTCAAATAATCAAGTTAGCTCACTCCAGTAGCCTATTTGGGTATATTGAAACAAAACAAAGCAAGAAGCTAGGACACAGTGAGCAAATATAAAAATAAATTATTACAATAATTTATATATGGCTCAGAGGCAGTAGTCGATATTAAATCACATAAAGAAAAAGACCATGATTGCTAAAACAAACTCCCAAAACAGAGAATCGAGGACTCCCCTGGATGAAGATATAATCCTGGACTTGCCAGATGTAGAATGAAAAAGGCGAATATACAGAAAGCTTCAAGACATCAGGAACACCATCAGGAATGACATCAGGAATGAGATCAGGCAATACACAGAAAAAGCCAAGGAACACACAGACAAAACAGTTGAAGAAATTAAAAAGATAATTCAAGAAGGTAATGAAAAAGTTAATAAGCTGCAAGAATCCATAGAAAGCATTCAGAAATTCAAAAGATTAACAATAAAATTACCGAATTAGACAACTCAATAGAAAGTCAGAGGAGAAGAATTGAGGAACTGAAATGCAGAATTGGGGAGATGGAGGATAAGGCATTTGGCAACAACATATTTGAAGAAAAATCAGATAAAAGAATTTAAAAAAAATATGAAGAAACCCTAAGAATCATGTGGGACTCTATCAAGAACAACTTGAGAGTGATTGGAATACCAGAACAGGGAGGGATAACAGGAAATACAGAGAGAATTGTTGAAGATTTGTTGGCAGAAGATTTCCCTGACATTGTGGAAGACGAAAGGATATCTATCCAAGATGCTCATCGAACCCCATACAAGGTAGATCCGAAAAGAAAGTCACCAAGACGTATTATCATCAAACTTGCCAAAACCAAAGACAAAGAGAAAATTTTAAGAGCAGCCAGGATAAGGGAAAAGTTGCCTGTGAAGAAGAATCAATAAAAATAATTCTGGACTACTTGGCAGAAACCATGCAGGCAAGAAGGCAATGGAATGATATAGAGAGAGCACTGAAGGAGAAAACTTGCCAGCCAAGAATCATACATCTAGCAAAACTCTCTCTCAAATATGAAGAGGTGAAATTAAGACATTTACAGATAAACGCAGGATTAGGAAATTTGCAAAAACGAAACCAAAACTACAAAAATACTAAAGGGAATTTTCTGGTTAGAAAATCAATAATATCAGATATCAACACAACACTAGAACAAGGACATCAACTCAGACAGAGAAATCACAAAAATAAAACAAGATAAAAAAATGCTCAAAACAGGGAATTAATGACGTCATTATGTAAAAGATGACAATAATCAGTAAAGAGGGAATAAATAAAGTAGGCATAGATCTTCCTTGTAGAGAGGAAATCAAGGCAATATAGGGAGATACAAGTTAGGTTTATACTTAGAAAAATAGGGGTAAATATTAAGGTAACTGCAAAGAAGACAAAAAATCACACTTCAAAATAAATATCAAGATAAACATAAGGACAAAGCAAAAACAAATTAAACTACAGTGAAAAAGAGGAACATACAATTTACAAAGAAAAACTTCTCAACATTAAAAAGTAAGTGGAAAAATGAAACTGTCAACAAACAAAATAAGGCATCAAAATGACAGCACTGAACTCATACCTATCTATAATCATGCTGAATGTAAATGGACTAAATGCACCAATAAAGAGACAGAGTTGCAGAATGGGTAAAAAAAAAAAAAAGATCCAGCCATATGCTGCCTACAAGAGACACACATTAGACTTCGAGACACAAACAAACTAAAATGCAAAGGATGGAAAAAAATATATCGAGCAAACAACAATCAAAAAAGAGCTGGAGTGGCAATATTAATTTCTGACAAAGTAGGCTTTTCAGTTAAATACCACAAATTATGAGGAAGGACACTATATAATGATTAAAGGGACAATATACCAGAGGATATAACCATATTAAATATTTATGAACCCAATGACAGGGCTGCAAGGTACATAAAACAAACTCTATCAGCACTGGAAAGTGAGATAGACAGCTCCACAATTATAGCAGGAGACTTCAACACACCACTTTCGGTGCAGGACAGAACATCCAGAAAGAGATTCAGTAAAGACACGGAAGACCTAAATGCCACAATCAACCAATTTGACCTCATAGACGTATATAGAACACTCCACCCAACAGCTGCAAAGCATACTTTCTTTTCTACTGCACATGGAACATTCTCTAGAATAGACCACATACTAGGTCATAAAGCAAGCCTTAGTAGAATCCAAAACAATGAAACATTACAAAGCATCTTCTCTGACTATAAGGCCATAAAAGTAGAAATCCATAACAGAAAAAGTAGGGGAAAGAAATCAAATAGTTGGTAATTGAACAATGCCCTGCTCAAAAAAGACTGGGTTATAAAAGACAGTAAGGAGAGGCGGGGCCAAGATGGCTGACTAAGTAGAAGCTACCTCGGATCTCTCCTGCAACAAAGACTGAGAAAAACAAGTGAATTGATCACATACATGACAATCTACGAACCCCGACTATCAAACACAGATCCAAAGAGTTGACCTGAGTGGCAGAGACTCAGTCAGTGCAAGCAGGCTGCGCACTGACGTGGCTAACGAGAGAATGAGCAACCACGGTGAAGCAACAACTGTTTTCGGAGCCTGGAGCCAGCATCCCAGTCAGAAAACCTTGGCGCCAGGCTTTGGATTGGGAGTAGCAGAGCTGAGCATGGCATCCTGAGACTGCACAAACACAGGACACAGCCCTAGCCCCCAGAAGTGACCTTGGGGGAAGCCCAGCCAGTGCACACAGACAGCGCAGCAACGCGGCTGAGAAGAGGAGAAGTCACCGGGAGGCAGCAACTGGTTTTTGAGCCTGGAGCTAGGCGTCCCAGCCGGGGAACCTTGGCACTGGGCTTTGGACTGGGAGTGGAGGAACTGACCACGGTTTCTGAGACAGCACAAGCACAGGAAGTGGGCCTGACCCTCAGGGGCAATCTGGACCCAGCCAACACACACAGGCTATACGCGCCTCGGGAATCTCAGATATAACAGTCATCACCAAACAAGATAAGTAACTTTGTCTATATTCCTGGGTGCTACTCTCTCCTATCTATCTGATCCCTCCCCTCACCTTCCCATGCGGCTTCATGAACATTGGAACTTCCTGGGCCAGAGAGTGAAGTGCTCCGTGGGTTTTTTTTTTTTTTTTTTGTCTTTTCCTAACCCATTCTCCTGGCCTAAGAGAAGCAGCTACAAAAAACCCAGGGACCAAAAATCCTTCCCTGACTTCCCAAAATTGGACTAAAAATACAGAACCAGCTCCAGCCAAGCATATGAGATCCACAGTCTAGAGCTTTCATCCCTACAGGGAACAAGGTGGCTATTTTAATGCAAAGGCAATTCTGATAGGGATCTGACTGTAATTGTTTTAGCGGATTACTGGAAAGAAAAGTTTCCCATGTCTGATATCTCTACCTATTAAACAGAGCCCTCACTGACCCACAACAGGGAACTGAGGGCTGAAGCTCCACCCAAACCACCTACCTCCTGCCATAGGGGTCTGAGGATAGTGACACCTACCAATCTGTAGAGGTACAAGCATTGGGTGCCTAAGGTACAGCTGAAAAGCTCCTCCACCAAAGTGATTTAGGAATAGAGACACAACTACCTCACTGGCACTTGGGGGAAGACTGTCAGCATCCTGCCTCCCCTGGAGTGTGACCCCCTGCTGCTACTAGAATCTGGTGCACACAACTATCACCACTACTCCTCTAAATGAATAGGTGACAGTCTACACCACACACTTTGTAACACAAAATCAGATTCTACTGAAGAAAGGTGAATGGACTCTTAGGCTTATATATCTGGTAACAGCCCAAACTAGCTGGTATTAGGACATAAGTGATTCAAAGGCTAAAATAATCAAGACAGCACAATCTAGTAGCCCATCTACATATACTGAAAGAAAACAAAACAAGATAAGACTCAGTGAGCAAATATAAAATAAATCATTAAAATATCTTAGAGATGGCTTAGAGACAGCAGTTGATATCAAACCACATAAAGAAGCAGACCATGATTGCTTCTACAACTCCCCAAATTAAAGAATCAAAATCTTTCCCAAATGAAGATACAATCCTGGAATTGCCAGATACGGAATATAAAAAACTAATTTACAGAATGCTTCAAGACATCAGGGATGACCTCAGAAGTGAAAAAAGGCAATCTGCAGAAAAAGCCAAGGAACACACTGATAAAGCAGTTGAAGAACTCAAAAAGATTATTCAAGAGCATAGTGGAAAAATTAATAAGCTGCAAGAATCCATAGAGAGAAAGCATTCAGAAATCCAAAAGATTAACAGTAAAATTACAGAATTAGACAACGCAATAGGAAGTCAGAGGAGCAGAATCAAGCAACTGGAATGCAGAGCGGGGGAACTGGAGGATAAGGGACTTGACACCAATATAGCTGACAAAAAATCAGATAAAAGAATTTAAAAAAATGAAGAAACCCTAAGAATCATGTGGGACTCTATCAAGAAGAATAACTCGAGTGTGATTGGAGTTCCAGAACAGGGAGAGATGACAGAAAATACAAAGAGAATAGTTGAAGATCTGTTGGCAGAAAACTTCCCTGACATCATGAAAGACGAAAGGGTATCTATCCAACATGCTCATCGAACCCCATATAAGATTGATCCAATAAGAAAATCACCAAAACATATTATCATCAAACTTGCCAAAACCAAAGATAAAGAGAAAATTTTAAAAGCAGCCAGGGATAAAAGAAAGGTCTCCTACAAAGGAGAATCAATAAGTTCAGACTACTCAGCAGAAACCATGCAGTCAAGAAGGGAATGGGATGACATATATAGAGCACTGAAGGAGAAAAACTGCCAGCCAAGGATCATATATTCAGCAAAACTCTCTCTCAAATATGAAGGTGAAATTAAAACATTTACAGATAAACACAAGCTTAGAGAATTTGCAAAAACCAAACCAGTTTACAAGAAATACTAAAGAAAATTGGTCAGAAAATCAATAATATCAGAAACCAACACAACACAAGGTCACAGAAAAGAACATCCTGATATTAAATCAAATAGGCAAATCACAAAAACAAATTAAGATTAATTTTAAAAAGAAAAAAAAAATGCACAAAACAGGGAATCATTGAAGTCATTATGTAAAAGATCACAATAATCAAAAAGAGGTACTGAATACAGGAGGAATAGAACTGCCATATGGAGAGGAAAACAAGGCGATATAGGATGATACAAGTTAGGTTTTTACTTAGAAAAATAGGGGTAAATATTGAAGTAACCACAAAGAGGTCTAAAAATTCCATAACTCTAAATAAAAACCAAGAAAAACATAACGACTCAGCAAACATAAATTTAACTACTAAGAAAATGAGTAACACGCAATTTACAAAGAAAAATGTCTCAGCACAAAAAAGTAAGTGGAAAAATGAAATTGTCAACAACACACACAAAAAGGGATCAAAATGACAGCATTAAACACATACTTATCTATAATTACACTGAATGTAAATGGACTAAATGCACCATTAAAGAGACAGAGAGTCTCAGACTGGATAAAGAAACATGATCCGTCTATATGCTGCCTAAAAGGGACATACCTTAGACTTAGAGACACAAATAAACTAAAACTCAAAGGATGGAAAAAATATATCAAGCAAACAACAAACAAAAAAGAGCAGGAGTAGCAATATTAATTTCTGACAAAATAGACTTTAAAGTTAAATCCACCACAATGGATAAAGAAGGACACTACATAATGATTGCAGGGACAATTGATCAGGAAGATATAACCATATTAAATATTTATGCGCCCAATGACAGGGCTGCAAGATACATAAAACAAACTATAACAGAACTGAAAAGTGAGATAGACACCTCCACAATTATAGTAGGAGACTTCAACACACCACTTTCAGAGAAGGTTAGGACTTCCAGTAAGAAGATCAATAGAGACACGGAAGACTTAATTGCTACAATCAACCAACTTGACCTCATAGACTTATACAGAACACTCCACCCAACTGCTGCAAAGTATACTTTTTTTTTTCTAGTGTACATGGAACATTCTCTAGAAGAGATCATATATTATGTCATAAAACAAACCCTGCAGAACCCAAAACATCAACATATTACAAAGCATCTTCTCAGACCACAAGGCCATAAAAGTGGAAATCAATAACAGAAAAATTAGGGAAAAGAAATCAAATACTTGGAAACTGAACAATAATAATAAAAAAAAGAACCCTGCTCAAAAAAAGACTGGGTTATAGAATACATTAAGGAGGGAATAAAGCAACTCATAGAATGCTACAAGAATGAAAACACTCCCTATCAAAACCCCTGGGACACAGCAAAAGCAGTGCTCAGGGGCCAATTTATACCTATAAATGCACACATATATAAAGAAGAAAGAGCCAAAATCAGAGAATTGTCCCTACAACTTGAACAAATAGAAAGTGAGCAACAAAAGAATCCATTAGGCACCAGAAGAAAACAAAGAATAAAAATTAGAGCTGAACTAAATGAATCAGAGAACAGAAAAACAATTGAAAGAATTAACAAAGCCAAAAGCTGGTTCTTTAAAAAAAATAACAAAATTGATAAACCATTGGCCAGACTGACTAAAGAAATACAGGAAAGGAAACAAATAACCCGAATAAGAAACGAGATGGGCCATATCACCACAGACTCAACTGAAATTAAAAGAATCATATCAGATTATTATGAAAAATTGTACTCTAACAAATTTGCAAACCTAGAAGAAATGGATGAATTCCTAGAAAAGCACCACTTACCTAAACTAACACAATCAGAAGTAGAACAACTTTATAGACCCATAACAAAAAAAGAGATTGATAATGTAATCAAAAAACTCCCAACAAAAAAAAAAAGCCCTGGCCCGGACGTCTTCACTGCAGAGCTCTACCAAACTTCCAGGGAAGAGTTAACACCACCACTACTAAAAGTATTTCAAAGCACAGAAAATGGTGGAATACTACTTAACTCATTCTATGAAGGCACCATATCCCTGATACCAAAACCATGTAAAGACGCCACAAAAAAAGGAAATTACACACCTATATCCCTCATGAACATAGATGCAAAAATACTCAACAAAATTCTAGCCAACAGAATACAACAACATATCAAAAAAAATAATCCACCACGACCAAGTGGGATTTGTACCAGATATGCAAGGCTGGTTTAATATTAGAAAAACCATTAATGCAATCCACCATATAAATAAAAGACAAAAACCACATGATCTTATCAATTGATGCAGAAAAGGCATTTGACAAAGTCCAACACCCATTCATGATAAAAACTCTCAGCAAAATAGGAATTGAAGGAAAATTCCTCAACATAGTAAAGGGCATCTATACAAAGCCAACAGCCAACATCACTCTAAATGGAAAGAGCCTGAAAGCATTTCCCTTGAGAACGGGAACCAGACAAGGATGCCCTTTATCATCACTCTTATTCAACATTGTGCTAGAGGTCCTAGCCAGAGCAATTAGGCTAGACAAAGAAATAAAGGACATTTGGACTGGCAAGGAAGAAGTAAAATTATCTCTATTTGCAGATGACGTGATCTTATACTCAGAAAACCCTAAGAAATCCTTCAGAAAACTACTGAAACTAATAGAAGAGTTTGGCAGAGTCTCAGGTTATAAGATAAGCATACAAAAATCACTTGGATTCCTCTACATCAACAAAAAGAACATCGAAGAGGAAATCACCAAATCAATACCATTCACAGTAGCTCCCAAGAAGATAAAATACTTAGGAATAAATCTTACCAAAGAAGTAAAAGACCTATACAAAGAAAACTACAAAGTACTAGCGCAAGAAATGAAAAGGGACCTACATAAGTGGAAAAACACACCTTGCTCATGGATAGGAAGACTTAACATAGTAAAAATGTCTATTCTACCAAAAGCCATCTATGCATACAATGCACTTCTGATCCAAATTCCAATGACATTTTTTAATGTGGTGGAGAAACAAATCACCAACTTCATATGGAAGGGAAAAAAGCCCCGGATAAGTAAAGCATTACTAAAAAAGAAGAAGAATGTGGGAGGCCTCACTCTACCCGATTTTAAAACATATTTTACAGCCACAGTAGTCAAATAGCCTGGTACTGGTACAGCAACAGGCACATAGACCAATGGAACAGAATTGAGAACCCAGATATAAATCCATTCACTTATGAGCAGCTGATATTTAACAAAGGCCCAGTGTCAGTTAATTGGGGAAAAGATAGTCTTTTTAACAAATGGTGCTGTCATAACTGGATATCCGTTTGCAAAAAAATGAAACAGGACCCATACCTCACACCATGCACAAAAACTAACTCCAAGTGGATCAAAGACCTAAACATAAAGATTAAAACGATAAAGATCATGGAAGAAAAAATAGGGACAACGTTAGGAGCCTTAATATAAGGCATAAACAGAATACAAAACATTACTAAAAATGACGAAGAGAAACCAGATAACTGGGAGCTCCTAAAAATCAAACACCTATGCTCATCTAAAGACTTCACCAAAAGAGTGAAAAGACTACCTACAGATTGGGAAAAAATTTGCAGCTTTGACATCTCCGACCAGTACCTGATATCTAAAATCTATATGATTCTGTTAAAACTCAGCCACAAAAAGACAAACAACCCAATCAAGAAGTGGGCAAAGGATATGAACACGTGCTTCACTAAAGAAGATATTCAGGCAGCTAACAGATACATGAGAAAATGCTCTCGATCATTAGCCATTAGAGAAATGCAAATTAAAACCACGATGAGATTCCATCTCACTCCAACAAGGCTGGCATTAATCCAAAAAACACAAAATAATAAATGTTGGAGAGGCTGCGGAGAGATTGGAACTCTTATACACTGCTGGTGGGAATGTAAAATGGTACAACCACTTTGGAAATCTATCTGTCGTTTTCTTAAAAAGTTAGAAATAGAACTACCATACAACCCAGAAATCCCACTCCTCAGAATATACCCTAGAGAAATAAGAGCCTTTACACGAACAGCTATATGCACACCCATGTTTATTGCAGCACTGTTTACAATAGCAAAAAGCTGGAAGCAACCAAGGTGTCCATCAATGGATGAATGCTTAAATAAATTATGGTATATTCACACAATGGAATACTACGCATCGATAAAGAACAGTGACGAATCTGTGAAGCATTTCATAACATGGAGGAACCTGGAAGGCATTATGCTGAATGAAATGAGTCAGAGGCAAAAGGACAAATATTGGATAAGACCACTATTATAAGATCTTGAGAAATAGTATAAACTGAGAAGAACACATTCTTTTGTAGTTACGAGGGGGAGGAGGGAGAGTAAGAGAGGGTTATTTACTGATTAGTTAGTAGATAAGAACTACTTTAGGTGAAGGGAAGGACAACACTCAATATAAGGAAGGTCAGCTCAACTGGACTGGACCAAAAGCAAATAAATTTCCAGGATAAACTGAATGCTTCGAAGGTCAGCAGAGCAAGGGTGGGGATTTGGAGACTATGGCTTAAGGGGACTTCTAAGTCAATTGGCAAAATTAATTCTCTTATGAAAACATTCTGCAACCCACTTTGAAGTGTGGCGTCTGGGGTCTTAAATGCTAACAAGTGGCCATCTAAGATGCATCAATTGGTCTCAACCCACCTGCATCAAAGGAGAATGAAGAACACCAAGGTCACACGATAACTATGAACCCAAGAGACAGAAAGGGCCACATGAAGCAGAGACTTACATCATCCTGAGACCAGAAGAAAAAGATGGTGCCTGGCCACAACCGATGACTGCCCTGACAGGGAGCAAAACAGAGAACCCCTGAGGGAGCAGGAGATCAGTGGGATGCAGACCCCAAATGCTCATAAAAAGACCAGATTTAATGGTCTGACTGAGACTAGAAGAATCCCGGTGGTCATGGTCCCCAAACCTTCCGTTGGGCCAGAACAGGAACCATTCCTGAAGACAACTCATCAGACATGGAAGGGACTGGACAATGGGTTGGAGAGAGATGCTGATGAAGAGTGAGCTACTTGTATCAAGTGGACACTTGAGAATGTATTGGTATCTCCTGTCTGGAGGGGAGATAGAAGGGTAGAGAGGGTTAGAAACTGGCAAAACTGTCACAAAAGGAGAGACTGGAAGGAGGGAGTGGGCTGACTCATTAGGGGGAGAGCAAATGGGAGTATGTAGTAAGGTACATATAAGCTGATATGTAACAGACTGACTTGATTTGTAAACTTTCACTTAAAGCACAATAAAAATTATATATAAAAAAAGCTTATATAGGAACCTTGAAGGCAGTGAGTTTTGTTAACAAGGGAGAAACAACTCAGAAAATGAGGGTGAGAATGTAATCAATGTCACTGAATTATACATACAGAAACTGTTGAATTGGTGTATGTTTTGCTATGTATATTCTCAACATCAACAAAGTAAAAAGAAAAAAACAAATAAAAAAATAAAGGACATTAAGAACAGAATAAAGAAATTCACAGAATCTAATGAGAATGAAAACACTTCCTATCAGAACTTTTGGGACACAGAGAAAGCAGCGTTCAGAGATTAATTTATATCAATAAATACACACATACAAAAAGAAGAAAGGACAAAATGAAAGAACTATCACTATAATTTGTAAAAATAGAAAGAGAGAAACAAAAGAAACCCTCAGGTACCAGAAGAAAGCAAACAATAAAAATTAGAGGAGAATTAAAAGAATTAGAGAACAGAAAAACAAGTGAAAGCATTAAGAAGAACAAAAGCTAGTTCTTTGAAAATATTAACAAAACTGATAAACCATTGACCAGACTGACAAAAGAAAAACAGGAAAGGAAGCAAATAACCTAAAAGAGAAATGAGATGGGTGATAATACAACAGACCCAACTAAAATTAAAAGAATCATATCAGATTACTACGAAAAAATTGTACTCTAACGAATTTGAAAACCTAGAAGAAATGGATGAATTTCTAGAAAGACACTACCTACCTAAACTAATACAGAGATAGAACAACTAAATAAACCCATAACAAAAGAAGAGATTGAATGAGTATGCAAAAAACCCCTGACCAAAAAAAAAAAAAAGCCCTGGTCCTCATGGCTTCACTTTAGAGTTCTATCAAACTTTCAGAGAAGACTTAACACCATTACTACTAAAGGAATTTCAGAGCATAGAAAAGTACAGAATACTCCCAAACTCATTCTATGAAGCCAGCATATCCCTGATACCAAAATCTGATAAAGACATCACAAAAAAAGAAAATTACAGACCTGTATCTCTCATGAACTTAGATGAAAAAATCCTCAACAAAATTCTAGCCTATAGAATTCAACAATATATCAAAAAAAAAAAAAAAAAAATTCACCATGACCAATTGGGATTCATACCAGGTATGCAGGGATGGTTCAACATTAGAAAAACAATTAATGTAATTCATCATATAAATAAAACAAAAGTCAAGAACCATATGATCTTATTAATTGATACAGAAAAGGCATTTGACAAAGTTCAACACACATTCATGATAAAAACTGTCAGCAAAATAGGAATAGAAGGAAAATTCCTGAACATAATAAAGGGCATTTATACAAACCTAACAGCCAACATCATCCTAATTGAAGAGAGTCTGAAAGCATTACCCTTGAGATCGGGAAGCAGACAAGGAAACCCTTTTTCACCTTTCTCATTCAACATTGTGCTGGAGGTCCTAGCCAGAGGAATTAGGCAAGATAAAGAAATAAAGGGCATCCAGATTGGCAAAGAAGTAAAATGTCTCTATTTGCAGATGACATGACCTTACATACAGAAAACCCTAAAGAATGCTCAAGGAAGTTACTGCAACTAATAGAAGAGTTCAGCAGATTATCAGAATATAAGAAAAACATACAAAAATCTGTTGGAATTCTCTACACCAACAAAAAAGAACATTAAAGAGGAAATTACCAAATCAATACCATTTACAATAGCCCCCAAGAAGATAAAATACTTAGAATTAAATCTTACCAGAGACGTAAAAGACCTATGCAAAGAAAACTACAAGACACTACTGCAAGAAACCAAAAGAGACCTATATAAGTGGAAAAAACATACCTTGCTCATGGATAGGAAGAGTTAACATTGTAAAAATATCTATTCTACCAAAAGCCATCTATAGATACAATGCAATTCTGGATCCAAATTCCAATGACATTTTTTAATGAGATGGAGAAACAAAACACCAACTTCATATGGAAGGGAAAGAGGCCCCGGATAAGTAAAGATTACTGAAAAAGAAGAACCAAGTGGGAGGTCTCACTCTACCTGATTTTAAGAAGCTATTATACCACCAGAGCAGTCAAAAGAGCCTGGCACTGGTACAACAACAGATACATAGACCAATGGAACAGAATTGAGAATCCAGACATAAATTCATCCACATATGAGCAGCTAATATTTGACAAAGGCCCAAAGTCAGGTAAATGGGGGAAAAGACAGTCTCTTTAACAAATGGTGCCGGCGTAACTGGATATCCAACTGCAAAAAAATGAAACAAGACTAGTACATCACGCCATGCACAAAAACTAACTCAAAGTGGATCAAAGACCTAAACATAAAATCTAAAATGGTAAAGTTCATGGAAGAAAAAAAAGGGACAATGCTAGGAGCCCAAATACATGGCATAAACAGTATACAAAACACTACTAAAAATTCAGAAAAGAAACCAGATAACTGGGAGCTCCTAAAACTCAAACACCTATGCTCATCCAAAAACTTCACCAAAAGAGTAAAACGATTCTCTACAGACTGAGAGTTTTTACCTAAGACATTTCTGATCAGTGTCTGATCTCTAAAATCTACATGATACTGCAAAAACTCAACTATAAAAATACAAGTAACCCAATTAAAAAATGGGCAAAGGATATGAACAGGCACATCACTAAAGAAGACATTCAGGTAGCTAACAGATACATGAGGAAATGTTCATGATCATCAGCCATTAGAGAAATGCAAATCAAAACTACAATGAGATTCCATCTCACCCCAACAAGGCTGGCATTAATCCAAAAAACACAAGATAATAAATGTTGGAGAGGCTGTGGAGAGAATGGAACACTTACACACTGCTGGTGGGAATGTAAAATTGTACAACCACTTTGGAAATTGATTCAGAGCTTCCTTAAAAAACTAGAAATAGAACTAACATAGCCAGCAATTCCACTCCTTGTAATACATCCTAGAGAAATACGAGCCTTTACAAAAACAGATATATGCACACCCATGTTCACTGCAGCATTACATTAGCAAAGATATGGAAGCAACCAAGGTGTCCATGAATGGAGGAATGGATAAATAAATTATGGTATATTCACACAATGGAATACTATGCATTAATAACAAATAATGAAGAATCCATGAAACATTTCATAACATGGAGGAATGTGGAAGGCATTATGCTGAGTAAAATTAGTCAGTTGCAAAAAGGCAAATATTTTATAAGACCACTTTTATAAGAACTGGAGAAATAGTTTCTACAGAAAAGAAAATATTTTTGATGGTTACAAGATGGGGAAGAGAGAGAGGGAAGAAGAAGAGTTTTCACTAATTAAATAGCAGATGAGTTTTATTTTAGGTGAAAGGAAAGACAACACACAATACAGACGAGGTCAACACAACTGAAATAAAACCAAAAGCAAAGAAGTTTCCTGAATAAACTGAACACTTCGAAGGCCAGCATAACAGGGGCAGAAGTTTGGGGACCATGGTTTCAGGGGACATCTAAGTTAACTGGCATAATAAAATCTATTAAGAAAACACTCTGCATCCCAATTTGGAGAGTGGCGTCTGGGGTCTTAAACTCTAGCAAGTGGCTATCTAAGATGCATCAGTTGGTCTCAATCCACCTGGAGAGAGGGAGAACGAAGAACACTAAAGACATAAGGTAATTATGAGCCCAAGAGATGGAAAGGGCCACATAAACCAGAAACTGCATCAACCTGAGACCAGAAGAACTAGATGGTGCCCGGCCACAACCGATGACTGTCCTGACAGGGAGCATAACAGAGAACCCCTGAGGGAGCAGGAGAGCCGTGGGATGCAGACCCCAAATTCTCGTGAAAAGACCAGACTTAATGGTCAGACTGAGACTAGAGGGATCCTGGAGGTTTGGTGCCCAGACCTTCTGTTAGCCCAAGACAGGAACCATTCCCAAAGACAACTCTTCAGACAGGGAATGGACTGGACTATGGGATAGAAAATGATAATGGTGAAGAGCAAGCTTCTTGGATCAAGTAGACACATGAGACTATGTTGACATCTCCTATCTGGAAGGGAGATGAGAGGGTAGAGGGGGCCAGAACCTGGTTGAATGGACACAAAAAAGGAGAGAGGAGGGAAGGAGTGTGCTGTCTCATTAGGGGGAGAGCAATTAGGAGTATATAGCAAGGTGTATATAAATTTTTGTATGAGAGACTGTTTTGATTTGTAAACTTTCACTTAACTCACAATAAAAATTAATAAAAAAAATGCTACAACAAAGAGGGAAAAAGGAAGCATATGTGTCAAAACTTTGATAATTACTTAGTGTAGGTTTTTGTTTTATGGAATTTATTCTACTATTCTTTCCACATTTGTTTGAAAAATTTCATGGTAAACTTTACATGGAAGTAAAATACTCATAGTTATTACCGCATGATCATCTGTCTTTAAAGTTTTAAAGAGCAAAGATTTCCCTTTGATAACTTGGGTTTGTCTGACCCAACTCATGTTCTCTTCTATTGTCTCATATGCATGAGTATGTTGGATGGTGAATGAGAAAGACAGAAGAAGAATTGATGCATTCAAATTGTATTGTTGGAAAATAATATTGAACATACAACCGGCTGCCAGAAGAATGAACAAATTAGTCTTAGAAGAAATACAACTAGAATGTTCTTTAGAAATGAATATGGTGAGAGCTTGACCTGCTTACTTTGGACACGTCATCAGGAAAGACCAATTGCTAGAAAAGGACATCATGTTTGGTAAAGCAGAGGGCCAAGAAAATTGAGGGAAACCCTCAAAGAGTCACAACAATGGACTCAAACATAGCAATGATCATGAATATGGCAGGGGACCAAGCAATGTTTTGTTCTGTTGTACTTAAGGTAACCATGACTTGGAGCCACCTTTATGACAATTAACAATAAAATCATGTGATAATAACAAGTTCAAAAAAAAAAAAAAAAAGAAATCAAATGGTGTATTGCACTGTGAAAATCTGCTGCAAAAGACCTCTAGAAAGTGTTAAAAATTAAAGATGTGCCTGACCCAAGGCACAGTGTTTTCAATCGCCTCATGCGCCTGTGAAAACTGGAAGACCAAAGAAGAATTGATGCATTTGAATTAGGTGTTGATGAAGAATACTGAATATACCAGGGACTGCTGGAAGAGCGGAGGTCTGGTGATGCAATGAGTAAGCATCTGGCTGCTACCAAAATGTCAGCAGTTTGAAACCACCAGCCGCTCCTTGGAAACCCTATAGGGCAGCTCTACTCTGTCCTGTATAGGTTCACTGTGAGTCAGAATCCACTTGATGGCAATGTGTTTTAGCCAGAAGAACAAACAAATCTTTCTTAGAAGTACAGCCAGAATACTCCTTAGAAGCAAGGAAAGTATGGGCATGTTTTCAGGAAGTACCAGTCCCCGGAGAAGGACATCATGCTTAGGAAAGTAGAGGGTCAGCAAAAAAGAGGAAGGCCCTCAATGAGATGGATTGATACAGTGGCTGCAATGATGGGTTCAAACATAGCAAGGATAGAGAGGATGGTGCAGGATGTGGCAGGGTTTCATTCTGCTGTACATGGGGTTGCTCCCTGAGTCAGAATTGACTCAATGGCACCTGACAACAGCAACAATCGTGTAACTCCAGGTGCTAGCAGTCCCAGCCTGAAATGGCTGTGCCCAGTGATAAGGGGTCCCTGTTAACTGAACTTTCATTACCTGAGTTGGAAGTAAACATCATTAAAACAAGAAAATATTTAAAAAAAAATTTTTTTTGAATGACTTGCACAAGGTCAAAAAATTATTAAATGGCAGAGAAAGCATTGAATCCTAGTAAACTGACTCCAGAGCTCTTTCTGTCAATGTTCTAGAAGTTACCTAGAAGTAAATTAAGATAGAAATGTTTCAAGAGGAGACACAAAGACATTGGATAATGTCTTGGGGGAATGTTCACAATTTCTAGTCCGTAGTTTTGAATGAAGAGAAATTGATTTGTATTAGCAGTGGCCATAGGCCATTTGATACATGTTGTAAACATGAACACAGCATAAAATTAATACATATAATTGATATAGATGAATGAGGAAATAGCCATATCTGGAAGAAAACAAATTCAAGAAACAAGAATACCTATTTTTAAAAGTCTGCTTTGCTTGAATTATAGTGACCTTATAGGACAGAATAGAATTGCCCCACAAAGTCTCCAAAGAGTGAATGGTATGTTCAAACTGCCAAACTTTTGGTTAGTAGCTGAGCTCTTAACATTGTGCCACCAGGGCTCTGATATATAGGAAAAACACTAAAATGTATTCACATTTGTACTAATGTGAATACATTTTAGTGTTTTTCCTGATGGTTATACTATAAAAGGGAGATGATGGTGGCCTTTAGAAAAATAGCAAATCATATATTTTCATTGTTTTTCTGAGAAACATTCAAGTAGAAGAAAAGCTTTTGCATAGTAACAGGATAAATATGTACATGTATGTACATATGCACACACACACATATATGTATATATATATAAGTGTGTGTGTGTGTGTGTGCGCGTGTGTATATATATATACACCAAACCCGTTGCGGTCAAATCCATTCTGACTCATAGCCACCCTATAGGACAGAGTAGAACCGCCCCGTAGGGTTTCCAAGGAGTGCCTGGTGGATTCAAACTGTCACCTTTTGGGTTTGCAGTGGTAGCACTTAACAATTACCCTGCCAGGGTTTATATATATATATATATATATATATACACACACACACACACACACATATATATGAAGCAGGTCAGTGTTGTGATTTATCTGAACTAAAGAAAGATGTTTGACCAATGAACATCTTAGAGAACATAACGTGATAGAAATTATAGACAATTGAGAGAAATTTCTGAGGTTTTTTTTTATTATTATTATAAATGTATGTTTTGTTTACCAGTTGCTGCGGAGTGGATTCTGACTCGTGGTGATCCCATGTGTTGCAAAGTCAAATCGCACTCCATTGGGTTTTCAAGGCTGTGAGCTTTCAGAAGCAACTGTCAGGCGTCTCTGGGTGGGTTCAAACTGCCAACTTTCTGTTAGTAGTTAAGCACTTAAAAGTTTCTGCCAATTAGTAAGATATTAATAGTAGAAATTTTGGATGAATCATACAAATATTAAACAAAAAAAGAGAGAACACATCTTACAATTCCACCATATGGAAGACTGCTTAGTATTGCTGTATGTTGCTTATCAGTATTAATCATGTATGTTAGCTAAATAGCCCCAGAAAGATTAGGAAACCAGCTTCCTCTTTCCAATATATGGTAATGTCTTTTTCTTCAAGGAAACTTTCACAATAAGCATCTGTCATCTTCTTTTCATCCAGTATTTTTTAATCGGCAAAGATCAAAGATCATTTTACTTTCAATTTTGTTGAATTAATGGAGCCCTAGTTGCACAGGGACACAGGGAAACCCTGGTGGCGTAGTGGTTAAGTACTATGGCTGCTAACCAAGAGGTCAGCAGTTCAAATCCGTCAGGTGCTCCTTGGGAACTCTATGGGGCAGTTCTACTCTGCCCTATAGGGTCACTATAAGTCGGAATCGACTTGACGGCAGTGGGTTTTGGGTTTGGTGGCCCGGTGGTTAAAGCGTTCAACTGCTAACTGAAAGGTCGAACAGTGGGATATTATCTAATACAGTGCCAGAAGATGAGTCCTTCAGCTTGGAAGGCACTCAAGAAGACAACTGGAGAAGAGCTTATTCCTCAAAGTCCAGTCGACCTTAAAGATACGGACAGAGTGAGGCTTTCGAGACCTGCATTTCCTGATGTGACTTGACTAAAAATGAGAAGAAATAGCTACAAACATGCATTAATGATAGGAATGTAGAAAGTATGAATTATGAATGTAGGAAAATTGGAAGTCCTGAAAAATGAAACAGAATTCATAAAGATCAATATCCTAGGCTTTAGTAAGTTGAAATGGACTGGTATTGGCCATTTTGAATTGGACAATCATATATTCTACTATACAAGGAAGAACAAATTAAAAAGGAATAGAGTCACGTTCAACATCAAAAATAACATTTCAAGATCTATCCTGAAGTACAATTCTGTGAGTGATAGAATAATATCCGTGTGTCTAAAAGAAAGGCCAGTTAATATGAAGAAATTGAAGATTTTTAACAATTTTGCAGGCTGAAAATTGATCAAACATGCAATCAAGATGAATCAATAATATTGGTGATTGGAATGGATTGGAAAGTTGGAAACATTGGTGATGGAAATGATGCCAGAGACCGTATGACAGAATTTTGCAAGATCAAAAACCTGTTTGTTGGAAATACCTTTTGCAACAATGTGAATGGCAACTATACATGTGGATCTAGCCAGATAGAATACACAGGTAACAAAATGAATACGTCTGTGGAAGGAGACAGTGTTCATCAGTGAGAACAAGGGCAGGGGCTAATTACTGGACAGAGCATTAATTGCTTATAAGCAAGTTCGGTTCGAGCTGAAAAAATTAAAACAAGTCCATGAGAGCAAAAGAATGTCTTAAATTTAGAGACCATCTCAAGAATAGATCTGGTACATTGAACACTAATGACTAAAGACGAGACCAGTTGTGGATTGACTTCAGAACATCATACATGAAGAAAGCAAAAGGTCGTTTAAAAGACAGGAAAGAAAGAAAAGACCAAAACGGTTGTCAGAAAAGACTCTGAAACATGCTTTTGAACATAGAGGAACTAAAGTTAATGAAAGAAATAATGAAAATAAACGAGCTGAACAGAAGATTTTAAAGATTTTAAAGCTTGAGAAGACAAAGTAAAATATTATAATGAAATATGAAATAACCAGAGTTAGAAAACGAAAAGAAAAAAATGCCCTTAGTATTTCCCAAGCTGAAAGTACTGGAGAAAAAATTCAAACCACAACTTGCAACATTGAAAGATTCCATAGGCAGAGTATTGAATGATGCAGGAAGCATCAAAAGAAGATGGAAGGAATATAGAGTCAGTGCACCAAAAAGAATTGATCGGTGTTCAACCATTTCAGGAGGTAGCATAAGATCAAGAATTGATGGTATTGAAAGAATAAGTCCAAGCTTCACTGAAGCTTCATGGAATACCAACTGAGATATTTCACCAAACAGATGTAGTGCTAGAGATGCTCATTGGTTTATATCAAGAAATTTGGAAGACAGCTTCCTGGTCAACTGACTGGAAGAGATCCATATTTTTACCCATGCCAAAGAAAGGTGATCTGACAGACTGAAAAATTATCAAACAATATCATTAATATCACATGCAAGTTAAAATTTGTCAAAGATCATTCAAAACAAATTGCAGCAACAGATTGATAGGGAACTGCCAGAAATTAAATCCAGATTCAGAAGAAGATGTGGAATGACAGATATCATTGCTGATGTCAGATGGATTTGGCTGAAAACAGAACACCAGATGTTTACCTGTGTTTTATTGACTATGCAAGACATCTGTGTGGATCATAACAAATTATGGATAACTTTGCAAAGAATAGAAGTTCCAGAACATTTAATCGTGCTCATGCGAAACCTCTACATAGACCAAAAGGCAGTCGTTTGAACAGAAGAAGGGCATATTGCATGGTTTAAAGTCAGGAAAGGTGTGCATCAGGGTTGTAGTCTTTCACCATACTTATTCAATCTGTACGCTGAGCAAATAATCCAAGAAGCTGAACTATATGAAAAAGAAGAGGACATCAGGGTTGGAGAAAGACTCATTAACAACCTGCATTATGCAAATGACACAACCAAGCTTGCTGAAAGTGAAGAGGATGTGAAACACTTACTGATGAAGATCAGACTATAGTCTTCAGTATCAATTGAACCTCAACATTAAAAAAAAATCCTCATAACTAGACCAATAAGCAACATTATGATAAGTGAAGGAAAAATTGAAGTGGTCAAGGATTTCATTTTACTTGGATCCTCAATCAATGCCCATGGAAGCAGCAGTCAAGAAATAAATGACATATTGCATTGGGCAAATCTCTTGCAAAAGATCTTTTTAAAGTGTTAAAAAGCAAAGATATCACTCTGAGGACTAAGGTGAGCCCGGCTCAATCCATGGAATTTTCAATTGCCCCATATGCGTGCAAATGTTGGAAAATGAATAAGGAAGACAAAAGAAGATTTGATACATTTGAGTTACAGTTTTGGAGGAGAAGGCTGAATATAACATGGACTAACAGAAGAACAAACAAACCTGTCTTGGAAGGAGTACAGCCAGCATGCTCCTTAGAAGCAAGGATGGCGAGACTTCAACTTCAGTACTTTGGACATGTTATCAGGAGGGACCAGCTCCTGGAGAAGGACATCATGCTTGGGAAAGTAGAGGGTCAGCAGCAAAAGAAAGGAAAACCATCAAGATGATAGATTGACATAGTGGCTGCAACAATGGGCTCAAACATATCAAGGCTTGTGAGGAGGGCACAGCTTCTAGCAGTGTTTCATCCTGTTTTACACAGGGTTGCTGTGAGGGAGAACTGAATTGATTCCACCTCACAACAGTGATATAGTTTTACTAAACATTATTTTATATTTTGTATATTAATCTTGTCTATTTTATATACTGTAATTATTTATCTTAATATGTTAAATTTTGCCAGTTTTTAAAAAATATTTTCATGTTTGACATGAAAATATTTCAAAAAATTATCTAATCAATTTTATACCATTTTTTTTCTTAATATAATTAAAATGAGATTCCTTACGCTTTGATCAGATATTCCCTAATATTTATCTATTGCATTCAAGTTTTGGTTTTTTATATTTAACCCTTTAATTCATATAGAATTTATTTTTCTTTGCCAATGAGGCAAGAGAGCAAATTATTATTTCCTACATACAAAATGTACCAGCTGTAGTTGTATGCACTTCACCAGAAATCCAAAGATTTGTCATAGCATCTTCAACATGTAACCAAATTCTAAATATATTCTATCTTTGTTCCTGGGCCGTCTGTAGTATTTCATTTTTGATTCATGAATTTTACTGTCTCTCCTTGCAGCATACCAGAGGTTTAATTATTGAAGCTTTATCATGTATTTTATAATAAATTATTTAGCCATATAATAATTTTTTTGTGGTTATGGCTGTGGCCCTGTTACTCTCCTTCAACTCTAATGTTGTAGCTTTTTGTTATATAGCTCCATGACCTAGGAGTAGAAGCTATATATTTTTCACATTCCTTTTTTTTTATTTTACTGTGTTTGTATAGTTTAGAGAAGCATAATTAGAGGAGTTGTTGCATGATTTAAAGGAGCCTTGGTAGTGTGGTGGTTAAAGTGCTCATCTGCTAACCAAAAGGTCAGTGGTTGAAACCTGAGCAGTCACTCCATAGGAGAAAGATATGGCAATCTGCTTTCCTAAAGATTTATAGTCTTGGAAACTCTATGGGACACTTCTACTCTGTCCTGTAGGGTCACTGTGGGTCAGAATTGACTTGACGTCAGTGGGTTTGGTTTGATTTAGTTTAGTATGTGTCAGGGTAGCTTAGGTTATGCCTAAATAACTATAACAACAAATTAAAATCCAGTGATGTCCATCAAGAAAGGTTTAGTTTTCAATCGCACCCCACGTCCTTTTCGGGTTAGCAGGGGAGGTAGTGAGTGGGAAGAGCTTTTCTCATAGTGTCACTTAGGGTCTGGCTTGCTAACAACCGCATCTTGACATACGCCCCCACGGTAGCCAAAGCAGTTACAGGGGGCATAGTGAATTTCTTAACCCACTGCTGTCAAGTCGATTCCGACTTATAGTGACCCTAGAGGACAGAGTAGAACTGCCCCATAGGATTTCCAAGGAGAAGCTGGTAGATTCAATCTGCTGACCTTTTGGTTAGCAGCCCTATCTCTTAGCCACAACACCACCAGGGCTTCAGTGAATTTCTTACTGGCGCTTAAATCTTTTATCCTGGAGGGATATACATGGCTTTGCTGATGTTTAATATGAAATGAATCACACGAGCATTCCTAACTTCAGAGAGGCAGGGCAGTATAATCCTACTACATGCCAGGAAGGGGGCAAATAAACTACTTGGTGCAAAGTCTGACTTGATCACCAAACATTCAGTTCATTCTCCTTCAAATGTAATACATATCCAATCATAACCAGAAAGAAACGATACTACTGATTTTTGTAGTTGATTTTACATTCAAAATTACACTAAAATTAATTTGATATTGAGACTGCTGAAATCACTTATTGTGCTAACTTCATATTGTGTGTTTTTTTTTACATAAATATGCATATGGGGTGCCAAATAATGATAGTATATATATATATATATATATATATATATATATATATCTTCCTCTTCTTATCTTTATATGTGTAATTTATTTACTTATTTTTTTTTTAGGTGTCATGTCCCTGATATTTAAAGCAAAGGCTTGTGAAGTATATTCATCAAGGATAAAAGTTGCTGCAGATATTTAAAAATTCTGCAAGTACTAAAATATTTTCCTTTGATTCTTAGTTTGCTCTTTGCAAAAATCATAATTGAGGTTTAATGTTATCAAATATTAATTCTGCCTCTATTGATTGAAAAAATTCATATATATATATATATATATATACCATTTTCTATTAGTTCAATACAATGCATTGTTTTTAGTTTTTGGGTAGCTAAATGATTAAGCACAGGGCTACTAACTGAAATGTCTTGTTCAATTCTCTCAGAGGTGCCTTGGAAGAAAGGCCTGGTATTCTGCTTCCAAAAGGCCATAGCCATAGAAAACCTACGGAGCACAGTTCTGTTCTGATGCACATGGAGTCACTGCGTAGCAATCTACTCAACAGTACCCGGTATATGATATAGTATATTATTTGAATAAGTCAGCTAGCTTCTATTTTATTTTGGATTTTCACATCCAGTTCTAAATGAGGTAAGTTATTTTACCATCTCTTTTTCTAGGTTTATAATCTAGTTGTATTTCATTTTAAAATTAAATAAGAAGCTTTCTTATCGATAACAACAACAACACATTATCGATACTTTCTATAAAGTTATATAAGAGAAAAATTATTCCTTAAAATTTCGAAAGAGTTCAACAACAAAAATATCTGATACATTTTTCTTTTATTTTTTTTTTGGAAGGGAGCTACAATTTACATTATTTAATATTTAATGATATACCCATATTTTCTGTTTCTTAATGGTTCATTTTGTTATAGTACACCTTTGCAGATATGTCATGCTTTGTATCTGTTAATTATATTATTTAAATATCATTCCTATCTAAAGCAACCTCCCTTTTTATGTTTTGTACTTTGTTTATTTTTAACTTTATTATTATTTTCATGTATAATACGTGAGAGAGAATATTAATAATATTTCCAAATGACCACATTTAGGCTTATGTTTACTTATTATTATTGTTCTTTATTTCAGTGATACCTGTCTTTATATTTATTATTCTCACATTTTTGTTTGAGAATACTCTCTTGCTCCCCCCACCCCAGCCATCATGTTCTAATTTGCAATACTGGCCGGTGCAAATAGTTAAGTGCTTTAATACTAGGCAAAAGGTTGGCAGTTCAAACCCACCTAGATATACCTCTGAAGACAGACCTGGCAATCCGTTTCCAAAAAGTCACAGCCTTGAAAACCCTGTGGAGAATTTGTACTCTGCACACATGGTGTCCACATGAGTTGGAATCAACTGGATGGCAACTAACAACAACAGCTTAAATTGAGTACTTGATCTGCTTTTTATTTTTCTGTTTTATAAAAGATGTACTTAAAGCCCTAAAAATTTTTGATAAACACAATAGAATTTTCATTGAGTTCTAAATATTATATAATTTCCACAATGATTTGTTTTTTAAACTAAGCATTGTGATTAGTAGACTTACAGAATTTGTTCATATTATTTTGACATTGTTTTTTTAAATTTATATTGAATTGTGGTCGATATTCAATATATTCAATTATAGTAAATATTCTCCAAAGATATTGAATAGTTTGAATTAATTCAAGCTCTATTTTATAAACATAATTGTTGTAAATGAGCCAGGCGATGGTGAATTCTCTGTTAGGTGTATAGTCTTAGAAAAAGATAACTGGTAAACATATATAACTAATAATATATTTAAAATTGGAAATGCATATACCCATTTTTAGGTAATCATTTTTTCTGCATAATCAATCATTTATTCAAAGGTGATTGTCATGGCCTCTTAAAATATATTCAATAATATACTAATTTATTTTGACACCTGTTATTTGCTGTTTTATAAGTTTTAAAAATATATAGTCCTGGTTCTTTTTTATTTTAGGAGTATAAAACTTTCCATTTTTTAAGAATTTCTATTTTACCAGGTATTAAATATGCTATGCTAACTGTTTTATTGTTGTTTTTGTTTATAGCCTTATTTAGTTGGTATATTTTTCATTATTTTATTTTCAACCAGCTTACTCATTGTTTTCTGGTAGAGAACATTTTGTGTTCTCAAATAACCATATTCTACTGGTGATTGCTTCCTTATGGTGCCATTTAACTTATCTCTTTATTTGTGTTTTGATCTAGAATGTTGATTAAAGTTGAGTTCATTTTTCTCTTTAGGAAGGATGTCTCATAGTTGCCTGCTATTGCATATTATGACAGGGATCTGGTATCTAATTCTTACATTTTAGTGAAGCTAACATTAGTATAATTCAGATTGTGCCCCCTCTTCAACTGGAGAAATATATTTCTGTTCTTGTTTTAGTGCTTCCTCCAAGAGTACTTTTAGAATGATTTTCCTGTGGTAACACTTCTGAACCCATGACTGACAAAAGAATATCTGTATAGCACACACACATATAAATCACAATTTGTCAGGATATAAAGATCTGTATTCAAATTCCATTTCCTTTACACTTTGAAGACATCATTTTTATTTTAGATTCATGTTTGCTGGGTTGGACTGTAATATTATTCTTAATTTTTGTTTCTTGTGGTGCTCTATATTTTCTCTCTGAAAGGTTTTAGAATCATTTCTCTGTCAATTTCTTAAATTTTGCTGTAATGTGTCTTGATACGCACTTTCATTTTCTATCCAGTTTGGCCCTCATTAAGCTGTTTTAACCTTATGTCTTCATCGTTCTTTGATTCTGGAAATGTAGTTTCATTTTTTTCTCCAGGTGTTTCCTCTCCTCATTTTTTTCCCTTTTCTTGTTAAAGTTCTATTATTTGGATAACAATTTTTCTACTTCTATTTTTATGACTCTTAGTTCTTTTACATTTTTGGTCTTTTTATCCTAACTTGGTTTTTTTTGGAAGAGTTACTCAAATCTTCATTTAGATAACTATTTTAAGGTTCTATTTGGCTCTATTCAACCTATATAGCCTCCCTCTCCCAATTTTGGCATTTATTTTAATTATTTTATGAGATAAATGTCCTCCTTTTCCTCTTGGAGGGACCTATTTATCTATCTATCTATCTTCTATTTCCATGAGATCTATGTCTCTATGTTCTAATTGCTTCAATGCAAATATAGTGTAATGCTTTCAGCTTACTTTTATAGTGGCCACATGCCATCTCAACTGTATAGTACTTTTCGGCCCATGAGCTCATTTTCTCTGGTGGTGTTAACTACCTTATCCCTAATAGGGTGCTGGAGTAGAGCTGGATCCCAGGTCCCAGTTTTGTGCTTCTTGGTAGTGTCAAGAAGATGAGAGATCTTGATCTCTGGGTAGATCATTCTAAGTATCATAGATTAACTGTGGACTCTCCAAGTTTGCTACCATTCCTCAACATCTTTAATAAGAAAATCTCATTTAAACCTTTTGAAATAAGTAGCTCTGGGGAAAAAAAAATGATGTCTTTATATTATAATCCCCAAAATTTGAATATTTGAAAGAAGAGAAACTAATGGCCATTTGATTGCTCATACTTGTTTTTACACACTCATTTCCCCAGGAAAGCCTTAGCCCTGTTTTCGTATTATAAAATTTATTCCCTGTAGTGTGAGTTATTGATTATAAAATATATCCCCTATAGTGTGTTATTAATCACAATAAAATTGGGAGAAGCAATGCCCCTTCCAAAAGAAGAGCTTTAATTTCTCTTCCAATATCTCCTCTTATGAATGAACCTGTTGCCAAATGTACCTTGCTACTGCTACACACCCACTTCTAAGCAACTTCAAATAACCTCAGGCTTTGGAATGACTTCTCACAGTTATAAGTAGTCTCTTAGATTCGTACTTAGCTGTCTGTTTTAGAGTCTCTACAGAGTAAGTTGAATGTTTGCTGCTGTTTCTTCTCATTTTGAGTCTTGTCACATCAGCAAATGAAGGTCCTGAAAACTTGACTCCACCATGTCGTTAAGGTTGACTCTTCTTTGAGGAGGTAACTCTTCCCCAGTCATCTTTTGAGTACCTTCCAATCTGAAGGGCTCATTTTCCAGCAATATATCAGACAGTGTCCCGCAGCTATTCATTAGGTTTTCACAGGCTAATTTTTTTCAGAAGTAGACTGCCAAGTCTTTCTTCCTAGTCTGTCTTAGTCTGGAAGCTCAGATGAAACCTGTACAACATGGCTGATCCTGCTGGTATTTGAATACCGGTGACATAGCTTCCGGCATCACAGCAACATGCAATCTCCCACGATTTGACAAACTGAATACTCAGAAATGAAATCAGCTACAACTACAGAAAGAAATGTTAGAAACGTTCAATATCATCAGTCAGAACAAAGCCAGAAGACCTCTGTGGAATTCACCATCAAACGCTCATATGTAAGTTCAAGTTGAGGCTAAAGAAAATTAGAACAAGTGCATGAGAGCCAAAGAATGATCTTGAATATATCCCATATGAATTCAGAGACCATCTCAAGAATAGATTTGACACATTGAAAACTAATGGCTGAAGACCAGATGAATTGTGGAATGACATCAAGGACATCATACACAAAGAAAGTAAGAGATCATTAAAAAGACAGTAAAGAAAGTAAAGACCAAAATGGACGTCAGAACGGTCTCTGAAACTTGCTCTTGAACGTCGAGTAGCTAAAGCAAATGGAAGAAATAATGAAGTGAAAGAGCTGAGCAGAAGATTTCCAAGGGCAACCAGGAAGACAAAGGAATGCATTATAATGGCATGTTCAAAGATCTAGACATAGAAAACCAAAAGGGGAGAACACGCTCGGCATTTCTCAAGTTGAAAGAACTAAAGAAAGCATTAAAGCCTCAAGTTGAAATATTGAAGAATTCCATGGAGAAAATATTAAATGACACCAGAAGCATCAAAAGAAGATGGAAGGCATACAGAGTCACTGTACCAAAAAGAATTGGTAGACATTCAACCATTTCAGAAGGTAACATATGATCAAGAACCAATGGTACTGAAGGAAGAGGTCCAAGCTTCACTGAAGGCACTGGTGAAAAACAAGGCCTCAGGAATTGATGGTATGCCAACTGAGGTGTTTCAACAAACAGATGCAGTGTTAGAAGTGCTCACTTGCCTATGCCAACACATTTGGAAGACAGCTACCTTGCCGGCTGACTGGAAGAGATTCATAATTATGCCGACTGGAAAAGTTTCATGTTTATGCCTCTTCCAAAGAAAAGTGATCCCATAGAATACAGAAATTATCATTTATATCAAACACAAGTAAAATTTTGCTGAGAATCATTCAAAAGTGGTTCCAAGCAGTACATTGACAGGGAACTGACAGAAATTCAAGCCTAATTCTGAAGAGGACACGGAATGAGGGATATCATTGCTGATGTCACATGGATCATGGGTGAAAGCAGAGAATGCCAGAATGTTTACCTGTGTTTTACTGACCAGGCAAAGACTTTCAACCATGTGGATCATAATAAATTATGGATTACATTGTGAAGAATGGAAGTTCCAGAACACTCGATTGTGCTTATGAGAAACCATACATAACGGAAGAGGCAATAGTTCAAACAGAATAAAGGATACTTTGTAGTTTAAAATCAGGAAAGGTGCACATCAGGTTTGTATCCTTTCAGCATACTTATTCAATCTGTATCCTCAGCAATAATCTGAGAAGCGTGGCTATATGAAGAAGAGCAGAGCATCAGGATTGCAGGAAGACTCATCAACAGCCTGTGTTATGAAGATGACACAACCTTGCTTGCTGAAAGTTAAGAGAACTTGAAGCATTTACTGATGAAGACCAAAGACCGCAACCTTTGGTATGCATTATACCTGAACATAAAGAAAACAAAAATACTCATAACTAGACTAATAAGCAATATCATGATAAAGAAAAAATTGAAATTTTCAATAATTTCATTTTACTTGGATTCACAATAAATGCCCACTGAAATGGCAGTCAAGAAATCAAACGAGGTATTGCACTGGGCAAATCTGCCTCAAAAGACCTCTTTGGAGTATTAAAAAGCAAAGGTGTCACTTCATGGACTAAGGTGTGCCTGTCCCAGGTCAAGGTGTTTTCAATTGCCTCATATGCATGCGAAAGCTGGGCAATGAATAAGGAAGACTAAAGAATTGGCGCCTTTGAATTGTGTTGGCAAAGAATATTGACTATACCATGGACTGCCAAAAGGACTAAGAGATCTATCTTTAAAGAAGTACAGCCAGAATGCTCCTTAGAAGTGAGGATGGTGAGGACGGTTTTTAAGTGACTGTAACACTTGCAATAATGTGTGAATACAAATGTAATATTGACAACCAAATTATGCACTAATAATAGACTTCTCAAATCTGTTTCTTTAAAAGTTTCACTCTATTGTGTTCATCTGGTAAAGCATTCATCCAGAAATAAGAGTACATGCTTGAAAATGTCTGATAAAGTATGAAGGGAAATAATTTTCTTTTCAAAAAGATAATTTAATCAGTTTTAATCTTAATTCTTTCTATAAATAGAAGCTATTTTTGCCTTATATCATTATTCTTCTTTTCTTTACAAACCACAATATTGAGTGAAATGGTGGAGATTATAAAAGGTAATACAATGCTTCCTCATGTATTTGAAGCTCATGGCCTTTATGTAGTTTCAAATATTAGTCCAACTGATGTAACGAATCACTCTTGATTCTACCATTTTTTTTTTTTTGGATGAAAATATAATCTTTATATATGCACTATAGTTCATTGATACATTCCAATTGAATCCGTTTACTCCACCATTCTGTACTACTTTTATGCTTCATTTTATATAGAGATTTCAAATGACAGAGAATTATCAACTTTTAGAATAGCATTTATGAGATTTATTCAAGATATATAGATTCTTATTAAGCTTAGCAAAAGTGTAATTAAAAATCTGTATCTATTTTTAGTTTAACTTTTCTTTGCTAGCTGACTTCCTTTGTCCTAATGTGGTTCTGGGGGGGCATATACATGTAAGGAAATAGTGATTTATGCAATTAAGCACTGTTCATAGTTAATATTGAATTTAGTTATACAAAAGAATGGATCACTTGTATAAGTGTCAGATCAAAGTAAACTATCTACTTTCCCTGGACTGTGTTGATATGTATCTCAGAGTGGCCTAATAGTGAAGCAGTATCAAAACAATGTGCAAGGGGGTTGAGAATATCCATACCTGCATATGGATAGTTTCATATTTACATTCTCTAGAAACGCCTGGTTGCTAACCAAAAGATCAGTGATTTGAGCCCATGGGCGGCTCCATGGGAGAAAAGACCAGGCAATCTGCTCCTTTCAAGATTACAGCCTAGGAAATCCTATAGGACAGTTTTACTCTGTCATATGTTCATATAAGTGCCAATCTACTTGGCACAAAACAACAAAAATTGCTCAGTGCAATCCAAATTCCAAGAGACAAACGTAATAGAGAAGACCAGTAGCAAGTATATTGGTGCTCATATCCCATAGAAGATGGAAGATGAAGGAATAATAATAATACCAGCTTATTCTGCTTTGAGTGTCTTATATGAATTAATAAATTCCTGCATCATCACACAATTTTTATAAGCAATTCAACTCCTAATATCATACCTTAACCATCAGAATATGCTGAAGTATTGATGTTTCTATGAGCAATGATCTTCAGAATCAGTAAACACTAGCTAATCTGAACAGTGTTGTTTTGTTTTGCTTTGTTTATTTTACCTTCAGAAACTATTGGCTAATAAGTCAGCTTTTAATTTTCACTCTCAACTCTTCTTGTTCATATTGTTGTGGTTATTGTTGTTGCATACAGCCAAGTAGATTCTGACTCACAGCAACCCTATGTGACAACGTAGAATTTCCCTATGGGGTATCCTAGGTTGTAATGTTATGGGAGCAGATTACCAGGTCTTTTCTCAGGAGAGCCACAGGTGGGTTCCAACTGCTGACCTTTGGCTAGCAACACAGTGCTTTAACCAATGTGCCATCAAGGTTCTTTTTGTTCATCTTACCCAACCATTTTTATGTACATGTTTATGTACGTGTGTGTGTATGTACATGTATGGGAACTGTGGTATGAACACAAAATTGACTTTCTACCATCCATTATTAGATATCAGAAGATTTTTGTAAATAATTTTGTCATTTTCTAGCTACCTTTTCTAGGGTGGCAACACATTGAGGTTTTCCAAGACTAAAGAAGTCCCCAGGACGTGGGACTTTCCTTTTTAAAACCAGGGAAGTCCCAGGAGAAATAGCACAAGCTGATCACTCACTGTTTGTATTTTGCTGTACATAACTAGAAGCAGTGGGATTTCCTAACCCAGTCCTACTTCATACATATTTAATATTTGAGTTTCAGTTACGGAGTAACCTAACTTATTCTCTGAGAGAGAGAGAAAGGATTTACATTAATATCCGAAGCCCCTGGAACAAATAAAACTTCTCTTGTTTAGCAGTTTTCACAAAAGAAATCCTGTGGTTGAGTTGCGTTCACAAGTTACCATACACAGGTTTCTATAACACAGATTTTGTTCTTAAGAGACTTTAAGGAAATATCTGAAAACTGTCAGGCTACTAGTGTTAACCCTTCTCCCATAGAGGCAACTATTCTCATAAGCCTTTGTATATCATCCTCAATTTCCATTTAAGAGCCATAAATTTCAAGTGACACTCTGGCAAATTGCACAAGCTCATTGCTTTCTGGTGTTCAACTGGAGAGCCATATATCTTGCACTTTGATGGCTGCATGCTGAATGGCTATCGGGCAATAATAATAATGTAAAATGTATAGGAGTATGTTTTCAATGATACACAGGGTGAAATATGGGTAAAATTCCTCCTACCGATAACAGCACTTAGGCTTGAAGTAATAGCTCTTTCAGAGTATGGAAAATAGATCTTTGTAATGTTTAATTCTAAATCATTAGGCGATGGGCTCTCAATCATGATAGAGCTCATGGCATGAACAGAGAAATCACTTATTTTGATAAGGACATCTTATGCACACTGCACAGCCAAAGAACATTTCAAACCCGCTAACGATTAGAGCTACAATTACCGTCTGCAATTTATGTCTGTGTGTAGATGTACCGGCAAGACTTTTTCTCTTGTAACTAGTATGTCATTTGGTATGTTATGTTCTTGGCGATATGATTTGCATTGCAATTTCTATGAAGCTGTATTACTTAAAAAAAAAAAAACAAAACAGTGCTATGGAACACTATTGTAATGATATGTGTATTCCACTCTCAGCACATAAACATATACAACTTTTCCAGACAAAGCTCGCCTACAGATTCCTGGGAGCCCTCCCATGCAAGTATATAATAAATGGGAGGTAAATTTCAAACAAATAGCTTATTTTTATTTCCAATTCAGTCATCCATTATGTAGGGCCATTATGTTTTGGCTCCTATGGTGCTGAGCACTGCAGGAACAATGAGTTGAGCAGTGCTGACTACCATTCTGATTAGACCAGAAGCTGAGACAGGGTAATTTAAATAGAATAGGCTGGCCAGTGGCTGGATGGAGGGGGTTGAATGAAGTGGAGAAGTCATTTACAGAATTGGGCAGCACCACAAAGGCAAGATTATCTAGGCTCACACCCTCATCCTTAGCTCATGTGGTCCTCTTTGGAACACTGTGGCCATTCCCTGCTGTGAAAAGTCACTTTATTCTCTTGCAGGTTAGCAAATAACATCTATTTGGAACTATTAGGATTTGCTACGGTTTCACTAAGGAAAAATCCCCACTGAGCTTTAAATAAGAAACTGCACCTGTACTTACCTAATTCCATCTCCGTATAATCTACACTCTGGTAATTGAAAATCAAACAACAAATGTAATGAAGGTGACTCCAGTCCAAGAGTTTACAACAAATCATAATAAAAGCTGTGGTTTGAGCTGCTGATGGAAGCAGTGGTAATTATTACGGGTATTGAACACCTTTCTTTGCCTTTAGAAAAACTAGTCAAGGAGAGAGAACTTCAGCACAAAGATGGAGGTGAACATTTGGTAGCAAATTTAAGAATTTGTAGGTTTAATGATTTTGGCATGTCATTACAAATAATCATACCTCCTTTTGCTGAGATGTGATTCTGAAACACATAAAATGAATGTCAATGGGTAGAAGAGAGTCGTGGTGAGGAATCAAGCCTGGAGAGTTGTCGCATCTCAAAGAAGCCTTGATCTCATTTTATACAATATTTCATTGAACTCTAGCAATAGTAATGTAAACTTGATATAGCAATTCACATAAAACAGATAAAAAATGAAAAAAAAATTATGTGCTATTGAGAATTTCATGGATTTGGACAATTACTGAAGTCTTTGAAAGTCATCAGAAAGTACGCCACAAATTACAAATGCTACCTTCAATCCTGGCAGCCTGTTTCATTTGTCTTCAGTAATTGGGAAATAATTTGTTTAGCAAAATTTAACTACTGACCAATCTATTTCTTATTGAACTGTCGTGTATATTACACAAAATTTCATTTATTAGTCTTGTTAGACATTTTTTTATATTAAGAAACATTTAAATGCAAAAATTCATTACATTTCTTTTTACTATGATTAAAACTATTTCAAAATTTTCCATCATTTACCACTTAAATATTCAATTAATGTTAAACATTCGCTTTTTCAGTAACTGCTGTGAATGCTTTCCTAGTCCTGACTTTGGGTTTTTATAATATTAGGAGACTTGTTTGGAGATTTTCTTTCTAAAATTAATAACTTCTTTAGGGACAGAAAGAAAATCCAAAAGATCAAACATGGCACGTGAAGATAGAATTTGGCCCTAAGACAGAGCTTGCCGAAATCCTGCTTTCAAAAAGCCGAAGGCAAAATGATCCTGTGCAAAATATTTTTAGCTGGTAATTTCCTCATCTAGTGCAGAGCATTATTCTATACCTTAGGGTATAACTGGCGGATCATCATCAATCCTGTTTGTGCCTCCCAATGCAAATTGAAAACATAAAATTTGGTGGGCATGAATTAAATTAATGGGAGGAAAAACACCCAGGCCTATTTTATCCTGTGAGATGGAAACATAAAGTTGACAATTATTGCCAAAGTCTGCTCTGGGGTCCTTTTACCATGGCTTGATTTATTTCCTTTACTTTTTCTAATAGCAAAGACATAGCCAACCTACAGGGCACCAGACCCTTGGAGATAGCTCTAGCCAAAATACACACAGTTGGAAGGAGGGAACACCTCTCTGCAAGCTCACTGTGTTCTCATCCTATTATTGGACATGGGGAGGAGAGAGCTGTTTTTCAAAGGACAGGTGCTCAGAGTAAAGCAGCCAAAAGTAAGAATATCTTGTGGAATCATGTATTCCTTTAACCAGTACTTTACCTCTGTAAACGTCTAACTTCCCAGCTCACAGCATAGTGTAGTGAATACTTGACAAATTAGTGCTGGCATTATTTGTGACTCCTCACTGTGTATGTTCTAAATCATAGGTCCTAAGGTCCGTTTCCCTTATCTTGTATCTTACTAAAGTAAAAAATTCTTCCAGGGAACAAAATTCTTCCTTTCCCTAGCAGCATATGTATATGCATATATTTTTTTTTCTTTTTAATGGACATATTATAGTTAACCTTCACACCTGTTCTCTAGTTACACATAGAAAGAAAGCATAATTCACAACTGTACCATAAAACGTAAGTTGTATATGACTTAAATTTGTGCACAGTGTACACTTTATTCTCGGCAGTATACATCTGCTATGTTAATCTCCTGAAGCAGACGTAAATCAACAGAAAAATGTCTTTCCCTGGGGAAGAATTTTCTACTGCCTTTTCCCCTGTGTAAACAAAACATGATTTGCCTCTACAAACAGGACTTTCATTTCATTCATTTTTAGAGCAAAGGTCAGACAATTATATTGGCCCTGTGAGTTTGCTTTGATTCTTTGATTCCAAGGACTGGATATTCAGATAGGAGTACCTTCCCCCCCGCCCAGAGATTATTTTTTGTTGTTTAATACTTTAGTTTGGAGGAAAATTAACAGTTGAGTTGGTTTAATGTGGAAACATAATAGATCACACCCTCATTAAGTAAGTTAAACTTCTGAAGCCAGAGCCTCCAACCAAACTAATTCTATCATCAGAGCAGTTAATTCATTGTTTTTCACACTGCCAAGAGTCAATTCCTCAAATAAGGAAATCTTAGTTTCAGTTTGACTTGGAAATTAATGGTTTGAAATAAATTACATAATTTATAAAAAACATTTGTGTTACAACTGTAGAAAATACCAGATAATCATATCTTTGTGAGTATAGTAGGTGTTATTTAATTGTGAAGTAAACTGGGGAATTGAACTGAACACGTGTATCTGCCAAACGTCTCATTCTCCCTGCCCCAATTTTCACTCCCACTGCCTTAATTTTTTTTTTTAAGCAGTTAGCTGTTTGTAAAAGATGGCTACCTGACAATCCTTGTTCCAAGCTCATCTCTCCAAACATTTTCTATGACTCTCTGAGATTGATCATTCTCAATTAAAATTTTTTTTTGTAATTAACTTCATTTTATTGTCTATTCATTTCTTTCTAAATTATATTCACATCCTATGTTTTGATGAAGGCATACCACAGATTCCTACCCTGCTATTATTTAGTTCCTGATCCTGCTCAAATACCTTGTCATCATTAAATGGTCCTTGGAAACCCTGTGGGGCCGTTCTACTCTGTCCCATAGGGTCGCTGTGAGTTGGAATCCACTCAACAGCAACTTTGTTATGTTGTGTTTTTAAATGATACTGTATAATATTCTGTTCTATTCTTTTCTTTCTTCTCCATATCAAACCCTATCTCTGCTATTCTCACTGTCTATAGCTGACCTTTCTTAGTATATTTTTAAACTAAAGCTATTTGAGAAAAAAACTGTCTTCTAATCTCAAGATACCTGTCTTTCTGTCTCTCTTTTTTGTTTTCTCCCCTCTGGGTTTAGAGGAATATCTTTTTAGTCTTGTTTACCAAAGCTAACCTGTCCACTGGGGCTATGATTCTTTCGTCTTATCATGTACGCCTTTTATCTCTTTCAGTATCTCTCCCTTCACTGGGTCATTCCAGTCAACTGAAAGTATGTTCAAGGCAGTTTCATCTCAAAAAAGTAAAAAAAAAAAAAAGAGACAATAAAGTATCTTACATCAAATCATCTACCCATCAAGGCCAAGAGTGATAGGACTATCTCTTTTTTGCTGTAATTATCGGGCAAAGAGTGTACTTTACTGTCTCCATATTTTATCCGCATCTTAATGCTGAATCCCTCACAGATTGGCTTGATTCACATCACTCTCCACAAACTGCTCTTGCAAATATAACTAAATTGCTATTCTCAAATTAACATTTATTGAGGGCTTCCTATGCCAGAAGTAACCTAAACACTTGACACAGATTATCTAATTTAACTCACAAACAAAGAAGAAATCGGAAGTATAGAAAATTTAGAAAACCAACTATTCACAGAGCTAGCAAGTGGCTGAATTTAACATTGGAGCAAGGCTGTTTAACTCCAGAGCTTACATAACTAACTGACTCTTTCTAATTAGAAAATAATTTCCACAACAAACACAATAACATAGAAGTATCTTAGTTGTTATCTTAAATTTTCTATACCATTCATCACTATTGACTGCCACATTGTTAATTCAATTTTCTATTTCCTTGGCTCTGACATTGCTATTTTTCTGTTTTCAACTCAATTTTACCTTCTTTTTCTAGTGTTTCTATTGCTGAATTTGATTCCTCCTTCATTCCACTAATGCAGGTGTTACCCAAGGAATCTCTCCATGACTTTCTGCTCTCTCAACTATCTCTCTGTTATATCTTTTCAACTATCGTCTCTATGTGGAAGACTTCCAATTTTATGAATTCTGCCCTGACCTTCCTCCTGAGATCTAAACCTACATTTCCAGTTGACTTTTGATCATTCCTTACTTCTTGCTCAAACTGAATATACTAACTTCACTTCAAAATAAAAAGGCAAGGTTAACTACTGTTAGCAGATACCATCACAAATATTTGTTTTTCTTTATCCCCACAGCTGCCAAAATTGTTACTCCAAAAAAGATAGAGCGACTGGGAAAGAAGATAATATATATTACTTAGCATTATAGAAAAATGGGTATAAAAACAGGAGCAAAAAAATTTTATCAATTAATAAAATAATTTGAATTTATATGTTTTAAAAACAGTAAACGCTACCATTGTCGTCGAGTTGATTCCGACTACTAATGGTGCTGTAGGGCAGAGTAGAACTCCCCCATAGGGTTTCCAAGGAGCAGATGCTGGATTTGAGGTGCCAACACTTTGGTTAGCAGCTGAGCTCTTAACCACTGTGCCACCAGGGTTCCTGGGTAAACACTGCCCTTTGTCAAATTTCACTTGGTATTTTAAGCTTGTGAGATAAGGTGCTATACTATTATTATTATTATTTTGGTGATAAACCTTCTGTAGCTATTTTGTCAGCTACACCCTTTCCTTAAAATCAAATCCCAATTTTACCATGATACTAATTGTCATCTTTTCCAATTAATTCTTTCACAACATACTCATTTGTCCTATCCTGAGTCATCTGTGGTGGTTACAATCTTATGCAAAAAAGAGCATAATCTCAACATGGTAGGGGAAGATGAAAGAGGAAGTGGACTCATAAAGAAAAAAAAAATTTAGAAGGTTGGTTATTAGTTTGAGACAGTTTTATGACCTCTGTAATGATAATGGATCACAGATCCTATCACCAATTTTCAGTTTGGTGGGGAATGCATACCATTCACAGAGATAGTAGATACATCTTTTTCATATGATTTTCCTATTATTTAATACGATATGTGCTTTATACTACTGTTTGTAGACATAATCTTAAACAATCTATTTTTCCTCAAGCTATTAGTGGAAGGTACAAGGAAATCAGGACAAAACACAATTTGTTCTTTCTGAGGGTTTGTACAAGGTAGTTGAAGTCAGAACAATTTTCCAGATAGAGTCGCCTTTTCCTGTAGTGTGGCACAGTTTGGCATATACTGGAAGCTGTGCCTTCATGTAAGTACCAGGCTGGACTGGGAAACAAACACTCACTCACACACACACACACACACACACACACATACACAGAGGGAGGGTGACAATCTCAAGGTGGTGAATGGTTACTATATAATGAGCTATAAAGCCAAATGGAGAGTGGATAGATGTAGCCAGTGCGTTTAGCCTAAATAATTTGTAAGCTGATATACAGACCCCCAGTATGTCCCTACTGTACTGTTCTTGCCATCCTTTTCCTTAGCATAGGTGATCCAGATTCATTTAGTGGAACTACAACATAGAAAACAAAAGATTTCTATGTAACTTTTCATCTTAAGATGGAGAATATTAAATATCAATACAGAGGACTTTTAGCAGCAGCTTGTGAAAGTAAACGATAAACTTGAAGCCATTATCGGTGTTTCCGTTATAAAGGAAACCTCATTATTGAATACCACCATCGACTCAATTCTGAGTCATAGCTACCCTATAGGACAAAGTAGAACTGCCCCATAGGGTTTCCAAGGAGCACCTGGCAGATCCGATCTGCCGACCTTTTGGTTAGCAGCTATAGCTTTTACCCATTACGCCACCAGGGTTTCCTCCATTATTGAATAGAGTACTGGTTAATGAAGTGGATGGGTAACTAGTGGAAATGTAATGTGCTATCGCGTTCAGATCTTTCTTATCATTGAGATGACAGTAAAGCCATGTGATGGAATGAGTCTGAAAATACATTAATTATTGTAAGGTTCTTAGAAATTAGAAAGTTTTTAGCAAACACTGATACTCCTGTAATTCTCCTTGCTCTAGACCAAGTTGTCACACATTTCTATGTGCTTAGAATTACTGTTTCAGAAGAATGGCTACCAAAGTCCCTGAGGGACAGGTTATGAATAAGTCATGGTAAATTATTAGGTAAATGTCTAAATAAAGCTATAGGAAATTGGATGGGTCTCTCCGATCAATCAATACAAATGTCATTTTGATAGAATAGCTGTGCTCTTAGCTTCACAGGTCTCTGAAGACCTTTCAGTCTCAATCAACAATATTTGCATATAAATATCTGGCTTTTATCTCAGCTATTTTTTGTAGAACAGTATAACTATAGATTCCTCAGATCAGAATATTTTTTTAGGAGGCAAGGCCAAGATGGCAGAATAGTCAGATGCTTCCTGTGGTCCCTCTTACAACAAAGGCCTGAAAAAACAAGCGAATTGATTATATACGACAATCTAGGAGCTTTGAACATCAAAGACCATGTTGAAAAGTAGGACTGAGCAGTGGGAGGAGGGAGAGACAGTTCAGAATCAGCAAGGAAGTGTCAAACTTGACCTGGCTGGCACCCTGTGGGCTGGATTGCTTGGTACACACAGGCTGAGGTAAGCATTAGCACTTGGGACACATTTTCCATGTCAGAAGAAACCCAGCAGCTCAGAGAGTCTGCACAAGCCTCCAGAGCTAGGGGGAAACAGTGCTGAATCTGCAAAAATTTAGTGCAAGCACCTAACCTACTGCATGGGCTCAAAACAACCCTTCTCCTCCAGGGATGTACCTCCCTTTCCCTCACCTACCCCTCCCTGCTCTGCTCAGGGCCCAGTCCAGCAAAGTCCAGCAGTTGCCATGCCTCTAGGCCAGAAATGGGACCCGTTCTGCATCCAAGCCTGTTTCCTGGCTTTGGGGAGGGAACAAATAAACAAATGAACAAACAGGAAAAAAGAAACCACCACCTCCCCTAAGCCAGGAACTAAGGGTAGTCCCTGCCCCTTTGTCTAGGAACAGGCAAAAGGGGTCCACAGACTTCAAATGCCTTTCACCCCTACCTAGACCTGTTCAGGCCCATTCAACAGTGTAGGCTGTCATTAGCTTAATACAACAGGGTATATACCTGAATCCTATTTTCAACTATAACAGCCAAGGGGGAGTGGTAGAACCATGGCATTTGACACCAACTTGCCCATTAAGTAGGATCCCCACCTACCCACAACAGGAGCCTGAGAACTTGTGGTCCACTCACTCCGCCTAGCCACCCAAGACAGGGGTCTGAGAATAAGTGCTGCCCCTTGTCCTTACAGCCAGCAGCATTGGGTGCCCAAAGCCCAACTGCAAAACCCACCCACCTACATGCTCTAGGGTGCAGGGACACACCTTCCAACTAGGCACTCTACCTTGCTTAGCACATAACCTCCTACTGCATGCTCCAAACACCCCTACATAGCTCTGCTCATCTAGGACCGTAGGTTAGAGCCTGCACCACACACCCAGTGACCAATGACCTGGACATCTGAGCTGAATCCACACAAGAACAGTAAATGGACTTCTGGGCTCACAAACCTGGTAGCAGCTTTAACTGCCTGGTGACAGGTTGTGAGAGCTTCAAAAATATCAATAATCAATCAAAGTAGCTCAGACACCCAGCCTTCGGGCATATCAGAACAAGGAGCTAGGTCACAGTAAGCAAACATAAAATAAGTAAATATAATAACATATGGATGGCTTGGAGACAATAGTAAATAGCAAATAACATAAAGAGGAAGACCATGACCGCTCCAGCAAGTGGGAAAAACAAAGAACTAGGAAATCTCTCAGGAAAAAAGACGGTCTTGAAATTACTGGAGGTAAAAGTCAAAAGATTAATATACAGAGCTCTTTAAGAGATCAGGAAGGAGATGAGGTAAAATTCAGACCAAGCCAAAGAACACACAGAGGAAGAAATAGAATAATTTAGGAAAGCTATATAAGAGCAAAATGACAAATTTAACAAGCTGCCAGAATCCACAGGGAGACAGCAAATAGAAATCCAAAAGATTAACACCAAAATTTCAGAATTAGACAATTGAATAGAAAGTCATCGGAGCAGATTTGAGGCAATGAAAGTAAGAATCAGTGAGACTAAGATAAAGCATTGGCACTAATGTATTTGAGGAAAATCAAATAAAATAATTAAAAAAAATGAAGAAAATCTAAGAATTATGTGAAACTCTATCAAGAGGGATAACCTGCAAATGTTTGGAGTACCAGAACAGGAGGGATAACAGAAAATACAGAGAGATTTGTTGAAGCTTTATCAGCAGAAAAGTCCCCAGATATTGTGAAAGATGAGAATGTATCTATCCAAGAAACTCACCAAACCCCACCCAGGGTAGATCCCAAAAGAAAGGCTCCAAGACATATTATAATCAAACTTGCCAAAACCAAAGATAAAGAGATAATTTTAAGAGCAGCTAAAGATAAACAAAAAGTCATTACTAAGTAGCATCAATAAGACTAAGCTCTGACTACTCAGCAGAAACAATGCATGCAAAAAGGCAATGGGATAAGATATAAAAAGCTTTGAAGGAAAAAAAAAATTGCCAACCAAGATTTATATATTCAGCAAAACTGTCTCTCAAATATAAAGGTGAAATTAGGTCATTTCCAGATAAGCAGAAGTTAAGGAAATTTGTAAAAATTATACCAAAATTACAAGAATTACTAAAGGGAGCCCTTTGGCTAGAGAACAAATAATATCAGATAACAACCGAAGACTAGAACACACTACAGAACAACCAGAATCAACCCAGATAAGGAAGTCACAAAAATAAATCAAAGCTAAAACACTGAAAATAAGGAAACAGAGACTTTGATATGTAAAAGGTGACACCATTAAAACAAAAAAGAGGGACTAATTAGTGTAGTCATAGAACTTTCATCTGGAGGGGAAGTTAAGGGGATATAAGGAAATAAAAATTTGAATTAAACTTAGAAAACTAGAGGTAAATTTTAAGGTAATCACAAAGGAAATGAACAAACCTACACATCAAAATAAAAATGAAGAAAAGCATAAAGACTCAGCAAATGAAAAATCAACAACAATGAAAAAGGTGAAAAGAGAAAAATGACTCATCACAGAAAATTAAGTGGAACAAAGAAACTCATAGCACCACGAAAAAATACATCAAAATGACAGCACTAAACTTACACCTGTCAATAATTATGCCGAATGTACATGGACTAAAGAGACAGTGGCAGAATGGATAAAAAAAAAAAACACGATCCATCTATATGCTATCCACAACAGACAAGCCTTAGACTCAAAGAAAAAAAACGAACTAAAACTCGAGGGATGGAAAAAAAAAAATGCACCAAGCAAACAACAATCTAAAAAGAGCTGGAGTGGCAATATTAATCTCTGACAAAACAGACCTTGAAGAAAAATCCATCACAAAGGGTAAGGAAGGACACTATATATTGATTAAAGGGTCAATAAACCAGAAGGACATAACCATAATAAATACTTATGCACCCAATGACAGGGCTCCAAAATGTAGCCCTTGAAAAGAGAAATAGACAGCTCCACAATAGTAGTAGGACGCTTCAACACACCACTTTGGGTGAAGGACAGAACATCTAGAAAGAAGCTCAATAAAGACCTGGAAGATCTAAGTGCCACAATCAACAAACCGGATCTCATAGACATACAGAGAACACTCCGCCCAACAGCTGCCAAGTATATTTTCTTTTACAATGCACATGGAACATTCTCTAGAATAGACCACATATTAGGCCACAAAGCAAGGCTTAACAGAGTCCAAAACATCAAAATATTACAAAGCATCTTTTCTGACATGAAAGCCATAAAAATAGAAATCGATAACTGAAAAAGCAAGGAGAAAAAAAAATTAAATACATGAAAACTGAACAACACCTTGCTCAAAACTACTGGATTATAGAAGAAATTAAGGGTGGAATAAAGAAATTCATAGAATTAAATGAGAATGAAAACATACCCTACCAGAACCTTTGAGACACACCAAAAGCAGTGCTCAGAGGTCAATGTATAGCATTTTGCACACGTCCAAAGAGAAGGAAGGGCCAAAATCGATACATAAACTCTACAACTAGAACACGTAGAAAGAGAGCAGTAAAAGAAGTCATCAAGCACCAGAAGAAAGGAAATAATAAAAATTAGAGCAGAAATAATTGAAACAGAGAATAGTAAAACAGTAGAGTCAACAAGACCAAAAGCTGGTTCTCTGAAAAAAATCAATAAACCATTAACCAAACTGACAAAAGAAAAACAGGAGGGGAAGCAAATAACCTGAATGAGAATGAGACACAGAAAAGGCATTTGACAAAGTCCAAGACCATTCATGATAAAAACTCTCAGCAAAAAAGGAATAGAAGGTAACTTCCTCGACAAAATAAAGGTCAACAGCCAACAGCCAACATCATCCTAAATGGAGAGAGTCTGAAAGCATTCCCCTTGATTTTGGGAACCAGACAAGGATGCCCTTTATCACCCCTCTTATTCAACATTGTGCTGGAGGTTCCAGCCAGAGCAATAAGGCAAGAAAAAAAGAAAAAAAGGCCATTCAAATTGGTAAGGAAGAAGTAATAGTGTCTGTATTTGCAGAAGATATGATGTTATATGCATAAACCAGAGACTCCATTAGCTCGAGACTAGAAGAACTAGATGGTGACTGGTTACCACCAATGACCACCCTGACAGGGAACACAACAGAGAGTCCCTGACGGAGCAGAGAAACATGTGGTACAGAACTCAAATCACATAAAAAGACCAGACTTAATGGTCTGACTGAGACTGGAGAAACTCCTGCAGCCATGGCTCCCAGATGCTCTGCTAACCCAGAACTAAAATCATTCCCAAAGACCACTCTTCAGACAAAGATTAGACTGGACTATAAAACATAAAATAACACTCTTGAAGAGTGTTCTTCTTAGTTCAAGCAGATACAGGAGACCAAATGGGTGGCTTCTGTTCAGAGGCAGGATGAGAAGGTAGGAAGGGACAGGAGCTGGTTGGAGGGACACATGAAACCTGGGGTGGAAAGGGGGAGTGTGCTGTGACATAATAGGGATTACAACTAGTGTTACATGACAACATATGTATAAATTGTGTAAGAAATTAACTTAAGCTGTCAAACTTCACCTAAATAAAATTTTTAAAAAAAGTACATTTTTGGGGGGTTAAGTAAACTTTTTCTTCTCATAAGATGTCTTATAAGAGAAGATTCTACACATTGGTTTGGATTTCCTGGCTTTAAAAGCCAAAACTCTAACAAAGGGCCCATCTGTACTGACATCCTCTGAGTTTACACACCACGCTCAGCCGTTGTAATCAATGGTGGTTAGAGTAACCATCATTGATGGAGCTGTTTCTCTGGAAGAATATCCCATATGCATTGAAGACATTTTGTTCTCTGTGGTAGTTCTTAAACATTTTTGCTGAGATTCCATATTTTCCCATTCTGGAAATATAGCGGGATTGTACTTTCTTACGTTCTTCAAGTTGGGAATGATCATGTGACTTTCTTTGGTTAATGAAATGTGAGCAGAAGCGACACATTTTATTTCTCGTTATAGGCTCACTCAGGGTCAGTGAGCAACTGGTCAGATTTTCTTATTCTGCAGCTTGTCTGCTCCAATTGTGTTTTATACACCATCAGCATAAGCATTACCTGTGAATTTTTTAGATATGCACAATGTTAGGCATCTCTCTAGAAGTAAATCAAAATATAAATTTTCACAAGTGATTTGTATGCATTTGAAAGTTTGAGAAGTGCTGCCAGTACCCCAGAGTAATGAACACATGGAGGAGAGTTGCCAGCCAACCCACTATGAACTATTTGCTTGACTGGAAATAAACTTCTGTTGTCTTAACACATATACCAAAACAAACTCATTGCCGTTGACTTGATTCATACTCATAGTAGATATGAGGTTATTTGTTACCACTGAATAAGCTAGCTTATTATGATTGGGACAATCATCAAAAGCCCCATATGACAAAGATATGTTAACCCAAGCACATACTACATATATGTTACCTAAACATGAAATGGAGGCCTAGTGGTACAATGGTTATATGTTAAGCTGCTAACTGAAAGGCAAATTCATGGGACAAAAGACTTGGCATTCTTCTGTAAAGATTACAGCCTAGGAAACCCTACAGGGCAGTTGTACGCTGTCCTATATGGTCACTATGAGTTGGAACTAGACTCTACAGCACACAAGAAACTGAAATATGAGATATTGGGTTCATTAAGCCATTGTCGAATATGGGACGGCATAAAGCAGTAAAAATATCTTCAAATTATGACACATCCATACAAAAATGAAGACATTTCCTCTTTAATGAATCTAATTAATTAATATAAGAAGTCATAGCTTCTCCAAGTCAGTGCTACCGTTCTGGTTTTTGGAACTCTTCAGAATGACCGTTTTGAAAATGAATATTACTTTCTCTTAAATTCTCCTTAAAAAATAGTTTCCTTTGCCGTAAAGAAGAATGACAACATTGAAGTATTTATTTTTAAAACAATGACTTCACAATTATCAAAGGAGAGTCGTATTGCTAGCGATAGTTATTCTGTGAGGCAAACCATATCCTAATCATTTAGGTCATTGTTTATCAAAACTTTATATGGGACATTCATATATAAGAACTCTCTTGATATCAGTTCTCATACCGAAACATTTCTCATAAAAGTTAGAGAAGGAGAATCCAGAGCTTGGCTGAAGATTTATCAGAGTATGCCTAGGAAATTGGAGTCCTTGGTGGCGGAAATGATTAAGCCCTGGACTACTAGTTGAAAAGTGGGCTATTTGAACACACACAGGCACCTTGGAAGGCAGTCCCGTTGATGTGCTTCTGAAAGGTCACAGCCATGAGTTGGAATCAACTTGATATCAACTAACAGCAACGAGCCTATCAAATGGGACCTTATCTTATTAATGATGGGTATACACTTCTAAAACTCAGTATTAATGTTGGGTATATGCTTCTAAAACTCAGTAGGCACAGAGATCTGGAAGAACCCAGGAGAACCCGGAAACTAAGAATTAGGTCAATCATCAGCGACTAGGCATTCTGTAAATCATAGGTTTAGATCAGATCCCTTAATGATTGTGATGGGAAAATTACAACTAACGTCATCAGGGGCCACCATTTTAGTAAAAATGTTTCCCGTGGAGTGCTGGGTAATTATAAAACAGAAAATATGAATCATGGAAAATTAGGAGATTTTATTAAACATGTGGTGTCTATCACACCAGAAAAGCCAAGCAATGTCCCCACACAAACCTAGATAAGAGAAGGATAAAGTCAGAAATGTCTGTTCATTCTTTCTCATTTTTCCAGAGCAGAAACTTCCACCTACATAATCTTCTTTACTTTCTGTAGAAGGTAACGTATGGCATGTCATGCCATTGCAAATTGAAAAATTTTAACTTTAATATTGTATATTTGACCTTATAAAATAAAATAAATGTTACCTATCTGGGGGAATATTTTCTCATCAGAAATCTGTAAAAATATAATAAATGGATAACATTCTAAATCAATTAATGGAATGGCAGGAGGAACAACAAAAAACTATTTCAATATACAAATGTTGTGCCATGCAAGCCTATCCCACCATGAGAAACTGAAACCAGATCTCTGCATAGGACTCAAGGGAAGACTCAAATATGCCTATCTGTCAAATTAACTCTAATTTAGTCTTATTCACCCTCCTTTGTAAACAATATTAGTTCTCTGTAGCATCATCCCTCTGCAACATTAATCAGTGTACGTACTTTAACTCAGAAAAACAGTATGGTGCACTGAAGGACAAGATAGGATCTAAACAGAGAACCCACGAAGAAAACGGAATATACACTCCAAAGCACAACCTAAACCTGTGAGTTAAATTAGGAACTGTGTTACAGAAATCTTTGTACTGTGATTTCTGAGAACCATCTCCAAACTCACCAAACTTCTTTGAGATTCCAGCAGTAAAACATGCTGGTTTTATGGCTTTAAGCAACTCATGTATTCTCCTGAATCTTTAGCTCCCTCATCTATAAACCTGAGAAGTTGTAATGAGGACTTTATTTTGAGGATTAAAAAGATGATGCCTGAAAGGTAGGAGATGTAAAATATGATTAAATGTTATCTACCTACCTCTTTGTAAGAAAGTTACTCCTAGCAACTTGAACTCACTAACATTATGTCAAGTGACTAAATATTGTGTGTGAGTGTGTGTGTGTGTGTGTGTGAATTTAAACAATCATTTCCTCATCCATGAGGTAAAAAAAAAAAAAAAAAAAGTGTCTTAAATTTATCAAGAGCATTTTCTCTCCAATATGTTCATTCAAAATTTATAGTAAGGTTAGACACTACTAAAGAAATTGTTCCAGTTTAATTAACAATGTACTTAGATTTTGTACCATGACAATACACACCTAATGGTTTAAACAATGTTTAAGAATAAAAATGTAAAATATTCTTTAATTGGTGCTGTGGTTAAGAGCGATGGCTGCTAACCAAAAGGTCAGTAGTTCAAATCCATAAGCCACTCCCTGGACACCCTATTGGGGCAGTTCGGCCCTGTCCTATAGTGTCACTGTGAGTCAAAATTGAATCGATGGAAAGGGTTTGGATTTTGGTACCAAGCAGGTCCAGAAGGTGGATTTTAGAAAACTTAGAATTTTATTTCAACATATCTATAAATTATTCTGACCAAATGTATTTATTCTTTCTTGAAAGAAGTATTCCTGGCACCTAAGAACATCTTAAATGATGTGCAAAGTAGCTTGCTGTTTTCAATCGTTGTTTAATAACTTAAACCATCACGGCCTTCAAGCATAGTTGGAAAGAAGTCATTTTATGATCCTGATGGATGAACAATCTAGTTCACTTTGCTTATATGAAATTGTCTTTTTTTAAAACAATTGTTACTTTAAACATTTCTTTCTATAACCTCCTCTTCATGATATTTAAGGACAGACATCTGTTCCTGTCTCCGAAAGGGCTTTGTCCTTTGTGTCTTTCTCTACTGACAGGCAGTTCTGCAATGTCACGGATGTACTAAAGGATTGCTCAATGCCATCTGGTATAATAGAGGAGCTGATCTTCTTCAACACAATTTTATCTGAGAATCATGGTTCAACAATGTGTGTCTGCAAAAATCTCTTGTCCAGCTAAGCAAACTCAGCTCAGTGAAGTCTTACTCGAGATTAATGCTGAGAGGGTAATGTCAGTGAGCCATCTTAAAGGCTTAGAACACTTAAGAAAAAAAAAAAGAAATCTACTTACAACAAGTCATGTTAAACAAATTTAAAAGAGGGGAAATAAAGTATACCATGCATCAATATTGTAAAGTTGTTTGCTATTTATCAGATACTGGAACTTAAACAGTGTTTTCTCTTTTTTTAAAATAATATGCACTCTTTTTGCTCCATAGCTTTAAATGATGCTGAAACCACACATCCTTGTCATATGCTTGCCATAAATGCAGTAGAATATAACACAAAAGTTTTTATCTACTTGGTTTGTCTCTCTCTGAAAATCCATGTTTTTGCTTGTAAAAAACACACTGAATTGGATAATTAAAGTGATAATATATTTTGTTCAGAGTTGAGGCAAAATTATGGACAAAACAGGCAAAATTCTTTGTAAGAAAGGGAAATTCTGTTAACCATCGCAGGATAGATACGTATCCATCGTTTACGACGCAAGCCTAGCACAAAACAATTAACGGAATACAGTAAAGGAAACCTCTTAAATCCCAAACAAGGCCCAGATTCAATTCTAGTCAGAAAACAGAATTTGCAAGGATCAGACAAAAGTACCTGAAAATAAAAAAGAAAGCACAGAATGCCATGTTGGCCTTTATGTGCCTATCTTATGATACTTCCTGTCATGGAAGGGAGGTCTGAAGGTGCTCTAATCACTCTCTCTCCAATGGAAAATTTTGGTTTGTTATGTCATTTATTTTATTTGAGGGTTAAGAATTTCTTGGATTTGAGGATTTTTTTTTTTTTTCTGTAAAATTCCACTATTACCACACTGGTCTGCACTATTATGTGCTATATTCCTCTGAATTACTTCTTCTTCTTAACACACCTGACGCCATCTTGGGGTCCTGCTGGTGCTACAGTTTTGCTGATGATGCAGTTGGTTTGCCTTTCAATCACCTCGAAAAACTTTTGCTCTTCTATCCCCAAACTGCTCTTCTGCAAATGGCCTGTCTCTGACACCTCACTTAAAGCCTGCTTGGAGCTCTCTCTGGTTTCAGAGTTGTCATCCAACTATTTATTGAGCACTTCTCTTGTCAATAACTGCATAAAGTACTTGAAAAACTTGACCTTTTTTCAGTGTATCTCTCAATCAACTGAGGAGACGCATAAAGGGGATATAGGAATGGCCACTAACCTATGTTCAGCAAAGGCTTTTTAGAGAAGATGGCTAAGTTGAATTTTAAAGAATAAATACACCTTTGCCAAAAGAGGAGAGGTGTGTGACAGTGTGCTTGTGTGCATATGTGTGCGTGTGTGTGTATTTTGGTAGAGTGCTGGCAGTGCTGATTGTGTTTCCAGGCTAAAAGAAAACCATGTGCAAAGGCACATATTTGTAAGTCACTATGCCATTATTTGGAATACTCTGGATAGTCCAGCCTGACTGCAGTATAGCATACAAGTTTGAAGTAAAGGTGGCTGCAGAGAGAACAGAGATATAAGTAAATAACACAGAAGGGATTTGCCTGAAGAATGAGCAAGGAAATAGATTATGATATTTTACCCTTAACAACCGTCCCAATCAAGCGGCTCTAATATTATTTCTACTCCTTCTACTACCATTCACTGAACACTGAATATGCACCATGTTTTCTGCTCAATGCTTTATAAGTGTTAATTCTTTTAATATATCAATAAAATCTGTTTATTATTATTTTTTAAAAAATTGGTAAATTTGAAACTTAGAGGTTATATACATTGTCCAAATTGAACAGCTAGAACATGATGGAGACTACTAACAAATTCTCCAGCCTATTACACTGTATCTGATATCTATGTTTTATTTTTCTTGAAGTAGACCTACTCACAAGTGACATAACTTGACACACAGGTTCATCATTCCTATTAAGGATGACCCAGTGCTAATTTTTCTTAAAAGGTTCATGGAGGGATAGAAGCTTCAATCCTCGCTGCAATATTCTCCCACATTCCCTGAAGGCTCTGCTATTATACGTGTTTTTTTTTTTTTTCCTGTTCTCAAACATCTCAGACCTTTCTAACACCCCCAACACACATGTTCAGCTTATGATGTTGCCACATAATTTATCGTAAAAATAGAAGCCATCAGATGGGAACTCCCTCATCTCCCCACCAGCACCTTTAGAAACCTACATCCATATGTCTGTCTTTATTTTCTCTCCGCACTTAGAGGAAAGGGGCCCTCTTCCTAGTGGAAGCCAATTCCTTCACATTAGCCTTGTTTTTCGTCCTTTCTCATATTCTCAATGAACTCACACCTTAAATATTTGCTCCTTTTACCTACATATTCAAGATATCCCTTTCAACTGGATTATGTGAATATGCTTTAATATTTCCTATTTTAATTCTCTTTAGATCCTACGTCTCTTTCCATTCCTGCCCTATTTCTCTGAATTTCCTCCTTACTCTTGCAGAAAATTTTCCAGACAGATTTTTTTGCACACATGGTCTTTAATTCCAAAACATCTATGTGTTCTTTGTGTGTATGGGAGGGCTGAAGACGGGGAAGTTAGGGCAACACTAATTTATTGGACCTGGCTAGCCAAAAATAAAGGTTTGAATAAGACAATATACTGCTCCTTAGCACCACATTTGAAAAAGGTAAAATGTATCACTTCACTCTTGTTCTTACCCCACTGTCATATTCACCATTACTATGACCAAGGCATTATGGAAGAAAGGTACCAAGATCTGGAATCACTAGCTGGACTACTGGTGTATCAGCAGCTTCGAGTCATGCACACACTCTCTTCAGGACCTCACTGCTGTTCCATGTAACAGAAGCTTAACAAATAGATACCCCACGCAGAGGTCGTTGAGCCACGAAACAGCATGGTCTCCATATCGTGAATGTTGAAAGCCTCATGTGGCTCTCTACCTGCATGTAGAGCAGAGGCTGGATTTTTCTCTCCCCAGTCTCTGGTTCCCTGTGCAGCTCCACCCACTGTCTCCTCAAATATCCCTTCCTATGCTCCATCACAGCACTTCCAATCTTGTTTGTTAGAATAACCAACTTAAAGGCTAATATAGCACAGGTAGAAGCTACAAAGCATAATGACTTTCCAAGCCTTACATTTGAGCCTCATGGTCTTCCTTCAAACAGAATGACATAAAGTAGGGTGTTTCTTTCCTGAAAATTTTGCGTACTTACATTCTATCATGGAACCAGATTCTTAAAATGATCCATAAGTTTTGGCACAATCTGGCTTCCCTTTATTTCAACCTGAAATTATTCTTCTTCTTTCAGCTTTATGCTTCAGCCCTACTGGTCTCTCATCAATTTTCTTTGTATCACACTTCTTCTTAGGGAGAGACATTTTACATGATGTTTACCATTTCAGAAATTATTATTCCATTATCATCCTACCACTCTGTTATTTTTAGTTGCATTGGCTTCTCCTCTGACTCATGGCAACCTTATGTATAACAGAATGGAATGTTGCCTGGTTCTGTGCTTATATCATGACAATTGACATGTTTGTGTCTATCGTTGTAATTATTGTGTCGATACATCTTATTGAGGGTTTCCCTTGTTTTTGCTGACCCTTTGATTTATCATATATGATGACCTTTTCCAGCAGTTGAACTTTCCGGATGATGTACCCAACATAGAGAGCTGAAGTCTCGCCAGCCTTACTTCTAAAGAACATTCAGGTTGTATTTCTTCTAAGAAAGATTTTTTTCATTCTTCTGGCTGTCCATGATGTATTAATATTCTTTGCCAACACCACAATTTGAATGCATAAATTCTTCTACTGTCTTCATTTTATATAGGTAATCTTTGACCTTCTTAAGTAATTTCTTCAAGTCCTGACTTTTAGCAAACAAGGTTGTGCCATCTGGATATTGCATTAGAAAGAGATAATTTAAAAAATGAAATAACACTCACACCTAAAATATGTGTATAAACTAAATAAACTGTGTCTATAATAAAAATACAAAAGCTGACAATACCAAGTACTAGCAAAAATGTGAAGCAACTGTAAATCTCATATATTACTGGTAGGACTGAAAAATATTACATCGCTTTGGAAAAGTTTGTCAATTTCTTATAAAGTTAACTGTACACCTAACCATATATTCCAGCAATCCCACTCCTAAGTAATTAACCATGAAAAATAAAAACTTACATGTTGCACAAAAACCTGAATGGGAATGTCTATAACAACTTATTTCATAATTACAAAAAACTGGAAACAACCCAAATGTCCTTCAACTGGTGAATAGATAAACTGGGGCATCCAAACAATGGAACACAACTCAGCAGTAAAAAGGAACAAACAGCCTATACACACAACAATATGGCTGGATCTCAAATGAATTATGCTAAGGGAAGGCTGTATTTTTTTTTTTAATTTTCATCAATAAGTGTTTCAAGTCCTCTTCACTTTCAGCAAGCAAGATTGTGTTATTTACGTTTCACAGGCTGTTAATGAGTCTTCTACTGATGAACCTCAGAGACCACAGCCTTCAGTATGAATTACACCTCAACGTAAAGAAAACAAAAATCCTCACAACTGGATCAATAAGCCACATCATGATAAACAGAGAAAAGATTGAAGTTGTCAAGGATTTCATTTTACTTGGATTCATAATCAAGGCTCATAGAAACAGCAGTCAAGAAATCAAAACAACATATTTCATTGGACAAACCTGTTGTAAAAGACCTCTTTAAAGTGTTGAAAAACAAAGATGTCATTTTGAGGACTAAGGTGCACCTGACCAAAGCATGGTATTTTCAATCACCTCATGCATGCAAAAGCTGGACAACGAATAAGGAAGACTGTAGAAGAATTGATGAATTTCAATTACGGTGTTGGAGAAGAATATTGAATATAAGATGGACTGCCAGGAGAACAAAAAAAAAAAAATTGTCTTGGAAGAAGTATAGCCAGAATGCTCCTTAGAAGCAAGAATGGTGAGACTCATCTCACTTACTTTGGACCTGTCATCAGGAAGGACCAGACTCTGGAGAAGGATATCATCCTTGGTAAAGTAGAGGTTCAGTGAAAAAGTTGAAGACCCTCAACTAAACGGAATGAGAGAGTGGCTGCAACAATGGACTCAAACATAGCACAATTCCGAGGATGGTGCAGGACAGGGCAGTGTTCTGTTCTGTTGTGCATGGAGTTGCTATGAGTTGCAATCAACTCGAAGGTACCTAACAACAGCAACAATGCTAAGGGAAAGAAGCCAGACCAAAAAAAAAAAAAGCTACATACATCTATATGATATTCAAGAAAAAGCAAAACTATAGGCACAGAAAATGGACAATGGTTGTCAGGGGTATCAATAAGGATAATTTTAAAGGGGCACATGGGTTTACACATCACTGTGTGTTGGGTAACGGAAATGCATTTTCTCTTGATTTTATTGATGTGGCATGATTTTAAGTATAGAAACTTATAGATCTATATACTAAAACAGCCTGCTTTATAAGTTATATTTCAATTTATAAATTATATATCTATAATCTGATTTGAAAAAAAAAATTCTAAAAATATGTAATTCTCCCAAACTGGGAATTCTACTTATTTCCTATCCAGCCTTTTTTCAATTTGGAAAAAAAAAAAAAAAAAAATTTGCTAATCTGTCAACTGAAGACATTTCTGTTCAATTTTCACCTGAAAAAGACAACTAAGTAATATATTTAGAATTATAGACCTTGTGATATAACACAATGTAATCATGAATGCCAAAGTTGATAACGTGCATTATAAGGTTTTTTTTTTGTTCCCCCATCTGCATAACTAGTGTTATATCAATATTAAACAAATTTTCTCCTATTAAAATGTTTGTGGATAATATAAAATATGTTTAACCCCATGTTTACCTAGTTTAGAGAAGATCCACTCTCATTCCTCCACCTTAGAAACTTAAACTGTTTAATTGAGTTCGAGAAATTTTACTACTCTAGTCCTCAATGCAGAAGCAACATTGTCTAAAGTCTCCATCTTCACAAATTTTAAAGGTAACATTTTCATACATACTATACCAACCTCATTTTGTAATAAGAAAATTACCAGTCTGAAAGCAAAAATATCAATTGATCAAGGTTCCAGGTCGTGATTCTCCAATTTTTTCCAACTAGTTAGAAGCTCCTTCAAAATAACAATACTGCCATCCTCCACCTTGACAAGATACATCAAGATGGGAGTTTTCCAGAAGTAATTGTACCCTGTGCACATATCAACACTAAAGTTAAGAAATCATGAAATGTGACATGCCGCTCCCGGGTCAGTGGTCTTCTCTGCTGTGGGAAAATTGGATTTCTCCTGGGTTATGCTCCAATTTGTAAGTGTTAAAGTATACTCCCATCCCTGCACATCTTCCTGGAATCAGTTACTAAAGTTGTACTGTTTCTCTTGACTTAGGGCCTAGAGATCTCTCTTTATGGCTATCTAGCTGAGGCACACAATGCAAAATCATGTTCACTGATACAGAACAGCCATGTAAGTAGATAAGTAGATTCCAGTTTAATAGATTTAACTGTATTGTCCTATGTGGAGGATGATCTTGGTGTTCCTGATTTAACAGAATACTATTTTTCTACAATAAATGAATTCTGGGTATATACATCCTAAGTGTGTGTGTGTGTGTGTGTGTGTGTGTGCAAGTGTATATAAATACTCTGAATGTGGCTTATACAGTTATAAAAAAAATTGTACAAGCTGTCATAAATTAGGAAAAATAAAATCTTTGTCAATTCTTTTCCTGTGATTTTTAGGCTCACCACACTAAACAGCATTAAATTAGCCCTGGTGGATATCCTTTAGCACTAATATAATGCACTGTGTCATGAAAAGAATTTCTTTGTAGTGTTTCAACTTTATCTACAGTGAAATAGGAATGATTTTAGGCATACCCCCCCCCAAAAAAAAAACCCTTATAATGTTGGCAAATGCTTTAATGTACTAAATACCCAACAATATTAATGGTGTAATTATTGGAAGCTTGTTTAGCGGTAATTGGCTAAAGCACTGACAGTATTTGTGCCCATGGAAAGCCTCGTTTTTGGGCACGAGATCCACCTCACCACAGTAACACACTGAGAAGCTCAATGGCTGTAAATCCCTATTAGTACGGCATCCAGCAACATTTCCCCTTGGCTGGCAAATTGTATGGGATTCAGCTGTATGTCCTAAATGCTGAGTCCTCATAATCATATTATGTCTGTTCTTGCTCATTCTGGAACTGGCAGCCTCAGACACGGTGAATTGATTTTTAGTTGACTCTTCCCTATTTTATTTCTGGAAAGGGAGTTGGTTGAATGGGCCTCAATAATAGAAAATACATCTTCTCAAGCTTTAAGGTCAGGCTCTTTACTTTCAATTCTTTATTGGGTACTCTCTTACAAAGAGACATTTAAAAAGCATATTACCTCTAAAATCTCATAGTCATATTAATTACAAGCCCTGCTTTAAAGATTGCTGGGTAAATTGAATGTCTTTAAAGAGAAACAGTAGTAACACAATGTTATACTAAATTGATATTTTAAAATAGCAAATATGTGAATTATTTGCATGTTCATACATTGATATGAAAGCAGCAAAAAGAAAAAAGACAGTGATAATCTGTATACTTTCTCCTTCTTTATGTTTCTGTCTTGATTCCTTTCAGCCTCAACCTGACCCAACTTTTAAGAGCATCTTCTTTCCACCAACCAGAGTGTTGGCAAGAGATATTTACTAAGACGTTAGACAATAAAGAGTAACACCATGTTAAGAGAAAGGTAAATATATTATCAGTCTCACTCCACCACTGATGGTCCTTGAAATCAAGAAGACATATGCATGTGTATTTTAGAATATAATGTATCAGCTATTATAATAAAGTTCTTCCCTAAAAGCTAGGAAAACACTGAAGAGGGAATCATGGATTTTAGCCAAGTAATGTTTGTCAGTGAGGATTCCATTTGAGATAAGTCTTGAGGAATGACTAGGGGAGTTATAGGTAAACAGAACCGAGTATTTAGGCTGGAATAAATTAGTAATTGACCTTTTTATTTTTCACTTAAATGTTTGGATTTTATCTTATGGTCAGCAAAGAGAAAACAGGTACTTTAAACTGAACACGGCACGATCAATTTCTACCTTTAACACTACTAGCAATTCTGCATGGAATGAATTTGTTGTCGTTAGCTGCCCTCGAGTCCTCTCTGACTCAAGGCAACCCCATGTAGAGCAGAAGAAAATGTTGCCAGGTCCTGTGTCATCTTCGTAATCATTGATGTGCTTAAGTACGTTGTAGCAGCCATGTATATTTTGAGTTCCTTCCAACCTAGAAGGCTCATCTTCTAGCACTTTATCAGACAACATTCCTTTGTGATCTGTATGGTTTTCATGGATAATATTTGGAAATAGATTGAGAGACCTTTCTTTCTAGTTTGTCTTAGTCTGGAAGTTCTCCTAAAACCTGTCCACCATGGGTGACCAAGTTGGTATTTGAAATGCTGGTGACATACCTTCCAGCATTACAGGAATACACAAGCCACAACAGTACAACTGACAGACAGGTGGACAGGTGGTAGATAAGATAAATATTGTCTTTGTTAGGTGCCGTGGAGTCGATTTTTTACTCATATTGACCCTATTTGATGGAGTAGAACTGCCCCATAGAATTTTCTAGGCTATAACCTTTAAGGGAGCTTATGGCCAGGTCAGAGACATAGTGGGGGGGAGAGTGGGGCACTTGCCCCCAGGTACAAGCACAAGGGGGTGCCAGATGAGGCCCGGAATGCCATTATGAGACACCACAAATATGATGAAAGGTGCCTGACAGGGGCAGCCATACAAGAGTTGGGAAGGCATTCCTGCTGCTATCAAGATCCATTCATCTTGAAATGGGGGCGGAGCACAATCTAGAGATTGCCCCTTGGCACTCGAATTGGGGGAGCACAACTCGGAGATTGCACCGGGGCACTGTTACTCTCGCTGCACCTCTGAGCCCGTTCTTTCTCCTGTGGACTCTCTGGGTGGCTGAACTACCATCCTTTTGGTTAACAGCCAAGTCTTAACAGTTGTGACCAGGGTTTCTGGTATAGGAAGAATAGAAGATACAGTTTAAAAGCTGCTCTACTGATCTAGGTAAGAGATGATTATAATAGTGTAACTCACTTTATTCAGAATTTAGCAAGTATCTGCTATTTTTACATCAGCTGTATCAAATTTCTCTATGAAGATTTCTCTTGACTCTCTAAATATCTTGGTCTTGTCAATTTTCTATAGTAATATAGATATATTTAGTCAGCACTGTAGTGATACATGTAACTTTTTGTATGTTATTTGGATCTTTAAAACTGGATTGTAAATGTGTCTCACAGTGCACATAGGACAATGTCAGATACATAGGATGTATTCAATAGTAAGTATATATAAACCAAAAAAAAAAAAAAAACCTATTGCTGTCAAGTTGATTCCAACTCATAGAGTCCTTATAGGACAGAGTAGAACTGCCTCATAGGGTATCCAAGGAGCAGCTGGTGGATTCAAATTGCAGTAGCTCTTAACCACTGCTCCTTGAAATTGATTTATTATATTTTATCATTAATGTATATTTTTAGTAAGATGTAGACATTTTAGTATATTAGTAAGAATATAGGTAAAAGTATAACCGAAAGCAACATGTGCTAAAAAAAAAGAACAAATTAAGGGATCATTGATTCTTCTAATGCATTGAAGATATTTTGGTTTTGTACAAAAACATATTCTATCAGAGAGTTAATAATTATAATATCATGTAATGTCAATATAACATCATGAAAAATATCCATTTCTGATACAATGAAACTAAGAAATTCAGACAGCCATATGTTATTAGTAATATGTTCTGGTCCTTGCAAATTCATAACTAAGGCTCTTTCACAAGTTACTAAAATGTAACTTTTTTTGTTCTATCCTATTGGGGTGGGTGTGGGGGTAAAAGATGACATTGCCTTTCCTCATGATATAGCTATGATTTGAATCTTTTACTCAATTAAAACTTGGACAAATTTAATTTAGATTGATGGGAAATTTACATGAGCAATAACTAGAAAGCACGCCTCTCAATCAAATTGGGAACATTAAAATCAGAAAATCTGAAAAAGGAGGAAAAGAACAAGAGCTAGCTTTAGATGAAAAATCCCATTACTCACCTAATCATTGTGAAAAATTAAGAACTCATCACTTTGTTTCTAGTCATTTGTGGTAACATCAAAATATGAAGGGGAAAATATTTTTTTTTAATTGACTCCTTAAAGTTGATTTTATGTTACTTTAAAGAAGGTTGCTGTATTTTATTTGAAGAGCGGTTCAAAGCCTATGGAAATTCCTTATGGAAATCTACATTGGTCTCAATCCACAAGTTCAGAAAAGAAAGCTGGGCAGTGTATCAAACTGTAAAACACTGAGATCTCTATATAAGGTATTTGGTAACTGGCGATTTTAAATTAACGTGAAAATAAATGCCAGTTTGAAACCTTACATGTGCCCTTGCAAAATGAGTAAGTGTACTTGTGGCAATACTTTTCATCTTTTTTTAAAGATACATGCTACCCGTTCTACAGATTGGTGTAGGCTTCCCGGATAAAAAGGAGCCCTGGTGGCACAGTGGTTAAGCAACGAGCTGCTAACCAAAAGTTTAGCAGTTCAAACCCATCTGCTGCTCTGTGGGAGAAAGATGTGGCAGTCTGTTTTGTAAAGATTACAGCCTTGGAAACCCTATGGGGCAGTTCTACTCTGTCTTACAGAGTCACTATGAGTCTGAATCAACTCTGTGGCAATGGGTTTCATTTTTAGGTCCCTGATAAGACTTTATCTGATGCATAGTGCACTACCAGAGAATCTAACATCTAAAATAAGATGAATGTTATGAAAACTGTCTTTTCAAATGTTTCCCCAACTGTGCAACTTAGGAAGTTTTAACATGGTGGTGTGTATTTTTTGGCTATGTGTGTATGGGAAGGTAGTGACGGCCAAACAAAATAGATTACCTAGTAACATTAATCAAAGCGCATCACATGTCTAAGTCCTGAGTGTATAGTCACGAATGTTTAGGATGAGAAAAAATAATCGTTGGATTGATGAGTATACTAGCAAATTCCTTTATATAACAACATCCCTGGGGTCCAGTCTTTTGCATATGCTTAAAGATACATAAATCATCAATCTATCCCCTTGGCAGTTCTCTTCAGGATTTGATTTATTGAACCACTGAATTTCATAGTTTATAGGCTTTTACATTCAAGACAGGGTAATGAGGTCCTATCGCCTTCCCCCATTTGAACACTGTGTTTTTTAATGCTACTGAACAAACATCATTGTATAAATATGTTAGTTTCAGAAACAAAATAGTTTCAGATTGAAAGTTTTACTCAACGAGGAGTTAGAAGTAAATTGAACTTTGTTGTAGTTGTTGTTACTTTCCTTGAATAAATTCCAACTCATAGAGACCCCAGGTGTGCAGAGCAGTTTTCAAGGCTATGACATTTTGGGAGCAGATTGACAGCCCTGTCTTCTGAGGTGCCTCTGGGTGGGTTTGAACTGCCAACCTTCCAACTAGTAATTGAGTGCTTAACCACTGGCACTACCAGGGACTCCGAAGACTTGAACTTTATGATTTATCATTTTTCATTTGTGCTGACTTCTCTTTAGAAATAGACTCTTAGATGGAGAACTCTTCATAGAATCTGCTTTTGATTTGGTGGTATATATTTTAAAATAGCTAGTAGCTACAGCATATGTTTACCTATTCATATTTAAAAAGAAAATTATTCATTTTTATTTCAGTCTTACATGTTTCGATATATATCATAGAACTTCAGGTACAATAAAAACATAAGAAGCAATATTGCATTTAAAATGGCTTTAGCATGCCAATGCCTCATCTTTCCAACTAAAAATTAATCCAGCAAAGAAAGGATGTATATTTGCATTAACACACCCCCGTAACTTTAGATAATGTTATTTATATGGGATTGGTTAGCTTTTAACAAATATACTACTGTTAATCCAATGGGAAAATTTTCATGACCAATTTATAGACATAGTTTTATAGTGAAAGAATAAAGATGAAAACATGGAGATATAAAGACAAAATATAAAGAGAAGGAAAGAGAGAAAAGGGAGTACAAGATCATAATGATGTAATCCTAGTTCCCCACCTGTTTTCTATACCAAAAGAACCAAACTCATTGCTATCAAGTCAATTCCAACTCATAACAACCCACAGGATTTCCAAGGAGCCACTGGTGGATTCAGACTGTGGACCTTTTGGCTAGCAGCCAAGCTCTTAACCACTGTGCCACCAGGGCTCCAGGTTGACTACAGAAGGAAACATTTCAAGTAGTAACCTTTTCTACACAAAATTTGAAAAATGGATTATCTGGGCTTTTAAAAACAGTTTCTATTCATCATCATGTAAATACCTGCATTAGACTAAACAAGTAGGTTCAAAAGTGTAAAAAAGAAATGCATTGTGAAATGCTTCCCGTAAGATTATCAAAGTGGTAATGAATTGTGTCTTGCTTTGCAAACATTCCTTCTCAGATGCTTATTACTCTGGTATAAAGATGTATCTTATATTCCATTTTCTTCTGTAAATGAGACTGGAATAACACTGGTATGTTGACCAGAGATCTGCTTTGATCCCAGTTTTTATAGGATTCGCCAAGAGTAGGAGTTCTGAGGATGGCCCAAGGGAATCCACAAAGGGTGAAATGCGTTGTGAGGGACACTGACCTATTTTTTAAGGTAGCCAACAGCAGCATTCAAGTCCACATTTATGATAGGACTGTTGAAAAGAAAAATGATTTCATTTGATCATCTCTGTTTGGTGTAGGTGGTGTAGCCTTGAGGCAGTATAGCTTGGTAAACATGTTTTATTATCTAGAAATGTTGCTGTACTTTTAAGGTAAAACTAATAATGTTTAAAATGAGAACTATCTTCCCAACCTGTACTCAAAAGCAAATGAAATATGATCACTCAGATGAGTTTGATTTAGGAGTGCTCAGAAGAAATGCTGCTACATAGTGGATATCTTCTTTCTTTTTTATTAAAATGTATTTATGCCAGATACTAAGTTAGCAAACAGGACCTCAGAGCAATTTAGCTGGGTGACAACCACATGTTGAAAGTGTTGATTCTGTAGTGTGTGATTAAATTTAGTAATCCAGAAATTAAATGATACCTAATCAGCACAGCTAAGGTGATCGATAAGAAATATCTATACATGGTACCATTTTCTTGTATTAAATATACTTCCAAAAAAATAACTAAGTGAAACTCTCATAAAGCAAAAAAATCAGCATATTTGTCAAATATTTACAATAATAAATAAACTTCATTTATAAATGCATTTGAGCAAGCAACTGTTATGAAACCTTTATGTGAAGATCTTGATATTTTTGTTATGAAATGTATTTCAAAATTTTCCACATACATTTAGAGCGTAGGGTCTCTGTGTTGCCAGAAGATATGCAATACAAGCCTCTGGGTAGCAAAAAAAAACAGAATGGAGAATAAATGACTCAAGATTAAAATGTCTGTATCACCATATGAAAAGCTCTAAATTGATTGCATTCTTCTGATGGAAAACACTACCCTTTGTTTTTGTTTTTTTTAATATAATATTCCTCCAAACCAAAACATGAAATTGTTACTTGATCTTTGCTTCAAGGGCAATGTTGAAATATATTTCTACATTTCTTTCTGATGCCAGTGTGGATCACTACCAACTAGAAGAATATTTTCATAAACAGTGTAGAAGGTAAAGAAATTGTTCCTGTTCCACTTTTACCTAGATGTTATTACACATATTCAGTAAATAATATATTCCCAAAACATGAGAATATACAAGTGACTACAGGAAATGGATCAGAAAAGGCAACACCAGCAGCAGCAAAACTAGTCTTCCTCTATCTTCTAGCTTGAAAATTAAGTCTTACATTCTGTTTCTCCTTAGGTGAGCAGTTTTCCCTTTGGAAATATCTACACCCTTGAGGGTAAATTGTGAAGTGACCTCCTTAAAGAATGCAGAGAAGTTGACTTAGAAGTTGACTTTCCTTCTGGACACAGGATTCTGTAGTGAAAATTATGTTGATATGAAGCAAAATTCTACAATTGTTCCTAGGCTGAAATCAAATATAAAGCAGTTTTGCCTTTTGCTTAAATAATGATTTTTTGTTTGTTTGTTTGGAATTGACTCATCTTCTTCAGAAGTAAGGAGGAAAAAAAACACTAACTGATCTGGGAGTGAGGAACGTTTGTTTTTAATTTCTGTTTGACCATTTCTCAGTTGGTCATGCGATTTTATGTTAAAACACCAAATTTTAAGCAGTGCAATAAACCTCCTCAGGCTTTAGTTCAATGGGGCTGACCAAATACTTCACATTTTCTCATTACAGATTACACTGGATATTCTTGACTGAACTGATCTAGGTGTATGACATTATGCCTCAGAATATCCATGTCTCCATCTCGTGTTTTGTCTTTCAGGAGTCATCTCCAATGTTACATAAAACAAGCTCAGCAGCTCTAAACATATATTTAGAAAAAAATCGATTCATATATCTGGAGCTCTCGTGGTGCAATGATTAATATATTTGTTGCTAACCAAAGTGTAAACAGTTGGAATCCACCAGGTGCTCCTTGGAAGCTCTATGGAACGGTTCTACTCTGTCCTATGTAAAGTCGCTATGAGTCTGAATCAACTCATTGGCAATGGGTTTTGAGTTTTTATTCATTCATGGATTTGTGGATAAAATGTTTTTCTTGAGAACCCAATGTATGAAAGGGTCTCCCTTAACACATTTAAATAGACTAATTTGTTGGAAAGATCAATAAAGCACTCTAGGTTTCTCTGAATAATTTAGGAACCTAGGTCTAGTAAAAAAGCTTACAATAAGCTGATTTTCACCTTTGAACATTGTCATGTAGAAGCAGGCAGCCTCAGAGCCCAACCCTTCTGAGAAATGCCTGCTCTGGCTTATCCTCCTACATGGATCAGAATAAGCTGCACATTCTTCTGAAACCATCCTTGACAAGATAACCACAGAATGGGTCATAGACGGCCTCACCCAAATCTGAGTGGAGACTTACCCTAATGAAAGAAAATCAACCACTTCCTCCACCCTGGGACATCAAACTCTTGTCTAAAGAAAATGTGTAGTCATTCCCAAACTCTGAGCACCTGCATGAAGGTCAATTCTGAATATTCATGATGAATTTGTATTTCCTTTCCTGCTCTTTGTAAAAACCCAGATCCCCAAGCTGCTTCCGAGCAGTATTGGAGGCAGCAGCCCCGTTGCTCCTTTCCTTGTACCATGAAATAAAGGCATCTTTCTGATCTCCCACCTCAACCGTTTGTTTATTGGCTGTAACAAGTAACACCAAGTAAAACCTGTTATTTTCACCCAGCAACAATATATGTTGAGGTTCTCAATGAAATCATCGTCATTTCTACTTTGTGTATGTTTTAGGGAGCCCTGGTGGCTCAGCAGTTAAGAGCTACAGCTGCTAACCAAAAGGTCAGCAGTTCGAATCCACCAGCTGCTCCTTGGAAACCCTATGGGGCAGTTCTACTTGGCCCTATAGGGTTACTATGAGTTGGAATCTACTCCTCGACAACAGGTTTAAATGGTATGTTTTATGATGTACAAAGTACACTGATTAAATGCCATGTAGATGTATTGTTGTTGTTGTTAGGTGCCATCGAGTTGCTTCTGACTCATAGTGACCCTATCTGTGTACAACAGAATGAAACATTGCCAAATCCTGCACCATCCTCATAATCTTTGTTATGCTTGAATCTATCTTTGCAGCCACTGTATCAATCCATGCTTTTGAGGGTCTTCCTCTTTTTTGCTGACCCTCCACTTTACCAAGCATGATGTCGTTCTCCAGGGAGTGGTCCCATCCGATATCATGTCCCAAGTATGTGAGATGAAGTCTCTCAATCCTTGCTTCTAATGAGTGTTCTGGATGTACACCTTCCAAGACAGATTTATTCGTTCTTTTGGCAGTCCATAGCATATTCAATATTCTCCGCCAACACCACAACTCTAAGGTGTCAATTCTTCAGTCTTCCTTATTCATACTGCAGCTTTCACATGTGTATGAGGAAATTGAAAGCACCATACATATATAGATGAATATATATTTGGGGGCCACTTCCAAGTTTTTTCTTGAATAAGGAGTACCATTACAAAAAATTGAAATGCCATTGTGCTAAAATATATATTTTTCAATACTTGTTTGCTGATTTGTTTAAATTTTAATTCATTTTAAAAAACATTTTATTTTTAAAAATATGTTATAGAATGTCATAATAATTTGGGCATGTTAGCTAATCATTTCTTAGTTGTGTAAATTTCTTGAGTAAATAATTAACAGTTGCCACCCCACCAATTTCAACTCAATGGTGACTGTATGGGTATCAGAGTAGAACCGCGCTCCATGCAGCCTTAAATTTCTGTGTTTTTTTTGTTGTAGATCAACAGGCCTTTCTTCCAATATGTCTCTGGGAGGACTCAAACCTCCAACCTTTCGGTTAGCATCTTAGCTTGTTAACCATTTGCACCACTCTGGGTGAATAATAGATGCCTTTAAGAGTTTTATGATACTATTAATATGTAAAATTTCTCACTAACATCTAACACAACTATTGTATTCATGGCTAGTTTCCCAAGGTAATTCCCACATATTATAAAATAAATTATCTGTACTTTAATATCTTCTCTCAATGACAGTTAGATCTGGGAAATTATACTTTCCCACACAGTAGGAAGTACACTGCTCAATTCAATCAATTATTTCTTTTACTACATTCAAAATAATTACAACTGAGTTTTTTTTTATGACATCAGAGTAAACTGTAAGTTGTACATAACTGTTACTATATGCTCAGACACCTTAAACATTTCAGGGCTTGTCATTTCAAAGAGACGAAGAACTGGTCATGAGCCTTTGACATTGATCTACTTGTAATGTTCCCTTTCAGGGTCAGTCAATGTGAGATTTTCTTTGTAAGTGAAACCCAAGTGATCTCATCCATACAAGCCTTGCATTCATCAGGAAAATATTTTGGGGGTATTTTTATTCTTTGAAAACAATATCTATAATCACTAAGGGAAATCACAAGATCACTAGACAATAATTTAAATCAAGATTGTTTTGTTCTTCATTTGCTGACTGTGTTACTTTGATCATATCACTTATACTTAATAAAGGTCCATTACTGCTCTTAATAAATGAAGACTATGATACTTTTTCAAATTTCCTTTTCAGCTGTTTTGTTGCTATCATTTTGTAACTCACACAAATCTATATAATATATTATTATTTCCACTAATCAGTCCACTGATCTCATAAAGTCACCCTTCAGAAAATCTTTTTCATTTATTTGAAAATTAGAGCAATAATAAAAGTGCATCGTTACATTCGATGATAATCAGCCATACTGAATTTCTAAAACGTCATTTGTTACTTTAGGTTTCTCTATTTAAAAACATCAGTAAGTATACAGGATGTTTGCTTTAAAGAGATCCTGAAGAGTGGATGGAAGTTTATGTATAGGTTGGAAGTTTATGTGTGGATTAGAGTAAGTTAATGACACCTCTTGTTGTTATTTGGTGTTGTCAAAATCAGTTCTGAGTCATAGATACTGTATGTATGACAGAATGAAACACCTACCAGGTCCTGTTCCACTCTCACAATCCTTGCCATGTTTGAGCCCATAGTCACAGCCTCTGTGTCAACTCGTCTCATTGAGGGTTCTCCTCCTTTTTGCTGACCCTCCAACTTACCAAGCATAATATCCCTCTTCAGGGACAGGTACCTCCTGACAATATGTCCAAAGTACACTTGACAAAGTCTCACCACCCTCGCTTACAAGGAGCACTCTGGCTGTACTTTTTATGAGGCAGATGTATTATTTCTTTGGCAGCACATGGTATATTCAATATTCTTCTCCAACACCATAATTCAGAAACATCGATTCTTCTTCAGTGTTCCTTATTCATTGTCCGGTTTTTCATGCAGGGAAGGCAATTGAAAATGTCATGAGTTGGGTCAGGCACACCTTAGTCCTCAAAGTGATAGCTTTGCTTTTTCACACTTTAAAGGGGATTTTTGCAGCACATTTACCCAATGCAATATGTTGTTTGATTCCTTGACTGCTGTTTCCATAAGCATTGATTGTATATCCAAGTAAAATGAAACCCTTGAAAACTTAAATTTTTTCTCCATTTATCGGATGTTGCTTATTGGTCCAGTTGTGAGGATTTTTGTTTTCTTTATCTTGAGGTATAATTTATACTGAAGGCTGTGGTCATTGATTTCGTCAGTAATTCCTTTAAGTCCTCTTCACTTTCAGCAAGCAAGGTTATGTCATCTGAACATCAAAAGTTGTTAATGAGTCTTCCCGCAATCCTATGCCCCATTCTTCTTCGTTTAGTCCAGTTTCTCAGATTATTTGCTCAGTATACAGATTGAATAAGTGTGAAAGGATACAACCCTGACACACACTTTTCCTGATTTTAAACAACACAGAATCTCCTTGTTTTGTTCTATTGACTGCCTTTTGGTCTATGTGCAGGTTCCTCATGAGCACAATTAAGTGTTCTGGAGCTTGCACTCTTCACAATGTTATCTGTAATTTGTTATGATCCACACAGTCCAATGCCTCTTATAGTTAATAAAACACAGGTAAACATCTTTCTGGTATTATGTGCTTTCAACCAAGATCCATCTGACATCAGCCCTGATTTTGGACTCTCATAGTCTCCTAGACTGTGACAGAATAAATTTCTCTTGGTTAAAAACATCCACTTGTGGTATTTCTGTTATAGCAGCACTAGATGATCAAGACAGCTGCCATCATCACAGCAACTTCCAAACCACCACAGTAAGACAAAGTGACAGACATGTGGTGGAAGAACACCCACCCATTGGTCAATTTTATAAGCAGAGATTCCATATAAGTGGGCAGTGAGTAGTTTGCACACTTGAAGGTGCCTCCTGAGCTGGTTCTCTAAGTGCACTAGAATAAACTAAAGAGCTGTTAAGGAACTGCCTTGGAAAAGGGTTTATTACCTTGGAAAAGGGTTTAATTTGTTTGCAGAAATAGACAATGTCCATGACTCGATCAAAGGACATTCATAGAACAAAATAATACAAATGAATGAACGATTTATCAAATGGTTGGTGAAATTTATTTCACCTTCAAGGCCAGTCTCCAATGGCAGCTTAACTCTGAAGCTTAGCCAAATTCAGGACACATCTTTTTTCCTTCACAAGTTTGTGTTTATAGATTTTCACTTGCACATTGTGATTTAACTCTCTGCAGTCCCATAAACCCCACTGGAATATGCATATATTGATAAGTAAGTCTTACCATCACATACTTGTAAGGATTTTGTCAAATGTATACGGCTCAACAAATATTGTCAAATAAAAAAAAAAAGATTATAAATTTGGAATCATCTAATAAAATATTCAGAGAGGGGATGCCATGAATGAAGTGTGACTAGACGTTTTAAGAAATGGATTGTTAACCACGGCAAATTCTGCAGAGTCTGAGGACAATGATAAAGTAGCTATCAAATTTGGCAATTTGAAGATAATTGGTAACCTTCAAGAAAACAATTTCATCAAGATGGGTGTTAAAGTAAAAGAACAAAGAGTTGAGAAGAATGGAAAAGGAAGATCTGTAGCAGCAACCAGAGACCATCATCTTGAAGAATTATAGGTGAGGAAAAGGAGGAAGAAATAAACTAGGAAATAAACAGAAGTAATGAGAGTTTAGGGGCACAGGGCCAGTAGGGAAAGTTACTTACAAGTGAACTAAAGAAAACTATCTGTTCTTAGGTGGAAACTGCCTATACTTGATATTAATGCATAATGAGCAGTGTTCTGTGGTTGTATTCATTTTGTCACTTACATTTTCTCTTATATTTTAACATTTTCACCAATCCCCCCAAAGTTAACTGCATCTTCCTTTTCTTCCCTAAATCTTGCCTCTGGCTCACACGTTATTAGGCTGAGCCCCTCCTATCATGAGAAGTTCTTTTATGAGATGTTATTCAATATGTAGTAATTTCATGAAGGTAAGTGCTTATAAATGAATTAGATTAGGGTCAGCAAACATGCATGCCACTAATCCCATATGTGGAGTACAGGACAGTCATTGTTAATTGATGCACGTACTTTCTTTGCATTAATCACTGAAACAGCTTCGACAAAGAATTTTAGTGAGCCTGTCCCAATCAACGAAGCACTCAAAGATGAAACTTTTACCATTACTGACTTAGCAGTCTTGGTTCACTTAAGGTCCTGTATTTAACCTGCTCCACAAGTAAAATTTCTACTTTTAGTCTAAAGAAGAATGCACCATGAATTCTAGAGAATTATTTTGGAAGTATATCCTTGTAGTGACAGGGAGAGAATATGCACCTATTTCCATAACTATCACATTTTTAACAACTTTATTAATTGTACCCAAGCAGGGTACAATTAATAAATTATATATATAGCACCCTGCTGTATATAGGGTCGCTATGAGTTGGAATCGACTCGAGGGCACTGGGCACTTGTTATAAGCTTAGGGACCCAAAGATATGCATAATATATGGTTTTTGCCTTTAATGATCTTTTCATTAAGTTAATGTGTGGCCACAGCATATAATTAACATATGTTAGATATTTAGTCAACAGCTTAAAACCCATTAATCTTTAATTCATAAACACATATGCAATTAGGCAGCTGAGGTGAAATAATCCTTCGCTTTGGGAAACCCATTGAAATTTTCAGAAAAAAATTTTCTAATAAGTGAATTTCTAAATTTTAGTCTATCACACTGTGAGCAAAATTGAAACTTTATTTTATGGCTATTTATACTTGCATAACTGTCACATGATGTTGATAATATTAGGGGACACAATTCAATCTATAACACCCATAATATTTGTTGTGATATAAAGAGCACAATAACTTTTTTTTTTTCCTTCTCTTTCATAAACTTCAGGAATAATTTTAGCTCTGAGTTAACAGAGGATCCAGGGAGCCATGGCCTCGAGGGCTCCTCCAGTCTCAGTCAGACCATTAACTCCAGTCTCTTTAAGCAAATATGAGTTCTGCTCTGCATTTTTTTTCCTGTCCATAAGGGACTCTCTGTTGTGTCCCCTGTCAGGGGAGTCATTGATGGCAGCCAGGCATCATGTAGTTCTTCTAGTCTCAGACTGATGGAGCCTCTGCTTTATGTGGCCATTTTGCCCATTGGGCTAATAGTTTCCTTGTGTCTTTCGTGGTCTTCATTCTCCTTTGCTCCAAGTGGGTTGGGAATAATTGATACATCTTAGGTGGCCACTTGCAAGCTTTTAAGACTTCAGACGCCCCTCACCAAAGTGGAATGAGGAACATTTTCTTAATAAACTGTGTTATGCCAATTGACCTACATGTTCCCCCAAAACCACAGTCCCCAGACCCCAGCCCCTGCTATTCTGTCCCTCAACGTGGTTGGTTGTTTTCAGGAAACTTTTTAGCTTTTGCTTTAGTCCGGTTGTGCTGACTTTCTCCATATCGCCTGTTGTCCTTCCCTTCACCTAAGATGATTCTTGTCTACTATCCAGTCAGTGAAGTCCCCTCTCCCTCCCTCCCTCCCTCCCCTTATAACCTTCAGAGAATGATCTCTTCTGTATTTAAACCTTTTCTTGAGTTCTTGTAATAGTAGTCTCATATAGTATTTGTCTTTTTGCTACTGACTAATTTCGCTCAGTATGATGACCACCGGATTCAGCTATGTTGTGAGATGTTCTGCAGATTCATCATTGTTCTTCGTTGTTTGCACAGTATCCCACTGTGTGTATGTACTACAATTTGTTTATCCATTAGTCTATTGATGGGCACCTAGGTTGTTTCCATCTTTTTGCTATTGTGAACAGTGCTACAATGAACATGGGTGTGCATGTAACTATTCATGTGACAGTTCTTATTTCTCTAGGATATATTCCAAGGAGTGGGATTGCTGGATGGTATGGAACTTCTGCTTCTAGCTTTTTAAAGAAGTGCCAAATTGATTTCCAAAGTGGCTGTACTATTTTACTTTCTCACCAGCAGGGCATAAGTGTTCCAGTCTCTCCACAACCTCTCCAACATTTATTATTTTGTGTTTTTTGGGTTAGTGCCTGTTGTGGTGAAATGGTTTCACAATGCGGCTTTTATTTGCATTTCTCTAATGAAAAGCACAATGTCCTGATGACTAGTTCAAGTTTATCATGTAATATAAAATGCTTTCTAACTTTGTGCTATAACTTAGTCTTCAATATATCACTCTAGTCTTCTAGACATTCAGTTAATTTTCAGTGGTGGATAACATGATAGACCAGTGTTATAGACTGAATCGTGACCCCAAAAATGTGTGTCAATTTGGCTAGGCCAAGATTTCCAGTATTGTGTGGTTGTCCTCCATTTTGTGATCTGATGTAATTATCCTGTGTTCTAAATACTGACATCTATGATGCTAATGAGGCAGGATTAGAATCAGTTATGTTAATCAGACAGGACACAACCAATAGAATTAGATTGTATCTTGAATCAATCTCTTTTGAGATATAAAAGAGAGAAGTGAATAGGAAAACGGCATGTCCTATCACCAAGAAAGAAGAGCCAGAACCTGAGTGCACCCTTTGAACCCAGGTCCCTGGGTTCAGAAACTCTTAGACCAGGGGAAGATGGATGACAAGGATCTTCCCCCAAAGCCAACAGAGACAGAAAGTCTTTTCATGCAGCTGGCACCCTGAATTCAGGCTTCTAGCCCTCTAGATTGTGAAAGAATAAATTTCTGTTTGTTAAACCCATCCACTTGTGCTATTTCTGTTATAGCAGAACTAGATAACTAAGACAACCACCAAGATTTTTATGTATCAATCAGTTACCTTACCTTATGGGTTGAATTATTTCTTCAGAAAGATATGTTGAATTCCTAACTCTTTTACCTGTGAATGTGACCCTGTTTGAAATAGAATTTTTTTTTGTTGTTATTATTATATTAATGAGGTAACACTGGAGTATGGTGGGTCCTAAACCTAATACTTTCTCAGTAGTGTCTTATCAAAATGGAAAACAGACACAGAGGGAGACACACCCAAGGGTAATGAAGATACCATGTGATGGTGAAGGCTGATGCATCTACAAGCCCAGGAGTACAAATGATTTTCTCTAGAAGCTGAAAGAGATAGATAAGGACCTTCTTTTAGAGCTTATGTTCTGATTTGGACTGCTGGCCTCTGAAATTGTGAAACAATAAATTTTTGTTTTTAAAAGTTTCCTACTTAAGATACTTTGTTATAGCAGCTCTAGCAAGCTAAGACACCTTCTTTCATTGCAAAAAAACCAAAAAACAAAAACATTCGTGCTTCAAAACAATATTATTTGAGATAACATAGGAATGAATTAAGTTTTTCTCTAATGCCACTGGTTGTGTGCTGGTTTAAGCATGGTTTATTGGGAAGGCAGATACTATACCAGAATAAGTGCCTATTATAGGTAGGACAACCATGGATTATTATTATTTCTAATAGCCTCAAACATTTTGAGGGTCACTGAATCCGTTGGCTCATAATCCATAAGTCAGCGATTTTTTTGGTGTTGCAAGTTACACCATCTGTATCTTGATCTGTGGTAAATTCAAAGCTATCAGAGTATGATATTCACTATATTGGAGTAACAGTCCCAGATGTATTAGATCTTATCCAAAATCCACGAAGACCCAACATTTGTTTCACCTCTTAGAAGCAGAGAGGGCAAACTCTCTCCGGCATTTATATCAAAATATGCCTCAGACAACTGGACATCTAGGATATTCAGTAAAATATTAGACCTTTGAGTTTTCATGAAATTTGCCTACCTCTATTTAGCACATACATACCTCAAAAGAGCACTTAGGGTATGTGTTGTTTCCTACATACTAAACATGTCGCTAATAACTTATATGGCACCTATAAACATGATGTCAACAGTGTAGTAGGGTTGCATGAAAGTCCATTTGATAGTAAGATAATCAAGGTCCCTACAAACTAAATCATAGAACAGACTTAAAGAATTCAAAAAGAAGCTGGATTGATTTGTTATAATACAGAGATCACATCTGAATAAGTACAGTATAGCTATGTCTATGAAAATAAACTTATGAACATATTTTGAGGATGCTTTTCTCCTCCTGCCCTCTAGCCAGACTTCTCAACCCATGTAAATAATAAATGCAAATGTAGAATAAACATGTTTTTTATTTTTTAATAATATTTTATTGTGGTTATGGTGAAAGTTTACCTAGCAAATTAGGTTCCTATTTAACAATTTCTGTGCATATTGTTTAGTGACATTCATTACATTTTTCCAATATGTCAACATTCTTATTTTTTCTATTCTGATTGTTCCATTTCCATTAATCTAGCTTACCTGCACATCTACCCTCGCCTTCTCATGGGTGCTTTAGGGTAATTGTTGACCATTTAGTCTCATATAGTTGATTTATTTCTTTTTTTCCAGATTCAGAGGGTGTCTCAGAGTGACAGTCTCGGATGTTCCTCTGGCCTCCAGCTGGTCCAGTAAGTCTGGACTTCTTTAAAATTTTGAGATTTTTTTTCTACATTTCTCTCTCATTTTATCCGGGATCATCTATTGTGTCCCTGGACAGATTAGTCAGTAGGAGTAACAGGACACCATCTAGTTTTTCTGATTTCAGGATAGATGAGGTCATGGTTCACAGGAGCTATTAACCCTGTAGAGTAGTTTCTTCTTTGAGTCCTTGATTTCTTTCTTTCTCTTTTGCTCCAGACTTGTAGAGACAAATAGTTGTATCTTATATGGCCACTCGCAAGATTTTAAGACACCAGATTCTAATTACCAGACTAGGATATAAAATATGTCCACTCCTAAGTATGAACCCTAGAGATCTAAAAGCAGTGACATAAATAGACATTTTAACATCTCTGTTCATTGCAGCATTATTCACAATAGCAAAAAGATAGAAACAATCTAAATGCCTATCAATGGATTAATGGACAAACTGTGGTACTTAAATACAATGGAATACTACACAGCTATAGAGAATAATGGTGACTTATTGAAACATATTATAACATGGAGGGCATTATGCTGAGTGAAATAAGTTAATCACAAAAGAACAAAAATAGCCAGTCAGCTGAAAGAGATTTTACTTGTGGGAGTGGCCTGCATTCAAATACAAAGGGGTATTCTGGCTTTTTCTTGCTCTGGATTCTCTGCAGCTGACTCCTGCTCTTGGATTCACCATCCCCTGTAGCTATATGAGTCAGGAAAGCCTTGCGGTCTTGCCTGCCAGTCTTGGGATTCATAGATCTTCACAGCCTGTGAGCAAGATCCCTGTTCTCTGACCTGCCCTTCTTGGGTTCACCAACCCCTGCAGCTATGCGAATCAGGAGAAGCCTCTATCCTGATCCACAGATTTGGGACTTTCCAGCCTTTACAATCAAGGTAGCTGTTTCCTTGATATAAATCTGTCTCTCTATATATACACTTAAACACTTTACTGGTTTCAATTCTCTAGAGAACTCAGTCCAAGACAGAGAGGCAATATTGAATGTGGGTGAAGTCTGCACAATTTGACCAAGGTGAGTGATGATATTAAGAAGTACATAAGAATAAGGGATGTTTTGGGTAAATGCTCTAACATATACAATTTTACAATAACAGCTATATCAACCAAAAAATATATGCATGATTAAATAGGTCGATAAGTATGCATATATGTGTATAGGAAGGTATATGGGTGTGTCTGCAGGCATAGCTACAGACATTTCTGACTATGCTGCATATATATTTATATATATATAATAAAACACAAAAGAGACACAGTTACAAATACTTCCTAGGTATGACCAACTACCCTATGGGATTGGTTTACTGGGTTTGAAGGATTAGGGCCATAGTCTCGAGGGACAACTTTGTCAATTGACATGACACACTTCATAAAGGTTATGTTCTACATCCTAGTCTGGTGAGTACTGTCTGGGGTAAACATGCATTTTAATGAGTGTTGACAATTTTATAGTTTCCAAATTCCAGTTTCAGGAGTCTGTTAACTACTTAATTGGATATTATTTATTTATTTATTCATGTTGTTGTTAGTTGCTGAGAATCATATTTCATGTTATGCATAACAGAAGAAAATGTTGCCTAGTATGTTTGAATCCACTGCTGTAACTATTTTTATTCATGACAACCCCAAATTCAATCTCTTGTCATCCCTGAGTTGTTATTTCTTCATCTCAAAATCTGAATTCATTAAAAAAAAAAATCTTTCATAAGTATTCTTTCCTCTCTCTTCACTTATTTTATTATCATGGCCAAAGGCTACATCAACGAGAACTGCAATAATTTCTCAGATTTTCAATGTTCCCTCCTTCTTCCTGTCTTTCCAATACATTTACACATGGAAACATCCTAATTTTATACTATTGTTAATTAAAAATGTAAGCAAACACATTTCTTTGGTGTCCCGTAATATACCGATTCTCAGTATTAAGATAGAGTAATATATTTTTGCTCTATATTTGTAAATACATGTCCTCTCTATATTTATAGATATATCTTCTATTTCATTGCAATACGAATCCTTCACTTTGAACAAGTTATGTATTTTTGGTACGGCCCCTCAGGAGTTTTCTTGTGCGCCTACCACTCTTCTTCCTTAGCTGCATGGTTTAGAATGCCGTGCCTCTTTCTCTTCAATGTCCAGTTCAAATACATCTTTCTCTAGACCATGTGTATACCTGTGTGTCATTGATCAGACCACGAATTTCCAGTGGTTGTGTGTGATGGGTACATTTTATATAACGTATCCCCTTGGGGTTATGATATTTTGTTTAATGGAGCTACCTGGGCAATCTCTCCCTCAACACCACTGGGGTTGTTAATACATAAAAATATTTAAACATTATTAATGAAATAGCACTGGCAAGAAAAACAAAAAAAAAAAATGTGATAAGGCAGAGAATTTATTGATAAACATGGAACATATTAGTAAATTTATAAAGAACAACATGTCTTACACACTTGTATTCCCTTATACTTAGCAAAACATTTTATATTAGAAGGCAGTTAAGAAGTCATATATTAGAAATATTGCCCAAATAATCAATATAGATACTAGGCTTAGTTAATGTATACTTTTTAAAATTGATATATTATAGGGCTTAAGAAACAGTAAACAATTATGAATTGTCAATATATGCAGAATTTATGTAATTTTTATGTGTTACGGGGTAAAGTCAATGTTTTGAAATTAGTTACTGCATGATGCAATTCAGTATACCAAAGCCAATTTTTACTACAGATAGAATAAATGGTATGGGAAATAAACTTGAGCAATGCTTGTAAACTCTGAAGCACCAATTATATATTATGCAATCGTTTATGGATATATTCTAGAGCACTGTGACATGACTTAGTCAACTTTGCCCTGAATTTGTTGTGTTCATATGTATATTAGAAAACGATACAAAATGAGGAATGAAATGTAAAAATAAATCAAGCAATGTATTATTACAGCAATATGTTTTTAGCATGCAAAACTGCCAAGATGAGTTCTGATTTAGTCATCTCATAAAATGGCAACCTCAATTTTGTCAGCATTTGTATAAAAGTCCTTCAAAGAAAATTGAGATTTTATAGGAAATAGCAGGGTGGCATCATTCATTTTGAATGATAAGTAAAGCAATCCCCGAGAACTGATAGACTGCTGGCATTATTTCAGTGGAACATAAAGTTTTATTCTTCCATTTTTATTGTGCAATGATAGTGTCACAACAGAGCTTTCTGAACTGGGCAAAACCCATTTGCAGGTAATTTATTTGGAGCTTTTGTACTTGCTCGTATACATGCATGTGTTCAGCAAGTAGGCCAAAGAAAAAGTTTATTTAAAGACTAACAAAACACACTTGTCATGTATTAAACCAAAAACCAAACCCATTGCCGTTGAGTTGATTCCAACTCATAGCGACCCTATAGGACAGGGTAGAACTGCCACAGAGAGTTTCCAAAGAGCACCTGGTGGATTCGAACTGCCAGCCTTTGGGTTAGCACCCATAGCACTTAACCACTACACCACCAGGTTTTCCTGTCTTGTATTAGGCATATTTAAATTTAAGCTATTATTTCAGTGAAAAAATTTACATAATTGTGGTCCGTTGAATTTCTCTTCTTTGAAAGAATAATTCTGTGAACATATGATTAGATCATTGTATCCCATGATATCAACTAGAGGGAATTATCCACTGGTAGGGGTTGTTGTTGTTAGTTACTGCAGGGTCTTTCCAACTTTTGACAACCTCCTGTATGCAGAGTAGAGATATTCCGTCAGGTTTTCAAGGCCATGACCTTTCAGAAGCAGATCATCAGGAATTTCTTCCGGGGCACCTCTAGGTGAGCTTGAACCATCAAACTCTTGGCTAGACATAGAGCATTTAACCATTTGTACCACCCAGGGAGTGGTTATCAAATAATCAATAGTGATTATCAGATATATATTTCTGGATTCACAACCCAAAATGGTAGCTAATTTTTGTAAGATTTACCTGAGATAAAATACAAGCTTAAATTCCTGTCACTTGATCTTCACTTAAAACCATTTATTACATTGCAAGACCCAAAAACTGGTTATAAAATAGCACCTGTGGATTAAAAAAAAAAAAAAAAAAAGTAGCAATAGCAGCCATAAAAAGGAATATCAAGTAACCAACAAACCAGACAAACTTCATCAGGTCTAAAAATAATGAAGTTCTGTTCCTGCTCATGAACAACAAAAAACCCCCATTATTCATTGTTTGTTTTAAAATGCTAATTTGGGTTTCAAAAGTTTAAATACTTAAATCCTGCCCAGTTTTTTTTTTTTTTTTTAATGTGACAATGTTTCATAAGTTGTATTCTGCAATAAATAAAAATCTGTGAGTATTTTGAAACTCCATGTTGTTGCAAGGGAAAATTCTCAGAAAATTTCACCACTTCTCCCTAATGCCCTTCCCATGGTCTCACACCCATAAATTTCATTCAGAAATCATTTCTAATTATTAAATGGCCTGCTCTCTAAATTATTTGAAACAAAACAAAACAAAAAAAGTCATTTACTTTCATGAGTTTATTTTTTGTGATTCTTCCCCAATCTCCTATCCCACTTCTCAGGCTTAAGGGTATATAAAATCACAAGATAATCATTTTATAATAGACGCTGTGGGTTTATTTTTTACCTTCCCTTCATGTTACAGATAAATTATCAGGTTGGTTAACCACAAAGTTAAACTCATATATGTCTTAAGTTGTTTCTAAGGTTTTTGTTTAATTATAACATCCTAGGAGAAAAGACTTTTAATATATGTACCTACCCATCTGAAAGCCTAGCATTATATCATCAGTATTTCTCAGTAATTTTGGACTCACTAGCTACATGATATTTTTAAGGACTGTTACAGAAATAATGTAGCAAAGGAAAAGCTTCATCGGCAGCATGATATGTAACCAGAGCAAACCTTTTCTACAGGCTGTCACACCGTTTACTCTTTCCCCCACTGCCCTTATGTGTTAGCTTTCTGAGGCTACTAAGGTGAAATGGTACAGAGACTGGTAAAGATCTGCTCATTATAAAAATCTGATTGGGCAACTACAAATTCAGCTATCTCAACTACGTATTTCAGTAGTCACAGTCAGCTACTTGTAATATATTTGTGTGTATCACTTGCATATCTTTATTGTAAAAGGTGTTGGTCATATTTTGCACATATTTAACATGTGAATTTAAGTAAATAATCAAACATATAGTTAAATATCCATTGCCATTGAGTTGATTCCCACTCATAGCCACCCTACAGGACAGAGTTGAGCTGCCCCATAGGGTTTTCAAGGAGAGTCTGGTAGATTCAAACTGCCTACATTTTGATTAGCTCTTAACCACTGAGCTACCAAGGCTCCTATAGTTCAATGGAAATCTAAAAGTACAGTATTAAAATATAAATGGTACAGGAACAGGATTTGATGGATCAATGGAAAAAAAACCCCAATTTTCTAGTAAATTAAAACATGTCACAACTTTATAAAGAATATTTGTTAAAAAAAAATAGTGTTTTTTTTTCACCACAATCTCTTATATCATTGTCCTTCAAATATTCGCAATACTCACATGCCTTAAGGAATTTTTCAAAATATGTATATTCTCACAAATTTTTTAGGTTGACTTTTAAAACTTGACATGTTTTATTTAAGTAGTTGCAAATGGTGCACTTTCCAGCATATTTTAAATATGAGTTTTCACAAATAAAACTATCACATTACTGTTCACATGTGTTCAGTGTTTTCTTTGGAAAAATCATTGGATAAACACGTAAAATTTTAAAGTCTACTGTCTTAGGCTGGGTTCTCTAGGGAAGCAAAACCAGTAAGGCATATAAATATCCATATAAAGAGATTGCTATCAAGGAAATGGCTCACACAGTTGTAGAAGCTGGAATGTTTCAAATCCATAGGTCAGGCTTCTCCTGATTCAAGTAGGCAGTGGCCGCAAACTCACCATCAGCAAGTCAGAAAGCAGGGCTCTTTCTCACATGCTGCGAGGACCAATGAATTCCAAGATCAGCAGGCAAGACCACAGGTAAGCTACTAGCTCAAGTCCCAAGAACCACAGGTCAGACAAACAGGTGCCAGATGCAGAATTATAATAGACTGAATTGTGTCACCTTAAAATATGTGTCAGCTTGGTTAGGCCATGTGTAGTTGTCCACAATTTTGTGACTTTCCTATGTGTTATAAATCATAATCTCTGCCTGTGGTTAAAAGAATTACTCATGTCCCCTCCCTGACCCAAAAGGGAGTTCCCCAGGGGTGTGACATGCACCACCTTTTATCTCTCAAGAGATAAAAGGAAAAAGAAGAAAGTTAAGAGTCAGGGACCTCATACCACTAAGAAAGCAGCACCAGGAGCAGAGCACGTCTTTTGGACACAGGATCCCTGAGCCTGAGAAGCTCCTCGACCAGAGGAAGACTGAGGACAAGTACCTTCCGACAGAGAAAAAAGCCTTCCCCTGGAGCCGATGCCCTGCATTTGGACTTCTAACCTACTAGACTGTGAGAAAATAAATTTCTCTTTGTCAAAGCCACCCACATGTGGTATTTCTGTTATGGCAGGACTAGATGATTAAGACAAGGATCCAGAGTTAACAAAACCCCGAGAGCCTTGCCAGACAGTTATACTCAATGTAGGCCACATCCCCAAAGAAACTCCCTTTCAACTGATTGGCTACTCACAGAAGATCCCATCGTGGAGGTGATCACACTATGTCAAATATCATCATGGAAGCGATCATCTCATCATACGACTGCCAAACTACATCATAACTGCCAAACCACTGAAAATAACGGCCCAGCCAAGTTGACACACAACCTTAAGGATCACTCTTACCATCATTCATTTATAAGTATTTGGATATGACCCTCTTTAACAGTAAAAATTTCTAGCTACTTCATTTTTCATTTTCTCCTTGAAAGTATTATTCATTTATGTGTTAAAGTGTACTATCTTCTCCTTATAAAATTTGTGACCTAAATACATAAATAAACTACATGTTAAAGTTATTACTTTATATAATTTCATGTGATCAGAAGTCGCTGTGTGAAAAAGTCTCCTGGATTAAGTTACTGTTTCAAATATTAACAGTATAATTGATCAAAACACAATAGAGTGCATATTTTGATAAAACTTAATAAAGAAAGATAATTTCATTGAAAATGAATTTAATAGGATAAATTTTTTAAAAAATAGTTGATGTATTTAGGATAGAACACTATTTCTTGCAAGACTATTGCTTACTGCTAAGATTCAGTGGAAAAATAGATAATGAAAAGGTGGTTTAGGACCGTTAGTAACAGGAGATGATAAAAAGTATATTAACAATTCTTTCTGAATGTATCATTATTTTAAAAAATACACTTATGTTCATTAAGCTCATTTAATACTAAGAAACATATGAACAGATAAGCAACGAGTGTTCAAGTGTCTGCAAGATCCTGGCTCTCAGGGCATTTCAGGCAAAAGGAAGAGCCGTGAGAAGCCAAGGTGGACTCAAGGGGCCAACGTGCTGGAGCTGAATGACTGTGATGATGCATAATAGAAGAGATCCAAGAGTTTACAGATCATGCAGAGTCTAGCAAGCCATTTTAGAGACTTTTTTTACAGAGAAAACTTTTGTAAGGTTGATCTGATCAAACTTGACATTTTAACAGGATCACTCTGGCAGCTGTGTAGAAAATAGACAGAGGGCATATGTGGCAGAAAAGAGATCAGTCAGGAAGATATTGCCATAATCCAGCTGAGAGATGATGGTGATTTCCAGTGAATTCTTATCAGTGGCAGTGGTGGGACCTGACTTGAGTAATGGCATGTTCTGATAGAATTTGCAGGTAAGAGAGTAAGAGAAGCATCAAAAATGACCTCAAATATTTTAATGCCAGACTGTGGAAGGGGCACGTGACCCTTAACACAGAGAAAATTTCAAAGGGATAGCATTTGGGACAATATTCAGGGGTCTCCATTAACATAGGGAATATAGAATAAATATAATAAACACTGGGAGACAATCATAAAACGCTGGTGATAAACTGGGAGAAATAAGTTGTCCTAAATGTGATAGTGAAATAACTCAAAAAGAGCTTATGCGAACTGATAAGACAAAAAATTACATGTTAACCCCACAATTAAGCACATGGCATGAATAGACAATGCAGAGAATCAGGAAAGTAAATGATAAAGATTACTTTTACGAATTCAATTTAAAGGCAATTATATAACCTATATATAAATTTTTTTTTTATATATATAAAAAACCGAACCAAATCCGTTGCCGTCGAGTCGATTTTTACTCATAGCGACCGTACAAGACAGAGTAGAACTGCCCCGTAGGGTTTCCAACGAGTGCCAGGCGGATTTAAATGCCGGTCTTTAGGTTAGCAGCCGTAGCACTTAACTACTATGCCACCAGGGTTTCCAACCTATCTATACATCTATATTATTGGCTTTACATGAATTTGTAAAAAATAATCTTTATTGTATAGAAGCCCTAGTGGCACGGTGGTTAAGAGCTCGGCTGCTAATCAAAAAGGTGGTCAGTTTGAATCCACCAGCCGCTCGTTGGAAACCCAGTGGGGCAGTTCTAATCTGTCCTATAGGGTTGCTATGAGTCGGAATCAACTTTGACGGCAACAGGTATATAGATGAAGTATACATAGAGAAATATTTACCTCTAAAATTTGCAGAGATGTGAGGGAGGGTGTGTGTGTGTGTGTGAGGGTGTGTGTGTGTGTGTGTGTGTGTGTGTGTGCGCGCGCGCGCTAATGATTATCCCAAATGACAGGAAAGAGTAGAGAGAGATGAAATGAACACACTGACGCACAGCTGTTGAGAGTGTAAGCCTGCTTAACCATCTTCAAAAAATTAAGGGCCTTAAAATAGTTATTTACTTTTAAGGAGCAATTCCAATAATAATCCAAAGTAGAGGGAAAAAATGCCTAAGGAAATAAATGTTATTGAGATTTCTATTTAATTAAGAGAAAAATGTAAATAATATATAAAAACAGATTGTTATATTAACTTAAAAATTTAGGTAATAGGGTTCTGTGTAATTTATTTCACTTTATACACTTCAGTATTTTTTCAGATAATTAAAATAATCCATTTTTACTTTTATAGTCAGAAAATAACAAAAATATATGAAATTCATTAGATTATGGATTAAAACATGAAAAGTGCATAAAATATGATTTTATACTTTTCTTTCACTACATTACCTTCTGTAAGTCCTTAAAAAGCCCTAAAATATTTATAAATATTAACATTAAAAAAATTGATGCCAGAGGAAATGAAGCTATACATAAAAATGTTTATGTGTCTACCATATAACTATCTGTCTGTCTGTCTATGTATCTGGCCTGTCTATCTCTCTGTCTGTCTATCTATCTACCTACCTACCTATCCGAATTTCTTAATGGCAATAAAGTTGTGTTAACCATTGGAAAATTCATGTATTTTCAATAAATGCTATTGGAATGACAACTTGATAATATTATAGGGACAATTAATTTTGACCTCATGCTCTTTTGGTGTATGTACATTTTGTAAATGTTTGTACGCTGGGCAGTATACTGATGGACTAGGAGCCAGCCAAATTTCTGGGGAGAGATATTCTTTATCTTGAAGGGGCCAATGTGTAGAGTCAGTAATATTTTGCCACTAATGAGGAATATTTGTAGGTATCTCTCAGTTTGGGACATACAACCATTCTTTAATATAGTGTGGCCTTTGCCATCCTTGATGTTCCTGTTTATTGACAAGTGGAAAAGCATACCGGATTGCCTGATAATTTCAAGATTCAGATTCTGGAAAAACTGTCTCTTGGAATGAGACTCGAATAAATAGGGAAAATACACAAACGTACAAACACACTAACATTCTAAACATACATAACACACAAACATACTAAATTTCAGACAAAATTACTTTCCTTTGGAAAACTCTACCATTTCAGTATGTTCAGGATGTCAAAACTGTAACAGTTTCCTTGAATTGAGTCAGCAGACAAATACACAGCTTAAGTAAGATTGCGATTTGGTAAAGGGCTTTGAATTAATACATATGATCAAAGTTAGACTCTACAGGATGAAAGAGTTTATGGAAATGGGAATATTTTTAATTTGTATAGTAAGTTAGTTACTGAAAATTCTGATTTGTGTCAGCGCAGTTCTGTAGAGAAAGGAAAAACAATCTGATTCAAATGGGTGTTTAGTACTGTAATTCAGTTCGGTTTGGTGGAGTAAACTAAGCCCAAAGATCAGCAGCCCAAACCATATCAGGTCATTCAATTAGTCAGTTGGGTTTGTTGTTTCTGACAACGTTGCTTAAGCATTCTTTGTTTATTTTTAAGCATTCATAATTGATTCAAAATGAAATGTTTCATTATATGTTGCATAATAATTTTAGAAAGATAGTAAAACCATCCCATTCTGAGTTTCTTTATTACATTTAAAGTTTTTGAGCCAAACCAAACCCACTGCTGTTGAGTCGATTCCCATTCATAGAGACCCTGTAGGACAGAGTAGAACCGCCCCATAGAGTTTCCAAGGAAAACCTGGTGGATTCAAACTGCCAGACTTTTGGTTAGAAGCCTAGCTCTTAACCACTATGCCACCAGGGGTTTCACGTTCTGAACCGATGGGTGAAAAAAAAAAAAAAAGAACCCTAAAATGTTGAACTAAAATGCATTGCTTTATTTTAAGGTATCCATTCTAATAAAATGTAATGAAAATGTCTGTACTTTTAAAATCAGATACTATCCAGCTAAAGGAATTACACTGAAGAATTAAATCTCAGGTTTTCAAAACCAAAGTTTCTAGTATATAGATTTTTATTCTTATCTTTTCACTTTTGAAAAAAAAATTAAACTTGGCTCTCCGGCTGAGAAGTAATCATTCATCCATTCTATGTCACAATTTTTCTCAGGAAGCTTAAATCTTTTATAAGTTTACCATTATTCTTCAAAGTAATAATAATTGTTTTGAGTACAAGTGAAGTACACAAAAGCTATGGCTTCGTAGAAAACAAAATTAAAAATATCCCTCACCCAGTAGGACTATGAGAGAATAAATAAAAACATCATGTTCTTCTAAGCTATAAATGTCACTGCAATCAATATGGGTTTTTAATCGTACCCTGAAATGACACATCGCCTTGATATTCTTACAAAGGTATTTGAAAAGTTAAAATACTTGTTCTGAACACCTATTGTTTCTTTTTAAATTCAGGAAAGTTTAGTTTAAAACAGATTATTTAATGGTACGTTTTTCAGGATGCAGTTATGAAGAAGAGAGCATAGAACTATTCAGTAAACAGCTAACTGGCCTTGGAAATGAGAATCGTGTGCAAGCTAGTTTCGTGGACCAAAAAGGTTGAATTCAAAACAAAAGCACTTTTTTTCCCTTTTTTGTTGCTGCAGGGGTATAATATGATTTTTATTTCAATTTTTTGAAAGAAAAATAATAATATAGTAGATTCTTCCAAATACTATATGCCAAGTTAAGATCCGTATGCTGCCAGACCCCCCACTCAAGCCATGAAAGTGGACTGTCTATAATTATTTCCACTATTTAGCTCTCTGAGGATTCTGTTTTTTGAATCACACACGAGAAGATAAGGATTTAACTTGGTAGCCTTTGGCAGCATCGTGGGAAACTGTATTTCCTATACATAAAGTTGAAAAGCAAGGAAGTGAAAACTTGCATCTCAGTCTAATATGACTGTACTTGTGGAAAATGAGGTCCAAGAACAGGTCAATGTCAGTATTATCTTGTTCATTTTTTTTTTTAAAGAGATTCATATGATTTCTTTTGTAATGCAGTAAAATGTGTCCAAGGTTTTAAAATTGTGCATGGCTCTCCAATATAGCCTAAACTATCTTTCCCTGTGATAAATAAACTTGTTGTCCCTATTCCTATCAAATATTTCAGAGGAAGACCAGACCAGGAAATGAAAATAAAACATAATATACTACTTAATATGACAAATATATAGAAGCTTCAGAGTGATCATATGCTCAAATAACAATGTCAGTGTATAAAGCAGAAATGGTTGTCAATGTGAGTGGCACATATCTTGACATACAGTAGCTTAACCAAGTAGTTCAGAAGCCATTGAGTCCTCAGATATTGAATTAATTGTTTATAATGCAGTTTTTAATTGTTCCATTCCATTATTGTGATTGTGCACTGTGCCCTCATACTTGCGGTTCCATGGCTGGAAGATGACTGCACCAGTTACAATTATTCTATCCAATGCTGAGGCTGAAGGAAAGGGAAGGGTGGGGCAATGGCAAGATTCACATCTTTTTGTCCCTTTCTATCAATTCGGCAGTGGGTGGTGGGTTTTATTAAGGCAGCAAACGGTTTCCTTGAAACAATCTTTCCCCGGTAGGTAAGTATGTACAGTTTATTGGCTAGAAAAGTGTCAAATGGCTGAAAAGGAGAATGGGGCAATGAAGAAAGAGGTTTATATTAGGGCAAGAAAAAAGAAAGGAGGTTGGGTCTGTGACTATTCAGTGTGTGTTACTGTTAATTTTGAGAGTTTGGGTTGTCTATAGCATGTTCAAGAAAAAAATTACAGATTAATAGCCTTGCTTTTACATGTTTCTGTGTGTGTCAACCCAGTTTGCTACATGACCTTGAAATTGTCACATTTCAGATCAATGGGTGCTGTTCATATAGATTCTTTTACTCGGCCCAGTAATTTGAATTGAATGACAGGCCAGTATACCCAAGTTTCCATCTATTTAAGATTTTCTAAATCAAATACTATGGGTTCAACTATGTAATAGATGCCATAGTTTACTTGAAGAATCATTGACTGTTTTAGATTTCAGTAGTTCATATTTTTAAAAATCAGGAAATAATAGTCAGGTAGAGATAATAAAAGTCAATAATGGTTACTAGTTCCGAATTAAAATTTAAATACTTTACACCACACAAAGCCGATTTCATGAATAATTTTAACAGACTACCAGGGATGACTGTATATTTTTCTTTTATAAAGTAAACTTCCGAAATAGAATATGGAGGCAGTTAACCTGTTGTCATTGAGTCGATTCCACCCCATAATGACCATATAGGACAGAGTAGAGCTGCCCCGTAGAGTTTCCAAGAAGCGACTGGTAGATTTAAACTGCCGACCTCTTGGTTAGCAGCAGAACGCTTAACCAGTATACCACCATGGCTAGGCGTTCTAGAAACACCTGAAGTGTTTATTTACTGAATATTTCTACTCAGTGCTGTTGCTGAAATGAAACAAATCTCTGAATCAAGAACCAACTTTGCCTGTTGTTAATTGTAAAAAGGACAACTCTACTGTTCCCACGTTTGAGAAACTCCATAGTTACGGTGGGGAGGGGGCAAAAAAAAGACAATCCTTTTCTCTGACACTTGTTTTTCATCTTAACTCTCTGAATGAACAAAGTAGAAGAATTATTTACTTAAAGACAGAATTCGAGGCAATAGAAAAAGATAAAACCAAACCTGCTACTGTCGAGTCCATTCTGACTCACAGTGTATAGTAGGTTTTAATAAATGTTAAGTTGTTACCATCCAAAATAGACTAAAAGGATTTGAATGTAAAAACTCTTGGTGCATCTAAGGTGACCTTATGCCAAGTAACTAGTTATCTCTTAATTTGTTTTATAAACAAGTGGAAGCATGGAGAAACAAAACGAAGAGAAAATTCCTATGTTATATTAAGTTTGGCGGAATAAATGTACATGGGTAGTCCCTGACTTACAATGGGGTTCCGTTCCCATCACTCCATCAAAAGTCAGTTCTGACATAAGTAGGATACCTCTTTTTTTATTTTTTAATTTTCATTATTATTGCCTTTATTATGTGTCTTTATAAATCTGAACTTTGAACATTCTCAAGTGAACATCTAAGAATGGTAACATCAACAAATTACACCCTGTAACATTGTATATAGTACATATTACTAATGATAAGATGCACACACACACGCAAACAGTCCTAAGTGCAGTTCGTGGTGGTAACTTGAATGCGTCGTAAATTAGGGACTACCTGTATTCATCTAATAAATATATGTTTGTATTCTAGGTGTTAGTTATCCATAAGTGAATATTCTAGGTGTTAGAAATATAGAAGTGAACAAAACAGGCACCCTTATTCTTACTGAGCTCACATTTTGGACAGGGTTATTTAATTACACAAATTTTTTGCTTTATCACAGCATATAGGAGGGTTATCCCAAGCCCACTGCCATCAAGTCGATTCGGATTCATAGCGACCCTATAGGACAGAGTAGAACTGCCCCTCAAATTGACAGAAAGAGTTATATCTAATTAAGGTCCATGTCTAGAATGAGGAAACCCTGGTGGCGTAGTGGTTAAGTGTTAGGGCTGCTAACCAGGAGGTCAGCAATTCAAATATGCCAGGTGCTCCTTGGAAACTCTATGGGGCAGTTCTACTCTGTTCTGTAGGGTCACTATGAGTTGGACTCGACGGCAGTGGGGATGGGTCTAGAATGAATGCCTTATTAGGCAAAATCAGATGTGTGATTGTGTAAGAATGTTATACCTTTATCTTGACAGTACACAACAACATCAGCAGTCCACATTACTCCCTAACTTGTAGTTTTTAGGCATTGCTGGAAGGGGTGCAGGGCTTTTACCCTGAAACACCAATCATTTTTTTTTTTATTCGCTAGTTTGGTCAGTTTTTTAAAACAGGTATTTACAGAGTGACAAATACGTTCCAATGAGAGCTGATCACTGTGAAGCTATTCATTTGTAAGATCAAGTGCATACTATAGTGTGTTGTTTGGAGTCAGGCAAAGTGGTGTTCAAGGCTCAGATATACAACTTATAAACTGGTATTTAACATTTAGGGTAATTTCACTAACATTCCTGTGTTCTTAAATCTATTCTCTAGAGTATTCACAGGGTTATTAGAGGACTTAAGTGGAAAGAGTGTGGCAGAGTTCTCAGTATATGACAGGAGTTCAACAAAGTTTAAAACAATCCACCTAGGTAAGATTTATTCACAATGAGACAACATGGTATTATAAAATAAAGAAAAATTGGATTTAATTTCAGGTCTGGCTATTTATTCATGATTTAACTTTAGTTATGTCACTTATCATTTCTAGGCCCCAGCTCCTCATCTATTAAATAGAAATCATAACACCCAGACTGACCAACTCAAACTAGGTATTGCAGGATCACCCTAGTAAAGGAAAATTAAAATGATCTACAATTAAACATTATACAATATTAAAAGAGATACATTTTGCTTGCTTTTTTTCTTCTTAATGCTGTATTTAGACACAAATATTTCAAAACTAAATCCACCTCCATTTTTCTTTTGATGTTTAATCAGTTTTTGTTTTCTTGTTACCTTTGTCTTAATTCACAATTTCGCCCTTTTATTCTCTTTACTTTCTGGCATTGTTTAGTAATCTCTTTCATCTTAAACTAGAATATACCTGTTAGACATCTCCCTCTATTTCTTCAAGAAAGAACTCACACATACACACACACACGCACACACACTCACACGCACACATACGCCAAACTTACCAACATTCCTCTTCGTGTTCTCTCACAAAAAATTTAAATTCTTATATAGAGAACGGTAGCTATTTATCACATAGATAATGATTACTAACGTTTCTCCAGCTCTTGCTATGTAGTAATCTATACGAGGTATTTTTCAACCTTGTGAGATTGAAGTTTAGCAAAAAAAAAAAAAACCCAAACCTGTTGCCATGGAGATGATTCTGACTCATAATGACCCTACAGGTCAGAGAGGAAATCCTGGTGGCGTAGTGGTTAAGAGCTATAACCAAAAAGTCGGCAGTTCGAATCCACCAGGTGCTCCTTGGAAACTCTGTGGAGCAGTCCTACCCTGTCCAATAGGGTCACTACGAGTCGGAATCGACTCAGCAGCAACAGGTCGGTGGTGGGTTGAGGGCGGAGTGGAACTGCCCCATCGAGTTCCCAAGGCTGTAGTCTTTATGGGAGCAGGCTCCCACATCCTTCTCTGTGGAGCAGCTGGTGGGTTCCACCTGCTGACCATTAAATAACTTGCATAATAACTTGATCAGAAAGAACCCATATCTAAAATGGGTGACAATTACATGATACTTATTTCTTAATGGAGAAAATTCCAAAATTATAGTCTTACCTCTTTTGGCAAAATAATTACAAGAAATGAACATTGAGACATTTTATTTATCATTTAACTTGAGTTATTTTTACAAATGCATGATAGTATATTAAAAATATGGTGTTCTGTGTCTCTTCCTTATATTTACTCTATTTTTACCTATTGTCTCTTCTCAGGTTGTTGATTTTTCTAAAAAGACTTCAGCCTGTGCAGATAAATCACTGTGTGAGTGATTTCATTCACTGTTTACTCAACATAAAATAAGAATTAGCCCTGAAAGTATTGATATTTTCATTACTCTTTATATACATAAAGATGGTTTGGATAGAATGCAGATAAAAATCAAATCCAATCCAGAAAGTAACTGATTGGATGATGGTATGTAAATACTTATAAAATCATGAGATTATGTAAATACTCAATAATACCAAATAATTTCTCAGACAGGATCAGGTACCATGTAAATGTCTTTTATTATTAAAAGTTACAACACTCTCTTTTGATTTTTAGTCACAACAAACAAGACCTTTATTTTCAAAGGCTTCATTCAAAAGTCCCTAGCACAGAGAAAGTGCATTAAAACTCAATTTAATTACCTAGAAAAAAAGGGTGCTATGGATTTAATTATGTTCCCCAAAAATAAGTGCTGTAAATCTTAACCTCATGCCTGTGGTCATAATCCCATTTGGAAGTGGGTTGTCTTTGTCATGTTAATGAGGCAGGATTAGTGTAGGATGTACTTTGAGTCAATGCCTTCTGAGATATAAAACATTAAACAAGTAAATTAGGAAGCAGAGATGGGGGAAGAGAGAAGTCAAGCCACATGCGGATCCCCCAGGAGCAGAAGCTCAAAGAGACCTTCCTCCAGAACCAACAGAGAGAGAGAGCCTTTTCCTAGTGCCAGCACCCTGGATTTGGATTTCTAACCTCCTAAACTGTGAGAAAATAAATTTCTCTTTGTTAAAGCCACCTACTTACTGTATTACTTTCATAGCAGCACTAGATAACTAAGCCAAAGGGCTTAACTGGCTTTAGGAAGTCTCCCAGAAATACAGCCTGGTAAGCCACCCCTCTGACTCTCACATTGTCATTATATAAATGCTTTGACTTCTTTTTTTTCTAAAGAAAGACTGAAATTGGCTATTTTTACCTTGAGACAAAGCATTTTGGATGGGAACAATATCATTTTTTCTGTCAGAAAACATTTTATCTAAGCACATTGAGTATACTTCACTAAATCAGCATAAACGGCTACAAAAGCAAAGCCAAACATCTTTAGGGCTAGATTTTAACCAAAATAGGTCATGCTTTTAGAAAGGGAAAACGTTATGTAGGCAGATATGAGGGAGGGAAATTTTGAAAAAAAAAGTTGTTATAATAACATTAGCACTTAGTATTTTTCTAACACATTGTGCACATCATTTTATAGAGGGCTTGGTTGTTACTGGTAATAGAAAAAACACTGAGTAGTTTTTTTTTTAATAAGTTATACACACATGTTTTATATACACGTATATGTATATGCATATATATATAATCTACTATATAAGTTTATAAATGTCCACTATGTGCAAATATACAAATATATATATATTAAAAGAAAGAAAAAAAAACATAATTTACAGAATTCTCCCTGCTTTAAAAAGCAGTTTCCTCTTAGTAGATGTTTTATTTTCTTTTGGGGGGCATTTGGAGCGGTAAAGGGGAAAGATGATTGAGTGTAACAATTTAGAAGTCAGCGTTGCAAAGCAGACAGTTCATATTTTAATTTTCTTAATGTAAGAGTATGGTTTATCAGAGAGACTTACAGATTGTGGTCCTGTTAAATAAACAAAACTGGTCTCAGAGATGAAGTATGGTTTGATTTCTGTTCCTATACACAATATCCAGTATACTTAGATGAAAAAGAATTCCATTCTTGGATTATGATGAATGACTGATTATTATGAAGCAGAATTGCTACCCTTTGTCTCTTATGTACCCTTGGAACATAGCCTGTAAGTTTCTGTGCCTCTGAAGGCTGTACAAAAATGCCTGCCTGTGGATCTTGGCATTATTCAATACAAAGGAACATGTTAACTAAGGCAGTCTCAATTCAACACACAAAAGCAAGTAAATTATAACTCAATCCAAGTTCAATGAAAGGCTATTTTCTTGTTTTATACAATAATGTAGCCTAAAAAGAAAAAAAAAAAAAAAAAAAGGATGTCAAACACACAAAACTACTCTGCAATAATTATAGGTATGAACCCAGTCCACAAATGTGAGAAGGCTCAACTGGAATGTGGTCGTCTGCATTGAAAAACAAGAGCATTTTATTTCTTCCTCTAGGGCCCAACAAAAGTCACCCTGAAATACTGCAAAGCAAATGTTTATATTAAATATACACTGATAATATGGCATAATGTTAATGATTTCTGTGTAAGTCATAGTACTATTTAAGAGACAAAAAGAACACTCCATGGAGAAAAGTACTCTCCAACTGAATTGTAACATTTTTCCCCATAAGAATACAGTATATTTAGTATCAGAATTTACCAATACAACCTTGAGTAACAAATAATCAGCATGCTTTTCTCTTTTTTTATGTCTAAGGTATTATTTCAAAACTTAAGCATTCTCCTGACACATTTGGAAGTATTATACTATCTTATAAATAACAAAGACCCAAGATAAAGTTACCTATAACACCAAGAAATAAAACAACCACACCATAGTTATAAAAAGCACACTACTCATAGGAATATGTCTGAGGCTGTCTGTATTTGATTGTGATTATATTTTTGATGAGAAAAAAAAAAAACTTCTAGGAAGTCAATATTAATATGGGCTTCATGGAATGATGAATTTGAAAACTAAATGGAAGGAAAATTTGCTTTAGCGATGTTTCTCTTCACTTTTGTCCCTTTTATGGCCGAATTGTTTTGTTTTTGGAATTTTTTAGTGATGCCATGTTTTATCACTAATGAAATGGATACTGAATCATTGTTGGTAGTTTTTTATTATTTTAAAAAAATGAGGTGCCAGTTGCAAGTGGGACATATCAGTCTCACTTTCCATGAAGTACACTACACATGTAGGACAGAAAGTGAAAGAACCCTAAGGTGCATCACATTTCCTGGGTACACTTGAGCCATAAAACGTCTTATTCAATGCTCAAGAAATACACAAAAATATTTAAATATTGTACCTGCTACACATAATTGCTATCAGTTTGATTTAAAGTGGGCCATATTGGTACTATATTCCATGAAGCATATCACACTTATGGGACACATCCGTCCCATGGCCCAGGAACTGTACCACAAACTGTTTTCACCTCCCCCCAAAATATCTCATTTATTTGAATATTTCTGAATGCTGGTTATCGCACCTTCTCAGTAACACAATGGAAATAGGAAACGTACTTGCAAGTCTTATCTCTCTGTACAGAAGCCAAAAGCCACAAAAGTTTCACACAACCAAACCTCCTGGAAACACCTGGGAAGCATCCTCTCATATGAATGGCTCTCAACACTCAAATGTAGTGCAGACCATCTCCCTTGTGTTTTAGGCAGTTGCGCTAGTATCCACCAAAAAACAAAAAAAAGAACCAGTGCCGTCGAGTCGATTCTGACTCATAGCAACACTATAGGACAGAGTAGAACTGCCCCACAGAGTTTCCAAAGAGCACCTGGGAGATTTGAACTGCCAGCCCTTTGGTTAGCAGCCGTAGCACTTAACCATTATGCCACCAGGGTTTCCGTGGGCTGGAGTAGGGGGAGTGAAACTTTCAGTGGCATTATCAGATACAATGTGGAAAACACTCTGCCTACAAAATACACAGCAACCTGGCAAATATGGACCTTTTTCTCTAAAGTGGCTCAAATACCTGCCAATCCACCTCCAGGGGTGGAAAATGTAATTGGGACATATATGTCCCAGAGGCCATGAATGGGTTATAGGTGTACTTAATACCAGAATTTACCGATACAACCTTGAATTACAAATAATCAGTACTTTTTTTTTCTCTTTTTTTTACATCCAAACTATTATTTCAAACCTTAAGTATTCTCCTGACACATTTGGAAGTATTATACTATCCCAAGAATAACAAAGGATTAGGATTTAAAAAAAAATGTTGAATATGTATTTGAATTCTAGAAGAGGAAAAAAAGTGAAATATGATGGCAAATTTGGGGATGTATTGATAAAGAATAGCAGTTAAATTGTGGTCAACATTGAAAGACATAAAAGAATGACCACACTTGGGCCCAAAACCTTCCATTAGGGTTTGTGATGTGCAGTGAAGTGGTAGTGGAGGGACATATTTATTAGAGTTGAAGTTAAATGGGTACGAGAGAAGAGACATATCACCAGGACAGGAAATATCCCGTCTATCAGAAGCAGATTCGAAAATTTCATGGAGGACTGTCAGAGACAACAGCGAAGGATTAGGTAGAAAGGTTTGTAATAGAAATATGACATAGAATCTACATCAGAAGGCAAGTATTACCAACCAGGCCATCGACTGAGATCTGGGTTATTTGGTTGAGAAATGCTAGTGTTTAGCCTAATTAAGAGAAGCAAAATACCATAACAGACTAAACTGCATCTGAGAAGAGTTCAAAGCTAGAAAATGAAATCTTTTTTTTAGGAGATTATCAGAAAGAACAGAAAAAAAAAAATTAACTGATTCTTTTTTTTTCCAGATTTAATGAACACCATTTATTCTCATGGTAGTATAGGGTTGCTATGAGTCAGAACCGACTCAATAGCGATGGGTTTTTATACTAGTAAAATTAACTTCCTCAGTCTCCTAGCTGGTAAGAAATTAGGACAAAATACGACTAACTAAAATACATATGTATTTGAATACTTTACCCTCAGGTTAGTGATAAATAAGTTTTGATGTTGAGACTGTACAAATATAATTTGCTCCTAGCTGTGATTAGTCTGGAAAAATAGAACAGTTCTATAACAGGCAGAGGAAAGAATTTGGTGAATTCCAAACAAGGAAATTTAAACAATATCTGGGAAGTTATGCAAAAATAATGCATAATACTTTGTCACAACATCTGTAAATTTGGACTCTGCTTGAAAATTTGGTTGTTGGACTTGCTTATTTAAAATGTATTTTTATGCCCTGATCATTTTCTAACTGACTTTTAAAGGCTTTGTAATAAAAGACATGCACATTACAATGATTCACACTTCAGTGAAAAAAAATTAGAGCCATGTAAAGAAAGATTTTTTGGTAGACAGTTTTAACCAGGGATGGGTTATGGCATGTGGGGTCCCTACACACTGATAATCTGCGGTGCCCCCTCCTCAGTTTATCAAGAATTCAGACAGGATATGTGAGTATATATATATATATATATATATATGTAATTTCTTAGTATATGTAGAGTAATATCAAGCACTGTGTCCAGTGAAACAGACAATAAAAAACAAAACTCACTGGACACAGAAATTAAAACTTTTCATTTTAGATAAATATTAATATTTCCAGTATTTTTTGTACATTCATTATGCTAGCATTATATTAAATTATTACCTATGTTAGTAACAAATGCATGCTAGATTGCACCCATTGTATGTCAAACATATTTTAAAGTCTAAATTAGAAATATTATTGTTTACAAAACTTCAGACATAACTCTGTATAAATGCTATACAGTCAGAGAGTAACTTGATTGAATTCATTACAGTGGCCATCTTGTTTGAGTTTCCGGGCTTTTGCATGTTGTCTGGGACTGGTGTTACCATTGGTGGTTTACGAGTACTTGTGCAAGAGCATGCTATACCCTTGTCTTTGTGTGAAGGCAAAGAGCATTGCTGGCCCTTCTAACTGGAGTTGGTGGATCAGCATACTTGAATGTACAAGATAGTTCTGTCAAACTGAGTTAGAGACCTTTTATATATTAATATCATCAGACTTTGCCCAGTAACGGCTCATGTTGGATCCAATTGCATATTGGGTGAATGTAACAAGAGTTAGACTTGAAAGCCCACCCCACCCCTTGTTTATTGGAAAGAAATAGTGTACTCCCCAGAGACCCATGAGATAGAGTTTCAATTGAATGGGAGGAGACCATAGGAGACAGAGTAAACAAGGGTGTTGAAGTAATAGGGGCCTCATTGCTTACACAACATTGCACACGGGTGCCCTCTTGACCTTGCATGAATTTATTTCCAGCTGGCACATTCTCGTGCACTGGAGCTGGTATCAGCTTCATTTAGTGCTCCACCAGTTCCCTACCTCTGTGGCAAGTGCCTTTCCTTGTGACCTGTCTGCTTGGCATCTATGGATTTTTGCTTGGCACAACTGGTGCCCTTGTTTTGTTGATGCCCTGAGCATGTGTTTACTGTGCTTATTGGGTTAGAAGTCTTTGGTTTTGACCAAAATACCTAAACTTAACTGAGATGCTTCAAGAGAACAAAAACTGCATCTTGAGCCATCTTCAAAAAATGGCAAAAGGGAAAATATATTTATTATTATTGAGATATTGTTTAGAAATTTTGCAGAATTCTCTTTAATATGGAATTGAATTTTAATTTTTGTTCAAGACATATAACAATCTTATGAACCAGGTGAATCCACCAGGGCCTGAAATTCTTTCTAGGAAAAAAAAAAAAAAAAAACACAAATTTAGGTTCTTTAGTAGACATAGGCTATTCAGGTTACTGTATTTTTGTGAAAATAGCGTGCACTTTCTATGTTAGTTTGTCAGTGCCTTTCTACCCCTGGGAGGTATGTTTCCATATGCTGCTATGCTAATTTTCTTTTTAAGTATTGCTGGAAAAAACAAAAAAAGCCTGCTTACAAAAATACCTTGAAGAGGATAGTTGTGTTTGCAAACAAATGTAAAAGGCATGCATTATTTGAATAAAAATACAGTATATATTTCTATATATCTTCATAAGTAAACTCTGACAATCTTTTAAGAAATGTATCCATTGATATAACTTGTCAAACTTATTAGCATAAGTCTTTTCATAATATTCTTTTGTTATCTTTTTCTTATCTGTAGAATCTGTAGTGAAGTCATCTCTCCCATTCCTGATATCGGTAATTTGTGTCTTGTCTTTTTTTTTTTTTTTTTAATATGACCAGTGTGGCTAGAAGTTTATGTTTTTGATTTCTTCAGTTACATTTTTTTCTTTGCTGTTTTTCAGATTCGTATTCCCTTTAGTGTTCATTATTATCATACTTCGTACTTACTATGATTTTGATTTTTCTTTTTTTTTCTAGGTTTTTTTTTAATAGTGGAAGATGACTTTTTTTTTGAGAAATTTCTGTTCTTCTAATACAGTTTTTTTTTTAAGTATAAATTTTCCTCTGAGAATGGCTTTAGTCCCTGTGGTGCAGTGAATTGCTTTAATACAGCTCTTCTAGCCACGGTCTTGTAGCGCTCACAAAATAATTGTGCTTGTGGCCCACCAAGGTATTTGGACAGTTTTGCTAACACAAATAAACTGCATGGAACACTTTCAGGGGTGGGACCATGCAAATAAGGTGCAAGGAACCCTTGTAGGGGATTGCTAAATTTTGTCATCTCACTATACTTAAAGGGAGCCAATCTCAGAGGTCGTGGGGGACCTCACTACCATCAAGAAGAAGAGCTGGGAGCAGAATGCATCCTTTAGACTCGGGGTCTATACGATGAGAACCTCCTAGTCCCAAAAGACAGAGAAAGCTGTAACAATGAAGACAGCATGAGGCAGAAATGGCATGGAATCAGTAGTCTAGGCTTACCAACCCACAGAATGAGAAAGCTGAGTGCCTTCATACAGGAAGCTTCCTGGTGGAGTAGGGTGCCTATGGAACTTACTGACTAAGCTAATGAGCTTTTTAACAATTTCCCAATCAGTGAAGAGGCCAGGCTGAGGGCCAAGAGAAAGGCCTGCCTGCAGGTATAACTGAGAAGCAGTCCTGATCAAAGAACTGTATCCTGTTGTTCCTGTTACTTCCAAGATGATCCTGAATTGTAACATGTTGCTTCTTCAATAAAACCCATATTCATGAGTATGGTCATTGCAATGAATTATTGAACCCAGCAGAGAAGTACAGAGTGCTGTGGAAGGAATGGCTATTGTCAGAATTGGTAAAAAGGTTGGAAAGTGGACCTCCTAGTGCAAAACTCATAGAAAATTAGCCTACGGCTGATGATGATCTTGATTCTTCTCCCTTGTCCTGATGTTAGATGAGGAGATCTGACACCAAACCATTTTTTCAGTTGGCATTGGGAGTGGGATTCATTGCAATGGCTCTAGAGTCATGGAAGTATGGGTCTTTGGAAGAAAAATCATAAAGGGTGTGAGGAGTGAAACTTTTGATTCTTGGACGGTTATTTTGGTAGTTATCTGTAACGGCTAAAAGGAAAGTAAGGGATATTATGCTGAAGCAGCAGATAGGGAAACAGAGGAGATGAAAGCCACATCTGAAGTGTCTGGAGTGAAAGTCCAACAGATTAAGCAAGATGATGGATAAGGGGCCAGGGACTTCTGGCTACACCCAGTCAGAAGACAAGGCCATAGGCATATGAATGGGATGATAGTCAAAAGGTGAAGAAGAGAAAACTGTAACATTAAAAAAATTGTGTTTATCCGAATGGACTATAGATATTGAATGTTTTTCCTGCCAAGTGTTGTAAAACAGACCTAAATGTATGATGGAAATGAACATTGGGAATTATAGATTATAAATAGCATGTAACTCAGCTTTCCACCAATATTCAATTTGATAGGCTACAAGGGGAATTAAGGTGTGCCTGAAAACACAGCCTTTTCACTGCAATGCAGCAGCCTTGTGTATACAGTAGTAGGGGCTTAGGTCAAAATCTGAGCACTACCCAGAATCTATATAGTCAATAAATTTGTATTTGAAAGACATGTTGGGAGAATAGAAACAACAACAACAACAAAATGACCATTTTGCTTTTTGAGCTGTGGGAATGCAGTTTGCCTTTTGGATGCATTGAGGGAGTAAAAACCAGTATTTATCAGAAGAGTTCCCTTCCATTAGTGGAAGTTAAAAAGAGCCAGTGAGTAGACAGCCTGATATGCTCGCTTGAGCTGATCAACTGGGTCCACTAGATGAGTGGAAGTGAGGGAGGTGCAGCAATGAAGATTTGGGTTGAGTTTAGAACTCAGTGACCAAGCCCACAGGGACTAAGGATGAGAGAGAGAGAGAAGGGACTGGCTGGTCTGAAGTGCAGAGAGGTATGTGAACTCCCGAGCATATGGCGGGTACCCACTGACCTAGCCAGGATGGCTAGAGATTAGCTGACTGACTGAATGGGTTTGGCGATGACTTGGTCCTAGCTAAAGGAGGAAGAATCCAAGAGATGTCTGACACCATGAGCTGTTATAGATTGTTACAATTTGATGGCTTGCTCTGGAGTGGACTTTGCTTATGGATACAGATGCTTACAGTTACAATTGGAACAGGAGGTTCTTCAGATCAAGGAATGCGTTTGGCTGATTTAATAGGGACGGGCAACTTAAACATCGGCTGTCTAAAAGGAGGAAAGGAAAGATAAAGGCAAGAAGTAATGGGCTTACATGATTTGTGAGTGTTCTTACACAAAATGAGAGTGAAAAAGGAGTATCCTTACTGAATAGATTCTTGTTTTTTCTGACAGCTCTGGTGACGAGAGGGTGGCGGAAGATGCTGATATGATTATATGATTTGGTTGTGAGTGTTGATAGTTAACAGGGCTAACTGTGATTGTAAAAACTGTAATTGTAGAAGCCGTAAGTGTGAAAGAGTGTACTAAGGGGAGGCACCGCTGAACTAGAGTACAGTGGTCTAACCTAAAGTCACTCAATGTGTTTGCTATCCTGATAACAGGAGGGACTCAGAGCAAGGGAAGAACTACTTCTCTCAGGTAAATTTTAACCAAGGCTAGAAAGAGTGAGGCAGAGATAACTTTTGGAGAACCTGACCAGATCAGGTGGATACATGCAGCAGACATGAATGTCTGGTACCTGAGTAAACCTCACCCTGAGGACTCTTTATCCTGTTGTTGTTATTAGGTGCCATCAAGTCAGTCCCAATTTATAGAGACCCTATGTACAACAGAAAGAACACTGCCCAGTCCTATGCCATCCTCCCAATCATTATTACGCTTGAGCCCATTGTTGCAGCCACTGTGTCAATCCATCTTGTTGAGGGTCTTCCTCTTTTTAGCTGACCCTCTACTTTACCAAGCATGATGTCCTTCTTCAGGAGCTGATTCCTCCTGATAACATGTCCAAATTATGTAAGATGCACTCTTGCCATCCTTGCTTTTAGGGAGCATTCTGGTTGTACTTCTTCCAAGACAGATTTGTTCGTTCTTTTGGGAGTCCTTGGTATATTCAATATTCTTCACCAACAGCACAGTTCAAAGGTGTTAATTCTTATTCAATCTTCCTTATTCATCGTCCAGCTTTTGCACGCATACAAGGTGGTTGAAAACACCATGGCTTGGGTCAGGCACATGTTAGTTCTCAAGGTGACATCTTTGTTTTTCAACACCTTAAAGTGGTCTTTTGCAGCAAATTTGCCCAATGCAATTCTTCTTTTGACTTCTTGACTGCTATTTCCATGGATGTTGATTACAGATTCAAGTAAAATGAAATCCTTGACAACTTCAATCTTTTCTCCATTTATCATGATGTTGTTTATTGTTCTAGTCATGAGGATTTTTGTTTGTCTTTATGTTGAAGTGTAACCCATACTGAAGGAGGTGGTCTTCAACCTTCATTAGTAAGTGCTGCAAGTCCTCTTCACTTTCAGCAAGCAAGGTTGTATCATCTGCATATCACAGGTTGTTAATGAGTTTTCCACCAGTCCTGATGCCCCATTCTTCATATAGGCCAGCTTCTAGGACTTTTTGTTCAGCATACAGATTAAGTATGGCGAAAGGCTACAACCCTGACGCACACTTTTCCTGACTTTAAAACACACATTATCCACTTGTTCTGTCTGTAATACTGCCCCTTGATTTATATACAGGTTTCTTATGAGCACAGTTAAGAGTTCTGGAATTCCCAGTCTTTGCAAAGTTATCCATAGTTTGTTATGATCCACACATCTGAATGCCTTTGCATGGTCAATAAAACATCTTTCTGGTATTCTCTGCTTTCAGCCAGAATCCATCTGACACTACCAGTGGTATCTCTGGTTCCATGTCCTCTTTACCCTACTGAAGGACTAATCATTAATGACTGGTTTTCACTGGTAGAAGGATTGGGAGGGGGAAATTGTCCTCCAACTATGAAAGAACCATGGCTAGAAGAGCCGGTGGGTGGTCTGTGGTGCAGTGAATTGCTTTAAAATGGCCTTTGTTCCTATTGTCTTGTAGCTTCCACAAAATGATTGTGTTTGATTAAGCAAATAAGGTATCCGTGGCCCACCAAGGATACTGGGCAATTTTGTTAATGCGAATAAGGTTCATGGAAACCTTGGGGGAATGGGACCATGAAAATAAGGTACAGGGAACATTTGTATGTGGTAGTCAGTTTTTTTCCATCTCACTAGGCTTAAAAGGAACCAATCCTAGAGGTTGGGGTGGGGCCCAATACCATCAAGAAGAGCCAGGAGTGGAGGGCATCCTTTACAAGGGTCCCTGCTCAGAGAACCTCCCAGGCCCAGGAAACAGAGAGAGCTGTCACACCGAAGATGGCAGGAGATGGCAGTGGCATGGAACTGTCAGATGAGGCTCACCAACCCATGGAGCAAGAGAGCTGAGCACTTTCTGGCAGGGGGCTTTCTGGTAGAGTGGGACTCCTCCGGACACTTATTAGCAAAGCTAAAGAGCTTTTCAACACTTGCCCAAGCAAGGCAGAGGCCAGGCTGAGGGCTGAGGGCCAAGAGAGAGGCCTGCCTGCAGGCATGGTAGAAAAGAAACTGTCCTGATCAAAAAACTGTATCCTTAGTTGTTCCTGTTACTTCCAAGTTGATCCTGATGCTGAATTATAACCTGTTACTTCCCTAACAAACTCCATATTCATAAGTATGGTCTGTGAGTTCTGTGTAGCCATTAAAATGAAATTTCAAACCAAGCAGAGAAGTAGGGAGAGCTGTGGGAGGGACAGATCATGTCAGAATTGTTTTAAAAGGTTGGAGAGTGAAGATGGAGGTATGTTTGACCTCAGCCTTGTAGGAATCAGCTTTAGGCTGGTGCTAATGTTGTTTCGTCTCTCTCTTCCTGAAGTTAGACAAAGCTTGACAACACAAGGCCATTTTTACAGCCCCATATCACAAATTCATTGTAATTTTCATTCATTGAGGACTATATCTTAAATTTGCTTTTAGTTTATTCTTTGACCCAAGGGTTATTCAGAAATGCTGATTTACTTTCCAATTATTTATAGATTTTTCTTGATTTCTATTTTACTGTAACTTTGATAGATAAAGATATTTTGTATGGCTTGAATGTTGTTAAATGCAATGAGAATTTTGTTATTGATGCCAAATATGGTCTTGGTTAATGTTCTCTGTAGACATAAAAATATCATAGATTCAGCTGTTATTGAGGGGATGTTCTATGAATGCTAATAATAATTAGTTTCTCAATAGTTTCAATTAATTTTTCTTAAAATTCTCACTAATTTTCCAGTTGTTGCATTAATTATTGATCAAGGAGAATTGAAATATCTGGCAATAATTGTGAATTTGTTTAAATCTCTCTGTTCTTCTAACCATTTATTTTATGTATTTTAAAGCTCCATTATTAGTTGCATACCTATTTAAGGTAGTTATGTATTCTAGATAAGTTATCCACTTTGTCATTATGAAATCATACTTTTTTATTTTGTTTAAATTTTATTTTGTTGGTGTTGTTGAGAATATACAAAGAAAAACATACACCATTACAACTGTTTCTACAGTGACATTGATTACATTTTTCAAGTTGTGCAACCATTCTTATGCTTCTTTTCAGGAATATGTGGCTAATTGCTTCCAGAAAATTATACTCTTTATGCCTCATAAAATTCTTTATTTTTAAACTGACTTTATCTAATATTAACATAGCTAATTCAGCAATTCTTAAATTAATGCTTGCACAGTATATGTGATTTCATCCTTTCATTTTTTACATACTTCTTGTTCTTGTTAGATGCCATCAAGTCCATTCTAACACATAGCTATCCTATATAATAATAAAAGTAAATATTTCAGGGTCCACGCCATGCTCACAATCATTGCTATGTTTGAGCTCATGTTGCAGGCACTGTGTCATTCCATCACCTTGAGAGCCTTCCTCATTTTCACTGACCATCTATTTTACCAAGCATGATGTCCTCCAGGGACTGGTCCCTCCTGATAACCTTTCTAAAGTACATGAGAAGAATTCTCACATTTCCTTGCTTCTAAGGAGCATTCTGGCTGTACTTCCTCCAAGACAGATTTGTTCCTTCTTCTGGCAGTCCATGGTATATTCAGTATTATTCTCCGACACCATAATTCAAAGGCATTAATTATTTTTTTTGGTCTTCCTTATTCATTGCCCACCTTTTGCGTACATATGAGGCCACTGAAAACACCATGGCTTTGGTCAGGGGTACCCTTAGTCCTCAAAGCGAAATCTTTGTTTTTGAACCTTTTAAACGGTCTTTTGCACCACATTTGTCCAGCTCAGTACTTTGATTTCTTGACTGCTGCTTCCATGAGTGTCGATTGTGGGTCCAAGTAAAATGAAATCCTTGACAACTTCAATCTTTTTTTTCCGTTTATCATGATATTGCTTATTGGTCCAGTTGTGAAGAGTTTTGTTTCCTTTCTATTGAGGTGTAATCCATACTTAAAGCTGTAATATTCGATCTTCATCAGTAAGTGCTTCAAGTCCTCTTTGCTTTCAGCAAACAAAATTGTGTTATCTGCATACAGCAAGATGTTAATGAATCTTTCTCCAATACCGATACCATGTAATTCTTTGTATAATTCACCTTCTCCAATTATTTGTTCATCATACAGATTGAAAAGTATGGTGAAATTATACAACCCTGCCACACAACTTTCTTGACTTTAAACCACGAAGTACCCACTTTTTCTGTTCAAACAAGTGACGGTTGGTCTATGTCGAGGTTCTACATGAGAAAAATTAAATGTTCTGGAATTCCCATTCTTCACAATGTTATCCATAACTTATTACGATCCACACTGTCAAATGCCTTTGCACAGTCAATAAAACACTGGTAAACATCTTCCTGGTATCCTCTTCTTTCAGGTAAGATACCATTGACATAAGCAGCGATATCCCTTATTCCATGTCCTCTTCTGACTCTAGTTTGAATTTCTAGCAGTCCCCCATCTATGTAATGCTGCCATCTTTTGAAAATTATGTTCAGCAAAATTTTACTTGTGTGTGATCCTAATGATATTTTTCAATAATATCCACATTCAGTTGAATGACTTTTATTTGAATGTCAAAAATATGGATCTCTACCAGTTGGATGGCCAAGTAGCTGTTTTCCAAATTTCTTGGCATAGAGGAGTAAGTCTTTCCAGTATTGAATGCATTTGTTGAAATATCTCAGTTGGTATTCTGTCAACTCCTGAAGACTTTTTTTCGCCAATGCCTTCAGTGGAGCTTGGACTACTTCCTTCAAAGTATTATCAGTTCTTGAACATATACTACCTCCTGAAATGGTTGAACATAGACTAATTCTTTTTGGTATTGTGACTGTGTGTATTCCTTCCATCTTCTTTTGACACTCCCTGAGTCGTTCAATACTTAACCCATATTAAAAAAAAAAAAAATCCCTTTGCTGTCGATTTGATTCCAACTCTAATGACCCTGTGGCACAGAGTGGAACTGTCTCACAGAGTTTCCAAGGAGGACCTGGTGGATTAGAACTGCCGACCTTTTGGTTAGCAGCCATACCACTTAACCACAACAGCACCAGGGTTTCCATTTAATCCACAGAATCCTTCAATATTGCAACTCAAGGCTTGACTTTCTTCTTCAGTTCTCTTAGCTTGTATTCTGTCTGGTGAGGTCAATGTGTATAAAAACCAAAAAAAAAAAAAAAAAAACAAACCCACTGCCATAGAGTCGATTCCAAATGTATAAAAAAAGAAAAAAAATTTTTTTTTTTTGTATAGTCACCGTTAATGTTGTTGAAAAAGTATTTCCAAAGAATAAACCATTGGCCTTGCAAAATTCTATCATGTGACCTGTGGAATTGTTTCTATCACCAAGGCCTTATTTTCCAACTATTGATCCTTCTTCCTTGTTTCCAACTTTCTGTTTACTTAAAAAAAAAAAAAAAAAAAACTTTACAGTCACCAGTAATTATCAATGCATCTTAGTTACATGTTTAATCAATTTCAGACTGCAGAAGTTGGCAAAAATCTTCAATTTCTTTATCTTAGGCATTAGTGATTGGTGCATAGTTTTAATAATAGTCATATTAACTGATATTTCCTGTAGGTGTGTGGATATTATCCTATCACTGATGGCATTATACTTCAGGATAGATCTTGAAATATTCTTTTTTACAATGACCGTAATGCCATTTGTCTTCGATTTGTCATTCCCTTCATAGTAGACCATATAATTCTCCGACTGAAAATGGCCGATACCAGTCCACTTCAGGTCACTAATGCCCAGGATATCTACCTTGAAACATTCCATTTCATTTTTGACAACTTCCAATTTTCCTGAGTTTCTTCTAGGCAGCATATAGTTGAGGTTTTCTTTTTTTTTTTTTTTTTAAATGTTATCTGATAATTGTCGTTTTATTGATACATGTTTTAGTCATCTGGTGCTGTTATAACAGAAATACCACAAGTGGATGGCTTTAACAAAGAGAAATTTATTTTCTCACAGCCTAGTAGGTTACAAGTCCAAATTCAGGGTATCGGCTCCAGGGGAAGGCTTTCTCTCTCTGTCAGCTCTGGAGGAAGGTCCTTGTCCTCAGTCTTCCCCTGGTTGAGGAGCTTCTCAGGCACAGGGACTCCATGTCCAAAGGATGCACTCTGTTCCTGGTGCTGCTTTCTTGGTGGTATGAGGTCCCCAACTCTCTGCTTGCTTCCCTTTCCTTTTATCTCTTGAGAGATAAAAGGTGGTGCAAGCCACACCCCAGGGAAACTCCCTTTACCTTGGATCAGTGAGGTGACCTGAGTGAGGATGGTGTTACAATCCCACGCTAATCCTCCTTAACATAAAATTACAATCACAAAATGGAGGACAACCACACAATACTGGGAATCATGGCCTAACCAAGTTGATACACACATTCTTGGGGGGACATAATTCAATCCATGACATTTCACCCTTTGAACCCCAAAATCACATTCTTGCAACATGCAAAACATATTCACCCCAACATATTGTAGCAACAGTCTTAACTCCAAGTCCAAAATCCAAAAATTCCTCTTCATCTGTGAAATCTAGAACACAAGTTATCTGCTTCCAAAGGTACAATACCAGAACAGGCACAAGCTAGACATTTCCTTTACAAATGAGAGAGATTGGAGGGAAAGAACGCATAACAGGCACCAAAAGTCAGCAGAACACATTACATTAGCCCTCAAAGCTCTGAAAATAATCCTCTGTTCTCTGACACAATTTACACAATGGCCCTGCCCTCCAAACTCTAGGTATTGGCCACACTCTGGATTCTGAGTGGAGGCTTCTCGGCCCTGGACTTCAGTTCCTCCACCTTCCAGGCCCACTGGGACAGCAACTCTGCTCCCTCGGCCTTAGGTGCACCATTCTCCTAGTCCATCTGAGCAGCAGGCAACTTCATGCTTAGAAACACACAGAGGCTGTGGTTCCACCTTTTGAAACCCCTGAGGTCATGACCATATCTTTTGAGACTGAGGCAGCTTGGCTTCTTGTGTTGTCTCTTCAGCTCCTGCTTCATGGTTCTTGACCTCTCAGCTCCTTGGGCCTCATACCCACATCTGCCCTGCTGGGGCAAGTGTTCCAAAGCTCTGTAGCTTCACCCATAAGTGCCCAGAGGCAGCTCACTCCTCCACGAAGCCTCCTGGACACAGACACTCAGTTCTCTTGCTCCGTGGGTCAGCAAGCCTAGCTCCACTGATAAGTACCCGAAGGCATCCCACTCCACTAGGAAGCCTTCTGCACACAGGCACTCAGCTCTCTCTCCGTTTGTTGGCTGCAGTGCTGTCTGGCGCTGGTTTTCTGGTTCTGTCGCTGTTGGTTCTCTGCTGCTGCAGGTTCTCTGCTGCTTCTGGCCCTCTGTCATTGCTGCTCCTTTATCCATTCACAGTTTCAAAACTGCTTCCACATTTTAGGTATGTGTTACAGCAGCACCCCACTCTCTTGGTACCAAATTTTGTCTTCGTCATCTAGTGCTGTTATAACAGAAATACCACAAGTGGATAGCTTTTACAAAGAGAAATTTATTTTCTCACAATCTGGTAGGTTACAAGTCCAAATTCAGGGCATCAGCTCCAGGGGAGGGCTTTCTTTCTCTGTCAGCTCTAGAGGAAGGGCCTTGTCCTCAAACATCCCTTGGTCTAGTAACTTCTCAGGCACAGAGACCTTGTGTCCAAAGGACATGCTATCTGCTCCTGATGCTGCTTTCTTGGTGCTATGAAGTCTCCATCTCTCTGCTTGCTTCCCTTTCCTTTTTATCTCTTGAGAGATAAAAGGTGGTGCAGGCCACACTCCAGGGAAAGTCCCTTTACCTTGGATCAGGGAGGTGACCTGATTAAGAGTGGTGTTACAATCCCACCCTAATCCGCTCTACATAAAATTACAATTACAAAATGGAAGACAACCACACAATACTGGGAATCATGGCTTAACCAAGTCGATACACACATTATTTGAGGGGACATAATTCAATCCATGACAATATGTTCAGACCTCTTGCAATTAATATGATTATTGATATGTTTAGATTTAAATCTGTCATATTATTGTTTTCTACTTGCCCCATCAGTTCTTTGTTTTTGCTTATACTTTTTTGTTTCCTATTAGGTTGATACTATTTACATTAAATTTGCAAAATGTTTAGCCATTATGCCTTCAAATATACCTTGTACTGCCCGTTCTTTTCTTTAGTCTAGTTACAATTATAGTTGATTGATAGACCTTGTGCCACAGTTCAATTTTGTTCTTTGTCTCTGATATTCTCTGTGTGGTTTATTTTGTATAGTATACACATTTATGTTTTTCAATTCAATAAACTTTTTTTGCTGAAATTTCTAATCATCATTAATTTCAATTAGTGTATTTTTCTTCTCAGTCTTTTGTAGTTTTTATTTCTAGAATTTTCTTGAGAACATACACACACACACACACACAAAATCCATGCTGCTCTTTATCAATGTTGCTAACATCTTGAATATAAGGTTGTATTCTTGAATGTAAGTTTATAATGACCACTTCACCTATTACAACTAAAATTAGATGCCTAGTAATTCTATTATATGTTTCACTTATAGGTCAATTTCATTTTATTGTTTTTCCTCTTTAATATACGTGCATTTTCTTTTTTTTTTTTTTTGCATGCCTGGTAGTCTTTATTTGGGTGACTGAAAATATGCATCTTACTTTCTTGGATGTGCCTGTTTTGCCTTTCAAAAATATTCTTGAACTTGGTTCTACAATGTGGTTAATATGCTTATAGTTTATCCCTTCGGGGATTGTTAGGACAGATAAGGGTTGCATTTAACCTAGTGTAAGTTTTTACCTACTTCTCAGATATGTCCATTCTTAGTACTCTAAATAAGGCCTTGTGCATGTTGAGATATTCCAATTTAACTATTGAGAGTAGGCATTATTCCTATTCACATTGCTTTTTAAAGAGTTGTAGAAATTATGCAGGATGTAGTTAGCATTGATTTATATGTTTCCACTAATATCATTGAAGGACATAAAGCACAGTTGATTATGATTGACTATAACTAGGACAAGCACATACCATCTTGTTCAAACCCTTGAGAGTGAAAGTAGGTGAAATACATAGTTGTATTAGGACTAAAGGTATTAATTTGAACTGCCCAAACAAAATTGAACATTTTATCCAGTTCAGGAACATCTAAATGAAGCATCTGGGGATTATAAATTTGATTTAATTTTTAAGGCATGCTTAAAATGCCCCAGGTGGTGCAAAGTATTAAGTGCTCAACTACTGACCAACAGAATGGTGGTTTAAACACATCCAGAGGCAACTCAGTAGAAAGGCCTGGAAATCTGCTTTTGTAGGGCCACAGCCTTGAAAACCTTTATGGAGTACAGTTCTACTCTACACACATGACGTCATCATGAGTTAAAATCAACTCAGCAGCAACTGGTTTAATTTTTTGGTCTTTAATAATGTTAATTGTTCAATAATAAAATATGTAATAACAATCTGCAACCACTATAAATAGATTTCCCTGTTATATGTGAGTAGAAATCCCAGAAATGGAACAATGTGCTAGGCACACAAATGCAGGTGATCTATTGCCTCACAGATGACTCTACTGAAAATGGGTACATGATTTATTACTGAAACCAACGGTTACTTTCTTTGTGGTCATAGAGACCTAAATTCTCCAAAATATGCAATTAATTAATATAATTCTAATTAAATGCAAAAGTTACCTAAGAATAAGTATGTAGTGTTACTTTAAGGCAAATTTTAAAAGGCCACAAGTTCCTTGAAAACTCTCCCATTAGAGATAGGATTTGTACTGCTTCACTTTGTAGTCAGGTAAACTCCATGACTGCTTTGTGCAACAGAATATTGGGAGGTGGGTGTGTGAAAGGTTCTAGGTCCAGAAACTTGTATCTAACTGTCTCTTGGAATGCTTGCCTTGTGACACTCTGTTTGAGAATCCTGCTGCCAAACTGTAAAAAGCCTAAACCATACAGAGAAGTCACATATAGGGGCTCTACTTACTAAACAATGCCAAAATGGTTTCCAGACAAAACTGATTGTCAGCTGCCACCGTGTAAGTCATCTTCAACATCCAACCCCAGGAAACCTTCAGATGACTATAGCCCCATGACTATAATATCTGACCACAATCCCTGGAGATAACCAAAGGGGAAGCCACATAGTTCAGCTAACTCAACACAAAGAAGAATGAAAGATAACACATTATTGTTTTAAGCCACTAGGTTTTGTTGGAGTTCATTTTGAGGAATAACCAAAGCTTCCTTATTTTAAAACCTTTCTAGTTTCCACTGTTTTGGTGAAATTATCAAATTGCCAAAAGGAGGTAGGAGACAGAAAAGTTTTTCTTCCCTTTCCGGTGCTGTTTAATTTCACTTGTCCAATGCACTGGGACAGTATTTATGTCATAGATCAATTTTCCAAATCTTAGCAATTTGTCCTTTTACCCATTTCATTCATCAGAATAACCCAAGACAATTGATTTTTTCTCAAACTCATTGTTGGTGCTATAGCTCTAAATTCCCAAGGCAAGTAAAACAAAGAAAAGAGCAACAGCTTGTTTTTCACTAATTAAATTGTACAAATGCTCATCAAACTCTTTTTTCCCTTCTCATTTTGAATACCCAGCCCATTGTATAAATTGTTTTAAAATTATCTTTGATTCTGCTAATAAATCTTTTAAACTAATTTCCTGTGTTTATGGATCGTTTTGATCAAATTTGAGCTGTTGAGAATCTGACCTTGCTTTCAGCACCTGTAAAGCTCCCGCTGTAATTGCTCACCTTGTAAAAGTCTTCTTCTAATGGTCGTGTTCCAAAGACTTTTATCTTTGAGTCACTGCTTTTGTTGTCCGGTTTTTTTTTTTTTTTCCAAGCTCTGACTATATCTGGAGACCTTTTTACTCTCATCTGGGTTAGTAGTTAGAAAATTGTTATGGAGATTCTCCATGCTCTCCACTATCCCCACTCAGTGAATGAGAGCCTCAAGCCATCATATACTGTGACCAAAGAATTATCACCTCATAAAAAAAAAAAAAAAATTTTAGAACACATCAAATGTTTGGCCCTTGAGACCACCTAGCAGCTGCCTCTGTCACTCTGTATAAACATTTGCCACAGCTGTAATATTTCAGAGGATATATTCAGCCAGTGTTTAAACATTTCTCCACTCATTTGGGAAAAAATGTCTACACAAAAAAATTGATGTTCAGTATTAGCATGGACTGTATTTCATATTATGCTGTCTTGTGCAAAACATAAATACACATGTCTGGGGTATTGTACTATTTGAGAAATGAAAAGCACCTTGAACCTTCATAAACCCCTAGAAAATCTGTCATAATCCTTCTTTCTTTTCTGAAATAAATACCGATTTAAAAAAAAAAAATGATGTGTTTAAGTCTCAGGCTATTGACCTATTCCCATGATTTCTAAAGTGTGAACCATCATTCATTCAACAATTAAACAAATATTTTAAAAGTCTGTGTTGTGTGCCAGTCACCCTTGAGTTCAGGGCTGCTATGGATTGAATTGTGGCCCCCCAAAATATGTATCAGTTTTGTTGAGCCATGATTCCCAGTACTGGGTGATTGCCTACCATTTTGTCATCTGATGTGATTATCCTATGTGTTAAAAATTCTGTCTCTATGATGTCAAGGAGGTAGGCTTAGAGGCAGTTATGTTAATGTGGGAGGACTCAATCTACAAACTTAAATTGTGTTTTAAATTAATCTCTTTTGAGATAGAAAAGAGAGAAACCAGCAGAGAGAAAGGGGAACCTCATACCACCAAGAAAGCAGTTCTGGGAGCAGAGCTCATCCTTTGGATCTGAGGTTCATACACAGAGAAACTCCTAGACCAGGGGAAGATTGATAACAAGGACATTCCACCACAGCTGACAGAGACAAAAACTTTACCCTAAAGTTGGTGCTCCAGATTTGGACTTCTAGCCTCCTGGACTGTGAGAGAATAAATTTATCTCTGTTAAAGCAATCCACTTATGGTATTTCTGTTATAGCAGCACTAGATAACTAAGACAAGGGCCTACAGAAGCTACAACATTTGTGCCATAATGGAAAGTCAGACTATAAACAAGTGAACACAGAAACGAACAACATAGTTTTGTGTTGTTATAAAAGTTGCCTAGAAAATAAACAAACTGTTTTACAGGTAACAATGAGATGATGAAGGAATAAGCAGAGGATTCTAAATATGGAGAAAGAGCCAATCATGTGAAGGCAGGTGGAGTGAGTTTCAGGCAGACCCCACAGCACCTAACGAAAACAGCCGTCCCTATAAAAGAATGATACTTGGAACTAATTTGAAATTCTGAGATTTTGTTCTGCACTATATGTCATTTCTGTAAAAAAAGATATGCAATTTTTTTAACGATATGGTAGCCTACTTTTTTTATTTTGTATATAACACAATGATGTTAAATATGCTGAATATATCTTCCTTTCATGTTTAAAAACACTTCTACTTTTATAATTTTCAATAGATGGCATCCAATCCTATACAACTACAGTAAACATGCACGTTTAAAAGGGAAAAAAAGAAATTTAGAAGTTTGTTTAGTTTCTAAATCTTTGTAGATTTTCCTGTTATCTGTGTGCATTGATTTCTAGTTTGGTTCCACTGCAATCAGAGAACAAACTTTGTATGATTTCAATTGCTTAAAATGTTTTTTTCAGGTTTATTTGTGGCCCAGGATATGGATATCTTAGAATGTAATCTGTGGGCACTTGAAAAGAATGTCTGTTCTGCTGTTGCTGGGAGGAGTGTTCTTGAATATTGATTAGATATTGTTGGTACATGGTGTTGCTGAATTCTTCTATATCCTCATGCCTTCTAATATTCTGTCCAGTTGTAGCAATTGTTCAGAGTGGGATGTTAAAGTCTCCAACTATAATTTTAGTTTTGTCTATTTATCCTTTTAGCTTTACCAGTTTTTGCTTCATATATATTGCAATTCTGATGTTTAGTGCATACCTGTTTAGAATTGTTATGTCTTCTTGGTGGTTTGACCCTTTTGTTGCCATATAATGCTCCTTTCTATCGCTAGTAATTTTCTTTTCTCTGAAGTCTAATTTATTGGAGTGTCTTGGTTTGTTTTCATTCCTGAAGGATATTGTTGCTGAATATAGGACTCTAGGTTAGTAATTTTTCACCATTTGAAAAATATTGTGTCATTTTCCTATGGCTTCTATGGCTTCTGATGAAAAAGCCACTGTCTTCAAATTGTTTTCCCTTATAGATAAGTTGTAGTTTTTCATTAATTGCTTCCATTATTTCTTCAAGATTCTGTTTGGTTTTCAGAAGTTTAATTTGGATGTGCCTTGGTGCAGATTTCTTTGGATTTATCCTGTTTGGAATTCAATCAAGTTCTTAAATCTGAGAGTTTATATTACCTCCCACATTTGGGGAGATTTGAGCCATTATTTTGTCAAGTACATTTGCAGGCCCGCCTAATCTCTCTCCTCTTTCTGAGACTCGGAAGACGTGAATGTGACATCTTTTATTATAATGTCACAGGTCCTTGAGTCTCTAACATATTTTTTTGGTCTCTTTTCTCTCTATTGTTAACATTAGCTAATTTCTGTTTTTCTATCTTTCTGTTTATTGATTATTGATTCATTAATATATTCCTCCATTCTTCTGTTGATACCATCACCTGAGAATTTTGGGGTTTTGCATTTTTAGTTTTAAAATTTCTATTTGGTTCTTTAAATCTTCTTTTTTCCCCACCCCTTGAGACTCTTTAGTTTTTTTTTTTTTCTTTTCGTTTGTTTCAAACACGTTCGTCATGGCTTATGGAATCAGTTCTATCACGGTTGTTTTAAAGTTGCTGTCAAATACTGCTAACATTTCTGTCATTTCAGTGGTAACATCTATTGATTGTCTTTTAGCAATCCTTTTGAGATCTTCCTGGTTCTTGGTATGACAAATTATTTTTCATTGAAAAACAGACATTTTAGGTATTATGTTAAGAGCCTGACTCTGAATCTTATCTAAACATCCTGTTTTAGTTAGCATTTTTTGATACCTCTTTGGCAGGGGAACGGGATGGTGTCAACTTGTTAGTCCCAGGTGGACATAAAGTCCAGGTTTCCCAATAGACCTCTGTTGACACTGAAAGACGGTGCCATTGCTACTCATCAGGCATGGGAATCCTGGTTCTCCATGTGTTCTCCATTAATACCACAGTTCAGATGGTCTCATTACTCTTAATTGATGGTGAAAGGCTATTTACAAGGCCTCTTCTGATGCCACTGCAGTGGGAGTGTTAGGTAGTTCATGGAACCTCACACAGGTACAAGTTTAGGTTCCCTGCATTACCTTTGCTGGCATGGATGAGGGTAAAGCCACCATTTTTGCTGTGGTGTTCAGCTGGAGTGCAGTGTTTATTTTACAAAAAGATTTTCCATCTTGCTAGCCTACCTCTTCCCTGGTCCTTTGGCTTGAGAGGACATGATTATTTTTGTCTGCATCCATTGGTGTTTCCAGGGCACTAGCTTCATTTGCTCCAAGTCTGGGACAAAGAGAAGAAAACCCAAGGGATTGAGCATCATATTGTTTTTCATGTCATAAGGCCTATAGTTGGTCTGCCTTCCTCTCTCCACATGTTGTAATCATTTTATGTTTGTTTTGTGTGTAATGTCCAGAGTGTTCAGTTTTACTTGATTGGAGAAATAGAGAAAAGCACATTTACTCCATTTTTTCAGAAGCAGAAGTTCTCCATGAAGTTGATTTTAACTTTTGCTGCTAATGGTATCTTAATATTACTTAAGTGTTTATTTGTAATTTATTTGCTTTCCTTGCAATCATTTGCTATTTCAATAATAATACTATTTTTCTTTAATAAAAAATAACCCTTGTTAATGTATATTCATATTATATATTACAAAGTCATGATAATTTATATGTTTAAATTTAATTCATTTTAACAAGCATGTCAGTTCTTATATTAAAAAAAAAAAAAAAACCAGTGCCGTTGAGTCGATTCCTACTCATAGTGACCCTTGTTCAACCAGTTCTTTGGATATGAATTAACACATGGATTAGGTGAGATTATATGTGGTTATATGAGAACTTATGATGAGTATGAGTATAACCACATATAATCTCATCTAATCCATGTGTTAATTCATATCCAAAGAACTGGTTGAACAAGGGGGAGATTAAAATCAAAATTTAATAAATCAACTGTTTATTTTGTTTAGATGTTATACAATCTTCCAACTAAACATTTATATTTTACCTATATTAAAAATGTATTTGCCTCAATTAAAAACCAAAAAAAAAAAAAAAAAACAACTACTAAAAACCAAACCTGTTGCCATCAAGTCAGTCTTGACTCGTAGTTACCCTATAGGATAAAGTATACATGTTCCATAGGATTTTCAAGGAGTAGCTGGTAGATTTGAACTGCTGAAATTTTTGTTTGCAGCCATAGCTCTTACCCATTACACCACCTATGTATTTGACTCTATTAGTAGCCCATTATGTAAGGTGTCCAGACATGTGAAAGCTACCAGAAAATACTACATATATACACACACACATATATACATATATACACATATTTATGTTTTAATACTTTAAATTTTGTATAGGTTTCTTTCTTTTCACAGGAGACCTCTTACCTTTAGTATCACTCGGTATTGTAGACTTAATATATGCATCATGTTCACTGTGAAATAAAGACAAAGACCACGAGAAAAGACAGAGATCTATTCATTTTCTACATGGATATCAGTGTTCATATGAAAATTACTGATATATACTTATTTCCCAGACTCAGGAGATATCATTAGGGAATTCACAATATAATTACAGTCTTACTGTGCTCAACTTTGTTATAAAATGTAAGATTCAAAAAGCAAAATTTCCTTGGAACATAATTAGAATTCGTAGCCCCAGGAGCAAAGTTTCAGAAAGGGTGCAGAATCTTTCAAAAGTCACAATCTATAATGAATAAGGTGTAACTGAATATGAAAAAAAGGACCAGTTATAAAGATCAAGGGAGAATGTTTCAAGAGCATCAAGATGATTGTTAATTTAAGTGCAGCTGGACAGACAGGCAGAGTGGCATTTTCAGGAAGTATGTCTCAGAAACAACAGTTAATAAGTTATTAAAGTGTTTCAGCTTTGTCATTTTAAACAGCAGGGATCTCATTCCCAACTTATTCTTAATCTATGACCTGAAGTTTCAGTGTACCTGTTAGATGTATATTATTTTGAAAAGAACAGAGTTTGAGATGAACTTTTTTTTTTTTATGAACAATACCTGCTACATGGTTTGTGCTCAATATGCTGGGAAAAATATGAATAAGGATTATATTCCTTACTCCTATCCTCCCCCTACTTACTCCTACCCCTGGTTGTGCAGTAGTTAAAGTGCTTGGCTACTAACAGAAAGGTCTGTGGTTCGAACCTTCGAGCTACTCTGGTGGAGAAAGATGTGGTAGTCTGATTCTGTAAAGATTACATCTTTGGAAACCCTGTGGGGCGGTTCTACTCTGTCCTATAGAGTTGCTAAGAGTCGAAATCAACTTGATGGCAACAGGTACTCCTACCCTTATCCCTTTCCTCATTACCTATTACTGAGTTACTGATAAACAATTTTATTTATTGTTGTCAAATTCATCTTGTAAAAAAAGAATTATTGTCACATCCCTATTGAAATGTCTCCTCATTATCTTTACAAGATAATTTTCATTCATTAATTTGTTATTACAGAACTTCCATTAGGCTGTAATGTATCTTCTATTTTATTTCCACAAATACGTACTTAAAATAATAACAACAATGACAATGCCCAGTCATATATAACAGATATTTGCCAGGGATCATTCCAAGCCCTTTACATGTATTAAACTTTTAATCCTCATAGCAACTGAAAGAGGCAGAAACTGTTATATGCAAGAGAAATCTGAAGCAAAGATAATTTAACTTGCTCAAAGTCATAGAGCTAGAAATTAGCTAAGTTGGGTTTGAAGAGAGGAAATCTTGTTCTAGAATCTGTGCTACTTAGCTTTGTACTAAAATGTCTCTATAAATTGAACATTTGCTGTATTCTGTCAATATATTGAGGAAACCCTGGTGGTGCAGTGGTTAAGTGTTACCCCTGCCAATCAAAATGTCAGCAATTCAAATCCACCATGTGCTCCTTGGAAACTATGGGGCAGTTCTACTCTGTCCTATAGGGTCGCTATCAATATATTGAGGGGGAATTGACTCAACAGCAGCTGTTTTTTTTTTTTTTTTTTCTGGTTTATCAATATATTAAATTACTATATTTCTTTTAATGATAAATTCTCAAATTTTAACATATTTATTTGCTTTTAACAGACTTTATTTTTACAGCAATTTTACTTTTACAGAAAAATTGCACAGAAAGTACAGTGGAATTCCATAAAGCCCTCTTCCCCCGTGCAGTTTCTCCTAATAGTAATATCCTGCATTCCATTTTGCATCAGTATTGTACATTTGTTACAATTGATGAAACAATATTAATACATTATTTATAACTAATGTCTATAGTTTACATTAGGGTTCATTCTTTGTGTTGTAGAGTTCTATTGATTTTGATAAATGCATGATTTCAAGTGTCCATCATTATAGTATCATGCAGAACAGTTTCATTGCCCTAAAAATGCCCTTTGTTCCACCTATTCATTCTCTTTCCCCGGATATTCTTCAGCTCCTGACCTATGTATCTAGCTGCCTATGCTACCACCTAACCGAGTTTTCACATAACCACTTAAAATTCAATGTATTTCATATTGACTGTATCATCTTTCTGAATTTGTTCACTCTGTAATATTGTGTATATTAACAAGAAAAAGACTATTTTTTTTACCTTCTCCTACTCCCAATAGTTTTTCAAATTTTGTTGTGTTTCTTAATACTAGAATTCCCCCCTTCATCCTTACCATCATTTTGTTTTTATATTTAACATATCTCAATTCTTTTAACTAGCAGTCTACTTTTTCTCCCTGTTTTCACTACATTCTGTTCATTGCCCCAACTGTACAGTTGGTAAAATAGGAATGTAATTGGGTCACCCCCCACCTTAAAACCTATCTTTCATTCTTTTACCTTAGGATTTAAAAGGGGATTCACATAACTAGTGCCAATAAGAAGCCCTGGTGGTACATCGGTTAAGAGCTTGCCTGCTAACCGAAAGGTTGGCTGTTTCAATCCACAAGCCACTCATTGGAAACTGTATGTGAGGCAGTTCTACTCTGTCCTATAAGGTGGCTACGAGTCAAAATAGACTTGAGAGCAGTGAGTTTTTTGTTTTTTTTTTAGTGTAGAAAAAATATAAATGGCTGCTTTTTTTAGAAGTGTTTTTGTGATCTTCCTCTAGTTTATGTACCCACAGTCATTACTTGCCTTGTCCTAATGCAAAGGAAACTCCAGTTAAGATTCACCCACTTAATTTTCAAAGCAAGCTACTCTCTCTCTCAAATATTTGCACATAAAATTTCTTCCTTGTGGGGGAAAAATACACCTTATCCATCTATTAAACTCCTAGATGTTCTTCAAAATTTAGCACATCAGAACCTCATGCAATAATCTTCCCTCAGTTCTCCCCAGGTAGAATGAATTGCCTTTCCCATGTAGATTAAAGTTATAAAGCATTTTTCAAAAAATACTGTGGGTATTTTAAATGTGTCTTAAAAAGTATAATATTGATGTGGGGCTACTGTTTTCATAGATCTCTTCCACTAGACACTCCTTGGAAACTCTATGGGGCAGTTCTTCTCTGTCCTATAGGGTTGCTATGAGTTGGAATCAACTCACCAGCAATGGCTCTTGTTCAGCTCTGAGTAACAGCTGTCATACAGCCAAACCAAGAACCCACTACCGTAGAGTCAATTCTGACTCATGAAGACCTCATAGGATTTCCAAGGCTGTAAATCTCTACAGAAGCAGACTGCCACATCTTTCTCCCATGGAGCAGCTGGTGGTTTCTAACTGCTGACTTTTCAGTTAGCAGTAGATCACTTTAACAACCATGCTACCAGGGCTCCTTACTGGTCATACAGAAGGTGCTAAATGAATATATTTTGAATGCATTTAAATTATCTATTTGCACTACGATTTCAAAAAAAGATGTCTATGAGCTTCCTCAGGCTTCTTAAAAGTGCTGAAAGATTTTCATAACTAACCTATTAACCACCTTTGATGGTTAAGGTTATGCATCAACTAAGCTAGGCCATGATTCTCAGTGGTTTGGCAGATATTATGTAATCATTCTCTACATTGTGAACTGATGTGAGCAGCAAAACAGTTGAAAACGGAGTTTCCTTGGGGATGAAGCCAGCATCCAGTATACACAGATGTTCTGGCAAAGCTCCCCATCTCTTGACCTGCATTAGAATCATCATACTCTGACCTCTGGTTCTTGAGAGGTAAGCCAGCAGCCTACCATCTTACCTATCAATTTTAGGTTCCTCAGTCCCTGTAACCACGTGAGTCTGAAGAAACATCCAGATTGACGCCTAACAAATGGGTTTAGGACTAGCTAGCTTCCCCAACTGTGTGGACCATTTCCTTGAAATAAATCTCTCCAGAGAGAGAGAAAGAGTTGGAATATATACAGAAAGAGTGTTAGAATGTATATATAGAGAGAAAGTCAAAATATAGGTAGATCCATATGTAGAGAGTTAGAAAACACGTGTGTGTATATATATCCTCTCTCTATGTATATATGTATTTATATATAAAAATTATATATTTATATATATATATATATATATACATAGAGAGAGAGAGAAAATGAGTCCCAAAATGAGAAGAAATGTCCATTAAGAATCAGAATGTGAAATTACTAAGTATGAATCTAGGAATATTGAAAGTTGTCAAAAATGAAATAAAGTACCTGAAGATCAAAATCCTAGGTATTAGTGAGCTGAAATGAACTGGTATTGACCATTTTGAATCAGAGAATCGTGTGGTATAGTATTCCGGGAATAACAAATTGAAGAGGAACGATGTTGGCAAGAATCATTGCCAAAAACAACATTCCATGATCTCCTCTGAAGTGCGATACTGTCCATGAGATGATAATATCCATAAGACTACAATGAAGACCAGTTAGCACAACTACTATTCAAATGTAAGCACCAACCACTAATGCCAAAAAAGAAGAAATTGAAGGTATTTACCAACTTCTGAAGTTCAAAATTGATCAAACATGCAGTCAAGATGCATTTATAATTAATGATGATTTTAATACAGAAGATGGAAGCAAATAAGACAGATCAATAGCTGGCAAATAAGGCCTTGTTGATAGAAAGGATGCTGGAGATTGCATGTCTATCATTCTAAGACCAAAGACCTCTTCACTGAAAATGTCTTTTTTCAACAGCATAAACACCATCTATAGATGTGGAGATCACCGGATGAAATACATAGGAATCAAATTACCTACATCTGTGGAAAGGGACAATGGAGAAGCTCAAAACTGTCAGTCAGAACAAGGCCGGGGCTGAGTGCAGAGAAGACCATCAATTGTTCATATGCAAGTTCAAATGGAAGCTGAAGAAAATTCAAACAGGTCTGTGAGAGCCAAAATACGACCTAGAGTATATCCCACCTGAATTTGGAGAACATCTCAAAAATAGATTTGACTCATTGAATAATTATGACCAAAGACGAGAGGAGCTGTGGGATAATATCAAATACACCATAACACAGAAAGCAAAAGTTCATTTAAAAGACAGGAAAGAAAGAAAAGACCAAAATGGGCATCAGAAGACTCTGAAACTTACCCTTCAATGTAGAGTAGCTAAAGTGAATGGAAGAATGATGAAGTAAAAGAGCTGAACAGAAGATTTCAAAGGGCAGCTTGAGAAGAAAAAGTAAAGTTTTATAATGAAATGTGCAAATACCAGAAGGTAGAAAACCAAAAGGGAAGAAATGTTTGACATTCCTCAATCTGAAAGGACTGAAGAAAAAATTCAAGCCTCAAGTTGCAATATTGAAGGATTTTACAAGTGAAATATTAAAAGATGCAGGAAGCATCAAAAGAAGATGGGAGGAATGCAGAGTCACTGTACCAAAAATAATTTGTCAATGTTCAACGATTTCTGGAAGCAGCATATGAACAAGAGTCTATGGTATTGATGGAAGAAGCCCAAGCTTCACTGAAGGCATTGGCAAAAAACAATGCTCCAGGAGCTGATGGAATATCAGTGGAGATGTTTCAACAAATGTATGCAATGCTGAAAATGCTTAATCTATGCCAAGAAATTTGGAAAACAACTAGTCGGCCAACCAATTGGAAGAGTTCCATATTACTGCCCATTCCAGATAAAGGTTATCCAACAGAATACAGGAATTATTGAACAATATCATTAATATCACAGGCAAGTAATATTTTGCAAAGATAATTTTAAAACAGTTGCAGCATTACATGGACAGCAAAAAGCCAGAAAATCAGTCTGGATTCAGAAGAGGACGTGGAATAAGGGATATCATTGCTGATGTCAGATGAGTCTTAGCTGAAAGCAGAGAAGGCTACAAGGATGTTTACCTGTGTTTTATTAACAATACAAAGGCATTTGACACTGTGTATCATAACAAATCGAGAACAACATTACAAAGAATAGGGATTTCAGAACACTTAGTTGTGCTCATGAAGAAACTACACATAGACCAACAGGCAATCATTCAAACAAAAGAAGTGGATACTATGTGGTTTAAAATCAGGAAAGGTGTGCATTAGGGTTGTATCCTTTCACCATACTTATTCAATCCACATGCTGAGTGAAGTATTCAGGAAGCTGTACTATATGAAGAAGAAGAGGGCATCAGGATTGCAGGAAAACTCATTAAAGACCTGCAATATGCAGATGACAACATTGCTTGCTGAAAGTAAAGAGGACTTGAAGCACTTACTAATGAAAATCAAAGACTATAACCTTCAGTATGGATTACAACTCAACATAAAGAAAACAAAAATCCTTACAACTAGACCAATAAGCAACATCATAAAAAAGAAGCAAATATTGATGTTGTCAAGGATTTCATTTCACACAAACCCACAGTCAACAACCATGGAAGCAGCAGTAAAAAAATCAAATGACATATTGCATTTGGCAGATCTGCCACAGAAGGCATCTTTAAAGTGTTAAAAGCAAAGATGTCAATTTGAAGACTAAGTTGTGCCTGCCCCCCCACCAAAAAAAAAAAAAAAAAAACCTGTTGCTGTCGAGTCGATTCCGACTCATAGCGACCCTATACATCGGAGTAGAACTGCCCCATAGAGTTTCCAAGGAGCACCTGGTGGATTTGAACTGTGTCTGGCCCAAGCCATCGTATTTTCAATCACCTCTTAAGTATGTGAAAGCTGGACAATGAATAAGGAAGACTGAGGAAGAATTGATGCCTTTGAATTATCGTGTTGGCAAAGAACACTGAATATAAAATGAACTGCCAGAAGAAAGAACAAATCTGTCTTGAAAGCAGTACGGTCATAATGCTCCTTAGAATTGAAGATGGCAGGACATCGTCCAGTGTATTTTGAACATGTTATCCTGAGGGACCAGTCCCTGGAGAAGAATATTGTCTTAGTTATCTAGTGCTGCTATAACAGAAATACTACAAGTGGGTGGTTTTAACAAACAGAAGTTCATTCTTTCACAGTCTAGGAGACAAAGTCCAAATTCAGGGTGTCAGCTGTAGGAGAAGGCTTTCTTTCTCTGTCCATTCTGAGGGAAAGTCCTTGTCATCAGGCTTCCCCTGGGTCTAGGAGCTTCTGAGTGCAGGAACCTTGGGTCCAAAGGATGTGCTCTGCTCCAAGTGCTGCTTTCTTGGTGGTATGAGGTCCCCTGTTTCTCTACTGGCTTCTCTCTTTTATATCTCAAAAGAGACTGATTCAAGATACAAATCAGTCTTGTAGATTGAGTCCTGCCTCGTTAACATAATTGCCTCAACTCCTGCTTCATTAACTTCACAGAGGTAGGATTTACAACACTTAGAAAAATCACATCAGGTGATGAAATGGTGGACAATCACACAATACTGGGAATCATAATCTAGCCAAGTTGACACACATTTTGGGGTGATACAATTCAATCCATAACAGATATCGTGCTTGGTAAAGTACAGGGTCAGTGAAAAGAGGAGTACATTTAATAAAATGGATTGACACAACAGCTGCAACAACCGGTTTACACGTAGCAACGACTGTGAGGATTGCCTAGGACTGGACATTTTCATTCTGTTGTACCTAAGGTTTCTGGGAGTCAGAACCAACTCAATGGCACCTAACACAGCAACAAATATATATAATTATATGTATATGCCTCACTGATTTTGGTGTTCTAGAGAACCCAGCCTAAGACATTTGGTACCAAGAGTGGTGCCCTGAGCTTCCCATCATAAGCTGGATGTTGTCTGACTCAAAGAGTTAAAAAGTTGGATGTGCATAGCAGCACTCCATCATTAAATGGTAGTGGTATATGCAAGATCGGGATCTAGCAGGACCTGAAGGCACAAATAAGTTACATGTGGAAGTAACCCAAATGCCCATGGTCCCCACTCTTGTCAAATTGCCTCCTCTCTCCCAGCATACACTTATGGCCTTATGGGGCATTCCATATGATCAATTGATTGAGGCAAAGAAAACTCATGCCTGGTTTTCAGATGGTCCTGCATGATATGCAGGCATCGTTTGGAAGTCGACAGTGACAGCACTGTAGCCTGGTTCTGGGATTTCTCTGAAGGACAGAGGTGAGGAAAATCCTCCCAGTGGGCAGAACGTTGATCAGTGTACCAGGTTGTTCATTTTGCATGGAAGGAGAGTTGGCCAGACCTGTGACTGTATACAGATTTATGGGCTCTGGCCAATGGTTTGACTGGATGGTCAGGCATTTGGAAGGAACATGATGGGAAGACTGGTGACAAGGAGGTATGAAAAAGAAGCATATGGATAGACCTCTCTGAATGAAGATATTTGTGTCTCATGTGAATGCTCACCAAAGGGTGACCTTGGCAGAGGAGGATTTTAACAATGAAGTGGGTAGGATGACATGTTCTATGGATAAAAGACAGCCTCTTTCTCCAGCCATTCCTGTCATTGCCTAGTGGGCTCTTGAACAAAGTAGTGATGGTGGAAGGGTTGGAGGTTATGCATGGGCTCAGCAACACAGATTTCTACTTACCAAGGTGAACCTGTCTATGGCCACTTCTGAGTACCCAATCTGCCAGCAGCACAGAGCAATGCTGAGTCCTCAGTATGGCACCATTCCTAGGAGTGATCAGCCAGCATCCTGGTGACGTGTTCATTACATGTTGATTACTTCGATCATGTAAAAGACAGTGTTTTGTTCTTACTGGGATAAACAATTACTCTGGATATGGATTTGCCTTCTCTGCACACCATGCTTATGGCAAATCTACTGTCTGTGGGCTTACAGACTGCCTTATCCACTGTCATGGCGTCCCATATAACATTGTCTCAGATTAAGGAACTCACTTCACAGTAAATGAAATATGGCAATTTGCTCATACTCGTGGAATTCACTAGTCTTACCCTGTTTCCCATCATCCTATAGCGTCTGGCTTAATAGAGCAATGGGATGGCCTTCTAAATAAACATTCACAGCACCAGTTAGGTGGCAATGCCTTGCAAGGTAGGGGTAATGTTCTTCAGGAGGCTGTGTATGCTCTAAACCAGCATCCAATATGTGGTGCTCTTTCTCCCATAGCCAGGATTCATGGGTCCAGGAATCAAGGTGTGGAAATGGGAGTGGCACCACTCACTATTACCCCTAGTAACCTACTCATAAAATTTTTGCTTTCTGTCCCCATAACCCTATGCTCTGCAAGTCTAGAGGTCTTAATTCCAAAAGGAGGAATTCTCCCACCAGGAGACACAACACTGATTCATTGAGCTGGAAATTAAGAATGCCACTTGACCACTTTGGGCTTCTCATGCCTCTGGATCAAAGGGAAAGAAGGGAGTTACTATATCAGCTGGTGTGATTGATCCTGACTACCAAGGGGAAATCCGAGTGATATTTTATATTGGAAGTAAAGAAGTATATGTCTAGAACACAGGAGATCCTGTAGGGTGTCTCTTAGAACTACCAGGCCATATGATTAAAGTCAATGAAAAACTATAGCATCACAATTCTGACATGACTACTAATGTCCCAGACCCTTCAGGAATGAAAGTTTGTGTTATCCCACCAGGCAAAGAACCATCACCAAATGAGGTGCTTACTTAGGACTAAGAGAATACATAATAGGTGGTGGAAGAAGACAGTTCTGAATACCATTTGTGATCACATGACCAGTTGTAAAAAATAGGACTGTAATTGTTATTAGTAATTCTTTCTTGTTTTATTGTACATGTATGTGTTCATATATGCATACACATATATAAGTATATATGTATTTCTATACCTATGTACGTGTATATGTATACTGACCTATGTGTGTGTGTATATATATACACAACACCATTGTCGTCGAGTTGAATCCGACTCATAGCGACCCTGTAGGACAGAGTAGAACTGCCCCATAGAGTTCCAAGGAGTGCCTCGTGGATTTGAACTGCTAAACTTTTGGTTACCAGCTGTAACTCCTAACCACTACGACACCAGGGTTTCCTAAAACCCATTGCTGTTGAGTTGATTCCAACTCATAGGAAACCCTGGTGGTATAGAGGTTAAGAGCTACGGTTGCTAGCCAATAGGTCAGCAGTTCGAATCCACCAGGCATTCCTTGAAAACTCTATGGGGCAGTTCTACTCTGTCCTACAGGGTCGTTATGAGTCAGAATGGACTTGACAGCAACAGGCTATATATATGTAGCAAATATTTTTGTTTTGCTTCCTTCATTAGTCCATTACTTATAAAATATAAGATGTAAACAGGACTAGTGCATTTTTGATTGTATGCAAATTAGTTGTATCATGTTAGGTGCAAATAAAACTTTATGTATATCTTTATTTTCAGATTATGTATGGTTTAAGGAGATAAGTACAGGTGCCAGGTTGGCAAGGGATTGACTGTGATGGTTAATGTTATGTGTCAACTTGTCTAGGCTATGATTCTCAGTGGTTTGGAAGATATTTTGTAATCATCTTCTGTTTTGTGATCCAATGTGAACAGCCAATCAGTTGAAAGGGAGTTTCCTTGGGATTTTGGCCAGCACCCAAAGTATATGAATATTCTGGCAAAGCTTGCTGTCTCTGGGTCCTGCATCCAACTTGCCATCCTCTAACCTGTGGTTCTTGGGACATGAACCAGCACCCTGCCAGAAGACCTGCAGCTTTGGGGATTTGACAGCTCCCGCAGCTCGCTAAACCAGCAGCCTCCTGCCTTTCCTGCCAATTTTGGGTTTGTCAGCCCCTGCAACCACATGAGTCAGAAGGAACTTCCAGTCTGACACCTGACTCACAGATTTGGGACTTGTAAACTTCTACAGCTGTGTGAGCCATTTCCTTGGAACAAATCTCTCTCTATATATATTTATACATATACATGTATATGCTCCACTGCTTTTGCTCCACTAGAGCCTCTGACACCACCTAACAATAGAATGAAAGATTTCATCACTGCATGTTTGTCTGCCTTCATTTGTCACAACATTCATTTTGCTCATACTTATCGAAATGTAACTATCACAATGGAGTACTATGCAATGATAAAGAACAACGATGAATCTATGAATCATCTCACAATATGGATGAATCTGGAGGGCATCATGCTGAGTGAAATAAGTCAATCACAAAAGGTCAAATATTGTGTGAGACCACACTATAAAAATGCATGAAAAAGTTTACGCACAAAAAGAAACAATCTTTGATGTTACGAGGGAGGGGAACGGTGAGGATAGAAAAACACTAAATAGAAAATAGACAAGTGGTAACTTTGGTGAAGGGTAAGACAGTACACAATACTGGGGAAGCCAGTATGACTTGTACAAGGCAAGGTCACGAAAGTTCCATAGACACATCCAAACTACCTGAGGAACCGAATTGCTGGGCTGAGGGCTATGGGGACCATGGTCTCAGGGAACATGCAGCTTAATTGGCATAATATAATTTTTAAAGAAAATGTTCTACATTTTACTTGGGTTAGTAGCATCTAGGGTCTTAAAAGCCTGTGAGCAGCCATCTAAGATACTCCACTAGACTCATCCTTTCAGGATGAAGGGAGAATAAGGAAAACTAAAGACACAACGGAAAGATTAGTCCAAAGGACTAATGGGCCACAACTATCACGGCTTCAACCAGACTTAGTCCAGTACTAGATGTTGCCGGCTACCACTACTGACTTCTCTGACAGGGATCACAATAGAGGGTCCCGGACAGACCTGTAGAAAAGTGTACAACAAAATTCTAACCACAAAAAAAGACCAGACTTAGTGGCCTGATCGAGACTGGAGAAATCCGAGATTATGGCCCCTGGACACCCTTTTAGCTCAGTAATGAAGTCTCTCCTGAGCTTCACCCTGCATCCAAAGATTAGACAGGCCCATAAAACAACATGAGACTAAAGGGGCACATCAGTCCAACGGCAAGGACAAGAAGGCAGAAATGGACAGGAAAGCTGGGAATAGGGAGCCCAAGTTCAAGAAGGGAGTGTCGACATGTCGTGGGGTTGTTAGTCAATGTCATAAAATAATATGTATACTAGTTGTTTAATGAGTAGCTAGTTTGTTCTGTTAAACCTTCATCTAAAATACAATTAAAAAAAAGATAACTGTTAGATACATATATCTCCCAATACCTTCTTAGGCTAAGAATAAATTCAAAATACAGGTCATAGTAAAATGAAGCACTGCTGATTGTTACAAATGTGTCTCACTACAAATATGAGAAAAGTAGGTACTTCTAAAACCATGAGAATAAATTTAATTTAAGCAGAAACATCACATTTTTATACTTAGCTTTTCTCTAGTGAACAGGACACAGATGTATGCATTTGTAATAAACTCTGTAGAAGCAATGTCGGGAAAGTTTCAACACTAGGAAAATTCTTATTAGCAGTAAGCAATGCTCAGTGAGTAAGATAGCAGGAATGTACTAGCATTTTTTTTTTTCTAATTAGAAAGGATTAGTCATTAAAATGTAGGAAAAGCAGACGTTTAATGCAGAAATATTATTTTAAAAAATCTCTACGGTAAAAACAATTCATTGTATTATTTTGAGAGAGAGGTGCAAATAATGGGAATAAATCTTGCTATGGCTTGGGTGAAAAAAAACATTACTTGTTTGTTTACATGTAGTGTTGGTCATCTTATAAAATATTTTCTTTATAGTGTTCTTTCGTATCTTAAAACTGAACTCTCCTTTAAGTTTGAATATATTATAGATTTGTTGCTTTGACTAAATGCTATTGAGAGGCCTCCTAAATTGCCTTAATATGTTACTTGTGTAATGCATATACTAATATATATCATTAAAAGATTTTATATATTTGCATGAATATCTCCCTATTTTTCTATCTTTTTTTTCCAAATATTTTACATGTGAAACCATGACAACATCGAAATTCTACTGACCCTGTGAATTTTTTCCTCTTCCTTTCCAAATTGTTTCTTTTGGGTATCTGTTTCTTTATAAAGTGCTTCCCTGAAGCCCTGAGTTTATTGATATTCCAAAATATCAGACTTTACACAGTTGAAGTGAATTTCAGGTGTCTGTAATGTAAGACAATGTTATTTACGGTTGTACTGTTTTTGTTTGTTTATTGTTGTTTTCTGTAGGCCAGAATTTATTTCAGCCCAACTGCATTTAGAGTTTTGTCTTAAGACAGGCCTTTTTCAGGACCACTGACTATTGCATTCTTTGCGGAGGGAAAAGGTAAGTGCTAGGAACCCAGAAAATATGGTTCCACATCTCACCTCGGTTTATGAGCCTCTGTGAGCAAGAGAAGGGGCTGAAAAGCCATGTGCTTTGTTGGTAGTATAACTAACTTGGTTTCACATTTTCCCCACTGGGCTCTTAAATCTCAACTATGCAGGAGAGCTGCAGGGAAGGGATTGAACCTTGCTGAGAGCAATAGCAGTGGTAATGGAAGGGAGGAAGAATAAGTCATATACTTTTTTCTTTATTGACACTTGAATTCCTGGGATATATTGATAAGTTGGATCAAATTAATTGATTTTTTTTTTTTTAATCTCCTTAGTCATTTGCCTTCCTGTTTTGTGTCCTCATTTGGTTCCTTGTCTGTCCAGTTTCTAGGCAGTCCTTCGACTTACATAGTAGGCTACACTCCACTTCCTCAAATACATAATTGCCAAATAAAATATGTAAAGAATTAGAAAAACTAGACTGCATCAATGAGTTCTATATATTTGTGTGACTTGAATTTACAACCCAAATACGCAAGATTGTCAATGCCTGTATTTGCAAATTTCTTACTTGATTTCCAGCAATGTGCAAGAGAATTATAAATTCACAGTCATAAAATCTTAGATCTCTAACATTGGAAGGCATTTAGAGAATTGTAGAACAACCTCTCTAACAAGTATTTCTAGCCAGGATTCATCCTATTTCATGAGGCAGTCACAGTGACTTCTGGGCAATTAAGGGAGGTCTTTCTTTATGTAGGACCCAAATCTGCCTCCATGTATATTGTTATCAATGCTCCTTGTATTACCCTCTGAAGAAACACAGAACTCATCTAATTTCTTATCTGTGAAGAACACCTTAAATGATACCAATGCAATGATCAAATTGGCCTTTTAGTCTTCTTTCTAGACTAAGCATGACTAGTTGCTTCAATTCTTTTCTGGACTGGTTTTCTACCATCAGGGTCAGCTTATCTGGAAGTAGTCCACTTGGTCACTCTCTCGTTTAAAATATAATATAAAATACTCAAGAAACGCTTCAGATTAATTCTTAAAAATACCAGATGAAGTGGAACTTTGGATGTAACATTTCGTGATCTAAATTGAAATTAATAAAATTTGACTTAAAAGAACAGACATGGGTACATATCACTACACAAACACACACAACAGTCAAATAACATTTTAGAATTAAAAAAAAAAATCAAAAAACATGTAAGTACAATTTAAGGAGTGATATGTTTAGGAGTCTTCCTGGCTTTTAGAAGCATTACAATTCTGAAAAAGGAAATCACAGGGGGATTATTACTGTCTGGGCGCTCTCCTTCTACAAAGTGGGAGATGAGCTAGCTCTTAAAATCAGGACAGGGTTTGTGAATGACCTAAAATGCTGTTAAGCAATAAGAAAATATCTTTATTCCAGATAAAATCATCTTACTCAATGTTCCTTCCGTTCAGTGTCTGTACAAGTGAAGGGTGAGGAGGAGAGAAAGGATTGGCATCTGCTCCCACAGCAGGTGCTAAGCGGACACAACCCATTGTGCTATTGCACTAAATATCGTGGAAAAAACATCTTCTCCTACTTTTCATATGCATAGAAATATACTAAATTACCGTTTACTTCCTAAGGCAATACAGGAAAACAAAGAATCAAAGCCCACAATTTAATTTTACATATGTATATACATATATATGGAAATCTTGGTGACGTAGTGGTTAAGTGCTACGGCTGCTAACCCAAGGGTCCATAGTTCGAATCCGCCAGGCTCTCCTTGGATACTCTATGGGGCAGTTCTACTCTGTCCTATAGGGTCGTTGTGAGTCGGAATCTACTTGACGGCACTGGGTTTGTTTTTTTGGTTTATATATATATATTCATGTATTAAAAAAACAAAAAAAATGTATAGGTTTATATTTTTTACAAAACCGTCAGCACGGATTTAAACATGCCTGTAGGAGATTTTAAAGCAGTTTTTTTTTATAGCAGGTAGGTAATTAAAAAATTAGCCAAGATAATCTTTCTCAAAATTATGGTAAACCATAGTTTCTTGTGATATAATTTTTTTAAATGATATGTACATAATACTTATATTTTCAAAAAATAAACATAGGCTATACTATACATAAAACAGCTTGCATTTTACTTTAAGAGAAAATCAATAAGTTCAAGGAAAGCTAACACAAAACGTAAACATAGTTTTCATTATCCTAAAATTAGGATGATAGTGTCAGAAGCATAACATATTGGTTAAATGATAAGTGTGCTCGTAGGCTTAGTACAGCCAGTCATCTTTTGGCTAGCGGATGCTCTCGAATAAATAAATCACATAAAAACTATCAGGACAATACAAGAAAGCCCTTTATTCCCCCTGAATTTATATTTTTTTTTTTTTTTGTTATTGTGTCTAAGATTCTGTTCTCAGCACATTGGGGATTTCAAATCTCTGGAATATAAGGAAGCCACCAGCATTTTAGTCCTTTGTTGCTGCTTCATCTGAGTATATGTTTCTAGAAGAAAAGTGTCAACATTTAGTCAAATAGATGAAGATAACGGCAAAAGAGTAAGAGTACATGATCACCATCCCAGAGAGAGTTTAATCTCTTTCTCACTGACATTTAGGCGATATGAACTTCAAAATACTCCATGGAAAAAAAATGACAATTTTTTGATTGATGAAGAGTTGCTGATGTGGAAATAACTGTGGCAAACTCTAGCCAATAATACCAATATCTTTCTTTCACAGTTAATAAAACTTCAAAACCTGAGGTGTCATACATAAGTAATTGAATGGTTCTTGGATGATGAGAAGAACTTTTGTGAAAGTTCTTTAGTTAGTGTACTTTTCTTTCTGAATGTTTAAACAGTATTTTTGCTTTATGCATGATATATATGCTAATAACTAAAATGCTATACTTCATTGTTTTATGGTCTGTGTATTGGCTGATTTTTTTTTTCCCTGTAGTTAGATTTTAATGATCTATTTGTTTGTTATTAGTGATATTTTGGCTAAATTAAGTATATCCATAATATAAATTCTGGTTAAACTGAATAATACTTCAAATTACTCCCAATAAAATCTTTAACCGATACCCATACAGTAAATTTGATTTGAATACTGATTTTTTTTCTGTATTTTACTTTCTCTGTATTTTTTTAAAGCAACAGGGATTAATCAGAAATTAAAAACAGCTGCAAACACTCAGGCTCAGTAAGTTTCTCAGTCACTGTATTCAATACGCTAAAGTTAACAAATGGTTTATAGCACTGTGGCCAACATCATGCTAGGAACTTGTAATCATTGGATATCAATTTAGGAACCATGCCTAATTTACATTTTTGTTATGTTCCAAAAGCTGCCCCCCATGAGATACTTTGGAATGAAGAAACATTTTTTTGTTCCACTTAGAAACTATACCAGAAATTGTGATTCTTTGACCAGGTTAACTCAAAAATCTTATCTATCATAATGTTACAGAAGAATATTATTGATTGAAAATTTATATAATTATTATCCTCAGCTCATGACTTGATTTCTGTGGGGACGCATATTCAGAATCTTAACAGAGAAAGTAGGGCTGCTTACTCAAACCAAGTAGGAAGAATGGGAACTCCTTGGGTCACTTGGTAGTAGGGAAGGAGAAGCAGAATAACAACTTTCCACAAAGTGACTTTTTGGGTTGTGAACTGAGATTAATCCAAAAAAAAAAAACAAACCCATTTGCCATCTAATTGATTCCTACTCATAGTGACCCTACAGGACAGAATAGAACTGCTCTGTAGGGTTCCCAAAGAGTGGCTAGAGGATTCAAACTGTCAATGTTTTGGTTAGCAGCTGTCGCTCTTAGCCACTGCCAGTAGAATATTTGGGGATGCAAGGAGAAGGCTTGAAAAAGATACGCTATGTATATGTTAATTACATTTATAAAAAAGAAAGTGAATTTCTAAATCAGAATTCTTAAACTTTGCTGTGTTTAGGCATCTCCCGCTGCTGACTGGCTATTGTGAAATCTACTGTTGAGAGCCCTCCATTTCTAGAGTGCCTCACCCTCCAAAATATCTACTCCTACTTATCTGTCTTTGCGTGATCAAAACTGGCATTGTTTCAGGGAAACTGCTTTAGAATAGTATTTTGAGAAGAGTATGTAAATTTGTTACCGAACCCTAGAAAGTGAGTTTTGTCTATAACATCCAATTATGAGACATGGGTGCACAAAGGCCTTGTAGGTCATATTTGATCATTTGGAATGGTTTATATGAGACATCTCACCAAAACAAATACATTTTTAATAAAAGTTCCATGAAAAAATAGACAATATAAATAAAGTAGGGATCATTTACTATGGATCTGTTAGTAGAAAATGAAAAAGTTGATTAATAACATTATAAACATGACTTCATTAAAGTTAGTAATAAATAAAAAAATCCACTGAGTTGGATTTTATTGGCTTACCAAGAGAAATTTTCTTGTGTCCTGCAAAAAATTTCACCCAAAAAAAAAAAAAAAAAAGGATGCTTTTGAATGATATATTACGTGCTGTTTTGGTTGAAATTTTTAGTGGTGGAAGACAGAGAGTGTAACCTGATTTGTGTCTTTGGTCAGATCACTCTATTGATCTTGTACATGATAACATTCCACTTGGCAGATGAAATTGAAAATGAATGTCCAAAATGATGCATTTTATTTCAGTGCAAGTAGTCATTAAAGCTAGAAGTCAGCATGCTAGTAGCTACTATACCCTTGTAGATGTATTGCACTTATTTACCACATTCTGCATAGCGTCTAAAATAAGCAGAATATTTTATTTCAGTGTGCTCACTGCATAATACAAATAAGCATATTTCTCCATGACACATACAGTTTACCACTTTAGTCTGGCACCGTAAGCTTATTTAAAGGTAGACTTACTTTTTAATTTTAACTCATAATCCAGTGAGCAAATAATTACAAAAGACATTGCAAATTATGCCTAAACGGCTTAGCTACTCTGCATTACCCTTTCTTTGCTATGCCATTCTTGTACCTAATATTGACTGTACAGGAGAAGTTTATATTTATCCTTTACAACTTTTTAAAATGTCTTTATTAATGAGGATTTTGTTCATGACTAAAGGGAAGAAGAAAAGACAATTCCTCAAAACATTAAATTGTAACATACTTGTTACTGCATTTTAGTTATATTTTTCCCAGGGAAAAACCAGCTGCTGTTGAATAGACTCCAACTCATGGTGACCCCATGTGTGTCAAAGTAGAGCTCTGCTCCACAGGATTTTCAGTGGCTGATTTTTTAGAAGTAGATTGCCAGACTTTTCTTCCAAGGTGTGTACGGGTGGACTCGAACTTCCAATCTTTCTTTAGCAGCTGAGTTTATTAATCATTTGTACCACCCAGGGACTCCAAATACACGGCAGGTGGGATAAATCCTAAGACTAATTTTGAATGTATAATCTATTTTTTCTTATGATAGGTAGTTTCCCATTTTCAGGCAAAGAAGAATACACAGGACACTTTTGAAGTCATCTAAGAATAATTGAAAAGGTATTCTAAGTTTGCATTTTAAAGCAATAGCATATTAGTTAAGATGGAAGGTACAAATAGATATAATTTCTTATGTGACTATCATTTAGTCTAAAGATTTCTTTTAATAATATTAGGAAAAAGTATTTTCCTAAAGTATATTCTATATGAATGTGATCACAAAGAGCCTAATCAACATGAACAATATTTGTGGACTAAACATTTCTCCCTTTAAAATTTGGTTTTAGGAGTAACCCACAGTGGAGAACAGGTTCCAAGGCCTCTTAAGGTAGATCTGGGAATATAGAGAAGCTGCCAAATTGTGAAGTTTAACAACATAGAATTGTTGTGAAAATTATAAGAGCTAATATTTTATACCACATAGGATAATGTCTGAAGCACTATGAGCACTATATAAATGTTAGCTCTTCTTTTCTTTATTCATTTGACAAATAGAAATTTTTTTTTTAAGTGTGACCTGAATATAGCAAGTACTAATTAAAGAAATATATGAACAGTCAGCCATTTTACAAGCTCAAATGAGACTTTTGGCCACCTGCCATGCAACCTCCCTTCATTGGTCTCCATTCATTCTCTAAATGAAGAGATTGGGTTTTCAGTCCAAGGCTCTTTGTTTTAGAATCTCTTTTTATGTGGATGTGATAAAATTTCTGCCATTGAACTTGTCAGGGGCCAATCTGGTTCATTTTTTTTCCTAGATCTGTTCTGGAGATAATGAGCAAAACACGAGTTTCTTCAATAGTTTTTTTCTGTCTAAATTTTACATGTTCTAAGAATTTTTACCTATTATTCTTGCAAAAAATGGTATTAGGTATAATCTCTAATCAATTTATGTATTATATTCATCATACTCTATGGTATATTAGTGACTTTAACATTCTTGATAATCTTTATATGCTAATTAAATGTGACACCTAGAAATCTAATGATGCCTACTTATTTTTATTTATGAATATCTTACATGTGCTCATTTCTATTCATTTTAAAACAAACTTTGGATGGTTTTATGTTTTAAAGATAAGATTGAAAATGCTTATTAGTTTGTCTCATACCTTTAAAGAAAAATGTAAGTTTATTATCATAAATCCTCAATACATATTTAAGATACTACCAAATTTTAATTTTTAAACTTATAAAGTATATTAACCCTGGGTAATAGACAATTATTAGCATATTTTCTCGCTTCCTGTCAAATTTAATTACTATGCCATTTAATATTAGTGATCATTTCATTTTAATATTTAGGAAAACATTTCTAATTTTTTTTATTATGAACCAAATAATTAATGAAAAATATAATACTTCTTAAGGGTGAAATATAAAACTGTTGGGTAAATATAAAAATCTGCAGATGACTTTCAAAAATGTTTTATACTTTGTTTCTAGAAACTGTGTCCTTTAAACACATTCATATAAAGACTTTTATTAAAGGCATTTTTTTTTATGGTACTTTGGGAGAAAGTTTATAGAGCAAATTAGTTTCTCATTAAACAATTAATAAACATATTGTTTTGTTACATTGGTTGCCACCCCATGATGTGTCAACACTCTCCCCTTCTCAACCTTGGGTTTCCCATTTGTATTCGTCCAGCTTTCCTGTTCCCTCCTGCCTTTTTGTCCTTGCCCCGGGGCTGGTGTACCCATTTAGTCTCATATACATGTTTGAACTACCTGTGTTACTGATTGTTTCATAGACCTGTCTAATCTTTGGCTGAAGGACGAATCTCAGGTGTGACTTCAGTACTGAATTAAAAGGGTGTCTGGGGCCATAATCTCAGGGTTTCTCTAGTCTCCCTCAGGCCAGTAAATCTGGTCTTCTTTTTTTTTTTTTGTGAGTTAGAATTTTGTTCTACATTTTTCTCCAGCTCTGTCCAGGATCCTTTATTGTGGTCCCTGTCAGAGCAGTCGGTGGTGGTAGCCTAGCACTATTTATTTGTACTGGACTCAATCTGGTGGAAACTGTGGTAGTTGTGGTCCGTTAATCTTTTGGACTTATCTTTCCCTTGTGTCTTTGGTTTTCTTCTTTCTCCATTGCTCCATCCAGGGTGGGATCAGTAGACCTATCTTAGATAGTGCTCACAAGCTTTTAAGACCCCAGATACCACTGACCAGAGATCAATAAGCATAACATAGTTTATAAAGATAATGTTCTACATCCTACTTTGGTGAGTAACATCTGGAGTCTTAAAAGCTAAATAATTTATATTCTCGATCAGAAGTCTGCAAACACTTTCTTAAAGGGCCAGATAGTAAATATTTAAGCTTGTAGTCCATATGGTCTCTGGAGGAACTATTCAGTTCTTCCATTGTAAGACAAAACTAGCCACAGATAATTTGTAAATAAATGAATGTGTCTGTGGTACAATAAAACTTTACTTACAAAAACAGGTGACCAGTTGCCAATAGGCCACAGTTTGTAAACCCCTGTTTTAGGTTACTGATATATAAATGGATAAAATCCATACACATCGTTGTTATCTGAACATGGTGGCAAACAATTATAAACATCATCATTTTAATTGCTAAAATTTAACACTCAGATTATCATAATGTTACTCCATCCAAAATATCGTTTTATTTCTAAAATTTCATTTGTATAAAGCCTAGGGTACAAGAAGTTTTTTTTTTTTTTTCCCTCCAGCATAGTAAATTATTGAGAAAAGATTGAAAAGTAAATGCATAGAAGCTGAGGAAAATGTGGAACTATATAAAAAACTTTAACATACCTGTAATTAGAGTCCCAGAAATGGGGGGAGATAGACAAAATATTTGAAGAAATATTCGCTGAAATTTTCAAGAAAAAAAAAATAATAATTTTATAAATTTAAGAAGTCCAGCAAAATACCATTAACTTAGAAACAAAGAAAACTGCACCTAGGCATATCATTGTCAAACCACAGAAAACCAAAAATATTAAGAGAAAAATGTTGAGAGTAATAAACCCAGCCTATTGCTGTCCAGTCAATTCCAACCTATAGCGACCCTATAGAGACCCTATTAGACAGAATAAAACTGTTCCAGGGGGTTTCCAAGGAGCGGCTGGTTTAATTTGACCTGCTGACCTTTCGGTTAGTAGCATGAACTCTTAACCACTGTGCCGCCATGGCTCCTGATGCTGACTGGGGGGTGCAAGCACATTATGTACAAAAGAAGAATTATTTGAATGACACTTCTTATCAGAAACAATGGAGGCCTGGAGATAGTGGAAAACAGATTTAAGGTCTTCCAAAATTAATTTCTACATCAATGAAAATATTTTTAAATGAAGTTAAGGTAGAGACATTTTTACATAAACGAAAATGTACTTATTATTATTATTATTTTTTTACCAGCTAACCTGAACTTTTAGAATGGCTAAAATAAATTCTTTGAAACAAAGGACAACAATATAAAATGAAAACTTGAATCTCAAAGAAGAATTAAGAACAGAGAAAATTGCATATAAATGGGAACATTCACATTGTTGTTGTTAGGCGCCACTGAGTCTGTTTCGACTCATAGCAACCCTACGTAAATAGAAGGAAACACTGACTGGTCTTGAGCCATCCTAACAATCGTTGTTATGTTTGAGCCAATTGTTGCAGCCACTGTGCCAAACCATCTCCTTGAGGGTCTTCCTCTTTTTTGCTCTCTACTCTGCCAAACATGATGTTTTTCTCCAGGAACTGGTCCTTCCTGATAACATATCCATAAGCATGTGAGATGAAGTGTCACCATCCTCGATTTTAACGAGCACCTGGCTGTATTTCTACCAAGACAGGTTTGTTTGTTCTTCAAGCAGTCCATGGTATATTCAGTATTCTTCATCAACACTGTAATTCAAAGGCATCAATTCTTCTTTGGTCTTCCTTATTCGTTGTCCAGCTTTCACATGCATATAATGTGATTGAAAACACCGTGGATTGGGTTAGATGTGTCTTAGTCCTTAAAGTGACACCTTTGCTTTTTAACACCTTAAAGAGGCCTTTTGCAGCAGATTTGCCCAATGCAACATGGGAGGTGGGGGAGACATTCATAAGGTTATAATTTTCTCTGAATATGTTTAAACAACTTATGATTACTTAAAGCCAAATTTAAAATATGATACTGTGTGGTATATAACATGCCCATTAATATATGTATGTATGACAACTATAGTAAAAGGACTGGGAGTAAATTGTTGCAAACAGTTGAAAAGTCTCCACATTTTATAACAGGTATGAAAATGTTAATACAAGTAGATTATGGAAATGTATGTGAATAACCACTAAAAATCAAACAAAGAGGTATATCTAAAAAATCATTAAAATAAAAGACTAAAATATATAATTAATCTAAAAGAAGGCAGAGGAAGAGTCACAGAAATAATTAAGAAGATAAACTATAAAATAAAAACTTTGACCTAAACCCAACCTTAACGATAATTAAACTAATGTCAATACAGTATACAAACTGATCAAATGAAAGAAAGTGACAGAATGAACATATAATTCTACAAATAATGTACTTTAAATAAAGAGACACAGATATGTTGAAAATAACTGGATTAAAAAACATATATATATATATATATATGGAAACCCTGGTGGCAGGGTGGATAAAGTGCTATGGCTGCTAACCAAAATGTTGGCAGTTCAAATCCATCATGTGCTCCTTGTAAACTCTACGGGGCAGTTCTACTCTGTCCTATAGGGTCGCTATGAGTTGGAATTGACTCGACTACAGTGGGTTATATACCATGCTGACAGTGAACATAAGGAGGCTGCAGGTGCTATTTTAATATCTGTAAAAAACAAGAAGTATATTTCATGACAAATTAGTTACAAGATAAAAAGAGAAAAATATCATAATGACAAAAGGAAAAAAATAATCAGAAAGATCAGGCAGTCAAAATATGTATGTGCAAATAACAGAGCCTCTAGATCTATTAAGCAAAAATTGATATTTATGTACATATATATATTTACATAGAGAAAGAAATAAAGGAAACCCTAGTGGCGTAGTGGTTAAGAGCTATGGCTGGTAACCAAGAGGTCAGCAGTTCGAATCCACCAGCTGCTCCTTCGAAACTCTATGGGGTGGTTCTGCTCTGTCCTATAGGCTCTCTATGAGTTGGAATTGACTCAATAGCAACTGGTTTGGTTTGGTTTATAGAGAAAAAAACATTACCATAGCTAAGTGGGTGATATTAACACATATCTTTCAGAAACTGGTCAAAGAACTAGAGAAAAAAAATCTGTAAAGACATAGAATATGTGAAAAACTCTTAATCTGGAGTTCATTGTAATGCATAGAGCACTTAATCAAACAACTTCAGAGTGTGCATTCTTTCCAGTTGCACACAGTATATTCAGCAAGACTTAACAGTTGATAAAAGTTGAAACAACTGCAAATTAATTTATACAGTCCAACATAATACAGATATCGTTTTCTGAGTAAAACACAATTAATCAGTAATTAATAAAATCTTTATGAAAACCATAAATTTTTGGAAAGTTAACAATACATGTCTGTGTAATTTGTGAATCAAAGAAGAATCTTTCTCCCTCCCTCTCTCTCCTTCTCTATCTCTCTCTCTCACACACACACACACACAAATTCAAACACACAAGCTAGAAAATATCTTGAACTGGAAAAAATATATATATCAAAATCCGTGTGGGGAAGCTGTGTAAATCCTCAGAGGAAAATTTCAACTTCAAATGTTTATATTAGAAAAACAAAGCTCATCCTTAAGTTTCCACCTCAAGAAGCTAAAAAAAAAAAAAAAAAAAGAGTAAAGTAAGCACCATGTAATGATAAATAGGTGAGTGAAAATTATACAGAGAAGATACCAAAGGCAAAAATCATAGAATATTAACCAAACTTAAAATTTTTCACCTGAAATTAACAACAGAGCTGACAATCCTCTAATTCATCAGTCCAAGAAAAAAACAAAATTGAGGAACACAAATTACCAGTATAAAAAGAAAGCACATGTGTCATTTCAAATAGTATACGTGTTAAAGAATAACATATCGAAAAAATTATGGCATTAAATTTGAAAACCTTACTAAAACGAAGAAGTTTTTTGAAAATACAGCTGGTGAATTCAAAGTCTCAAGAGAGAAAAAAAAAAGCAATAGTCTTACATAATCCCAACACTGAAACATGATGAAGTTAACAAAAAAAGAAAACTATAAATATATGTCGCTCTTGAACATAAATACATATTAACAAAATATTGGAAAATCATATTCAGCAATTAATAAAGTATTCATTTATCAAGGCAAGTCAGGTTTATTCCAAGCCTGTTTGATATTTAATAATCTACCACGGTGACTTATTATTAACAAAATAGAAGGAGGCATATGTGCTTGCTCCAATAGATGCAGAAACAGCATTTGAAAAATTCAATAGCCAGTAACAGTACCATTATTCTCAGAAAACAAAGGATATAAGAGAACTTTCTCATAAAGGGCTTCTAAGAAAACCTACAGATGACATCACATTTGAAACCGAAAACCAAACCAAACCAAACCCCTTGCCATCGAGTTGATTCCGACTCATCACAACCCTATAGGACAGAGTAGAACTGCCCTATAGGGTTTCCAAGGAGTGGCTGGTGGATTCAGCTGCTGACCTTTTGATTAGCTGTCAAGCTCTTTAACCACTGTGCCACCAGGGTTTAATGATGAAATATTGAAGACACCCTCCTCTCATTCATACATATTGGAAAATTCAAGAATATCTATTCTTACCATTTCTGTTCAACATTGCACCAGAAGTCTTGGCCACTGCGGTAAGCAAGAGAAAGAAATGAAAGTGTATTTATTGATGGCATGATTACTTACAGATAAAAACTCCAGTAAACTACAAAACAATTAATACAAATAAGTTATTTTATTTTTATATACCAAGGGAAAAACTGGAAAAAAAATTCAAATTTAAATAAAACTTGCCACAACCCAAAAGTAAAAGAGAAAACTACCCCATATGTTGGAAAAAAAGCTTTGAAAAGACACTTCACAAAATAAATTTTACAAATGGTGAGTAAGCACTGGAAAAACTGTTCAACATCATTAGTTATCAGGAAAAAGCAAATGAAAACCACAACAATATGCCTTTATATTCCCAAGAGAATGGCTAAGATAATAATAAAAAAAAGACCAAACACCAAATTTTGCTGAGAACGTGGAGCATAGAATTTGCATACATTGTCAGCCATGATGTAAAAGGATACACAAGTTGGGAAAAGAAATGTTTATACACCCACCCTATTACTCGCCAATTCTAGAGAAATGAAAAATGTATCTTAGAAAAAATTTATTATTCAAAAATCATAGCAGACTATTTATAATAGCCAGTAACTAGTCTCCATTAGTATAAGCATGGAAGAAAATCATGTGGTGTACTCAGATGTTATTGTTGAATACCACTCAAGGATAAAAAAAAGAATGGATACAACAGTATAGATAGAAGACAGACAGACAGAAATGCAAGAGGATGGACAGAAGGCTTGATGGGGAGAGCGAAGGGGAGAGAGAAAAACAAAACATGTCAGATCTCTTGCTAAAAAAAGGTAAGTTCTATACTTCAGAAGTGATATTTATAGTTTAAAATTAAAAAAGCGTTCTTATTTTCTCCCAAGCTTACCCTTCAGACACACTTTAATGCTTTAAAATAAAGCAATTTAAGTTTCCAATTTTTCTAGCCATTAAGTAATGTACTTTCAAGAATATTCAATAAAATTTAAGGTAGTGGTTTTCAGTAGTTTTCAAACTTTATTTTGCAGTAGAAACTTGAGCTTAGTTTGTTAACTTCGGTGAACATTAAGAAAACATTGCAACTTTCTACAATAGAATACATATTATAAAAAGGGTAAACGTTAAACTGCACAGATTCCATATTTCATGCTGGGATTATTTGACAAAAAAAAAAAAAAATCAACTGAATCTCAAAGCATGACCCTAATTATAAGCAGTTTGAACACCCTTTAATTTTAAAAAAGGAAAAATTATAGATATTTATTTACATTGTAATGGATGAATAGCAGAATTAACTCATTGAGCAATCGTCTTCAGAAAAAAAAGGCAATAAGGATAAAAAAGGAATAATAAATTGGCATATGGCTTTCACTCCACAATGAATAGTTAGCTGTCATGTGTCTGAAGATGTCAAAAATTTCTCAAAATACAATTCATTTTAATTGAAAGAAATAATGGATTATTGTGTACTTTTACAGGAAGTACAAAAAAGGTTTCTTTAAAAAAATAGAAAGGGTATTACAGTCCCTAATATTGAAAAAAAAAATCAGCAACCAGTATTTTAGCTGAATTTTCACTTATGCTTTAATTAGTGAAAAAAGATCATACGAGCCTATAGCTGTATACTTATCAAATGCAATTTTTAAAGTTAAAACACATGCTGAAAATCTAAAGAGAAAAAAAAAAACAGGGATAAATAGTTTACTTTTGAGTCTGGTATATTTTCTTGAACCACATCATCACAATTTCTGAAAAGGGTGAATTTTAATACACTACAGTATTGGATTTTCAAGTTTCATCTGGTAAGGACCAATTTATATTTGTGTAATCCTTTGTGAAAGATTATGTGACAACCTGGGAAAAAATTTCTGCCAGACTTAATGTGTAGCATACAACATAATAAATTATCTGTTTCCTAAATATTTTACTTAATGAATTTTTGGTTAAATTATGGTATTCCAAGACATTATAAACAAAATGTAGAAGTAAATAATAATATTTCTGATTTTTTTATGTATATTTGAAATTAGATAATTTTTAAAAAATAATTCTGAGATCCCCCTCAGAGCATACAGTAGCTTTGTTCTCATTAAATTAACTGCTGTTTCTTTACTGATTTAAAATATATTTGATACAACTAATATTATGCAACCATTCCCCACCATTCAATTATCAATATTTTGTAGACAACAGTTTTTTGACGTATATGTTAAAATGAATGCTATTCATCTGTGCATTTTTACAACTTCAATAAAGACTTTTATTTGCCTATCAAATAAGTGCATTAAACCACATCATTATTTATTTATAAGCAACTGCAAAAATTTAACCTAGATATGAATGGAAGAACACTTTTTCTAGATGTCTAAATTCTTACTATTTCCCCGTTGGGATTCTGTTTGTAGAAATATTAGAAAGGCAAAAAAAAAAAAAAAAAATGAATTAGGGGAAATAACTCACTTGGTAAAACAGAAAAATATTTTGTAATAGCCATTAAAAGCGTGGGACAGTTTTTGTGTGTGTGTGTGTGTGTGTGTGTCTCCCTATCTTTGACTCCCTCACGCTATGAGATTATAGTGAATTTTGATACCAAGTAAAACTTTTTACAGAATGGAAATTCTGTAAATTTAGCAAAGAGGCATATTAGTTCACTCTTTCTAAAGTGGAGACAGACGTAAAATTCCCGTGGGTTTCACTAAATCATTTCTTATCTCTCCATGTCTGCTTCCATCCATCTACGTTAAAATAAGTCTGTTTTTATATATTCCCTGATGGTTCCCAGTCTGAATTTTTAAAATGAATGAATCATATAATTTAGATATTTCAATAATGTTATATACTTTTTTCTTTAACATTGCAAAAGTCAGCTTGTTCCCCCCCACCTCCACCCCTTCTATTTTAGGCTCTATGAGTTTCAAGTCATCTTTAGGGCTGGGAAGACAGTCAGGTATTTATCAACTTGGAAAGATATTCTTAATAATTTAGAGTGTCGAACATAAGGTGCTTTTCAAAATCCCATAGAGTATTACCACATAGCTCTAATTATAAACTAAACCTTTGGTGTAATTTTAAGAACTTTTCTCAGCCTCAGGAGTCTTCATCTTTTTTTTTTCCTCTTTTCTAGAGGACATAGCCCTTCTCTCTATTTAGCTATTTAAACATGGTTCTAACAGGATTTCAAAGGTGGTATAAGTTTGGGTCACCATGCACTGAGATCTTTCAGACTGTGTTTCCTTTCATCTCTTTGTTTTATGAACATTTCCATATTTGGCTGCCTTTTGCCCTCTGGGAGATCAACCAACCTCTGAGCATTTTTTCTTAAAGTCTTTTCTGAACTTCTTCTACCTTTATTATGAGAGTTATGAAGTCTTTTCTCTGAACCTTTTCCAGTTGATTAATGTGGTCAGCGCTGTGTCTTTGTGCGAGCCACTTTGATTCCTCTCCCTGTGACTGTACTCACAATTTTTTATACTTTTTTTTTTTTTTTCCTTATTGAATCTCCTGCTAAGAACTTCTCTTTGCTTCCTGGGACGTTGAGTTTCCACATTACTCATCCACTCCTTTTAGCTTTTAAGAAGGTTCTTACTGAACTGTTGATACTACAGAAGGGCTGGAAGAATCCAGGAGAACACACAGGAGTCCACGTCTTCAAGACACTCTGGAGAAGAAATTAACATTTAAATAAATAAATAAGTTCCCATAAACTATTTAATTCCACGTAAGGAACGTTGGGAGAAGTGTGTTGCATTATACAGTGCTGGAGGTGCAAACCGTCATAAATAGTATATAGTTTACCACCCATCTTACAAAAGAAGTAGCTAAGAAGCAAAGGGCAACTAATTTGCTTAATATGAGCTGAAAATGGAGGATTTTTTTTGAAAAATATGTGAAAGTAAAAAAGTCAATCTTTCCTTTTCACATTTTTCCAAACTTCCGAACTTTAGAAGGAATTACTAGAGTCTTGGCATATGTAAGTAAATAGTTGATATTTCTATTCATTCCACAAATGTATATCAAATGCCTGGTGCAGTGGTTAAGAGCTCAGACTGCTAACCAAAAGATCAGCAGTTGGAATCCACCAGCCACTCCTTGGGAAGCCTATGGAGCAGTTCTACTCTGTCCTGCAGGGTTGCTATGAGTCGGAATACTCTTCCTGGCAATGGAGTTGGTTTTTGGTTTGGGACTACATTTTCTCCCAATATTCTTTGCCATGAGAATACAATGATGGAGAACACATTCTCCCAAGCATTTAACTAATAGTAAATGCAGTGAGAAGGAAGGGGATACATGCAAAATACGTATTAGAACACAAAGTTTTACATGCATTAACTCAGGAATTAGTAAAGTATTTCTCAAATATTAGTGTCGGCAAATGTCTTCATTGATAAAGCTAATAATAAAAAAATAATAATAAATATTAATTACCATCTGGTTTTAAACTTGTGACTTCTTTTTGAAGTAAAACAAAACCTCCTAGACAACATACAAATAAAATCACCTAATATTTTAGGAAGATTAAATTTTTATACTAATTTTGTAAAGTATCTCATTAAAAAAAAAAACCCAGTGCCGTTGAGTCAGTTCCAACTCATAGTGACCCTATAGGACAGAGTAGAACTGCCCCCATAGAGTTTCCAAGGAATGCCTGGTGGATTTGAATTGCTGACCCTTTGGTTAGCAGCCATAGCACTTAACCACTATTTTCCCCAAATGTATACAGTGTGTGTAGAAATCTTTGGAATGTTTGATTGAAAGAAGACCTAAAAAGTTGTGAATACAGGTTATTTTCTTAATATAATGATTTTCTGCTACATGTATTTAGAAAGTAAATATCCCTTGATGAATCTCCTCTTAACCAGGTTTCTGAATTAGCTAATATTACACTTTTCCTCTGAAAATATATTGATTTATACTTACAGCTTCTTAAGTGTTTGCCATTAGGAAATTGTTCTCATATGCGTACTTTTGTTCTCACCAGGTGAAAAACATGTTGATAACACATATGTTTATACTACATGTCCTTTAAATTTTATGTAATGTTATTAAATATTATATTTGTTGATAAATATTACTACAAAAACAATGTGAGGTTCAGAGGATGTAACTAACAAAAGCTGTGGATATGAACACATTAACCACAAAGAATAGGGAAAAAGTATAAAACAAATCTAGAAAACCTCTTCATTCAAACATCTGCACAATTTTCTTTAAACTGCTTTTTTTCTATTTCAAAGGTAGCCAAACTAGAAAATGTAGATGGTACACTGAGATGTGGTGTATAAAATCTAGGCAATGAATAATTTGTCCAAAGAAAGGGCCTTACTGGATACAGATGATGGATGCATAGATGGATAGATGATAGATATTGAATATGTATGTATATATGTGCACTCATGACACATACATACAATACATGTGTGTACAGATATACATGTAAAGTGAATAAAATAAAACGTGAAATATGTATGTATTATGATATTGCTTAAAAGCCTTTGATCCACAAATATATTTTTGTGCTAAATTTGCTTAGTGATAGTAGTAAAGAATGTGTTGCTATTTTTAGGAGAAACTTTGATGATCCATGTATATGTGTGTGTGTGTGTGTGTGTGTATGAAAAGTTAAAGCTTTTTAAATTCACTACCACTCTTTTTCTAATAATTACAGTTTAAACAAACTTTTGTGGAATCTAAAGCAAATGATTATAAATAATACTATTGTTCTCTACCTTTTCTCAGGATGACCAGCTTTGTGGACATCATTTGGCTATTTTTATGGAATACAGTCTAATTGTACACTAATTTTTGTACTGCCAAACATAAGTAAAAATAGGCATAGAAAAAAAAAAAAAAGCAAAGAGCTAAAGAGCACCAAAGACAGTTCTTTTGCTTTTTATATATTTTTGAAACTATATGATATAGATTTACACACTTACATCTAAAAATGAAAAAGAAAACTAATGTGAGCCAAAATAAAAGAATCAAAGCTCCTGGTTATCATTAACTCAGAAGATACCAAATATAAATGATCTATGAGTGTGAGGTCAGAACAATACTCAGATACATTATCCTCTATTTTAATGTTAAATTAAATGGATAGGTTAAATAAATCAGGAAATTGAAAGTATAATTTATCACCTATCCCACAATGAAAGGTGTTAAGTGTATGTTGGAAAATGTGAAATAATTCCACATTAAAAAATTCTAAGTTCTCACTAATATTATGCTACTTTATTGGCTATGTAGAGGTGCAAATAGTTATCACACTCAGTTGCTAACAGAAATATTTGGAGGTTGAGTTCACCTAAATTCCTCAGAGGAAAAAAGACCTGGCTATTTCCTTCCAAAAAATCAGCCATTGAAATCTCTATGGAGCAGAGTTCTACTCTGAAACACATGGGGTCACCATGAGTTAGAATCAACTCCATAGAAACTGCTTCTAATATATAGTTAAATACAGTCCTTGATACTGGAAATGCAAAGGTATAAAAGTCATAGACTCTCAAGGACATTCCAGTTTAATAGGGTGAGATAACTGTTTTGGTACTTCTTTCTTCCACAAACAGAAGGGAATGACTTCTAAACGGGGCAATGAACAATAAGTCAGAATTATCTGGGGAGTTTGGGGGAGGGGTGAGATACTAGAACAATGTCACCAAAAGAAAATGTTTCAATCAAGTATAACTTCATAACTTCAAGAGTTAATTCTCTGAGGCAAAAGAATGTCACAATAGAAGAAGTAAATACCTTATGGTTTTTGGATAAATTCCAATTTTCTGATCATTTTATTGACTAGGTCAGGATAATGATAACATGATTTAAAGCCTATCAAGATGAACTTTTCTCAAAACTTTGAAGATAAAAAAGCTATGCTAAGGCACCAAGGACCCTTCAAATCTTTATAGAAGAGTTGGACTTAGTTGTGAAATCAGGCAGAAGTAGTGACAGGCTACAACCAGAAACATGAACTTGATAGGAATGTGTTTTTCAAATCACTGTAAAGACTGCATGGGAAAGGTGTAAGACTGAAAGCAAGTTAGGAGACTGACAATACTTAAGTCCAGATAACATAATAGTACAGACATTCATAACAGTATAGTTAATTAAAGTGGGTATTGGTAGAAGTGGATCGATTCAACACGTATTTAATTAGTGGAGTGGCAAGACTTGATGGATTGGATGTACTGACATGGAAGAAGGAAAAGGAATCATTTTGGAGGAAACATGTTGATTAAAAAAAAAATTTTTTTATTACGCTTGACTAAAATGTCCTTTTCTTATCTAGCTTTTATAGATGTATGTGTGAACATACCTATATTTTAATATTTATTCTTAATTAATTTAAATCATTTAAATGTCACATGAAAAATAGATTTTTTAAGAAAAAATTTAGGGCTAAAGGCCAAGTAAAATTAAGCAAATCAAAAGTACTTCTCAAATAATTATCCCCAAATTCCTCCTTTATTAATTTCTTGGTGACAGAAGTGTTTTTTTAGAAGACTGGACATAGTAAACTTCTTGGTTTGATAGTTTCCAGTCCTCTTCCAAATACACTGCCAACTTTTCTTCCCCTCATGCTAGCCTCAGAGGAGTTGACCTGTACATACTGCACGAACAGGCTCCTTTGAACACATTGATAGGGGTTTTGCTCAGAAAAGATAATTATATTTCCTTTTACTTACCCACAAAATGGAAAAAAGGGATGTACAAATTATCTTAAAGAAATCATACATAGATTATTGAGAAAAGGAAAAGCAACCCGTGACGTCTGTTAGCTGACCTGGTACTACCATAGAGGTCTTGGTGTTCTCCTGTTGAGCAGAAACAATTTCACAAAACATCAACACCAGGCAAGTTCATTCTGTGACCATAAAGGATCAAGAAAGAAAGAATTTTTCCAAACAACAAATGTGACCAAACATCCCCTAACCTGGCAAATATGAGTGACTATTACCTCTTTACAAATTACAGCTTTTGCCTCGCTCTAGACTTCCCTCCTTTTGTTCAGAAGAAGATACCTAATTACAGAACACAGAACATTACACCAAATCCTATCTTATGTCCTTTCTGATATGCTCTTACTAAGACAGCTCTCCGTCACTTTTGGTGGGCTTTCTCCTTCTCTGCAATCACAAAGATGTTCCTGGTGGTCTTTGACTGGAAGTCGTTAATGTTACTGAGATAATGTAGCTATGGAAATATTCAATCATTTTTTCTAAATTAAGTTTGAATACATAAATGAATATTGTACTTTAACTTTACAAGAATAAAAATAAAACTGATAATTTAAAGACATACAGAAGTTATACAAGAAGCTCTTTACATTAGTTATTGGTCCTCATCTTTCTTTCTTTGTCTCTATTGGTTCTAGAAGAATACAACTTCCAATAAGATTATCACATCTCAAAAACTGTAGATGTCTTATTAAAAAGTAATATAATTTAATTATGTGAATCACCTTTAATTCTATAGCAATCTTACTTCCTAAGTACTTTTCAATTATCTTCTTTAGATTCTTCAAAGAATGTCTTTTAAGAGAAAAAAAAAAAATCAACATATTTGGTTATGTATACTGTGATTCCTGGTATATTTTCATAGTAATGATAAGGAACATAGTGTATTTAAAATTATCTGTTATTTATTCTTTAGTAACAGTGATTTTCTATGCCTTAAATATTAAGATGTCTTCTTCTTATGTTGTTATCAAGATAAAATCCACTATGATAGTAAAAAGTAAAATTTTCAAAGTTATTAAATACAAATGTAAATTTATTGATTAATATTTAGTAATGGCCTAACATTTTTTGCAGAACATCTTAGACAAACAATCATAATATCATTTAAAATATAAAGATAGCGTGATTAGTACAGTTTTTAATTAGATCTGAATTTATAGATTTTCTGTCAAGATTGTTCTAAAGAAAAAAAGTTTTGATATTTATTTTGTGTTTCTGCAGTTAAACATTCATTTTTATGTATATTTTGTGCACTGAAGTATATGGATGATGAGTAATATACAACAATTTTATTTTAAAAACCTCAAAATATTTAAGGCATAAAATACATGACCGATATGAAGACAGAGCACAACTGCCCCTTAGGGTTTCCAAGGAGTGCCAGGGGAATTCCAACTGCCAACCTTTCAGTTAGCAGCTATAGCTCTTAACCACTGCACCAGCAGGTTTTCCAAATCAAGCCAAAACAAACCCATTGCCGTTGAGTCAGTTCCAACTCATAACTACCCTATAAGGCAGAGTAGGACTGTCCCATAATGTTTCCAAGGAATGCCTGAGGTATTCAAACTGCCTACCTTTTGGTTAGCAACCCAACACTTAATCACTACATCACCAGGGTTTAGAAGGAGAATTCTTTTTAATTTTGAATTTAAAATTATCATATGTTCATCTGATTATTATTTTACCTTTTTTTTTTTTAAAGTTTCGAACTGGCTCTATTTTGAATTGCCCGATGAATTCCTTGGGAATGACATGCAATAATATTTGTAACATCATTTACATATCATTTTGTATTTTCAATACTTACCAGAAGAATTTACTAGCAGCACTATAAATTATAAATATGATGACGAATGGTATATTGTATATTTATCCCTCAAAACATATAATTGGGATTCTTTCCTTATCTTTTGCCAAGGAATTTTACTCATCATTAGATCGGGAAGGAATATGTACCCTAACCTAGATGAACTGTACGAATTACATTAGAGTAATGCTATGCATTTCTTGTGAAAAGAGTGAAAGTAATAGTTTTTAACCACACTATATTCATTGATTAGGCAGGTAAGGTAACTGTATATTAGTATTTAAGTGTTTAAAAATTATCAAGGTGTTCCAACTGATAATACCTGATTATGTTCAAAATTATTAAAGATTAGGCTGTTTGTAAGCTAATGCTTGTTTAATTTAAGGAATAAAATTTTTAAAATGCCTCTCTCCATGAAGATATAGCAATAAAAATTGAGGGACAGAGTCTGAATGACTATATTTGTATAAAGTAAGCCATTCCTTTGGATGAAAATTCTTAACATTCTAACTCTTTTAATGTATACATTTTTTTTTTTCTTTCATGGGATGTCAACCAACTGGCAGAATCAAGGTCTGTTCTCTATGACCCATTTTCTTCTTTCTTGCCTTCTCCCTATCTTCTTTCCTCTCTTCCACCTTCCTTCTGATTTTTTCCTTCTTTCCTTTTTTCACTCCTTCCTTCTTTTTTTCCTTCCCTCATTCCTTCTTATCTCCTCTTTCCTTTTGCCATCATTATTTGCTGATTTTTACTTAGACATAGAGAAAGTTAAATTTAAAAAAAGTAAAATTAAAGTAAGGATCTTTCTTTTCTTTGTTACACATGTGTACGTGTAAGCAGAATGTCTTGCACTTCCTTTAAAGAAGGTTGTATAGCATCCATAGGTGAGGGAAATATTCAGTACTTTTAGTTGTTTCAGAGGCACAGTACACTTTATGAGCAGTACATTTGGTTTTATCTTAGATGCATATGATCTAAAGAATGAAAATAATTGTTTAAATATTCAAGTAACTTCATATTTGGTGTTTATTAGTTAATAAAATAGTCTCTGACTGTTATGACACATAAAATTGGTAGCACAGCATACATGTAATGAAAGTCCCAATTCTGCTAACTCTTACTCTGGCAGCATCTATGCTGTTATTGCTGATGTTGGTAAGTCCAACCCAGAAAATAGCACAACAGAAGCTTCAAATAAAAAGGCAACGGGGCTTTCAGAACTCATTACATTCAGTAGGAAGCGTGCACATGGTAACAAAAAACAAAAATTTTAGCTAATAAATCTCTAAGGCTTTTACCTCTTTTTCTTTTTTTTACATCCTACACAGATTTTATTTTATGTTTCAGCATCTTAGATGGCTAATGGATAGTTGAAGAAGCAAAACAACAAGTCTGCAAAGTTGCTGCTCTCCAAAACACACATACACATACACAAAATCAAAAGTGAGGAGGGTAGCATAGCTAAGTAGAACGACTTATTAAAAAGAAGCTTCCTCTATTTTCTTTTTGTGGCATGATTGGTGCTATGAAAATATCTTGTTAAGAATTCCTTGACTCTTTCCATGTTCTGGAGGATACAGTATATGCAGATATTTTGTGATAACTTTAGATTGGCTTAGTGTGTGTGAGTGTATGTGTGTGTGTGTGTTACTGTCTGTGCACATAAAAAGTAGTGGAAACGGCAGAAACTTTTTTGCAGTGATATAAAAAATTTGGCTTAAATGTAGTAGAGTGGTGTACTTTTTCTTTCTACAAAGTGACTATTTCTAGATAGATCTAGAAGAGTGACCCCTACCTTGAGCTCTATGAATAAACATCAAGAGTATTGGAATTCACTGAAGTTACATAGAAAGTTTTGTTTTGACGCACACCTTTGTTTTTTTCCTGGGTGAAAGAAAGAACTGATATTTAGACAAGACGCCCTAGTTGGGTGTCTAGTCAGGCCATACAGGATCTTTCTGGTTTGGGAAGGGTTTTCATGCATTTCCTTTATCACCCTGATATTTGAGCATCTGGGGCTCTAACTATATTCTTATGAAGTCAGATTCCCCCAAAGAAGTCATCACTAATTCATTGAAAATATTCCAGAAAAATGTCTGATTTTCATTTTTAGAGAAATCAAAATGGTCACATTTATATAGTTTCTATGATAATATAGAACTAGCATCAACAAAACATTATAAGAGCTCAATGTATCATTATTTCAATATGGGACATTAGTGCATCCTCTAATTTGTTTCTTGAAGTCTAAGTTTTGACTAAAAACTAGTATCTTTAATAGCAAACAATGCCATTTTCCATTTTTTGGTGTGAAAACAATTTAGATCAATAGAATACGGTGTCTGTTTATAAAATCACACTTTATAGACAGACACCATATTCTATTACTTGCTCTGACAAAAATATCAACACAATAAACTCTTTAAAATGTGATCCAACTATAGGGCAAGAGGAACTACATTAAATGTCATTAGGTTCTAAAAATCTCCAAGAACACAAAGTGTCTACAGTGAAGAAGAGTAGTAAAAATTTGACCATAACTTTGTTTTAGGGGGAAAAACTAAATCTTGGCGTTAAACTCTGCCCACATACCTTCAAGTAAAATTGGACATTAGAAATGTGCAATATGAAAAATATATCAGGTCCTGACTTGATAGGAGAATTATTCAGTAAGGGAAAGAGCTGTTGTAGTAGTGAACCAAAACCCAAAAACCCATTGCTGTCGAGTCAATTCCGACTCATAGTGATCCGATAGGACAGAGTAGAACTGCCCTATACAGTTTCCAAGGAGCACCTGGTAGATCTTTTAGTTAGCAGCCATAGCACTTAACCACTATACCACCAGGGTTTCCGTTGTAGTAGTGAGGAGGGTGGTGATTAAAATAAGGAGAGTGCTGTAACCATAATATCTGCAAGAGTCTCGAAGAGTTAGGGAACAAAGTGTTTTCCTTTATAGAGACTGAGAGTGATCAGGAATAGAGGGAAAAAAAAATTGTGGGAAGTAGACTGAGTGGGTGACATCATTGAATAGTAAATCCGAATGTTTTATTCTGAGGTCAGTTCATTCTCTAGGACAGGTCCTTAGGAAGGGATATATGTTAGCTGAGGGTGGGTCAAATTCAGGAACTTGGGAGAAGGGAAGAAGCTTAACCAAAGTTTGTTTAATTAGGACCTTGTTCCCAATTGGTCAGCGGGGACAAGCAATCCAGTTACTCATTTATGAGGCAAGGAATGGGAATTTGGAGTATCTGTGCCTGACTTTGTCATTGGTAAACAAGGGGCCATTTTTGAGTCTTAATCTAAGTCATACAGGGAAGATAATTCTTTTCTGTCATTTTCCTGAACACAAACGGTGGGGGCGATTCTTTAACCATTGCTATTTTCCAACATCACAAGGTCCAGGTAAAGTTTTATATTAACGTGTATAATATGTTCTATTAAAAGAGAAGTCAAAACAGTCAAAAAAATGTAAGTCATTGAGAAATGATCCATATAATTCAGTTTTTGCTCTCACCATTGGTTTAGGACAAAATATTTGCAAAAGTAACCCATAAACAATTCAAGAACCAAAATCTACTTAATTAGAACCAGAGTTGTAGTGGAAGTGGAGGCAAAATGGGATACTTGGTGACTCATTGCCCTTGTGATCATGTGAAAGCAGAAAGCAAAAAGTGTGTTAAAGATCTTTAGCAGCATCGATAAGTAGAAAGAAGAAATAGCTATAAGAAAAACGTGAAAGAAAATGTGGAGACCCTGTCTTCTTCCTCCATTTCTTTCATTGCAGCAATCATGGCTTGATCCTAGCCTTGAGTGTTCATTTGTTTTTGTTTTTGTTTTTTTTTTATATTTCCTTAGAGCCATTCTCCTGATTTCCCCATACAGACGTTATAAATTCAAGAGACAGTTTTCTTTTTGTTTCTCTCTCTTCTGAAGTCTTTAACTTGGCCATTTTTTTCAAGATAAAATCAACAAGAATATAAGTGTCTACTCAGCGTAGACCACACTGTGATACCTGGATTACCTCTGTAAATATTCTGTCTTAAACCAAGCCAGAGAGTTAAAATTGAATGTATAGATCACTTTAGAATGACTTGTATTTTTTGACTGTTTTGACCTTGATTTTAACAGAATACATTATAGGTGTTTACATTAAATTTTACTGAAGAGTGCAGTTTAAACAAAAAACAAACAAGCAGGCAAGAAGCAAGTAGCATCCTTGTCCTCAGAGACCATTCTGCGATTCATTTTGAAATTCAGAATCACTCTGTTATGTGAGTCTCTCTATTTTCAAGAAAAGATAATGAGAAAACAGTCCATATTTGCCAGGTTGCTGTGTATTTTGTAGGCAGAGTGTTTCCCACATTGTATCTGTTAATGCCACCAAAAGTTTCACTTCCCCAACTCCAGCCCACGGAAACCCTGGTGGCTGTAGTGGTTAAGGGCTATGGCTGCTAGCCAAAAGGTCAGCAGTTTGAATCCACCAGGCGCCCTTGGGAACTCTATGGGGGCAGCTCTACTCTGTCCTATAAGGGCTGTGAATCGGAATTGACTTGATGGCAACAGGTTTGGCTTTTTCGGTTTTTACTCCAGGCCACAACTCCAAAATCCCCTTCATTATTTACAATTACCCTCGCCTGTTTCACTACCCAACTAAATTTGTTACCCCAAGGTTCTATTTATACATCTTTAATTGTTCAGGTCTCTGGTGCCCACTCTGGATACTTACTACCACCATGACCTGCTATGTCAAAAAAATGGAGACATATAAAAAGCAAAGAACTAACCTTGGTGGTAGACCAGGAAATTATTACCCCCACAAAGATGGGTTAGGGAGTAATGACCAGAGATAAGAAATAGCAGAGCCCTTTTATATTATGGTAAAAAAAAAAAAAAAAACTAGTGCCATGGAGTAGCAATGTGAAAAAGGAAGAAATAATATCTCCTTCATATGTTTAGGTATGAATCCTGCTATATGCTTATTTTTTCTGTATGAATGTTGTCTGTCTTGCAGTAAATCTGATAACCTTTAAAAGCAGAGTTCAGTTATCCCTTTTACCCTCTGAGCAATGAAGCCCTGAAGAAAGCAAATCTATTTTGATTCGGAATATCTAGTGGTATTTAAAACATCAGTGGACTTTTGATAGCTCTTATTTTAAGGAACTCTGAATTCTGACCCAATTCTGTCACTAGTTTGTTATTAGTTTCATATGCTTGCAGTATATTTGCAAAGTTATATATTTTCAGATTGTCTCAAAGTTTTCTTTGGTTCCTTTACCATATTGGTTATATTACAAATTTAAATTTTTATCATCCAAACCAGAATGTTCACTAGACTCCTCTTTAACTGATCTTGGAGAAGAAAAAAACAACTCTGACTTTGATAATTTCAGTGATGTTTATTTCCTTTGAAATTTGATGAAAAGATGAATGACACCTGAAAAGAGAAGATACATAATATAGAAGTTTTATAAAGAGGAAAAATACAATAGTAGCTTTTACTTCAGTTTTATTTTAATAATGCCTTTGGCAGCAGCCACTCCTCTGCTTGTCTCTTTATGGTTATATAAGTGACAAGTGCCTGGACATTGTACACCTTTAGTATAAACAATCACATTTCAAATTAGTGTGCATGGTTGCTTTTAAAATTCAAACTACTTTTCGTAGTCAAAAAAAAAGGTGTAGCAAGTTACATAGCTGACAGATCTAAGCCTGTCTCAGGAGTAAGGTAAACCTGTCAGGTGGAGAAAACTGTAAACACTTTCCTCAGCACCAAAAGAGTCTGATAAAGTTAAAATGTAGAAAGCAGAGAGTGCACTGCTGCAACCTTGTAATGAGAGAACTCTGCAAGTGAAGCAGGCTTCTGTGTATACTTTGAATCCTACCTTTTACAACTTCTTGTGCCTTTTAACATCTGTTTGAAAAGAAAAAAAAACAGAACTGTACAGATGCAGTCAAATTAATTTCATACTCAGTGTAACAGTCTATAATTTGTATTATACTATCTTATAAATTAGGCATATTTTCTAGGCCGAGTAGTAAATAAAATGCATTTGCCATTGAACTGTGCTGTCTGAAATTATCCATTAGTTTGCCTTTCAGGTCACTTTTACCGAAGAAGGTAATATGAAAAATAAGATAACAAACATGAAACCATACTGGATAGTCCTACCCAAGTCACCATGATGCAGAATCATGAGTTTGAAAGGTCTGTGAAGTTGCGCCTTATATGCCATCATGTTTTTCATGGAGGGTTAATGCTGAACTACATTTATTTACCCCATTCCCTGTGACCCTGCACAATACAGACTCCTGGTTAATACCACACGTTAGAAAAACCATACCTGTGGGTTAATCCTGTTTAATAGTTGCAATACCTGAAGCTACAAAGAAGCTAAAACAATCATCGGTCTGACAATCATAAAGAAGAATGGCATATAGTCTCGAACATATTCATTGAAGATAATTCCCAGGGCTGTTTGCTGTTTTCTATCCCCCAGGTGTCTACATGTGCTTCGTGGAGTTTTCCATGCAGTGCTTTCTTTAAGGTTGCAGTGCTTTGATTTTCCCAGTGTGCAGCAGAGAACAAAGTGTGCTAACCGTCCTCACTGATCTTCTAAAATTGACTGGGGTGTGCACCATAGTATTGTTTTATTTATTTATTTTTGCTATTTCTGCTTTGCTTAAGAGTTATAATCATACTTCCTCTGTTGAGACCATTTTTCATCAGGTTATCTGCAAACAGGAAGAGTGGAAAAAGAGGCATTCAATGCAAAGATTAAAAATGGTTCTTGCCAGACTCCTACGTGTCTCTTGGTCTGAATCATTTGTGTTCCTAACAATATTTCAAGATTCTTTAGAAACTCTCACCCCACAGACATTCTATTTGACAGTTGTGATGAATCTGGTGTTGTCAATATGAAAACTAACATACATTTGATCTTCTGAAAACACATAGATCTAGTGAAGAAATTAAAAGAGATTTTGCCTTAGTTATAGAATAGTTTCTAAATTCCAAAAAAAAAAAAAAAGGAAAAACTGTTTGAGGTAATAGCTATGTATATTAATAAGTTCAATACATAATATTTCATATAAAATAGAAAAACAATACTACAAATTTGAAAATATTTAAAAATAAGCAAAATGTTTTGTGTTTCATAGGAACAAGAAAATAGGTTCATAGTTCAAAAATAATTTTAGAAAACAGGCATATTTTAAAGCAACACTGATTACTACAGATTTCTTTCAATTGATTACATTAGGTTGTACACAGAGAATCACATTTTTTTTTTTCCCTTGAGAGTATGCATAAATTTTAAAATAGTTATCTGGCACTTTGCCTTGGACTTTCTTCTGAATGAAAACTGAGCACAAATTTCCTGAAGAGGTTTGTAGTGAGATGGAAGAGTGGAAGCAACACTGAATAAAGTCAATGAAAACAAAACTTTGATTCTCTGTTTAAAGCTTCATGGACTCTAACCTTTTAAACTTGAGTTTTGTGAGCACACAAATGACCTTTAAAACTAAGTGGTAGAATCCGTTGTTAGATTCATTCTAGTTTGATTCTGGTGGTGGGTGTTAGGTTTTTTTTTTTTTTTTCCTTGACATGTCCTTAGAAATGCTTCTGTGTTCCAATAAATGGTGATTTTTAAGTAGCACAAAAAGAAAAAGAAAACCTAGTCGGAAGAAAACTCTGTTTATACACATTTTTTTAATTTTAGAAGGAAAATGAAGCAATTTTCTAGTGACCTATTGATAAATTTATCTCCTAAAATATTTAGAAGCAACAGTTCAGTTCATCCATTTAGTGTCTTTGCCATAGAAGTTAGAAGTTAGGGGTGCAAGACCTAAATTCAGAGACTACATTTGTCTACTTGCTAACACAAGATCCTAAACAATATAATTTGGCTTTGTTAATCTTCCTTTTGCAATTGAGGAAATGGGGCCAAAGTATGTGCCTTCTTACAGGGTTTTGTTAAGGATAAAATAAGACAGTGTTTGTAAGCCAATTATTTAATGATTAATATACTCTTTTTTTTAATTTTTTTTTTATACTCTAGGAGCCCCAGTAGCACAGTGGTTAAGAGCTCGATTGTTAACCAAAAGGTTGGCAGCTGGAATCAACCAGCCTCTGGAAACACTATGGGGCAGTTATATTCTGTCCTATGGGGCCACCATGAGTCGGAATAAACTCCACGGCAACAGGCTTGGATTTTTTCGTTTTTGGTTCATGCTTAATATTTCTGAGCAAATATTATGGATATTATCCAGGAAAAAAATTGTGTACATTGGTTTTATATATACTGTATGTAATGTATGGAAACCCTGGAGGCATGTATGGAAACCCTGGCGGCATAGTGGTTAAGTGTGACAGCTGCTAACCAAAAGGTCGGCAACTCAAATCCACCAGTGCTCTTCAGAAACTCTCTGGGGCAGTTCTACTCTTTCCTATAGGGTCCCTATGAGTAGGAATTGACTCGACGGCAGTGGGTTTTTTGTGGGTATGTAATGTATACTTTGGTATTCATTTGCATACATTTGTACTTTAACATTTCATAATTTCTGTTATTTATTTGTAAGAATTAACTTATTACTTATGCTTACATATTTTACTGTTTAATAAAATTGTGAACGTTGCCTTTGGATTGTTATATTTTTGAAGAGGTATACCAACACAATATTCACGGTATATCTCCAGACAGAATTTGATAACTATCATAACTGACAGACTCATTGACCAATGGAACAAAACTGAGAACCCAGGCATAAATCTATCCACCTACAGTCAGCTGATCTTTGACAAAGCCCCAAAGTCCATGAAATGGGGAACAGACAGTCTTTTTACCAAATGGTGTTGACAAAACTGCATATTCATCTGTAAAAAATGAATCAGGGCCCACACCTCCCACCATAAACAAAAACCAGTTTAAAATCGATCAAAGGTCTAGATCTGAAACCAAAAACTATAAAGATCATGGAAGAAAAAACAGGATCAAACTAGGGACCCTAATATACGACATAAACAGCATACAATTATAATTAACAATACCCAAACACCAGATGATAACCTAGATAAATGTAATCTAAAAATCGCACACTTATGCTCATCAAAAGACTTCACCAAAAGAGTAAACAGAGAATGTACAGACTGGGAAAAAGGTTTTTGACTATGACATACCTGACAAAGGTCTTATCTCTAAAATCTATAGGAAAATCCGGTATCTCTACAATAAAAAGACAAATAATGCAATTAAAAAATGGTCAAAGGGTATAAGGAGGCACTTCGCCAAAGAAGACATTCAGGCAGCTAACAGACACATGAGGAAATGCTCTCAATCACTAGCCATTTTAGAAATGCGAATCTACTCACCCTGCATCACTGGCAAGCATTAATAAAAAAAAAAAAAAGAAATAAAAGAACAAGGGTTGGAGAGGTTGCAGGGAGATTGGAGCTCTTAGGCACTGCTGGTGGGAAAGCAAAACGGTACAACCATTTTTGGAAAACAATGTGGCACTTCTTTAAAAAGGTAGAAATAGAAATACCATAAGATCCAGCCATCACACTCCTAGGAATACATTCTAGAGAAATAAGAACCATCACACAAATAGATATATGCTCACCTATGTTAAATGTAGCATTATTCACAATAGCAAAAAGATGGAAACAACCTAAATTCCCATCAACAGATGGATGGATAAACAAACTACAGTACATACACACAGTAGAATACTATACAATGATGAAGAACAATGATGAATCCACAAAACATCTCACAACATGGATGAATCTGGAGGGCATTATGCTGAGTGAAATAATCGCAAAAGAACAAATACTGTATAAGACTACTATTATAAAACACATGAAAATGTTTCCACACAGAAAGAAACAATCTTTGATGGTTACAAGAGAGGGCTGTGGTGGGGAAGAAAAAACACTAACTAAAGAGTAGATAAGTGGCAAGTTTGGTGAATGTATATGAGGTGTTTTAGACATTATATACTGTATATAGTTCATGTTATATTCTGATGCAAACCTAAAACAGGGCTGTTATAAAGTATAATTTGTTAATATTTGGGATTTCACATAAATGATATGTTCTCCATGGACAAATAATAAATGACTCATGGTCATAAAATATTTGTATGAGTAACCAGTTTTTATATTTTAATAATATGTTATATATTTTATAAATAGTATAACCAGAAACAATATAAATACATATACTAGATAAATTTTTTTGAACAAATGCTTTTGAAAGACCCAGAAAAAGTTTAAAGAATCAAATATGAGTAGGTGTATTTTCAAGACCCATGAATTGGGCACTCACGGTTTTATGTAGGAAATAGTAGAAGTAAATTTTCTGAAAATTTGTTTAGTTTGGTAACAGAATTGAATACTGCTCATTGTGTAAATCACAGGACAGTGATAACAGGTATCATTGATGTATACTTTTTATGTCACCAGGGAACTAGGGCAGCAATGAAACCAGGAAAATATATGAGGTGGGGACACTGATTACACTTGGGATGAAAAGGTTCCTCCAATACTGCTGCTCAGGGATTACAAGAGAGGAAACGAACATGGGAAAGCACAATCATGCATCTTGGGAACCAGAAGAAAGCAGAGTTGAGAGAACTTAAAATCACAAAGGTAAAAATTATAAAGCAAAATCTATGGATTCTGGAACACAAGTTTAATAAATCAAACATAAAGATTGAATGGAGGAACACAACACACAGTTGTTGCAAATAAGTTTGAAACTGTAGGCATTATTACTGATGCCTTTGCTCTGTCCTATTTCTGTGATTCCCCACTGGAGGCATGAAATTCTGAAGACAAAGATACCAATTGTGTTTGAAAAGAAACATAAGCATACTTGTGTGCTCTACTTTTGGATAAAGGAAAGTTAGAGTTACTCCTGATGCCTCACATGTTCAAACAAGGACAAAAGATCAAAGGTTGGAAATTGACAGGAAGCCATAGCAGGTAAGGTGGTTTCCTCATGGGCATGTCCATCACATAAATGAGATCCCATTAAGTAAAGGGTTAGGATAAGAACTGAATTGTATTATACTTGATGACAAGCAAGAAGGAATAGAGAAACATTTCAAGAGAGATACAGTGCTTCCCACATACAAATCTACCAAAAAGGCAAAATAGCTTAAGGCTATTTCATCACCAAAGCTCCTTGTTGCTTCAGGAGTTATTTGAACTGCAGGAGATGTTTAACTCCAAAGTTCGTTAGAGAATTTGGACTCAAAGGAAAGGAGAAAAAGTAAGATTGTGTCAAGGTTACAGACAACACCACAGAGTTTAGTTATAAATCGTATTTAATATTATATAGAGCTTATCTTGAGGCAAATATTAGCAAGAGTTTGTAAAGAATGTACTCTTTTTAAGCAAAGGTCATTATAATTGCTTTAAAAATTCCAAAATATTTCTTTACATTAAGAAATATTTTGAGGAGGCGAGACCAAGATGGTGAAGTAGTTCACACACATCCCCTGAACCCTCTTACAACAAAGGCCCAAAAAAACAAGTGAATCAGTTATATATATGACAAGCTAGGAACCCTGAGCATCAAAGGCAAAGTTGAAGAATTGGTCTGAGTGACAGGGGAGGTAGAAATGGTGCAGGAGCAGCGAGGAGGTGCCGAGTCTGCAGCAGTGTCACAGCTCTGATTCCTTGGCATGTTCCTTGGTACAACTGTGGCAGAGCTGAAGGTAGTTTCCTGGGACACAGCAACTTCAGTGAAAAAAGGTAAGCAGAGTGGCACACACCAGACCCTGTGGCATGTCTACAGCTGAGCTGACCATGGTATTTAGGAAGCAGCTGCTTCAGGGAAAGAAGCTAAGCACAGGACTCGGCCCTAATCCCCTGGGGGCGATCTCAACAGGGACCCAGCCAGTGCACACAGGCTACACATGCCTCTGTAATCTGAGATAAAACAGCTCTGTGGGTACAAGATAAGTGATTTTGTCTAATTTACCACAGGGATCTAATAGTTCCTTGTTATGAAAGAGCTCTCTCCCATCTATCTGATCCTTCCTCCCTGTACCCCTGCTGGCTTCATTAACAATTGATTTCTCTGGGCCTGACATAGGTTCTGCTGTGCTTCCTGAGCCATTCCCCTAGCCCTGGAGAAGGAACAAATTAACAAACGGGAAAAAATACTCTGCCGACTTCCTTAATCTGGAAGTTCAGAGCAGAAGTGACTCCAGTCCAGGCACAAGTGATCCACAGAATTTGTCTTTCACCCCTGCATGGGCCCAGGTAACTATTATATTTCAAGGGTAAATCAGTTTGAGGCCTGACTGTAACTGTTTCTGCAGTGGAGAGAGATTTTAGAGATTTGATACCACTCTGTCTATTAATCAGGACCTTCATTTATGCACAGCTGGGGCCTAAGGAATGGTGGCTCCATCCACACTACATAACCACCCACGAAAGAGGTCCAAGGATAGTGGTGTTTACCATACAAGTATAAGCATTGGGTATATAAGGTACAGCTTCAGAGCCCACCCACCAGAATGCTCTAGAGAACAGAGTTGCTCCTTCCTCACTGACAATTGGGAGAAGGCTGTCAGCCCCCTGCCTTCCTCAGAGTGTAACCCCCTGCTGCTACCAGAAACCAGTGCATACACCCATCCCCACTGCTCCTCTAAGATAGTAGGTGAAAGCCTACACCACGCACTAGGTCACTGACTATCAGGACACCTGAGCTGAATCTACACAAGAATAGTGATTAGACTCCTAGGCTCATATACCTGGTAACAGCTCTAACCATATGGTAATATGACAATAGTGCTTCAAAGTCTCCAATAATCAAGGAGCCTATTTGGGTATATCAAAACAAAACAAAGCAAGAAACTAGGACAGAGTGAACAAAAGTAAAATAAATTATTACAATAACTTATAGATGGCTCAGAGACAACAGTAGATATCAAATCACGTAAAGAAGCAGATGAAGATTGTTTCAACAAACTCCCAAAACAAAGAATCAAGGACTCTCCCATATGAAGATGTATTCCTGGAATTACCAGATGTAGAATACAAAATATTAATATATAGAAATCTTGAAGGCATCAGGAACAACTTCAGGAATGAGATCAGGCAACATACAGAAAAAGCCAAGGAACACACAGATAAAGCAGTTGAAGATATTAAAAAGATTATTCAAGAACATCATGAAAAATTTAATAAACTACAAGACTCCATAAAGAGAGGCAGCAATCAGAAAATCAGAAGATTAACAATAAAATTACAGAATTAGATAACTCATAGAAATTCAGAGGAGCAGAATTCAGGAAGTAGAATGCAGAATTAGTGAGACTGAAGATAAAATGGTTGGCAACAATATATTCAAAGAAAAATCAGATAAAATAATTAAAAAAAATGAAGAAACCCTAAAAATCCTGTGGGACTCTATCCAGATGAATAACTTGCAAGTGACTGGAATACCAGAACGGGGGGGGGGGACAGAAAATACAGAGAAAATTGTTGAGATTTTTTGGCAGAAAACTTCCCTGATATTGTGAAAGATTAAAGGGTATCTATCCAAAATGCTCATCGAACCCCATACAAAGTATATCCCAAAAAAAAGCCACCAAGACATATTATAATCAAACTTGTCAAAACCAAATATAAGGAGAAAATTTTAAGAGTGGTCAGGGATAAGCGAAAAGTCACCTAAAAAGGAGAATCAATAAGAATAAGTTTGGACTACTGGGCAGAAACCACACAGGCAAGAAGGCAATGGTATGACATTTATAAAGCATTGAAGGAGAAAAATTGCCAGCCAAGAATCACATATCCAGCAAAACTGTCTCTCAAATATGAAGAGATGAAATTAAGACATTTACAGATAAACAGAAGTTTAGAGAATTTGAAAAAAACAAGCCAAAACTACAAGAGTTACTGATGGGACTTCTCTGATTAGAAAATCAATAACATCAGATATCTTCCCGACACTGGAACATGGAACAGAGCTCCAGATATCAACACAGACAGAGAAATTACAAAACTAAATCAGGATAAAAAAAAATGCTCAAAACAAGAAATCGGTGATGTCATTATATAAAAGATGAAATTAAATCAATAAAGAGGGACTATAAAGTAGGCATAGATCTTCCATATGGAGAGGAAATCAAGGCGATATAGTAAGATACAACTTAGGTTTAAACTTAGAAAAATAAGAGTAAATATTAAGGTAACCACAGAGAAGACTAACTATCCTACACTTCAAAATAAAAATCAAGGAAAACATAAAGACTCAGCAAAAACAAATTCAACTACAATGAAAAAGAGGGACATGCAATATACAAAGAAAAACTTCTCAGCACGAAAAAGTAAGTGGAAAAATGAAACTGTAAACAACACACAAAAAAAGGCATCAAAATGACAACACTAAATTCATACCTGTCTATAATCACACTGAATGTAAACGGACTAAATGCACCAATAAAGAGACAGAAAGTGGCAGAATGGATTAAAAAAAAAAAAAGCCATGATCCATCTATATGCTGCCTACAAGAGACACACCTTAGACTTAAAGACACAAATTAAAAGGATGGAAAAAATATATCAAGCAAACAACAATCAAAAAAGAGCAGAAGTGGCTATACTAATTTCTGAAAAACAGGCTTCAAACTCAAATCTACCACAAAGGATAAGGAAGGGCACTATATAGTGATTAAAGGGACAATATTCCAGGAAAATATTACCATATTAAATATTTATGCACCCAATGACAGCGAAAAAAGATACATAAAACAAACTCTAACAGCACTGAAAAGTGAGATAGCTCCACAATAATAGTAGGAGACTTCAACACATCACTTTCAGTGAAGTACAGAACATCCAGAAAGAAGCTCAATAAAGACATAAAAAAAAAGGTCTAAATGCCACAATCAACCTACCCGAGTTCATAGACATATACAGAACACTCCATGCAACAGCATCCAAGTATACTTTCTTCTCCAATGCTCATGGAATATTCTCTAGAATAGAACACATATTAGGCCATAGAGCAAGTCTTAACAGAATCCAAAATATCGAAATATTACAAAGCATCTTCTCTAATCATAACACCATAAAACTAGAAGTCAATAACAGAAAACTCAGGGAAAAGAAATCAAACACATGAAAATTGAACAACACTTTGCTCAAAATGATTAGCTTATAGAAAAAATTAAGGATGGAGGAAAGAAATTCATAGAATCCAATGAGAATGAAAACACTTCAAATCAGAACCTTTGGGACACTGTGAAAGCAAGACTCAGAGGCCAGTTTATATAAACAAATGCACACATACAATACGAAGAAAGGGCCAAAATCAAAGAATTATCCCTACATCTTAAACAAAAAGAAAGAAAGCAACAAAAGAAACATTCATGTACCAGAAGAAAGCAAATGATAAAAATTAGGGCAGAATTAAATGAAATAGAAAACAGAAAAACAATTGAAAGAGTTAACAAGACCAAACGCTGGTTCTTTGAAAAGATTAACAAAATCAATAAACCATTGGTCAGACTGACAAAAGAAAAACGAGATGAAGCAAAAAACCCAAATAAGAAAAGAGATGGGCAATGTCAGAACAGGCGCAACTGAAACTAAAAGAATCATAACAGAGTACTGCGAAAAGTTGCACTCTAACAAATTTGAAAATCTACGGGAAATGGACAAATTCCTAGAAACACACTACCTACCTAAACTAACACAAACAGAGACAGAACAAATAAATAAACGTATAACAAAAGAAGAGATTGAAAAAGTAATCAAAAAACTCCCAAAAAGGAAAAGCCCTGGCCCTGACAGCTTCACTGGAGAATTCTACCAAACTTTCAGAGAGGAGTTAACACGACTACTACTAAAGGCATTTCAGATCAAAGAAAAGTTGGAATACTGCAAAACTCATTCTATGAAGCCAGCATAACCTGATACCAAAAGCAGGTAAAGACACCACAAAAAAAAAAGTACAGACCAATATCACTCATGAATGCAAAAGTCCTCAACAAAATTCTAGTCAATAGAATTCAACAACATATCAAAAAAATAATTCACTGTGACCAAGTGGAATTCATACCAGGTATGGTTCAACATTAGAAAAACAATCAATGTAATCCATCACGTAAATAAAACCAAAGAACCACACGATCTTATCAATTGACACAGAAAGGCATATGACAAAGTCCAACACTCATTCATGGTAAAAACTCTCGGTAAAATAGGAATAGAAGGAAAATTCCTCAACATAATAAAGGACATCTATACAAAGCCAACAGCCAACATCATCCTAAACAGAAAGAGAATGAAACCATTCCCACTGAGAACAGGAACCAGACAAGGATGCCCTTTATCACCACTTTTATTCAACATTGTGCTGGAGGGCCTCACCAGAGCAATTAGGCTGGATAAAGAAATAAAAGTCATCCAAATTGGCAAGAAGAAGTAAAAGTATCTCTGTTTGCAGGTGACATGATTTTACACACAGAAAACCCTAATGAGTCCTCCAGAAAACTACTGAAGCTAATAGAAGAGTTCAGCAGAGTATCAGGGCACAAGATATACATAAATCAGTTTGATTCCCCTACACCAACAAAGACAGCAACAAAGAGGAAATCACCAAATCAACACCCTTTACAACAGCCCTTAAGACGATAAAATACTTAGGAATAAATCTAGCCAGAGACAAAAAGACCTGTAAAAAGAAAACTACAAAACATTACTGCAAGAAACCAAAAGAGACCTACATAAGTGGAAAAACATACCTTGCTCATGGATAGGAAGACTCAACATTGTAAAAATATCTATTCTGCCCAAACCAATCTATACATACAATGCAATCCCGATCCAAATACCAGTGACATTTTTTAATGAGATAGAGAAACAAATCACTGACTTCATATGGAAGGGAAAGAGGCCCCAGATAAATAAAGCATTACTGAAAAAGATCAAAGTGGGAGGAGTCTCACTACCTGATTTTAGAACATATTATACTGCCACAATAGTCAAAACAGCCTCATACTGGTACAACAATAGGTACATAGAAGAATGGGATAGAATTGAGAATACAGACATAAATCCATCCACATAAGACCAGATGATGTTTGACAAAGGCCCAAAGTTTGTTAAATGGGGAAAAAACTTCCTCTTTAACAAATGGTGCTGGCAAAACTGGATATCCATCTACAAAAAAAACGAAACAAGACCCATACCTCACACCATGCACAAAAACTAACTCAAAATGGATCAAAGACCTAAATATAAAATGGTAAAGATCATGGAAAAAAAAATAGGGACAATGCTAGGAGCCCTAATACATGTCATAAACAGTATACAAATGTTACTAGAACTGTACAAACAGCAACAGATTAATTAGATAACCCGGAGCTCTCAAAAGTCAAATGCCTATGCTTATCCAAAGACTTCACCAAAAGAATAAAAAGATTTCCTACAGATTGGGAAAAAGTTTTAGCTATGACATTTCTGATCAGCATCTGATCTCTAAAATCTACATGTCACTGCAGAAACTCAACAACAAAAAGACAACACAATTAAAAAATGTGCAAAGGATATGAACAGGCACTTCACTAAAGAAGACATTCAGGTAGCTAACAGATACATGAAGAAATGCTCACAATCATTAGCCACTAGAGAAATGCAAATCAAAATTACAATGAGATTTCATCTCACTCCAACAAGGCTGGCATTAATCCAAAAAACACAAAATAAATTCTGGAGAGATTGTGGAGAGACTGGAACACTTTTATGCTGCTGGTGGGAATGTAAAATCATTTTGGTGTTTTCTTAAAAAGTGAGAAATAGAACTACCATACGATCCAGCAATCCCCCTCCTTGAAATACATCCTAGAGAAGTAAGAGCCATCACACGAACAGGTATATGCACACCCACATTCATTGCAGCACTGTTTACAAAAGCAAAAAGGCGGAAGCAACCAAGGTGCCCATCAATGAATGAATAGATAAATAAATTATGGTATATTGCACAATAGAATACTATGCATCGATAAACAACAAAGATGAATCTGTGAAACATTTCATAATATGAAGGAATCTGGAAAGCATTACGCTGAGTGAAATTAGTCAATTGCAAAAGGCAGATATTGTATAAGACCACTATTATAAGAACTCAAAAATAAACAGAGAAGAAAATTCATTGCTGGTTACAAGATGGGGGAAGGAGGGAGGGACGGAGAGGAGGATTCACTAATTAGATAGTAGACAAGAACTAATTTAGGTGAAGGGAAGGACAACACGCAATACAGGAGAAGTCAGCATAACTGGACTAAACCAGAAACAGTTTCCTGAATAAATCAAATGCTTTGAAAGCCTACAGAGCAGGGGTCGGTGTTTGGGAACCATGGTTTCAGGGAACATCTAGGTTAATTGGCATAATAAAATCTATTAAGAAAACATTCTGCATCCCATTTTGGAGAGTGGCATCTGGGTTCTTAAAAGTTAGCAAGCAGCCATCTAAGATGCATCAATTGGTCTCAACCTACCTGGAGCAAAGGAGAATGAAGTACACCAAAGACACAAGGTTATTATAAGTCCAAGAGACAGAAAGGGCCACATAAACCAGAGACTACATCAGCCTGAGACCAGAAGAACTAGATGGTGCCCGGCTACAACCAATGACGCCATGACAGGAAGCACAACAGAAAATCACTCAAGGAGCAGGAGAGCAGTGGGATGCAGACCTCAAACTCTTGTAAAAAGACCAGACTTAATGGTCTGACTGAGACTGCAGGGGCCCCAGAGGTCATGTTCCCCAGACCTTCTGTTAGCCCAAGACAGAAACCATTCCCGAAGCCAACTCTTCAGACAAGGATTGGACTGGACTATAAGACAGAGAATGATACTGGTGAGGGGTGGGCTTCTTGGATCAAGGAGACACACGATATTACGTGTGCAGCTTCTTTATGGAGGGGAGATGTAAAGGCTGAGAGGGACAAAAGATGGCTGAATAGTCATGGAAATATAGGGTGGAGAGAAGGAGTGTGCTGTCTCATGAGGGCAGTGCAACTAGGAATATACAGCAAGGTGTATATAAGGTTTTATATGAGCGACTGACTTGATTTGTAAACTTTCCCTTAAAACATGATAAAAATATTAAAAAAAGGAAATATTTTGAGTATGAACCTACCTTGTTTTAAAGCTAGATAAGCGAAACTTCCGGAAATCATTATTCAATGATTATAATAAACAATTATCCACAGGTGACACAATATGGATTAAAGTAGTGGCTGCAACAATGAGCTCAAGCATAACAACTATTGTAAGGATGGCACAGGACCGGGCAGTGTTTCGTTCTGTTGTGCATAGGGTCGCTATGAGTCAGAACCGACTCAACGGCACCTAAAAACAACAACAACAGCTCCTTAAAATTTGGAAGGGATTTTAAGAGTCATGAGTCCAATCTTAACTAGGTTCTCTTTGATGGTTTCCAATGTTGAAGAGTTAACAATTTTGTAAAGTATTCTAATACAGTGATTTTCAAAGTTTAGTTTCCTGACTATCAGTATCAGCTTCACCTGAAAACTTCTTAGAGGTGCAAATTTTCTGGCCTCACCCCAGACACAATGAATCTGAAACTCTGGGGGTATGGTCTTCTCTGTCATTCGCATGCATAATAAACTTTGAGAGCCACCAATGGTCTACTATTATATATTAATTAGGGTTGGCAGATCTAGAAAAGGGGCCCTGGTGACTCAAAGGCTAAGCACTTGGCTGCTAACAGAAATGCCGTTGTTCAAACCCACCCATTGGCTCTGTTGGAGAAAGACATGGCTATCTACTTCAGTAAAATTTACAGCCAAGAAAACCCTATGGGACAGTTTTACCCCATCACATCGGATCACTATGAGTCAGAACCAACTTGACAGCATTCAATAACATTACAGGATACCACTTAAATTTAAATTCCAAAAAAGTAACAAATTTTTAGCATACATTTGCCCCAAATACAGCATGGGACATATTTATACTACAGTATATCTGTTGCTTATCAGAAATTCAAATTCTTTACTGGTATCCTTTATTTTTTCCGGCTTCCAATTCAAACTGGTCTGATCCATAACTAACCATGGGCATGGAGCAGGAGCTAGCTTTGATTTGTTCAGTTGTTCATGGGGTCCCTATTAGCTGGGGCCATCTTCACAGCAGCCAACAACAACAGCTAACAAGCGAGATAGATTAGTTAATGTAACCCTTTCTTTTTAAACGTGAGAATACTCAGTTTTAGAGAGATACAATAAATAGCTATACCCCAGAGATGGTTAACTTAAAGACTGGTCTATGTGCCAAAAGAGCTAAGTGTTCTTTCTTCTACTACCTCTTTTTTACATTTCCCAAATTCAATAAAGCTTTGTGTCTGTATCTTGTAAAAAGAAAAATAATTGCAACTTTGTCTTGAAATAATGCAACTATAAATTTTAACAAAAGAAAATAAGAGCTCAAATACAATGTCTCCAAGGAAAATCCAGGTGATGTTTGACTTGAATTATTAAGCCCACATTCATGAACCACTGCAATGTGCAAAGTCACTAAACCCACATAATCCAGTGTACCACATATGGAGCCTAGTTATAGTGTACAATTAAGCATTTTGGAATTCCCATTCTTCACAGTGTCATCCATAATTTGTTATGATCCACACAGTCAAATGTCTTTGCATAGTCAATAAAACACAGGTAAACATCCTTCTGGTATTCTCTGCTTTCAGCCAGGATCCATCTGACATCAGCAATGATATCCCTGTCTCCACGTCCTCTTCTGTAACAGGCCTGAATTTCTGGCAGTTCCCTGTCTATATACTGCTGCAACGGTTTTTGAATGATCTTCAGCAAAATTTTGCTTGCGTGAATGGGAATTCTAGAACACTTAATTGTGTGGATAATTGCGTGAATGGGAATTGCGAAGAATGGGAATTCCAGAACACTTAATTGTGCTCATGAGGAAAATTTACATAGATCAAGAGGCAGTTGTTCGGACAGAACAAGGGGATACTGATTGGTTTAAAGTCAGGAAAGGTGTGCATCAGGGTTGTATTCTTTCACCATACCTATCCAATCTGTATGCTGAGCAAATAGTATGAGAAGCTGGACTATATGAAGAAGAATGGGGCATCAGGATTGGAAGAAGACTCATTAACAACCTGCGTTATGCAGATGACACAACCTTGCTTGCTGAAAGTGAAGAGGACTTGAAGCACTTGCTAATGAAGATCAAAGACCAAAGCCTTCAGTATGGACTGCACCTCAACATAAAGAAAATGAAAATCCTCACAACTGGACCAATGAGCAACATCATGAGAAATGGAGAAAAGATTGAAGTTGTCAAGGATTTCATTTTACTTGGATCCACAATCAACAGCCATGGATGCAGGAGTCAAGCAATCAAAAGACGCATTGCATTGGGTAAATCTGCCACAAAGGACCTCTTTACAGTGCTGAAGAGCAAAGATGTCACCTTGAAGACTAAGGCATGCCTGACCCAAGCCATGGTATTTTCCATCGCATCATATGCATGTGAAAGCTGGACAATGAATAAGGAAGACTGAAGAAGAATTGATGCCTTTGAATTGTGGTGTTGGCGAAGAATATTGACTATACCGTGGACTGCCAAAAGAAGGAACAAATCTGTCTTGGAGGAAGTACAATCAGAATGCTCCTTAGAAGCAAGGGTGGCCATACTGCATCTTACATACTTTGGACATGTTGTCAGGAGGGATCAGTCCCTGGAGAAGGACATCATGCTTGGCAGAGTACAGGGTCAGTGGAAAAGAGGAAGACCCTCAAGAGGTAGATTGACACAGTGGCTGCAACAATGAGCTCAAGCATAACAAAGATTGTGAGGATGGCTTAGGACCGGGCCGTGTTTCGTTCTGTTGTGCATAGGGTCGCTATGAGTTGGAACTGACTCGACGGCACCTAACAGCAACAGTTATAGTGTGCAGGCCAAAGAACGTTATCAACTAGGAACGACTCATTTTCAAACCAGGTATTTTCTATGATTGGAAAGTGAACAGTCTACTACAGATTTCTAAAAGGAATTACTTGAAAAATGGAAGAGGACCATCTTTAAATCTTTCTCCAGAAGAAGCCATTTCAATAGTGGCACACTTGTGATTATATTCTTAGGCCCCCTTTTTTTTTTTTTTTTCCAGTGAGTTTAAGAGCCTAAGTTATATGGACTTTAAAGATATAACTTTTCATTTCCCAAAATTCACCCCAGCACCACAGTCTGCATTTATATAAAACACAGAATATAAAAATAATTAGAAACAACCTACAGAAAATCAGAAGCTTTCTCTGTGAGTCCCTTGACAGCGCTAAGTGGCATAGAGGAGAAATGTACGCTACCTTTCTAATAGCAAAGCAGTGTGTCTTATTTGCTGTACTGAAGTGCTAGCATCTGGTTGGTTACATTTTAGCTAAATTTCATGTTGTTAATAGTCTGTTCAAAGCAGTCACTTCAAAGATTTCTTTCCACAGCCGGTATTTGATATTGGTATTTGTTCTTAGTCCTTTGTGGGATGCATTAATTGGATCATTTTACACTAATCGAAACTGTTTGCCAAACAGTTATTCTGGCAATTTGGAACGGAATTTCTATTTTTATCTTGCATGCAAGCACAGTCTGGATCAGTGTAGATACAAGAAAACTGATATATACGGGTTTCCCCCTTACCACTCCTCAACATTTCAGCTTCATGGTTAATTATGTACTCTCTCCTGCCTTTATAGATAATGGACATTTTAGTTACAAAACTTATTTTTAGTTTTGTACCTTCCTAGTTCTGCTGGCTAGAAAATTGTATCTGGGGGGTCATTATGTATTTTTCCTTTAAGAAAAATTGACATTTATTTTGCTTGATAAAAACAACCCCAATTGAAAATCAGCTAAACTTAAGACACACATTACTTTCAAATGTTGAATTCTAACCGATCTTTTCCTAGGATATTTTTGACATATGATTTAGATTAGTAAAAAGTATTTTAGCTAAGCTACAGAATGATATTCACTTAAATTATTCTTGGATATTCAACAAGGAAGAAACATGTAAGAATAAAATATAAATATTATAAAATAACTTTTTAAAATATCTTTGCTATTTGGTGAGAGTATTGTGAAATTTGAGAGTCACGGATGTTAGATTTTTTAATGATATTCTCTTTTATCACATTCTTTTTTACTCATTTGACAAAACTAAAAGGTAGAAGAAACTTATCTTCACCGGTTTTATGTGATCTTTCCTTTGTATTTTAGATCCAACTTTATGTTCAATGTCCCTTTTTTGTACATCTCCAATGCCTCATTCATTTTGTCAGCTTAATTTTGATCAATGTAGGATGTTCAAAAAGGTGTTTACTCAAATAACCTATCAGTCTGTTTGATATGGTTGAGTTACCTACCTGTCTTCTCTCCCAAAACTCAGAAATTGTATGCTTCTATGCCATTTTCGCAGTCTAATCCCCAAATTGAAACATTATGGCAATACTTTCTTCAATTTTCACTTGTTTTTTATTTTCAATCTAGGATACATTTTGTGGTTCAAATACATATATTTTTTTCTTTTAAAGATGAGGCATGTCTCATGAATGTTTAAAACAGAACAAGAAATCAGTTTCAGTTTATAAAGAACATGTATCTCCTTTTTTTCTCTAAACGGCATTTTGCAAATATGTTTAATAGAAAGTAGACTTATGGTCAAATTTATTAGGAAAACACTGTATGTTTTTCCTCTTCCGTGTCTACTGTTAACAGAGTAAAAAGACTGACAAAAATTTGCAAAAAGGAATTGGAGTAAGTAACTGTACATATCTGTTTCCAATATTAACATTAACATACCACCCCCTTTCTTAAAGAAGACCTATGAATATTACAGGGAACTCACTGGAACATTCAGCCGCCATAATGGACTGAAAAGAAAACAGGACCCTTCTTTCAGAATGGATTTTGATGTGCTATAAATCTTAGCTAAATTGAAACATTGCTGAGGATTGAGATTCTTTTTTTTCTAATCCTTCTTAGCATTCACCTAAAAATAAAGTGTGTCTACGGACATCATAAGCTCCCATTTAAAACAATACTGAGTGAGTACTGTGATGGTTAAGATTGTGTGTCAACTTGGTTGGGCCATGATTCTCAGTGTTTATATGCGATCAGCACCAGGAGGGAATCTGCTGTGAGTAGCCATTCACTGAAAGAGAGTTCCCTTGGGCACGTGCCCTGCGTCTGAATATAAGTGGACGTTCTGGGTTTTGTCTACTCTGGGTCCTGTAACTGCCTCCTGTTCGTCTGACCTCTGGTTGTTGGGGCTTGAGCTAGCAGCTTATCTGCTGATCTTGGGATTTGTCAATCTTCATTGCCTGTGAGCAAGAGCCCTGCTCTCTGACCTGCTGATCTTGGGTTCGTCAGCCCCTGCAGCTATGTGAATCAGGAAAGCCTTGTGGTTTTGCCTGCCAATCTTGGGATTCGTCAATCTTCACAGCCTGTGAACAATAGCCCTGCATTCTGACCTGCTGATCTTGGGTTCACGTGAATTAGAAGCCTCTATCCTGATCCATGGACTTGGATCATTCCAGCCTCTGCAATTGTGTGAGCCATTTCCTTGATGCAAATCTCTCTCTATATTTATGCACTTCACTTGTTTTGCTTCTCTGGAGGACTTAGCCTAAGACAAGTACCAAGCGATGAGGTTCCTGGGTAGTGTAAACATTGTGCTCACCTATTAACCAAATGCTGGAGATTCAAACCCAACCAGAGGCACTGCAGAAGAAAGGCCTGGAAATCTGCTGCTATAAAGATTACAGCCATGGAAATCCTAGGAGGAAGGTTCATATCTACTCTGTAAAACATAGGATTGTCCTGAGGTGGAAACAACTCTATGGCAATGGGTTTGGATTTGTTTTTTTCTTTTTGGTTTGCCAAGTGATGGGTTTAGGATCTCTGGAAAAACTACTCACCCTCCCCTGATGTTTATTTAAATACTTAATATGTTGCTTTCATAAGGATGAGAGCATTTTTCCAAAAGCCTTTAATATTGAAAATGAAACACAATATGAAACAACACATACATATTAAGAGCAAACTTTCTTATGTGAAAATATCAAAGCATAAATATTTCTACTAGAAGATAAAAAAAAATAACAGCACCCAATTAAAAGATAAAGGTGAACTTCTTGAAAGCTCACCACTCAGAAACAAATGAATAAAAGTTAGAGAACTGACATGAGAATTCCAATTCCATCCCTACTACTTGATAGCTGTGTGTTCACTGCCTAGCTACCTGACATCTCAGATATCATCTGCAATAAATGTATACAAACTGAAATCACATAGTTGCTTATTTTTTATATTAGATGAGATTACTCATGATAATTTTTAGCATAATCCCAGGTACATGGTTGGAACATTTTACTGTTACAAAAATCTGTCAACAATATAAATATTCTCTTCTCAGAATAGTACAGAGGTGTCCAAGACACTTCTTGGCAAGAAAACTGAAAAAAACATAAGTGGTAAATAATCCTTTCAAATATTTGAAAGCTTTTTTTTCCCTCTGCATTTGCTTTTTACTCTTGAAACCTTGGGTTAATTGCTGTGTGCATTGATAATCTGATCATAATGAAATGATTGTGTCACATCCTACAATCAAGTATAATTCTTAAAATGGGAAAAATAGATACACAAGCAGCTGCTCTTCAGAATCCAAGCAAACTTAACCTAAGGTGATTTCTGAGGCATTTATTTAAATGAGGAAGCTATTGAGGGGAGTACAAACATCAGGTTTTGATTTGGTTTCTTACTGTACGGTATGGGGACCAGATGGAGACTAAAAGATGTTAGTAATTGATAGTTTCCAAACAGAAATAATCAGAAGTTTTGGATTCACACAACTTTAAAGTGTTCTATATGTTCAAACCACTACCCATCTGTCAGTTTGTCGTACTATGGTGACTTGTGTGTTGAGTGATGCTGGAAACTATGCCACTGATATTTCAAATATCAGCAGGATCACCTATGGTAGACAGTTTTCAGGGTAGCTTCAAGACTAAGAGTAGAAAGAAAGCCCTGTCAATCTACTTCCAGAAATTAGCCAGTGAAAATCTTACAGATCATGAGAGAACAATTTCTAACTCTCTTGCACAGGACGTTTCTTCAGGAGGGATTAATCCCTAGAAGTTGACATAATATTTAGTGAAGTAGAGGGCCAACGAGAACATGAGAGACCCTTGGTGAGATGGATTGGCACAGGAGCCTAACAATGGATTTGAACATGCTGGCCAATTATGAGGATGACACAGGATACAGCAATGCTATGAGTTGGAGTCAACTCAACAACAGCTAACAACAACAAAAATTCAAAGAGAAGTGAGGAGGCTCAATACACATCACTCTAAACTGTCTTTAATCAGAAAGTATATATGAAAAAAAAAAGCTGTTGCAAAATAGAATGAAATATATATATTTAGGAAATGTAACCAGGAAGAATAATTATCAATAAGATATGAAATTATAAAAAAAAATTGTGGAGAAATGACAGATCAGAAAGAGAAAAAAGAAGTCTGAAATATTAAAACTATGTAATAATTATATATATAAGGTTGCTATTTTTTTATGAGTCAGATTTTGGGGTATGAGTTGGGATCTATTGGATGACAAGGGGATTGTTTTTTGGTTTTTGGTGTAATAATTATAAGCATATGACAATATTTTATGTGTCTTGGATCATTGATGATCTAGCCAAAGGGAACCAAAACCATGTTTTGATAACTGAGGTATTTGACAGAGAAAGGGGAAAAAAAGAAAAGAAATAACCATGAATGCCCCAATGTTTCATAGTAAAGAGGCAAGGTCCTTTTGGGGATGAAACACTGAATAAAGAGGTCAAATCCAAATTTTAATGGATTAGACAATCATGGAACTGACTTCAGGAGGAAAAGAGAAAAGTGATTCTAGCCACTACTCTTCTGAATGAGACAGATGTGGTGGTATATAAATCACCTCTCCTTAGTGGGAGGGAGGTTTTTAATGTCTTCATTCATGTCTGTGCTTCCGACTCTTCCCTATTCGACATTTTACTACTTACGCATTAAAGATTACCAAGCACATTCATAAATTTTTGAATCATGTTAATCTATAAGAGTGGAAATACATCGATGATTGATACCTGCACAAATAACCAAAAAGATCATGGTTAATCAGGAGCAATGGTAAATATATAATAAGACAAAACTGCACAAGATAAATAAAATTTTCTGAACCGGGGGATGGGGCGAATTGCATGTTTATAGCAACTAGTTGGAAAATTGCAGCAGTACATCTACAGGGAACTACCAGAAATTCAGGCTGGATTCAGAAGAGGACGTGGAACCAAGGATATCATTGCTGATGTCAGATGGATCCTGCCTGAAAGCAGAGAATACCAGAAGGATGTTTACCTGTGTTTTATTGACTATGCAAAAGCATTCGACTGTGTGGATCATAACAAATTATGGACAACATTGTGAAGAATGGGAATTCTAGAACACTTAATTGTGCTCTCAAGGAACCTTTACTTAGATCAAGAGGCAGTTGTTCGGACAGAACAAGGGGATATTGATTGGTTTGAAGTGAGAGAAGGTGTGCATCAGGGTTGTATTCTTTCACCATACCTATTCAATCTGTATGTTGAGCAAATAATCTGAGAAGCTGGACTATATGAAGAAGAACAGGGCATCAGGATTGGAGGAAGACTCATTAACGACCTGTGTTATGCAAATGACAGAACCTTGCTTGCTGAAAGTGAAGAGGACTTGAAGCGCTTACTAATGAAGATCAAAGACCACAGCCTTCAGTATGGACTGCACCTCAACATAAAAAAAATGAAAATCCTCACAACTGGACCAATGAGCAACATCATGATAAGTGGAGAAAAGATTGAAGTTGTCAAGGATTTCATTTTACTTGGATCCACAATCAACAGCCATGGAAGCAGCAGTCAAGAAATCAAAAGGCTCATAGCATTGGGTAAATTTGCCACAAAGGACCTCTTTACAGTGCTGAAGAGCAAAGATGTCACCTTGAAGACTAAGGCATGCCTGACCCAAGCCATGGTGTTTTCCATCGCATCATATGCATGTGAAAGCTGGACGATGAATAAGGAAGACTGAAGAAGAATTCACGCCTTTGAATTGTGGTGTTGGCGAAGAATATTGACTGCCAAAAGAAGGAACAAATCTGTCTTGGAAGAAGTACAACCAGAATGCCGTTGGCGAAGAATATGGACTGCCAAAAGAAGGAACAAATCTGTCTTGGAAGAAGTACAACCAGAATGCTCCTTAGAAGCAAGGATGGTGAGACTGCGTCTTACATACTTTGGAACTGTTGTCAGGAGGGGTCAGCCCCTAGAGAAGGACATCATGCTTGGCAGAGTACAGGGTCAGCGGAAAAGCGGAAAACCGGGAAGTGTTTCGTTCTGTTGTGCATAGGGTCGCTTTGAGTCGGAACCGACTTGATGGCACCTAACAACAACAAGAACATTTGGAAAGTGTGCCTGGAGTTTTTAATTAATCATAAATTTTGTATGAAATATATCCACCAAGGAACCTGATTTGACCTACATTAACAGTTATATCCAGAGTGAGAGAGGTAGTGATACGGTATATCTGAAGGTTCCTGAGAGATTCAGTTCAGGATTTTAAACCATGAATTTAAACCCTGAGGGAAGATGACATAAAATGGCTTCACTAAAAACAATAATCAATGTTTAAGAATATAAACATTGGATTAATAAAATTTCTGGTAAGAAAAATCTGTCATACTCAATCAAAACTTTAAAAAAAAATGGAAAGAACATATGCTGAGTGAAACCTTCACTTGACTGAATGTTACTTAAACTTACCAAATACAGGGTTATTGAAATCCCAACCCATTATATCCAGGGTAGACATCACAATTCATTATTGACCTTTTTTCTTTATCCTAGGAAGTTTATGATCTCTGAAGACCCTACCATTTCTAATATTTTATGCTTCTGTGCTCTCTTGTAGCTTTATGGTATAATGATTTAAGATACGGTCAATCAAGAAAAGCTTTTTTCTGAATAATGGATTATTGAAAACTTGCTTGTCCGCTACATATTACTGCTGACCCAACAAAACAACCAATCGAACATGTTGACTTTTCACTTTTCAACCAAATATTTGACATCATATTGAAAGTTTTAATCCCTTTGAATTAGTTTTCTTATCTCTAAGATTGCTGTAACCTATATGCCTTTTGGAAACATTCTAAGTAATAACAAAAAATATCTCTTATTGAACTCTTTTGGAACAAGGAAGCATACGGAAGATACTATTAATGACTTTTTTTTATTAATCCCCATATTTCTGTGAAGAGTCTATCCTTGATACACAGGTGAAAGAGGATTATATTGCCAAGCACTGAGCCAGAATGTTTCAATATAGCTTATGGGACTTCTAGCAAAAGTTTCTTTTCTGATCTGGTTTACTATTTGCTGAGAGCTGTTCTTTTTCGAAATAATCTCACAAACAGATTTAAGAACTCTTTTAAGGACTTTTATAAGGTAGCCCTTTCTATAAATTTCTGAAACTGAGTCACAGTAAATTAACACCCATTTCAAAAAATTAGCATATTTAAGGCCATTCCATCATTTTTAATTCTACTATAATCATTGTTATCCCATTGACACAAAAGTAAAATGCTTTTTGCTTTTTGATATTTCAATCTCCACATTCTTTTGAGCCCTGCTATTATGTTAACATCCAAAAAATAATTTTTTAAAGCTTAGATTTCTTAAATGTGAGTTCATTCCTTTTTATAGTTTCTAACTGGATTTTTAGACAAACACACGTAAAATGCGTGGAAAATCAGATCCTATATTTGGGTCTGGGTGGCTATATTTGGAAATTGGTTTTACCCAAAATGTTTTGTGGATACATCAAGTGATACACATATCAAGTCGTACAATAAAACCAGTGGGAAAATAAAATCCTATATTCAGAAATTCATTTTACAAAAATATTTTGGAGAAGAATTAGTTTAATAAAATAATGTTCAACTTTATCAACTATGAAAACACTTAAAATTTGCAAAATATTCACTTTTGTGAGATTTAATGTTCCTAAATCTCACAGATGGCCAAAGTACACATGATATTTGGGGAGTCTTGCTCTCTAATGCCTCTGGGCGTGCTGTGCTTTGTTTGTCAAAATGGTGTCAAGTCTGTTAGAACAGCTTGGCCAGTTTTGACAGAACTCCTTCTTAAATTAAAAAAAGCAAGATGAAGCTGGTAGTTCAAAGGGAAAACTGGAATTCTATCACCAACTCTCAATGAACAAAACTTTTTGTCACTGCATAATTTGCAATTCTTCTTTACGTAAAACAATGCAATTATTTTCAATGTTTCATTTAAAGCTGTAACCCTGTATTTTGTGTCACACATGTAGTAAGAATCATGTGACTAAATTGAATTTTTTCTAGCACGTAGATGTGACATCAGAGAAAAGTGGATTTGAATTCTGCTCTGCAACTTAACAGCTAGTTGACTTTGAAAAAGGCATTCCATTAAATGCACAACACTGTAAGATTTTGTTAGTATTCTATAACATAATGGCAAAATATTTATTAAAGTGCTTAGCATACAGTAAGTGCTCAACAAGTTGGGTCTATCTGTGCACAGTTTGTTGTTACTGTTATTGTTGTGGAGAGGCTGACTGACGTTTTGCTTAAGAATCCTATTTACCATATTTGTATTATAGAGAACTGAATGACCATTTGGGAACTCTACTGACAAACATTAGCATTAAATTAAAATTGCTACTTAATATTTACTATATATACAACCCGTGTTAGGTATTTTGTACATCCTATATCATCAACATGGTCATAATTTCACAGACGGGGAAGCTCAACAATTAGACTTTATACTCATGGAATATAGTCAACCCAACATTTAAACCTAGGCCTGTCTGTACTCAAAGCCCTTGTTCTTTGTAATTTTACTTAGCTGTCTCTTATATCCCATTGTGTTTGGATTCAAAATTTTACTGAGACTTTTGTACTTGGGGGATGTTTACTCTATCTAAGATCATTTAAGATTTGATACAACTAATTTTTAGTCAAAAGTAATTTATTGAAAATAGGTCAGTAATTGACATTTTTGTTCTTGTATTAATATTTACGGGAGTGATTTTTTTCAGCATTAATGCATTAGGTGTTTTAATTGTTTACTGATAAAATAATCAACTATATAACATTGTCCCTGACTATTTTTATCTACACATTTTTAATCATTTTAGCAAATTTATTTTAGAAGTAAGCATAAATTACACCTAAAATGGTTTCATGAAAAAGGACAGTTTGAATCATTTCTAAGACATATGAGTTACTAAATATACAGTTGATAATAGAATTACTAAAATACTACACAAGTGACAATAGTAATTTAAAGTCACGTACATTAAAACCAAACCCAGTGCCCTTGAGTCGATTCCGACTCATAGCGGCCCTATAGGAAGGAGTAGAACTGCCCCATAGAGTTTCCAAGGAGCACCTGGCAGATTTGAACTGCCATCCCTTTGGTTGGCAGCCGTAGCACTTAACCACTATGCCACCAGGGTTTCCGTCATGTACATTAAGCAACTAAAAATCCAAATAACAAAGTTGGTGCCTTATATATAATAACATGACATTTGGTGTTTTAGTTACCTAATGCTGCTATAACGGAAATACTAAAAGTGGGTGACTTTAACAAAGAGAAATTTATTCTCTCAGTTTAGAAGGCTAGAAGTCAAATTCAAGGTGCCAGCTCTAGGGAAAGATCCTCTTTCTCTGTCCACTCAGATTCTAGTCCTCAGTTCATTGACGATCTTCAGCTGGTATGGAATTACCTCATCTCTGCTTGCTTCTGTGCCTGATCTGCTCTTTTTATGTCTCAAAAATTGACTGGCTTAAGACACATCCTACCCTACCCTAATACTGCCCTATTAACATAACAAAGAAAAGCCACTCTCAGTTGGGGTTATAACCACAGTTGGAAAACCTGGTGATGCAGTGGTTAAGAGCTATGGCTGCTAACCAAAAGGTCTGCAGTTAGAATCCACTAGGCACTCCTTGAAAATGGTATGGGGCAATTCTACTCTGTCCTATAGGGTTGCTATGAGTTGGAATCGACTCGATGGCAATGCATTTGGTTTTACAGGGGTTAGGGTTTACAACACATATTTTGGGAAAATACAATTCAATCTAAAACAACTGGTATTCTAAAACAGGTCATGTTAGTTTCTTTCTCCATACCCTTTAACGAGAATTAGCAATATAATTTCTGTGATTAATGCCATATTCTCCTATGCCCTTGCCTTATTAATAACTGATCCACAGTTACTTCTGATAAGATAAAAAAAATACAGTTAATTAACTTCTGTTGTCATCAGGTAATTAAGCTCAGTAGTGGAGAATTAGAAGCAGAAAAGAGGCCCTTTGACCTGGAGTCAAATAATAGAAGGAAAGCTTTTAAAACTGCAAGAATTTGTTCAGTATTTTATACCCTTTTTGTATGTTAAGCAAGGAGCCCTGGTGGCACAGTGGCTAAGTGCTCAGCTGCTAACTAAAAGCTCAACAGTTTGAACCCACCACAGCACCGCAGGAGAACAATGTGGCAATCTGCTTCCATCAAGGTTACAGCCTTAGAAACCCTATGGAGCAGTTCTACTCTGTCCTATAGGGTAGCTCTCAGTTGGAATCGACTAGCCGGCAATTGATTTGGTTTAGTTTTTGTATTTTAGTAAGCACGTTTTCATTTTTAGTTTGTGTGTGTGTGTGTGTGCAATTGTGAGGCATGAAGGAAACGGGAGCACAGTGTACATCATTATTCTCATTATCAATTCTTTTGTTTTTATTTACGTAGTCCTTGTGTTCCATCTAAAGTGTTTAGAGATGAGGGTACACTTTACAGGGATTTTACAGTATTAAAAATTAATGTGAAAAATATATTCATCTGTGAAGAATTTGGAAACCCTGGCAGCATAGTGGTTAAGAGTTTGGCTGCTAACCAAAAAGGTTGGCAGTTAGAATCCGCCAGGTGCTCCTTGGAAACCCTGTGGGGCAGTCCTATAGGGTCATTATGAGTTGGAATCGACTCCACGGCAATGGGTTTTAACAGTTTATGATGAACTTGGAAATCCTGGTGGTATAGTGCTTAAGTGTTACAGCTGCTAATCAAAAGGTCAGCAGTTTGAATCTGCCAGGTGCTCCTTGGAAACTCTATGGGGCTGTTCTACTCTGTCCCTATGAGTCAGAATAGACTCGATGGAAACACTTTTTTTTTTTTATAATGAACATGTTTTAAAATAAAAGTTTTGGAATTTTTTTTCCAGGGATAATCATTTAGGCAGTTTTTTACAAACTAAAAGAAAGGAAAAAAAAAAAGGTTGTCTAGAATGCATTCAGAATCACATGTGTTATCCAGTAGGCACTCTTACTGAGTGTATTCATAGTTTCTTGACCCAGATAAGAGCTGCTAAGGATTACATTCCAAGTGTGTGTCCAGAAATGTACTCCTCCCAAATACCTGCATGGATTACTCTTCTTCATTCAAGTCTGTGCTAAATGTCATATTATCAAATAAGCTTTTCATCCCTAGCTTATTCAGATTATCTCTCTTTTATGCTCTATTCCTAGCCCTATTTTATTTTTTGTTGTAACTCACCGATTAACACAGTACATATTAGGTTAACCACTTGTTAAGTTATTCACTTAACAAATATTTATTAGGCACATACTAAATGAGGTATGGAAACCCTGGTGGCATAGTGGTTAAGAACTATGGCTGCTAACCAAAAGGTTGGCAGATCGGATCTACCAGGTGCTCCTTGGAAGCCCTGTGGGGCAGTTCTACTCTGTCCTATATGGTCGCTATGAGTTGGAATTGACTCAGTCGTAACTGGTCTGGGTTTTTCTTGGTTTAAATGAGGTATATCAAAGAACAAATCATGTTTAAAGAATCCTTCCACTTTTGAGGTTTCTATTCTAGATGAGAGGATGGAGACAAATCAATCAACGAATCAGTTAAATGTTAGACTGTAAGAGGCTGGTGAATATTACCAAAGGAGAGGTGGAGAAACAGTGAGAAAGAGAAAGAGAGAAGAAGAAAAAGAAGAAGGAGGAGAGGGGGCACACAAATGGTTGGAAATGTTGCACTGGGATAGGATTGGGATTGTGACCACAGTCTCCTTTGGTTCCCTTTACATCACTCTGTTCCAAACATCATCCGTCCTTTTATCCCTTCACTGGTTCCCTATGTCAAAAGTCTTACCTGGTCCAATAGGACCTTTCAAATATCAATCTGGTTTTGAGACATGGACATATATTTGAGACCCAATAAATGAGAAAGGCGTGAGGGTGGGGACTAGGACACTTAAGCTTTTTCTAGCTCTGCACTGACATGGAGTCAAAAGAGTAGGGTTGGTGTGTACTGTTTGGACCAAACTGTGAGCAGTTTGGAAAAGCAGAGGCAGGAGATGAGGTAGAGCTTGATATAACATATATCAGTATTTTGGCTTGTTTGAAATTGACAACATTTCAGTTATTTGGGGAAGGTAACTATCTCCCATAGAAAAATCTTGTTTCAATTCAACTAACATCAAATCACATTCACTCATCATATTATAGAAAATTAAGGAACAGGAATCAAGATTCCTGCCGAGCAAACCATTGCCTCAGCAGGGCTTTAGTAAAGTCAAAGAACATGTTTTCATTGAGGGGAGAAAAAATGGAAGAGAAACAGGGAAAAAGAGGTGATCCCATAAGAATCAGAAGCAAAGAACATCAAAATTTATGCAATTCTGATGGGAAACATCTCCTCTTCAACAGTTTTTTCTAAGACCCTGGTTGTAACACCACTTACGATATCACATGATGGAAGAAGGGAAGGAAATTTTTTTTCAGACACAGGTTTTTGGTTAATACATATGGAAGACAGACCCTTGATTTTGTATGGTTCTAGAAATGATACATTGATTTGACTACATTTCTTTCCCCACTAGTTTCACTAAAAATTTTGTTCAAACATTTCATATTAGACTTGTAGAAAAAGTGAAGGAATACAAAAATGTCTTTTCAAAAAAAAAAAAAAAGAATGCTATAGTCCAGATATTTTTTTAGTGAATGGGAGATAGAACGGGGATTAAGCTGAATTGAAAGACGATATACTGGAGTAGGATGGTCATGGTGAGAAAGAGACTAAGTAAAGGACAGAAATATTAACTAGGTATTCTAATCAGATAATCAGATCAATAAAGAATAAGCTGCTTAAGATGCTTGTGCATGGAAACACAAGTGCTCACGTGCACGCAGGCATATGTGCCTATTTCTAGGCAAAATCATGATACTATTGAATTTTTTGTGACAATTTTCTAATGAAAATCTCTTTGTGAAAGTTATGAAGCTCTGTCAGGAATATTTGGCCACTTTTTCAAACCCTTATATGTGAGGGACACCCTAAATGACTCATTGTCCACCAGAGTGCAAAAGGAACATAGAAGGACCGATGTTGTAACGAATGGTGCGAAAAACGTTGTGACTGTGTAATTGAGGGCAGTTATTAATTTGTTTCAATTGGATGCATATGCCAGAAAGCTCCACTTATGCAGACCATTCAAGGAGAGAGAGAAAGGGATCGCTCACCCTGAGGAAACGTAACAGTGAAACCTTTTTTAAACAAGATCTGTTCTTGCACACAACTTGTGGTGACTCTCACAAGCTGAAATCCAGAAAGAAAAATACAAGGAAAATCATAAACTTCTTTAAGCTCTCCTCCAAATATTTCAAAGAAAAGCAATGAGTGGTAGTTTCCATCTTACCTTCTTATTTCTCCTAGTGTGTGTGGAAGTAAGCACTTGGAAATATGTATTTCTGCCTTGTAAGTTGGTGATCTTATACTTGCATACTGGAATTTTGTCTCTGCCTTTGAGCTTTTAAGTTCTGAATAATTAAATCAATTATTGGCTTTTTTTTTTTTTGACATTTAAGTGCCTTAAGATTCACAGAAGTATCATTTTTGAATTGCCTAGAAAAGAACCACCTAAATCTGTCTGATTTTACATTAATTTTAATATAGGGAAAATTATCTCCTATGCCATAGACTGTTTTCACGTAAAGTTATAAATTTAGTACAGCACTTTGGAAACATACTGCACTTTACAGCAATTGGATAATGAATCATACCTAAATATATATCTAAACTATGCCCATTTTACAGCCTCTCATATTATTTTGGCTTTCTGTCTTGTTTTGGATTTATGTATCCACAGTGAATTTTAGACAAAACTCTCAGCAACATAATATTCCTGTGTATCTGGAGTGTCTTTGCTTCTTTGGCGGTTAACTCTCAATAGCGTACCACCAAGGAATCTACCCTTTCCTCCTAATTGTGAAATGATGGTGGGTGTCTCTGTCAAAATTGAAAATTGTGTAACATTTTCAAAATATTATTCAGTGGCGTATGTATTTCATAATGCATTACTAATTACCAAACATTACTAATTATTTTATATTAACTTCCACAAAATCTGTAGTCATGAAAACACTATTATATTAAAATGTGTAAGACTAAATGTGCCAATATGCACTGAGAGAATCTGTTTATAAGAATAATCAAACATATTTTATTTACATTAGGAATATCCCAGTAACTGAAAACCAATATATTCTTCAACTTTATACCTCTCATAAAACGTAGAGAAACTAGTCAGAACCTGTAATGAGTTGAAATCATCTGAAAAACCATTAGAAGGTTTTTAGAATCATGCTTTAAATAATTAGGAAGATCAGAAATACCCAAACAAGTTTCTACTTCAAAAGAGGCTTGTATGTGTTAGCTATTGGACAAGCGTCAATATGTCTTTAGTGACACATAATTGCTGTGCATGGGTCACAATGTAAACAATGTTGAATTTTTGCATGAAGTGGGAGGTATATAATGTAACTCATTAAAATGCAATAGAGTGTTTTGTCCTGGGGCAGGTGCCTTGCTTTGTGATGAGCAGAAACATCCCCTAAAATTGGTCCAGGCAAGAGAATTCGTCATCTAGTAGATAAAGTTATCTGCAATGTGAGGCAAGTGAAATAATTCATTGCAATTTAATTTGAAAAGACAACCTTTCCCCAAACCCATAACTAACAGAATGTTAACTAAGAGACTAATTTTAAGGACTTTAAAATTTTTCCAAGAACAAAACAATGTGAGAAATTTAGGAAATATAATTCTAAATGAGGAAATGGGAGAAACAATATGAAGAACATGAATGTAGCAAAGAGTAAGAGTGAACCTTGGTAAAGTAAATTACCAAAGAGGCAAAATCTTCAGGAAGAGAGACTAATATTAATGTTCTCTAAAACCTGAATATAATTTCCACAATATCCCTCCTAAGTATAAATCCCTCAGATCTCTTTGGATCATTTATTTTACCCATTAAATTATCTGTGACTTTTTTTTTTTTTTCTTTAAGATCATTTGTGTGAGAAAGTAAGGAACTTGAAAGCAGTAAAATTCTGCTGGTGACAACATCATATCTGATGCCAGGGCAGGAGAGGCTAGGGGAGTAAGAAGGAGAATATAAAAGCCCAGTGGACACAAGGAAGAGAGATAAATGGTAATCTTTCCTGTTTGCTTTCTCATTTTAGAGTGAAAATATCTTGAGGGAGCCAGTGATTCCGTAACTCAATACAGTGACAACCCATTTTGAAATACCCGTATTATCCAGAGCTATATTGCTATTCTTTTACTCAAGATTAAGAAGGTCACTCAAGTCAGTGGCACTCTGCAAGAGGTGTTAACAGTTGATCAGATGAGGAAAAAGAGAGAAAATCAGCATGATTGAAGCTGAGGCTGTGCTGGTCACACTACTGCTATTGATGTTATGGGGATTATGACTATTATGTTCCAGGTAATGACATTTGGTTATCTTTAAAAATCAAACATAAGGCGAATGGTTTCATTTCCAAGTTGCGTGCTATAAGGACCCTCTTGCTAAGGCAGAACACAACATACGATTCATTTGTATTTGACACACACATATATGCATATATAGTTTTTCAAGAAAGCTCTGCAAGCCTTCTGGTACATTAACCGTACAAGGAATTAGAACAATTCTGTATGTACAAAAAAATACCATGGATTGAAACGCTTTTTGCAGCTGGTGTACATAGGTGATAAATGCCAATATTATGAAGCCAAAGTAATGTTTGTGTTTTCTCTCAAGAATGTGAGCTAGCAAGTTTCTAAAGAAATACTTTAGTTCTAATCCTAATTGGTCAGGTCAAGGTGAGACAGAAAAACAGAAACAAAAACAAAACCAATGAATGCAACTCTCTTTTTGTATTTAATTTTAAAGGAGTCTTTCTGGGTTTTTTTCCTCCCCTTTATCTGTTTCTTTGTCCTTGCAGGAGGTCCTTTTGGTCAAGCAATTAATTTTTAGTGTTAGTATTTTCACAAAGGTGTGAAGTACTTTGCTTTGTTCCTTCTGTCTCTGAATGCTCACCTTGCATTAAGAGGCTGCCCTATTTATTTGGAGTCAATAATGCAACTACATGAGTTGTGAGCACTAGAATATTACCTTTGTGCACTAATTAATTGAATATGGTAATGAGGACATGACTACAAAGTCAAAATAAGAGGAAATGAGAAATAAGGCAATCTATTTCCAGTGCAGAAACAGTGAAAGCTAGTTTCCGTGTCTATAAATCAATAATTTAAAGTATATATATTTTACAAACATGGATATAAGTGCAAATTTGCATAGATAAATCATGAGAAGAGTCCATTTTATTTTGTATATTTTTTTAATGAAAGCCAAGCGATGTTGCATTAAACCTAAGATACCAAACTAAGTTATGTGGCAGTTATTGTTTCTTTCACATTACTTTTAAAATGCTTTATTTTTTCTACCTTATATTTTTGTAAGCTTTAAATATGCTTCTTGAACATATAATATTGCATATTTTGTATTCAAATCTCTATATTGTGCACTACAGTATTGTAGAGAAAGTGTCTTGATAACCTTCACTGTGACTTAAGGGCAAAAATGTATCACCAAGTGGTTGTAATAATTGCACAGTGATACTAGCAAGGCAAATGCAATAACTTAAAGTAAGAAAATTACTAATAATCAATAATAAATCACAAATAAAACATTTTCTTTATGTTTTGCATGATGGGCAGTATTTGCTTAATCAAAAAGGCCCCTACTCACCCTAACCCAGCCCACAAAAATAAAATTGGTAACCATTTAAGTAAAAACAAATAAATATAATTTTTTTCTTTGTTGCATCATAAATCCCCTCATATTTTAGGGTATTTTAATGTAAAGTTGATCTAGGTCCTTAAAATGCATAAACTACATCAAAATTGTTGGTCTTCTATAGAAAGATCTAGAAAAAAAGAAAGGTTGGAGATTAATGAAGTTAAGTTTATAACAGTTGTTGCCTCTATAAAAAACTGGTATTTTCAAAGATGCAGTCATGGGGTGTAACTACCATGCTCCAACACAAAATGTTACTTTGGCTACTATCAAAGACAGAACGTTAAATTAGTTAGATAACTGTACCAATGAAGTAAAACATTTTTCCTCATCTTATTAATCATGACCTATTATCATCAATACAATCATTTGGAGTTTGCATGTCAGCTGGTAGATTTTTATGTACTTTTAATATCCTCTAATGCAATATTCTTTTGGTAGGGGTAGTTGCTCCCAATACATGTTAAGGAGGATGGGTAAATTAAGACTTAAACTGATTTTGTGTTAATACTTGGTTAGGTCAGAATGGGACTGGTGGTTATCTAGAAGTATTCCTGGGAGAAATAAAAATAAATCATTTGGTATTCTCACCAAAAATATCTGTTATATAAATATCTGTTTTATATAAATATATATATAAATGTATATACCACACAATTATATATATGTTTATATATATGTAATTGTATATTGTTAATTTTATTTTCTATTTCCATAACTATAGCTAATATTGAAAATAATCCTTTGTACTTGATAATTTAAGTAACTCTAAGTATCTTGATTAGTAGGACTCATTTTCTCTTGTTCCTTATTTATTTTTCTCTCAGTTACTGGTCTTATCAGGTTATGTTCCCATTCTAGATAGATCTGTCATCATTTCTAGCCTGTATTATCTTTGTTGCAAGTCAAAGTACAGATGAAAATCACTGGCAAACTTTTCTGTTTTGATAACTGAAATATGAAAAGATCAAAAGTAGTTCTTAATTTTTTCTAATTAATACATGATTTCTGCTTTTATGAAGACAAAATCTATGTGCTATGGATTGAGTGTGCCCCTCTGAATATATATATATATATAGTATGTCTAAGTCTAAGTCCTAACCCATGGCCAGTTGAATGTGACCTTGCTTGTTGAAATAAGGTTTTTCCTTGCAGATGTTATCAGTTGAATTAATGAAGTTATGCCAAGGTCAAGTGGATCCTACTCCTAATCCTTTCTGAGTGGAGTTTTATAAAAGGGAGGCACAGATGTGAAAATAGTCACATGCTGGGGGAAGAAGCCGTGTGATGCCAGAGGAAGGCACATCTATGATCAGCAAAGGAACACCAATTATTGCTGGCAGCCACTAGGAACTAGGAGAGGGACACAGAGCCGTTTCTTTCTCAGAGCTCCCAGGAGGAATTGACAGAGCCAAGACCCTGACTTGGACTTCAAGCCTCAAGACCTGTGAGAAAATAAAGTTTTGTTCTTTAAAGTCATTCCTTTTGAAGTATTTCGTTAGGACACAACTAGGAAACTAAGACACTAAGGATATTTTCTTTCTGTATTTTTCCACTAAGCCAAATATATCTAAACTAACTTCAAGAAAGGATTCATATCAAATTAATATTTGGGAGCAATCATCATCTAATAGAGTAACTTGGGACTTCTAAAACAGTGATTCGTATAGTGTAACGTACGTCTGAATCATCTGGGGTGCTTGTTCCACACGCAGAGCCCCAGATCCACTTCCCCAGTCATCGAGTCAGAATTTCTGGGCAAGGGGCGGATTTCTGTGCAGATAAATATAGATCATGCACTGGCAACGTCTTAGCTGAATGAAACTAGCTAACCTCTTAAAAACTGCAGACTTAAATTCCTTCTGTGTTCTTTGAAACACATGCTAAAACTCAGAGTGCAACGCAATTAGCCAGTTTCCTTTTCTACAAAAGAGTAACTAACGTTTATCAAAAAGATAGAAATTGAAAGAGGAGGATTCAAATGTAGATCTCCTGGCTCCCAAGTCTGGAACTCTGCAACAATATGGACATCCATGCAAGCTGAAGTATCTCTTGCAAGAATATCTGAATTATTTTGGTATCTCCTGTCACATAATCATGTATGTAACAGAGCAGAAAATCTGCAATTAGAATTTGACTACATTTAAGTAGCAGCTCTCACACTTACAGTGTTAATTTATCATTTTGAAAATCATGCAAAGGAAAATCTCCCCTCCAAAATTCTTATAACTGACCCTTACACTTCCATTTTTTCAATTTTGCTTCCCTGTAATTATTCTCCTATCTTAACATTTTATTTTTAATCTCTTTAATGTTTTTACTGTATTAATTTTACATGCCTTTAATTGCATATTTTATGACACTATGCTTCAAAAAATAAACAAGAACACATAGATGAAAGTAAAAACATAACATTGCGATGCATTTTTAAACTTTTTTGCTTTGAAATAATTCCATTTTATTTAAGAGTTCAAAAAATGTGAAAAATTCCTGTACCCGCTTTACCTAAATGTTAGCTTTTTATTATTAAACTGGCTTTAGCATTCTGTCTGCATTTTCGGTGTCTCTTCTTTCTCTGTCTTTCTCTCTCCTATCTCCATTCTCTCTCTCTGTCTCTCCATCTCTGTTCTCCCCTCCCCTTACTCTCCATCTATGCTTTTAAATGAGTAAGTTGCAAACATGATGACATACACCATTATTTCAGTACTTATTTGCTAAAATTACATAGTGCAAGTTAATATTGATAGCAAATAATTATGTCATCTACAAATATTCTAATTTAATTTTTTCACTAATTGCCCACTAATAAGCAAAGGAGGGCAAACCTGGTGGCGCAGTGGTGAAGTGCTACGACTGCTGGCCTAAGGCCAGCAGTTCAAATCCGCTCCTAGGAAAATCTACGGAGCAGTTCTACTCTGTCCTATAGTGTCGCTCTGAGTCTGAATCGACTCGACAGCAATGGGTAATGGGAAACAAAGGAGGTTCTCTTTCAATTATGAATCACAAGGTGAATTATTTGTCTTGTCTTTTTAGTCTCCTTAATTTGGAAAAGTTTCTCAACTTTTGTTCCTTAGGACCTTGACATTTGAAGAGAAAGGCCAATTATTGTGGAGACTGCCCCATAATATACATCTGTCTGATAATTCACCGTGGTTATACATTCAGCTCATGCATTTGGCAAGTCCACAGAAGGTCTCAAAGATTCAAAGAAAGAAACAGACAGTGATGGTTTGTCTTGTCACTGCCAGATGTGAACTGTGATAACTTGGTTTAGGTGTCTGTATTGTAAAGTTATGAACTTTCCCTTTAATCAGCATCTTGTGTAGAGATACTTTGAGATTACATAAATATTCTCATTTTTTTCCATATTTTTGCACCTTGGTGATTACAATTATTAGTATTCTTTAATGATTATTGCCTAAAAATATTATGTTGATAGCTCTCAATAATGAAGCATTAATTCCATCGTTTGTTTTATGTTTATTACGTGGAAAGCAACTGTAAATTCGAACTTCCCCTTTTCTCCCTATTTATCTATTTACTACTTATTTGTTTATATCAGTATGATTGCATTCAGTGGATTATAAAAAATATTTTGCATCATATTTTGAAGATGTAGAAGAATCCATCCAACTCCTTATTTTTTACATTTAGGGTTTTATCTTTTACATTTAGTCACCTGATATAATTGGAATATATTCTTGTATAAAGTGTGGTACATGGTTTTAATAATTATCTTCTTTTTGTCCAAATAGCTATCCCATCATCTCTGGACCATTTCTTAAAACATTTCTCTTTCCCTCAGTGATTCTGTAATGAAAGTATATTCCCTGTTATGAAAGTGTGAAGTTTGATATATATTCCTGAGACCTGACATATTATTGATTTTAAGTCATTTTATCATATTTATATTTTATCATTTAAAGAGTCTTGGAGTCAGGATATGTGTTAAATTATTACTGTGCTTCTGCCTGCTTTAATTTCTTTCTGCCTTAGAGAGTTAAATGTGATATTACTTGGTGCAAGGATATTCACCTCGACTGTGAATTGTCGCTTTTTACCTTAAATATAGTATCTTTCTTTGTCTCAAGTACTTTTTTTTTTAAGTGAATTTCATTTTGTCTGGTTTCAAGATAATCAAGTCTGTATCTTTATTGCTTCAATTCCCCTGGTATATCTTTGCCCATTCTTTCTTTTTAGCGTTCTCTTAATCATTTTGTTTGGGTTGTCTCTTGTATAAAGCAGTTTTGTCTCTTTTGTGAATAAAACTGCAAATACTTTTAATTGGCAAGTTATACACAAGCATACTTATTGATAAGTCTTACATGTTTTGTCTCAATTTTGTCATACAATTTTATGATTTTTTTTTTTATGTGTACATTATATTTGCCATGCTTGTTTTTTCATATAATGTGTTTTCACTGATGGTCTATTTTATTTTACTTTGTAAAGGAAAGTTTGTATTTTTTTTCTGTGCTTAGGTTTGTACCTTTTCTTTTTTTTCAATACACTTTTTTCTTTAATTTGGCCATTTATTATCTGGTTTACTAGTTTTATTATGGTATTTTTTAATTTGCCTGTTTTGTCTATTCGGTAATCAGTGAATTAATTCTACTTTTCTAGTTCCCCTTTCCCTTTCTTCCCACATCTACCTGCATAATTTCTACTTTGTTTAAAAAAAAAAAAAAAAGACCATTTGCCTACTCTACTTCCAACTTTGTTTTTAGTTTTTGATCTAAAATTAATTAAATGCTCATCATTTCTTAATTCCTATTTTTCCTTTCATTTTCTTGCTGGACCAAGATTGTTCTTAATAAACTTGCCAAGAATAGCTCAAAGATAGAGAGTTCTCTAGCTATTTTAAGCTTAAAATCATTTCTCTATAGCTTTGATACTTAGTGGGCAGCTTAAAAAAAATTTTTTTTTTTTTTTTAGGGATACAAAATCTTGGGCTTACACTTTCTTTGAATTTTTGGAAAATGCTGTTTAATTTTTTCCTTAATTTTTAAATTACTTTTAAGGATTCTAATGCCAATTTTTTACCCTTATAAAATACTGTTTATTTTTGTCTGGAAGTGTTAAGAAATTTTCCTTCATATTTGAAGCAAAATAGCTTTACTAGAATTTACCTTAGTTTTTAATCTGTCTGTGTCATTGTTAGACACCCTCTTATTGACCTCAATATGAAGATTTGTTTTCCTTTTATTTACAGAAAGATGCTTAAATTATGTATTTTTAATTAGTTCTGTTTTATGCTTTATCTTTTTCAGGTATTCCCATGTATACTTATTTTGTTGCCTTTTACTTACGTTCTCTTTCAAAAATTTTCTTTCTGACACTATTTCAATTTTTTTTAAATCTCATTTTCATTGTCTTTATTGTTTTCCTGATTTTCCATAGTGCTCCTTGTTAAATTATATTGTTGTTTATAAACTCCTGGACACTTTATAAATTAGTCTTCTGAGATACTATTGTAATTTTCATCCATTTCTTTCCTTATTTTAATGAACTTTCGTTTTATATTTTTCTCTACTTCCATTTTAGAACTTCTGCAACATTTTTTGTTTAATATTGCCAAATGTGTACATGAGGATATATATATTATTTTGGAATATTGTATTAGAGTTTTATCTCTGAGGAAAATACATTTCATTGACTAGCAAGTTTTGATTCTCATTTTCTGTTTTCTTTTCGTAGCATCGTATAGATATATTGCATGCATGTTTCTGAGTGTGTGCGTATATGTGGTTGTGGTTGTAGATTTGGTATTACAGCAGTTTACCACATTCAGCATTGAATATCACACTGTACTACTTTAGCAAAAGACAATCACATATATATTTATTGTATTAGTTGCCGTTGATTTGATTTTCACTCACGGCAAACCCTTTGTGTCCAAAGCAGAACTGTACCATAGGGTTTTCAAGGCTGTGACCTATTAGAGGCAGATTGCCAGAATTTCCTTTCAAGGCACTTCTGGGTGGGTTTGAACTGCCAAACTTTCAGCTAGTAGTCAAACATTGAAATACTTGAGCCAGAGTTATATATGTATGATATGTATTGCATATGTACATGTGAGTATATATATGAGTATGTATATACACACACACACATACATACATACATACTGACACACATATATATACATACATACACAGGCTGTTCCCAAGTTACCAGTGAGGTTCATTCCTAAGTGTTTCTTTAAGTTGAATTTGTAGGAAAGTCAGAGCAGGTTCATACAGTTCTAATTTAGCCTTACTTTAGTGCAAGAAAAGGTTCAAATCCTTTTCAATGGTTTAAAAGCTGCACATGCAGCAAGTAAAGGTGATTGTCATGCAGAATTTGTTGCAAGCAAGGATTGGTCCAGTCTTTTAATGTGAGGGCAAATTTATGGAACATTAAACGGCAAGTACCATTTCTCCAACACACAGTGATCCTGTAGGACAGAGTAGGAATGCCCCATGGGTTTTCCAAGGCTGTAAATCCTCAAGGAAGCAAACTGCAGTATTTTTCTCCCTCGGGGTGGCTGGTGGGTTTGAAGTGACAACCTGCTGAACAGCTGACCTCTATGTCACGAGTGCCCCTTATGCATAGAGTTTCCAGGGAGCGGCTAGTGAATCCAAACTGCCAACCTCTTGGTTAGCAGCCTCATGCTTAAGCACTTGTGCAGCCAAGACTCCGTATATGTGTGTGTGTGTGTGTGTGTGTGTGTGTGTATCTACGTAATTCTGTAGGAAAAGGGCTTTGATTCCTCTGACTTTCTGATTTCCCGATTTCTTACAAGGGGTGTCCCTTAATATTTTTTTTCCATTCGCCATCTAATTTTCAAAGGAAGCCTCTCCCTTTCTTCTTAAATTCTCATACAGAACTGATATCTTTTTAAGCTGTAACCTGGATTGTACTTACCTTTATATTGCTTCCTGTAGTTAGTGTATGTACCACAATATTTTTCGGTGTGAACTTTCTCTGTTGACAATCGTTTTAGGGCAATCTTACACATATTGCTGGTTTTCCTTTTCTCTCTTCTGTGCTTTTTTTTTTTTTACCAAATAGCCCTTGTTTGCCACCTACCACAAGGCTTGTCAAGGAAATGTAACAGATAGTGCTTGGATATTTCACTTGGTTTTATATTTTATTTTTTTACTTAAAGGTAATTTTACAAGTTTGGAATTTCTGTCTTCTGGTTAAAATGAGGCCGTGCTTTTGTGTAGGTTTGTCAGTTTTCTTTATTTTGCTGTATTGTTTTTAGAGTATATGTTCGTAGAAATGGTTTTAGATAGCTACCGTTTTTCTCGCAGACGGGGATGCAATGCATTTTTATTCTGTAATCATTATCTTTGTCATGGTGCTTGAAGTAATCCGTAACTTATTTTCCTAAATTATCATTCATGATCTTACTTTTATAGTTTTATTTTTAATCTTAAATCTTTCAAATATTTTTATATAATTTTTTATAGTGACCTACTTAGCATTTTCATGAATGACAGCAATGTTGAATATGCAAATGAGGATGTGAAAGAGTAAAATAATATATCTAAATTAATATGGGAAGCCCTGGTGGTGAAGTGGTTAAGAGCTCAGGCTGCTAACCAGAAGCTGGCAGTTCAAATCCACCAACCATGCCTGGAAACCCGACTGGAAGTTCTACTCTGTCCTATAGGGCCGCTGTGAATAAGAATCAACTTGAAGGTAAACAACAACAACAACAAATTAACATGTAATTCCATATATGATTTTTGTATGCATTTGAAATTAAAGTAATAAACAAAATTTAAGTACATCCATGAGTATTTTATTCACATCCCTGAATGTTTAAAAAATTAAGTTAGTGAAAATAGAAATTTCAGGTGATATTCACACTAATAAAATGTAGGATATCAGGCATTTGGAAAGTTTTCACCATATATGATCTATAACCCAAAACCCAGTGCCATCGAGTCGATTCCGACTCATAACGAACCTATATGATATATAAAATTGTCATTTATCATAAATATAAAGAATTGACATCTTACATAGCTTGAAACTCTGATGTAATTTTTTTCTTTCTAATGAACTTGTAAATAAGACGCTAAAAAGAGAGTATTAAATTTTCGGTAATAAGCATGTATTTTATTTCAATGACTGTAATGAATACATAATTTTTTTTAATTTTTATTTTTTATTTTACATGGGGGGAGGTTTATATCAGCAAAAGCCAATCCAGAGGATTTTTTTTTTTTTTTAATTTTGAAGAATTTTTAATGATGTGAAAAATGACTGACAAAATATCAAGTTGAAAAATAGGATGCACAGGTAGAATATCACGCATGTATACACAAGTTGAATTACACTTTTGATCCTCACCACATCCTTGAAATATAATTTTTTTTCTTAGTAATTTTAATTGAGCTTTAACTGAACGTTTACAAATCAAGTCACTCTGTCACGTATAAGCTTATATACACCTTACTCCATACTCCCACTTACTCTCCCCCTAATAAGCCAGCCCTCTCCCTCCTTCCAGTCTCTCCTTTCGTGAGAATTTGGCCAGTTTCTAACCCTCTCTAACCTCCTATCTCCCCTCCAGGGACAGGAGATGCCAACACAGTCTCAAGTGTCCACCTGATACAAGTAGCTCACTCTTCTTCAGCATCTCTCTCCAACCCACTGTCCAGTCCCTTCCACGTCTGATGAGTTGTCTTCAGGAATAGTTCCTGTCCTGGGCCAACAGAAGGTTTGGGGACCATGACCGCCGGGATTCCTCTAGTCTCAGTCAGACCATTAAGTATGGTCTTTTTTGAGAATTTGGGGTCTGCATCCCACTGATCTCCTGCTCCCTCAGGGGTTCTCTGTTGTGCTCCCTGTTAGGGCAGTCATCGGTTGTGGCCAGGCACCATCTTTTTCTTCTGGTCTCAGGATGATGTAAGTCTCTGCTTCATGTGGCCCTTTCTGTCTCTTGGGCTCATAGTTATTGTGTGACCTTGGTGTTCTTCATTCTCCTTTGATCCAGGTGGGTCAAGACCAATGGATGCATCTTAGATGGCTGTTTGTAAGCATTTAAGACCCCAGATGCCACATTTCAAAGTGGGATGCAGAACGTTTTCATAATAGAATTAGATTGCCAATTGACTTAGAAGTCCCCTTAAGCCATAGTCCCCAAAACCCCGCCCTTGCTCCTCTGACCTTTGAAGCATTCAGTTTATCCCGGAAACTTCTTTGCTTTTGGTCCAGTCCAGTTGAGCTGACCTTCCGTGTATTGAGTATTGTCCTTCCCTTCACCTAAAGTAGTTCTTATCTACTAACTAATCAATAAATAACCCTCTCCCACCCTCCCTCTCTCCCCCCTCATAACCACAAAAGTATGTGTTCTTCTCAGTTTATACTACTTCTCAAGATCTTATAATAGTGGTCTTATACAATATTTGTCCTTTTGCCTCTGACTAATTTCACTCAGCATAATGCCTTCCAGGTTCCTCAATGTTATGAAATGTTTCACAGATTCGTCACTGTTCTTTATCGATGCGTAGTATTCCATTGTGTGAATATACCATAATTTATTTAACCATTCATCTGTTGATGGACACCTTGGTTGCTTCCAGCTTTTTGCTATTGTAAACAGAGCTGCAATAAACATGGGAGTGCATATATCTGTTTGTGAGAAGGCTCTTATTTCTCTAAAGTATATTCCAAGAAGTGGGATTTCTGGGTTGTATGGTAGTTCTATTTCTAACTTTTTAAGAAAACGCCAGATAGATTTCCAAAGTGGTTGTACCATTTTACACCCCCACCAGCAGTGTATAAGAGTTCCAATCTGTCCGCAACCTCTCCAACATTTATTATTTTGTGTTTTTTGGATTAATGCCAGCCTTGTTGGAGTGAGATGGAATCTCATCATAGTTTTAATTTGCATTTCTCTAATGGCTAATGATCGAGAGCATTTTCTCATGTATCTGTTAGCTGCCTGAATATCTTCTTTAGTGAAATGCGTGTTCATATCCTTTGCCCACTTCTTGATTGGGTTGTTTGTCTTTTTGTGGTTGAGTTTTAACAGAATCATGTAGATTTTAGAGATCAGGAGCTGGTCGGAGATGTCATAGCTGAAAATTCTTTCCCAATCTGTAGGTGGTCTTTTTACTCTTTTGGTGAAGTCTTTAGATGAGCATAGGTGTTTGATTTTTTTTTTTTAATTAATTTTTATTAAGCTTCAAGTGAACATTTACCATTCCAATCAGTCTGTCACATGTAGGTTTACATACATCTTACTCCCTTCTCCCACTTGCTCTCCCCCTATTGAGTCAGCCCTTTCAGTCTCTCGTTCCGTGCCAATTTTGCCATCTTCCCTCTCTCTCTATCTTCCCATCCCCCCTCCAGTCAAGAGTTGCCAGCACACTCTCCAGTGTCCACCTGATTTAATTAGCTCACTCTTCATTAGCATCTCTCTCTCCCCCCCACTGACCAGACCTTTTCATGCCTGATGATTTGCCTTCGGGGATGGTTCCTGTCCTGTGCCATCAGAAGTTCTGGGGAGCATTGTCTCTGGGATTCCTCTAGTCGCAGTCAGACCATTAGGTATGGTCTTTTCATGAGAATTTGGGGGCTGTATCCCATTGGTCTCCTGCTCCCTCAGGAGTTGTCTGTTGTGCTCCCTAGCAGGGCAGACATCGATTGTGGCCGGGCACCAACTAGTTCTTCTGGTCTCAGGATAATGTAGGTCTCTGGTTCATGTGGCCCTTTCTGTCTCTTGGGTTCTTAGTTGTCGTGTGACCTTGGTGTTCTTCCTTTGCCTTTGCTCCAGGTGGGTTGAGACCAATTGATGTATCTTAGATGGCTGCTTATTGGCATTTAGGACCCCAGGCACCACAATTCCAAGTGGGATGCAGAATGTTTTCATAATAGAATTATTTTGCCCATTGACTTAGAAGTCCCCTTAAACCAAGTTCCCCAGACCCCAGCCCCTGCTCCACTGACCTTTGAAGCTTTCATTTTATCCCGGAAACCTCTTTGCTTTTAGTCCAGTCCAATTAGGCTGACCTTCCTTGTATTGAGTGTTGTCTTTCCCTTCACCCAAAGCAGTTCTTACCTACTGATTGATCAATAAAAAGCCCTCTCCCTCCCTCCCTCCCTCCCCCCTTTGTAACCACAAAAGTATGTGTTCTTCTCCATTTTTTCTATTTCTCAAGATCTTATAATAGTGGTCTTATACAATATTTGTCCTTTTGCCTCTGACTCATTTCGCTCAGCATAATGCCTTCCAGATCCCTCCATGTTATGAAATGTTTCAGAGATTCGTCACTGTTCTTTATCGATGCGTAGTATTCCATTGTGTGAATATACCACAATTTATTTACCCATTCATCCGTTGATGGACACCTTGGTTGCTTCCAGCTTTTTGCTATTGTAAACAGAGCTGCAATAAACATGGGTGTGCATATATCTGTTTGTGTGAAGGCTCTTATATCTCTAGGGTATATTCTGAGGAGTGGGATTTTTTTATGGTAGTTCTATTTCTAACTGTTTAAGATAACGCCAGATGGATTTCCAAAGTGGTTGTACCATTTTACAATCCCACCAGCAGTGTATGAGAGTTCCAATCTCTCCGCAGCCTCTCCAACATTTATTATTTTGTGTTTTTTGGATTAATGCCAGTCTAGTTGGTGTGAGATGGAATCTCATCATAGTTTTAATTTGCATTTCTCTAATGGCTAATGATCGGGAGCATTTTCTCATGTATCTGTTGGCTGCCTGAATATCTTCTTTAGTGAAATGTGTGTTCATCTCCTTTGCCCACTTCTTGATTGGGTTGTTTGTCTTTTTGTGGTTGAGTTTTGACAGAATCATGTAGATTTTAGAGATCAGGCACTGGTCTGAGATGTCATAGCTGAATATTCTTTTCCAGTCTGTAGGTGGTCTTTTTACTCTTTTGGTGAAGTCTTTAGATGAGCATAGGTGTTTGATTTTTAGGGGCTCCCAGTTATCTGGTTTTTCTTCATCATTTTGGGTAATGTTTTGTAGTCTGTTTATGCCCTGTATTAGGGCTCCTAGGGTTGATCCTATTTTTTCTTCCATGATCTTTATCGTTTTAGTCTTTATGTTTAGGTCTTTGATCCACTTGGAGTTAGTTTTTGTGCATGGTGTGAGGTATGGGTCCTGTTTCATTTTCTTGCAAATGGATATCCAGTTATGCCAGCACCATTTGTTAAAAAGACTATCTTTTCCCCAATTAACTGACACTGGGCCTTTGTCAAATATCAGCTGCTCATATGTGGATGGATTTATATCTGGGTTCTCAATTCTGTTCCACTGGTCTATGTGCCTGTTGTTGTACCAGTACCAGGCTGTTTTGACTACTGTGGCCGTATAATAGGTTCTAAAATCAGGTAGAGTGAGGCCTCCCACTTTCTTCTTCTTTTTCAGTAATGCTTTGCTTATCCGGGGTTTCATATGAAGTTGATGATTTGTTTCTCCATCACATTAAAAAATGTCATTGGAATTTGGATCGGAAGTGAATTGTATGTATAGATGGCTTTTGGTAGAATAGACATTTTTACTATGTTAAATCTTCCTATTCATGAGCAAGGTATGTTTTTCCACTTAAGTAGGTCCTTTTTAGTTTCTTGCAGTAGTACTTTGTAGTTTTCTTTGTATAGGTCTTTTACATCTTTGGTAAGGTTTATTCCTAAGTATTTTATCTTCTTGGGGGCTACTGTGAATGGTATTGATTTTGTTATTTCCTCTTCGATGTTCTTTTTGTTGATGTAGAGGAATCCAAGTGATTTTTGTATGTTTTATCTTATAATCTGAGACTCTGCCAAACTCTTCTATTAGTTTCAGTAGTTTTCTGGAGGATTCCTTAGGGTTTTCTGTGTATAAGATCATGTCATCTGCAAATAGAGATAATTTTACCTCCTCCTTGCCAATCCAGATGCCCTTTATTTCTTTGTCTAGCCTAATTGTTCTGGCTAGGACCTCTAGCCCAATGTTGAATAAGAGCGGTGATAAAGGGCATCCTCGTCTGGTTCCCGTTCTCAAGGGAAATGCTTTCAGGCTCTCTCCATTTAGAGTGATGTTGGCTGTTGGCTTTGTATAGATGTCCCTTATTATGTTGAGGAATTTTCCTTCAATTCCTATTTTGGTGAGGGTTTTTATCATAAATGGTTGTTGGACTTTGTCAAATGCCTTTTCTGCATCAATTGATAAGATCATGTGGTTTTTGTCTTTTGTTTTATTTATATGGTGGATTGCATTAATGGTTTCTCTAATATTAAACCAGCCTTGCATACCTGGTATAAATCCCACTTGGTCGTAGTGGATTATTTTTTTGATATGTTGTTGAATTCTATTGGCTAGAATTTTGTTGAGGATTTTTGCATCTATGTTCATGAGCGATATAGGTTTGTAATTTTCTTTTTTTGTGATGTCTTTACCTGGTTTTGATGTCAGGGATATGGTGGCTTCATAGAATGAGTTAGGCAGTATTCCGTCATTTTCTATGCTTTCAAATACCTTTAGTAGTAGTGGTGATAACTCTTCTCTGAAAGTTTGGTAGAACTCTGCAGTAAAGCCATCCGGGCCAGGGCTTTTTTTTGTTGGTATTTTTTGGATTACTGTTTCAGTCTCTTTTTCTGTTATGGGTCTATTTAGTTGTTCTACTTCTGATTGTGTTAATTTAGGTAAGTAGTGTTTTTCTAGGAATTCATCCATTTCTTCTAGGTTTGCAAATTTGTTAGAGTACAATTTTTCATAATAATCTGATATGATTCTTTTAATTTCAGTTGGGTCTGTTGTGATGTGGCCCTTCTTGTTTCTTATTCAGGTTATTTGTTTCCTTTCCTGTATTTCTTTAGTCAGTCTAGCCAATGGTTTATCAATTTTGTTAATTTTTTCAAAGAACCACCCTTTGGCTTTGTTAATTCTTTCAATTGTTTTTCTGTTCTCTAATTCATTTAGTTCAGCTTTAATTTTTAATTATTTGTTTTCTTCTGGTGCCTGATGGATTCTTTTGTTGCTCACTTTCTATTTGTTCAAGTTGTAGGGACAGTTCTCTGATTTTGGCCCTTTCTTCTTTTTGTATTGTGCATGTATCTGTATAAATTGACCTCTGAGCACTGCTTTTGCTGTGTCCCAGAGGTTTTGATAGGAAGTGTTTTCATTCTCGTTGCATTTATGAATTTCTTTATTCCCTCCTTAATGTCTTCTATAACCCAGTCTTTTTTTTCAGCAGGGTATTGTTCAGTTTCCAAGTATTTATTTCTTTTCCCTAATTTTTCTGTTATTGATTTCCACTTTTATGGCCTTGTGGTCTGAGAATATGCTTTGTAATATTTTGATGTTTTGGATTCTGCAAAGGTTTGTTTTATGACCTAATATGTGGTCTATTCTAGAGAATGTTCCATATGCACTAGAAAAAATATATACTTTGCAGCAGTTGGGTGGAGTGTTCTGTATAAGTCAATGAGGTCAAGTTGGTTGATTGTAGCAATTAGGTCTTCCGTGTCTCTGTTGAACTTCTTACTGGATGTCCTATCCTTCTCTGAAGGTGGTGTGTTGAAGTCTCCTACTATAATTCAGAGGATTTTAAAAATATGTTATTTGAGTGAATAATTTCTGAGCCAATGGGAATAGTTGCTTGATAGTTTAGTGGCAAATATTTTAAAAAATAATTTGGAAAAATAAAACCAAAAGAAAATGAATGGTTGAGTTCAGAGGAAAGACGCAAGAATGTTGAGAAGAATTGAGGTGCTGTCATCTAAAGTGAAGAGTCTGAGGGTGGATCGTAGTTGGTGGCTGCATACCATACAGGTCTTTCATGTCATTAGAGAACTGTCATGCTGAATATTAGATTAGGTCTATATGGCACTAAAGGTTACAACAAAGCTAATTGGTGGAGAGTATAAAGAAACTGTTTTGTACTAATAACAAATAGTTTTCATACTGTGGTAGATTACAAAGAGAGTTGCAGTACTGTGCAGTACCTTCTGTGATTGTTGGAGTTGATTTTCCACACCTTGAATCTATGCTGCTCCTGTGATTTGCACTGACCAATAGGTGAGGTGAAAATGATCTTTGCAAGTTCTAGAGCTCAGGTCTAAAAAGACCTTGTACCTCCAGCGTTTGTCCCTCATGGAACTTTGTCCTGAGGGTGACATGTAAGTGAGCTGGTCTGTTTAATGGAGGATAGAGGCTACTAGTGAAGTGAATAAGAACAGGCATGCTACAGCTGACAGCCACCATCACTGCCAGGCACATTCAGTGGGTCATTTTGGTCCATCTAAACCAGTTTTTCTTCCTGCTGACTGCAGCCACATCACTTAAGGGTCAGCAAACCCAATAATGGATTCCTCCTGACAACCCACAGAATTTTAGAAATATTAAATTGTTCCTGTTCTAAGCCACCATGTTAAGGGATGGCCTGTGCATCAGCAATACACAAAACTCATGCACAAAAACTTCTGAGATACCCACAGACAGAAGAAATTTTTAAATATTCCAATAAAAATCCTCAAAATATCCTTAAGCTGTTGTTATGGATTGAAATGTGTCCCCCCAAAATTTGTGTCAATTTGGCTAGGCCATGATTCCCAGTATTGTGTGATTGTCCTTCATTTTGTCATCTAATAGAATTACCCAATGCGTTATAAATCCTAACCTCTATGGTGTTAATGAGGTAGGATTAAAGGCAGCTATGTTAATGAGGAGGACACAATCTACAAAATTAGGTTATATCTTGAGTCAATCTCTTTTGAGATATAAAAGAGAGAAGCAAGCAGAGTGGGACGGACCTTATTACCACCAAGCAAGAGCCTGGAGTAGAGCACGTCCTTTGGATCTGGGGTCCCTGAGCTGAAAACTCCTAGATCAGGGAAGATTGATAACATAGAGAAAAAGCCTTCCCTTGGAGCTGAAGCCCTGAATTCAGATTTCTAGCCTCCTAAACTCTGGAGGAATAAACTTCTGTTTGTTCAAGTTATCCACTTGCGATATTTCTGATATAGCAGCACTAAATTGGGTAGATAACAGACAATTGTGTACATCAAGAATGTAATTGGTTTAAATTACCTTTAAGATTACTATCGAACCCTAAATTCTATCATTTCACAAAGATTAGCTTCAAAACATAAGGGTTTCCTCTCTGAGTCTTAGCATCAGCTGAAACATAAAATATCAAGTTTTCACCCAAATAATATGTTTATTTGCTGCAATCACCTCATTAAAAAAAAAAAAAAACATTAGTCAAAGGGAAATTCACCTTAGAGGCCAGTGTAGTGGTCAATGTGGATAAGCCCAACCTGTGAAGTAGTCAACAGACACATGTACTCATCCCAGGATATTTCTTCATATGAGTTTATTGAGAGCTTTGTCTTCTTTGTCATGAACTATGACCTAAATTACATTATCTTTTGATTTCTAGGTATGGTTCTTTTAAAGTTGCAATAAATGTTCATAATTCTTGATAGTTATAAAGCAAATTTAGTGAAAAATAAATCTTAATTGTAGTATTTTCCTTACCAAACTCTGCCTTTTCACTCATATATCAGCAAAGTACCTAGTCACTCAACTTTATAGATTATTCCTAAGAGCTTAAATAAGTTGACATAAAATAAATTTTTTCTTTTCACTGACCTGTTTAATGGGTTTACATAATTTTTATTTGAAATAAATAACTGATAAAGCCCATTTGGAGAGTAAACACACCAGGCTATTGCTATGTTTTTGATCCAATAATGTCTTAAAGTTGATTAATGAAAATTGACTTATAATACACATCATAAAAATTGAATTGACTATGTATATGAGGTGGTGACAATAAATAGACATATTCCTCAAGCAAGAGTTTCAGATTATTTATAGAAGGTATTGTATGAACATTTTACTAATTATGCAGTTTAAATTTTGAAATTGGATGTTAATAAAACAGTTGCCATTAATGCTGGAAAACAGATTTTACTTCAAAAACATATAGCAATAACAAAATACATGTTAATTTTTTTATATAATTGAAAAGATAAAATGAACTTTTTAAAGAAAAAAATAATTAAAATCTGTCTCAAAGAAACTAATCTTAACAGAAATGTTTAGTCATGTAGAAAATTTAGGTTGAGATTGAATATTATATCACATATTTATAATTCTTCTATTTAAACAAGATCCAGCCCCATCACACACACATACACATACCACATGTATTGTTACGTTTACTTCTTAATATACTAGAAGTAGAATATTGCAAGATAAACCCTATTAGCTCAATTATTTAATTCCTTTTTCCAAATATAAGTACACACTTTCTACTATCTTCACACAATTTCTGTTACCTTGTATCCTTAAAAAGAGCATTTTTATTTTAATTACAGCTAATTTACAGGTTATATAAAATGTGAAATCCATACTAATTATGCTGTCTATGATCAGAAGGGAACATAAAACTCCATAATACACCTAAACAGCATAAAAATGGAAAAGTTAATTGACATTATGATGGGCGTAGGAAGGGATCTCAGAGATATGAAGTGAAATGGAAAGAATACAATTAAAGGCAAAGTACGAGATGCATTAAAACTCGTCGACAACCTATTAAGCTATTAAAGAGTCACCTTTGTGAAGACATAGAACTTGTATTACTGGAAAGATACTTAAAGTTTGACAGGTAAGAAGAAATGCACTGACGATAGTAGTTTTTCTCTGGTCCTATCATTTGATATAAAGGGGGAGCTTTATAATTTGAAGCATATTTTGGATTTCTAATATGGGCAATTATTTGACACCATTGTCTTGATTACAAATTTCATATAATATGCAATATGATATACAAATGCAGGCATGCTGTGATGAAGTGTATTACAATAGTTGAATAATAATATGTCAGAGAGTAGACTGAATAATTTTGTGAGAAATAAATTCCACATTATTCATCTATTAAAGAAAATTCAGAATAAAAAAAAAGTGTACCATAGGACTTTGGGGTTAGCAGACTCCCTTACTTATATATTACCATAAATATATATTATTTTTTCCAGTTTAACATAAGAATAAACTTAAAGGATGATAACGTTATAAAATTGAAGTAATTAAAAAAAAACTCAGAGTAAACAGAAGTTATTCTCAAAGGAATGATACAAATTAATTTATATAAGAATCATAGTGAATTGAGTAAGAACTTAATCTTTAGGTAAAATATAAATGGTAAAGCTTATAAAGAGAAAAGGAAGAAAAGATCTGAATAAAAAGTAAAAAATTAAAAATACAGGGAACAGCTTAAAAAATGGGAACAATTATTCTTTATATAAAAAAAAATAGCAAACAAGCTTAACCTGTAAAGATATCATTTTTACCACATTCAAATTTCAATTAAAAGATATTGAGAAATGAAACAGAAGATAAAATCTTCATAAAAATGACCCAAATTTAGGCCATTAATTAACCTTTTGGAAATATTCATGATGAATTTTTGTCAGTAAGAATTAACTTAGAATCTCATGTTGCATCTGATAGTGGCATATGCTGTTAAAGATGATCCCTCTATGGTCCTATTTTTATTGCACACCTTATCTAGTACTGACTCTGGATATAATTATTTGTTGTTCTTATCACACTGTCCAATCTTTTGGATGTAACAATTTTCATCATTCCTCATGCCCCTCAAATTCCTGAATTTTATATTTTGTTTTGTTTTTCTTATCTGGCTTAGACTCCACTGTCCATAATTAGAATTATTGCATTTCACATGACCACAGTTTCCTTGTCCCTCATTCCAACCTATCACCTAACAGGCATAAACCCTAACCATACTTAACAAAAAATATATATAAATGCAAACTGACATGCATCACTATAAAATCAAGCCCACATATACCCAAATGGGTTAAGAACTTAGAAGCCTATGTATATTTACTTAGTTCTTTAGTTATTTCATTATCACACTTGACTCTTTAACACTTTCTACACTCTCTTCAAACTTCCATATTCATTTCTCCCTATTCACTGTCAATATTTCCTTGATTACTTATTCCATAAACGAGCAGAACAGTCAAGAGAGAATTTCTACACACTCTCATCATCGAATCTATCTGTGCCTACTATCCACATGCTCCGTATTCCTTCTGTTAAATCAATGAATCTTCCCTATTCTAACCAAAGCATGCTTACTTTTCCCTCTCTTTGGTATTAGTCCCAGTAGTTTACATAATATGATATCAGCTATATTAAAACAAAAGCCTTCCTTGAAACCACTTCCCTTTCCAAGATCTGCCCCATTATTCTGCTCACCTTAACACTAAAATTCTTTGAAGAATGATATTGACATTCGGTTACTATCTCCATTTTTTTTTCCTTTCCATTCTTTTATGAACCAAAGCCCATCAGTCAGTTACTCTATCATTGTATCAAAACTTCTGCCAATATTCTTAATGACTTCCAAATTTATATTGAATTAATATACAATTTGTCAGCAACATTTGATAATGTTGATATATCCTCCTTTTTTAAACCTTTTCTTTCCTTGGGTGCTGAGCTGGCACTTTTGCATATCCTTTAATATCACTTACCTCTTCTTCTCAGATCATTTTGTATGCTCCTATTCATTTCCCCAAATTCTGAACTTTTACATGCCCCATTGTACTGTCTTTGGTTCTCTTCTCTATCTAGACATACTCTAAATTAAATGTAAGTATCATTAAATATCATTAAATATACTCTATCTACTTATGGCACTTGCATTTTTATTTCCAGCTCAGACTTGCACCCTGAAATCTAGGCACATATAGTCAACTGTCAACAAAACATCTGAATATTGCATTAGCTTGGGTATAGAAAAGTTGCTGTAATTGATGGACAAAAAAATGCATCAGTGTAAATATATCTAAGTTTATTTCCTATTCACATACAGTACAAAGATGAGCAAGGAGAATATGCTCCCACCTGTCTACCAAAGACAGTTTCCTTGTATAATGTTTCTTCAAAATTACCTAGAGTGTGGTACCCACGTGCATGGTCAAAGCTGCATTTCTTTGCTCTCTGGTTTCCAACATGCAGGAGATAAGAAAGGGAAAGACCAAAATAGTAACATTTTAATTTCAATGCACTGGCTAACTGTTACACATATCACTTCTTCGTATATCTTTTAGACTTGTGGTAACACATAAAAATGAAAAGAAAATGGGAAATTAGCTAAAATATTAGTGTTTAATGGATTATGATACCTAGTCATACTGCATTAGTTAATTTGGACCCAAAATTTTGATGAGAATAGCTAGACAAGTGATCAAGATATTAAAAATATATAACTGACAGAAAAGATGGTGGCATGAGAAGTTCCACACTTCCAACCCTCTAGAGGATCACCAAAGAACACAACTAGAACCCCATTGCCTCAACTTTGTAATAACTCTTAGAGTAGAATCAAAGTTTTGCAATAATTAAATGAATGCCAAATCAAGAAAAAGGCAACATTTAAACAGTAGGATAGCCTAACAAACTTGTAAGACACCATCAAGGAAAAAAAATGCATTATGGGAGTCTCAGAAGGAGAAGATATAAGGAAATTGCAAAAATAATATTTAAGAAATGATAGAAGAGTCCTTCTAAATTTGATGAAGGAAAGGAATCAACACATCCAAGACTCTTAGTGAACTCCACATAGGAAAAACTCAAAGAGATCCAAATGATACACATTATAATCAAACTCTTATACACCATGTATAAATAGAGAACCTTGAAAACAGCAGGAGAAGAGCAAAATGTCACATACAAGCAATACTCAATAAGATTAAGGGCCAATTTCTCCTCAGAAACCACAATAGCCAGAAGGCAGTGGGATGGCATATTTAAAATGATGGAAACAAAGAAATGTCAACCAAGAATTCTATATCCAGTGAAACTATCCTTCAAAATGAGGGTAAAATTGAGATTTCAAGATAAAAGCTGGAAGAGTTTGTTATGACTAGACCTGTCATATGAGAAGTGGTAAAAGCACAGTAGATGAACTCAAAAACGTAAAGAAAAAAAATATCTCCAACATAGCTAATTCAATGAGTAAATATAAAGTCTAGTTTTATCGTGCTTATGTGTTGAAAGTCTACTTGTTTTGTTCTGCATGATACTTCTATTCTGAAAAATATAAAATATTATCGAGGAAAATACAAAACCTTAAATGAGAAAATATACTACATTCTCATACTCAAAATGCCATAAAAATGTAAATTTTCTCTAAATTAATTCCTACATTCTATACAGCGTTTTTAAAATCCAGTCTTCATTTTTAGCTGTTGCTATTATTAAAATTGGAAAGCATATTTTAAAGTCTATATCAAACGCTAAGAGCCAAAAATTGTTACGATACTATTGAAGAAAAAGAATAAGTGAAAATTCATGATCTGCCATATTTCATGCCTTATTATAAAATTGCAATAATCAAGGCAATGTGGTAGTGACATAGGTTGAACCAAAAGGCCAAAGGAAAATAATATGCACCAGGTCACCTCATATAGGATGTTTTATTTAGACAATGTTTACTTGAAGGCAGTTGAGAAAGAACACAAAGGTCAACTGAATATCTACAAAGAACACAAATAAAAATTTTTCACACACATACACATACCCATGCACGTGCACACACTTCAATCAAGGTACTCTTTTGTTTCAAATGTGAAATCCAAATCTATAAGTTTCTTTGAATATTATATAAGAGCATTTCTTCAAGAACTCAAATAGAAAAAAGTTTTTTTTAAACGTGATGCATAAAACTTAAACCATAAATAATGTAATTAAGAAATGCTGTATATCAAAACACACAGTTAAGAGTGTGCAGAGGCAACGGAAGGCAGTTTCATCTCTCTTCTCCTATATGACCTTTACAATGAAACTGTGCTAAAAAAAAATGTCACTTAGGGGAAGTAAGCCCCTTTCACTAGTTCCTTTAGTGTTAAGGTATTATGATTAACTACACACTTGTATGCTGGCAAGATCTAATCTTTTATCCCTGAAGGGGAGGGGATGCTCTTCTTTTGTCACTATCAAGGATGGGCATAATGACTCAAGCCTGTCACATACCCTGGGCCCAGACTGCATCAATGGGTGCCTCCTTCTTCCCTTCTTCCACTTTTTTCCTAAACACCCCAGCATGTCAACCCCTCTAGTCTAAGATATATAAGCTCTTTGTCCCTTCATCTTTTGCCTATGATACATTGAGGAACGATGCACGCATAGAGGAAGTTTCCTTATCAACGCAGCCTGGGACAAGAGTCTGAGAAAGATGGATGTCATGACGAATCTTACCGAATTCTTCATCCGAATTACTGCGTAAGTAACAACAGTTTGTGCTATCACCAATGGGTAATGTCTAATATTTTATGAAAGCTGTATCCTTGCATAAACTTACTTTCATTTTGCATTTTCAGCTCACCACAGAGTGAAAGAGTAAGTCATAGAATGGAAGCAAATATTTCCAACAAATATGACTAACATAGGGCTTTAATACAGAATATATATAAAGAACTCTAAAAATAAATAAATAAAGGAAACCCAAAAGAAAAATCAGCAAGAGACCTAAACAGGTACTTCACACACACACACACAAATATTAAAATGAGCAGAAACATGAAAAAATGTTCATTTCCATCAGTTAAAAGAAAAATGCAAATTAAAACCACAGTGAGATAGCCCCTATAAAGGGCAAAAATTAAAAAAAAAAAAAATGCCAACCAGGAGTTGTACAATAACAAGAATTCTGCTGATAGGAGTGTAAATAGGAAAACATTCACCTTTCTACTTCATATATGCTCTTTTTAAACAAAAAAAAAACTAAAAAAAATGTTTTTTTTTTTTAAAACAAACAGACAAAAAAAAAAAAAAACAAACCCACTGCTGTTGACTTGATTCTGACTCATAGCAACCCGATAGGACAGAATAGAACTGCCCTGTACAGTTTCCAAGGAGGAGCTGGTGGGTTTGAACTGCTGACCTTTTGATCAGGAGCCAAACTGTTAACAAATGTGCCACCAGGACTCCATGTTCTTTTTAAGAAATCCAGAAAACGAACCACCTTCTTCTCTTCTTTCCCACTAATTTCATTAAGTTATACTTACAAAACAAACAAAAACTTCGAACCAGGGAGGGTTCAATCAGAAAAGTAGAACCACTAAAAGAGATGCAGAATAAAGACTCATTACAGGGATTTGGCCTTATGCGATTTTGAGGACTAGTTAAATAGTCCTAGTAGCCCTGGCGGCACAACTGTTAAACGGTGGGCTGCTAACCAAAAGGCTGACTATTTGAACCTACCCTACTGCTCTGAGGGAGAAAGAATTGGAGATCTACCTGCTCCTGCAAGATTACAGCCTAGAAAACCTTATGGGGCAGTTCTACTCTGTCACATGAGGTCACAATGAGATGAAAATCGACTTGATGGCACACAACAACAGTAGTAACAGTTTAACAGTTTACCCCAGGATGCTGCTACTGTGTCTGATGTGGGGTCGGAAGCCAGCAAGGCCGACGGTCAGGAAGCAAAGATGGACATGAACAGGTATTGAGCAAGGAGAAACTGAAACCCATGAGGGCAAGCTGGAACTCATAAGCACAAACTAGAACCCACAGTGGTTTCAATGACATCGAAGTTTTCAATTTCAGTAATGTGGGTGCTGATGAGTTGAGACCCTTTTTCAAAGACCTAAACATTCATCTGCACAAGAGTTAGAGAAGTTAGTGAAGGACATTTGGCAGGTCTGGAGCAGTTGCTCACAGAATGGTTGCTTACAACAACAGTGTGCATAAGCTGGGATAGCACCTAGAGGCTTGTGCTGCTCTTCCAAGAGTGCAGATGGTTGGGGCTGCATTTCTGCCTTCAAATCTTGTGCTAGTTTCTCTTGTGCACAACCTACGTCACATTCAGACAGGGAATACATTTTATTAACATGTTTTCAGCTTAGTTAAAATCCCCACGTATAAAACAAACAAAAAAAACCAAACCCATTGCTGTGGAGTTGATTTCGACTCATAGTGACACTATAGGACAGAGTAGAGCTACCCCATAGAGTTTCCACAGAGCGCCTGGTGAATTCGACTGCCCACTTTTTGGTTAGCATCGGTAGCAGGTGTAGCCACTATGCCATCAGGGTTTCCACCATGTAAGGCATTGTAAAAGTCCATAAAATAAACAGAATTCAAAGCAATAGTGATTAAAGGTACAGTCCCTAGGTGGCACAAATGGTAAACCGCTAGACTACTAGCTGAAAGGTTGGTGGTTTGAATCCACCTAGGGGCACTTCAGAAGACAGGCCTGGAAATCTGCTTCTGAAAAGTCGCTGCTGTGAAAACCCTCTGAAGCAATTCTAGTCTGCGCACATGGGGTCGCCATTAGTTAGAATCAACTAAACAGCAACTAACAACAAGACAGCTATTTTATAAAAGCGATAGACCCAACAAGAGATATATTAAAAGAAGGGGAGCAGATAGGACAAATATTTACATTTAAACATAATATGAGTTTTTATTTTTTTATGAACTTGATTAGCTCACGTTTTGTATGAAGGAGATTATGCCTCCAATAAGAAATGTTCACTTTATAAAAATGTATTAGAAATCCACAGAAATTTGGGCAAAGTTATGTACGGAACAACCTCTTCTCAAATCACTTTTATGAAAATGTCTTAGTTTTTAAATGAGGTAGAGAAATATTTAAGCATTCTCTCTTAGAAACAAGGGTGGCCATAAGATAACGTTTCTGTGATTTTATCACTATCCAGGCTTACGTAGTATGCTATGGTGCTTATTTGCACCTGAGATCCATAACCAAGCATCAGAGAAGGTATTCATTCATCCTTGTCCACATTCAAATTCACATATACTGTCTCAATGTTCTCTACTGTCACCTTGCCTCAAACTCATTCTCTTCCCTATACCACACCATATTTGATAATACAAGCATTCTTGATTTTTTGTAGAATTTATTGATGATGTGGAGAAAATATGTCAAACCAATTGGTTTGGAGTTCATGTCTTTTTCCAAAAAAAAATCCATTGCCGTTAAGTCAATTCTGACTGATAGCAACCCTATAGGCGGAGTAGAACTGGCCCATAGGGTTTCCGAGGAGAACTGGTGGATTTGAACTGCCAACCTTTTGGTTAGCCGCCAAATACTGTCTTCTACTTAACCCTAAAATTATCATACAGAGATTAAAATCGTAAAATCCACCTGAAAAAGAGAACAGAGCAGATGTTTTTTAAATTAATGTAAGATAGAAAACAGATGGAGTGGGAAAAATTGATGAAATAGGATTAAAAATCTATAGATCATTGTATACTGTAATGGCAATTCTACAAAATACAAAGTGGTTTTGTCTGATGGACTCTGAACTCCAATAACAACATATGGAGTGAGAAGGGGAAATGAGAGTGGGGTGAATTTAAAATCTGCCTTAACATAAGTCAAGACTTAAACCTCTTCCCTACCTCTATGCACTGCAGTAATATATTTTTCTTCAAGCCATACATATATGTATGCATATGTGTGAGTGTGTGTGTATATACATATCGTTTTTTTTTTAATTGATTATCCCAAGAGAAAAACCTTTGCTATGCTGACGTCCAAGAACTCTGCAACATTAGGAATAGTTCCCTATCTGGTTACTTGAAGGAGATTTCAGAGCAAGGCTGGGGCTAGGATGAGGTGAGACACCTAACGCAAAAATAAATTAAAGAAACCCCATTCAGGTTTATTCAAGTACAACATTACTACACTATCATTTACATGTTATAATTTTTTTCACCATTTTGTTTCAACACCTTTACTTGAGTCTTGTGTGTTAATTTGGCCTGTCTCTGCCTTTTATACTGATGTAATTGAGGCTTTTTTGTTAATTTACATTTTATGTAACTACCCACTCTATCATTTGTTCTTTTTTGTCCTTCCTTCATGTTTTTGGCTAATAGAATATATATATATGTATATACACCCACTCCTCACTTATTGACATGGTTAGTTTCAAAGACCAAGTCATTATATGAAAATAGGCATTATGCAAAAATGGAGGATGACCACATCAAATCACAAAATGGAGGATGAGTACATCATTGCATCATTAACCATCAATGAATATATATTGGGTATATATATATATTTAATGATTATATTATATATATGATTATTAAAAATGTGGCAGGGCATTTACCACATACTGAGAGAAAAGTGTAAGAAAAATATGGTCCCTTCTATTGAGAAATTTTTAATCTCTACCAGCATTGTAGTACACAGTGTGTTATAAAACTAGAGGAGGAATGCTTAGTTCATCTTGAATGAGAGGAATGAAAAGTGAGAAAAAAAAATCTTAGAAGGGTGATGTGTATGTGGAATCTTGAAGACTGAATATGAGTACATAGGTGAAAACACTCAAAAGCAGAAAAAAAAATCTAATAAGCATTGGTGGTTTATTTATGTATTTATTCATTTATTTTAGCCTCTCTTTAGGTTTCAAGAGGATTTTCTTTTTTCCAAATAAAATTGCACAGTACTATAGTTATCAATTTTAGCCACACAAAGCATGAATCTTATAACTTGTCATTTGAGCTTTCTCTTAAACTTTCTGATTAATGAAGAAGTCAAATGAATACTTCTTTAATTTTGTATTATTTTTAGAATTCTGTGTTCATTTTTTCTTATTTACTAGCTACTTTGTTGCCAACTTAGCTTTCCATCCTCTCTCTCAAAAATAATAATTTCCAAGGTCTTGACATTCAAATCTCACCCTAAATGAGACCTGCTCAAAGAAACCCTTCCTGATTACTCAATTTAAATATTAGTTACTGCAGCTACTCCTTGTCTGCATTATACTCAAAGCATGCTCAGTATTGTATGCTTAATTTTCTTTTGCTTGCTTATTTACAGGTAGTCCCTGAATTACAACGGTGTTTCATTCTCAGGACTCCATCGTAAGTCATTTCTGAAGTTAAGTGGAATACCTCTCTCTTTTTTTTTAAATAGTTTTCATTATTATTGCCTTTTGTTATCAGTATCTTTATAAATCTAACCTTTATTTGTTGATGTCAGTGTCATAACTGTGAAGTTGGAGTCGTAACTGCTGTCAGGAGCGTGTATACTTCAATTGTTGTATGCCACTAGAGTTGAACATTGCCCAACTTTCTACCCATAATGACTCTCTACACCAACACCGATACAGACTTCATTGTAGACCAGGCCACGGTCTGCTATATGGCAGTGTTATGATCAGTAAATCATAACTTTGAATACCTGTGAATGGACATCTGAGAATGATAACATCAGAAAATGATGCCTTGCAACATAGTATGTAGTACATATTACTAACAATAAAACGTACAAAAAAAAAATGGACGTTTTTAAGTGTGGTTCATTTTAACTAGAATACATCATAAGTCGGGTTTTACCCGTACTGTCTGTTTGTTCCTGTCTAGACACACACATGCACATTAAGTCCATGATTGCAGGCACATTGTATGACTTCTTCTTTGCTATCAGCTCAACTCTAAATCCCTGAAGCTTCCCAGATGTAAAAGCATGTTTGTATTGAATTATGTATATTGGGTGAGAAAAACTTTGTTTAAATTTTACTGAATTATATTTTGTCCAAGGAGTCCTAGTGGCAAAATGGCTAAGCACTTGGCTACTAACCAAAATGTTGATGGTTTGAACCTACCCAGCCACTCTGCAGGAGAAAAAAAAAAATGGCGATCTTCTCCTATAAAGACTATAGCCTAGAAAAAACTATGGGCAGTTCTACTCCGTGAAATGGGCTGCTGTGAGTTGGAATCAACTCAATGGCACTTCTCGATAACATTTTGTCCATTGGAAATCAGCCTCACAAATATTCTATATTTTATCTGGCATTGATTAGCTATGAACAAAAGTTTCAACGGTTTAAAATTTAAGAATAAATGTTTTACTAATAAGTCAGAATCGACTCGACAGCACTGGGTTTGGTTTTTGGTTTTGGTTAATATGTATTAGTACTTATTCTATATGTAATACAATGCTGTGTGCTATCAAGATATATGGTACTGAAATACGTTGCCACACTTGATAAGGTTTACATTATAATGATGATTTAAATAAACAAAAAATTATTATTTTAGTAGATATGTATATAACAATATATTTCTGATGAATTATACAACCTACTTTCAGAATTCAACACAGAAGATTTTCCTGTCCTTACAGTATATTTACACAAATTTCAACTTCATAATGATTAAAAGGAAAAAAATCTCCAAAAAAAACAAATTGGAGAAATCTACATTTCTTACTAGTAAGATAGAATATATATAAAAGCACAAAGAACCTATGTACATATACCCTTAATGAAATGTTTAAGATTGATTTTAAGCTAGTTAGCTACTAATGGTATTTAATAAAGTATTTTAAATGAGGTTCAAGTGTAGACTTTTCCCCAATAATTTTTTTCCTAAGTTCATGCCAAAAATGATACATATCTGGCAAAGAAAGGTCATGCATAATACTGAACAGCTCTGACTTAAATATTTTCCCAAATAGAATTATCAAGATGGAAAAAAATGAAATATTGAGTTACATTGGTAATTTAATCCATACGAATTTGGAAAATTATCAATCTGGAAATATTGAAGGCCTTTTTTTTTTATTTATATCATTAAATTGTTCCTAATTGGAAAGATTTTTGAAAGCTAGAAATCAATTCAATTTGTTGGCCATTATTATACCAATCTTAGATATGAATGTGTGTATGCTTCTTCTAAAACTGAAAAGTGTATAACCATTGAAACAAATTTTATTAATAACAAATTACTTTAAATAATTAATCATGTTAATTTCAAGGTGTCATTTCATTTCATATTTTTTTTGCAAATGGAGTTCTCAAAAAAATTTTGAGATTATTGGAATCTGTAGAATTCAAACAAGCCTAATAATTTCTATTACCTTTCTTTGTGTAAGGAAAAGTAAAAAATATTTCATGTTACTTAGCAGCTTTCTGGAAAAACCCAGTATATTTTACATGTAAATATATTTTTAACAGTTTTATTTTCAGAATATAGGAGCTGAATCTGAGAAAGAAAAACTAAATATAAATTATTAGGACAGACATTTTTAAGGTTAGTTATCTTGACTACTTCATAAATCAAAGTGACAATGCAATAATTATTATAAACATAAACAGAACTGAAAATAAGAATCATTAAGAATTATGTCTTTCTTTAGTAAAGAACCATCGCTGTCTTCTTTCAAATGATGTAGAAGACAGAGCAAAAAACAACAGAAATTGACTTGATAATTAAAAGTGTTCATATAAACCAAAAAAAAAAAACCGCTAGCGTTGAGTAGATTCTGACTCATAGCGACCCTATACGACAGAGTAGAACTGCCCCATAGAGTTTCCAAGGAGTGCCTGGTGGATTTGAACAGCTGACCTCTTGGTTAACAGCCATAGCACTTAACCACTATGCCACGTGTTCATATAAACCAAACTCATTTCTGTCCAGTCAATTCAGACTCCTAGCGACCTGTAGAACAGAGTAGAACTGCCCCCTAGAGTTTCCAAGGAGCCCCTGGTGAATTTGAACGGCCAACCTTTAGGCTAGCAGCCATAGCACTTAACCACTACACCACCAGGGGTTCCCATGTCCATAAGACCAAAAAACCCAAAACGCAATGTAAAATAACACTTTGGTTCTTCTAACTCTTTTTCAGAACTCTGAAAATTAACCAAAGCCTTGCAGCATTGTAGAGAGCACCCCTAAGCAAATGTACTTCATTAAAATTATAAACACAGCTTCAAGTTATTTTCTAATGCTCTGGGTATATATTTTAAAAATAATGTTGCAAATGTAGGAGATTTACAGCTTTTATTACAAAAGAAGTAGGATATTTATGAAATATTTTCTTCTGGCAGCAAAGTCTAATAGGGCCTGTTTTTGTGCACCACTCACAGTTTCAAGTACCATTACTTACACAATTTTTATGGAGCAAACTTAACATTTTAAATTGCTTTAAAAGCTTTAAATAATTAGGAAATATTTTATGTCAATAATCACTTTTATTGTCCCTTCAATGAATCATTTGGTCATGTTTTTTGCCAAAATGTTTTTCCTAATTTACTTGTGTGCCCTTTCTGTTAAGAATATCAGCCTTTATCATCGCTTGCTTAAAATCATTCTGCAGTTTATTGAATGTATATATTGTCAGTATTTAGATGCATTATATGCAGTTATATCTACTTACAATTGTTATTATTTTATTTGCTGCATAACACTTAAATGTTCAAACTCTTACTCTTTAAAAAAATCAGTCTTTTTAAAGTTTAAGCAATCCACTTTAAATTTATTTTGGTGTGTAATGTGAAGAGAAGATCTAATTTGCTTAGCTTGGATTTAAAAAAAAAATTTATGTCAATTTATCATATCATATATCAAATGCCATAAATTTTATTATTTTTTTTTTCTAATGGTTTTAAGATTACTCTTTTACAGGTATAGTTTTAATCCATCTGGGACTTATTTTTGTTGGTAAGATATACGAGGATCTGTTTTTGCTTTGTATTTTTTTTTTTTCCGCAGCTAATACAACGATTTATTATGCTCATGGATCCTGTGGGTCAGGAATTTGAGCAGCACACAGCAGGGATGTCTTGTATTTGCTTCGCAATTTCTGGGACCTCAGTTGGAAGACTCATTGACTGAGAGCTGAGATCACCTGAAGGCTCGTTCACTCAGAAGTCTGATGGTTGATAATGGCTATTGGCTGGGGGCCTCAGTTCCTCTTCATGTGGACCTCTCCATGTAGTCTTTCATGTAGGCTAGTATGGGCTTCCTAACAGCACGTGGCTGAGTTCCAAGGGTAAGCATCTTGATGGAGAGAGAGAGAGAGAGGGCTAGGCAAAAGCTGTGTTGTCCTTTTTGATCTAGCCGCTGAAGTCATGTAACATTGCTTCTGCCATTCGGTCAGAAAGTCTTGCCCAAGTTCACAGGGAGGGAAAATAGACCCTGCCTCTTTATAGGGAGCAGCAAAATTCTGGAAGAATGAGTGAGACTGGAAATCGTGCTGCAGCCAATTTTGGAAAATATAATCTGCCATACTTTGCTTTTATTCTGATCCTTAAATCTGACTTAAATCTTAGCTATCATCTACTTGGTACCCATGTGACAAACCAAAAAACCAAACCCAGTGCCGTCAAGTCGATTCCGACTCATAGCAACCCTATAGTACAGAGTAGAATTGTCCCATAGAGTTTCTAAGGAGTGCCTGGCAGATACTGTTTTTGCTATATTTTTAATTTTTATTTTTACATTTCACCTTTGTCATCTGTTCCTTATTTTTTTAATCATATATTTAATGTGGTATATATTTTTAATGCATTTTCATATTCATTTTCTAATTTAATGTTCAAAAACTGTAACAATTAAAATAGCTAAGCAGTGGAAGGTAATAATACCTTAGCCTACTTCAACTCTGAAGCCATCTAATTAGACTACCTATAAAATATACTTCCATTATCTTAATCAGGAAAGCTCAAAATCTAGGAGACATTTTTGACTCATCCTTTCTGCTCATTATCTATATCCACGGAGTTCTCAAATATTGAGGTCCTTCATCCGTAATATTCAAATTTCTTAATACCATTCTATTCATCTCTTTTGACAGCTGGTTTTCATTTGTCAATCTGAACAATGATAGTTTCTTAATTTTTAGAGTGCCCTTTATTTCCTTTCTCCAATTTCTTATTCTCAATGCTGCTACATTTTGTTTTTAACATAGATTTCTGATCATCTTTGTTTTTCACTGAAATATACTTACTAGCACTGCATTGCTCACTAAATAAATACCATTTTATGAATGCGGGACCATACACAGCCAAAGCCCATTGTCAGATGGTCACACACTGTTAATTCAGTTTTAACTTCCATTGTGCCCGACAGTCAAGCTGGGCTCTGTTTTTCTCTCTTTGTTCATTTTTGCCAAATTCTATGCCTTCCTGTTTTTCTCTTCTATGAAATTCATTTTCATACTTCTTATCTTCTTTAATCCAAATGTATCACCTCTTTAACTTTTTTTCCTAACCCAGTTATATTAATCTCTTCTAGGAATCTCCATAGCATATTCCTTTATTTTACTATGCCCATGTTACTTTAGCTAGATACCTAGACTATTCGTATTTATTTTTCTCTCCTTCAATTCTAAGTGATTTGGAGGTATATCCCAAGACTGGCCTTTATATATACAGTGATATCTCTTTATATTTCCATTGTTACATGTCTAATAAAAGACTGAATATCTAAAGTACACATTCTAAAACGCTTATTGTTCTCATTGTTTCAGTTTATTAAAAAATCATAGTTTTCTTAAAAATAAGGTTGAAAAATAATATAATCCTTAATGTTAATTTTCAGAAAAAATATCAAATAAATGAAATAAGATTTTCAATGAGCATGAAAATTTTTACCAATAATGTAGCAAAAAATGTTTGCAAAAATAAATAAGGAAAAATATGCAGTAGATGGAGGTGTTCCAACATATGTTTAATAAAGAGAGTAGCTATTTTGAAGACTCTGCTGAGGCAGGGTATAAAATTTTCATGTACATTTTCTAGATAAAATGATAGGGTATTTGATTATTCTAGCCCTGATTAGTAATAAGAAAGCTCATTTAAGCAAAAGGCTTTCAATATGAAAAAAGTAAAGAAAATAAAGAAAAACGAGAGAAATAGCTATTTAAAAGTATGACAAATAAACCATCTCAAAGGCCAAATAACTCTCATAATAAAATTCTTGGTGAGTGAAGAGACAATGCTTCAGAGAGATATATTTCACTTCAAAATATGTAAATGTTAAATATGTAAACATTTATAAATGCATTTGACCTTTGCATAATAAAAGTCATATTTAATACTTTAAAGATTTTATCTAAGTATATTTTTTTAAATTTTCTATTGTGAATACTTTAATTCTGATATTAAAATGCTGAGATGAATAAGCAAATAAAGAATAAGTTGATAATATTTCAATTTAACTACTGCCAGATTATGGTAAAAAAAAAAAAATGTATAGAGCAATCCTTCTAGAACTATAAGTTTATAGTAGTTTCTACTTGTCTTTGGTTAGCAATGTTTTATACATCATATATCCCTTCAGTTTCTGGATTCTCCAGCATAAAATAATTAAATTAACATGTTTTATCATGACACATATATCAAGGAAAACTGAATCATATAAATGACCATTCGTCACAAAATTCCAATTTATAACATTCTGATTACAAAAAAATATGTGATTCAGGTCAAAATCTTTTTTTTTTTTCAGCTTTCAATGTCGCAAACAATTTGAAGTCATAACAGTAAAAATAAATATATTGCATTTTCACAGTGTTCTAAATAGAAAAGAAAAATTTTATCAGTAGGATGATTTTGAACAATCTCACTAAAAGGAAAGTTGTGGGCATTATTAATATCATGTAAGCTAGTGGGGGAAGGCATTATAATGCAAATAAGTTCCCAGAGTGCTTGTAATGGAAATAGAGGCAGAGTCATATAGAACCTCCTAATAGTTCCCAGAGAAAACAATGAGAGGTAGAGCAAAAATCAAGGGAAGTAACTGAGGATGAGGTGTCTCAAAAGTCCTCTTAATCCTTTCTACTCTCAGGCTCGTAGCACATACATAATGAAGATTTCTAAAATAATTTATGAAGCTTCCACAGAGTGGTCAACACTCCCATTGTACGTTTGGAACCGTTTAATTTTCCAGGGTGGCCAAAACTAGGACCATAAATTGGGTGACTTAAAACAAAAGAAATTCGTTATCTCACAGTTCTGGAGGCTAGAAGTCAAAGCAAGTTGTCAGCAGGGACTCAATCCCTCTGGAGGCTCCACAGAATGATCTTTCCTTGCCTCTTCCAGATTCTGGTAGCCCCAGACTTTCCCTGGTTTGTGCCAGCATAACTCTAATCTGTGCCTCCATCTTCACAAGGCAGGCTTCCCTCAGAGTCTTTGTGGCTCTGGGTCTGATCTAATCTTCATAAAAGGACGTGGGTCATATTGGATTGGGGCCCATTGTACTGCAGTATGACCTCATGTTAATTCAACTAATTACATCTGCAAAGACCTTATTTCCAAATGGGGTCACATTCACAGGTACCAGGGATTGGGATTCAAACACATCTTTTTGGAGGACAGAAATCAACCCATAAAATTATGGTAGGATTCTGTGCTCCTTGTTTAGGCTTTTACCTGCCCAGACAAACCTAAAGTGAAGTTGACTAATTGAAATTACCAGACCCACAAAATAAACCCAGGTATATGGGGTTACTTAACTTATGGCAAAAATAACTCTGAAATTAAGTGGGAAATCATTTGTCTTTGAAATAAACAATACTGTATCAACTTGATTCTTATAAGTGGGGGAAGAAAGAGCCATGAACCTTACATTATACAACACATGTAAAAAAAAAAAAAAAAAAAAAGGAGTCTAATGACAGACCTAAATGTGAATGTTAATAAAGCTAAAGGGATGGTGGGGGGAGGGGAAGAGAACATCTTTATGATTTTGTGTCTTCAATAGAATGCAAAAAAGTACTTACCATAAGGTGAAGATGTTGACACATTGGGTCTACTACAGTTAGGGAGATCTGTTCATCAAAACATACCATTAAGTGCGTGAAACTAGAGGCCACCCCTGGGAAAAGTTATATGCACTATCAACATACAAAAAAAACTCATATCCAGTATATATACACTATGTATGTTTATTATCTATCCTATGTCAAAACTAGATTGTCTTAATTGCTGTGTCTTTGTATTTAGTCTTGATATATGATGCCATCATTTTCCAAATTTGTTCTTCTTTTAGATTGTTAGACTGTTAAAATACTTTTTTTTTTTTTAATTTTCCATATAAATTTTAGAATCAACTTGTTCCTTTCCACAACAAAAAATCCTGAGATGCTGACTGGATTGAATGAAATCTATGTTTAACAACCTGAGGTGAGTTGACATGTGAACATTTTGAATCTTCCAATCCACAAATTTAGAAAATCCAATATCTCTTCATTTATGTAGGCCTTACTAAAATTTTTTGGAAACCTTGGTGGTCTGGTTAAGTGTTACAATTGGTAACCAAAGGTCAGCAGTTCGAATCCACCAGGTACTCCTTGGAAACTCTATGGGGCAGTTCTATTCTGTCCTATAGGATGGCTATGATTCAGAATCGCCTCGAAGGCAATGGGTATGTTTTTCCTTTTACTTAAATTTTCTCTATATTTTATAGATTCTGTATAGAGAAGTAGTAGTCTAAAATTCGTTAATATCATTGTTAACTTTCCAAGTTTTATTTTCTAATTCTTTGGTCTTATTATAAAGACAGACAATTGTTTTTGCATATTGGCCAGCAATTTTGATAAATTCACTTACTGGCTTTAAAGATTGTAGCTTCTTTTGAGTCATTTTAATACAACATCATGTCATTCTGAATAATAGCTTGTATTGTAATTCTTCTTTTTCAGTTTTTTTACATATATACACATATATATATCCCTTCTTATCATGTTTCAGTATAATTTTGAATAGAAATAATGATAGTGAGCATATTGTGTTGGTAATGAGCTCATGGAGACAGTATTCAATATTTCACAATAAAGTGTGATGTTGGCTTTCAGTTATTTCTGTAATCCTTCACTAAATTAAGAAAATGCCACTCCATCTCCAAATTTCTAAGATTTTATTGTATAAATCAGTTTTTATTTCATTTTACTGTTTTTTGTAATTCAAGGACTTGATTCTTTTCATACAAAATGTGAAATTTAATGGACAAAGTTGTTTATTAGACCTTATCATCTTCAAAATGTTTTAAATACTATTTTAGCAGTGCATTTGCATTTCTAATATTGATAATTTGCATTTCTTTCTTTTTTTAATCTTAAGCAATCTTGCTAAGGTTTTATTATTTTAATTATTTTCTAAAGAAGTAAATTTTTGCTTCATTTTTTCTTAAAAGTTTATTTTCCTTTCTTTGATACTATATTCTTTGATTTTAATTTGATGTTCTTCTTTGGCTTCTCTACATTGATTTTTGTCGCGTCCTTTATCCTAATATGAATATCAAAGCTCTAAAATACTCCTTTAGCTAAACTGTAGAAGTATTTATTTCATATTTCCATTGTCATCCAGTTCAAAGCATTTTGTAATTTCCATTGAAAAGCTTCTTTGCCCTTTGGTTATTTAACAAGTTGCCATTGAGTCAATTCCAGCTCCCGGCAACCCTATATGTGTCACAGTTGAACTGTGTTACATTTGGTTTTCAATGACTGATTTTTCAGAAGCAGATCAACAGGCTCTTCATCTAAGGTACCACTGGACAGACTCAAACCTCTAATCCAAACATCTAGAAATAGTGTAGTTCTATTAGTTCTTTCTAAGTAGTGTAATTTCTTTGGGGGTAAGAGAATGTGTTTTGTATGGCTTTACTTATTTGAAATTTGTTGATATTTGCTTTATAGCTTAGTAAATAGCCTATCCATAAAAAAATCTACCTTAAAATATACTATATTTTGTAATTGTTGAGTATAATAGTGTTCTTATAGGTCATTTTAAATAAATCCATTAATTGTGTTTTTCAGAACATCTATATTCTTTCTCATTTCTGTGTCTTGTATCAAATATTGAGAGAGATGTGTAAAAATGTCCAGTTATGATTGTCAACTTGCCTATTTCTTTTTTAATTTCTATTAAATGTATTTATTTTTGCTAAAATTCATTTATATATTATGAAGAAAGTGCATGAATAAGGTGAACGTATCACTCTTTGATGTGTCATAGGCAAAGGACACAAAGAGGCAAGGGATCTGGGGCTTATGTACCTCAAACTAGAGGGTATATGTGCTGGACAGCATGGGAAGGAAAAGGGGAGAAAGAGGCAGGCACCTTTTGACGAAGTCTGGAATAAGGGTGTCTGATAGTCTTGTGGTCATTATCCCCAGTCTTGATGGAATCAAAGGAGGAATATTCACTCCACTCTGGGATCAAAGATTAGATCTTGCCAGTGTACAGTTATATAAATAATCATATACCTTACTGTTAAGGCACTAGAGAAATGATCTATTTCCCATGGGGTACATTCTTTCCATACAGTTTCAGTGTGCCATTCAGGCAGTGGGAGAGAAAATTGCTTTCTTTTGCCTCTGCATTAAAATTATAGAATCATTACACCTTTCTATTTTTTTGTATCTTTTATATTTATAAAACATTTTTCTATATACCTCATAACGCTACTTGCCTTCAAATTCTATTTTATCTAATACAAATGTAGCTACTTTTTTATTTTCATTCTTATACATAGTATATCTCTTTTTCCACCCTTTTATTTTTAATCTGTCTTTGTCCTAATACTTTAAATAGTGTTCTTTTCCCATGTAAGTAGCATATGGTTGGAGTTTTATTTCTATTACAAGTATTTAAATATCATTTGGAATGTGTTGTCAATTTACACTCAATTTGTTTAAATACCTGGTTTTAAGTGCACTGTTAGGTATTTTTTGCTTTTTCAATACTTTTAAAAAAAACTTTTCTTATTTTCCCTTCTGTTTCAATACCAAGATTTTTTCAAACATTTCAGTTATTTCTGCCTTATAAACTTTCCCTCCATATATTTCTGTGTTATTTTTAATAGTTGCTCTGTAGATTTCAACGTTGATTTATTATAAAACCAAAAACCAAACCCGTTGCTGTCGAGTCAATTTTGACTCATAGAGACCCTAATGGACAGAGTAGAACTGCCCCATAGGGTTTCCAAAGAGTACCTGGTGGATTTGAACTGCTGACTTTTTGGTTAGCAGACATAGTTCTTAACTACTATACCACCAGAGTTTCCTGATTTATTACAGTCTACTCTAAATTTCTATTTTTATCACAACATAAACAATTCAGAAAATTTACAACTATTTAACTATTTACTCTTTCAGTTTTTATGCAAGGGGGAAATTTTAAAAATGTTCTCCTAAAATTGCGTATTTGAGAGAAGATTTGAAATATGTATAAATAAAACCTACATCTATTTTTCACATGTAAAATAAATTTTGGTTTCACAGCTACTTGTTAGACATCTTATGTAGCAGAGAAAAACTTGTATCTTTGTTATTTTGGAATTATTTTTTATTATAAAAATATTTTCATATTAGTGAGAGGTGAAATGAATACTTAGTAAATAAAATGCAAGCAGATTATTAGCATATTAGAGTATCTTCTTAGAAAATATATTTATTAATAGTTACATGCTTTCTGTGAAAATTGTCTTAGATTCCTACAATGTTAAATTGAAAGAGCTCATTCAGGCTTAACATCTACAGTGACAAGTTTTCTGCCTAAGAATGTTCAGTACTGGGAAATTGATAATCATATCCTAGAGTATTTCTGTAAGGTAAGCAAATACATAGATTTAAATTATACTTGTTTATGAGAAAATATAATAATATGTATATTAAGTAGATGATGCAATAGATATCTAGAGCACTTTTTCAAGTTAACAATTTTAATTCACAATTTTAAATATTTTTTCCCATTATCAGATACAGAAACAAATATTAGGAGCAGATTTAGTGCCTTAAATTAATGAAAGCTGCTTCATTTAGGAATCTAAAGTGTTCCATTTAATTTTGGTTGAAATTGCAAAATCACTTCTGATATGATATAACTAAGCTGGTTTTTCCTCTGTCCTAGGTTTGTTTTCTTAATATTTGGAGACCAGAACTGATCAATAGGTGTGTAAGTGAACTTATAAACACTATGATCTTTGTGGAATAAGTTTTTGCAACCTCAGAGGTATGACTGTGTAAATAATACCAGATGGCTATGTAGATGTAAATATAGGTCATTTACTAAAGCTTTACATAGTGATTTATTTTATTAATTTTAAATATATTGATTTTTTTCTATAAAACTAAAATGAAGAAAAGTTTTAGAGATATTTTATCTCTTACAGAAGACTTCTTACCTGTTAGTTGGGCTTTGGGGCATTGTAAGTCTTGACAGAACTTTTTATAATTGAAAGATTTCAATCTCTGAGAGTTCTACATGGCAGATGGCAATGGAAAGGCACTATTCCACTATCAAAATGCTATGTTTATGTAGCCATCTGCTATGTGTTTATTCCTATGGGTTTCACTATTTGCGCATGGGGTAGAAAGTATGCCTATAGATTCAAGGATTTTCATGGCCCACGACTAAGATAAAAAAAATAAAAAAGATACACATACATACTTATCACTAAAAATAATTTTGCTCCTATGTAGATAGTTCCTGGCTTTAAGCAGTTTCATTAGACATTTTTTTTTTATTCTAAATAGATCCATCTGAAATGTCTTGTTTAGTGCTTGAGCTAGATTTCACCAATATCTAAACTTAGTCCAATTAATTTCTCTGTTATGTATTTAAGATTTTTTCTGAAGAAGTAATGTTTTATAGAGGAATATATATTTCATTGGTGAATATCTTTAAATAATAAAGTAATAAACATAATTTACAATAAAAATTGAGATAAGAGGTGTCAGATCCATAAACCAAATTTTATCTCAAATATTTTCATTTGCTATTTTTGTTTCCTTTTAACTTTATCTCCCTCTCTGCCTTTTTGTTATTATTATTGTTGTAGTAAATATATATTATAAAATATTTGTCATTTCAACATTTTTCTACATGTACAGTTCCCCTATATGTTCATCAACAGATGGATGTACCACAAAATGTGGTACATACATACAGTGGAGTATTACTCTGCCCTAGAGAGAAATAAAGTCCTGATACATACTACACTATGGATGAACCCTGAAAATACTCTGCTGAATGAAATAAATCTGTCACAAAAGGACAAATATTGTCCTATCTCCATCTCTTACTGAGTTTCTTAAGTAATATCCAAATTCATTTATCAAACATTTGGGTTATTGATACATTATTAACACTGATAAATATTTAAATGGGCATACTGTGGAAAACAGAAAATCCTCAAGTATGTGTTGTCTCTAATACTTAAAAATTATATTCAAAAATACTTTCAGCATGTTAAAATTATACATATTCATATATAACAACCGATTAAGAATGATTTGTTATCACTGTAGTGATTGAAGTTTTTGGATATCTATTTTTGACTTTTTATTTTTGATAGTTTGCTGATTTTTCATGAGACTGAAAAGCTATTTTAAATGATATAATTTATATTAGAAATTTTATGTCCCAAATTATCATATAACTGAAACCAAAACACAGTTTCTTGGGATAGGAATTTTCACCAAGGATAAACAAAACACCAATAATCGCTCACTACAGAATATATGGAAACCCTGGTGGCATAGTGGTTAAGTGCTACGGCTGCTAACCAAAGGGTCGGCAGTTCGAATCCACCAGGCGCTCCTTGGAAACTCTATGGGGCAGTTCTACTCTGTCTTATAGGGTCGCTATGAGTCGGAATCGACTTAACAGCACTAGGTTTGGTTTGGTTTTACAGAAAATATGGCCTGTTAGCTCTGAAGTTCATAACTTCTCTATAACTCTCAAATGGAGATACCAAGGGAATCAGTTAGGACTTAGATCCAAAATAAATCTAAGATGAACTGCATGTAGGTTTTTCCTGAATGAAATTGAAGATTTGAGATTAATTGTTTGTACGATATTTAATTTATAGACAGCAAAAGTAGCCCACTCTTGTGTAGGTTAGGTTGAGTAATCCAGTAGTTGATTTTTGTTACTTGGGTATTTTGCACTAGCAATTCTTGATATAGTCACTGTTTAAGGCTATTTTCTGATGAAAATCATTTTATTGACGTTCCTGGAATGCTTTCCTGGGTTTATTTTCCAAGACATCTCTGAGGATTTAAACCCACTAGTTCAGCCATTGGTGCCAAATAATTAATACTCTCCTGATCTTTGGTAAAGAATTAGTTCCAGTTAGTAGCTCGGGGAATCCAAAGGAATTTGTCTTAATATTAAGCTGTCTGATCTCATAACATGATGCTGTTTGAGGAAATAAAATTGATCATAGGAAAACAAAAAAGACAGTAAACATATTAACAAGTAGCAACCATAAATATTTTTCTTTACTCCTTCTGCAGCTGAAGTGCAGGTATAAATGTGTTTTAAAATAAATTGCCCTACTGTTCATAAAGCTCTGGAATAAGAAAGAATACAAATATCATTGTAAATTAGATTTCTGGGGTGTCCATTTAGAGAAGTACTGGCCTTTAGTATTCATTGGTTCTTACGTTTAATCAATGTTTCAGAAAGGTTTAGACATAGTTTTCTTGGAAATTTATGTTTTTCTCATGTAATAGTATCTGTGGTGTGTTTTAAATGTTAAAATGTTGTATACAATATAACTTATAGATACATCCCAAATCAACTTAAATGAATTGTTCAGTTATTCTCTAAGAAAACTAGAGCTGGAAATCAGCAATATTTAAACTTAATTTCCCTGCAAATCTATTTAAATATTTGAAAGTATATTTTTAAAAGGAATATTTTACAGAATAAATAAGAAAACAAATATATAAAACAATTTAGAAGTGAATACTAAAAAAAAAAAAGAATACTAAGCTGTTTTTATTTGTTTGCCTTCGTGTCTGTTTTTAAGGCACCCCCACTTTAGGTTGATTGTTTTCAAGTAACTTCATGTTTCTTTATCATCTAACTGTTGTTGTGTGCCATTGAATTGATTCTGACTCAGAGAAACTAAAAGACAGAGAACTGCCCCAAAGGGTTTCCAAGACTATGATCTTCTCCCTCAGAACTGCTGGTGGTTTCAAACCATTGATCTTTCAGTTAGCAGCTGAGTGCTTAACCATTGCTCAACCAGGGCTTCCTATCATCTACCTAGGGACTGGCGACGTTATTAATATTAGATGTATTAGCATTATTAATATTGTATGTTAACATTGTTGTTTAGTATAATATCATTAATATTAGTATGCCTTCTTGTTTTCTTGAATATAGATGAAACTTCTAGATGTTCAACTTCTTACTCTTAATATTTAATATAAATCTAGAAATAGTGTGTTAATAAAGTATTTATTGAAGTGAATCATTTTATATCATAAGCAATACAATGATTATTTATCAACCTTCCTTTCCAAGAATTTGAAAATTCCATGACTGCTTAACCAGTTAAATTCAGGAGAAAAACAACTAGTTTAGCAGTAGGGCCATTTTTGGGCATGCGGACGTGAAAGACTCCAGGTAGTCTAAGTGATCCACACTATGCTATTGGCATCAGTGAATTAAGTCCCTATTTCCCAATTAATTCTATTTATTTCCATTAAATATTGAAATACATGAGAGAGATCTCATAAATAAACAACCTCCCCTTGTGTTTTCATTTATTTTTTGTGATTCTTAGCATAATCTAAACATAGTGGTTCCTGCGTATCCATATAACTACCTTAACTTGAAGATGATACTCTGGATTTGTGACGGCAAATAAGATGAAAGAACTGTTATTGCACGTGCACAAAGCACTACACATGAGCTTCTTGTTGTCCAGTGCTCCCTTTGAGGAAGCAAAGGGATTCATGTTTGCAGTAAACCAGCTATCCATTAAATTCCTAAAATCTTAATATTAAAATGAAGAACACTAAAACCACAGTGTTTTTGCTGACATTCCTAAACCCAATGACCAGTTATTTACTATTAACTTGGAATTAAAATTGTAGTATAGTCACATTTATACTTGTATTTTTAACCATAAGTATGTATTGAGGTAGAATAGACATATTCATGTAGAAAATTTTCAGATTAAATAGCTCACAGATAAGTTTACACAGTGTTATGTCTTTTCAGTAATAATTTAAAAACCAGAACTGTTTGTATTCCATTATCTGTATTTCAGTATTACATTATGTGTTTAATAGAAATCTCCTTTCAGTGATAATTGAACCTAACTCTGATATTTGACATTTTCATTTCTGAGAGGATGTAACCTTTATCCTTTAAGGCAGGTTGAAGGTGATATATATGACAGCCTTATTCCTTATCTTAGATGAAATAAGAAACTACAGGTTCAATTTCAAGGTGACTGTGCATTACAGGATATTTCACTCTGTTGAGGAGCAAAGAGATTAAAAAGTTATTGAATACAATATAAAATATGTCCATCTAGCCTTGTTTTTTGAGGTTTCATGACATGTAAACTAATGAAAGTTTTTCGAAAAGCTGATTGGAAAAATGAATTTTAGTTACAAATGAATTAAGATTATTACTTTGAAAGTCCCTATGCACTTTTTTAAGAAAAATGAATACAGTACATACAATATAAAATTAGACAAAATGTGACTATGTACTTGAAATGGGACCCTATCCCAGTGAATTACAATTTAAAATTTTTTTAATATCACAAACATCAAAAAATTCAGAAGAATAAACACAGTTATAGTTATATCTCTAAAATATTGTTTACCATTTTTTGTTCAAATATTTTTTGGTTGTATCTTCACATGGTATTAGTATCTACAGAAGAAAGAGATTCATTATTTATGTCTCCTCTAGCATGGCATCAAAACACATTACTCATTACTAATAAATTAGAAAAGTGTTTTGTTCATCCTAACAACTCATTATCACTGCCATTGAGCCTATTCCAACTCATAGTGACACTATAAGATAGAGTAGAACCGCAACATATGGTCTCCAAGGAGAGCCTGGTGGATTCAAACAGCCAACCTTTTGATTAGCAGCCATAGCTCTTAACCACTGTGCCACCAGGGTTTCCTTCAACTCATTATTAGTAAATATAAATGCTCAAGGTTTATGCACACTTGAGTAAATATCTATAAAGTTTCATTCAAATGTGAACTGTAAAATTTAGAAGTTCTCATAACCTATTTTTTGACTACCTATTCTTTAAACTTTGTCTCTCAACAACCTTCATCCTGCATGTGATATGTGGTAATATCAGCATGTTTATATTTCACTCACCAATAAAGTTTAACTTATCCAAGATTTATTCTCTGCCATCTAGACTCCAAGACAAATAATTGATGTCTTACAAAGCTAACAGAAATTTATCTAGTCCTTGTCAATCACTACACATGAATCCTTGTGTCTTTACGACATACTCTATCCAGTTACAGTAGGAGATGGGGATATGGGGCAACATCTGCCAGTTTTGTGGCAAGTCATCCATAAGGAATCAACCCCTTATTACAACAGAGAAGGGGCTTGTGCCATTACCAACCAAAAACACTGAAATGACAGAATGGGGTCACTTATGGTTTTACCAGACCATATTGTTATTATATCCTGATCCACGCTCTCAACAGAGGAAAGGACTAATGTTTCCAACAATTCAGTTTAAATTTTCCAAATCCCAGTATTCAAGATCACTGTCATAGGATTCAAAGTCCAATCTGAAAAATTGCTATGGTCTGGCCCAGAGCAGACCAAAGTGTGCCCCTGCTACTGAACTTGTGTCTATGAATTTTATCCAGTGAACATGATTCCAGCCACTCAGATATATGTGTTGCTCTTGTTTGCAGAACATTCATTAAACGACTCTGATAATAAAAAATGCACTTTATTATAGAATTATTTGACAGTTAATAACATGAAAAAATAAAATATTGACTTTTCATGTCATGTTTTTGTCTGTGCTCATGATTTCAAGGAAACTCTGATGGCATAGTGGTTAAGTGCTAAGGTTGTTAACCAAAAGGTCAGCAGTTCAAATCCACCAGGCACTCCCTGAAAACTCTACAGGGCAGTTCTACTATGTCCTATAGGGTCGCTATGAGTCAGAATTGACTTGAGGGTAACTGGTTGGTTTGGTTTTTTCATGATTTCAACATTGTCTTTGGTGGCTTGGAAGGACCTTAACGAGCTTAAGAAAGAATTCTTTGTGTTTTTTCCAAAAAGAAAATTTAAAAAAAAACAGTTTTGTATACAAAATGAACCTGATTTCTAAACTAATTTTTAATGGATACATCTTTTTTTTATAAAATACAAGATAATCTAAAATAATTGTTAAGTAAATCTTCTGACTATATTGACTCCTGAATGAATTGCTTGAACAAGTGAATGTATTTACTTATTCAAACATATTATTATCTGTGGCAATGAGGGTACAGAAATGTATAGACAAATTCCCTGCTTTCTCAAACTTGTGTTCTATTGGTGGAATATAGAAAGTAAATAAATATGTAATGATATGAAGATGAACGAAGCCAGATAACAAGAGCAGGTAGGATAAACAAGTGGAGCATATATGAACTGACAATGATAATGAAAGAAAATCTAATGTTTTGTAATCAATAATCAAACAAAAAATATACAACTAAATGTCGTAGTCAAATTTCCGAGTGATTTGGAAGTAAACGCTTGGTTCCCCAAATTGGTTTTAATTACATATCCAGGTCAGTAGCTTAGGAAGATAGAAGTGTAGCTGGAAAAAGCATTTATATTAAGAATAGGAAATATACTTCAATATATATTTGTTTGCTATACACACAGTTTTTCAATGATAATTCAAATGTAATTTTAAAATACCTGTAAAAGAAGTGAAAATACTAGAATACACTGGGAAGGCATTTTCAAGTCTTAATAGAAGACTTCTATTATTTGGTCTTTTTCTATTTTATTCCGAAGTGGCCTAATGCATTCAAATAGTTTCTACATTCTCTCTGTCTTTCTCACACCATTAGTCTAAAACTACTGCTGAGAAGTAGCATTACAATATCAGCTTCCACTGAGAGGCTCGTCACAGCATTGGAAATTATGAAAATTTGAAAATAGTGACAGGTGTGTCTTAAAACTCATCTGAATTCCCATATTTACCTGCTTGGTCATGATAGTGCTCTTAGTTTTTATAGTATTTCTTAAAAAAATATTTAATGGTTTATTAGACCTGGGATATCAGTTGAAACACAACCTACCAAATACTAACAATAAATATCGGGAAAAGAGTAAAGGAATAAATATTGGGATAAAGTGTGGGAATTGAGTAGAGAAGAATACATTTCCAACATATTAAAATGACTATTTCAGAAATAAGGCTCATTGAGTTAAGAGTGAAGCTGATAAAATGTGGAATTTCCCTTAATTTTTTTTGTAAGAAAATATATACTGAAAACCAAAAAAACTAGGTTGTGTCAATTCTTAGTTGCCCAAAATGTGGTGTTTCTGTGTCCTACAATGTGAAACATAGGTGCTGTCCATGTTCCTGATAGCATGAGATTTGTCAAATGAATATGTTGAGCAGGCACTGTCCAGATGCCCTTTGCAAAAATAACGCAGTTCAGCTTAGATATAGAACTCAAAAAGGTCATATCACTATCGACCTACAGTTTCATAGATTCTCCACATTCAGCAAGAGAAAGCATGACCTTGAGAGGTTATGGAGTTCAAAATCAATTAGAATGAAGCCTAGGAATTCTCACAGGAGCTCTTAGGACCTGACATCAAGTGAGCTTGAGTATTCTCCTCCAGAACAGAGATTGTTAAATTGATTTTGAAAATTAGAAAATTAATCAGGTAAATATGACCTAGTGATAGTCTATCTTTTCTTCAATGCTCTTTAGTTGTGTTGAGGAGGCAATGGCTTTTTGACCTCAACAAACTTTCTTATATTTCATCATATGCTTGTCAAAAAAATTTTGTCAGGCTCCGTAACTGTTTATCTTCCTCTCAGGCTGTATTGCAGATGCCCTAGTTCCTTTGGAAGATAAGTATTCATTTCTTTTTGTTATCAGTGTTCTGTCTAACAGACGCTGGGTTTCCAGAAGATGCCCTATGCTGAACGTTCTGTACACCAGTGTAATGTGCTGTTCAGAACAGTGTTCATTTGCACAGTTTGGAAGGAACAGTGTTATTTCCACCTCCAAGTATGCTACATTTCTTATTGGAAGAGCTTTTCTTAAGTCAACAACAATGTTTAAATCAGAGAAAGACAGCAGCTTAAATAGCTAAAACTTTTACAACTTTCAAGTTTTTGTAAAAACAATCTTGAAATAAATTGCAATTTTTAAGTGTGTTTTCAGTAAGTAAAAATTGATTTGATTGACTAATTCTACATTTCTCACTGAATACTTTAAAGACACGCATTCTTTTATCACTTGTGAGATTTCATTTTTACATTTTGACAGCTCTCACACCCTTGTTTTTCGGTTACAATTAACTCCCATTTCTGTTAGCAAATTTCCTCTCTCCTCAGCTTTATATTTTAGCCTTTCCATCTATTATCTCTATCTAATCATAAAATGCTGCAAAGGTCTGTAAGAATATCCTTGCACTTTGTGTCTGAAGACATACTTTAGTAGATTTATTATTGTCATTTTGTATTAGGAATAGGATGGATTAGATGAAGAACTGAATTAAAAGACAGCTTATGACCAGCCACCTTTTTCCCATGAGATTTGTATGAGGACTTCCCTTCTTTATGGCAATGGTGAATGCATATAGAATAGCCTGTTACCTGGCTTTTGACTTATTATACTACTTTTTCTTTACTTAAAAAATATTCAGACACACGTAATTATTATCTACTGCTTTTATATACTGCTCTTTGAAAGCTCTCTGATACAAAGCAGAAACCACTTTGAAAAATGTGTCTAGTGCTTAGACTGATGATAAAGAAGAATTCAAGAACTAACATTCAAGAAATAATCTCTAAATAAATTTATCCATATCCTAAGCTCAAGCCTTCATAATGGCATCACAAATTCAACTAGTGCTCCTTTTTCCATCCTCCAAAAAAGAACTGTAGGAGATTTCACAAAGATTATTCAGATAATCCTTATTCAGCCTCCCAGCATCTCTATATAGTTAAGGTTGTTGTAGCTTGTGTATTTAAATAAAGTCCTTCTCAAAGCTCTTAGGAATGTTTGAGGAACAATTATATATACAGACTGAAATATTTAGCTTCCCAGGGCCTTGCTCTTTCTGTGAATTCCTTAGTTTTGAACAATTGAGTAGACCCTATTACAAAGGCATTAGAAAATAGAATGTTTCTCCCACAATATAACCTGCTTGAGTGCGACGCATTATTCAACTTTATTCAATAAAATACAACATCACATGGGACTGCTTTGAAACTAGAACCTGTGCCGAGAATACTGTTCAGAAAACAAAATATGAGAGAAATTCTCCCAAAACTCAAGCCTCTTAAAAAAAAAAAAAAATCTTGAAGGTAATGTCAGACTTGGGTTGACAAAACTAAAAGGCAGTTTATTTTATTGATAAAGAACAACAGCAATTTATCTGTCAGCCAGCATTCAAGAGATAGGACACTTGGCTTACAGTGGAATTAGAGATCTTAGCTGCATAGTCACAGAAAGTAAAAGGAACCATAAAGAGACTTTAATGTTTATATAAAGCTGTGACTGTTGTAAACTCTACCTAAAGGCACATAGATTATCAGAGATACAAATAGCTTTTTAGCAACATAAGCGTATTATTTGTCTCTTTGACAAAGATAGTAAACTGATTAGTATTGTGAAGAGCACTATATACAAAGGTCTAATACAGCCGTTTTACTCCTTACAAATAATTCATGAGGAAATAAAACTGTTAGAGTGGAGGGAATGAAGTTTGAGCTGCAGTGATGTTATAATACTAGCCTTTTATGGTTTTTAATTTAAGAGGTCAAAAATAATGCGTTTATTGAGGAAAATAAACAATAATCTGAATATAATAAAATTAACATGAAGCTTTTCACAAAACAAGTGAATTTTGGTTCCACTTTTTCCTCCCTAGCAAACAAATCCTGAATTACATAACACTCAGACAACACAGATAACACATACACTCATGAAGTTGAAATGTTTATTTTCTGCAGTTTGCAGAAGAGCGTGTAGCAGTGCATAGTATCTAAAAAACCGTTATAATTTGAGGCACAAATCAAATAATCGTATTTAATTAAACCAACTTCAAGAACTTATATTTTGAATTATGGCCAAGTTTTGGAAGGGGGGAAAACGTTAAACACACACATAAGTGCTTATGCATACAAGCACACACACACACAGAGAGCAAACTTTCAGAGCTAGAATAAAGATAGAGACAAAGTAAACAAGCCCATAGGTTGAAAATAGCCTGTAATGTGAATTCTGTGGGAACAGGGGTTTCATCTGTTTTGTTCTTTGGTATACGCCCAGGATGTAGAACAGGTACATATTCAATATATATTTGGTGAAATGAAAAAATAAGTGTGAGAAGCAGAAAATATCATATGTTTCAAAAAAAAAATTTTTTTTTCTACACAAAGAGACAAAGCCTGTAATGGGTTTTAATACTGTGCCTTGCCCATATTAAGCTTGTTTTGAAAATATTAGAAAATACTACAGTTTTTCAGAAAAAAAATAAGAGATGCATAGGAAATGTAATAAATTTCCCTAGGAACTGAAACTCTGAGACTTCCAATATATGCAGTCTTGAAAGTCTTAAAAAAAAAGTTTTATTTAAACACACCAACTACAATGACCTCAGCCATTGTCAAAATAAGAATATAAACATTAATGCAATTTTGTATGAACTAAATAATATGTATTTTATTAAATTCACTTTTAAATAAACAGGCAAACAAAAATTCTTATTTATTGTCATGTTTGTTAATGTACCCTGTATTTAAATAACTTATTATAACATCAAAGAATAGTGTTAGGGTGTCCTAGGCTGGGTTCTCTAGAGGAGCAAAACCACTAAGCGTAAAAATGTATATAGAGAGAGATTTATATCAAAGAAACAGCTCACACGATTGTATAAGCTGAAATGTCCCAATTCCATATATTAGAATAGAGGTTTCTCTCAATTCATGTAGCCACAGGGGCTGGTGAGCCCAAGATTGGCAGAACAGTGAGCAGGGCTCCCGCTTTCAGGCTGTGAAAATCTACGAATTCCAAGACCTGCAGATAAGCTGATAGCTCAAGTCCCAAGAGCAGGAGTTCAGAGCAACAGGAGGCAGTGCAGGATCTGTAGTGGGCAAAAAAGCCAGAATGTCTAGTTATATTTGGATGCAGGCCACACCCCCAAGAAAATTCCCTTTCAACTGATTGGCTACTCATAGCAGCTTCAACCATGGGAGTGATCACGTATAAACACTGAGAACCATGGGCCAGCCAAGTTGACACACAATCTTAACCATCACATAGGGTATCTTTTTAAATTTTAAAATAGTCAGTAAATTTGATATGTTTCATGTTCTGCTAAATTGAGGTGGAGGAAAGTTTTATCATCTTATGTTTCATGAAATAATTTAAAATATCCCGAAATTCTATGCAAAGTGTGAATCTGGAAGGGACTCTCTAGTTTTATGCTTGTAAATCTAAAACTCGTCTTTGGATATCTGCTTTAGAAAAATAACATTTTAAAAAAGTTTTAAAGTAAATGGTTAAATTTGTCTAATTCATTTTCTGGATTTGAGCCACACTGGTGGTGCAGTGGTTAAGAGCTTTGCTTAAGAGCTTGGCTGCTAACCAAAAGGTCAGGAGTTTGAATCCACCAGCTGCTCCTTGGAAGCTACAGGGCAGTTCTACTCTGTCCTGTGGGATCGCTATGAGTCAGAAGTGACTGGAGGGCAACAGGTTTAGTTCATTGAAATCACAGCCCATAGCATTGTAGTGCTCTCTCACTCCGATTCTGGGCTCACCTTGAAACTTGCTGTGGAAATGGAATATTAGGACATTCGACACCAGGAAAGACATGAAAGAGCACTTTGGTGTTCCTGCTCACTTCTTGGGCTCCTGTCATCACCTTAAGAATATGCTTAGGCTAGTCTTTTAGAGGGTAAGGAATGTGAGGTTCAGAGTCAAATTGCCTCAGTTTTCGCAGCCAAGGCCAGTTGACATCCATTGACAGATATGTGAACCATTCAGGTCAAAATTAGTACCTAGCCAGCCACCCCAAACAAACAATAAACACTCATTGCTGTATGCAACTGACACCTTATAGGGAATTGTTGTTTTTATTGCTGTTATTTTAATGATTGCTGTTTAGCTTTATTGTGTCCACGTATAAGTGATACCAAAGTGTTCAGAAAATAAAAGTTATGCTCTTAACTTTATTTGTGTGTGTATGCATGTACACTTCTTCCTTCTTTCAGGGACTCCCTAACCTTATACAATTAAATCATGAGCCCAGCATTTTTATAAAGAACTTGGCCATAATTAATTCAAGCTTGATTCCACTCCATTAAAATATCTGAAAAGACCATACTAGCACTAAGGGAATTGATAGTGTCCTTTCTGTGTCCTGATGGTGAACCAAAATTTGACCTCATCAACTATTCTATTGATATCCCGGATGAATTCTCTGAAGTACTTTCCCTATGGATTTCTCTTTAGTTTCTTCTCTAAGAGCTTTTAGGAATTCATTAGCAACAATTATAGAAAAATCTGCCTATTTTCACTTGTGGTCCCTGACTTTATCTTGGCAATTTCTGACCCCTTAAATTTGGAACTCATTGGAAAAAAAAAAAAAAAAGATGTAGATAAGCTTTTTTTTTTTTTTTTTTAATGCACTGGTTCTTCAAGGTTATGCAATGTAAAAAGTATCATGGAGCATTATAATTTCCTTCTGAAAGGTATACAGCTCTTTTTGAATTTCATGATTAATACTATATTCTATCCTTTGAAATTTGAAAATATTTGTGCATTTTTCCTCAAGGAATAAGATTCAATGCAATGACTTAATAGTGTAATATAACTAGAGTTTGGAACAATTTTAACCATTATTAAAAAATAATGTATATGAATATTTCATTTTAATCCTCTATAAATTCACTAATACATATGCTTTTTCTACATATTGAGGTCTGGCAGGCTGAATAATGTCTCACAAATGTATCTACATCTTAATTCCTAGAACTTGTGAATGTTATATGACAAAAGTGATCTTGCAAATATGATTAAGAAGGGGAGATTATCCTAAGTCATCAGAGTGAGATTGATACAATTACAATGGTCCTTTCAGGAGGGATGCAGGAGGAGTCAGAGTCAGAACTGAAGTTTATGTGATGATAGAAGCAGAGACTGGAGTGATGTGCTTTGAGGATGCAAGAAGGGTCCACAACTAAGGAATACAAGGTGCCGTTGTCAAATGAAACAGGCAAGAAAATGGATTCTCCCCTCAGAGATTCCTGAAGGAACCAATTCTCCCAACTCCTTGACTTCAGTCCAGTAAAAGTGATTTTAGATTTCTGACCTACAGAGAATAAGTGTGTATTATGTTACACCACTGAATTTGTGGTAATTTTATTTGTGTTCTTATTATTCTTTCAGGCCTTGGTTGCCTCTGCTTCTAGCATTCCAGTGTTGAGTGCAAAAATGTTTAGACCTAAAACTCATTTAATTCTCATTCCTATGTTTAAAAACAGATAATATAAGCCAACATAGCCTCCCATAGCTGGATCATAGAGTAAAAAAAAAAAAAAGTGTGGAGTCTGATACAATCATGCTTCTTGAAGCTAAAAATGTTATTGCTTAGGGTCTTTCTGAAGTAGGGTGAGAAAACTCAGTTAATCTCCCTAGTAGTAATCTTAAGGTTTGGTCCACTTGTTCAAATTCTTTTAATATGTATATAAAATTCCTTTCTGTTCGACTTTTGCCACAAATTTTTCAAACATTCAACACATGGTATTGAATAGCATTTTCATTTATTAGCCCTTTTTTGGTTTTCTTTTTGGAATTCACATGAATCTTTCTTAAATCCCCCCTGCCCCAACTTGGCCTTACAATTTTCATTTAGCAAACAAGATTTTGTTCCTCTACAATATAAAATATTTTACAAATTTTGGCCATGTTGTCTTACCCTTTTCTTTTCTGAAGCAGATTTAAAAGGCTTTTTCTTGGACACATGAGCTTAAGTTTTTCTGTACTCTTGTATAGCATTTTGCTCATCTCAAAAAAAACCCAAAAAACTTATGTTTTGTTTTCTGAGCAGAATACTTTTAGGACAAATCTGTGTATTAGACGAAATATCCCTTATTGCTATCAGAGCTTTCTAGTCAGTAAAACATTTTTTTTTTTTCTATCCTAAAACTTAGATAGCCTCACTTTAATATTTACATTACAGGTTTCATTGCAGAATTATTCTGAAATTTGTATCAATTTTCTACAAATATATGAATTGATACCTTAAAAATAATCTCGTTGGCTGAAACTACGAGTCATTGCATTTTCAAGAAAAAATATTCAGTCATAAAGTTTTCGAAATTAAAACAATGAAACTTCAACAGTAAATCATGAGTTAAGAAAATCACTTTCAATAAATTTTCTAAGTCTCTCAAACCTCAAATTGCCCTAAATGTCATATAACTGAGTGTGTTCACTTTGTAGCAATCTAAAATCATTTAGGTCTGTGGGGATCACCTAAGAATTAGCTCCATGCATATAGTGAAAAAAAGGTTTCCACTTCACATAATGGTTCCTTCAAAGTCACTGCACAAAAACACCTTTTGGTGAAAATATAACGTTGTCCTTTATCTCCCGTGCAATTCTGAACATGCACTCAGACAGAAACAGCCTATTTACAAACTTATTTTATATATTATCCCTTTAATCTTTATTTTTCAGTTAATGCTTTGTAAATTTTCTAATTCAGTGAGTGCAGGGACATTTATCAGTGTTTTTCCAAAATTCTCCTTCAAGAATCACAAGGAAATATTCAAAATTCAGGTCAAATTTATAACTACTGTGTGTTACTATATGGGGGCAGTGATGGCTTAGTGGTAGAATTCTTAGCTTCCATGCAGGGGGCCTGAGTTCGATTCCCAGCCAATGTACCTCGTGTGCAGCCACCACTCATCAGAGAGCGAAGGCCTGTGTGTGTTGCTATGATGCTGAACAGGTTTCAGTGCAGCATGCAGACTAAGATGAACTAGGAAAAAAGGCCAGACAATCTACTTCCAAAAATCAGTCAGTGAAAACCCTATGGCTCATAATGATCTGACCTGCCAACAATCTTGGTGATGGCACTGTTGTTGCTCTTGTTAGGTGCCCTCAAGTCGGTTCCGACTCACAGAATGAGACGCTGCCTGGTCCTGTGCCATCCGTAAAATTATTGCTATGTTTGAGCCCATTATTGTAGCCGTAGTGTCAATCCATGTTGTTGAAGGTCTTCCGCTTTTTTGCTCTCTACTTTATCAAGTATGATGTCCTTCTGCAGGGATCGATCCCTTTTGATAACATGTCCAAAGTATATGAGACATAGTCTCACCATTCTTGCATCTAAGAAGCATTCTAGTCGTACTTCTTCCAAGAGACATTTTTTTCATTTTTTTGGCAGTCCATGGTATATTCCACATTCTATGTCAACACCATAATTCAAAGGCATCAATCCTTTTTCGGTATTCATTATTCATTGTCTACCTTTTGCATGCATATGACGTGAATGAAAACACCATGACTTGGGTCAGGTTGGGTCTTCAAGTTGACGTCTTTGCTTTTTAACACTTTAAAGAGGCCTTTGCAGCCAATTTGCCCAATGCAATGCTTCACTTGATTTCTTGACTGCTGCTTCCATGGCTGTTGATTGTGGATCCAAGTAAAATGAAATCCCAAAAGCTTAAATCTTTTTTCCATTTATCATGATGTTGCTTACTGGTCCAGTTGTGAGGATTTTTGTTTTCTTTATGTTGCGGTGTATTGATCTTCATTAGTAAGTGCTTCGTGTCCTCTTCACTTTCAGCAAGCAAGGTTGTGTCATCTGCATAATGCAGGTTGCTAATGAGCCTTCCTCCAATCCTGATGCTGCATTCTTCCTCATATATTCCAGCTTCTTGGATTACTTCTCACCATACAGATTGAATAGGTATGGTAAAGGGATGATGGCAGAGTACTGGGAAGCATTTGTTTCCATTGTACATAGGGTCCTCATGAAACGGGTTCACTCAATGGCAGCTAACAACAACATATGACACTTCAGATTTTAAAAGTGTTTTACAAGTTCTAACAAGAACTGTGGAACCCTGTATTGCCAAGAGTGAGACTAATACCACATTAGCAAGTTTTCTGATGGAGTAGAGAGAAGTTTCTTGGACACATTGCAGTTTTTAAAATAAATAGAACAAACAGTTGCCTTGGTGTTGACTTCAACTCACAGCACCTCATTTGTGTCAGAGTAGAACTGTGCTCCAAAGGGTTTTCTATGGCTTTTTTTTTTTTTTTAAAGTAGTCTTTTCTGAGGTGGCTCTGAATGGGCTCAAACTACAGACCTTTTGATTAGCAGCCACGCATGTGAATTGTTTGCACCACCCTGGACTCCAGTTAAGACAATGTTCCTCAGTATCTGTTGTTCGGGGGCTTCCCGGTTCCTGATATTTGTTAGTTAACTAATTACCTCCTGTTGCCAGTTATAGCAGGTAAATGGTGACATAACAGAGCAGCATTTCTCAGGGACTTTATAGTTGCAACTTTGCCAGAGGTGAAAAATATTGATGTTCTGAATTAAAAAAAAAAAAAAAAAATTCAGTGGTTGGAAAGCTATAGTGCAATAGCAAAAGGAAGAGTTTAAGAATTATGCATAGCGTATTCTAAGCTGCTTTTGAATACTTGATCTGAAGATATATATTCATAACATACATGAATATTTATTCCGTGTATATATATATATATATATATATATAACCAAACGCTGGTTGCTGTTGAGTTGATTCTGTCTCATAGCGACCCTATAAGACAGAATAGAGCTGTCCCATAGGGTTTCCCAGGAGTGACTGGTGAATTTGAACTGCTGACATGATATATATATATATATCTTGTCTTATCCCACTATAAAATATTAAGCTAAATTTTAAGCATGTATGTTTTATATAAATTAAATGTATGGAGCAGTTCTACTCTGCACATATGGGGTCTCCATATGTTGGAATCAACTTGACAAGAACTAACAATAAGAACAACAACAACATATACAGGGATTCGGGGTAATTCATGGCTTCAGAATTTTCTGTCATATGTATTAACATCCAATAGCTTCTGGTTATCATCCCCTCTAGGGCTCTGAAACACGTACAATCTGTTAAGAGCTTGTTTACAGTTTAGCAGTTTCGAGCAATGGTTCTTACAACAGAGAATAGTTTTCTAACAGGCACAGAAAAAAAGAGACTTTAGATACAATGAAGCTCTGATTTTTGTTGTTGTTGCTATCATTATGAAAGAAACATCAGTTGGATTCAAAAGGATAGGAAGAAAAGATTCATGACTAAAAATAAAAGTCAGATATCACCCCATTCTTCTTTTCTCTTTTGATCAAAATTCCCAAAGGATGTGAGCTTGCTGGTCGTAGAATTTTTTGTGATGAATGCAGTGGGTTTAGATATAACTGGAGAGAAATAAACTTAGGATCAACAATAAAGGTGAATTAAAGAAGTGAGACAGAGATTACTAAGAAAGAAAGCCTGTAGCCATATTTTTATTGCTGCAGAATAATATTTTTTTTATTTAAGCGATATGTTTTATGAAGAAAAACTTGGTGTCAGTGTTTGGAAATACTCATTAACAACCCGTGTTATGTAGATGACACAACCTTGCTTGCCATAAGTAAAGACAACTTGAAGCACTTGCTCATGGATTACATCTGAACATAAAGAAAGTGGAAATCCTCACAACTGGACCAACAAACATCATGATAAATGGCAAAGAAATTGAAATTGTCAGGGATGTCAATCTGCTTGTATCAACAATCAGTTCCATGAAAGCAGCAGTCAAGATTTCAAACCATGTATTGCACTTTTTTTTTTTTTTTTTTATTGCACTGGGGAAAAAACCAAACCCGTTGCCGTCAAGTTGATTGCAACACTCTGCGGCCCAATAGGACAGAGTAGAACTGCCCTATAGGGTTTCTAAGGAGCGGCTGGTGGACTCAAACTGCTAACATTTTGGTTAACAGCCATAGCTCTTAACCACTATGCCACCAGGGCTCCATCGGGGAAAGATGCTGCAAAAGATATCTTAAAAGTGTTAAAAAGCAAAGATGTCACTTTGATGACAAAAGTGAGTCTGCCCCTATGGTGTTTTTAATTACCTCATATGCATACGAAAGCTAGACAATGAAAAAGGAAGATCTAAGGAGAATTAACACATTTGAATTGTGGTATTGGTGAAAAATAATATACTATAGACTGCCAGAAGAGCAAACAAATCTGTCTTGGTTATAAAGTATGTATAATATAAGCATTGAGTGGAAATGACACCTACAGGGTGAATTATGTTTATGTGGATTGGAATAAATTATCATGTTTGGCAAATTTTATATAAAATATTTCCTGTTAAAACATTATTCAACATGCAAAAGAGATGACCTAGAATATCTATTACTTTAATATTCTTCAGTTTAAAATGCTAGGTAATAAAACTTGTCCTGCTTTAGATCCCCATTGAGCTTAAAAAGAGCAGATATTTTCATTCACTCTCTTAACTTATGTTGGACTGCTTTGTTATTTGTATATTTGATATATAATCTTAGCAACACATCACAAAAGACACAACTTAATATTTAGTTTAAAGCACCATCTTTGAAACCAAGATACTTAGGTTGAAACCTGACATTACTACTTACTACCAGGATGACCTACTAAATGCAGGTAATAATAGAACCTAAGTCACAGTTTGTTGTGATGAACTAATTATACATAAAGTACATAGAATAGTGACTAACAATAAACTCTATGAAAGTGTTCTTTGCTACTTCTTTCTTCTTAATTTTTTTGTACTAATTTTTCATTTTCATATTTTCTTTCAATTTTTTTTCCTAATTTGTGCAGGGTCAGAATCGATTCAACAGCAACAGCTTTTTTTTTTTTTTTTTTTTTAACTTAGTTTACCCTGAACTCCTTACTGAAGTTTCTGAAATGTTCTGTTAAAATTTGCTTGACAACTTTTTCCAAGTCATTTATTACCCATTCATGTTGTAATCTATCACCATTGGCTGAGTAAGGAACTGTTTGAAAAGAGCAATTAAAATGCCGTTGTTCATGAACTATTGTTCATAACTGTAAACAGTGGCATCGTGATATACCTCTCTCTGCTGAAGAACCAAGGCCAAATCATCTTTTACATGAACAGACCCACAAATGAATCCTTACTCATCTGATGTAAGGAGGGCTTAACCTTCAATATTTAAAGCAAAACCAGAAGAGACATATTAGCTTCCACAGATTTAAACAATGTTTTAAAAACTTGATAATTCTAAGTTTTATCAATGTATGCATTGAATCTGAATTATTTTATTGGACATAACTATATAATAAATATTAGATGGATTAAAAATTTTGAAAGTCTCTTTTTTTTCTTAGTATTTAACAGCCACTATAGGCTTTCTACGGCTGTGTGTTTGTTTCGTATTTTTACTACGCATGTATTAAACCCTCATGGGTCACTTACATACCGTTAGAAGAGACACTGCTTTCCAACTAAAACCTGACTTTGGAATAGTGGCAAAATAGTGTTATAATTGATCCATGTAATTCTATGCGAAGAGCAAAAATAACTTGCAGACTATTATTTAGCCCAAACAAGTTTTATTAAAATTCAGTTGGTCTTATTACTCTGACCTTTGTATTATCATTCATGCCTAAATTTTTAAATAGTATGTGTCCTTCTTTGCCTACTAAAGCATTTTTTTTTAATATGGTGCTTTGTTTGTATGTCCCAAGATTTAACAACACAACACTGTTTTACAGCTAACACAAGCCCTCCCCTAAAATGAGAAAAACATAGGGTCAGTAGTAGAATTTGGTAACACTATTTCTTAAAGCTATGTATTTAATTCACAGAACTGTCTTTTATTCTGAGATTATACCTACACTTTTCTTGGTGTAGTAAATGTGACATTGTGATAGCAGATTTTGTTGTAGTTTAATGCTCTTTCTTAGCAAACAGCACAAAAACAAAAAGAGCTCAATACGTAGGGCAGTTATCTCTATTTTCTTTCTTCTAGTTGTTTCATTTATAAGAATTTATGATATCTCACTACTCCAGATTAACTAGAAAATTAAGAAGTCTTTTGTAGGTGTTCTCAATAGGTGTGATAAAGTTTATTGCTGTTGAAAAATTTCCCCAGGTGGCCAAAGGTTTGTCCATTATGGTTGTCACGGATTGAATTATGTCTCCCCCAAAAATATGTGTATCAACTTGGTTAGGCCATGATTCCCAGTATTGTGTGGTTGTCCTCCATTTTGTGATTATGATTTTATGTTGAGAGGATTAGGGTTGGATTATAATACCACCCTTACTCAGGTCACCTCCCTGATCCAAGGTAAAGAGAGTTTCCCTGGGGTGTGATAAAAGGAAAGGGAAGCAAGCAGAAAGTTGGGGACCTCATACCACCAAGAAAGCAGCATCGGGAGCAGAGTGTGTTCTTTGGGCCTGGGGTCCCTGCACCTGAGAAGCTCCTTGGCCAGGGGAAGATTGATGATGAGGCATCTTCCTCCAGAACTGTCAGAATGAGAAAGCCTTCCCCTGGAGCTGACGCCCTGAATTTGAACTTGTAACCTACTAGACTGTGAGAAAATAAATTTTTCTTGGTAAAGCCATCCACTTCTGTTATGACAGCACTAGATAACCAAGACAATGGTTATGTGGAAAAAAAAAAAAAAAAGTGGAGCAAACTGTAATCTAAGGAAAGCAAGCAATGCATTTGTATTTGCAGAGATATCTGAAAGTTGTTTATACATTTCTTTATTGATTTTGTCATAATATTTTTTGTTTAGATGATATCAGAAGCTTATCTTCTCTTTCTCTTTAGAATGTCTTTTTTTCTTTTGCATTATTTTAATTGTTTTGTGATCCTGGTCTATGTATGATTTTGGTGGTGTCATGATTTAGGTGTGATTTTCTCTCATTAAGTGGCATGATGGGTTGCATATACATGGGCATTCTCTGTTGTTAAGCACATGTAGACATACAGGGTTGAGCAGAGAAGTGAGAGCAGTTCCCTTTCCTGATGCAAGGTGTCAACTGTTGGGCGGTCAAGGTCCCTCCACAACTCTTGAAGGACAGCGAGGTCTTTCTGCTTTGGTGGTAGCAGCTAATGCTTCAAATGGAGAGCAGGGCAGGTTGTCTTGGTAGCCACAGGGAAGCCCTTAAAAAAAAAAAACCCTTTGCCCTTGAGTCTATTCCAACTCACAGCAATACTAAGTGCGACTGAGATGGACATGATAGGCACAAATTGGTATCTTAGTAGGTGTGGGGAGAAGAAAGGGTCTCTCAATGTATGCGCGGTTGGACTGCAGGAACTGGCTGGGAGTGGGAAGGGTGTTGCCTCAGTCGGGCGATTATTACTAGAGTTTTATCATCCACTACAAAGCCAGGAGTCAAGCATACCCAGATTATGTATTATTATTATTTTGTCCAATATAATATGGGAAGGGAAGTTTCCTGAATGATTTTTAAGTTATTTAACAACTCTTATTTCCATATTTAACAATTTCCTACTATTATGGAACACTTTATTTTATACCATCTTAAGGATTTGGCCAGTTTTCACAATTTATCCATTTTTTTCATATCTGATGAATCAGTAAAGATGAGTTAAGATCAAACAGTCCTGGAAAGCATGTGTACTACAGAATTTTGAATTCAATTACGAATTTAATCCTAACTTCTTAGTTAGAGGAAAGTCTTGAGACCAAGATCTGAATTCTAAGTGCACATGGCTATTATTAGGTTTATTTATCTTCAAGGGAAATTGAAAATTTTCTTGAAATGGAATTCCCTGAGGGAAAGAAAAATTGTTGAAAACTGGAGAGGTTGAAGGGGCGGTAGGAGGATATGGATGAGGTAAAGAAGGATAAGAGAAACAGAGGAGTCTGAGGATTTTATGAGAGGCTTTTTTTTTTTTTGATGAGGGACTGCAGAAAAAAAAAATGCCAACTGGAAGACTGAAATTCCCATCAACTGAGATGGGAAAGAATGTGGGGTGAACCAATGTGGCATGTATGTTTAAGGTATTGCTTAGACCTCCAAGTCCATGTGTAGAATAGGCCATTGTATAATTCAGTCTAGAATTGGGAAAAGACATTTGAGAATCACAGACCCAGAGGTGTATCAACCTTCATAGTCTGAATCAGACAGATCACCAAGGACTTGGTATATATGAAGAAGAAAACTAAGGAATGAGCTATGGGACAATCCAACTTTAAAGTTTGTATTTATACCATGCTTTTTTTTTTTTTTTTTGCCTCTAGCTCATCATTTCATGCATTGGTATTGCTTCTTTTCAAGGTGTTAAAATATTTTGACAAGGCTAACTTTATGGAGTATATTTGGCTTCGAAAAGATCCATGGATGGAAACATATCTCTCAGCAATAACTATGAGGCACTTTTCTGAACAAAAGCAAGCTGAGAGTTTTTATAAGAGAAAAAAGGCAGAGAGAGAGAGAAACAAACAAAAAAAAACAACAAAAAAAACAAAGGAAAGTCTTCGTGCTTCAGTTTTGCTTTATCAAAGTCCATTCAGATTTGAAAATCTTTATGCCTCTTTTTTTCTCTCTCCCTTTTTCTCACTTTGCTAACCAAGTCAGCACTTTTACCTCCATATTTTTCAGTTCTAATGCAAATATATCCATCGGGAAACAGTGATTGCATAGCTTTTTTTTTTTTTTCTCTGCTTTATGTGTCTTAGTGCTTTCTTACTTTTAAATTTTAAGCAACTGGAAATGGATATTTGCTAAGGTAGAGTAAAAGGAGATACTTTCTGGTATAATCATGCAACAAAATTATTTCATGAAATCAATCAAAATTAGCAAAGGAAAGTTTTGTTCCTCTCCCTGATTCTCAACTTAGAAGCTGTGCCACAATAAGGGTATACCTGTGCCTCTCCAGAATGAAATAACAATTTGTGATACGTCCATGACACTACCCTCAGAATTAATAAAGGCTCCATAAACTAGTTTTTTTTTTTTTTTTCATAAACTAGTTTTTTTTTTTTTTTTTTTTCCATAAACTAGGGACTGTCACTCTTTTAAGAGATCAGACATGGAGAAGCAAATTCATGCCACTATAATGTCAGGACTGGGAGAAGGCATTGCATGACTATAAAATGATTATGCCAAACATGCTAAGATGAATAACTATAGAGTCCCAACAGAATCAGGAGGTAACACTCAAATGAGAAGCATTTACTGCTTGGAATATTAAAGGAACTCTGGTGATCTTACTTTGGCAAGAAATGCTTTCTTTAATACCAAAGAAACAGAAAAGAGCCTGAGAGAGCTAGCATACTAACTACCTGACTTTTTTATTTCATAAAAAAAAAATTTGTCATAAGATTCCTGGTTCAAGACTGCTAAATGTTATTGGGAGGTAAGCAAAGAAAATAGAAGAGTTTTAAGGACTTCTTTTTCTGTGATTTGGAGTTACCATGATTTAAAACTTCAGCTTTAAAAAGTTATTTTTCTAGGAGCATATCTGCTTGGTTTAGAAATAATTATACATCTGTTGAAAACAAATGATACAGGCATAATAACTAGGCTTGTTGCCATAGTAAATACAGTGAAAATGGCAGTTGCTTTTTAGAAACACTTGCTATTCTTCTAACAGAAAATAAAATTAAAAAGTTTTTTCTGCAAACATTTAGAATTAAGTGGCTAAATTGAAGATAACTTCAAAAGAAAATTTAGATGTGCCACAAAAGACAAATATTTAAAATTCTAAAGAAATATGAATAATGAAGCATTTTTTTAAATCAAAATTATTTAAAACTTTAAATAGGAATACAATCTTCCCAATATACAATAAGCATTTTTTTCCTAATTTGTGAATTATTTTTCAACAACCTCCATGTTTAACTACAATTAATTGAGTTTACATTGTGACATGCTAAGGCATTTTTATCTTATGCTGCCTTGGATTGGAAACCCTGGTGGGTAGTGGTTAAGTACTATGGCTGCTAACCAAAGGGTCAGCAGTTCGAATCCGCCAGGCGCTCCTTGGAAACTCTATGGGGCAGTTCTACTCTGTCCTATAGGGTCGCTATGAGTCGGAATTGACTCGACGGCAATGGGTTTTGGACTTTGATTACTTACTTTAAGGATACCAGTATATTTTAAAATAATTTGATATCCCAATTTTTTACACTTATTTATTGAATCATCAGCATTTGTCATGAGCTTGAGCTTGTTACATGATATAAATCTATAATATAAAAACATTTTTATTCACTTACCAATTTTTGATATTATATATTCTGGTGATTAATAGTTTAAAGGAAAATTGTTTAAATACCATTGAAACATATTTTCTATAGTTTCAAGTTATTGTTTTCATTTACAAATTGTTTTGAATTGATGTGTTACATTTTAAGTGTGAAGGCTTGATTTTCCTTTTTTTTTTTTACAAAAAAAGACTGAAATTCCTGGTTCTATGATTTAGAAATCTCTTATCCATCATAATACCATTCATGGTTATATAAATTAATGAGGTGGAAGAAGTCTTATTCTGCCTTCTAGAGTATTTCAAACATGGCATATAAAAGAGAGTATTATATTTCTTCCATTATATACTGATTTATCTTTTAGAATTGTACTCAATTTAAATTACTAATCGGGAAAATGAGTCTTAACATATTCCCATATATAGTCAGCTGCTAACTAAAAAGTTATCACTTGTAGTCAATCCAAAGGTGCCTCACAAGAAAGGCCTGCTGATCTACTTCCAAAAAAAATCTGGCATTGAAAACCCTGTGGAGCACAGTTCTGCTCTTTCACACACGGAGTGGCCATGAATTGAAATTGACTTGATGGCAATTATTTTGGTTTGGTTTATATAGAGTGAAATTTTACATTTGATGTAAAATGAGTCTTTAAACTAGAAGATATAAATTACATGTTTTAAATATGTGCATATGTGTATGCTTTCCAGATTACTTTGAAAAAGCAGAAATTTTTAACCCTGACTATACCCTGAACCACCTGAGGGTCTTTAAAAATGCCTTCTGGAGATCTCTCTGGATGGGGTGAAGGGCTGAGAATTTGCATATTTTTTCTGGGACACCAAGAGATTTTATTATGTACTGAGGAATAAGAATAATTTGTCTTGGGCATGAGCAGATAACAATCAGGATTTCTAAAAAGTCCCTGTGATGTCTGGTAAGATCAGAGAGAGTAGTTAGCATTCCCCAACCCCAGTTAAGCATTTAAAAAAAAGTTGAGGAAAACTGGTTTGTTTCCTTTAGAAAAACACACTTGCTCTTTTTGCAAGTGAGGAAACATGTTGAGAGTGAGGGAAGTCATCTGGAAGCCGAAATTCATTTCAGGGCTTCCCCTTTCTACCTATCTGGATAAAACCTTGGGACAAATCTCTTCCAATACCTGTTGCTGTCAAGTCGATTCTGACTCAGACAGAATGTCTTAGGCTGAGTTCTCTAGAGAAGCAAAACCAGTGCAGCATGTATGTAGAGAGAGATTTATATTAAAGAAATGACCCATGTGGTTGTAGAGGCTGGAATGTGAATCAGGCTGGAGCCTTCTCTCGATTCAGGTAGCTGCAGGGGCTAGAGAACACAAGATCAGCAAGTCAGATAGCAGAGCTCTGGCTCACAGGTTGCAAAGAACTACGCATCCAGAAATCATATGGCAGGATGGCAGGTAAGCTGCTAGCTCAAGTCCCAAGAACTGGAGGTTAGACGAACGGAAGCTGGCTGCAGGATTCAATGTGAGCAAAAAGCCTTAGAGCCTTACCAGAGAGTCCACCTATATGGGGTGTAGGCCACACCCCAAAGGAAACTCTCTTTCAACTGACTGGCTACTCACAGTAGATCCCATTATGGAGGTGAACACATTATATCAAATCTCATCTTTGAAGTGATCACATCACCATGTGACTGCCAAACTACACCATAACTGCCAAACCACTGAGAATCATGGCCCAGTTAACATGACACACAACCTTAATGATCACAGTCCACTGCTTATCAGCTTAGCACCTGTACATAGCACCTGTACATATCGCCTTTAATCATATAGTAGAACTGACACATAGGGTTTCCAAGGAGTGGTTGGTGGATTTGAACTGCAGACCTTTTAGTTAGCAACCAAGCTTTTAACCACTACACCACCAGGGCTCCATCACTTTCAATATCTTTTGGTAACTTTGAGGTTCCTCAAACAATAGGCTGCTTCACTTGTTTTATATAGTCTCCATTTTCTGTGCAACACCATTTAGATTCACTCTTCAAATCTTTCTTACTGGTGCAATGTGATGTCACCTTAAAATTTCAATCAGGGAAAGAAGATCACCCTGGCTGTGTGTGAAAATAGATTGTAGCCCAAATGTACCCATTTTATTGGGTAAAAAGCATCATTGATTTTGACATTGACCATTGTATATTCAGTAGAGATGACAATCTAAATTGTAGGCCTGTAACTATTTTCCGTGGTATCAATAATTTTTTTTTTTAATTTGGTAGGAAAAAATACCATCCTGAGATTTGAATTTGTCTTGAATTGACTTTTCTGCATAAAATATTACTTTTCTTCATTTGGTTCCTTTTAAAATGAAAGTTTTCAAAACTTTATTTCTAAATTAGAATATTTCTACATTTAGGGAGGTTGTGTGGCTACTTATTATACAGAATATTCTTGGTAGAATTTTTTCTTCTCATTTTTAATTTTTTTCCCTTTTGTGAAATTTCTTTGTAACCTTGGTCATTTAATACTCCTGCAGTTGTGGAGAATGTGTTTCTTAGGAGAAAAAGTGATCGGATTTCAGACACTTTAATCATTATGTCCCCCATCACCTGATGTTTACTCTAAATAATTTTAAAAAATCATAACAGCCTTTTTAATTTAGAAGTTAACACTGCCTACATCTTAGGTGAACATCTCTAAACAGACATAAGTGGATAGATAGAACACTAGATAAATAGATGTCTCTAGTATAATGTTATTATTTTACAGAAGATTAGTTGAGACCATGAACATTGTCTCACTTAATATAATAAATAATCAAAGGGTTATCAGCAATTAATAATCAACTCAAGGCTCAAATACACTCTATGTGGATAGAGATGTTAACTGTGAATTGCTGTTTGCTCTGACACAGCGGTACCAGTAGTAACAGCACCATATCATATCATGTCATAAGCAGCAAGACCACAGGAAGAGAAATAGGATGCTGAAGAAAAGGAAGGGAGAGATTGGGATAAATGGAAATAACAGCAGCAGAGACATTGTTAATAGTAGTGATAATCCCAATTAAATATGGGAACAAATGAAATTCTAGCCAGAAATCACAGTTGATTAGCTTTAAGTTGCTTGGATTTCAAGAGTCCATGGGTGGTGAAAATTGTTAAACAAATGCTGTACTACTAACTGAAAGGTTGGCAGTTCAAACCACTCAGAGGCACCTTGGAAGACAGCCCTGGCAATCTGTTTCCAAAAGTTCACAGCCTTGAAAACCCTGTGGAGCAGTTGTATTCTGTACACATGAGGTTGCCATTAGTCAGAATCTAATCATTGGCAACTAAAAACAACATCATCAGCAAACTTATATGTCATATGGATAATTCTAACGCCTTTCATTGGCTTCATTCTGATTTTATCAATCTGGATAACTCAAAATAGGCGTTTCTAAGAAGCAAAGTACTGGTCAATTATGAATTCTATGAGAATTGCTCTCAGTGACAGCCTCAGTGGTTTTATTCAGGTTGGAGTTAGTGAAGTTTAAATGAGTGATTAATTCATTAAAAATTATATCATAGGAAATACAGCAGCGGGCTGAATACGTTTCTCACCTATAAAATTAATTAATCTGAACTTGATTTGTCTCATAAACACTTGACTCATAAAATAGCATTGACTTATAGAATTAAGGCAGATGACATTCTTGTTTGTCTAATGATCATTTCAGTGGGGTGGCTTATTAATGGAGAAGTATGAACACAATGACAGCAAAACTTTGCTTTATTTAAACAAAGTGATGTGATGACTTCTGTTTATTATCTCGATTCGGCTGAATAGACTCTTTGTTTTATTCTTTGCAATAACTGGATAAAGATGGAGGGTTGATGATCTTAGGAAGTTAGCAGATGGTATCCCAATTTCCAGAGTTCTTCTAAGAAATTATGCTCTGTTGCTCAAAGTATTAAATTCCAGGGAAAAAAGCTAAGCAAATATCAATATAGCAATCATGTAGCTTTTTTAATATTCATTATGGTCTATCAAAATCTAATTTTATGTTTAGTTGTTAGTTGCCTGATATTAGTTTGAAAGTGCTACTCTTGAGATTTTCATTATCAAAATAAAAGGATTTTTTTATGGTTGTTTCCTCTTCTTGTATTTGCTGGTAAAAATCACAAAGCTTTAATTAAATCTTTTTGTTAATGGGCTTAGGACCAGTTCCCACCTCAATAAATCAAAACTATCAAATCTGTTCAGTTTATTCAAACTGCAATCAATGCTAATTTCCTTTTGGTTCAGCAACTTCATTTACTTCAGTATTGGAAGTTCAATTATTTGCAATTACAGTTTCAGTGTATTAAAATAAATGTGATATAACATCAAAATTGAAACTTACAGAAGCTCAATTTTTATTATTTTGTGTATTGGAACCTATTTAGAAAATGATATTGGAAAATAAGCATAAACGTTATTAAATACAAACACAAACTTTAATATTTGTGTAATTTGCCTGGATACTGTGTATGCAAATACATATGCACATTACCACTGTCAATATGTGCATTTTAAATGATAAAATGGCAAAATGAAGCTTCGAAAGTTGGAGTAATACACAACTACCTAAGCCTGCTTCCAAAGCATGAATATTATAACACCATTCTTGGCAATGAAATATTTCTTAGGATTTTGGATTTTAAAGCACACAAAATTAAGCAATTTTATCAAATGCCAATACATTTTTCACATTTGTATGTGACTGATTCACAAGTCCACTGTATATATCCAAGACAAAATTGTTCCTCACCTTTTATTTCTGTAGAAATATTAGTAATTTTTTATTTGCCACATTTACTATTACTAAAAGAATGCTTAGTCCTAAGGAAAAAAAAATTCAGCTTTTCTGACACAATAAAAAATATACACAATACCAAAATTCACTAAAATACATATTTTAAGTTTTTGATACTTATTATATATACACAATAAGTATCAAAAACTTAAAATATGTATTTTAGTGAATATTTTAGAGGTGAATATGCCTTTTTCCACTATAAAGTACCTTATCATGAGAAGCAAAGGTAACCTTGAATATTATGCATAATTTTCTTCTATAAAACAAGGTATTTTTTTTACAGATGGAGTAAAAAAGTACTTTAAAAAAATAAGCACTTACTATTTTCACGAAAATTTTCAAGAGCTCTTAAAATAATTTGATTAAGAAATTTCAACCAGGATGATAAAGATAACTTTTTGAACTTTTTTCTATCACAAACTCCCCATATCTTTTATATTTGTGAGAAAAAAATGCATAATCTCCTGAGGTTTTGATTTAAAGAAATCTATAAAATTTTGTGTTCTGTTGAACAAAGATATCCTTGATGTAGGAAGTATAGCTAATTCTTAAAGTCATACTTAAGACTTTTAATAAGCTCTGCTGTTCTGAGTTGTCTTGTTGTATTTTCACATTCATTATCTCCAAGCTTCTTATTTTTAATGACATTAAAAAATTAGACCAAACTTTCATATTCTCACAATGATCGACAACTCTAACCTGTCAAATTTCTGTTTCCTGCTCAACTGGTTAAATTAATTAATATGTGCCCTCAAGAACACATAAATATAAATTCTATACCAATTTCTTTTGAAAAGACCCATTGTATCCTGTGTCAAATTGAAGGCTGGAGAACTCCATTAAAAAAAAATTTTTTTTTTTTTTTTTTTTTTTTTTTAGGGACTTCTTTGTGCACTTTGGTTCCTGGTCAACTGAAGGTTCACTGGTTAATAATAATCAATGTACTTATCACAAAACTTTAACTTGGCCCCTGCTTACATGCAATTTAATGTTAAAATGCAAAAACAAACAGAAAAACACAATTGTCATATTCTACCTAATGTTAAAAAAATTCATTCAGGTGTTTTTTGTTTTGTTATCACTTTTCCTTCAAGTCAATTTTTGACACAACCGTACTTCAGGGAGTTGTTTATTAAAAGAAATTGGAAAACCCGATTTTGTCATGGTGTTTTGCAGTTGTTTGTGATTAGTCTGTAGGTACAACTTTATATAATTAAGATATGTGTTTTATTAATCTTAATGTTTTCTATTTATAGAAAAAGTTATATTTTTGCTACAAAGGACATTTTTTAAATCACTAGGCATTTTTGTAAGTGCTCAACCAAAAGAGAAGCTTTATTTTATTTTGAAGAAAATAGCCATTAAAATTATCTAAGAGATTATGATTGCACTTGAAAATATTCAGCAAGATAGCTGGATGTAATATAAGGCATAAATGAAGAATGCTCGTGGTTAATTAAATCACATTTCTCAAGTAAAACGGAATGTGTGCCAATCAGATATGAAGTTCCCACTCTAGCTCCCTGCTAAGCATTTAAGACCTTAAAAAAAGAGAAGACCTTAGGAGAAAAAAATAAAGGAGTAAGTTGGATTTAGCATTATTATAGCTGTGCACCACATCACTGGGAGATAATACCATATTATTTTTCTTAATGACAATGAGGACATTCACCTTAAGAGGCTCCCTTTGATGCAGCATTTAAAATCGCAAGTGAGGGATGTGTTAGGAATAAAATCGAACCACAGGTGGTGTTTTGGTTCTCCAGTCCCCAGTGCTGCAAATAGAATGAGTAGAATTAACAGATGAAATACAGAACCTGTATGAAGTCTGAAAGAAACAGTTCAAATATTTAATTTTCTTATTTAGATCTTATTAATACCCACAAAACACTATCACAAATGCTCACAGGGTTAAAATAATTGCCAGTTAGTGAATCATTATCATTTATCCACTTTTATTTCAATTTGATTTTTATTTTAGAGGGTTGATTAAGATCCCATTTTTTTTTTTTTGAGAATTCACCAGTGAGTACACTTGTTTAAAACGTTCTTAATCACAGCTTATTTCGACTGCATTTTCTTTTAATCCATCAAGCCCTTCCGTCTAAAGTAAAACTCAACTATGAGGCAAGTAGTTTAGTTTCTTTCATCCTTAGCATATAAAACAATGTGGCTCCAGTAGTAAATAAGGGCTGCAGATTCACATAGATTCCAGAGAAGTGCCTCTCTGTCCATAACCTGTTTAGTGTAATGGCTGGCAGGGACTGTCAGTTTGACTTTTCAGAACATATCCAGTATAACTGCTAAAGAGCTAAAGTCATGTTACTGCACTACTCACCCTTAGAAATTATTGAATTATTAAAGTATGTCTAATTGTAAGCTGATTATGTTAGTGAATAATGAAAAAGCTGTCTGCTGTTTCTGGGAAATAGCAATGATGTATAATGCTAGGGATAAACAAAGGAAAAGTTTAGAGAAACAGAAAAACAAACAAAATTAATGTGATTCCACAAAAAATTAAATTAATATAATATTTAAAAAATAGGAACATAAAAATATCATAGAGAATTTCAATATTTAAAATATTGCGAAAGTCATCCCTACAAAAAATGCAGATGAGGCCTGTTTTTCATGAACGGGTCATAGATTAGTGCTATTTGTGATTAAAATCAGGGACATTGTGGTTTATTAAGACTTTTATTTCATTTCATAAACTCACAAATATTTGTTCTCTGAGACAAAGATAAAAACTTCAAAAGTTATTTTTCACTAGTGCTCCAGAAAAACAATGCCTGAAAACTTAGGACAGTGCTAAGCCTTTACCTTACTGAAGGAGTCTAAATTTACATCACTGGATTCCTTTCTACCTCTGGCTCTTTCTTCAGTTGCTTGGCAAGTATATTAAACAATCTTTTGAACATTTTGAAGAATATCATATGTGTGCTTCTTAACTATCTAACCATTTGAATTTTTAAATAAGAACTGGTTTTATAAGGTATATTATTGGTAAAATTGTGTTTGGGCACTTCGGTAAACAAAAACGATAGCAGCGGTCTGGTCCACGGGAGCAGATGAATTAGGGAAAGGAGGTACTGGGTCAACAGACAAACACTTTTCTCTCTAAAAGGGGTAACCTGAACACAGATACAACACAGCACTGTCCTGTGGGAATGTGAAGGTAGTGTTTTCAAGTCTTCTGATTTTTTTTCAAGAAGAGATAGAAATCCATGTTCAATATCGTTTCTTGAGAGTTCGATGTAAGCAACAAATTCAAACTTTTTAGAATATTGTGCAAAACAGAAAATCATTTGTGAAGGTCCTCTATGGCATGCTTGCCTCCAGTGTTTCATCTCCTATGAAGACATTTTGGTTTGAGTTTGTCCCTCCTTTGTTGGGATTAAATGCTCATCAATGCAATTTATTGAAGATTTTAAAATTCTTTGTTATGGTCAAAAGACTATGCAGTTTTCTGAGAGCTAAAAAATAAATCAGGGTTTTTTTTCCCCCTTAAAAATCATAAAGTCTTTATACGGGATAAACAACCTACCGATATACCTATACATGAAAATTGATATAGATAGGCGATTTGAGAAGTTTGAAAAAGGCTCCTTAGAAGAGATGGTATTTAACCTTGAAAATTCTCTTCTATTTTAATTACACAATTCAGTATTAACTGATACTATGGCACATCATGGAAATTAATAGTAAAATGCTAATAATATTTGGAGCAAGATTCATAGTTTCATCATTTTGGTTAGTGCTGAGGCTATTAAACCAGAAAGAACCCGTTACCATTGAGTCAATTCTGACTCAAAGTGACCCTCTAGGATAGAGTAGAACTGCCTCATAGGTTTTCCAAGTAGCGGCTGGTGGGCTCGAATTGCTCACCTTTTGGTTAGCAGCTGAGCTCTTAACCACTGTGCCACCAGAGCTCCGGTGAGGCTATTAGAGCATGAATATTTATGAGTTGTTCTTTTGAAGTGTACTAGTTTGAGCACGGATTATTCTATTAACTCCTCTACTCATTCAAATTTCTCACATGCTGCTTCTATTTACTAAATGTTATCCTGGCCTTGCAAGTTCTAATGAATTTTTAATTGTGAAGTGATGATATGACTTTCTGCTAACACTCAAAAGCAATCCATCATTAAGCATATTTTACAAACCGATTCTCTTCAGTTCCTGATGACCTGGAGCTTACCTACTACGCCTTTGACAACTTATAATTTGACTTGTTTGAAATAAAACAAGAACTACATTACTTCGTTTTTGGATTCCTTCCTTATTATGGCAACTTAAAGTGCAATTTCTCATTTACATACAGCAACAGCTTAATTGGATTGTTACCTTAGTTTCTCCTGGGAAATTCTCTCTGCATAGGAAACTCTGCATTTTAGGCTCATTCATGTTGATCCTGTTTTTTGCAAACATATATCTATTTATTATTCATTGAAAAACTGCCTGTTCATGTTTTTGCATGTTCTCGTCTTTTAAGCTAAGAGAATCTTTGCAAATCATTTAAATGTGTTTAAGATTCTGTCACTTTCCCAATTAAAAAACTGCCGTTAGCTTACCTAAAAGATACCATAGGTTAGTTATGAATATAATTTCACTACCTCTACATTCGAATAGCCTGCTTTATAAATGAGCATAGCTAGCGGTGAATACTACTTTGATAACCAAAGAATAAATGCTCTGTATAAGTAAGATCAAAGTCTTCTTTTTATTAATACAGTGTTTTGTATCACCTGAGTTACAAATTTTAATTTAGAACAGTATTATGGGGAAGAAAAAAAGGTGATTTATGTAAAGTTAAAAACGAGAGAAAAATCAGAGTGAGAATGGTTGCAGGGTATTGAAAGAAGCATGGGTAGGTATTTTTAACTCAATAAATTGCTCTTCATCCGGAGTTAGATGATAAGGTCTTATAATGTGAATTTCATTATCAATGAATTTCTAGCATTTAGAAATATTTTCAATTAAAATTAACTAAACTTTGTATAATCTTTAACCCTGAAAATATATTGAGCTGCAAATATATGATTACAATGAAAAATGGAATGTTCTTATATTTATATGGATATTTATTAATCTCTTACCTTGCTTCGATATGATCCGTATTCAAGGACTGCACTAGAGACAGAAAATCCTCCGTAGAGCCGTAACTCTCTGAAAATACATACACATAGCACTATAAAAAAGACAGTTGCACCAGTTAGTTTTATATTTCTTGTAATTCTTGTTTCAAACTGTTTCCTATGGACATCTGAACTACCATTTTCCAATAAAAAAGCTTCCACAGGAGTTGAGACTCTGGTCCATCCTGGATAATCATTCACAACCTCTAGACCAAAGCTGGTCTTCTGATTAAATGACTTCTTAGTGTCCATAATTTCTCTCCCATATGCCTGCCAAAAGCTGGAAACTTTAATGATGCAATATACATCTCTATGGGTTAAGGCTTTGCCTACTGTTAGAAAGTAAAATAAGCCAGGTTGGTCGTTAGCCCTGGTGCCAATTCCTACAGCTTGAGTTATGATTCCTCAAACGTGTATCTGGTCCACTGTCATTTTTTTTTTTTTTTTTTGAGAAATAAAATTGGAACAATTAAATCAGTAGAAAAGAAGATAATGTACTATGTTGGAAAAATATGTTTTAGGGGAAGAAACAGTATATTTAAATTTTAACTACTGGTTCTTTGATCTATATGTAATTTAGCTACCTATCGTAAGGATAAAAATCCTTACAACTGGACCAATAAACAAACCAAAAAAAAAAAAAAAAACAAACTTGTTGCAGTCAAGTCAATTCCAACTCATTGAGACCCTGTAGACAGAGTAAAACTGCCCCATAGGGTTTCTGATGAGCAGCTGGTGGATTTGAACTGCTAAATGTTGGTTAGCAGCTGAAGTCTTAATCACTAAATGGCTAAAAAATTGAAGTTGTCAAGGATTTCATTCTACTTAGATCAACAATCAGCAGCCATAGAAACACCCAAGGAAGCAGTTAACAAATCAAACATCATATTGCATTGGACAAATCTTCTGCAAAAGACTACTTAAGTGTTAAAAAGCAAAGACAAAATTTTGACAACTAAGATGTACCTGACCCAAATCATGCTCTTTTCAGTCACCTCATATGCATATGAAATTTGGATAATGAAAAGGGAAGATAAAAGCAGAACTGAAGCATTTATATTATGGTGTTGGCGAAGAATAATGAAGATAGCATATACCGTGAACTGCCAAAATGCCCCTGAGAAGCTAGAATAGCGAGGCTATGTCTTGTTTATTTTGGACAAACCATCAGGAAGGACCAATTGCCAGAAAGGGATTGATTTGAAAAAGTGGAGGATCAGTGCAAATGAGAGAAACCCTCCATGAGATGAATTGACAAGCTTATTGCAAACAATGGGCTCAAAGATATTAAAAATTGTGAGGATGGTTCAGGACCTGGCAAAGGACAATGTTTCCTTCTGTTGTGCCTAAGGTTGCCATGAGCCAGAGCCAACTTGACTACAATTAATGACACTATCTAACCATCAATGATGCCACCTGTAAAACTATGAGAGCCACACCATCTGACAGGGGTGTTGTGGAATGGGAATGGAACAATGTACCCATCATGGGGTCTGTCCGAAGTGATTGGTCTCTGATGATTGATGTTGAAGTTTAGGCTATGTTGAGTTCATGGGCGGACAGGTGTGAAGGTGGCAGGAATTGTGCAAATATGAAAGAAAGTACACACCCTAAATGTATCTTTATGTCCTTTTCTGTCTTTAACATCCTATTGGACTACAAATGCAAATCTGTCTTCCCTTCTCTGGAATCTTCCAGGAATGTCTCTCTTCTTCTTATGAAACTAATCCTGTTTTAAATTTTGAATATTTCATAAATACTTGCAAAAATAAAAGAATGAATACAGGAGAAATACTATCCAAATTCCCTTGTAACTTTTTTACAGCGAAGGAGGGCGAAATGGCATATGAATGAAATAATTCGAAGATGCATATGTGTGGTTTTTATAATCTTGCCCACAAATTTCCCCAAGTTCCTGTGTATTAATCAAACCAGTAAGTGACTCTAGAAAGATGAAAACTATTGACTAAAAAAAAACAAATAATCATAATAGTTAAGGTAAGAAGCCTTTTTTTTTTTTTTTTAATTACACAGTTCTTTTTGGTTCTAAGAACGTCAGCAAGTTTTTATAGTTCCTAAACTTTCCTGAAAGTCCCTGGGTGGTTCAAATTGTCAACTACTTGATTGCTAGTCAAAAGGTTGACAGTTCAAACTCACCCAGAGGCCCCTTGAAAGACAGGTCTGGAGATCTGCATCTGAAAGGACACAGCCGTGAACACCGTATGGAGCAGTTCTACTCTGCACACGTGCGGTCTCCATATGATGGCAACTAACAATAAAAACAACAAATCTTCAGTAATATCAGTAGCTCAAGTAGCAGTCCAAAAAGATACAATGTTTTAGTACACTTATTATTGAATTGAATATATAATAAGCACTCAATAGGATAACTAATATTAACTGAATACTTGTTGCTGTTAGGCAGTTCTGACTCATAGCGACCTTACGTACAACAGAAAAAACACTGCCCAATCATGCGCCACCCTTACAACCATTGCTATGTTTAAACCCATTGTTGTAGCCATTGTGTCAATCCATCTCACTGAAGGTCTTCCACTTTTTCACTGACCCTCTGATTTACCAAACATGATGTCCTTCCCCAGGGACAGGTCCCTTATAATAACATGCCCAAAGTACTTAAGACAGAGTTTCCACATCCTCTCTTCTAAGGAGCATTCTGGCTGTAATTTTTCCAAGACAGATTTTTTTTTTTTCTGGCAGTCCATGGTGTGTTCAATATTCTTTTCCAACACCTTAACTGAATGTTTACTCCATATCAGTCATGTTTTAAGTGTTTACATTGATTACCTCATTTTACCCCCAATCAATCCTGTGAGGTAATTTTTGTAATTAGTTTTCAGATTAGGAAATTATGGCATAGGCAGATAAAATAACTTGTCTAAGGTCACAAATACAGGAAGAGTTGAACACAACTCATTGCTGTCGAGTCAGCACTGACTCATAGCTGAAAGAAAGATACAAATATAGGCAGTGAAACTTCACAGCTTGTGTTCTTAATGGTCATACAATGATAAACGGTTTTAATTCTCCTGGAATCCAGATTTTTGGGGCCCATGGAGTTGGGACGACCCAACCAGACTATTGCCCTTAGGTGCCATATTGAACCTTAAACCTTGAGGAAACTGGTCCTAAAGTCACCTTTAGCCTAGCTTAATTTGTAAAAAATGTTCACCATTGGCCTTGTGAAGAGTTATCTATGTGTGGTCAGTTTACTGCAACAGAAACTCCGAGGTCAGACTAGAAGCTGTGTTTTAGGGTAAACTGTTATTATGAAAACACTGTTCTGGCCCTGCTTCCATGGCAATGTCAATAAGATTGAGTATAAGAGTCTTCTGAGATTTTCTCATCTTCAGAACATTTTTACCTCCCTAGAAGAAATGCTAACCTAATTTGAAAATTGCACATTAAATAAACGTCAATTTTCATTATTTTCTTAATATGATTTTTTTATGAATAATTATTTTTGTTACTTAACAAACCATAAGAATTTTTTTATTATTACCAGTATTATTTACTGTATTGTAATGTTTTTTCATATAAATAAAACTATTTTTATTAATACTAATATGTATCAGACATAAGATAATAATATCTGCTTATTTGTGCATGATAGATGGCAATGGGCAGAAGTAAGCACACAAAAAGATATCCTAATTTTCATATTTGTTTTAAGGTAATGATGTTTTTTCATGTTTTTATGTTGGGGACAAAATTTCAACAAAATACAATTGTGTCTTTTCAAGTTAAAACATTCACTCAATTAATATATATTTCTTAAGTACCCATAGACATCATATGTTGTTAGATCTGAGAATCAAAAGAGAAATAGATATTCATTAATTTAATTAATAAATAGGTTCTTTGAATTCTCAACTGAGTTACATTCTTCCTTCCCTAAATTAGTAAGTTCTCCCCTCATTAGTCATAGATCAGTTGCCTACGAAATAGGTCTTTACTAAACCAATTTCTATCTGGCTTCTGTCTCAACATTCTAGTAAAAATGACTTTCATGTTTCTTGAATCTAATAGAGATTTTTTTAGTCATTATGTTACAGGGCAAGGCTTCCCAGTTTGGGACTAAGCCCTGCTTAGGTTCCTACCTTCTTCTGACCAAGAATGACCAGAAGAGGCTCAGAGGTTCCACACAGAACAAAGGTTTATTAGGGACAGAAAGTAAAAAGGCTCACAAGGGAGAGATGGAGAGGGGTTTCCACCTACGCGAGCCCCCAGCCTCTCTTTGAACAAAGGATTTCTTAGGGCTTATAAAAAGGTATTATTTTTATTCATTAGATGGGTGGAGATTTCTAGAAGGGGAAGGATTATGAATATCAAATGTGCACCCAGTTGGAATTCCAGATGGGTTTCCTCACAGAGGTAGTGGAGTCTGTCATAAAGGCTGCAGGGATGTCACACAGGACTGATTTTGGGACGTTGTGCATGTGTGATGTCTTTAGATCTTGGTTCAAGTCCCAGCAAGGGATCTTTGTTCATGATTATCTCATGTGGAAGGTCATTCATAGGTTACCTTGATTTTTACTGCACATGTTCTGCACCTGGTGAAAAAAAAAAGGTAGGGGACTTGAAAAACAACTCAGGAGGGTTATCAGTAATTTATAGTTGGTCAAGCATGTAGGGATAGGACATATGGCCCCTTATCTTGTCTAAGTACCTAGTTTGTTAGTCACAAGTAGTCCTTGAGCACCAGCAGTACAAGTTATATGGTAGTCTGCACTTAGGTTTAAATTCCAAGGATACTGAGTCAGAGGCTATGTAAACATAGCCAGTCTGATCTCTCACCTGTCTCAATTATTTCAATTCAGTCACTGGGAGCATTTGAAAGTATTATACTTTGCTTCAATAAAATGTTCTCATCATTTGGGGGCATTCAATTAAATTTCCTATCCACTCTCAGGTTCTGCTGCCAGCTCGTCCTCCTCTATCCATATTGATATATTCTATTTCTTGAAAGCTAGACCATGGGCTATCTTCACTGTTCATTGTTTCTCTCTCTCTGTTGTTTTTGTTGTTCAGCTCTGTCAAGTCTATTCCAACTCTTATTGACCCTATGTTTAACAGAACAAAAAGTTGCTTGATCTTGAGTCATCTTCACAATATTACGCATGTTTGAGCCCATTGTTGCAGCCACTGTGTCAATTCATCTCATTAAGGGTCTTCCTCTTTTTTGCTCTATTTCACCAAGAATGATATCCTTCTCCAGGGATTGACCTTTCCTGATAACATGCCCAAAGTAAGCAAAATGAAATCTTGCCATCCTTACTTCTAAGGAGCATTCTGGTTATACTTCTAATACAAATTTGTTCATTCATCTGGCAGTCCAAGGTATATTCAATATTCTTAGCCAACACCATAGTTTAAATGCGTCGTTACTTCGGTCTTCCTTTTTCATTGCACAGCTTTCACATCCATATGAGGCGACTGAAAATACCATGGCTTTCTTTGGGTTAGGTGCAGCTTAGTCATCGAAGTGACACCTTTGCTTTTTAACATTTTAAGGAAGTCTTTTGTGCAGTAGGTTTGCCCAACTCAGTGGGTTATTTGAATTCTTAACTGCTGGTTCCATGGACATTGACTGTGGATCCAAGTAAAATAAAATCTTTGACAGCTTAATATTTTCTCTTATCGTGATGTTCCTTATTGGTCCACTTGTGAGGATTTTTGTTTTCTTTATGTTGAGGTGTAATCCATACTGCAGCATTTGTACTGCTGTATGTGTTTTTCACTTTTGGCAAGAGAGATTGTGTCATCTGCATATCAAAGGTTGTTAATGTGTCTTCCTCCAATTCTGATGCTGAATTCTTCTTCATATAGTTCAAATTTTCAGATTATTTGCTCAGCATACAGATTGAATAAGTATGGTGAAAGGATACAGCCCTGACACACACCTTTTGTCATTTTAAACCACACGGTATCCCCTTGCTGTATTTGTATAATTGTCTCTTTGTCTATGTACAGGTTCTTGATGAGCATAGTTCAGGAATTCCTATTCTTTGCAATGTTATCCATAATTTGTAATGGACAACACAGTCAAATGCCTTTGCGTAGTCCATAAAACACAAGTAAATATCTTTCTGGTATTCTCTGATTTCAGCCAAGATTCATCTGATATCAGTAATGATATCAACAGCACTGTTGTGGCTTCCATGGGATTGTGATGCTGAAAGCTATGCCACCGATATTTCAAATATGAACAGGGTTGCAAATGGTGGACAGGCTTCAGCTTCCAAAAAAGAAGAAAAACGTAGCCACTGAAAGCCTTCTCTCTCTGTAGGAGAAATTTTATCCACACCTATGATTCAATCATCAGCTGTATACCAAAGGCACATTCTCTGAATTTCAGAAGAAGATATCCCACGGTCTATTTAACTCTACTTACATGTCTTAATAATTATTGAAAAAATATGATAAAACCAGTTTCATTATCTTTGTTGTGTTATTCTAAAAGCAGAGCCTAGGATAATAATTTAGAAGCCAATGGTTGATTGGAAAATGATTTCAACAAGCAGTCCCAATTTTAATGACTGCAATATCATAAGAAACAGTGCGAAGAAAGAATTTCAAATATTCTATCATAAATTACCTGCGACACAGATGAAGCAGAGTACTACGATTTCAAGAAGCGTAGTGAAAGAATAGAGAGATTGAAATGGGAAAGAAGATTATTGTAGACATGCTATTGAGCTGGTCCCTGTTATGGGCACCCAGGGCTAAGTCCCTGGAGACCCTATAAAGAACTTTGTAGAATTCATCACACTATTCCCATAAAAGTTGAGATACTAAAAAAGGGGGATAGATGGATATTCCTGAAATAAAATTATCAATTTGTCTTTTCAAAAAACTGACTCTATAAAATTAAAGGATAGAAAAAAATATCCATCCTCATTGTCACCAAATCGATTCCGATTCACAGCGACCCTATGGGACAGTAGAACTGCCCCATAGGATTTCCAAAGAGTAGCTATTGGATTCGAACCACCAACCTTTTGGTTAGCAACCAAGCTCTTAACCACTGCATCACCAGGACTCTGAAAAAAATATAAAGGATTAAATTTTAGCTAATTTTTAATCATATTGGCCTATGAAGGGTTTTAGTACTTTTCCAAGGCAAATTTCTTCTTGTGGCCCCATGGAGGGTATGGCTTCATTTAATCTAAAAATATACCTTATAGCAATTTACTTTTCTAAGCGTTAGGTGATAATGCTTGTCACTAATGACTATGATAAGTGACCATTATATTTTCTTGTGTTTAAAAATATACCTATTAATGTGGTCAGTGAATGATGAAATACTAATGATTCTTAGTGGATGGTTCCTTGCATTGTGTAAAAATGTGCCCATGCTGTTATCATGAGAAAGAGATATTTTGTTGTCTCTCTCTTTTGTAAATCAATTTGTTAATAAAAATTAAGCAGTTTTATTTATTTAGAAACTTTTATTTATTTAGAAATAGATAAATATTTCTTAAAAATGTCTTTTGATTCATAATTTCTCTAGAAAAAAATGCTGCTCCAAAAAATACATAAGTAAATATGGTCTTCTCCATGCTTCTTATTGATGATAATTTCTCCAGTCCCAATGTGACTATAGAAGTAAAGAGAATACAAAAATAGTCAACCATTCTATCATTAAAGCTAAAGCAAAGCAAAAAATGTGACATGGCTAAATTCAAACTTTATTAAAATGAATTAGGGACTATGTAGTAATTTCTACTCCCTGTTAACTTTTTTGTAATGTCACTGTTATAATACTATTTATTATCAATTTAGTATTTTTGATAATAAAATATTGGGTGATTGCAGAATTTGAATAAGTGAAATGAATGACAGCAATGCATAACAAACAACATGAAGAAAAAAGAATTTCCAATATTCTATCATAAGTTACCTGCAATACAGATGATGCAGAGTACCATTAGTTAATGTTGGATTTAGATTAGCTAAAAATATGCATTGTAAACTGTAGGACAAACATGAAAAAGTATTTTTTAAAGAAGTATAATTAATTTACTAACAGAAGAGACACAACGGAATCATGTAAAATGCTCTATTAAAACCAGAGAAGGTAGAGAAAGAAGCCTTTAACAATATACAGAGAACAGTAACACATGGTTGTTATTAATTAAAATATATAAAAAAAATTACTTTAAAACAGAATGTTCTAAACCCACAAATTAGAAGAAACATTTTCAGAGTGAATAAATACATAAATAAATAAAAAGTCCCAACTGTATGTTTACTACAAGTTATAGATGTTAGATATGAGTCCAATAGGTCAAAAGTAAAGGGGTGGAGAAAGTATACCATGCTAGCACTAATCAAAAGAATCCTGAATTACCTATATTAATTTTCTACAAGAAAGACTTCAGAATAGGTTCCCTGGCTGGGACAGATGGTTAAGTACTCAGCTAATAACAGAAAGGTTGTCGGTTTGCATCTTGGAAGACAAGTCTGGTGACCTGCTTCCAAAAGATTACAGCCTTAAAAACCCTGTGGAGCAGTTCTACACACACATGGGTTCGCCATGAGTTGGGATTGACTAAAACCAACTATCAGCTGACTTCAGAACAGGAAATATTATCAGAGATCAAAAAGGGCACTATATAATTGTAATCGGGGCAATTCTCCAAAAGGACAGATCAGTCTTAAACATGTGTGCATCTAACAATATCATAGCAAAATATATGAGGTAAAAAATGAAAAAGACTGAAAGCATAAACACACAAATCCCCTATTGTTCTTGGAAAATTCAATACTCCCTCTCAGCTAGATCAATATAATTGACCTGAAAAGCACTATCATCAACTTGGCCTAATTGACATTTACAGAATATTTACTCCATCCAAAAAAACAGAATACACACCTTTCATAAGCTCACATTAAACATTCTCCACGATAAAGGACATTCCAGGCCATAAAATGACCCTAACAAATTTATAAGACTAGAAGCCATGCACAGTGTGTTCTATAGAACGGTGAAATAAAACTAGAAATCAGTAAAAGAAATACAGATGAAAATCCTCAACTATTTGGAAAGTTAACAACACAGTAATAGTCACTGGAATCCATACTATCAACAGATTAAAGAAGAAAAACTATATGGTCATATCAACTGATGCAGAAAAGTATGCCCTTTTATGGTTACAACTTAGCAAACTAGGAGTAGATGAGAATCTCCTCAATTTGTTAAAGAGCATCTATAAAAGACAAACTAATTAAAAACAAACACCACACTCACACAGAAATAAATAAACTATAATTAACATCAAAGTTGATGGTAAGAAATTTCATATTTCTCCCCAAGATTGTGATCAAGTAAGGGTATTCTTTCTCACCATTTTTTCTCAACATTGCATGAAAGTTCTATCTAGTTCAAAAAGACAAGAAAAAGAAATAAAACCCATACAAATTGTTAAAAAAGAACGAAAGCTATGACTATTTGTCAATGAAATGATTTTCTATATAGAAATTCTCAAGGAAACTACACACAAAATAAAACAAAAGAAAGCAAAACAAAACAAACAAGAAAATCCCTGGAACTAATAAGATTGAAGAATACAAGGATAATATACAAGAGTCAAGAGTTTCCTAAATGAACAATTGGATTTGAAATTTAAAATTTATATATATATGATTTACATTATCATAAAAAAATTAAAACTTAGGTGTGAATTTAACCAAGTATGTACAGCATCTACATATAAAAAATTAGAAAACACTGAATAAAAAAAAATCAAAGATGATATAAATCAATGGAGAGACACTTTTTGCTCATAGATTGGAAGTCACAATATTGTTACGATGTCAGTTCTTCCCAACCTTACCTATATATACCATGCAATCCCAAACGAAACCCAAGAAGAAACCATTTTTGAATATTAACAAAAGGATTCTGAAGTTTACATGGAGTGCAAACCTAGACTAGCCCACAGAATATTGAAGAATTACAACAAAGTTGGAAGGTTTACATTACTTAATTTAAGATTTGTTATAAAGCTGTAGTAATCAAAACAGTGTGGTATTGGCAAAAAAAAAAAAAAGATGCATAAATCAATGGAGCAGAATAGAGCCCTCAGAAATAGGCTCACATGATTATAGTCAAATGGTATTTAACAAAGGAGCAAAGAAATTTTATTGGAGTAAGGATAGTCTTTTAAGTTGGAACAATTGTACATCCATATGAAAAAAAATAAATTTAGACACACACCTAGCATCTTACACAAAAATTTAGTCAAAATGGGTCATAAATTTAAATGAAAATGAACATTTATAAAACTTGGGAGAAAATCTGCATAACTTTCAGTCGAGTTTTGTTTGTTTTAATACAACACATCCATGAAGAAAAACTTTCATACTTTCAACTTTATTGAACTTATAACCTTTTACTCTATGAAAACCACTGTAAGAAAATGAAAAGACTACCATAGAGTGTGAGAAAATAATTTCAATACATATCTGTTAAAGAGCTTGTATCCAAAATATACAAAAATGCTTAAAAATCATTAAAATTATTAAAAATAATATTAAAATAATTAGAAAATGGGCAAAGTATATGAACAGGCACTCCAACAAAGAAGATAAACAAATTAAGTACATAAAAAGATGCTCAACATAGTTTGTCAATATTGTTACCAGTTGTCTCGTCGATTCTGACTCAAGGCGACCTTATGTGTACAGAGTAGAACTGCTCCACAGAGTTTTTAAGGCCTGTAACCTTTTGGAAACAGATAGCCAGGGCACCACCTAAGGACTCATAATTAGGGGATTAAATATTAAAACAACAATGAGATGTCATTACGCATGCATTACAATCTCTAAAATCCAAAGAAACTAACAATAGTAACTGCTGACAAGCTCCAAATAAAAGGAACTGTCATTCAATGTTGTTAGGAATATAAAATGACATAGCCACTTTGGAAGACAATTTGGTAGTATTTTACAAATTTAAATAAAGTCTTGCCATAAAATGCATCGATAGTGCCATAGGCATTTAACCAACTCATTTAAAAATTAGTATCTATTTGAAGCCCTCTATGAAAATGTTAATAGTAGCTTTATTTGCCCAAATCTGGAATCAACCTAGGTAATGGATGAGCAAACTGTGGTACATCCACAGATTGGAATATTATTCAGTGATAAAAATTAATTCAACATTGTATGAATCAGCTAAAAAGAAAAAGCATAGAGAAAAATTAAATGTATATTCTTAAGTGAAAGCACAGTCTGAAAAAAAAATACATACTGCAAGCTTCCAATTGTAAGAATTTTTTAATATGAAAAACTATACGAATGGCAAGTAGATCAGTCATTGCCAGAGGTTGAGGGACAGGAGTTGAATAGGTGACACACAAGGAATTTTGGAGGCAGTGAAATTATATTGTATTATACTGTAATTGTCAACACAAGATATTAAACATTTGTCAAAACTCACAAAATTTTACAGCACAAGGAATAAATTTTAATGTCTGCAAAGTTTGAAAAAAACATTTAGGAATTTATTCTTGAAATGCAGAATGTGACAAGAGAATAAAAATGTTTTTACAAATGTATAATACAATCTCACTGACAATACTGACTTGTGTACTTTTGTACATGAGTGGAGCATATAATTAAAGGCAAAAAGACCATACTGTAGCTGATACAGTTATGTCCCACAGGGATATGAGTTAATAATTCTGAAAACCACTATCCATGTTTACTAGAATTAAACAATTAAGGGAAGTCACAGGTAAACAAGAAGAGAGCGTATAATGATTAACGTGATAACAGATTAGAGTTGGAGGAATTAGAATGAACTCATCTTAAGCATAATATAGATACCAATGTATAGATACCTCTGTTGTTAAGTACTCTATGGTTTGGTCTCCCACATGTCAATACTATATTGTTTCATGTCCTACTTATAAATATTCAAGAATAACATGCATTGTATATTTTTGTCTAATATAGTCAAAACAGACACATATGTTATTGGTATAGGATTTTAACAAAATATTGAGAGAAATGGAAGGAGAGAATCCAATTCATGAGAATTACCATATTGTCAATGAAAATGTGGAGAGTGTTCCTACATTATATTACCAAGTCTAAGTAAATCGTTTTTTTTGTTGTACTTTAAGTGAAAGTTTACAGTTCAAGTTAGTTTATCATACAAAAATTTATGCTCACATTGTTATATTACCCTAGTTATTCTCCCTATAATGTGACAGTACACTCCTCCTTTCCACTCTGTATTTACTGTGTCGATTCAACCAGCTCCTCTCCTTCTCTGCCTTCTCATCTCACCTCCAGACAGAAGCTACCCATTTAGTCTCATGTATCTATTTTTTTTTTTTTTAATTTATTTAGCTAAGAAGCACACTCTTCACAAGTATCACTGTATGTCTTATAGTTCAGTCTAATCTTTGAAGACTTGGCTTCAGAAATGGTTTTAGTTTTGGGGTAATGGACAGTCTGGGGTCCATGTCTTCTGAGATCCCTCCAGTCAAGGTCAGACCATTAAGTCTGGCCTTTTTACTAGAATTTGAGTTCTGCACCCCACTTTTCTCTTGTTCCATCAGGGACTGTCTGTTGTGTTCTCTGTCAGAATGGTCATTGGTGGTAGCTGGGCAACATGTAGTTCTTCTGGCCTCAGGCTGGTGGAGCCTCTGGTTTATGTGGCCCTTTCTGTCTCTTGGGCTAATATTTCCCTTGTGTCTTTGGTGTTCTTCATTCTCCTTTGCTCCAGGTGGGTTGGAACCAATTGATGCATCTTAGATGGCTGCCTGCTAGCGTTTAAGACTCCAGATGCCACTCACCAAAGTGGGATGCAGAACATTTTCTTAATAAACTTTGTTTGCCAGTTTGACCCAGATGTCCCCTGAAACCATAGCCTCCAGACTCCCTCCCATGCTACTCTGTCCCTCGAAATGTTTGATAGTATTCAGGAAATTTCTTAGCTTTTGGTTTTGCCGAGTCGTGCTGACTTGCCATGCAATGTGTGTTGCCCTTCCTTTCACCTAAGATAATTCTTGTCTACTATCTAGTGAATACACCTATTCCTCCCTCCTCACACTCGTGACCATCAAAGAATGTTTCCTTCTGTGCTTAAACCTTTTCTTGAGTTATTATAATAGTGGTCTCATACAATATCTGACCTTCTGTGACTAACTTCACTCAGCATAATGCCTTCCAAATTCCTCAGTGTTACGAGATGTTTCACGTATTCATCATTGTCCTTTATCAAAGCATAGTATTCCATTATATGAATATACCATAATTTGTTTATCCATTCATCCATTGAAGGGCACCTAGGTTGTTTCCATCTTTTCACTATTATGAACAGTGCTGCAATGAACATGGGTGTGCCTATACCTATTTGTGTGATGGGTCTTATTTCTCCAGGATATATTCCAAGGAGTGTGATTGCTGGACAGTATGGTACTTCTATTTTCTTCTATCTTTTTAAGGACTTGCCAAATGCATTTCCAAAGTGGTTGTACCATTTTACATTCCCAACAGCACTGTATAAGTGTTCCAGTCTCTCCACAACCTCTCTAACATTTATTATTTTGTGTTTTTTGGATTAATGCTAGCCTTCTTGGAATAAGATGGTATCTCATGGTAGTTTTGATTTGTATTTCTCTAATGGCTAATGATCATGAGCATTTCCTCGTGTATCTGTTAGCCAGCTCAAATTCTTCTTTGGTGAGGTACCTGTTCATATCTTTTGCCCATTTTTTAATTGGTTTATTTGTCTTTTTGTTGTTGAGCTTTTGCAGTATCTTGCAGATTTTAGAGATTAGACACTGATCAGATTTGTCATGGCCAAAATTTTTTTACCAGTCTATAAGTTGTCATTTAAATCTTTTGGTGAAATCTTGGACCTGCTAAAGTGTTTGATTTTTAGGAGTTTCCAGTTACCTAGTTTCCCTTCTGGTGTTTGTGGATTGTTAGTAATGTTTTGTATTCTGTTTATGCCATGTATTAGGGCTCCTTGTATTGTCCTTAGTTTTTCTTCCATGACCTTTATCTTTTTTATTTAGGTCTTTGTTCCGTTTTGAGTTAGTTTTTGTGCAAGGTGTGACTGTGACATTTGGCTCTTGTTTGAATTTTTTATAGATGGCTATCCAGCTATGCCAGCATCATTTGTTAAAGAGATTTTTTTTTCCCCAATTAACGGACTTTGGGCCTTTGCCAAATACCAGCTGTTCATAGGTGGATGAATATATATCAGGGTTCTCAATTCTGTTCCATCGGTCTGTGTATCTGTTCTTATACCAGTAACAGGCTGTTTTGACTACTAAGACAGTATAATAGGTTCTAAAATCAGGTAGTGTGAGGCCTCCCACTTTATTCTTCTTCAATAATACCAAAATTATCTGGAGCCTTTTCCTTTTCCATATGAAGTTGGTGATTTCTTTCTCCATCTCATTAAAAAATGCCATTGGATTTTGGATCAGGATTCCATTGTAGCTATAGATTTCTTTGGGTAGAATAGACATTTTTGCAATGTTGAGTCTTCCTTCCTATCCATGAGCAACGTATGTTTTTCCACTTACGCAGGTCTCTTTTGGGTCTTGCCGAAGTGTCTTTTACTTTTCTTTGTATAGGTCTTTTGCTTCTCTGGTTAGATTTATTCCTAAGTATTTTATCTTCTTAGGGGCTATTGTAAATGGTATTGATTTGGTGATTTCCCCTTCAAGGTTCTCTTTGTTGGTGTAGAGGAATCCAACTGATTATTTTTTTTATGTTTATCTAGTGTCCTGATACTCTGCTAAACTCTTCTATTAGTTCGAATAGTTTTCTTGTGGATTTTTTGAGGTTTTCTGTGTATAAGATCATATCATCTGCACATAGAGATACTTTTACTTCTTCCTTACCAATTTGGATGCCCTTTATCTCTTTTTCTAGTCTAATTGTTCTGGCTAGCACCCCCAGCACAATGTTGAATAAGAGTCGTGATAAAGGGCATCTATGTCTGGTTTCCTGTTCTCAGGGGGAATGCTTTCAGACTCTGCCCATTTAAGATGCTGTTGGCTTTGTATAAATGCCCTTTATTATATTGAGAAATTTCCCTTCTATTCCTATTTTGCTGAGCGTTTTTATCATGAATGGGTGTTGGACTTTGTCAAATGCCTTTTCTGTATCAATTGATAAGATTATGTGGTTCTTGTCTTTTGTTTTATTTATGTGATGGATTACGTTAATTGTTTTTGTAATGTTGAACCATTCCTGCATACCTAGTATGAATCCCAACTTGGTCATGCTGAACCATTTTTTTTTAATGCTGTTAAATTCTATTGGCTAGGATTTTGCTGAGGATTTTTGCATCTATGGGGATAATTTGAATTACACGTTATTTTGAGAGTCTATAAATCCATAAATTCTTAGAAAATAGAAATACTAAGATACTTCTAATAAAATACTTGCCAAATCAAATGATATTGTAAAATGATATTTTTTTATGTAGAAAAGTATACATATTTTTAGTCTTCAAAGCCGAAAGTTCATAAATTCTTATGTGTACTACAATGTTTTGAAATTAATCATTTTCTGAGAAAATAGATTTATGAAAGAGATAGCTATGATTCAAACTTCTTTATTTCAAATTTTGAATTGGTATAGTCAAAGTTAAGAACTCATGACTAGGTAACCAATTTTTAAAAGTTTTAAAATTCATTTTATTATTAAGGTGTTAGAATAAATGAGCTATATGCATCTTTTAAAATATCTGTTTTGAATCTATTTAAGATTTTTTTTTTAATTCCTGTATGGCATAATTACACTTTTCTTGTCTTAATTTTTTCATGCACAGCAAAGTTAGTTGGATAAGAGCCTTAGCTGTCATTCTGATGACTAAATTGAAGCCTAGTTTGTTATATTTTTAAGTTAATAGGCGCTTGAAATATTATACATTCTTTTTAAGACGTTTCTTTAACCGGGGAGTCATGCATTCATGACTCTACATCTACATCTAGTTTCCGTATGTAAAATAATATTCTTTTGTCTGTATACCAATACAGGAATTAAAAATCTAAACACATAATGACACACTGATAAATAAAATTTATCATTAATATCTTAGGAAACTCTTAATGATAAAGGGAGGTCACTCTGAGCATCATCCATATGTTCCAAGGTCAATATTGATTACAAATAATTCTGTATGTAGAACAATAAATGATGCATAGGGGCATCTCTCAAATTCTCTCCTTTTTTTAAAAAAAAAAAAAAAAAACAGGTGCTTGGGTCCAGAAATATTTATGATGTGACTGCAAAATATAAGATTTGATGAGATATAAAAATGTCCATCTTTGCTTGGCCCTGTAAAGTATGCAGTTATTTTTATATTTTTTTTCTTTTCCTAATTTAATGTCTAGGTTTCATAGCATTTGTGTTTTCACTGAACTCCTTTAAAAATGGGTGCTCACTGTCTTCATCAGTTACTGCTGAGAAGATTCTAACTCATGAATACCTCGTGTGTCAGACTAGCAATGTGCTCCATAGGGTTTTCAATGGGTTGTTTTTCAGAAGCAGATTACCACACCTTTCTTCAATGGCACTTCTGAGTGGATTTGAACCTCCATTCTTTCCATTAGTAGCCAAGAATATTTAACCATTTGCACCACCCAAGGACTTCTAGGTGCTTAGTGTTATGCAATAAGTCTATCTAACAAATGGACTTTGTAGCAAAACTAAAATATGCTTTTACATTCCCCTCAACTCAGAGTTCTGAGGAGATTTCTCAATTGGAATTGGGGAAATAATTTCTAAGAAAATGTGGTTTTTAATAATACTAGATTAATGAGTAATTCCAACATCACAATTAAGAAGATATGTGAAATTTAGAGAGCTTTTTAAAAGTTCTACACAAAGCAAATCTTGGTAAATTTAAAAATGATTAAAATCATAAAATTATTTTGTCTGACCACAATGGAGTGAAGCTAGAAATCAATACTCAAATCAATACTCGAAGAAAGACTTGTACAACAATATTCACTGCAGCACTATTCACAACAGGCAATAGGTAGAAACAAATTAAATGCCCATCAAGAGACAAATGGACATAAATATGGTACATGCATACGATGAAGTACTACTCAACTAGTAGAAGAAATAAAGTCTTGATACACACTACAATATGGATGGAGCTGGAAGACATTCTGCTGAGTAAAATAAGCCAATCTCAAAAGGACAAATATTGTATTACCTCACTTATATAACAACACAAGAAAAAACAAATTTTGTTTGGTGGGGTTCTCTAGGGAAGCAAAACCGATAAAGCATACAAATGTAAATGTATACAGATTTACATCAAGGAAACGGCTCACGAGGTTGTAGAGGCTGGAAAGTCCCAAGTCTGTGGGTGAGGCTGGAGGCTTCCCTTGACTCATGTAATCACATGGGCTGGCAAATTCAAGATCAAAAGGTCAGATGGCAGGACTCTGACTCACAGGTTGTGGAGATCTACAAATTCCAAAATCAGCAGATAAGACAATAGGTAAGCTGCTAGCTCAAGTCCCAAGAACTGGAGGTCAGATGAGCAGGAGCCAGCTGCAGGATCCAGAGCTAGCAAAAGCCAGTGAGCCTCTCCAGAAAGTCCACCTGTATTTGATGCAGGTCACGTCTCCGAGGAATATCCTTTCAAATGATTAGTTGCTCACAAGAGATCTCATCATGGAGGTGATCACATTATATCATATCTCATTATGGAGGTGATTACATTATTGAAAAGCTGCCAAGCTACATCATAACTACCAAACCACTGAGGATCATGGCCCAGCCAGGTTGACACACAGCCTTAACTATCACACAAATGTATAGAGAGAGCAAAGAGTATTAGTGGTTATCAGGGGAGGGAGAGAGAGGGAAAGGGGTGATTAATATTGATGGAAATATCATGTTGATTAAGGGAAGAGTTGCACAACAGTTTATTGTAATTGCTATCAATAAGTTGTATACCTCTAAAAAGGTGAATTGGTGAAAGTTGTGTGATAGACATATTTACAACAATGGTAAAAATAAAAATAAAAGAGTAGCTGCTAAGGCTGATTATGTATAACCAAAAACCTCATGGGATTTTGTTTCTTGGTGTGGAGATTTAGGGCTGTGATTTCATGGGACATCCCAGTTTATTGGCCTAATAACATGTTTATTGTCTCTGTTCTACCTCCTAGTTTGATGGGTAGTGCCTGTGGTCTTAAAAGCTTGCAAGAGGCCATCCAAGGTACAACAACTGGTCTCTGTTTGTCTGGAACAACAAAGGAAAAAATAGGATCATGAATAAGATGAGGATATGGAACATGTGGCTAATTGACTCCATGAGCAACCACCTCCCTTGCCATGGGACCAGAAGAACTGGATGGTGCTTGGCTACCATTACTGAATATTTTGACAAAAAAGTCCATAGAAGAATCCTGATCAAAAGGAGAAAAATGCAGAAGAGAATCTCAAATTTTCATGGGCTCCAAACTTCCTAGAGCCATGAGGGTTGGATGAAACCCTGAAATTATTGCCCTGAGATAATCTTTAAACCTTAAATCAAAAATATCCTTTGAGGCCTTCTTAAACCAAATAAAAAAAAAAAAATTATATATAGTTTAGCTTAACTAGTAAAGAAGTCTTCCTTGAGCAATTATGCTCTTTTAAGAACTATCTGTATGGTATCCAACTGACAACAAAAACTTGAAAGATTAGATAGGAACCTTAGAGGGCAGAGAATTTGTGTTAATGAAGGGGGACCAACTCAGAAAAGGAGGATGAGAATGGTTACACAACTTGAAGAGTGTATTCAGTGTCACTAAATGGTACATGTAGAAACTGTTGGCTTGGTGTATGTTTTACTGTGTATATTCTCAACAACAAAAAATTAATAAAATGATATACTACAAAAAAAAAGCCCCAAAACCCTGAGACCTAACTCCTCACCTATAAAATGGGAATAATTGTCATCATACCTATCATATAGGATTGTTATGAAGACCACAAAACTAAGTACAGGAAATTTTTTTCTTTCTTATAAACTATCAAGTAAATATAAGGAAAGGCACACATGAACAAGGACAAAAGAAGGGGATACTGCATGGTTTAAAGTTGGGAAAGGTGTATGTCAGAGTTGTATCCTTTCACCATACCTATTCAATCTATATGCTGATCAAATAATCCAAGAAGCTGGACTTTAAGAAGAAGAACGAGGCATCAGGATTTGAGAAACACTCATTAACAACCTGCGTTATGCCGATGACACAACCTTGCTTGCTGAAAGTAAAGAGGACTTGAAACACTTACTGATGAAGATCAAAGACCACAGCCTTCATTATGGATTACTTCTCAATATAAAGAAAACAAAAATCTTCACAACTGAACCAATAAGCAACATCATGATAAATGGAGAAAAGATTGAAGTTGTTAAGGATTTCATTTTACTTGAATCCACAATCAACACCCATGGAAGCAGCAGTCAAGAAATCAAAAGACACATTGCATTGGGCAAATCTGTTGCAAAGGACCTGTTTAAAGTGTTGAAAAGCAAAGACATCACCTTGAAGACTAAGGTGCGTCCAACCCAAGCCAAGGTATCTTCAATCACATCATATGTATGCGAAAATTGGACAACGAATAAGGAGGATGGAAGAAGAGCTGGTACCTTTGAATTGTGCTGTTGGCAAAGAATACTGAATATACCATGGACTGCCAAAAGAATGGACAAATCTGTCTTGGAAGGAGTACAACTAGGATGCTCCTTAGAAGCAAGGATGGTGAGACTGTGTCTTACATACTTTGGACATGCTGTCAGGAAGGATCAGTCCTGGAGAAGGACACCATGCTTGGTAAAGCACAGGGTCAGTGGAAAAGAAGAAGACCCTCACCGAGATGGACTGACACAGTGGCTGCAACAGTGCTCTCAAGCATAACAATGATTGCGAACACAGAGTAAGACCAAGCAGTGTTTCATTCTGTGGTACATAGGGTTGCTATGAGTGGGAACAAACTAGACTACACCTAATAAGAATAACAACAGATAAAAGGAAACCTCTCTTCACTGAAACTCAGTTTACACATTAATGGAAGTGTTACATTGATACTCCAAACACTATGAATTCTACAATTCGATTATTCTTAATTATTTTACAGGAATATTGCTAACTATATTAGTTGTCACTATGGATTGGAATTGACTTAAGGCAATGGGTTTGTTTTTTTTACTTGATATTAATAACCTGGGAGTAATGTGCTGAATATATCACTAGTGATGTAAATACAAAATGGGCAAAAGAAGTAATCTTCTTAAGTTGTCAGTCTAAGCATAAAAATTTAACAATAAAAAAATAAAACTAATATTCCAACATTGGACAAATAACCAAGATAAAATAGTATAAATACATTGAATATTACAGATGCTACAAAACTAAATACAGGAAGTGCCATCTATATAAACATTTGAAAAAATACATAAATAAAAACTTTTAAAATAAATTAATCTTGAATTTTAGTAATAATGGTTTTAGCTTTAATGTTATTCTGGGACTTCAACTTTGTTTTTGCTGTTTATTTATTTATTTTTTTAATCCAAATTTGAGGGTTTAAATAATGTGTTCAAAGTTCCTAGACTCCACTTTTTATTGACCATTACAGGAAAATTTTTAGAGAGATATGACCTTCAATTCAAATATTCTCCTTTGATGCTGACTGTATGCTCAGTAGTGTGCTACACCAAAATACAATAAAGTACGAGAAAAAGATCAAGAAAAAGCAAAGAAATCAATCCAACATTATAGGTAATGTTGGGGTTAGTAGAAATCTCTGCTTTAAGATATTTGGGAAAGTGAAATTAAGGTAGCATTATTACGTATTTACTACATCTGTATAACAAAATAGATTATAAAATAATAATTGAAATTCTTTGGTATTATAATTAATCACATTATATATTTTAATATGTCATTCATCAAATGAAAATTTGCAATCAGTAATCATTTTTGCCATTATGTCTTGTTCTTTAATGGGATTTAATGCATAATATACTTTATTTTGCTTTTTTTTTTTTTTCATTTTAGCCTCTTTCTTCCACTACTTCTTTTCCCAAGTAGAAATGTTAACACTTTGTAAAATGTTATTAATACCTTCTATTTTTCTTGGAAAACTTGTTGCCTCTATTCAGAAGATTGGCAAATGTTTCTGTTAATTATATGTTCTTCCAACTAGGGGGAAATACAGTGACACTTAGCATTCTAATGTGTAATTCTACTATTTTTGTTTTTTCACTTTGTAGAATACATATATATCTTTGTTGTAATATGCTTTTTTTTTTTTTGCTTTAATTAACAGAAATTTATTCTCTCACAGTTTAGGAGGCTAGAAATCCAAATTCAGGGTACCAGCTGCAGAGGAAGACTTTCTTTCTCTATTGGCATTGGGGAAAGGTCCTTGTCATCAATCTTCTCCTGGACTAGGAGCTTCTCAGCTCAAGGATCCTGGGTCTAAGGGACATGCTCCACTCCTGGTGGTATTCAGGCCCCTCTTCCCTCTGCTTACTTCTCTCTTTTACATTTCAAAAGAGATTGACTCAAGATGCAACATAATCAGGTACATTATATCCTGCCTCATTAACATAACTGCCTCTAATCCTGCCTCTTTAACATCATAGAAATTAGGATTTACAACACATAGGGAAGTATGTGAGACAAAGTCTCACCATCCTTGCTTCTAAGAGCATTCAGGCTGTACTTCTTCCAAGATAGATTTGTTCATTCTTTATTGGAAGTCCATGGTATATTCAATATTCTTCACCAACACCATAATTTAAAGGCATCAATTCTTTAATTTCCTTATTCATTGTCCTGCTTTCACATGCATATGAGGTGACCAAAAATACCATGGCTTGGGTGAGGTGTACCTTAGTTCTCAAAGTGCCTGTTTTTTTTTAAACACTTTAAAGAGGTTTTTTTTTTTTTTAATTTTATTGTGCTTTAGGTGAAAGTTTACAGCTCAAGTTAATTTCTCTTTCAAAAATGTATACACATGTTGTTTTTTGACATTGGTTGCAAACTTTCACAATATGACAGCTTGCTCCCCATTTTCACCCCAGTTCCTTGTGTCTATTTGTCCCGTTCCTGTTCCTTTCTGCCTTCTTGTCTTGCTTTTGCACAGGAGTTGCCCTTTTGGTCTTGTGTATTTGAACTAAGAAGCACATTCTTGACTCTTTTTTTTTTTTTTTTTTTCTTATAGGCTCATCTAATCTCTGCCTAAAAAGTGGGCTTTGGGAATGGTTTCAGATCTGGGTTAGCAGAGTGTCTGGGGGTCACAGTCTCAGGGGTTCCTCCAATCTCTGACAGACAGGTAAATTTGTTCTTTTTTCATGAGTTTCAATTCTCTATATTTTTTTCCCATTCTGTCTGGAACTTTTTTTTGTGATCCCTATTATAAATAAGCAGTTGTTGATGGTAGCCAGTCATCATCTAGTTCTGGTTTCAGGCTTGTGGAGTCTCTGGTTCATGTGGTCCTTTAGTCCTTTGGGTTGCAGTATGCTTTATCTTGCATCAAGATGGAAGGTGGAAGACAGATACATTGAAGAAAGTATATTGGTGGCATAAATTATGAATTATTGTATTTTAAATAATTTTTAAAGGAATTATTTTAAATAGTCATCTTAATATGTTTCATTCTAGAAGAGCTGGATTCCCGAAGCTATACTATATGCTTATAAAGTTAACATGGCTTATCTTGACTAAGACTCTGGGGAAATGGTTTAGAGGATGAGGTAATTTAATGGGGATTACTGAGTTAGAAAGAAAGCAATCTTGTACACCAAGAAAAATAGACAGAGGTCACCCACAACCAAAAAAAAGAAAAAGTGATAATTCTTTCAAAAAAAGGAATATTTTCTTGTATTTTTTCCATCTCTGTATTCCACAACTAGATATACATCCTTCTCTAAAATAAGCTCTTTACCATTGTCTTTTAGAGCAATACATAATTAAATATTTCCTATGCTACTATGAATGTTTATACTAAATGATTTTAGCAGTGATAAACAATTAAAAGCAAAGAATATGTCAATATTTAATTTAAAAAATATATTTAGTTTGTAATATTTACCATCACAAATAATACTGTAAAGAACAAAAATTTATATTTCTATTTACTTTTGAAAGCATCCTCAATAATTTACTTAATATAATGTCCTAGTTTTAGAACTGCAAATTCAAAAGGCAAATGTGTTTTTACAGATTTTGATAAATATTCTAAATTGCCCACGAGAAAAATTTGAAAACAGTTTTCATTCTGCTAACTACGCACTTAATGCCTGTTTCCTGAAAACTGTACCAAAGCTAGATAATATGTCTTTTAATCATTGCCAGTTTAAGAACCAAGAGAAGCCCTGCTTTATACTTTTATGGCTCTGACATTAATATGAAATCTGAAATGACAATCACTTGTAAGTACAAAGGTGTTAATACTAGAATTAGTTCTTGGTTGGAATTTGTGTGAATCTAATGAAGAAATCATGTCTGTGGTTTTAGGTGGGTACTAAAGTCTGAGAATTCAGGTGCTAGTTTGGTGGAGGTTGAGTATTTAGGTGCCAGGTTGTGAATCTCTGCTTTTCTAATGAAGTAATAAGGTATAATGTGATTGGACTTAGAATAGGCACTGAGGTTTACTGATGCTTGTAATTTATTCAAAGTATTAAAAAATAAGACAGATCAGTGGATTAATAGAGGAATAACTAGATTGATAGATACGTGATAAAACAAGTATACTAATGTATTAGTGATAGAATTCATGTTATTCACTCAAAAATCCTTCAAATTTTATTTAGTCAGAAAATATTCAAAATAAAGTGTTGAAAATATTGACTAGAACAAATTCTGTTTTGTCATTTCTCATAATCATAGTTTTTAGGTAACCCTGTTACAATAAGGTGCATTGCAAACAACCCTGAGTTTCCTAAGTTTAATGATTAAAAACAAAGACAAATCCATTGCCGTCAAGTTTATTCCAACTCATAGAGACCCTATAGAACAGAGTAAAACTGCCTCATAGGGTTTCCAAGGAGCAGCTGGTGGATTTGAACTACAGACCTTTGTGTTAGCAGCCATAGCTCTTAACCATTCACCACCAGGGCTCCTAACTTTAATGATTAGACTTTTGTGATTTGTATGGGTTATTTCTTTTAAAACCAGAAAAACCAAACTAATTGCCATCTAGTTGATTCTGACTTCTAGCAACCCTGTAGGATAGACCAGAACAGCCCCAAAGGGTTTTCAAGGTTGTAATTTTTACCTAAGCAGACTGCCACATCTTTCTCCCATGGAATGGCTTGTGGGTTTGAACCACTGATTTTTTGGCTAGCAGCAAAGTGCTTAACCAATGCATCACCAAGGCTCTTTTCTTTTTAATAAAATGGTGAAAATTTCTCCAAAGTCACTGGTCATTAATACATTTATGAATTTTTGATCTGTGATAGTCAATTCATGTATTGTCATTTTTAAAATAAAATAAAATATATAATAAAATGAAATGTTTTCAGAAAGGTAATTCATTCTCCCTATTGCTGGAAGGAAAGGCATTCTGTTGGATCTGCAAATGGTAAGGCAAAAGCAAGGAAAAAGTGCTCTGTGAGAAAGTTTCCATCAGAAAAAGAAGCAGAGATAAACTCAACTGGAGGATTTGCTTAGTGTGATGGTTAAGATTGTGTATCAGCTTGGCTGGGCCATGATTCTCTGTGTTTATAGGTGATCACTCCCATGATTGAATCTGCTGTGAGTAGCCAATCAGTCAAAACGGAGTTTCCTTGGGGTTGTGGCCTGCATCCAAATATAAGCAGATGTTCTGGCTTTTTTCTCACTCTGGATCCTGCGGCTGACTCCTATTCATCTGACCTCGGTTTATTGGGACTCGAGCTATCAGTTTATCTGCTGATTTTGGCATTCGTCAATCTTCACAGCCCGTGAGCAAGAGCCCTGACCTCTGACCTGCTGATCTTGGATTCACCAGCCCCTGTGGCTACGTGAATCATGAGAAGTGTCTATCCTGATTCACAGACTTCGGATGTTTGAACCTCTACAATTGTGTGAGCTCTTTCCTTGATATAAATCACTATATATATTTATATGCTTTACTGGTTTTGCTTCTCTAGAGAGCCTAGCCTAAGACAGTATGTCCAGAAATTTAAGGAAACCAGAACTATTCGATATTTGAATATTGAAAATGGATAAAATATGAAAAGGAGTTAGAAAATCTAGGTGGATTTCTATACTTGGGGAGCAAAGATATTCATGAAGTCAAAATTATCCTGTGTTCTTGACCTGAAAAATACTGTTAGTTTTGAGAATAAGATTAGGTCTGTACTTTATTTGTACCAGCCTTTACCTGATATATCTATGTCTTGCATTTCACTTTTAATTTCTTGTTTTTTTATTTTAATTTTAAATATTTCTCATGTTGCTATCATCTTGTTGATTACTGTACTTTGAACCAATCTGTAATTATCTATCTTTTAAAAGAGAAGTTTCACATATTTGTATAAAAAATTTGTGCAAAATACCAAACTATAAAACAGTATATTTAGTATCTGCTCACACAAAAGTATTACATTATATTTATCAAAAATAGTCCATGTTTTTCTCTGTGTTGAGATTGTTTTATTTTCTTCTTTCTCTTTTTTGTCCAGCTGTATTTTTAATGAGCACATTACTTACATCCCCAATAAAGTTTTTGTTTGCTTGTTTGTTTGATACTTGCTTTAAGATTCTCTTTCTCTCTCTATATATATAATATTATCAATTTATAAAGACATTTGGACACTCTAAAGGCAGTGTTAAGGAGCCCTGTTGCACAATTGTTAAGCAGTGGGCTGCTAATAGAAAGATAACCAGTTTGAACCCACCCAGCAGCTCCGTGGAAGAAAAGACCTGGCAGTCTGGTCACATAAAGAGTTGACAACACTCATCCAATCAAGATAAACCAGATTAGCATTCAGTGACCAACTCCAAAAACAAAAGGAACATTAAATATGATTAATCAATCAAAATAAAGAACAGATACTTACTCATTTAAGCTTCAAAAGTGTGTTTTAACTTTGTCAACTCAAGACCCAATTTCAGTTTGGGGTGCTTTCTGTTCACAGTTTCTTACTCAATAAATCCTGTCAACTTCAAAAAAAAAAAATAAAAAGATTACAGTCTAGAAAACCCTATGGGGCAGTTCTACTCTTTCCTGTAGGATTGTTAGGAATAATCAACTCAAACACACTCAACAACAAGTATGCAGTAGTAAGCAAGGAAAAAAAAAATTCAAGTTACCTAGAGATATATATATATATTACTAATAAGAATAAAATTGCAGCTGTTAGAGATTTAAAAGACAAAGGGAACAGCTCTATTAATGGAAAATAACAAAGTCAAGAAATATTCCCTTATGTTTACGGCCAGCTGATTTCTGACAAAAATACGAAAAATTTTCATGGAAAAAAGGTAGTGTTCTCAAAGTCACAGTGCTGTGATAATAGTATCTCCACATGCAAAAAACACATATAGAGCAATCAGTGGTCCTGATGGTCCAAATGGCTATAGTCCCTTCCTGTTCTTCCCCTCCTAGCTTCTTTAGGCTTCAGAACAAACCACCACACCCTCCCCCTCTGAAGCTAATGGTTTGGTTTGTCTAAATAATCTAAAGAAATGCAATTCCGGACTGGTACCCACATGTCTAACCACTCCACTTTTGGGGCTATCAAGGGGTGAAATTTACATTGTGCTCCATGCAATGAACCATGGAAACCCTAGACTATAAATCTTGGTTGAGGAAGGCCCTCTGGGTCCTTTACCCATAGTGCAAAGTGGAGGAAAACGTGGAAGAGTTTACTACATTTGCCCCAGACAGCTTCTGAGGAAGGGAGACTGTCATGGAAATTTTCCTGCAATATGCAGTCTGTTGTCTGCAAAATATTAAAATTGTGTCACTATTGCCAATGCCATGTACCTGGTTCACATGTATGACTTGATCAGGCTAAATGGACAAAACAACCATAGAGTGGTTTGTTCTACTGGGTAGAATTCTCATCCCAGTATTCTGGTGACTACTTGGAATCTGGAGACAGCCTTGAAGGCAACTTGTGTATATATAACACATAAACATACATTCATACATACATATATACATTAAAAAAAAAAATTGCCGTAAAGTCAATTCTGACTCATAGCAACCCTGTTGGACAGAGTAGAACTGCCCCGTAAAGTTTCCAAGGAGCACCTGGTGGGTTTGAACTGCCGATCTTTTGGTTAACAGCTATAGCTCTTAACCACTATGCCACCAGGTTTTCCACATATATACATAGACACATGAGTAAATGATTCATAAATGAATAAACAGAATGAACTTGGACCCTACCTCACACCGTGCAAAAATAAATTAATTTAAAACGGATAATAGACTTATTGGTAGGAACTAAAATTAAACAATTAGAGAAAAAGAAAAAAAAATTGTGGCCTTCAGTTGAACAGATATTTCAGATAGTACATCAAATGTGTGATTCATAAAAGACAACATTGGTAAATTCAACTTTAATGAAATTAAAAAGTGGTTTCTCTTTCTGTGTCTCAACTAGGTAAGGATTTGCTCTGATTGTTGGCAGAATTTACTTTCTTGAAAAAAAAAAAATTTTTTTTTTTAATTGTAGAACTGAGAACTTCTGTTTTTTGCTGAAAAAAAGTCAGTGTTGCTCTCAGCTCCTAGAGCTCCCTCGCAGATCCTAGAGACTACCTGAAGTTTCTGACTGTAGCCCTTAGTTCCTTTTTTATGGGCACTTTGTTATGGGCACTTTCCCCACAAAGCTGTTTATTTCACCTAGCCAGGAAGATCTGCTAGCAATAAAAAAAACAAACCTAACCTGTTGCCATCGAGTCAATTCTGACTTATAGTGACCCTATAAAAAAAAAAAAAAAAAAAATTTACCCTATAGCAAGCAGTAAAGAGTCTTAAATAATGTAAGGTAATCACAGAAGAGATATTCCATCATCTTTGCACTATTATACTGTTTAGAAGCAAGTCATTGGTTCCACCCACACTCAAGGGAAGTGATTACTGGGGGCCAGTCAAGAGTCTGATTGACACATGTAATGTCCCAATAACTATATCAAATAAATGTTTTTTTTAATTATTAATATGTATGAATGAATGAGACAATCAAATTTTGTTGTTGTTTGATTTTATAGCCTAAACCAACGTTCTTACTCTGTTATGTATCAGAATCATCTGTGGAGCTTTTAAATGTACAAATGTTTGAACTCAACCCCTGGGCCTAATGTACAGATTTTTAGAAAAAAGTGCCAGGGTTTATTCTTTATAAGTGTTTATTGGTGCAAGTCACCACTAGCCTAATTCTGCAAATAAAATTGATTTTGTGTTTGTTGTTTCAAGATAATGGTTTAAATCTTAAATCATTCTGAACCTTAAGTCACGGTGATTTTTTTTTTTTTCTTTAATGATTTAGGCCTTTTATTAATGCGTTATGATCTCTTTTGGTATATGTGTGTGTTCTTTTTGTTGTTACTCCTCTCCCTGCCACCTCAAAGAGGAGACATCCTACAATTCAGGAAGTTAGAATGCAATGAGCTGAAAGATTAGTTGCACCGATGACTTACATTAGAATTCAGTAACTGTGGTTCTAGATCACATTTCCCTGGGTCCATAGCTTGACTCAGGAGCCGTGAATGTCTGATTTGTTTATGTGTTTGCAAAGCTAGTGAATAAACGTGCTTGGATAAATGTTAGATGCGCTGGGATTGGAGAACGGCCCATAGCTTCATCACACTCTCAAACAGACCTATAAGGAGTGAGGAACTATGACTCTCCGGGCTGAGTATCTCGGCAGGGTATTTTAAGGAAGAATAAAAAAGTAAATGAATGCACAAAGCACATGTGAGCACACCATATAAATACATCCAAGGAAAAGACACAAAGAGTCACTAGCATACTAGAATCCTCATTCATGACGTCACTACTCTTTCACTCTTCACTGACATCTAACACCACAAAATAGTTTGAGTAGTTTCAAACTTTATATGCCCATTGCCATGGGGTTGATTCCAACTCATAGGGACCCTGTAGAACAGGCTAGAACTGCAGTGTAGGGTATCCTAGGCTGTAATCTTTACGGAAGCAGACCGCCTCATCTTTCTCCTGCAGGTTCGAACCATAGACCTTTTGGTTAGCAGCCTAGTGCTTAACCACGGTGCAACCAAGACTCATAAACTTTACATAAGTGAAATAAAACTCTCATTTTTTTTTTTAAGTCTGATGTATTTCATCAACTTAATACTCTATGAGATGCAACCATGTCATTAATTTGGCCTTTTACATTGCTGTATTTTTATTAATTATTTATGCATTCTTCTTGCATACCATGCTTTAATCATGCTACACTACTATAAACAATACTGTTATTAATATTATTGTATAAGTTTCATAAAGAAAATGTGTACTCATTTGTAATGGGCACATAACAAAGAGTAGAATTGTCAGAAGTTTGCATCAGTTCAATTCTATGTAATCATTAAATGTCAGTGAGTTTACCAAAGTTTGTACATTGTTAGACAAATTACCAATTCACATTCCCATCAGCAGTGTATAAGGATTCTTCATAATGGTTTCAGTCTGATGACTAAATATGTAAAACATCTTTCCATAAGCTTACAAGCCATTTGGTATCTTTGCAAAGCGACTCCCCACATGTCACTGTTACAATCTGGTCAAGGACTACCAGCTGGTCCATGGAACATATTCTTTGAGAAGAATGGTTGTACGAGATAAGCAATCCTAAATGCTAGGCTCTCCTCTCTTTCCTTTGCTCCTAGGTATTTGGCTCCCTCATTCTTTATTGCTTTGTAATCTTTGTGATGTCAGGTTCTTTTACAGTTTGCCAGTTTTTTGTTGTTGTTCATTTCATTTTTAAGTTTTCGCAGTAGGAATGTGTTAGTCTAATTTACCTAGACTTCCAAGAGAGAAAGATGTGGTAATCTGCTCCACAAAGATTATAGCCTTGGAAACTTTGTGGGGGCAGTTCTGCTCTGTCCTATAAGATCACTATGAGTCCAAATCGACTTAATAGCACACAACAACAACATTTATAAAACTTTCTTAGTAATCTGCTCCATTTAAAAATCTTAATAGTATATGGTAATTCTTTGATGGTCTTTTGATATTTGAATGTAGCTGGAAGTTTAGAGCTCTTGTGAACAATGTATATGATTATTCAGGAAAACCAATCTACTTTTTTTCAACAGCATTCTATGACTACAATGTAATGGGACCAATCTTTCTTTCTCTTATTATAAAAGCTAGTATCGATACTTGTTTAAACGGATACCTTCTAGTTAACACAGACAGCATGGTATGCTGTCGCAGATAATTCACAAGATAAAACTCTAGCCCAATCAAATAAGCAATATTTCATTTTATTTTTGCTTTTATTTAACCTTGTAACCTCACTAACCTTTTAGATGGTGGAGTTATTTTAAGATCACTTAATTATTCTATTTTGTTAATATAATAAAGGCGATATTAGGCCCAGGATTCTTGGAATTTGTAGGTAAAACAATCTGCAAAGATACACCCTGCCAACTCACGCAAATTGATAGGAAAATTTTGGCTCAGGTAATTGATTCTAGAAATAAAATTTATTTATTATGCTCTCAAAAAGCCACTTCTGTGCTTTATTTCTGCTGCTTGTGTTACAGAAGTCCTCATCTGATTATGTATGCTTTGAGAATTATATGACTTAATGTTTTTCTCTAATTGTTTAGAATTTACGTCATAAGATTATTCTCTATACATTTAATACCGTGTTAAAAATTTATTTTCTAGAAGAGTGATAACCTTTCCATCAATTGGAAGTTCAGTTTGCAGTCTTATTTTAGATATGGTTGCATAATTTAAAAGGTTATGTGACCTAGTCCACAGATTATATTATTTGGCATAATATTTTCACCTGTTATTTAGTTGGCCTAGACTATTTTGAAAATTTTACATTTGCTTTATTAATATCATGCTTTATTGCAGCAGTATATCAAAGTATCATTTATACGTTACTAGCAGATGTTATCCATTGTGATATTAATTTTCACTATAATGAAAATACATGTTTTTAAATAAAATTGATATAACTGTCATCTTTGGCAATTATTTTTAAAATATTTAGTTGTTTTAAAAACACTTTTAAATTTGTCTAGTATTTTTCAAGACTTTAGTTCCTTTTGCTTTGAAAAGTCCAATTTATGTGACCTTCTGTTAGCTTTGAAAACATGCTCTTGACACTCAGTTCACCACTGAGTTCCAATTTGTAATACACAGAGGAAACTCTAGGAGTCCATTTCGATGGCAGATCGAAACATGTTCTTTTTCTTCTGCTGATATCACTTTAAGAACATAATAGGGGAAGTATAGTTCTCACAATATTCCTGAATCTCAAGAATTCTGTGTTCAGTCAAATGTCCAAAATCAGAAATGTGTAGATAGCTGATTTCTCCAACTTACTCAAATGTACCAAGTAAATATTGTATACTACCTTTCTTCAGTATCAAATACTAGCTTTCTAAAATGTGGTATTTTTTAATGTATTTGCTTTTAGATCACTGTAAAGGGAATGACCCATTTTTATGTCCCTATTTTCTTATTTTCATTAACATTATACTAAAATAAATAGCTGGAGATCATTAACATTTTGAAAAACAAATTAGACACAAATTTGTATGTGCCACAACTACTAGAATCTTCTCTATTTGAAATAATTTGTAACAAGAAAATATGTTAAATAATCCTTATGCTCTCCACAGTTAATGAAGCTAACTAAACCCCATTGCTCATATTGGGATCAGATTTCAATTACATTGGGCTTAAAATATTGTTTTTTTTTTTTCTATAATCAACCATGTTGTGGTATCAGACCTACAGCATCTTTGCGAATAAAATGCCTATGAACAATAGTGTCAGGAATTACACTTGATCAACATGCAATCTTTATAACACATTGACAAAGGTTTTTCCTTAAGAGTGAATTGGTGAGGTATAATTCTAGAAAGAATTTACATTACTGGAGTCCAAATTGCTGAAGTATTTGCCAATTAGAATTATAAGAATATGTGAGATTTTGGGAGAGAGACTAAAGGTCATTTGGTTCATGAAGACATACCTTTTTAATACCCCATTTCCCCAAAAGAGCATCTAAGTGTTTCTTGAATGACACTCCTTTTTTTGCTTCAACAACTTTGCCTGCAGACTCTTCTAAGAATTTATTATTACCTACTTGAAAGGGTTCTTTCTAAAATATGTCCTGAGTTTATTTTTTAATTTTCATTTATCTCTTTCTGTTCTATAACCTGTGTTGAAATGGAAATAATAACTTGAGCTGACATTATCCGTGGCAGTTAAGACTTTATATGCTTCAAATTAGAGAGCTCTAACCCTGTCCTTAATATTATATGCCCAGATTTATGGCCCTGGCAATCAGACCTGAATAGCAAACAAGGTTAGGAGTCCCAGTTAGGATATTTCATATTTTCAAAATCCATAGTCTCTCAAATATATATGTATGTATATATATATATATATTATTTGCAGAAGAGACTGACATTCATGAAAGTAACTAAAAATAAGTGAATTTGTTAATGCGTATTTCCTGTCACTTGCAAATATGCGTGAATATGTATATGTGTACGTGTATGTATGTGTGCATGTGTGTGCATGCATAATTTTACCCTAAATTTCTTCTGGAATGAGACTAATGATAAAAGTTAGTAGAAGTATGGTGTTACCTAAAAGAATGTTTTTGTTCTCCATTTTTATAATCAAGTTCTAATTTCATCACTTTTGATTGTCTCTACAAAACATAAATTATAATAATAACTTTGCAAAGTTAGAAGTATACATATAAAATTTATCACGTTATCGAATTGATTGAATGTGAAAAACAATAGTAATAACCACTAGAAAAATTCAAAGAGATGAAGTTAAGATTTTCATGACCCACATTTTTTTTGTCTCTGAACAGCAGCTAATACATTTATTTTCTTTCACTTTATTTTAATTTAGGAAGGAAGATGGTTTCTTGCCCAATATGCATCTCCCTTTTTAATATCAAAGGTGCACTGCTGGTGCAGTGGTTAAAGTGATTGACGGCTAAGGAAAGGTCAGTGGTTTTAACCCCCCAGCCACTCCAGGGGAGAAAGAAGTGACAGTCCCTACAGATTTACAACCTTGGAAACCACTGGGCTGTCTTACTCTGTCCGGTAGGGTCACTGTGAGTCAGAATCGATAGGAAGGCAGTGGGTTTGGTTTTGACTTGGAGTCTTAATATCAAGTAGGTTTTAGAAAATCAATCTTTTACTATTCTGTAGTAATGATACTGTTTTTGGCATGTTAGTTTAACCAAGCATTGTAATCACACACACACATGCACACACACACACACACACACACACACACAGAGAAGACCCAAAGTAACAAAACCAAATTCGTTGCTATCAAGTCAATTCTAACTCATGACGATCCCATCTGTTATAGAGTAGAAAAGTTACAGAGGATTTTCTTGGCTGTAGTCTTTATGAAAGCAGAGCACAAAGCTTTTCTTTCACAGTGACATTAAACCCAGTGCCGTCGAGTCAATTCCGACTCATAGCGACCCTATAGAACAGAGTAGAACTGCCCCATGGGGCAGTTCTACTCTGTTCTATAGGGTCGCTAACAGTGCCATTGGCTGGGTTCAAACCATCAACTATAGGTTAGTAATCCAGTGCAAACTGTTTGTGCCATCTAGGAATGTTATCACACCACCTCTACAATGATGGCTGCATCTGGAATGAGAAGTGAGGCAGGTTGAGCCAATTAAGCCAATCAACTCTTGACCTTACACTCAGCATGATGACTGCCTCTTATTGGTTGGTCTAATAAGAGCAAAATTCAAAATTTTTGTCCTCAGCTTGTAGGAAACAATTGTTTTCTTCCCATAAATATGAGAATAAAAAGAAAGCATGTAGCCTACTATTGGTGATAGCTGTCATAAAGGAATTGAGGACACAATTCATGCAAATATGAGCAGAAATAGTGTTGTTAGGTCCTGCTGAGTCAGTTCCAACTCAAAGTGACCCTATGTAAAACAGAACAAAACACTCCCCAGTCCTGCGCCATTGTCACAATCGTTGCTATGTTTGAGCCCATTGTTTAAGTCACTGTGTTAATACATCTCCTTGAGGGTCTTCCTCTCTTTCTGATGACCCTCTAGTGTTCCTAGCATGATGCAGAGACCCTCTCAAAGCAGGAACTGGAGCCTTGAAGCACAATCTAACTGTTAGCTTTTCAATCACATAATAGGTTAAAAAAAATAAAAATAAAAACTTTCTATTGTTTAAACCAGTTAAGTTTTAAGTTTTCTTAACTGCAAGTGAAAGTCTTCGGATTAATAATCTAAACTGTATTTTTCATTTAAACTGTACCACATTTGCCTTTCTGGTTTTTATATGATATTTGTATACTTGACAAAATTTGTGTGATTCTAGACAGTACTAATTGCCTTCGTGCTACCCCATAAACTGCTCTAAAAATACCACCCTAGAATCAGCAGAAACAATGAAGGTATTCCACTGGTGATGGTCTATAGCCAGGCAAACAAAAGAAAATAAACAGAAGGAGGGAGATGAAATAGGGAGGCGACAAATATCATCTATGGTCCTGACAGCATGTTGGCCTAAACAACAGTTGCTAGGTGTATCAACTTCAAAGCTCGCTAATTTTTTAAGGATTATCTTTAGTGTTCTGTTGGTCTTCATCAGTCCAGTTACCCAAAATAAACTTTGGGACTGGGACTGACCATTCCTTTAGAATGTACTAAAATAGAATGTCACTTTAGACTTCTCATTTATGTGTTACTTGTAAAAAAAGGACATAAGAGAAATGTTCTCTTTATTATCAGGGTTCTTGTCATTAGTTTTATTGTCACAAGAGTAAGGGAAGCTTTCCTATGATGATAAGAGATTCTTTAATCACCAAAGAAGAGGGAACTTAGGACAAGAGAAGACTTTTTCCCTCTTATCACAAGAGCAGCAGGAAACTCTCCCTTTATCATGAACAAAGTGAATCTCTTTTTCCATTTCTCTTGAAACAACTTTTGGAGGGAAAGGGTCATAAAGTTAGGAAGGAAGACTATGATTCTGAGAACATTTAGAATTTCTAGGCCTATTTCTCTAAGTGAAAAAAATGGTTTGAATCTCTTAGATTGCTTTTTCCACTGTAAAAATCTTCCTAAATCTGAATCCCCAATGGCCAGTCTTTAGAATACAAAAAAAAAAAAAGATGAAGACAGTGGTTGATAAATTTATTTATCCACTCCTATAATTTCTTGATTTTAATGTAATACTCTAAGAGGACTTAGATAATGGAAATATAATGTTATAAAACCTTAGAGTAAATGATTTATACAATGCAAAATAATGTAAAGCTTATTATTATTATTAAAGAATAAGCAGAGGTGCCCTTGAAAGTCAGTCAACAGTCTGAAGTGACCAGCAGAACCTGACTTCCTAGTGAATAAACTATAGCTTACGATTCTTATCATACTGTACAGAACTATGCCAATTTGCTAGATGAAGCACTAGTAATATTATTTGAAATTAAAAATAATAATTGATCAGTAGTAACATGATTTATTTAAGTATGTTATCCAACTTATATGCTCCTTCATCTCTTTCATGAGTTATGGCTATTTGTGACAAATTATACTATTTTTCTAAATTATTTTAAGAAAACAGCTGTGAAAAAAGCGATTTCCCTTTCTGCAAATTATTCTACAATATAATTGACCTTTCACTTTCAAAATATTTTATAACACATTTCTGCTATAGAAATAAAATATATGGTAAGAATAAATATGCACACATTTAAAGGTTTAAATACTACCTATATTCTTCAGCCAATTTTAAATGGCGAATAATTCCATATCAATAACAGAGCACCACCAGAAACGCACTTTATGTGTTAAAAGGTTCAGAAAAGCCAACAATCGTAAATATGAACAGAGAAGCATATAAATCACCTGCCTTTTACTAATTCAGTCTGAAGCGTCAGTTTATATTACTTGAAGTGAAGACATAGTTGCTCTTTAGGTGTTAATTACTTCAGCCCAATTATAAAATCTTAGTTTACAATAAAGTATAAAGATGACTGCTATAACTTGTGGTTCATGCTCACCACATACCACAGTTATTCTAATAAATGATACCAGATTTCTAAGGCGAATAATTATCTGTGAGTAAATTACATGTTGGCTTGAAGCTGCCTCCCACAGAAACTGGCATATCTCTTGCCAATCTCTTTCTTCTCCCTAGTCTGTCCCTTTTCAACAAACACATTTAACAGCTGTGGATACAAACAAGGCATATTTGGCAAAAGTAGGAACCAGATGCCAAAGTATGAACGTATGTTCTCTTCAAAGCATCAGGACCTGTTGTTAACTCCTTGGTGTCACCCTGGCTGCTCCCTGTCTAGATGCTCTACTGGCAGGCAATAGAGGCACATCTGGAGATATTGTTGAAGTCAAGTAGCTGTGGCCTGGTCTTGTCTATCTTGTTAGATTACATCCACATTATGGTGGATTCCAGTTTTCATGAATGTGTTGGTGGAAAATAATGTTATGAAACTACTTTATATCTCTACCCCATCTATATTTATTAAACTGTTTTTGAAAACAATATCAGTGCCCATTGAAAATAGAAACTTCATACTTAAGAAATTTAAAATTTTGCCTGAAAGCAAAACACTAGTATCTAAAACAGTTAAAACACGTCCTTGCAAAGGATCCTTTGAAAGAGTGTAATGTAATAGCATAGTAAAAATTATTATAAGAATATGCCTGAAAAATGGCAGTTTCAGTTACCTAGGTGGAGAATTAGCAGCTTGTCTTAGCTCATATCTTTTTGAAGCCTGAGGCAGGTTTGCATGGATTTAGTTTATTTAGACAATGATCCCAGAAGGTGGAAGGGGGCAGGACTAAGTGGAGTGGGGTTATTGATACAAAGAAGGAGAGAAAGAACAACTGGCTAGGCAGGCCCTGTAGGCAATTAGTACCGGACTCAGCAACAACTTCTTTAGAACATTTTGAATTTTTTTTTTTTTTTAAAGAAGTATATCTGGGGAGAAAAGGAAGAAACAGTAATACAGTGATTTCCATTCCCAAGTGAACTAGAATTTTCTTGCGCCCTTCTTTCTCTCCCCCGAACTTCTGGGTGGTGCATGAAAGTGTTGAGCAGGCTCCTTTGTCATCCTATCCTGTGGAAACAGAAGAAAGCAGTATTTTACATGGCATTGGCTCAAGGCAAGACACTGTCAAATTGCATCTGAAAGAAAAGTAGCCAGATACTGGAATAAAAAGTGGCGCTTAGAAGATTTGAAGTGAGAACAAGTAGTGGCAATTAGTTACTATAAAAATATTGCCTCCATTTGATGGTCATTTGGAAACACACAGGAACTAAAAACTGCACAGGAAAAGTAATTGTTGATAAAATGTTTATCTAAAAATATTATTAATAGTAAATCAGCTTGCCTTAATTTATTGAAGACTATGTATCAAGAAATGTGCTTCGGCAGAGTAGGGATACCCTGTGTATTTCTGCAAAAGTTCCTAGATCCATAAGCAACTCCCTAATGCTGGCCTTAGACAGTGCTGCTATACCACGTTCATCTCCTCTCTTTCCACTGCTGAAGTGGCCTTCACCCAGTCTAACTCTCTGCTCTGTATCAATGTCTTCTTGCCCCTATCTATCACCTAATAATCTATTCATATGGTCATTTTCTTCAGATTCTCAAAGACAGACTTGGGAAATAAGCCATAAAGAAAACAACAAATCAAAACAAAATGAGAATATTTATTATTCATTTGTTTTTGCATTCTTGATGTAATAATTTTACTTCAAAGGAATATTGGATGGAAGCACCAAGAAAAAAACAGCCTCCTCTCTCTTAAAAAAAAAAATAGTGATCAATATTATAAGTTGTCATCATTTTATATGTAGCAGAAAACCAATTTCTATAATCTGTATCTTCAGAATTTTGTTTGCATTCGAAAGCAAGAAAAAAACAAGACAGAATTAAATGTAAATCAGTGTAATGCACATAATTTGACTTATCTAGCAGTTCAGAGGAGCCCTGGTGGTGCTGTGGTTAAGAATTCGGCTGCTAACCAAAAGGTCGGCAGTTTGAATCCATCAGCCGCTCCTTGGAAACCCTATGGGTCCGTTCTACTCTTTCCTATAGGGTCTCTATGAGTCCGAATCCGCTGGATGGCAACAGGTGTGGTTTTGGTAGTGGTGTAGAAAGTAGTATGAACGAAGTTAGGGAGAATATCCATGAAGGTAAAAGAATGAGAGGTAATAGCTATCTTGAAACCAAGTGGCATGTGGAATATTTGACAGGCAGAGGGGAAATCAATACAGGTCCTAAAACAGGACTGATGGAGTAAATAACATCTGAAAAAGAAAACCATGGTAGCTATGTTGAGTGTTTGGAGGAATTAGAAAATGAAGTGATTAAATTGAAAGATAAGAAAGCTGGCTATTACAAATTCTAAGCTGGTAAGGGATTCAGAAGATTTGTCAAAGATTTACTGATGGGAGAAGTTATGAAATAAATGAATAAACAGAATTGTACATCAAACATTAGGGGCCAAAAACCTACTCAGAGTTAGAGAGACATTACATAGCCGCAAGGTTTTCAGGACTGGGCGCCTTTTCCTTCTGCTATAAATAGGGTCGCTATGAGTCTGAAGGAAACCCTGGAGGCATAGTGGTTAAGAGCTACCACTGCTAACCAGAAGGTAAACAGTTCGAATCTACCAGGCCCTCCTTGTAAACTCTACAGGGCAGTTCTACTCTGTCCTGTAGGGTCGCTGTGAGTCAGAATCGACAGCGAGTTTGTTCTTTTTTATGAGTCTGAATCAACTCGATGGCACCTAACAACAACATATGTGATGTACACTACTTTTATTATTTTTAATTTATATTTAAACCCAAAACCCCACTGCCGTCCAGTCGATTCTGACTCATAGCGACCCTATAGGACAGCGTAGAACTGCCCCGATAGAGTTTCCAAGGACCACCTGGCGGATTCCAACTGCTGACCTCTTGGTTAGCAGCCTTAACACTTAACCACTATGCCACCAGGGTTTCCAAATTTATATTTATTTATACTTATAAATATATAATTTATACTCAATCCTTTTGGACCTGTGAGTGAATAAATAATCAATAAATCTATTAGTGATTAAAAGAACCATGACTCTGAGAAGACAGAAGAGAATATTGCGCATTACCTAAAGCGGAGGGGATTATAAAATTATATAAATGTTTAATAAAAAACAAAACAAAAAACTCCTTACTGTGGCATGAATTCTGACTCATGGTGACCCTAGAGGACAGAGTAGAAGTGCCCCACAGGGCGTCCAAGGAGCAGCTGGTGGATTCGAACTGCTGACCTTTTGGGTAGCTGCCAAACGCTTAACCACTCTACCACCGGAGCTCCAAATGTTTGATAGCAGTACAAATATAAACATAAAAATAGTTTAAGAGAGGGTAGTATTGCTTATACTACAAAGCCTTCAGAGGCATTTCAAGGTAATGGTAATTGTGTTGGGGGGGGAGGGGTAGCAGAGAAAGAGAACAAATATAATCTAAAATATCATAAAGGAATCAGAAGAGACAATATCAAAGAGGAAAAAATAGAGAAACTTGTATTTGGTCCTGTAGAAAATGTTCAAAGAATTGAGGGGAAACAAATCCAAGTGTAATTTATCATCATAGAATAATTCCAGTGATACAGAACATCAGAATGGAAGTAGTAAAGCAAGAGTATTGACAAATAAAATGGAATACTATGCCAAATAGATTGTAAGCTAATTTAGGAAAGACATTTTACTGGGTTAATCTTCAAATCTCTATAATGTGTGGCAGGGATCCAAGAAAAAAAAACAAATTCTCAAGGAAAACAAAATGTTTTCTACTGAAATACTCTAAAATAAACAAAGTAAGTGAAACAACTAGTTGTACTTTTGAAAGATGATCATGAAGTATTAACGTACTATAAGACAAAGAATTCAACTCAATGAGACTATTCTATTAATCTTATTTATTCTTAACCTTAAAAAAAAAAACTGTTAATAATTCTGTTAGAGTATTATAACATTTTACCAAGCAAATCACACAAAGAACTTACCTCAATAAAACTAATCTACCCAAAAAATAAAAGAAATTAATATTATTTTAAAGAATTATAACATTTTTCCAGGGAAATCTTACAAATGTCATTAGTTTTAAACTTCAAAATTGTCTTGCTAAAAGTAATGCTGATTTTAGCCTATTATACCAATAGGAACATGACTACACATTTTTCATTGCAGAGTTGTTCAGTCTAAACAACAAAAACATGCTAGGAATATCCAGGCCCTTCTGAGAAGTTTTTTTTTTTTTTTCTGAGAAGTAGAAGATATCATTTTGACATTTAAAAGAACTAATGAAAATTTCTGTTTTAACTTGTTCTCAGGTTAACGGATACACTAACAGTGACACCAATATACTCTTATGTCTCTTTTATAACCATGAATAAATTGTATTTAATAAGAAGCTACATTTTATCAAATGAGAAAGTTAATTTAATATGTGAAAATTCAGGACTTACTACATTTTAGACACGTTCATCAGTTCAAGCCAATAATCATTTTAATATGGCTAAAATTTTGTTTAACTATACATGTTTAACTATACACGTAGATGGAAACCCTGGTGGCGTAGTGGATAAGAGCTACAGGTGCTAATCAAAATGGCAGCAGTTTGAATCCTCGGGTACTCCTTGGAAACCCTACAGGGCAGTTCTGCTCTATCCTATACGGTTGCTATGAGTTGTAATTGACTCAATGGCAAAGGTTTTGTTTTGTTTTTATGCATGTAGGTATTATGTTTAAGTAGCATGGCATTCAGAAAAAAATTTAAATATCAAATACTCTGTTTAAAGTTTGAATTCCCAGAACCCAGTGCTACAAATGTTAAATGTCCTTGTTCTTTAAAAATGCAAATCATGTATTTGAACACAAATACGAAATAGAGTAATGCCTACTGATTGAACTTTTTTATTTTTATGATAAGTTTGTTGATGGTTACAAGCAATAGTTTGACAATTTTGAAATCAAAAACACTTAAATTACGAATTCTAAATGTAAAGAGCTGAACATGAGGGATGGAAACAGGAGCAGCAGATGGGGGAGGCGGATGTGAAGCCAACCGTGTTTCAGGAGCTGAAACCAATCAGAAAGGTACCACTAACGGTATTCAACAGTAGACCCAAAATAGAGAGCAAGAATGGTAATAAAATGCCATGGCTGATAGCTCCTAAGTCCTCTGGAATGTCAAGAAGCAGCAAGAATGTAATGTTATTAGCTTAATAAGCAATTTATGAGTAATTCAATGCAAGACTGTTTCTGTTTTTGGAATCTAGATTGAGCTCCAGATGAAATGGAAAACCGCTGGGCAATGCCATTTATCTGTGCGCTAACCACATGTTCAGATAGCTTCTGCGGGGCTGATAATTGCCAACCGATAAAAATGGAAGATCATTACAGGATCAGGATTTAGAAAATGTAATGGAGTGTTCCTTGAGGGAAAGGAAAAATGAACCTGTGGAAAGAGGAAGAACTGCTGAACAAGTAGCAAATTATTTCCACACTCTCATTACCAGTTTACTCTGGTAGGCTTCAGATTTGTATTAAAAATAAAAGAATGAAATATATAATTGTGAACCTTACGAGATATGTTGAAGGAAAGGAAATATTCTTCACCGAATAAAAATGCCAAAAACATAATCCAAATAATTTCTCAATATTTATATCTCCTGTAAATTATTTAATGAATTGTTCAGGTTTCAAAATACGCTTCAAGTGATTTGTTTTCTCTCAGTGCGCTAACATGTTTGTGAGAATGGCATGAGGGCATATATGCTGATTTATTTTAGTCATATAATATAGCTGATTTCATTGTTTAAGATAGACTGTGGAAAAAAGTAAAGTAACAATTAAAGTATTTCTCTTTTCTAATTATTGGAAATATTTTTATCATACAAAACATAACACTTTAAGTTCTTCAGGGAGAAATAACTTTACAGCATCCATTATTTAAATCAGTTGTGTATCAGATGTTTTGAAATATATTCTTTCAAGCTATTTAAAATAATGTTGCACGTTCATATTTGTCTACACAGATTGAACATTCATATATGGAAATAAAGCAATGTAATTGAAATTTAAACATCATGACTGAAATAAACATTGAGGAAATTCAATTAGAAAAAACATGTTCTGCCTTCTCTGACTTAATACATACCAGATTTGCATTATGTTAACTAAAGTCTTTTGCAGTGGAAAACCTTTCTGTACGTGAAGATTAAAATACACTAGGTTTACAGGGAAGCTTACTTCATATTAAGGATGAGAATAAATTCATCACAAACCAATAGCAATGTTAAACCTGGAACCTGGTCAACCCTTGTAGTTGTTAATCAGGAGCTATATATTCTTCATAAAAATTCTAGATTGTAATGACGATAAAATGATTACAATTACTGTTCTCTTTAAGTGATGTTCATTTGTATGAACATCTTTGTTTCCGAAATCTGTATTGAATATTGTCTATGAGGTAACTTTCCTTGCTCCTTATAGACTGTTTAAAATATATGTTTATGTTTGAGAATATATATTTGAGATACACGCTACAACGCCGATACAGTTTTAAAGCATTATGCCAAATTAAACAAAGTCATACCCAAAATACCACATATTGCATGATTCCATTTATATGAGATGTCAGAAAAAGCAAATCTTTGGATATAAAAAGTTGATTGCCCTGGGAATTGGGATGGAAATGGGATTAACTGTAAAGAGCCAAAATAAAATCTTATTTGGAAGGTAGGATTGTTCCAAAATTATTTAATTATATATTAAAACTGAGCAAATTTTGTGTTCTATAAATTATACGTCACCAGCCCTATGTGTTCGTTTCTTCTTTACTCAGCCTTATCCCTGCTTCGAAAATGCAGTTAACTCATTGTCTCTCTCCTCTCTGGTGTATGCTTTCTTCTGTTTTAAGTAGCTGAATATTCTTGGAGACAATAGATGAATGTATTGAGTATTTCAAACTTATGACCAAAAAACTCATAGTTCTCACCATTACCACACAACCATACTACACTTACTGATAAAACCACTTTTAAAATCTCAGTTTCACAACAACCTGTCTCACACATTTTCCACAAGTCATATCTCCTATCACACTCTGCTGATAGCCTTATCAATTTCTCTTACCTTGCCCATCTTAGGGTTCTCTAGAGAAACAGAACAAGTGATTTCTCTATTTAGAGAGAGATTTACTTAAGGGATTGGCTCATGCAATTGTGGGGACTGGAAAGTCCAAAATTCTTAGGCCAAACGGCAGGCTGGGGACCTCTGAGGTCTTGCTTCCCAAGATTTGTGGGTCAGGCAATGAAAATAGTACAGAGTGAAGAGAGAGAGTAGGCTGTCAAAATACCAGTTTACAGTAGTCTGGAGGCATAACTCACTCTAAGGAAACTCCTTTTTCAACTGGTTGATTGATTATATCACATTAGATTACATTATGGAAGGTGATTACATTAGATTACCTATGGAACAGCATCCAGACTAGGCTTTGCTAAATCCCTAGGAACCAAAATCTAGCCAAGTTGACACATAAAATTAGTCATCACACATTCCTATACTTGAAACCACACATCGAATTTATTCCTTGTAGAACGGAATAATAAGTGGTTGGTTTTGTATAAAGAAAATGTCTTTGTGTCCTGAGTTCCATCTCATATTACCATCAAATATCACAAAAACCTCACTCCTGCACATGTACCAGTTTTCGCCTTCATCAGCAGTTTCTTCCCTTCTATTGAATCAATACCAACATTAGTGCCGTGAAATTACCTCTGTCATAAAAGATTCCGAAGTGATCACTACTACTGTAAAAAAAAAAAAAAAAAAATGCTGTAATCCCAGATCTTCCTCTAGATTCTGTCCTCTTTTTCCATTTCTCCTGCCACAGCCTCAAATAAGCTATACCCACCTGTTCATTGTTTTCATTTTTTCATATTCTAATGTTTGTTTAGTACGTTATAATTAGAATACCAGGACACTCTAATCTCCCCCTACAGTTAGAGTAAACAACTCTAATTCCTCCACAATTCAAGTAAGTAGCTCTAATTCCTCCACAACTAAAAAAAGTACCTCTTATCACAGCCACCAATAATCTACCCACTCTATGCCTTGCCAAAACCAGTGGCTTGTTTTCATCCACTTACTTATCTTCTCAGTAGTATTTGAAATTATTAGACATTTCCTATTTCATGAATATTTCAGGATGCTACATGTACTTCATTTTCCTCCTGTCTCCCTAGTGACCCATGTGAATTTCCAGTGTTGGTTTCTCCTCTTCAACCCCCATTGTCTTCAAATTTCTTGATTTCAAAATTCTAGAAGTTGTAAGGTAAAGAATATTTTAAATATTGACATTTAAAAATAAAACTGCTACAATTTGTAAGGTGTATCCTTACAAAAAAAAAAAAAAAGTTTTTTTTTTTTATCCATTGGGCTTTAAAAGCCAAGAGCATTCAATATTTATCATCCTCCCTTGAAAAATTATATCAATAAGCTCTTCTTTTCAAATAAAAAGTAATTAATAGTTTTTCTCCTGAAGTGTGAATTCCCACTCGATTTCCTCAACAAAATTATATCCTAATTTATTACTTATGCTTGAAAGCCTTTCATTGATTGTCCTGTTATTAATTCTCAGCCACAAAATATGTAAATACATTTAAAATCATTTTATTTATTTATTTAATGTTCAGGCTACAAATGTTCCAGTATATTAAAAACAAAACAAACAAAAAAAGTCTTCTGAAAAAAGTATTAGATTAAAATTGCTGAAGACACAATAATATATTATACTTTTTGATATGGAATTATAAAGCTTAAACAATAGTTTTGCTTTTAAACTATTGGAACATGTATCCATAGTTGATTTTTATTATGGTCCCTGGGTAGTGCAGATAATTAAGTACCAGGCTAGTAACTGAAAGAATAGTGGTTCAAAGTCACCAAGAGGTGCCTCAGGAGAAAGCCCTAGTCTCTGCTTCTGAAAGGTCACAGACGTGAAGAGCCTATGGTCAGTTCTACTCTGCACACATGGGGTCACCATGAGTTGGAATCAACTTGACGGAAACTAACAGCAAAAGATTGACATAGGATCTTATTATTGTATCTCTGTGTTTAATTGTTGAAGAGTTGAACTCACAAAATTTTACTATATAAAAAGAAATGGAATCCTGGGGATTCTTAACAGGACTCTTAATTATTTGAATCCCTTTACAATTATATGCAAAAAATTACAAAGTGATCGATGTCATAAATAATTTTAATCATATTTTGGCTAACAACACAATTAAGCCCTACCTAATTTTGTTGAGATTAAAGAATTGGAAACCAAATAAATCACACAAAATTTTAAAACCCCATCATTTGTCATTCTTTTTTCAGTTTCTGAGACGTATCCATAGAAAACTTAGACTTAAAAATGACTATTAATTTTACATTACCTTTTATTTTATATGCACATTTTTAAAGCTGGCATACTCAAAAAGTTTGTGTAAGTGTGAATATTTTTAATTTTAAAACATCTTTTATAATACCATTTTTGATAAAAATGTTTTTACCTTGTCACATTCACTCTGAATATTTTTGGCTAAGCTCAGAAATACAAAGTTAGTTCTTTCAGGTTAAGGAATGTGTTTGTCATATAGCCTAATTCGCAGAGCACATCAGTCAAATCAGACTTACTTTTGTTTTCATCATCTGGAAACATGTCTGTCAAGGGGTAGTTAGGGTCGGTAACAGGTCACATTACATATAACTGCACCAACAGTTTGAGGTTACTAAGTCTTCAGACTCCTTTTACTTATGCCAGACAGCTGTTTGTTTTCTATCTTGTACCAGGAGGAGTCAACAGGACAGGTGAGAATCTTAACTTCCAATTTAATAGAAACTCCCCTATGTCCTCTGGTGGAAGGATTACTTCCTTGTGTACCAATAAGACCTCTTAAAGCACCAGACCCCAGGTTTAAGGTCAGACTTCTTAAGCCATCAGAGCCTCTTAAACCAGCGGAGTCCAGATTTTAGGGTCAGAGAATAAGCATTTCACAAGTACTTTTTTAAGTCTAATATTGAGAAATACCATTACCACTTCTAACCCTTAGTTCCCAGATTCATGCATTCTGCTATGGGAGTAATAAAAATAGCACCATATATATTCCAGTGTTCAAAGCATATAGGGCTGCAAGCTCAACTCTTGAGGTTATGCTCACAGTAAGTACAGTCACTGAGGATTGAACAGGCTATTGAATAACTCTGTTAGGTAAATTGTTTCAATTGAAGTAGTCCAATTAAATCATCATGCCATTAGGGGTAAGCCTGGAGCCCCACGCTCAACACTGGTCACTGCTGCTAACCAGAGAGGCATTCTGCAGTGGTGGTTGCCATGTCAGATTTGGCCATGTTCTTGAGCTCCTGCTTAAACTATACACTTGCTACCACGACTACTTCGTTTATGGCTGGGGTAAATGATGACTGACATCCAAAGGCCAAGTTATCTGGTTCATCTGATCATTCAGAGCCCTTCAGTGGGGTCTCTTGATACGGTCCCCCAATTCTCATACTCTGGGCCTGATTTAGTGATCCATTCCCATACCACTATACCAAAAACCATATCATCTCATGAACACGTGATTATTCACTTATTTACTTATTGAATTTTCTCTTCTATCAGGCACAGTGGTGAGTCAAGATTTATTTGCCGTCAAGGGAAGGCTTTGCTCCATATCTTCAGGGAACAATTCTGTGATTTTCCCACTCAGGTTTGCCAGAGTCTCTATTTGTTTTAGTTATGTAGGTCAAGTACACATCTAATTCATTCCTAGGAAATGAATGATCAATACACCACCAGATCAGACCATTCTCAATAACCCTCTGCCTCTGCTGCCAATTAGAGTAACCATGGCACCCTTGCTCTGCTTGTTAAATACTGATAATTAACCTCTGCTACCCTGAGAGCCTGTCCCAATGGCAGCATCTTCCACTGTCATTAAATAATGTACGAACAAGATCTGGGAAAATGATTTTAAAAAATACTGGTGCGATCCTTACCAACGTACTTCTCCAGGCCTTAATAAAGTGAAGTATATTTTCTAGACTAATTTTTATTCATATGTGATAAAACCACAATGTTTTTATCATTCTAAGCTTTTAAGCCTTCATGCACAAGAAATCTGTGTAATTACACAGGGCATGAGCTCAGAAGTGCCCCACGATAGGTTTAATGTTCTGCTGGTGGTACCATCTTTAAATTCTAAATAATTATATCTTCGAAATTGTATTTTGTAAGTAAAGTACCATGGAACAGTGGAGCATGTCCATGAGTACAAGCTACCAGTGTGATATGCACATTATCCATTCCCTGGTAGTCCATTTGCACATAACATTTGTGATACCCCAGGAACACAAAAATCCAGGGACCCCCAATGCATAGGTGTTCAGCAGGGCCCAAAGTGAACACAGGTAAGTTATTAAATTAATGACTGAATAAGCTGCAGCACTGACAGCTCTAAGAGACATGCTTTCTGTTTAAACAAGAATTTGCTTCCAACGCAGGAAAAAAAAAAAATGGCACTCTAAGAAATGTGAGAGACTAAGGGTCTGTATCCCACCCTTATTTACTTGTGCTTCTTCCCTGTGTTTGCCAACCACTTATACTAAACGTGATGTCATAGAAAACAAAGAAAAATAAAGAACAACTTATAGTTCTTTTTCCATTTAGTCCTTGCTTAATCATCAGTATGTCTAAAGCAATGTGTTGTTAGAATTTGTGCATATTAAGAAGTGACATAAAAGCAGTTCAGTTAATCTTGTGTGGCATTTCAACTGTTCTGCTAAAATAAAATATATATGCACGATAAGTTACGAAATACCAATTGTGTAATTTTAGTGATGCTGCAAGAGATAAATTTTCTTATATTTGCACTTAAAATTAACATTTAACAATATAGAAAAGAACTTAAAAACCAGGCTAATAATTTAAAATTCTAAGTAGCAAATAAAAAAGGCCATGGTAAGACAAGAGAAAGACCACTAAAGAAGAGAAAACCTTTTTATTTCAGTACCTTCAATAACACAGTTTTGTTTAATTTTGTTTTCTCCTATATGAACATGGTGGCCTCACATTTTCATTTTGCATTGTTATTACAACTCATAATGACCCTATGTACAACAGAACCAAACACTGCCTGGTCCTGCACCCTGATAGAGTAGTGGTTAAGAACTCTATTGCTAACCAAAAGGTCAGCAGTTTGAATCCACCTGCTACTCTTTGGAAACCCTACGGGGTAGTTCTACCCTGTCCTATATGGTGGCTATGAGTTGGAATCGACTCAATGGCAATGAGTTTCATTTTGCATTGGATACCACAAATTATTTGGCAGGGCTTGCATGCCCTACACAAGGGCATTTCTGAAATCTCAATCCCATTCAGTATAGGTCACTACTGGGTCCAGGTGTTAATCACACAACAAAGCAAATTATTAGAAACACAAAGATTAACTGTTAAATTGGCCATAAAGATAAATTAAGCCTGATCTAGTTCACATGTTTTCCCTACCTGGTCTAACGGACTTAGTATTGCTTACCACATTATATTTTCAATGATAAAAATTTAAACAGATAGTGTTAACTATTGAACTATGTACCCCAAAAGTGTATGCTGTAAATCCTAACCTCCATGCCTGTGGTTATAATCCCACTTGGGAAGAGGTTGTCTTTGTTATGTTAATAAGGAAGGAATAGTATATGGTGTAGGTTGAGCCAATTTCGTTGGATATGAAAGAGATTAAACAAGCAAGCAGAGGAGAGATAGGGTAAGATAAATATGAGCACACATGGAGCTCTCCAAGGAACCAGGAAGCAGAAGCTGAAGAGACAAGGAACTTTCTTCAGAGCCAACAGAGAGAGAAAGCCTCCCCCTAGAACTGGGCTCATTTTGGGCTTCCAGCCTCCTAAAACTGTGAGAAAATAAAATTTCTGTTTATTAAAGCCACTCATTTGTGGTATTTCTGTGATAAGGGCACTAAATTAGATAGATAGATAGATTAGATAAATAGACAGACAGACAGGCAGACAGACAGATAAATAGATAGGTAGATACGTAGGTAGGTAGATGGTAGGTAGGTAGGTAGATAGGTAGCTAGGTAGATAGATTAGATAGGTAGATAGATGATAGATAGATAGATGATGATAGATACATACATACATAGACAGATGATAGATTAGACAGACAGAAAGACAGACGGACAGAGAGACAGACAGAGAGATAGATAGATATAGATAGATAGATAGATAGATAGATAGATAGATAGATAGATAGATAGATAGATAGATAGATAGATAGATAGATAGATAGATAGATAGATGATAGACAGATAGATGATAGATATAGATAGATAGATGATAGATAGATAGATAGGTGGATGATAGATGATAGAGTAGGTAGATAGATTAGACAGACAGAGAGATAGACAGATAGATGATAGATAGATGGATGATAGATTAATAGATGATGATAGATGATGATAGATAGACGATAGATAGATAGATAGATAGATAGATGGATAGATGGATAGATGGATAGATGGATAGATGGATAGATGGATAGATGGATAGATGGATAGATGGATAGATGGATAGATGGATAGATGGATAGATGGATAGATGATAGATGGATAGATGGATAGATGGATAGATTAGATAGATGGATAGATAGATAGATAGACAGATTAGATAGATAGATAGATAGATAGATAGATAGATAGATAGATAGATAGATAGATAGATAGATAGATAGATAGATAGATAGATAGATAGATAGATAGATAGATAGATAGATAGATAGATAGATAGATAGATAGATAGATAGATAGATAGATAGATAGATAGATAGATAGATAGATAGATAGATAGATAGATAGATAGATAGATAGATAGATAGATAGATAGATAGATAGATAGATAGATAGATAGATAGATAGATAGATAGATAGATAGATAGATAGATAGATAGATAGATAGATAGATAGATAGATAGATAGATAGATAGATGGTCAGTCCATATCTTGGTACAAATTTTCCTGGTTTTGATTTTGTCATCAGATAACCAAGGAATGATACAATGTAGCTCTAATATAAAATCTGGAAACTTTAGTTAAGCTCTTAAAATGTTCAAATAAAATAAGAAAATTGTCAACAGGAAAGAACAGGCTGCTTCACTGAGCAACATAGGGAAATGAGGTTTGGGAATTTGAGGTACTGGAGTCATTTGGAGCTTCCTGATATCATCATTCTAGTTCTACAGTGTCTGATGTTTCTCAACCAACACTCTACTTCTACTCCCTGGACATATAGGTCTCTTCACACAGAAGATTGACAGCAAGAGTTATGACTATGGCAGGAGTTATTGAGATTGAGCATCATAAGAATGTAGGGCTATTGCTGCATAATATATTGAAAGAAGAATATGATTTAAAATCAGGTAATATTGGAGCTCCTATTAGTATTTCCTTGGCCTGCTTTAACTGCAAGTGGTTGTACAGCAACCTTGGTCTGCTAAGGATATGAGACCAAGTTATTGTAAATATGGAGGTGTGCCACCTAATCCCCCTTCAACAAATGATGTTCTGATTGACTGTAGGAAGAAGACAGCCTCAGCTCTCAGCTTCTTCAGCAGTGGCCACAGCTGCATAAAAATTTCAAGATTTTACCCTTAATGGGGAACCTATATCTGATGGCTAAGTCAGGCACAGGTATAGATGCCTTGATATTTTGTCCTGATTCAAGGGACAACTCCAACAGGTAACAATGCTGGGTTGTCCAAGGCCTTATCAGGCTTATTACTGTTCTCTCTCTGCCTAGTCTTGCTTCCTTTTCCTTTTTCACAAATATTGATCCTTAATAAAAATGCTGCACCCCAAACTTTTCAACTTCTATTTCTTAAGTACCCAACTATGACACAGGATCTCTGAACCTCATGGAAGAAAGCCCGGCTCACCCCATCAGCCAAACAATCTGGATCGGCACAAGGACTGGCTGGGAATTTAGATTAGGTGATTGAAGAGAACAATGATGGATATCATTTATGACCTCAGGACCAACCGCAGCATTCAGAGGGCTGTAGATAATCCAGCTAACATATTTTTTGACTACTATAAAAATATAAAATATAAAAATATAAAAATAATCCAGCTAACATATTTTTTGACTACTATAAAAATATGACAGTGAAATTCTTCCTTATACACATTTCCTTATGTGATTATTGATGAATAAGAAAAACCCCAGGAAGAAGACTTATTGGGTCAGCTCAAAGACTATTTATGATAGCTTCATATTGTGAGACAAATAAAAATGAGCCTGCCTATGAAACTGTTGTGACCTATGTGTATTTATTCTAATTTTGAAGTACATTTATTAGTATGCTTAATTAATTAAAATTTTTGAATAGCTATGTCAACTAGGTCTTCAAAAATGATTCCCAAAGTAATTTGCAACATGGTAGTAGAAGTATAAGAAACTCATGGAACTTAATAAAAGTATTGATAGAAAAGCAATGTTCTTGTGGATTATTTTCAAATTAATTAAGTTAGTTCCAGATTTGTACTAAGAAATTATTTCTAGTTTTTCAAAAAGTATTGTTTGGAAAGAATAAAAGAGAAGTGACATGTGCATTTGCTTCTTAAAATAAAATATATTCAATGATTTTCTAGTTCAACACATACTCCAGGGAAAATATTATCTTTCAAGGATATCACACTCCAAATAGCATGGCCTTTAGCCTGGGAATTTGAAATGATCACTCATCATCGATGTTGATATCATGCTTTTTCCAATGAGAAGAATATTAGCAAGAATGATTCATTTACTTCTTATTTTATTATTTATGCATGCATGTATTTAAACATTTGTCCAATAACTGTTTATTTACCACTGACTATGTCCTAGGCACTCTTTTAGACGTGAAAATACATTGGTGAGCAAAGCAAAACAGAGTACATTCACTTTGTTTCTGCTTCAGGTAAAGTCTTTTGGGGTTTTGTTTTGTTGCCTTATTGATAAAATAATTACTTTAATTTTGATTTACCCATACTCAAAAAAAAAAAAAAAATTGCTGTCAAGTTTGTTCTGACTCATAGCAACCCTACAAGAAAGATTAGGACTGCCCCATAAGGTTTCCAAGCAGTGACTGGTGGATTTGAACAGCTGACCTTTTGGTTAGCAGTCCATCTCTTAACCACTGTGCCACCAGGGCTCCTTTTATTTACAGAAGGGGAAATGATGTAAAAAAAAAAAAAATCTAATGCCTCAGTTGTTTTTCTTCCATACATTCCAGGAAATGAGGCATTGTTTATTCAAGAATAATACGTTGACTCTTCATCCCTAAAAAAAAAAAAAAAACCTAACCAGGTTTAATTTTTTTTTTTTCCCCAAGTAAATTCCCTTGCTCTACTGCTTCTTTAGTTCTTAGACCGTGATTATTTATTCCTGCTCCAAGGAATAAAATGGCAGCTAATCCAAGCCTTTTTGTTTTATTTCTGGTAACCATATTCTGAAAATCTTTAGCTATAAATATATATGCTCTTTCATTAATTATAAAACCAAACCAAACACAGTGCTGTTGAGTCGATTCCGACTCATAGCCACCCTACAGGGCAGAGTTAGAACTGTCCCGTAGAGTTTCCAAGGAGCGCCTGGCAGATTCTAACTGCCGACCCTTTGTTTAGCAGCTATAGCACTTAACCACTACGCCACCAGGGTTTCCTCATTAATTATAGGCTACATTAAAGATAAACCTCAAAAAAGCCATACCAAGAAGACTACTTTGTTTATAGCAATTACTTTTAGACAAAGCTTGACTGATAAAAACAGAAACCCTGGAACAGATAAATCCAGTTCCTGACTTATCACTTTTTTTCCCCTGCATTATTGAGGAAGGTGTAAGTAAAACGAAGACAATATCTAGAAGCTGAAAGTAGAAACAATATTTTATTGCACTCAGGGATTTGATTTAATATCTCAATTGTTGGATTTCTATACGATTAGTCTAAGCTATGTGAATTACTCTACTCTTGTAAATCATACTTAAATGCTTGTAGACCCAAGCAAGACATGAGCATACTGTTTTACCCCTTGCTTACCAAAACATTAAAATCCAAGTCTCTGATTTTACCACCATGAATCATGGAATTTTTTCATACTACAAACATTCAGGATAACAAAATCAGAAAATAATAGGTAACAAGTCAGTGTGCATTTGTACTTCTAGCGTACAGCCAGGATATTATCACCAGCTCCCCACCTTGAGTTTTGGCAGACCTGGAACCTGATTCTAACCAATAATACAGAAAAGGGGATGAGATGTCACTTCCTTAATTGCTTCCTTACATAAGACTCTATCTTGCTAGCAGACTCTCTTTAGTCTTTCTTTCTTCCCTTGCTGGAAAGAAGCCAGCTGTCATGAATCCTACAATCACAAAGAACTAAATGCTGCCCACCACTGCACAAGCAAGAGAGCAGATGTTTTCTTAGTTCCTCCAAATGAGAACGTTGACATGGCCGACTCGTAGATTGCAGTCTTGTAAGACCCTCCCCAAGGATACATCTAAACCATGCCTGGATTTCTGACCCACAGAAGCTGTAAGATAATAAATGTATGCTGTGTTAAGCTACAAATTTTGTGATAATATATTGCACAGTATGGAGAATTAATACAATGGGTATGATAATCTCTGAGTTTTCACCATGGTTGCTACAAGGGAGAGGAAGGAGATAATAAATCAGACCCATTCCATGCACTGCAATGTGAAATGCAAAGAACGAGTTTTTAAGAGAAATAGAGTACTACTATCAAGGTCAATGGTCTGCCAAAGTAGGTGACATCTCACCATTTTACACTTAATCATGTTACTCCAAATGCTTCAAATATTTAGATGGCTTTCATTTGCTTTTGCAGCAAAAAATTTTTAAGAAAGTTTCATAGAAACCTTATGACTTATCATGCACTCTTTGTGCTTCAGGTACATTGCTGTTCTGTCAGGTCTGAGAACAAATCATACTTGTTCTCTCCACGGGGTCTCACACAGCTCTAGCATCTGAAATTGGGATGTCTTCTTTTTGCCTAATAAACATGTATGCATATACTTGTACTCATTTCATAACTCAATCCAACTGTTTTCTTATGGATACTTTTGATGACTCCCAAGATTAGGTTGAATTCTATATTTTAATTCTCATTACATCATATATCTCAACACAAGATGAGGAAGTGAGTGGAGAAGTTTGAAAACAGAAAAAATAAAAACAAACAAGAACTAGAAGATGAGTTGTTTACAGAAAGTACCAAAGGGTCAATTATTATATTGGCTACATATCAATTTATTCTTAAATACTAAATAATAACAGGAAGAATGCTTTCTTGGTGACAAATTCTTCTCAAACCACTGGGAGATTTGGGATGTAAATTTCCAAAAAGTTCTAATGGCTACTCAAATATATGGACGTGTCATTATCCATTTGATGTGGCAATTCATATAGGTGTTTCTCCAGAAAATGCTCTTATATAAGTCATCCAAAACATCTTGTGTAGTTTTAACATCCACCACATGCCTGTCAGTTTCTTGTACTGCAGCAGCTTGTGTGTTGCTGTGATACTGGAAGCTTTACCACCAGTATTTCAAATATCAGTAGCACCATTCTTAGTGGATAGGGCTCAGTAGAGCTTCCAGCTAAGACAAACCAGGAAGAAGGACCTAATGGTCCACTTCTGAAAACAATTGCAAAGTGAATATCTTGTGAACAGCAGCAGAACATTGTCTGATATAGTGCCAGAAGATAAGCTTCTCCAGTCAGAAGACACTCAAAATACGACTGGGGAAGAGCCGCCTCCTCAAAGTAGAGTTGATCTTAATGTGGATGGAGTCAAGCCCTCAGAGGCCTTCGTTTGCTGATGTGGAATGACTCAAAATGAGAAGAAACAGCTGCAAACATCCATTAATAATAGGAACACGGAATGTATGAAGCATGAATCTAGAAAAATTGGAAGTCATCAAAAATGAAATGGAATGCATAAAGATCTATATCCTAGGTATTAGTGAGCTGAAATGGACTGGTATTGGCCATTTTGATTCAGACAATCCTGTATGGTCTACTATGATGGGGATGACAAATTGAAGAGAAATGGCTTAGCATTTGTAGTCAAAAAGAACATTTCAAGGTCTATCCTGAAGTACAATTCATTCACTGATAGGATAATATCCATTTCCCTATAAGGATAACCAGTTAATACGATAATTATTCAAATTTATAAACCAACTATTAATGCTAAAGGCAAGAAAATTGAAGTTTTTTTTTTTTTTTAACCAACTTCTGCATTCTGAAATTGATCAAACATGCAATCAAGATACATTGGTAATTACTGGTGATTGGAATGCAAAAGTTGGAAGAAAAAAGAAGGATTAGTAGTTGGAAAATATGGCCTTGGTGACAGAAATGATGTGGAATATCATATGATAGAATTTTGCAAGAATAACAACTTATTCATTGCAAATAACTTTTTTCTACATAAACAGTGATTATACACATGGGCCTCACCAGATGGAAAACAAAGGAATAAAATCAACTACATCCGTGGAAGGAGATGATAAAAAGTTCAATATCATCTGCCAGAAAAAGGTGAGGGGCCAACTATGGAACAGATGCAAGTTCAAGTCAAAGCTGAACAAAATTAAAACAAGTTCACAAGAGTCAAATGAAACTTTAAATATATCCTGCCTGAATTTGGAGACCATTTCAAGAATAGATTTGACACACTGAACACTAATGATCAAAGACCAGATGAGATGTGGGAAGACATGAAGGAAATCATATGTGAAGAAAGCAAAAGGTCATTAAAAACACAGGGAGAAAAAGACCAAAATGGATGTGAGAAGAGACTCTGAAAGTTGCTTTTGAAGGTAGAATAGTTAAAGCAAATGGAAGAAATGATGAAGTGAAAGAGCTGAATAGAAGATTTCAAAGGGCAGCTTGAGAAGACAAAGTAAAGTATTATAATGAAATGTGCAAAGACCTGGAGTTAGAAAACCAAAAGAGAAGAACATGCTGGGGATTTCTCAAGCTGAAAGAACTGAATTAACAACTCAAGCCTTTGAGTTGCAATTTTGAAGGATTCTATGGGCAAAATACTGAATGGCACTGGAAGCATCAAAAGAAGATGGAAGGAATACACAGAGTCACTGTACCAAAAAGAATTCGTTGATGTTCAACCATTTCAGGAGGTAGCATATGATCAAGAACTGATGATATTGAAGGAAAAAGTCCAAGCTGTACTGGTGACATCGCTGAAAAACAAGGCTACAGGAATTGATGGAATACCAGTTGAGATGTTTCAACAAAGGGATACAGTGCTAGAGGTGCTCACTTATCTATGCCAAGAAATTTGGAAGACAGCTACCTGGCCAACTGTAAAAATGGCATGGAGGCAGTGTCTGACCTCCTCTAACTTCACAAGAGGAAAGGAGAGTCAAGATCAACAGCCCAAGCCTGATTCCTATAAGATGGAGGTCAGACAAACCTCCTTTCTCTGACATCTTTATCAACTCTAACAGCAACCATTCCTCCCACAGCACACTCTATTTGGTTCAATAACTCATTGCAGTGGCCACACAGAACTCACAGACTATACTGAAGATTATGGGATTTATTAGGGAAGTAATAGGTTACAATTCAGACTCAGGAACACTCAAGGATACAGTTCTTCCATCAGGACAGTGTGTTCCTAGCAGTGCTCAAAGGCATACTTCTCCCTGGACCCTAGGCCTCTGCCCAAAGACACTCAGCTTTCTTGCTCAGTGGGCTTCCCTCCATCTCCTGCTGCAGGATCTCTGCTGCCTGGTCTCACTGCCTTTAATGTTACAGGTCTCTCTCTCTTCCTGCCTCTTGGTTCCAGGAACTTCTCATTGCAAGGGTCCTGGGTCCAAGGGACTCACAGGCTTTTCTTCCTTGGTGGTGGTGAGATTCTTCTCTTCTCCACAGATTAACTCTCTTCTCGATTCACATACATATGGCCTTGGAACTTTGCCAGGGTGGAACCAGAAGACCCTAGCCCCCTATCGACCATCCTGCTTATCTGACCTGATTTTTGCCCCAGGCCACTTCAGCTGCAGCTTTTCAGCCATTACAGGTAACAACAATGAAAGTAGCCTTCTGAGAATTAAGTTTCACACCCAAGCCCCTTCCTTCTTTCTCTTACAACGTTCCATGCTTTCATGAGTCTGGAGCCATTGCAATGAATCCTGCTCCTGACACCAACTGTAAAAAAGTGTCTGACCTCCTGTAACTTCACAAGGGGAAAGGAGAATCATGATCAACAGCATAAGGCCGATTCCTATGAGATGGAGGTCAGATAAGCCTCCTCTTTCTGCATCAGGACCCTGCATCTGGGTTCGGGTCCCTGATCACTTGACTTCCCTAGAGGTCGGCCTCCACAGCCCCTTGGGCCAGTGGCCTATCACATGACCTGATCTGCCAGCTTCCCCAGTCTTGGGAGCCAGCAGTCTGTGGTCTGAATATCCGGTATTGGATTGATTCTTAAGTAGCTCAAGCCATGCAGGTTGGGAGAAGCCTATGCCTGACCCACAGATTGGGGACTTGCCAGCCTCCACGACTGTGAGCCATTTCCTTTATACAGTTTCTGGGTTCTGTGACACACTGTCCCGGAGGGAGAGTGTTGTGGGGGAAGGAAACAGTTGATGCTCTAGATGAAGCCGTGGTATGGCAGCTTGGAAAGTTGGACACTTGAGACATCTTTAACCTCCACACCATAGGAACTAGCTTTGTGCTGATCCTTAAAAAAGAAACTATTTGTTTAACAACCAGCTGGGAGGGATCCATATTTGTGCCCATTCCAAAGAAAGGTGATCCAAGAGAAAGTGAAAATTATCAAACGATATCATTAATGTCACCAAAACCAAAACCAAACCCGTTGTCATCGAGTTGATTCTGACTCACAGAGACACTACAGGACAGAGTAGAACTGCCCCATAGTGTTACCAAGGACCGGCTGGTGAATTTGAACTGCTGACCTTTTGGTTAGCAGCCGTAGCTCTTAACCACTGTGCTGCCTGATTAATTGGTTAAGTAGTCAAGAGCTACAGCTGCTAAACAAAAGGTCGGCAGTTCGAATTCACCAGCCACTCCTTGGAAACCCTATGGGGCAGTTCTCCTCCATACTATAGGGTTGCTATGAATCACAATAGACTCAATGGCAACTGGGATTAATATCACAGGCAAGTAAAATTTTGCTGAAGATAATTTTTAAGCAGTTTCAGCAGAACATTGATGGAATTGCCAGTAATTCAAGCCAGATGCAGAATAGGACTTGGAACAGGGGTTATCATTGGTGGTGTCAGATGGATTTTGGCCAAAAGCAGAGAATATCAGAAAGATGTTTACCTGAGTTTTATTAACTATGCAAAGGCATTTGACTGTGTGGATCATAACAAATTATGGATAACATTGTAAAGGACGGGAATTCCAGAACACTGAATTGTGATCATGAGGAACTTGTACATAGACCAAGAGGCAGTCATTTAAACAAAGAAACAGGATACTGCATGTTTTAAAATCTAGAAAGGTGTGTCAGTGTTGTATCCTTTCACCATACTTATTCAATCTGTATGCTGAGCAAATAATCTGACAAACTGGAGTACATGAAGAAAAATGTGGCATCAGGATTGGTGGAAGACTCATTACCAACCTGCGTTATGCAGATGGCACAAACTTATTTGCTAAAATGAAGAGGACTTGAAGCACTTACTGATGAAGATCAAGGACCACAGCCTTCAGTATGGATTACACCTCAATATAAAGAAAATAAAAATCCTCACAACTGGACCAACAAGCAACATCATGATAAATGGAAAAAAGATTGATGTTTTCATGGATTTCGTTTTACTTGGATCCTCAATCAGCGCCCATGGAAGCAGCAGTCAGAAAATCAAACGACATATTGCATTTGGCAAATCTGTTGCAAAAGACATCTTTAAAGTGTTCAGAAGCAAAGATGTCACCTTGAGGACTAAGGTGTGCCTGATCAAAGCCATGATATTTTCAGTCACCTTATATGTATACAAAATCTGGTCAATGAATAAGGAGGATCAAAGAAGAATTGGTGTCTTTGAATTATGGTATGGGCAAAAAAATACAGCCAGAATGCTCCTTGGAAGCCGGGATGGTGAGACTCTGTCTCATGTACTTTGGACATGTTATTAGGAGGGACCAGTTCCTGGAGAAGGACATCATGCTTGGTGAAGTAGAGGGTCAGTGAAAAAAGAGGAAAACCCTTGGCAGATGGATTGACACAGTGGTTGCAACAATGGATGTAAACATAACGATTGTGAGGATGACACAAGACCAGGCAGTGTTTCGTCCTGTTGTTCATAGTGTTGCTATGAGTTGAAACCAACTCCATGGCACCTACAAACAACAACAAAGTTTTAACATATGTCAAGATTATTTAACTCAAGGAAATATAATATCATTTATTACAATAGTCTGGTTTTCTTTCATCAAAATGTACTTGCATGCTTAAAGAATATTACAGCATTTTTATATAGTTGCAAATGAGACTTAATAAAGTAGCTCCTCTCTGAGACCTAAGGGTTTTTCAAAAATATGTATTTAATAAAAATTAATCTTTTTATTTAAAAAATATTCTTCAACCATGTGTTATGTTCAAAGAATTGCATTATTAAATTTAATTCGGAATACATTTTCAAGACAGTATTCACACTGTTGTGAGCAGCAAATGTTAAGAAAACTAATTGGAAATGGTGACCTGAGAATACCAATAGTGGCAAGTCCTATTTCTCGGTACGGTGTATTCATTTTACAAAACCCATTGACTAGCTACAATTTACTGTCTTTTCAAACTAGAAGCAGTAACTATTCCAACAGCTGTGCCTTAAATAATTCTCTTTCCTTTTGTAATCAGCCTAGTCCGAAGTGTCTGATTTGAAATATGCTGAAGCAGCAGACGCCAGCATTTAATGAACATTTTCTGATCTCACTGTGAAATAAAAGCATTCTATTTAAAAGGCTTACCGTACATATTATTTATTTTTTTATATTTTTGTACTACTTCCCAGCAAAAAGCTCAAACATGTGTACATAAAATTTTAAACAAGAAAAATACAAAACAGCAAATGAAAACACCAAGATGGGAAGATGAATACGAAGTGGGAACGTGCTGAAGGAAAATAATGGAAAAGAAAGAAGATAAAAGGAAGATAAAAGGAGTATTGTAAACATGGGTAAATATGGCTTGATTTTTGGTTCGAAATATTTAAGTTACTTTAGCCTACATTGTGGCATTTTAGCCAACAGAAAGATTATGTATAATTTTAGACAATATATAAGGTAAAATTCCAAAATGATGAGCATTTTTATATGGTGTTTGAAAATCCTGCAGGGACTTTGTACTTTTGTTTAAATTCCTATTTTCTTTATTGACCTGTACTGCTTTCCAAAGCCCATAATTAAAAATGTTGCTATAAGGTGGTAATAGATTACCTGCTGTCTCTGAAGTTTTAAATTTTTAACAAAGGTTTAACCGTATTTTTAAACTCTATAAAAATATTTGGGTCTAAATATAGATGGTGTGTGCATTAGTTTTCTGTTGCTGCCATAACAAATTACCACAAACTCAGTACCTTCAACTAGTTGCCATCCAGTAGACTTTGACTTATGGTGGCCCCATGTGTGTCAGAATAGAACTATGCTCCATGGAGCTTTCAATGGCAGGTATATCAACAGTCCTTTCTTCCCAGACACTTCTGGGTGGACTAAACTTTCAACCTTTAGGTTAGCAGCCAAATACGTTAACCGTTTGTACCACCCAGGTACAGCCCATTATCACCTCTTAATTCCTGTAGTTCAGAAGTCCAGCAAGTTCAGTTGCATCTCCACTTAGATTCTGCCAAGGCTGAAATCAACGTGTCCTCTGGACCATGTTCCTTTCTGGAAGCTCTGAGAGAGAATTTGTTCAGTTAATACATGTAACGGATGGATTCCGGTTCCATGCAATTGTAGAGCTGATGTCTTATTTCTTGCTGGCAATCGGCTAGGGTTGTTGCCTTCTGGAAGCTGCCTACATTCCTTGGATCATGACTCCCTTCATCTGAGAACTGGCAATGTCAGGTCAAGTGCTTCTTATCTTTCACGTCTCTGACCTCCCCTTTTTCTTCATCTCTCCTCCGCCTATCTTTTTCATAGCATCTCTCATTCTGGTTCTTCTGCCTCTCTCATTCACTTGTAAAGACTTGTGTGATTATACTGGTCTCATGAATAATCCAAGCTAAAATCCCTAGTTTAAAGTAAACTGATTAGCAACCTTAATTTCATATGTAAAGTTCCTCTGCCGTGTTACATAGGCGATGGGTACTATTTGGGCTGTACAAATAAATATATCCCCATGTATGTGCATATATGTATAACATATATATGTGTGTGTATGTGTGTACATCTATCTACCTATAAATACATTTCACATCAAGCAAGCTTAAGCATTATTAGCCTTTTTCTTTTTTCATAACAGTGGCATTTATCACAGGTTTAAATGAAAACATTTTAAAGTAAAAATAATTGCTTGTTTAAAAATTAATTATTACTAATTACAGTTTGAAGCCCTGGTGGCTCAGTGGTTAAAGACATTGGCTGCTAACCAAAAGGTCAGTGGTTCAAATTCACGGCTGCTCCTTGGAAACCTTAAGGGGAAGTTTACTCTGTCCTACATGGTCACTATGAGTCAGAATACTCTTGACAGCAATGGTGTCAGTTGGTTGGAATCGCAGTTTATTCCATTTCTGAACTTAAATCTAAGGAGTCCCTGGGGGGGTGCAACTGTTCAGCACTTGACTACTAGATGAAAGGTTGGCAGTTCGAGCCTACCCAGAGGCGCCTCAGAAGACAGGACTAGTTATCTGCTTCCAAGAGATCACAGCCTTGAGCAGTGCTGCCCTGCACACATGAAGTAGCCATGAGTCTAAATTGACTCAATGACAACTAACAACAACAATTACAGTTTATTCCATTTCTAATTTTAAATCTGATTTTAGTAGAGTGCTATTCTTTGTAAACGTGAAGAATCTTAATTTCTGTATCAAACGTCTTAGGTTACTTGACTTGGCAATATGAATTCTTTCCTGAAAATATATTCAAACTCGCTTTCCAATAACTAAAATCTTCACCTGTTAAACAATGTCACATTTGAATTTCTTCAAAATACTGTTCTAGGTTAAGTGTATAATTTTAATTTTAATTAATTTGATAGTTGATTTAATTTTAATATGTGTTTCAACATTCAACTTGACGGCAGCGGGTTTTTCAACGTTCAATCATTTTTTTTGATCATTGAGTGAAAACAAAATACAAATAATGTATACATCAGAGATTTGAATTATTGGAGACAACACTATGACTAATAGCCTTTTCTCTCAACAAGCTTACATTTTAGACTACCCAACAGGAAATTTAAGGAAAAGTATATAATGAAAGTTCATGGTTAAACGTTTTCAGAAATACCCATGAATACGATGTTATTATAGGCCAGAAGTAATGAATATGAGAAAAAAATTCAGATGCTATGAATGGACATTCTTTGGGGAAGAAATAACATGAGCAAAAATGTGGAGAAAGAGAAGTGAGATGTCTAAATTTGCTACAGATTAGAAGTCAGATTAGAGAAAAAAAAAAAAAGTGAGACATTAACTTTAGATGATCCCATGTAAACTTTCTCTGTATATTCTCACTACACCCTTCCTTTATAAGGTCTATCTACAAAGTAGAAATGACTCTCTTGTGTGAGAAATGTGTCTCCATGTTCTTCATTCCACCCACACTGCTGCATACAAGATACTGTTCTCACGTTTAGGTCCTTTCTTTTGGGTGGGGGCATCTATAATATCTCCCTGCACACTGTTCTTTTTCCTTATTTTTCAAAACTTTGGGAATGCATGGGTCTACCACCACCATCACAATTTTCTGCTGTAAATTCAGCTTATTCTTGACTGAGATCAATATTATCTAATATACACTCATTTTATTTTTTTTTAATATCCATCACAATTTAAATTGATCACTGTAGCTATTGGTCTCTCTCATTCCCTTCTATATATTTAATTGTTTCAATTATACATCACCTTACTTTCTAAAAAATCTATAGCCAAACTTCACTTGAATTCATTGTGCCTAACTTTTGAAACAATAAGCTATTGCCAGAGGGGCAGAATCATTTGGTAGAAGTTATCTTTTCTTAAGACTCCATGCTTAGCAGGTTTTTCAGGTGTGATTTGGTTTGTTGTTGTTAGTTGCCATTGAATCAGCCCCAGGCTCATGGTGACCCATGCCCAAAGTAATGAAATGCTGCCTGTGCCAGCCCAATGATATGTTGGGGATCAGACCATTTTGATCCATAGGATTTTCACTGGCTGATTTTCCAAAGTAGATTGCCAGCTCTTTCTTCCTAGTCCATTTCAGTCTGGAAGGTTCCAGTGAAACCTGTTCAGCATCATAGCAACATGCAAGCTACCACTGATAGATGGGTAGTGGCTATGCATGAATGGGGGAGGAGGTAACTCTCCTAAATGAGGATTTGCAAGTGGTGGCAAGTGACTGAAATTTTTAGTAAAACAATTAGTACTCTCCATTGTCAATTAACAGTGTGCTTTATAATAATTTTTTTTTGTTATAATTGTTTAATAATGATGGCAAATATTGGGGTCTAGAATTTTTCTCACTGTTCAATACTAACTTGAATTGCTTTTGAAAGTGGAATAAGGAAGAACTTTTTTTTCACGAATGAGAAGAAAACAACTTAAAAAGTAATAACACTCTTTTTTCAAAGTAGCTTTTTCTGGCTAACCAGACTGCATTTTTAATAGATTAATTCATAATTAAGTATATTTTGTGCACACGAAGGTAATGTCACAATTATTCTTACTTAGATTGTGGGCATCATTATCAATTCATTTATGATTTCAAGCTAATAGTCACTAGATAATTCTCTGTAATTAAGTTGTAGTTTTATGAGATGGCACTGTGATGTCTTGAGCTTTCTTAGTTTAATTTCTGAAGCGTCAGTCTTTCTGAGAACTGAGGCTTCCTTTGTATTTGCATTGACAGTAATGCTTGATCTATTGCGCTATATTTATGGCACAATGGCCAGTTCTGTTCCTTCTCCATCTCATCTAGGTAGGCTCTGTCAGGAAATTAACACTTTTCTGTGGAGTTAGCTTTCTTCTAGGCACTTGGTTATTTGGTGACCTTTGAACAAATTCTGGGACCCTTTCTCTACTGTGTTGTTGTATAATTATTGTCAGTATTAACTATTAGTCACTTTTGACCTGGTACGCAATCTTCCCCATATTGGCATATTACCTTTTATTTTAGACACTACTTGGATTACAGACATACCTCGGAGATGCTGCAAGTTTGGTTTCAGACAAACATAATAAAGCAAATATCACAATAAAAAGGGCCACACAAATATTTTGTTTTCCAGTGCATCTAAAAGTTGTTTGTACTGTACTGTAGTCTATTAATTGTGCAATAGCATTGTCTAAAAAAACAATGTAAATACCTTACTTTAAAAAATATCTTACTGCTAAAAAATGCTATCATCTGAGCCTTCGTGGAGTCTTAATGTTTTTGCCAGTGGAGGGTCTTGCCTTGATGTTGTTGGCTGCTGACTGATCAGGGTGGTGGTTGCTGAAGGCTAGGGTGGCTGTGGCAATTTCTTAAAATAACAATGAAGTTTGCTGCACCAATCGAGTCTTCATTTCACATAAGATTTCTCTGTAGCATGTGATGCTGTTTGATAGCATTTTACCCACAGTAGAACTTCTTTCTAAATTGGAGTCAGTCTTCTCAAACCCTACTATTGCTTTATCAACTAAGTTTATGTATTCCAAATCCCTTGTTGTCATTTCAGACATGTTCACGGCATCTTCACCAAGAGTAGATTCCATCTCAGAAAACCACTTTCTTTGCTCGTCCATAAGAAGCAACTCCTCATCTGTTACAGTTTTATCATGAGATGGCAGCAATTCAGTCACATCTTTAGGCTCCACTTCCAATTCTAGCTCTCTTACTATTTGTACCACATCTTCAGTTACTTCCTCCACTGAAGTCTTGAACCCCTCAAAGTCATCCATGAGGGTTGAAATCAACTTCTTCCAAACTCCTGTTAATGGTGATATTTTTGCCTCCTCCCACACATTGTGAATGTTCTTAAAGACATCTAGAATAGTGAATCCTTCCAGAAGGTTTGCAATTTACTTTGCCCAGATCCATCAGAGGAATCACTACCTATGACAGCTTTAGCTTTACAGAAAGTATTTCTTGGTGGAGCCAAGATGGCGGACTAGGCAGACGCTACCTCGGATCCCTCTTACAACAAAGACACAGAAAAACAAGTGAATCGATCACATACATAACAATCTACGAACCCTGAACAACAAACACAGATTTAGAGACGGAGAACGAACTAATACAGGGAAGCAGCGATTGTTTCCAGAGCCTGGAGCCAGCGTACCAGTCAGGTACGGCACAAGCACAGACAACGGCTCCACCCCCCTGAACTAATCCCGGGAGGGGGACCAGCCGGTTCCACGGGCGGCGTGGGACACAGCCGGTAGGAGAAGTCCCCGGGAGGCAGTGACTGGTCTTGGAGCAGAAAGAGCAGCGTCCGAGCCAGGGAAACGTCCCGCAGGGATTTGGACTGGACGCAGGTACGGCATAAACATGGAGAGTTGCTCCACCCTCCTGAACTAACCCCGGGAAGGGGACCAGCCGGGTCGCGTGGGCGGCATGGGAAGCAGCCGGTAGGAGAAGTCCCTGGGAGGCAGTGACTGGTATTGGAGCGGTGAGAACAGCGTCCCAGCCGGGACACTCAGTCACGGCACAAGCACGGGGACCTGCTCCACCCATCTGAACTAACCCCGGGAGGAGGCCCAACTGGTTCTCGGAGGCGGCACGGCCACGGGGCTGGAGGGACGAGAAGTCCCCGGGAGACAGCGACTGAGTTTGGAGTCGAGAGTGCACCGTCCCAGTAGGGGAGCCTTGACGCTGGGCGTGGGGCTGGAAGTGGAGGATCTGACCATGACTCCAGCGGGCCAGACCCCCCAGGGGCAATCTCCACGCAGCCAGCACACATAGGTGACGCGCCCCACGGAAGTCTCAGATATAATAGTCATTCCAAGCAAGACAAGCAACTCTGGCTATATTCTGAGGTGCTATTCTCCTATCTCTCTGTTCCCTCCCCCACCCTCCCCAGGTGGCTTCATTAACATCTGAATAGCCTGAGCCAGAGGGAGAACTCTGATAGGGATCTGACTGCATTTTTTTTCAGCGGATTTTCTGGGAAAACTAGTTTCCCAGTGATGGCTCGGAGACAACAATCCATATCAAACCACTTAAAGAAGCAGACCATGACAGCTTCTCCAACCCCCCAAACAAAAGAATCAAAATCTTTCCCAAATGAAGATACAATCTTGGAATTATCAGATACAGAATATAAAAAACTAATTTACAGAATGCTTAATGATATCACAAATGAAATTAGGATAACTGCAGAAAAAGCCAAGGAACACACTGATAAAACTGTTGAAGAACTCAAAAAGATTATTCAAGAACATACTGGAAAAATTAATAAGTTGCAAGAATCCATAGAGAGACAACATGTAGAAATCCAAAAGATTAACAATAAAATTACAGAATTAGACAACACACTAGGAAGTCAGAGGAGCAGACTCGAGCAATTAGAATGCAGACTGGGACATCTGGAGGACCAGGGAATCAACACCAACATAGCTGAAAAAAAATCAGATAAAAGAATTAAAAAAAATGAAGAAGCCCTAAGAATTATGTGGGACTCTATCAAGAAGGATAACCTGCGGGTGATTGGAGTCCCAGAACAGGGAGGGGGGACAGAAAACACAGAGAAAATAGTTGAAGAACTCCTGACACAAAACTTCCCTGACATCATGAAAGACGAAAGGATATCTATCCAAGATGCTCATCGAACCCCATTTAAGATTGATCCAAAAAGAAAAACACCAAGACATATTATCATCAAACTCACCAAAACCAAAGATAAACAGAAAATTTTAAAAGCAGCCAGGCAGAAAAGAAAGGTTTCCTTCAAGGGAGAATCAGTAAGAATATGTTCTGACTGCTCAGCAGAAACCATGCAGGCAAGAAGGGAATGGGACGACATATACAGAACACTGAAGAAGAAAAACTGCCAGCCAAGGATCATATATCCAGCAAAACTCTCTCTGAAATATGAAGGCGAAATTAAGATATTTACAGACAAACACAAGTTTAGAGAATTTGCAAAAACCAAACCAAAGCTACAAGAAATACTAAAGGATAATGTTTGGTCAGAGAACCAACAATATCAGATATCAGCACAACACGAGGTCACAAAACAGAACATCCTGATATCAACTCAAATAGGGAAATCACAAAAACAAACAAATTACGATTAATTTAAAAAAAAAAATACACATAACAGGGAATCATGGACGTCAATAGGTAAAAGATCACAATAATCAAAAAGAGGGACTAAATACAGGAGGCATTGAACTGCCATATGGAGAGTGATACAAGGCGATATAGAACAATACAAGTTAGGTTTTTACTTAGAAAAATAGGGGTAAATATTAAGGTAACCACAAAAAGGTATAACAACTCTATAACTCAAGATAAAAACCAAGAAAAACGTAACGACTCAACTAACATAAAGTCAAGCACTATGAAAATGAGGATCTCACAATTTACTAAGAAAAACGCCTCAGCACAAAAAAGTATGTGGAAAAATGAAATTGTCAACAACACCCATAAAAAGGCATCAAAATGACAGCACTAAAAACTTATTTATCTATAATTACCCTGAATGTAAATGGACTAAATGCACCAATAAAGAGACAGAGAGTCACAGACTGGATAAAGAAACACGATCCATCTATATGCTGCCTACAAGAGACACACCTTAGACTTAGAGACACAAACAAACTAAAACTCAAAGGATGGAAAAAAGTATATCAAGCAAACAACAAGCAAAAAAGAAGAGGAGTAGCAATATTAATTTCTGACAAAATAGACTTTAGACTTAAATCCACCACAAAGGATAAAGAAGGACACTATATAATGATAAAAGGGACAATTGATCAGGAAGACATAACCATATTAAATATTTATGCACCCAATGACAGGGCTGCAAGATACATAAATCAAACTTTAACAGAATTGAAAAGCGAGATAGATACCTCCACAATTACAGTAGGAGACTTCAACACACCACTTTCGGAGAAGGACAGGACATCCAGTAAGAAGCTCAACAGAGACACGGAAGATCTAATTACAACAATCAACCAACTTGACCTCATTGACTTATACAGAACTCTCCACCCAACTGTTGCAAAATATACTTTTTTTTCTAGCGCACATGGAACATTCTCTAGAATAGACCACATATTAGGTTATAAAACAAAGCTTTGCAGAGTCCAAAACATCGAAATATTACAAAGCATCTTCTCAGACCACAAGGCAATAAAACTAGAGATCAATAACAGAAAAACTAGGGAAAAGAAATCAAATACTTGGAAACTGAACAACACCCTCCTGAAAAAAGACTGGGTTATAGAAGACATCAAGCAGGGAATAAGGAAATTCTTAGAAAGCAACGAGAATGAAAATACTTCCTATCAAAACCTCTGGGACACAGCAAAAGCAGTGCTCAGAGGCCAATTTATATCGATAAATGCACACATACAAAAAGAAGAAAGAGCCAAAATCAGAGAACTGTCCCTACAACTTGAACAAATAGAAAGTGAGCAACAAAAGAATCCATCAGGCACCAGAAGAAAACAAATAATAAAAATTAGAGCTGAACTAAATGAATTAGAGAACAGAAAAACAATTGAAAGAATTAACAAAGCCAAAGCTGGTTCTTTGAAAAAATTAACAAAATTGATAAACCATTGGCTAGCCTGACTAAAGAAATACAGGAAAGGAAACAAATAACCCAAATAAGAAATGAGAAGGACCACATCACAACAGAACCAAATGAAATTAAAAGAATCATTTCAGATTATTATGAAAAATTGTACTCTAACAAATTTGAAAACCTAGAAGAAATGGATGAATTCCTGGAAAAACACTACCTACCTAAACTAACATATTCAGAAGTAGAACAACTAAATAGACCCATAACAAAAAAAGAGATTGAAACGGTAATCAAAAAACTCCCAACAAAAAAAAGCCCTGGCCCGGACGGCTTCACTGCAGAGTTCTACCAAACTTTCAGAGAAGAGTTAACACCACTACTACTAAAGGTATTCCAAAGCATAGAAAATGACGGAATACTACCCAACTCATTCTATGAAGCCACCATCTCCCTGATACAAAAACCAGGTAAAGACATTACAAAAAAAGAAAATTATAGACCTATATCCCTCATGAACATAAATGCAAAAATCCTCAACAAAATTCTAGCCAATAGAATCCAACAACACATCAAAAAAATAATTCACCCTGATCAAGTGGGATTTATACCAGGTATGCAAGGCTGGTTTAATATCAGAAAAACCATTAATGTAATCCATCACATAAATAAAACAAAAGACAAAAACCACATGATCTTATCAATTGATGCAGAAAAGGCATTTGACAAAGTCCAACACCCATTCATGATAAAAACTCTTACCAAAATAGGATTTGAAGAAAAATTCCTCAACGTAATAAAGGGCATCTATGCAAAGCCAACAGCCAATATCACTCTAAATGGAGAGAACCTGAAAGCATTTCCCTTGAGAACGGGATCCAGACAAGGATGCCCTTTATCACCGCTCTTATTCAACATCGTGTTGGAAGACTTAGCCAGGGCAATTAGGCTAGACAAAGAAATAAAAGGTATCCGGATTGGCAAGGAGGAAGTAAAGTTCTCACTATTTGCAGATGACATGATCTTATACACAGAAAACCCTAAGGAATCCTCCAGAAAACTACTGAAACTAATAGAAGAGTTTGGCAGAGTCTCAGGTTATAAGATAAGCATACAAAAATCACTTGGATTCCAGTACATCAACAAAAAGAACATCGAAGAGGAAATAACCAAATCAATACCATTCACAGTAGCCCCCAAGAAGATAAGATACTTAGGAATAAATCTTACCAAGGATGTAAAAGACCTATACAAAGAAAACTACAAAGCTCTACTACAAGAAATTCAAAAGGACATACTTAAGTGGAAAAACATACCCTGCTCATGGATAGGAAGACTTAACATAGTAAAAATGTCTATTCTACCAAAAGCCATCTATACATTTAACGCACTTCTGATCCAAATTCCAATGTCATATTTTAAGGGGATAGAGAAACAAATCACCAATTTCATATGGAAGGGAAAGAAGCCCCGGATAAGCAAAACACTACTGAAAAAGAAGAAGAAAGTGGGAGGCCTCACCTTACCTGACTTCAGAACCTATTATACAGCCACAGTAGTCAAAACAGCCTGGTATTGGTACAACAACAGACACATAGACCAATGGAACAGAATTGAGAACCCAGACATAGATCCATCCACGTATGAGCAGCTGATATTTTGACAAAGGACCAGTGTCAATTAACTGGGGAAAAGATAGCCTTTTTAACAAATGGTGCTGGCATAACTGGATATCCATTTGCAAAAAAATGAAACAGGACCCATACCTCATACCATGCACAAAAACTAACTCCAAGTGGATCAAAGACCTAAACATAAAGACTAAAACGATAAAGATCATGGAAGAAAAAATTGGGACAACCCTAGGAGCCCTAATACAAGGTATAAACAGAATACAAAACATTACCAAAAATGATGAAGAGAAACCAGATAACTGGGAGCTCCTAAAAATCAAACACCTATGCTCATCTAAAGACTTCTCCAAAAGAGTAAAAAGACCACCTACAGACTGGGAAAGAATTTTCAACTATGACATCTCTGACCAGCACCTGATCTCTAAAATCTACATGATTCTGTCAAAACTCAACCACAAAAAGACAAACAACCCAATCAAGAAGTGGGCAAAGGATATGAACACACATTTCACTAAAGAAGATATGCAAGCAGCCAACAGATACATGAGAAAATGCTCTCGATCATTAGCCATTAGAGAAATGCAAATTAAAACTACGATGAGATTCCATCTCACACCAGCAAGGCTGGCATTAATCCAAAAAACACAAAATAATAAATGTTGGAGAGGCTGCGGAGAGATTGGAACTCTCATACACTGCTGGTGGGAATGTAAAATGGTACAACCACTTTGGAAATCTATCTGGCGTTATCTTAAACAGTTAGAAATATACAACCCAGAAATCCCACTCCTAGGAATATACCCTAGAGAAACAAGAGCCTTCATACAAACAGATACATGCACACCCATGTTTATTGCAGCTCTGTTTACAATAGCAAAAAGTTGGAAGCAACCAAGGTGTCCATCAACGGATGAATGGGTAAATAAATTGTGGTATATTCACACAATGGAATACTACGCATCGATAAAGAACACTGACGAATCTCTGAAACAGTTCATAACATGGAGGAACCTGGAAGGCATTATGCTGAGCGAAATGAGTCAGAGGCAAAAGGACAAATATTGTATAAGACCACTCTTATAAGATCTTGAGAAATAGTAAACCTGAGAAGAACACATACTTTTGTGGTTACGAGGGGGGGAGGGAGGGAGGGTGGGAGAGGGTTTTTTATTGATTAATCAGTAGATAAGAACTGCTTTAGGTGAAGGGGAAGACAGCACTCAATACATGGAAGGTCAGCTCAATTGGACTGGACCAAAAGCAAAGAAGTTTCCGGGATAAAATGAATGCTTCAAAGGTCAGCGGAGCAAGTGCGGGGGTCTGGGGAACATGGTTTGCGGGGACTTCTAAGTCAATTGGCAAAATAATTCTATTATGAAATCATTCTGCATCCCACTTTGAAATGTGGCATCTGGGGTCTTAAATGCTAACAAGCGGCCATCTAAGATGCAGCAATTGGTCTCAACCCACCTGGAGCAAAGGAAAATGAAGATCACCAAGGCCACATGACAACTAAGAGCCCAAGAGACAGAAAGGGCCACATGAACCAGAGACCTACATCATCCTGAGACCAGAAGAACTAGTTGGTGCCCGGCCACAATCGATGACTGCCCTGACAGGGAGCACAGCAGAGGACCCCTGAGGGAGCAGGAGATCAGTGGGATGCAGACCCCAAATTCTCATAAAAAGACCAAACTTAATGGTCTGACTGAGACTGGAGGAATCCCGGCGGCCATGCTCCCCAGACCTTCAGTTGACACAGGACAGGAACCATCCCTGAAGACAACTCATCAGAAATGAAAGGGACTGGTCAGCGGGTGGGAGAGAGACGCTGATGAAGAGTGAGCTAATTATATCAGGTGGACACTTGAGATTGTGTTGGCAACTCTTGTCTGGAGGGGGGATGGGAGGATAGAGAGAGAGGGAAGCAGGCAAAATTGTCAAGAAAGGAGAGACTGAAAGGGCTGACTCAAGAGGGGGAGAGCAAGTGGGAGTAGGGAGTGAGATGTATGTAAACTTATATGTGACAGACTGATTGGATTTGTAAACGTTCACTTGAAGCTTAATAAAAGTTATTAAAAAAAAAAAAAGTATTTCTTAAATTGTAAGACCTCAAAGTGAAAATTACTCCTTAATCCATGGACTACAGAACGGATGTTGTGTTAGCAGGCATGAAAACTTTAATCTCCTTGTACACCTCTAACAGAGCTTTTCGGCGACCAGGTATGTTGTCCATGAGCAGTGATGTTTTGAAAAGTATCTTTTTTTCTGAGCAGTAGGTCTCAACAGTGGCCTTAAAATACTCAGTAAACCATGTTGTAAACAGATGTGCTGTCATCCAGGCTTTGTTGTTTATCGGGCACAGGGAGAGTAGATTTAGCATAATTCCGAGAAGCACTAGGATTTTCAGAATGGTAAATGAGCATTGGCTTCAACTTGAAATCACCGGCTCCATCCATTAGCCCCTAATAAGAGAGTCAGCCTGTCCTTTGAAGCTTTGAAGCCAGGTATTGGATTCTCTCTAGCAATTAAAGTCCTAGGTGGCATCTTCTCCCAGTACAAGGCTGTTTTGCCTGCCTTGAAAATCTGTTGTTCAGCCTCCCTCCGCAGTTATCTTAGCTAGAACTTCTGCATAACTTGCTACAGCTTCTACATTGCCACTTGCTCCTTCACCTTGCATTTCTATGTTATGAAGGTGGCTTCTTTCCTTAAACCTTATTACCCAACCTCTGCTAGCTTCAAACATTTATTCTACCACTTCCTCACCTCTCTCAGCCTTCATAGAATTGAAGAGAGTTAGGGCCTTGCTCTGGATTTGGCTTCGACTAAGGGAATGTTATGGCTGGTATTATGTTCTATCCAGACCACTCAAACTTTCTCTATATCAGCAATAAATCTGTTTCATTTTCTTATCATTCAGGTGTTCACTGGAGTAGCACTTTTAATTTCCTTCAAGAACTTTTCCTTTGCATTAACAACTTGGCTAACTGGTGAGAGACGTGTGACTCCTCCTTTCACTTGAACACTTAGAGGCCACTGTAGTGTTATTAATTGACCTAATTTCAATCTTGTCGTGTTTCAGGGACTAGAGAGGCCTGAGAAGAGGGAGAGAGATGGGGGAATGGCTGGTCAGCGGAGAAGTCAGAATACACACAAAATTTATCGATTAAGTTCACTGTCTTATATGTATGTGGTTGGTGGTGCCCCCCCAAATTACAACAGTAACATCAAAGATCACTGATCACAGATCAGTATAACAGATACAATAGTGAAAAAGTTTGAAATATTGTGATAATTACCAAAATGTGGCACTGAGTCGTGAAGCAAGCACGTGCTGTTGGAAAAATGTTGCCTATAGACTTGCTTGATGGAGGGTTGACATGAAATTTCAATTGTAAAAAATGCAATATCTGTGAAGCCCAATAAAACAAAGCACAGTAAAACGAAGAATGCCTATACTCATATTAACAGTCTTCCCTCTTTCCTGTTTACAAACACTAAATTACTTTTAGTTTAAATAGGCTCTTTGGTCACTTAGCACTCTCTCTTGATGTTCTTGAAGGCATACTTGCCTTCTGGCAACAAGATATTCCTGATTCCTGATATGTCTGGCTTTGTTTTCTGCCTTAAGTAATGAAACTGTTCAGCAATGATTAGTGTTAGTCATTTATACATTAATATTGTTCCATTGTTTTTATTCACAAATTTCTAGTAAATAATTAGAGCAAAATTAACATTTCTCAACATAAATAATAACAGATAACAAATAAAATAAAATATTCCTTTTTGGAGCTCATAAACACACACACGAAATTCACTTACTAATGAATAGAATTTATAGTCTTGTGACTAAATTTCAGCCATTGTAAGAATCATAGCAAATATTTTTATGTTTAGTAAACTAAAGATCTAACTGATTTATAAGCATGAAAAATCTGTTATCTTTTATTTTAATAAATGCTTACACTGCATTATTTAGCTACCAGTAATTATAATATGCTTTATTTAATTAAAAAGATAATGTTGTTGGTCTGGATTGCAATAAAAAATCAGCATTTCAGAAAAATGTGACTTTTGTAGTCTAAGTTAGCTGTTTAAATTTTAAATTAGAATAAACCAGATTTCAAAGAAAAAGTACATAAGAAAATAACAAATTTCTCCTTTATGTTATATAGTAGATTTTTTTAAATATTCTAAAATAGAAACATATCTGAATTTGTTCAATGCTATGACAAATATGCAACATGCCATATTTTAGAAAAGTAAATTGTGGTGTGAAAAGTGTATGAAGTAAAATGAATTATGTTTAAATTATGCTTTAAATTTTGGGTTGGGTGGAAGCATAGAGGTTATTCAAATACAACTGGATGAACCTTTTGATTGAAATTTATCTATTTGTCCTTTTTATGAACTGACTCGCTAGTTTACAAATATTTTTGAAAGTGATTATAGTAATTATGCATATAGAAACAGCCTGAGGCAAATCTGTGGTTTTTCCTGCTCAATCATTATTTTTTGATCTTGAAAATAGCCCAAGGCAAGTTTTAACTTAAAAGGATCCAACAAAAATGTGCAGTACTTTTATTTATTTTTCATATACCATCTTTATATGTGATAGCCAATAATTCTAAGAAGTTTTTAAACTTGGAATAACACCTTAGTATTTTATGTGATCACTCTGTCTATTGTTATCTACGTAAGGTTCTTTGAGATGTTATTTTTCTCTTGTTTTTATTATTTTCATCCACTTTCATATCATCCACAACATCTAAACACTTTGTAAAATAGATTATAAAGGAGTAGATTAAAACAGTAACATGTACGCCTAAAGAGGACCTGGGAATCACTCTTTTCTCCATTAAGACAACTTCTACCATTCAATTGTATTTATTTGTACATTTATTTCTTTAGCAATAATTCATAGAAAACAAGACAAAGAATATTTTCACTTAGATGAGCTTTTCTTTTTTTTAAGCATGTAAGTTTCTTGCATCTTTTCTAAATCTTGACCTGTGTGGTGCAATAAATTCCTTTTATATGGCCTTTCTAGCCGTGGGCTTGTAACTCCCACAAAATGATTGGCTGAGGCACAATCTCGGAAGTGATTGGTCAATTATTATGCCAACAATGGCTTGAAAACCCACCCAACAGGATAGAGCTCCTTCGCTTCAGCTAGGGGATTGGCCAGTTTTGTCACCCTGCTGGACTTATGTAAGGGCCAATTCCACAGGGGTTCAGAGGACTATCACTTCCTTCAGGAAGAGTCTGGAGCAGAGAGTGTCCTTTGGATGCAAGGTCTTCATGCTGAGAATCTCCTAGACCCAGAAGAGAGAGCTGTAATGCTAAACATGGAGAGATAGTGGGCTGGTTTTCCTCAGAGAGAGTGACAGCTACAATGGATTTGCTGGTGCACATACAGAGAGCTGGATGCCTCTGTGCAGGTGTGTCTGCTACTAAGAACTGTAATACTTGCCCATGCAGGACGGAGGTATGAGTCTGACTCGTGCCACAACCTCCCTCCCCCACCACATTCCCCAGCACCTAGAACACTTACTGGTATTTAGGAAGCACTGAATAGACTCTACTTACTGGTTTTATTCTTACTAGTATGCTCCTTTTTTTTTTTCTAATTGTGAGAGTACAGAAGTTTAGACAGGTTGTGTAAAAGGTAATAAAACCTCACAAATAAAACACTGGAATCAGAATTCAAACCTAAGCACCTCAGTCATCTTAAACCAAACTGTGTCTTTTGCTGGAATTATTAGATGTGTGGAGTTTCTCAAAACTGAACACCAATATAGAAGTATAAATATTTCACATTTCTGTCTAACAATGCTTCCCAGACTCTGTCCTATAGGATCCATATGAGTCAGATTTGACTTGAAGGCAACTGGTATGGCTTGGTTTTGCTACAGATTAGAAAACACTTGTTCGATCATAGATTAGTTTTAGTAACATGTATTTTAAATGAGTTCTATGCATATTACCTAATATAAAATATTAAAATGAAAAGACAAATGATAAGGTCTGTCTTAGTCTGGGTTCTCTAGAGAAACAAAATCAGTAAAGAGTATAAATATATATATAGAGAGAATTGTGTGTTGCTGTGATACTGGAAGCTATGCCACCAGTATTCAGATACCAGCAGGGTCACCCATGGAGGACAGGTTTCAGCTGAGCTTCCAGACTATGACAAACTAGGAAGAAGGACCCAGCAGTCTACTTCTTAAAAGCATTAGCTAGTGAAAATCTTAAGAATAGCAGCGGAACACTGTCTGCTATAGTGCCAGAAGATGAACCCCCCAGGTTGGAAAGCACTCAAAAGATGACTGGAGAAGAGCTGCCTCCTCAAAGGAGAGTTGATGTTAATGATGTGGATGGCGTAAAGCTTTCGGGACCTCATTTGGTGATGTGGTACAACTCCAAATGAGAAGAAACAGCTGCAAACATCCATTAATAACCGGAACCTGCAATGTACGAAGTAAGAATCTAGGAAAATTGGAAATCATCAAAAATGAAATTGAACACATAACAATCAATATCCTACGCATTAGTGAGCTGAAATGGACTGGTACTGGCCACTTTGAATCAGACAATCATATAGTCTACTATCCTGGGAATGACAACTCTAAGAGGAACGGTGTTGCATTCATCGTCAAAGAGAACTTTCAAGATCTATCCTGAAGCACAACGCTGTCAGTGATAGAATAATATCCATATGCCTACAAGGAAGACCAGTTAATACGACTATTATTCAAATTTATGCACCAACCACTAGGGCCAAAGATGAAGAAATAGAAGATTTTTATCAGCTACTTCAATCTAAAATTGATCGAACATGCAATCAAGATGCATTGATAATTACTGGCGATTGGAATGCAAAAGTTGGAAACAAAGAAGAAGGATCAGTAGTTGGAAAATATGGCCTTGGTGATAGAAACAATCCTGGAGATCGAATGATAGAATTTTGCAAGACCAACGACTTCTTCATTGCAAATACCTTCTTTCACCTACATAAACGGTGACTATACACATGGACCTCGCCAGATCAGACACACAGAAATCAAATTGACTACATCTGTGGAAAGAGATGATGGAAAAGCTCAATATCATCAGTCAGAACAAGGCCAGGGGCCGACTGTGGAACAGACCATCAATTGCTCATATGCAAGTTCAAGCTGAAACTGAAGAAAATCAGAGCAAGTCCACGAGAGCCGAAATATGACCTTGAGTATATCCCACCTGAATTTAAAGACCATCTCAAGAACAGATTTGACGCATTGAACACTAGTGACCGAAGACCAGACGAGTTGTGGATTGACATCAAAGACATCATCCATGAAGAATGCAAGAGGTCACTGAAAAGACAGGAAAGAAAGAAAAGGTCAAGATGGACATCAGAGGAGACTCTGAAACTTCCTTTTGAGCATCAAGCAGCTAAAGCAAAAGGAAGAATTGATGGAGCAAAAGAACTGAACAGAAGATTTCAAAGGGCCTCTCGAGAAGACAAAGTAAAGTATTATAATGACATGTGCAAAGAGCTGAAGATGGAAAACCAAAAGGGAAGAACACACTCGGCATTTCCTCAAGCTGAAAGAACTGAAGAAAAAATTCAAGCCTTGAGTTGCAATAGTGAAAGATTCCACGGGGACAATATTAAATGATGCAGGAAGCATCAAAAGGAGATGGAAAGAATACACAGAATCATTATACCAAAAAGAATTAATCGATATTCAACCATTTCAGAATGAACAAGGGCATACTGATTGGTTTAAAGTCAGGAAAGGTGTGCATCAGGGTTGTATTCTTTCACCATACCTATTTAATCTGTATGCTGAACAAATAATCTGAGAAGCTGGACTATATGAAGAAGAACGGGGCATCAGGATTGGAGGAAGACTCAGTAACAACCTGCATTATGCAGATGACACAACCTTGTTTGCTGAAAGTGAAGAGAACTTGAAGCACTTACTGATGAAGAACAAAGACCACAGCCTTCAGTATGGAGTAGATCTTAACATAAAGAAAACAAAAATCCTCACAACTGGACCAATGAGCAACATCATCAATGGAGAAGAGATTGAAGTTGTCAAGGACTTCATTTTACTTGGATCCACGATCAACAACCATGGAAGCAGCAGTCAAGAAATCAAAAGACACATTGCATTGGGCAAATCTGCTGCAAAGGACCTCTTCAAAGTGTTGAAGAGCAGAGATGTCACCCTGAAGACTAGGGTGCACCTGACCCAAGCCATGGTATTTTCAGTCACATCATATGCATGTGAAAGCTGGACAATGAATAAGGGAGTCCGAAAAAGAGTTGACACCTTTGAATTGTGGTGTTGGCGAAGAATTTTGAATATACCATGGACTGCCGAAAAAACAAACAAATCTGTCTCGGAGGAAGTGCAGCCAGAATGCTCCTTAGAGGCAAGGATGGTGAGACTGCGTCTTACATACTTTTGGCATGTTGTCAGGAGGGATCAGTCCCTGGAGAAGGACATCATGCTTGGCAGAGTACAGGGTCAGCGGAAAAGAACAAGACCCTCAACAAGGTGGATTGACACAGTGGCTGCAACAGTGAGCTCAAGCATAGCAATGATTGTAAGTATGGCACAGGACCGGGCAGTGTTTCGTTCTGTTGTGCATAGGGCCGCTATGAGTTGGAACTGACTCGACGGCACCTAACAACAACTAACAACATATCAAGGAAATGTTTCATGAGGTTGTAGAGACTGGAATGTCCCAAGTCCATGGCTCAGGATAGTGGCTTCTCCTAATTAACAGCTGCAGGTGCTGGCAAACCCAAGATCGGTGGGCCAGACACCAGGGCTCTTGCTCACAGGCTATGAATATTGATGAATCCCATGATAGGCAGGCAAGACCACAGAGATAAGTTGCTAGTTCAAGTCCCAAGAACTGGGGGTCAAACAAAAAGAAGCCAGCTGCAGAATTCAGAACAAGCAAAAGCCCCAGAGCCCTGCCAGAATGTCTGCTTATATTTGATGCAGGCCACATGCCCAAAAAATCTCCCTTTCAACTGATTGGCTACTCAAAGCATATTCCATCATAGAAGTGATCTTATATATCAAATCTCAACATGGAAGTGATCACAACATCATACAACTGCAACACTGCATCATAACTGCCAAACCACTGAGAGTCATGGCCCAGCTAAGTTGACATACAAACTTAACCATCACAGGGTCTATCAGGCAATATGGAATTTATGATTTAGTTCATAAAGATAAAAACAAACACATTTAAAATATAGAAACATAGCAATATTAAATGTTTGAACTTTAATTTTCAGCAACTATTTAAAATGTAGCACTTTTATGTATCTTTTTTGAAAATATATCTATATTTAAGGTTATGACAAAGTTGTACACCTAATAGTGACAAGAAAATGGAGGTGACCTCCCTTATGGCTATCTTACTATCTTGAAGAAAATGTCAAATACTCTGTAACAGGTAAAAATTAATAATAAATAAAATATATTGCTGGATAAATTCATCATAAATTGCTTAACTCAGGTTTTCTTTTCTATAAAACTTCAAGTTTAGTTATAAGCAACTACAGTACAATATAGAAAGTTCAACCTATTTTAATTAATTTCTATTTTAATTTTGATGACTGAAATTTCACTGCTGGGTCTTCAGTGGAATTGTTTAATCATGATTTTGGTTTTTTAAATAAAATGCTTTCAAAAATATGAAAATTAGCCACTAGCACAAAATTAAATTATTTTGACAGATTTTAGATATCTCTAACACCTACCTCATCTTCCCCCAGAATAATATATCAAAAAATAATTTATCTACTAACTTTTAGCTTCAGTGGTAGTAAAGGGAGTTAAGCAGTCTGTTGAGTTTCCCTAAACAAATAGTTATGGGACAATATCAACCCAGAGGAGCAGAGCCTCTAGGGTTACCTCACTTCTGCCAACCTGTTCTACCTCCGAGTTATCAGATTAAAGTATACAGGCAGTGATTGTTACAGATTAACTTGAAAAGCCAAAATAAACAAACTAAAAAAAAAAAGTGAGAATAAAACACATTCATCTATTTTTAATTTTCTTTTTCCTTTCTTCCTTCCTGCCTTTTTTTTTTTTCCCCCCCTTATCTTCTTTCTCTCTCCCCACCTCTCATTTATCTTCCCCTTTACTTTGGTTCATATTTGGCTTTTAAGTGGTCAGTTTGTCTTTCTGTTTTGCATTAGTTGTTCAGAAACCTGGTTACTATATGAACTATATTTAACAAGATAATTTACAGTATGCTAGATGGAAAAGAAAAGGAGATTTAAGTTGAAATGCACACACATGCGCACACACACGCACACACTACATTTGAAATTTCTTTTCTCTTTCTTTTTCTCATATGCAGTCCCAATGGCAAATGGAACAGAAATTGTTGTTTTTGGTCAGGAGCCACACAAAACTTGTACCAATGTCTCCATTATGTTAGCCTTGAAATGACTCTGAGGGGGCAGTTTTTTTGTTGTTGTTTTCCCTAAAAAATTACTAAAACTAATTTTGCTGACATTATAGGCTTTGTAACCCAAAGATGTTTGTGGTTTACTTATTTTTTTTTTATTAATTTTTATTAAGCTTCAAGTGAACATTTACCATTCCAATCAGTCTGTCACATGTAGGTTTACATACACCTTACTCCCTTCTCCCACTTGCTCTCCCCCTATTGAGTCAGCCCTTTCAGTCTCTCGTTTCGTGACAATTTTGCCATCTTCCCTCTCTCTCTATCTTCCCATCCCCCCTCCAGTCAAGAGTTGCCAGCACACTCTCCAGTGTCCACCTGATTCAATTAGCTCACTCTTCATTAGCATCTCTCTCCCCCCCACTGACCAGTCCTTTTCATGCCTGATGAGTTGTCTTCGGGGATGGTTCCTGTCCTGTGGCATCAGAAGTTCTGGGGAGCATTGTCTCTGGGATTCCTCTAGTCACAGTCATACCATTAGGTATGGTCTTTTTATGAGAATTTGGGGTCTGTATCCCATTGGTCTCCTGCTCCCTCAGGAGTTGTCTGTTGTGCTCTCTGTCAGGGCAGACATCGATTGTGGCCGGGCACCAACTAGTTCTTCTGGTCTCAGGATAATGTAGGTCTCTGGTTCATGTGACCCTTTCTGTCTCTTGGGTTCTTAGTTGTCGTGTGGCCTTGGTGTTCTTCCTTTGCCTTTGCTCCAGGTGGGTTGAGACCAATTGATGTATCTTAGATGGCCGCTTGTTGGCGTTTAGGACCCCAGGCGCCACAATTCAAAGTGGGATGCAGAATGTTTTCATAAGAGAATTATTTTGCCAATTGACTTAGAAGTCCCCTCAAACCAAGTTCCCCAGACCCCAGCCCCTGCTCCGCTGACCTTTGAAGCTTTCATTTTATCCCGGAAACCTCTTTGCTTTTAGTCCAGTCCAATTAGGCTGACCTTCCTTGTATTGAGTGCTGTCTTTCCCTTCACCCAAAGCAGTTCTTATCTACTGATTGATCAATAAAAAGCCCTCTCCCTCCCTCCCTCCCTCCCCCCTTTGTAACCACAAAAGTATGTGTTCTTCTCCGTTTTTTCTATTTCTCAAGATCTTATAATAGTGGTCTTGTAAAATATTTGTCCTTTTGCCTCTGACTCATTTCGCTCAGCATAATGCCTTCCAGATTCCTCCATGTTATGAAATGTTTCAGAGATTTGTCACTGTTCTTTATCGATGCGTAGTATTCCATTGTGTGAATATACCACAATTTATTTACCCATTCATCCGTTGATGGACACCTTGGTTGCTTCCAGCTTTTTGCTATTGTAAACAGAGCTGCAATAAACATGGGTGTGCATGTATCTGTTTGTATGAAGGCTCTTGTTTCTCTAGGGTATATTCCTAGGAGTGGGATTTCTGGGTTGTATATTTCTAACTGTTTAAGATAACGCCAGATAGATTTCCAAAGTGGTTGTACCATTTTACATTCCCACCAGCAGTGTATGAGAGTTCCAATCTCTCCGCAGCCTCTCCAACATTTATTATTTTGTGTTTTTTGGATTAATGCCAGTCTACTTGGTGTGAGATGGAATCTCATCGTAGTTTTAATTTACATTTCTCTAATGGCTAATGATCGGGAGCATTTTCTCATGTATCTGTTGGCTGCCTGAATATCTTCTTTAGTGAAATGTGTGTTCATATCCTTTGCCCACTTCTTGATTGGGTAGTTTGTCTTTTTGTGGTTGAGTTTTGACAGAATCATGTAGATTTTAGAGATCAGGGGCTGGTCGGAGATGTCATAGCTGAATATTCTTGCCCAGTCTGTAGGTGGTCTTTTTACTCTTTTGGTGAAGTCTTTAGATGAGCATAGGTGTTTGATTTTTAGGAGCTCCCAGTTATCTGGTTTCTCTTCATCATTTTTGGTAATGTTTTGTATTCTGTTTATGCCCTGTATTAGGGCTCCTAGGGTTGTCCCTATTTTTTCTTCCATGATCTTTATCATTTTAGTCTTTATGTTTAGGTCTTTGATCCACTTGGAGTTAGTTTTTGTGCATGGTGTGAGGTATGGGTCCTGTTTCATTCTTTTGCAAATGGATATCCAATTATGCCAGCACCATTTGTTAAAAAGACTATCTTCTCCCCAATTGACTGACACTGGTCCTTTGTCAAATATCAGCTGCTCATACGTGGATGGATTTATGTCGGGGTTCTCAATTCTGTTCCATTGGTCTATGTGCCTGTTGTTGTACCAGTACCAGGCTGTTTTGACTACTGTAGCTGTATAGTAGGTTCTGAAATCAGGTAGAGTGAGGCCTCCCACTTTCTTCTTTTTTTTTCAGTAATTCTTTGCTTATCCGGGGGTTCTTTCCCTTCCATATGAAATTAGTGATTTGTTTCTCTACCCCCTTAAAATATGACATTGGTATTTGGATTGGAAGTGCGTTATATGTATAGATGGCTTTTGGTAGAATAGACATTTTAACTATGTTAAGTCCTCCTATCCATGAGCAGGGTATGTTTTTCCACTTAAGTATGTCCTTTTGAATTTCTTGTAGCAGAGTTTTATAGTTTTCTTTGTATAGGTCTTTTACATCCTTGGTGAGATTTATTGCTAAGTATTTTATCTTCTTGGGGGCTACTGTGAATGGTATTGATTTGGTTATTTCCTCTTCGATGTTCTTTTTGTTGATGTAGAGGAATCCAAGTGATTTTTGTGTGTTTATTTTATAACCTGAGACTCTGCCAAACTCTTCTATTAGTTTCAGTAGTTTTCTGCAGGATTCCTTAGGGTTTTCCATGTATACGATCATGTCATCTGCAAATAGTGATAGCTTTACTTCCTCCTTGTCAATCTGGATACCCTTTATTTCTTTGTCTAGCCTAATTGCCCTGGCTAGGACTTCAAGTACGATGTTGAATAAGAGCAGTGATAAAGGGCATCCTTGTCCGGTTCCCGTTCTCAAGGGAAATGCTTTCAGGTTCTCTCCATTTAGAGTAATATTGGCTGTTGGCTTTGCATAGATGCCCTTTATTATGTTGAGGAATTTTCCTTCAATTCCTATTTTGGTAAGAGTTTTTATCATAAATGGGTGTTGGACTTTGTCAAATGCCTTTTCTGCATCTATTGATAAGATCATGTGGTTTTTATCTTTTGTTTTATTTATGTGATGGATTACATTAATGGTTTTTCTGATATTAAACCAGCCTTGCATACCTGGTATAAATCCCACTTGATCAGGGCGAATTATTTTTTTGATGTGTTGTTGGATTCTATTGGCTAGAATTTTGTTGAGGATTTTTGCATCTATGTTCATGAGGGATATAGGTCTAAAATTTTCTTTTTTTGTAATGTCTTTACCTGGTTTTGGTATCAGAGAGATGGTAGCTTCATAGAATGAGTTGGGTAGTATTCCGTCTTTTTCTATGCTTTGAAATACCTTCAATAGTAATGGTGTTAAGTCTTCTCTGAAGGTTTGGTAGAACTCTGCAGTGAAGTCTTCTGGGCCAGGACTTTTTTTGTTGGAAGTTTTTTGATTACCGTTTCAATCTCTTTTTTTGTTATGGGTCTATTTAGTTGTTCTACTTCTGAATGTGTTAGTTTAGGTAGGTAGTATTGTTCCAAGAATTTATCCATTTCTTCTAGGTTTTCAAATTTGTTAGAGTACAATTTTACATAGTAATCTGAAATGATTCTTTTAATTTCATTTGGCTCTGTTGTGATGTGGTCCTTCTCGTTTCTTATTCGGGTTATTTGTTTCCTTTCCTGTTTTTCTTTAGCCAGTCTAGCCAATGGTTTATCAATTTTGTTAATTTTTTCAAAGAACCAGCTTTTGGCTTTGTTAATTCTTTCAATTGTTTTTCTGTTCTCTAATTCATTTAGTTCAGCTCTAATTTTTATTATTTGTTTTCTTCTGGTGCCTGATGGATTCTTTTGTTGCTCAGTTTCTATTTGTTCAAGTTGTAGGGACAGTTCTCTGATTTTGGCTCTTTCTTCTTTTTGTATGTGTGCATTTATCGATATAAATTGGCCTCTGAGCACTGCTTTTGCTGTGTCCCAGAGGTTTTGATAGGAAGTATTTTCATTCTCGTTGCTTTCTAAGAATTTCCTTATTCCCTGCTTGATGTCTTCTATAACCCAGTCTTTTTTCAGGAGGGTATTGTTCATTTTCCAAGTGTCTGATTTCTTTTCCCTAGTTTTTCTGTTATTGATTTCTAGCTTCATTGCCTTGTGGTCTGAGAAGATGCTTTGTAATATTTCGATGTTTTGGATTCTGGAAAGATTTGTTTTATGACCTAATATGTGGTCTATTCTAGAGAATGTTCCATGTACACTAGAAAAGAAAGTATATTTTGCAGCAGTTGGGTGGAGAGTTCTGTATAATTCAATGAGGTCAAGTTGGTTGATTGTTGTAATTAGGTCTTCCGTGTCTCTATTGAGCTTCTTACTAGATGTCCTGTCCTTCTCCGAAAGTGGTGTGTTGAAGTCTCCTACTATAAATGTGGAGGTGTCTAGCTCACTTTTCAATTCTGTTAAAATTTGATTTATGTATCTTGCAGCCGTGTCATTGGGTGCATAAATATTTAATATGGTTATGTCTTCCTTATCAATTGTCCCTTTTATCATTATATAGTGTCCTTCTTTATCCTTTGTGGTGGATTTATGTCTAAAGTCTATTTTGTCATAAATTAATATTGCTACTCCTCTTCTTTTTGGCTTATTGTTTGCTTGATATATTTTTTCCATCCTTTGAGTTTTAGTTTGTTTGTGTCTCTAAGTCTAAGGTGTGTCTCTTGTAGGCAGCATATAGATGGATCGTGTTTCTTTATCCAGTCCGTGACTCTCTGTCACTTTATTGGTGCATTTAGTCCATTTACATTCAGAGTAATTATAGATAAATAAGTTTTTAGTGCTGTCATTTTGATGCCTTTTCATGTGTGTTGTTGGCCATTTCATTTTTCCACGTGCTTTTTTGTGCTGAGACGTTTTTCTTAGCAGCTTGTGAGATCCTCATTTTCATAATGTTTAACTTTATGTTAGTTGAGTCGTTACATTTTTCTTGGCTTTTTTCTTGAGTTATGGAATTGATATTCCTTTTTGTGGTTACCTTATTATTTACCCCTATTTTTCTAAGTAAAAAACTAACTTGTATCATTCTATATCGCCTTGTATCACTCTCTATCTGGCAGTTCAATGCCTTCTATATTTAGTCCCTCTTTTTGATTATTGTGATCGTTAATCTATTGGTTTCCATGATTCCCTGTTATGTGTATTATTTTGTTTATTTATTTATTTTTTAGAATTAATCTTACTTTGTTTGTTTTTGTGCTTTCCCTGTTTGAGTTGCATTGATATCAGGACGTTCTGTTTTGTGACCTTGTATTGTGCTGGTACCTGATATTATTGGTCATCTGGCCAAACAATCTCCTTTAGCATTTCTTGCAATCTTGGTTTAGTTTTTACAAGTTCTCTAAACTTGTGTTTATCTGTAAATATCTTAATTTCTCCTTCATATTTCAGAGAGAGTTTTGCTGGATATATGATCCTTGGTTGGCAGTTTTTCTCCTTCAGTGCTCTGTATACGTCGTCCCATTCCCTTCTTGCCTGCATGGTTTCTGCTGAGTAGTCTGAACTTATTCTTATTGATTCTCCCTTGAAGGATACCTTTCTTTTCTCCCTGGCTGCTTTTAAAATTTTCTGTTTGTCTTTGGTTTTGGCAAGTTTGGTGATAATATGTCTTGGTGTTTTTCTTTTTGGATCAATCTTAAATGGGGTTCGATGAGCATCTTGGATAGATATCCTTTCGTCTTTCATGATGTCAGGGAAGTTTTGTGTCAGGATTTCTTCAACTATTTTCTCTGTGTTTTCTGTCCCCCCTCCCAGTTCTGGGACTCCAATCACTCGCAAGTTATCCTTCTTGATAGAGTCCCACATGATTCTTAGGGTTTCTTCATTTTTTTTAATTCTTTTATCTGATTTTTTTTCAGCTATGTTGGTGTTGATTCCCTGGTCCTCCAGAAGTCCCAGTCTACATTCTAATTGCTCGAGTCTGCTCCTCTGACTTTCTATTGCGTTGTCTAATTCTGTAATTTTATTGTTAATCTTTTGGATTTCTACATGCTGTCTCTCTGTGGATTCTTGCAACTTATTAATTTTTCCACTATGTTCTTGAAGAATCTTTTTGAGTTCTTCAACAGTTTTATCAGTGTGTTCCTTGGCTTTTTCTGCAGTTATCCTAATTTCATTTGTGATATCTTTAAGTATTCTGTAAATTAGTTTTTTATATTCTGTATCTGATAATTCCAAGATTGTATCTTCATTTGGGAAAGATTTTGATTCTTTTGTTTGGGGAGTTGGAGAAGCTGTCATGGTCTGCTTCTTTAAGTGGTTTGATATGGACTGCTGTCTCCGAGCCATCACTGGGAAACTAGATTTTCCAGGTAATCAGGTATAAAAAAATGCAGTCAGATCCCTATCTGAATTCTCCCTCTGGCTCAGGGTATTCGGATGTTAATGGAGACAACTGGGGAGGGTGGGGGAGGGATCAGAGAGCTAGGAGTGTAGCACCACAGAATATAGAGCTGATCCCCACGTTCACGCTCTGCTCCCGTCTGCCAAAATCCCGGCGGGATGACTCCCGGGTTGGGACGCTACTCTCCCCGCTCCGAGACCAGTCACTTCCTCCCGGGGACTTCTCCCTCCAGTGTGCCACACCGCTCGCACGAACTGGGTGGGCGTTTCCTGCACGAACGGGTGGGCCCGCCCCCGGGGTCTATTCAGGGGAATATAATTGGACCCGTGCTCACACCCCACCCGTGCACGGCCAGATCCCAGTGGGATGGCTTCCTGGCTAGGACGCTGCTTTCCCCCCTCCGAGACCAGTCACTTCCTCCCAGGGACTTCTCCCTCCAGTGCGCCGCACCGCTTGCGCGAACTGGGTGGGCGTCACCCTCACCACCAGGTGGGCCGGCCCCCTGGGTCAATTCAGGGGAATATAACTGATCCCCGTGCTCACACCCAGCCCGCTTTCAACAAAATCCCAGCGAGACGGCTCCCCGGCTGGGATTCTGCTCCCCCCGCTCCAAGACCTGTCACTTCCTCCCGGGGACTTCTCCCTCCGGTGCACCGCGCCGCACGCGCGAACTGGGTGGGCGTCCCCCGCACGATTGTGTGGGCCCCGCCCCGGGGTCGCCTTAGGGAAATATAGCTGATCCCCCCGATCGCACCACGCCCGCTTCCCGCCAAACTCCCGGCGGGATGGCTCCCCGGCTGGGACGCTGCTCTCCCAGCTCCAAGGTCAGTCACTGCCTCCCGGGTGCTTCTGCCTCCGGCTGCGCCGGTACGCCGCCCGCGCCAACCAGCTAGACTCCCTCCCGGGACGGGTTCGGGGGGGTAGGGCTGGGCCCCTTGTCTGTGCCTTCTGCCGCCCTGGGGTCTGCCCCAGATCGGGCTCCAAAGGTCACCTGCCTGGTAAGCTGGCTCCTAGTTCTGAAAACGGTCGCTGTCTGCCCGTATTTGTTCGTTTTCCATCTCTAAGTCTGTGTTTGTTGTTCAGAGTTCATAGATTGTTATGTATGTGATCGATTCACTTGTTTTTCAGAGTCTTTGTTGCAAGAGGGATCCGTGGTAGCGTCTACCTAGTCTGCCATCTTGGCCCCGCCTCCTGTGGTTTATTTTTAATGATATATTTTGTGGACTATTTTGATTTGCATGTGATAATAAAAATAGGTTATTCTCTATTCATGGCTTACAATATTCAATGTAAATGTTAAATGAACTTCTATAAAACATTTCTTTTATTCCATCAGTTAATATGATTGCACACATGCTTCCTAATACTATTTTATTATGAGGTTATGCTGAAATCATATTTTTTTAATAATAATGTGCTGTGTGTCCAGTGAATGGTTTGAGATAATCCAAGGTTATCAAAGTATTCTCATGTACTTGTTATCTGTAGTGTTATTTTAAAATGGACTTTGCAATGTGAAACTTCTCTTTCCTTCTTAACACGGACTTCTGTGGGAACCAGCATCTACAAAAGGCTTCTTAAGTTTCAGAAAGAGCAGTCAGCATATGGAATGCAAAATGGATAGATTTTCTTAAAAAAAATTCTCTTGCAAGGAAGTTTGGTGATATTAAATAGGTGCAAAATTCAGTTTTTACAAGACTAAGTCATGGAAAACACAGTCTCTCACATTGGTGCAACCTCACTGCTGCTTTCTAGGTGAAAATTTCTAGGCGTAATTAAAATTTACAGTCTTCATAAAGTTTTATCCATATTTGTGCCAGATTTCTCATGTTAGGAATTCATGGGTGGCATAAATTGTTAAATGCTTGGTTACTAACCCTAAAAAAAAAAAAAAACCCATTGCCATAGAGTCCATTCTGACTCATGGTCCACCAAAATGTTCCATGGAAGAAAGATCTGGTTATATACTGTAAACCTAAAATATCAGCCATTGTAAGCCCTGTGGAACACAGTTCCACTGTCTCCATGGCAACTTATTATTATTTTTTTTGGTTTACCCATGTTAGGGCCCAGGTACTATCTGACACATTTATGTGAGTTTATATCACTTAGGCTGCTGCCATTAATCTTAGTAAATGGACTTTCCAGCATCTGGAATTAGTAAGCTTTTCCAGAGACAACATTTGAATCATTTTTCAATTTGTCAAACCCAAACCTAGAAATATGTTTTATACTATGTTTCAATTTAGCCTTTTTATATATTTTTAAAATAGAATTGCAATATAAAAATAGTTCTGATGATGTTTTGGGGGAATTTTAAACATCTTGTGGTATAAAGTATGTATTCTGCCACATATACATTTAACATAGCTGAAATCACAAAAAAATGACCTCAGAAAAAATATGTTTTTTCACCTTTTTTCCTTAAAAAAAAAAAAAAAAAAAAAACCTAGAAATACGGGCAAAATTCAAATGTGTGTTGAAATTTGGTTTATGTGACAGTTTTTAGCTATTATCTCTTAGTTCCAAACATATCCTTCTATACTTGACTTTTACTTCCACAGCCAGCTTCCTTGTGCCCCACCTCACCCCACTGGTACCAGCAGTAGCTGCCCGGTATCCCCTGCTCCATAAGGCCTCCCCTCCAAATTTTTAGGCTCTGATGACTCCAATTTTTTTAAGTCCCAGCTCCATAAGGCCTCCCCTCCAAATTTTTAGGCTCTGATGACTCCGTTTTTTTTCTTTTTGTTCCCCCAACCTGTAAAATGGATAGTTTCTTCCTGCAATTTTTTATTTCCATGTTACCTTAGTGCCCCATGTGTCAATGTTTAGCATTCCAACATCTAAAATTTAGGAAATCTAACCAATTCCCTATAATTAAATCTCCTCTGTTAAAATAACTAGTGTAATTTCTGTTCTCCTGAGTAATGATTCTCACTGATAAGACTAATGTGTTTTAAATATGTTCTGTGATTATCCATACGTGTGAAATGTGTAGTTTAGGAATAAAGTCTGAACATTTTTAAAAGGACAGTGTGTATTTTTTTGCTATACGTATCAAACAAACCATTTGAAGTAGCCCTATCCCAGAGCAAATTGTCTATGATCAAAGAATCACTTTAGAATTCATCTATCTTTAAGATTGTTTAGAAGCTCACTGTTAAAGTTACCATAAAAAAAAAAATTTTTCATAGTAGATATTAATTTGAGATGCATTATACTTAATACTTCTTTTTAAGATATTCCTAAATATTCTCTCATTTACTGAAGGAGAAGAGATCTTTTAGGTTTCCATTTTCTCTATTTCCATAGGATAAGAGTGCAAGATTAGGAAGACATACTGCTACTGCATTATATTAACTATGGACAGAACTTAACATTTTGAATTTCTCTTTCTGTGAATCATTTGCATATACACCAATAAAATTAATCTTCATAGTGACACTTTCCATTACTAATTCTAATTAATAGATACAGTTCTAAAGGCATTTGATTTTGTATTCCTTGGGCCCCAAAAAAGGAAACTAAGATATGATTTAACCAATATTTAGAGATGAAAAGCCTATGCAATTAAGTGACTTGCTCAAGTTCATTGAGGTCATTAATGGCAGAGCTCAGCCTAGAACCCAGATACCCACACACCCATTCCAAGATCCTCTCCATCTCGTCACTTTTCTCCATAGTTGTCTTGAGTATAATACCGTAAATTAAGAAGTAGTGCCTAATATACATGGTTGATATCCTAAAAGTATTGTATGCCTTTGTATTATTTACTAGCAGTTTAACATATTGTCTCCTTCATAAAGCTCCACACATTAAGGAGCTCTCTTCACAGGTACAGCACTTAGGAACTAGATTAACAGTGGAGTTTCTCTTGGTTCCCTAGTGCTGCTTTAACAAAAATACTACAAGTAGGTTGCTTTAAAGAACAGGAATTTATTGTCTTACAGCTTTGGAGGCTAAAAGTTCACAGCAGGGCTTTGGCTCTTGGGGAGAGTCCTTCTTGGTAAGTAATTCCAGGCATTCTTCGGGATTCCTCTGCTTGTAGACAGAGCCTTGTATGGTCTCTTCCCCCTTTATATGTCTTCTTGAGTCTATACCAAAAAACCAAAAACAAACCCACTGCCAAGTTGATTTCCATTCACAGTGACTGTATAGGACAGAGTAGAATGGCCCTATAGGGTTCCCAAAGCTGTAAATCTTTATAGGAGCAGACTGCCGCATGTTTCTCCCATTGAGTGGCTGATAGGTTCAAACTACCAACCTTTTGCTTAGCATCTGAGTACTTTAACCACTTTAAGCCCTGTGCCACTAGGGCTCCTTTGTCTGTGTCTATACTCCTCTTTATAAGACACCACTCAGAAGAAATTATGTTTAGGACACCCTGATCTCATTAACATAACAAAGGAAAATCCTATTTCCAAACAGAGTCATATTTATAGGGGTTAAAATTTTGGCATATCTTTTTGGGAGACACAATTCATTCTAGAGCAGTATTCACCAAACAGTTTATATACCATGACATCTGGAGATTCCTGTCCATTTCCAAAGACTTCCACAAAAATTCATAGAAACATTCACATCAGAATATTGTTAAAAATCTCTAGATTCGGAGCTATGATCAAATACAATGAAAAATAAGAGAAATCAAGTGTTTTATAAGGATATTTCCAAACCAGGTATGGTTCACCCCAAATTTGCAATGTTAGAGAATAAGGATTAAGTGGAAAGGATATATGGAAAGAGGAATTTCTAAAAAAGTGACTAAGAAATGGAGACCAAACCATGCCGTATCACAGCGGAATATAAATTCCTAGGAAACCATGCAAATGACAAACTGCTTAAATATAAATACAATCAAGACTAAATAAGAGGCGCTTGAAGCAAAATTGAAAGGAGCCAATGAAAATTAATCCAAATTAACTATGTATGTTTTAGGTCCTCAGTTGGAAGTATTAAGCATACTGTGATTCAGACTATTTATAAATTAGTATTATCCTGCATCATACTAAATGATACCAGTCATGTTTTTACTTGTCCTTGATTTTAGATCATAAAAATCATTGTAATCATCTGGTAATCTCTACAATACAGACTTTGTACTCCACAAAACAAATTTTTGCCAGTTTAATGTTATTGAGCCTGTGGGGCTACCATTCTTTACAGGGGTAAATAGTCAATAAATGCATTCTGAAACAAAGACATATACACTAAATTATTTGCCTGGTTTTCTACAGATTCTTCATTCTGCACAAAGTACTTATCTCCTGGCTTGGAACAAACCTCTTGAATTATTAAACATCAGGAAACCATATGCCAGTTCTGCATGAATGTAAAGCATCATGTCTAATGGCAGTTGGCAGGTACACTAAAACAATAGCACAGACAGATCCAGGGGTCTTACTTGGAAATAGGGTCAAGGCTTTAGAGGCAGTAAAGAGGGCATATTTCCAAATAGAGTACTGAAACTAAGAAATCACGTACAGTTGTAAAGACAAGACCTGTCATTATTACCATAAATGACAGTACCAATAAAATCCAATATCCATATGGCTATATGACCAGGTCATGGAAGGCAAGCAGACAAAGCCTAGATTAGCAATTACCTACATTGGCAATTAGCTTCAGTGTAGTCAGATAACAAGTACTGAATTTCAAGTGAGAAACCGAAACAATAAAATCTTAAGGATAATGTTCGACACTATTAGTCATTAGGGAAATGCAACCCATAACTGCAATGAACTACTCCTACTTTATACCTACTACTTTATACCCACTAGGATGTTTACCGGAGACCTAGTGGTGCAGTGGTTAACAACTTGATTGCTAACCAAAATGTCGGCACTTCGAATCCAACAGCTGCTCCTTGGAAACCATATGGGGCAGTTCTATTCTGTCCCATAGGATCACTATGAGGTAGAATTGACTTGATGTCAAAGGTTTTTTTTTTTTTTTTTTTTTTTAGGACATCTATTATTAAAAAAAAAAGAAGAAGAAAGAAAGCCTAAAATAACAAGTGTTCCAATTTGGAACTCTCATCTACTGCTGGTGCGAACATCAAACGATACAGCCACAGAGAAAAAGTTTGGTGGTTCCTCATAAAATTAAACATAGAATCACCATAAGATCTAGGAATTCCACTCCTAGGTATATACCCAAAAGTACTGAAAACAGGGACTGAAACAGATAATTGTGCAATAATGTTCATAGCAGTATTATTCACAATAGACAAAAGGTGTAAACAAGTGTCCACAGACAGATGAACAGATAAACAAAATGCAGTATGTCTATCTAATGAACGATTATTCATCTGTGAAGAGAAATAACATGCATGCTATCACACAGATGAACCTTGAAAAGATTATACTAAGTGAAATGAGAAAGACACCAAAGGACAAATATTGTATGAGCCCTTTTATGTGAATATCTGGATTGCGAAAATGCATAGAGACAAAATCAGATTAGTGGTTACTGAGGGCTGGGGGAGGGGACAACGGGGCATCTTTGTTTAAGAAACAAACCAAAACAAAGGAGAAAATATCCTGGCAAACCTAAATAAGAGGGGAAAGACAGAAAAAAAATAAAAGCAATTATAAATAAGAAAGAAGATAACAACCACCTATAACAGCTATTCAAAGAATGACGAAAGGCTGTTATGTGTAACGCCACGTCAAATAATTAGAAAATCTAAGGGAAATAGTGACTTTCTACAAAAAAATAAAAGACATGTTGTTTTAGGTGCCATTGAGTCAGTTCTGACTCGTAGCAACCCTAAGCAAAACAGAATGAAACACTGCCCTATCCTGCCTCATTTTCACCATCATTGTTATGATTGAGCCCATTGTTGCTGCCACTGTGTCAACCAGTCTCCTGGAGACCAACCAACGAACCTTGTGCCCTCAAGTCATTCTGACTCATACAACCCTATAGGACAGAGTAGAACTGCCCTATAGGGCTTCCAAGGAGCAAATGATGATTAAACTACCGACCTTTCGTTTACCAGCCGTAGCTCTTAACCACTGCGCTCCAGAGCTTAGTACAAACCGTGGACGGTATCCTTCTTTTTCGCTGATCCTCTACTTTACCAAGCCTGATGTCCTTCTCCAGAACTGGTCCCTCCCAGTAATATGTCCAAAGTATGTGAGAGGAAGTCTCACCATCCTCGCTCCTAAGGAGCATTCTGGCTGTACTTCTTCCAAGACGGATTTGTTGGTTCTTCTGTCAGTTTATGGTATATTCAATATTTTTTACAAACATCATAATTCAAAGGCTCTAATTCCTCTTTGGTCTTCCTTATTCATTGTCCAGCTTTCACATGCATGTGAAGCATTTGAGAATAACATGGCTTGGATCAGGTGCACCTTAGTCCTCAAACTGACATCTTTCCTATTTAACACTATAAAGAGGTCTTTTGCAGCAGGTTTGCTCAATACAATACAATACATTGTTTGATTTCTTGACTGCTGCTTTCATGGATCCAAGTAATATGAAATCCTTGACAAATTTAATCTTTTATCCATTTATCATGATGTTGTTTATTGGGCCAGTTGTGAGCATTTTTGCTTTCTTTATGTTGAAATGCAATCCTTACTGAAGTCTTTGATCTTCATCAGTAAGTGCTTCAAGTCCTCTTCACTTTCAACAAGCCAGGTTGTGTTATCTGCATAACGCAGGTTGTTAATGAGTCTTCCTCCAATCCTAATGCCATATTCTTTATATAGTCATCTTCTCGGATTATTTGCTCAGCACACATTTCCTGACTTTAAACCACGCAGTATCCCCTTGTTATGTTCAAACAACTGCCTTTTAGTCTATGTACAGGTTCCTCTTAGCACAATTAGTTGTGAGGATTTTTGTTTTATGTTGAGGTGCAATCAGTATGAAGGCTGCAGTCTTTGATCTTCATCAATAACTATTTCAAATAATAGACATAAGGATAATTAAAATAATTTTCAGGATGTATGCAAAGATAGATTTCAGTCACAAGTAGACTTGATGTCCATTTAATATTCAGCAAACTAAATAGCTGTGTGTCTCAATGAGTATAAATGACTTCACTACATGAAGGCCTATGGTGCTCTGCTAACCAAGGTGTCCCAGACTCTGTAAAAACTCGAAAGATGGGTTATTGGTCCTTTAATTAGTTTTTGTCTTTGACCTTGTCACCACAGCGGTAACCAGACAAATTTTCTGTCTTGTTTTTGAGGCCAATTGTGGTATTAAATCTTGTTATCTAGTCTAGATTTCTTTACAACAATGAATACTGGGAGCCCGTATTTTCTTTCAGATTGCATTAACTTTGCAGAGATAATAATAATAAACAACATAGCAGAAAAATGCAGGTCAGCCAATCCCACTTTATATATCTGGTTATGTCTAGTCCCTCCATAAGTGTGATTGCAGGACAAATCTTAGAGTTGGTATAGTAGCTGGGAAACCAATGGTATCCAGTTATGTTCTTATGCTAGCTACCTCAGCCCCCATATATAATTCTGCTGGTGTCTACATGTTTAGATAATTCAACTAAAGGCTATACTTTGAACTAAAATTTATTGAGATTCTGAATTATAGATGTTATAATAACTACTGTAGAATATAAACTATGAATAAAGCAGAGCCCTTAATTTCACAAAGTTTAGGCTTAAATGAATGATGACATAGTCATTCTTCACAGGGTAACTAGAGAATAAGCCAGGGACTCAGGCACAGAGAAAAATTAGCATATGTTAATTAAGGAAGAGATATTCCTGTCTTCTTTAACACCTTTTATTTAATCCTCACTTTTCTCAGCTCTACGTATTTTCTTTGACTAATTTTGTCCCCGTGATTTTTGCAAAGTGGAATGAATCGGAGACTGAAAACACTATTGAGTTCTTGTTAGACTTCTTTACTCAGATTCAAGAATACAAGTTTAGTTTGTCTCAAACTGAACCCATCACAATATCTTCTTCTCTTCCTCAATCCAATATTCTTTAAAATACCTCTTCTCTATCCACGGTTACGTGTATTTCCTCACAAACTTGAAGTCTTAGAGACATCCTAGATCCTCCCAGGTCCCTCATTTTCCTAATCCAATTACCAAGGTTTAGTTTTTGTTTTGTTTTGTTTTACACTTATAAAATTGTTCTGTTCATTCCTTTTTTGATATCTCCATTGTTCTCATTTTCTATAAAAAAAAAAGCTACTCTTTTATACGCTTCTTAATGGCCACCCTATCTTTAATTTCACTTTGTTCCAATCTAACTTGAATTTCAGAACCAGTGCTTTTGTTGCCCTAAAATGCAAAAATCACTTCAATTTTTACGCAGAGTTTTTCCAAAGTTTCTCATTGTGCCATGGATAAACACATAAAGCCCTTCATATACATTATATGGCTCACTGGGTTGTGAACCATTCCAGCTGTCCAATCTTACCCATACCAACAACTCCCCTATGTTGAGCAATATTGAATAACAAACTTGTCTTGAGTTCATACATCAGGTCTTTCCCTAAAATATGCTTAGCCTGTGTGCTCAGCAACCAAATATATTCTTCCACTGCAAAGGTGTCCTTAACTCCCAGAGGCAGAAGTATGATTTCTTTGTTTGCTTTCTTTCTTTTAATATATATTTTCATTACTGCAATGATTACCTTGCATTGAACTAATTCAACTGTGTTTTTGTTTGCCTCATCTCTAGCAGACATGTTCCTTGAGAACAAGAACCTATATAATCATCATCTTGAACGTATAATTTAACATTAAGCCTGTCACTTAAATGGTGTTCAAGAAAGCGGGAAGTTCAGCTGGATATTGTTGATAGTTTTTAAACTAGTACCATTTATACCTCCCTGGGAAGCCCATCTACTGGCTAAAGACCTCAATGTAATTTTTCAGGCCCAACCATAGGCAATTGCAAAGGCTTCACCTGGCAGGCCTCAGGGGAAAAGCTGCCCTCCAGAGACTTGGTGAGGAGCCAATGATGGCAACCTCCGAAGCCGGTCAGCCAAGGATACAGTATGTCTAAGTGCAAGCCCCCACTCGGTTTTTTTTTTTTTTTTTTTTTTTCATATTTGCTTTCCTAGCTCAGGTGCTTCCTTAAAGAAGCCTCTTTGTTTGCAAGGCTTCCAACCAGTTCCTTCTGGTTCAAATCCTTGCAGATAATTTGCATTTCTAGCGAGTCCCTTGGACCAGTTCAGAGAATCACTAGTAGAGCAGTAGTTCTCAAATTTTATTATACGTAAGAATCACCTGGAGATCTTGTTAAAATGCAGGTTCTTATTCAGTATATCTGGGGGTAGAAATGCAAATTATGAACAGGAAGTTGAATCAGAATGAACCTGTTCAAGGTCCTATTTTGGGGCCTTTGACAGAGGTCTTCCTTAGACACATCTGCTGAAGCCTCCTTATAAAGTGGAACGGGGAAAACCTTGGAGACACTTTTCCCAACTCCGTCATGGTACGCAGTATTTTTCCACTGCTAACACTTCCTCCTCATCATTCCTGCAGTTCGGTGTCCATAAAACTACAGGAGCCTTTTGCACTGATCCACCTGGCCCTCACACGGGTAACATTCCTGGGGAAATAAGGAACAGCGGATAGGCAGGTACTTTCTTTCTGGCGTCTTCTAGCTTACTCTCTCATGTTGTTGTTGTTGTTAGGTGCCGCCGAGTGGGTTCTGACTCGTAGCGACCCTGTGCACAACGGAACGAAACACTGCCCAGTCCTGAGCCATCCTTACAATCGTTGTTATATTGAGCTCATTGTTGCAGCCACTGTGTCAATCCACCTCTTTGAGAGTCTTCCTCTTTTCCACTGACCCTGTACTCTGACAAGCATGATGTCCTTCTCCAGGGACTGATCCCTCCTGACAACATGTCCAAAGTATGTAAGATGCAGTCTCGCCATCCTTGCCTCTAAGGAGCATTCTGGCTACACCTCTTTTCAAGACAGATTTGTTCTTTCTTTTGGCAGTCCATGGTATATTCAATATTCTTCGCCAACACCACAATTCAAAGGTGTCAACTCTTCTTCTGTCTTCCTTATTCATTGTCCAGCTTTCACATGCATATGATGTGACTGAAAATACCATGGCTTGTGTCAGGCGTGCCTTAGTATTCAGGATGACATCTTTGCTCTTCAACACTTTGAGAAGGTACTTTGCAGGAGATTTACCCAATGCAATGCATCTTTTGATTTCTTGACTGCTGCTTCCATGGCTGTTGATTGTGGATCCAAGTAAAATGAAATCCTTGACAACTTCAATCTTTTCTCCATTTATCATGATGTTGCTCATTGGTCCAGTTGTGAGGGTTTTTGTTTTCTTTATGTTGAGGTGTAATCCATACTGAAGGTTGAGGTCTTTGATCTTCAGTAGTAAGTGCTTCAAGTTCTCTTCACTTTCAGCAAGCAAGGTTGTGTCATCTGCATAATGCAGGTTGTTACTGAGTCTTCCTCCAATCCTGATGCCCTGTCCTTCTTCATATAGTCCAGCTTCTCGTATCATTTGTTTAGCATACAGATTAAATAGGTATGGTGAAAGAATACAACCCTGATGCACACCCTTCCTGACTTTAAAACAATCAGTATCCCCTTGCTCTGTCTGAACAACCGCCTCTTGATCTATGTAAAGGTTCCTTATGAGCACAATTAAGTGTTCTGGAATTCCCATTCTTCACAGTGTTATCCATAGTTTGTTATGATCCACACAGTCGAATGCCTTTGCATAGTCAATAAAACACAGGTAAACATCCTTCTGGTATTCTCTGCTTTCAGCCAGGATCCATCTGACATCAGCAATGATATCCTTAGTTCCACATCCTCTTCTGAAACCGGCCTGAATTTCTGTTCCCTGTCAATATACTGCTGCAGCCGTTTTTGAATGATCTTCAGCAAAATTTTGCTTGCATGTTATATTAATGATATTGTTCTACAATTTCCACATTCAGTTGGATCGTCTTTCTTGGGAATAGGCATAAATATGGATCTCTTCCAGTCAGTTGGCCAGGAAGCTGTCTTCCAGATTTCTTGGCATAGACGAGTGAACACCTCCAGCACTGCATCTGTTTGTTCAAACATCTCAGTTGGTATTGCATCAATTCCTGGAGCCTTGTTTTTCCCCAATGCCTTCAGAGCAGCTTGGACTTCTTCCTTCAGTACCATCAGTTCCTGATCATATGCCACCTCTTGAAATGGTTGAATATCAACTAATTCTTTTTGGTATAGTGACTCTGTGTATTATTTTCGTCTTCATTTGATGCTTCCTGCGTCGTTTAATATTTTCTCCATGGAATCCTTCACTATTGCAACTCGAGGCTTGAATTTTTTCTTCAGTTCTTTCAGCTTGAGGAAATGCCGAGTGTGTTCTTCCCTTTTGGTTTTCCATCTTCAGCTCTTTGCACATGTCATTATAATACTTTACTTTGTCTTCTCGAGAGGCCCTTTGAAATCTTCTGTTCAGTTCTTTTGCTCCATCAATTCTTCCTTTTGCTTTAGCTGCTTGATGCTCAAAAGGAAGTTTCAGAGTCTCCTCTGATGTCCATCTTGACCTTTTCTTTCTTTCCTGTCTTTTCAGTGACCTCTTGCATTCTTCATGGATGATGTCTTTGATGTCAATCCACAACTCGTCTGGTCTTCGGTCACTAGTGTTCAATGCGTCAAATCTGTTCTTGAGATGGTCTTTAAATTCAGGTGGGATATACTCAAGGTCATATTTCGGCTCTCGTGGACTTGCTCTGATTTTCTTCAGTTTCAGCTTGAACTTGCATATGAGCAATTGATGGTCTGTTCCACAGTCGGCCCCTGGCCTTGTTCTGACTGATGATATTGAGCTTTTCCATCATCTCTTTCCACAGATGTAGTCAATTTGATTTCTGTGTGTCTGATCTGGCGAGGTCCATGTGTATAGTCACCGTTTATGTAGGTGAAAGAAGGTATGTGCAATGAAGAAGTCGTTGGTCTTGCAAAATTCTATCATTCGATCTCCAGGATTGTTTCTATCACCAAGGCCATATTTTCCAACTACTGATCCTTCTTCTTTGTTTCCAACTTTTGCATTCCAATCGCCAGTAATTATCAATGCATCTTGATTGCATGTTCGATCGATTTCAGACTGAAGTAGCTGATAAAAATCTTCTATTTCTTCATCTTTGGCCCTAGTGGTTGGTGCATAAATTTGAATAATAGTCATTTTAACAGGTCTTCCTTGTAGGCATGTGGATATTATTCTATCACTGACAGCATTGTACTTCAGGATAGATCTTGAAATATTCTTTTTGACATTGAATGCAACACCATTCCTCTTCAAGTTGTCATTCCCAGCATAGTAGACTATATGATAGTCCAGTTCAAAACGGCCAATACCAGTCCATTTCTGCTCACTAATGCATAGGATATTGATGTTTATGCATTCCATTTCATTTTTGACGTTTTCCAATTTTCCTAGATTCATACTTCCTACATTCCAGGTTCCAGTTATTAATGGATGTTGTAGCTGTTTCTTCTCATTTTGAATCATGCCATATCAGCAAATGAAGGTCCTGAAAGCTTTACTCTGTTCACGTCATTAAGGTTGACTCTCCTTTGAAGAAGCAGCTCTTCCCCAGTCATCTTTTGAGTGCCCTCCAACCTGGGGGGACTCAACTTCCAGCACTATAGTAGACAATGTTCTGCTGCTATTTGTAAGGTTTTCACTAGCTAATGCTTTTCAGAAGTAGACTGCCAGGTCCTTCTTCCTAGTCTGTCTTAGTCTGGAAGCTCAGCTGAAATCTGTCCTCCATGGGTGGTGACCCTGCTGGTATCTGAATACCGGTGGTATAGCTTCCAGCATCACAGCAACACACAAGCTCCCACAGTACGACAAACTGACAGACATGTTTAAGGTCTTGTCCATTACTTTCATTTTGGCTCTTTGACTTAATAGGACTACTCAGACACGTTGCGTCTCAACTCAGCTCTCTCAGCTCAGCTCAGCTCCCTGACATTTCCCTGCGCGAAAATGGGATAGTTTTAAGTATATGAAGTTAAGTAGTAAAGTGGGCAGGGGAACTACTTGGGTCCAATTGTAGGAATTAGGGAAAAGAAAGTTCTATTAATCAGAATAAACTAGTTTATTCTGTGATGACCGGCAAATAAGAAATGTTTTATTTTCACTCACCAAGTCAGTTGTGAATATGAGTGTCTTTTCAGGTGCTCAACTACTAACTCAAATGATGGTGGTTCGAACTCATTTACCAGCACCATGGATGAAAGGCTAGGCAGTCTGTTCTCATAAAGATTACATCTAAGAAAATCCTATGGCCAGTTCTACTCTGTAACCCATGGAGTTGCCATGCGTCTGAATTGACTAGACAACATCAGGTATGGGTCCTCCGTGCGGTATATCAGCAACCCAGATTGGTGAAATCTTCACCACATGGAATTCTTTGTTTCAACAATCAGCATTTCAGAGAAAGAAGGAATATAGTCTTCCGTTAATTCTTATGTATTTCCACCAGGAATTAACCCACTCTTCATTGGTTTATTATGGCAAAAGCACTTAACAGGATCATGCTTAACTTCAAGGAGACAAAGAAGCACTATCCCACTATATTCCTTGGAGGAGAGAGATCAAGAAATAGAAGGAAAATTGATTCCAACTTATGGTGATCCCAAACGTGCAGAGCGGAACTTCTCCACAGTGTTTTCAAGGCTGTGACCTTTTGGAAGTAGATCACCAGGCCTGTCTTTCAAGGCATCTCTGGGTGGGTTAGTACTTAATCTTTTAACCTGTTAAAGATTAGTTATTAAAAATTAAATATTGCAATTTAACAGCACAGGCTAGCTATTTTCATAAAGTCCATGATAAAAATCTGTGGCTATATTATATATATGTGTATATATATAATATATTGTAAAATATAATGTGCCTTAAACATCTGAGACATTATGATACTATATGCTAGAACACTATTAAGATATGTTAATTATTTGTTTTAGTTTATATTACAACTTTAAATTTCTCCTGATTTCTAAATGTAAATTCGAATTAATAATTAATCATTAGTAAATGTTAATAATAAAAAAACCAAAAACCAAACCCACTGCTGTTGAGTCAATTCTGGCTCATAGTAAATAGTAATATGTATATGTACACTTGTAGAATTATAGAATATTAGGCCACACCAGCATCATTGCATAGATGTTACTATTTATAACATCATCAAAATTTTATTTGGAAGCAGTTATGGTTGCTACATAAATTACTATCCAAATAATGTACAATATCTCATAAGTAGAGTTCTCTGACATTGTCACATTTTTTATGTGTTCTTAGTGATTAAAATCTTAAGGATTCTTAAGAATTACTTTCAATATCTTTGTGACTATAATGAAATTGCCCATTTCCATCATATTTATGAAAATAATTTACTTTTTCTCAATATCTCTGTAGATTGCCCAGAGTTTCTACTTGGTATTAATTCATTTGAATAACTACTAAACTAATCCACGTCCCCAAAGATGTCAATTTGTAATCATGGCAGCAGATGTTCCATGGAGTAGAATATCCCTCCAGTTTTGTTTCTGCCTCTCCTGCCTATTTCAGTCACTCGTCAAATACTCATGACAGTTTCCTTTCTTTCTTAGAAGGCGACTTGAATTTTCTCCTTCCGGCTGCTTTTAAATAATTCTTTATTTCTCCCTATAAATGAGGGGATTAGCTATTTCCTCTTTCTCTGTACCCTATCTTTTGATTTAGGATATGTGTAGGTAAGTACCATTTCACATCATAATTCAGCTCTGCGTTTCAACCTAAGGGAGACCTAAAGCAACAGTTGGAAGAATCTCTGCTTTAAAATCACCGAGAATTTAAAAAGCCTCTGGAGGCACAAGATCACAAAGTTATTTTAGTGGAATTTTCTGCGTGCTTCTCTTATTCTGCCTATTATTTATTTATCTTATGCAATTTTCCCCATAGTTTGCATTTAATTTTGAGTATGGTACTAGGCTACAAAATGATAACTTTATGGGTCCCTAGGTAGCTCTAAATTCAGTTAAGTCTTTGCTGTGTAGAAAATGTAGTTGCTGCTTAATATTAATACAAGTAAGGGCAAACTCAGTGGCATCAGAGGAAGATGCGTCATGAAGTCAGCAAGGAGTATCATCAGAGCTCCCTCAGTGCACTGTCATGCCTCGTTGTAGAAGAGGCCTTCATTTTGAATCTTTGTTATTAAAGAGCTGAACAAAACAAAAAAGCAAAACCAGAATCATAAGATACCTGCTTAGTGATTTATTAAATTTGTTACTGTAATTTTACTTTTAACCTCACGTGTTGTCTCAATATGAATCCACTGTAAATTACTTATTTTTATATTTGCTTGGGTATTGTAAAAGTCCTTGCAAAGCACTGGTACATTTGCTTTTCTTTATGTAATTATAATTATGTATATTAGAAAATATCAGATAATACAAACGAGATATTTGTTTGCCAAGAAAGTAATATATGCATTTGTGTATATGTTGTGTTTACATATTTATTTATAAATATATCACTCTTATTGAAGATAGATGATTTTTTGTCTTCTCATTTGTTAATATTAAGAAAAAATAGTCAATTTTTGGGTCCTATAAACATCACCTAATTAATATCAAACCCCTTCAACTGAATTTCTAAAAAATGAGTGCTGAAATCACCGCTTAAGCATCTCTCTTTCTGAGGAAATTGTTGCCTTCTTTGGAAAACTAGACCTAAGTATTATAAATATTTACTCAAAAATTATCTCCCATAATGTCTGGAAAATTATCCTATTGTGTAGTTTCACTCACTGGGAGCCATCAAGTCACCAAATATTGAAAAAGTGCTAGTAAATATAAAATCAAAGGGCAGATATGCTCATGGGAGATAAAACTAGAAAGTAATCCAAGAAAAAATATTATTTATGCATGACATATATGTATATATGTGGCATGTGTATATATGTATGTATATAGATAATATATATATTATATATGTGTGTGTATATATATATATATGAACATATGAACTTTTTTTCCTGTATAAGCATGAGGCATACAGAAAATCTCTACCGTTACCACTATATTTGTGAATTTGGACAAGATTAAAGAGACCTGGATTTGATTTTATATTCCTGAACTACATTCACTGTAAAATGTTAGTATTCTGCTGCAACTGATTTCACTAGTAAAATAAATTCTTCATATTTAGTGAAGTTTAACTTTGGAACCCTGGTGGCATAGTGGTTAAAAGTTCAGGCTGCTAACCAAAAGTTTGACAGTTCAAATCCACAGGCTACTCTTTGGAAACCCTATGAGGCAGTCCTACTCTATCCTATATGGTCCCTATGAGTTGGAATTGACTTTGGGGCAATGGGGTTTTAATAATAACTTTAAAATAATAACTACTGTTGATTACACACTTATTCTGAACCACAAAATATGCCAACCCTTTATTTACATGAACTCTATGAGTTAATTTTTGCACACTATATTCCAGTAAATAATAATAATATTTTCACAATATTTTTTTTTCTAAAAAAGAGCTATAAAAATTGCAGAAAAAAAAAGACAACTTAATAATTAAGGTTACCCTGGGGGCAATGGTGGACAAAGGTGTATTATCTTCTCTACTAATTTTGTTTACCGTAACAGCACAAAAGTAACTAACAATGCACTAGGTGAGTAGTATAATATTTTAGGTTATTCAGTTCTGAAATATTACATGCTTGCTAGAGAATCAAATTAATATTTTGATTTCTATTTTCTTCATAGTTTGCTTTTTAAACTTTTGAACCATGATTTCAATGAATGTCTTGTATTTTATTTTATTCTAGGTGATGAAAAGAGGTTACATATAATACGTTTTTTGTGATAAATATTTATCGTATTGATACATATTTAGCTTATTTTCTAAGAAAACAAATATTGACATAACTGGCAGTGAATGTAAATAAGATTTCCTTACAATTAGTTCAAGGTAAGACACCTTTCATAAGGTATTCACGTTTTTTCTGCTCATCCTTTCACTTCTGTTACTATCTCCTAAAGTCTATTTAATATTTTGAAACATCGATGTCACCAAGTGCTTTAATTTATCAAGCTTACTTAATTTTGAAGCACACTGCTCCTACCTCAGAAACTGCACTTACCTAGACCACAAGGCAGACTACTATGACTATTACAAATTGAATCGTGCCACCCAAAAAGTTATGTTGAATTTTTAACCCCTATACTTTATATGGAAACCCTGGTGGTGTAGCGGTTAAGTCCTATGGCTGCTAACCAAAAGGTCAGCAGTTTGAATCCACCAGGCACTCTTTCAAAACCCTATGGGCAGCTCTACTCTGTCCATAGGGTTGCTATGAGTGGGAATTGACTCGATGGCAACAGGTTTGGTTGGGTTTTTTTTTTTTTTTTGGTATACTTTATAAAAAAAAAAAATTTTTTATGACCTTGTTTGGAAATAGGGGTTTTCTTTTGTTATGGCAAAGAGGTCAGACGAGAGTAGGGTGGTTACTAAACCTAATCACTTCTGACTGGGCCTTATAGAAGAGCGGAATAGACATAGACCCAGCGAAATGCACACAGGGCCATAGCAGAAACCAAGGAATGCCCAGGGACCACTGTACTACCGACAATGAAGAAACCTCCCCCAGAGCCTATGCCCTGATTTGTACTTCTAGTCTCCTAAGCTGTGGGGCAATAAATCCCTATTCGTCAAAGTCATCTACTTTCAGTATTTTTGTTATGGCAGCCCCAGGTTACTAACATAGTGCCTGAGTTCACTGAATAACCCTCAGTTAATAATTGTTCATTAATTCAAAAGATTTGTATCACTTGGAAGTATACAAATTAAGCTACTATGTACTACAGTCTTTTGCCAGAAAAAAACTATGATAAATAATGATGTTCAAATTGATGAGAGCCAATTTTCCAGAGATTATGGAATGTTTATGCTCTGCAAGCTGTGAAATGGCAAGCTTGATTTCAGTGAAGACAAGCATGTTGTCATTTTTTTTCTATACAGCTAATATCTTTTCAAAAAGAAATATTATGCAGAAAAAGAGAAAAGGGATGTGTGCTTTTTATTTTTCCAAAATAAAAATGAATTCAATTTGGAGTTTTTAAACACAATTCCAACTGGATCTAATCGACACCAGGCACCTTCCCACATTTTGGCACAGACCAGCAGTATTGGCACACTTTGCTCTGTTAAGGCCCAGAACCTGACAAGTGGCTTTGGATGGAGGTGCAGTGGCACAGCTGTTTGGGAAAAATGATGTACCATGTGTCTAAAATACTTTCCTAGCCAATATTAGGTACTTTTTATTTTCCTTTTACACCAATATTTACCAAATTAGGAATAAATATCAAATATAAAGAAACTTACCACTCTTATAAAGAAACAAAATGATATTGTTGGAATTCTTTACACTTCATTGTCATTACAACTACAAAAAAGAACCTTGTAAATAACACTCAGAAAAAAAGCTAAACAAATATCAACATTTTATAATAAGTAAGTCTTTAGGGGTGTGTGTGTGTGTGTGTGTGTGTGTGTGTGTGTGTGTGTGTGCCTGCTTATGTGTTTGAAATATCCTTATTATTCAATTATTTCTCTCCCTGTGTTTCTGATTCAAGTCCAGGTCACTCTTAAGGTGTTTCTATTTACTTTGTATAAAAGCAAAGAGAAAAAGACAGACAGACTAATGCCTTTCTTTACTCAGCTTTCCAAACAATTATTCAAAAAAGTCAAAAAATTAAAGTAGTAACAAAATATTAATCATTTACAAACTAGAAAATAATTATTAAAATAACAAGTGAGTATTTAAAGGGGTATATTTGTGCAAAAACACCTTTCAAATGTTTTCAACTTATTTCCAAAAGCTACTTGGAAAAGTATATAAGAGAATGATAGAAAATATAAACTCAAAAGAAAATTTCACTATCTTTTTTCCAGTAAGTTTGAATATAATCACATGGTGATTAGTGATGCTTACTGAAAGCATGTTGTTGTTGTGTGTCAATTCTGGCTCAGAGCATCTTTATAGGACAGTGCAAAACTCCTCTGTAAGGTTTTCCAGGTCATAATCTTTACTGGAGCAGACTGCCAGGTCTTTTCTCCCGTGGAGCCGCTGGGTGGGTTCAAACCCCTGACCTTTTTGTTTGCAGCCAAGCAATTAACCATTACATCACCAGGGCTCCTTGAAGCGTGTTAAGTGGCATTTAATTCATTTTGAAAAGATGTCAACAAAATAAAATTCAAATGTAATAGGGTTTGGATAATGTTTTGATAAGTTCAGAGCACCTTTAACAACAATTCCCTCATTTTGGTTTGGCAGCCACTCGAATGAAATCTGTTAGGCTTAAGTGAGATTTACAAAAACAGAAGTGACTTTCAAATATATTGCCTTAGTTATCTAGAGGTGCTATAATAGAAATACTACAAGGGGGTGGGATTAACAAACAAAAATTTATTTTCTCACAGTTTAGGGGGCTAGAAGTCCATATTCTGGGTTCTACTCTAGGGGAAGTCTTTCCCTCTCTGTTGGCTCTGGAGGAAGGTCCTTGTCTCTTTGGGCTTCTGATCCTGGGCAATCTACATGTGGCTTGGCATCTCTCTTCCCCCATCTCTGCTTCTAGCTTGTTTATTTAATCTCTTTTTTATCTTAAAAGAGATTGGCTCCCCTGAGATTATACCCCCTTCCCCTAACACCCTGCTAACTCTGAACTGAAGCCCCTTCTGAAGCCCACCTTTCAGCCAAAGATTAGACAAGTTTGTTGTTGTTGTTGCTAAGTGCCATCGAGTCATTTTCAACTCATGGCGGCCTTATAGGACACAGCAGAACTGCTACAAGGAGCAGCTGTTGGATTTGCACTGCCAACATTTTGGTTAACAGCCCAGCCCTTAATTACTACACCACCAGGGCTCCAGCAACCCTACAGACCTGTCTAATCTTTGGCTGAAAGGTGGGCTTCAGAAGGGGCTTCAGTTCAGAGTTGCTGGTGCAATGGTTAAAAGCTACAGCACACCCATGGCTGCTAATCAAAAGGTCAGCAGTTTGAATCCACCACCTGCTCCTTGGAAACCCTGTGAAGCAGTTCTACTCTGTCCTATAGGGTTGCTGTGAGTCGAAATCAACTTAGGTGAAGCAGAGTTCCCCCCGACCCTTGGTGTTCAAAGAATAAATAAAATAATAACACGCATAAGGAAAATGCTTCTCAGTTCAGGCAAGTCTACTAAACCAAATGGGCAATGCCTGCCCCAAAACAAAGACGAAAGCAGGAAGGAACAGAAACAGTGGACTAACAGACACTGAGAATCCAGGGTGGAAAGAGAAAGGGGGAGAGTGCTGACACATTGTGGGAATTACAACCAATGTCACAAAACAATTTGTGTTTGAATTTTTAAATGAGAAACTAATTTGCACTGTAAACTTTCACCTAAAATACAATAAAAAAAGAAGAAAAAACCCAGGAGATTGACTAAAAATACACCCTACAGGAATCCTGCCTCATTAACATAACAAAGACAAACCATTCCCAAATGAGTTTATAACCCCAGGCATTTTGTCCTTGTTAGGTGCCTTCAAGTTGCTTCTGACTCATAGCGACCCTAGGTACCATAGAATGAAACACTGCTGGGTCCTGCACTATGCTCATAATCATTATTGTGCTTGAACCCATTGTTGCAGCCACTGTGACAATCCATCTCCTTAAGGGCCTTCCTCTTTTCTGCTAACCCTGTACTGTAACAAGCTTGATGTCCTTCTTCAGGGACTGATCCCTCCTGACAACCTGTTCAAAGTATGTCAGATGCGGTCTTGGTATCCTTGCTTCTAAGGAACATTGTGCTTGTACTTCTTCCAAGACAGATTTATTCATTCTTTTGATACTCTATGGTATATTCAATATTCTTTGCCAGCACCATAATTCAAAGGCATCAATTCTTCAGTCCTCCTTATTCATTGTCCAGCTTTCGCATTCATGTGATGAGATTGAAAATACCATGGCTTGCGTCAGGCACACCTTAGTCTTCAAGGTGACATCTTTGCTTTTCAACACTTCAAAGAACATTTTTAGCAGATTTGCTCAATGCAATGTGTCTTTTGGTTTCTTGACTGCTGCTTCCATGGGTGTTGACTGTGGATCCAAGTAAAATGAAATCCTTGACAACTTCAATCTTTTCTGTGTTTACCATGATGTTGTTTATTGGTCCAGTTATGAGGATTTTTGTTTTCTTTATGTTGATGTGTAGTCCATACTGAGGGCTTTAGTCTTTGATTTTCATGGATAAGTGCTTCAAGTCCTCTTCAGTTTCAGCAAGCAAAGTTGTGTCATCTGCATAGCACAGGATGTTAGTGAGTCTTCCTCTAATCATGATGCCCCATTCTTCTTCATATAGTCCAGCTTCTCAGATTATTTGCTCAGCATACAGATTGAGGAGGTATGGTGAACGGATACAACTCTGACACACACCTTTCCTGGCTTTAAACCACTCAGTATCCCCTTATTCTGTCGGAACAACAGCCTCTTGATCTATATGCAGGTTTCTCATGAGCACAGTAAGTGTTCTGAAATTCCCATTCTTTGCAATGTCATCCATAATGTGTTATGATCCACACAGTCTAATACCTTTGCATAGTCAATAAAACACAGGTAAACATCTTTCTGGTATTCTCTGCTTTCAGCCAGGATCTATCTGACATCAGCAATGATATCCCTGGTTCCAAGACCTCTTTTGAATCCAGCCTGAGTTTCAGGCAGTTCCCTGTTGATATACTGCTGTAGCTGCTTTTGAATGATCTTCAGGAAAATTTTGATTGCATGTGATATTAATGATATTGTTCAACAATTTCCACATTTGGTTTGGATCACCTTTCTTGGGAAGAGGCATAAATATGCATCTCTTCCAGTTGGTTAGCCAGGTCACTATCTTTCAAATTTCTTGGAATAGAGGAGTGAGCACTTCCAGGGCTGCATTTCTTTGTTGGAACATCTCAATTGATATTCTGTCAATTCCTGAAACCTTGTTTTTCCCCAATGCCTTCAGCACCACTTGGACTTCTTCCTTCAGCACCCTTAGTGTCTGATCATATGCTGCCTCTTGAAATGGTTTAATGTCAAACAATTCTTTTTGGAATAATGACCACGTATTCCTTCCATCTTCTTTTGATGCTTCCTGTGTCATTTAATATTTTCCCCATAGAATCCTTCACTATTGCAACTCAAAGTTTGATTTTTTTCTTCAGCTCTTTCAGTTTGAGAAATGCTGAGTGTGGTCTTCCCTTTCGGTTTGCTATCTCCAGCTGTTTGCCCATGTCATTATAGTACTTTACTTTGTCTTCTCGAACCACCTTTGAAATCTTCTGTTTAATTCTTTATCATTTCTTCCTTTTGCTTTAGTTGCTCGATGTTCAAGTGCAAGTTTCAAAATCTCTTCTGACATCTATTTTGGTCTTTTTTTTTCTTTCCTGCCTTTTTTAACGATCTCTTGCTTTCTTCATGTATGTTGTCCTTGATGTCATTCGACAACTCGTCTAGTCTTTGGTCATTAGTGCTCAATATGTCAAATCTATTCCTGAGATGGTCTCTAAATTCAGGTGGGACATGCTCAAGGTCATACTTTGGCTCTTGTCGACTTGTTCTAATTTTCTTCAGTTTCAACTTGAACTTGCATATGAGTAATTGATGGTCAGTTCCACAGTTGGCCCCTTCCCTTGTTCTGACTGATGGTATTGAGCTTTTGCATTGTCTCTTTCCACAGATGTAGTCAATTTGATTCCTGTGTATTCCATCTGGTGAGGTCATGTTTATAGTCACTGTTTATGTTAGTAAAAAGATATTTGGTCTTGTAAAATTCTATCATGAGATCTCCAGAATTGTCTCTATCACAAAGGCCATATTTTCCGGCTACCCATCTGTCGTCTTTGTTTCCAACTTTCGCATTCCAATCACCAGTAATTATCAATGCATCCTGATTGCATGTTCGATCAATACGGACTACAGAAGCTAGTAAAAGTCTTCAATTTCTTCATCTTTGGCCCCAGTGGTTGGTGTGTAAATTTGAATAATAGTCATACTAACTGGTCTCCTTCGTAGGTATATGGTTATTATCCTATCTCTGTCAGCATTGTACTTCAGGATACATTTTGAAATGTTCTTTCTGAAGATGAATGCTACATCATCCCTCTTCAAGCTGTCATTCCCGGAAAAGTAGACCATATGATTGTCCCATTCAAAATGGCCAATATCAGCTCATTTCCATTTCAGCTCCATTTCAGCTCACTAATACCTAGGATATTGATGTTTATGTGTTCCATTTCATTTTTGGCAATTTTTAATTTTCGTAGACTCACACTTGGTACTTTCCAGGTTCTGATTTTTAATGGATGTTTGTAGCTGTTTCATCTCACTTGGAGTTAGGCCACATCAGTGAATAAAGGTCCAGGAAGCTTGACTCCATTCATGTCATTAAGGTTGACCCCAGGCATAGAGGGTAGGATTTAGAACACGCATTTTGGGGAAAATAATCAAATCCATACACTATATCAAAAGTAACTTTTAATACTACTTATACGAAATGAAAACGTAAATACAGAAATTTAGTTGCAAATGAAAAAACAATTTTTATTCTATTTATTTTAAAATCCCTTCAAACTCGAACCCCCGAACATGCACTATATCCACCATTTCACCTCACTGAGATGTGAGGATATGTGAAATTAAAATTTTGGTGATGACTATTGTAATAGTGTTCTGAAATCCACTGATGCTCTTATTTTGTGCTCAAATCCATTGATGGTATCATTTAGTATCATATTTGATACTAAATCACCCTAATTCCAGCTAATAGACAAAGAATGCAGTAGCGAGAATAATTTTTCCTGAACCTGGCTGAAAAAGAAAACCTTATAAGTGGCTTTAAAAAAATATTAAAAATAACTATCCCATAACAATATTACTAATGATCAATTGTGAGTATGGGATATATGTTACATAGTTTCAAAAACCATGGTGAAGAAATTGTGGGAAAATGTTAATGGGACAAAGGCATGTTATAGGGAGTAATAAGTGTAGTCTAACACTGAATAAGACTAACCACAGCTATTGAAGTATAACCAGGAAGTGCAACACATTTTATTCTTTCTTGAGGGTGTCAGTTCTTCATATTTTATTTTCTCAAAAGAATGTCAAAATGATATAAGCATTCAGCTAGGCAGAATTTGTATGGAATATACAAATACAAGAAGACAAGGCATTGCATCTTATACTTTAGAAATATTTTCATAACAGTCGGGAAGAAAAACAAAAAAAAAGTAAAAAAAAAATTAGGGGAAGACTTTGAAGTTTGAAGAGTTACTAACAAAATATATTTCAATAAAAGACCTCTTTGTCCTGAAAATTCCAGATAAAACATTCTACTATATAGATAATTTGCCCAACAATCAAAATTATTTCATTTGCAAAACAATAACAAATCCATCTATGTGTTTAAAAAAGATGACTCTCTAAACGAATCACAAAAGGAATTATATTGCATGATCTCATTCATACGCAATATCTAGAATAAGAAAACATATAGAGACCGAAGTTTACTAGGAGCAGGATTGAAGGAAAAAGGAAGAATCATTGTTTAAGAAGCATAGGGTTTCCGTTTATAGTGATGGAAAATTTGGCAACACATATTGGTGATGGTTGCATAACACATTTGATGTCACTAATGTCACAAGATTGAATCCATGAAAAACATTAAATTGACAAATATTGTCTTATACATATTTTTACAACAATAAGAAAAAATATTGAATTGATGACTTCAATATTAAATTTAAAAGTTGTCAACAATAATATGCATTAAAATTTACTGGAAACACATTTCCATTGTATTTGAAAACAACTGTGCCATAAAACTAAATCATGCTGATTAGAAACTGACAGACATATTTGCTCTTGACTCTAGCATTTGGACAAATGGATAAATCCCCTGTGACAGTATAAACTTTTCTAATAAAGCTGCCTTTCTTCCATTCCCACCTGGTTGCTTGAGAACCGTTCTTACACCCTTGATCTCCGAGAGCACAAAATAATATTTGAAAATCACTCATAAGAATTATTTTAATATTCCACTTAATGCTAGAAACATTTTAAAAGAAAAATACAGAAAGAAATCACATTTTCTGGATAAACAGAGAGACTTAAGTGCAATAATTCCCCCATCTTATCTTTGCATAGTTGGAGCCATGACAAATATAATAACTGGACATTATGGCCAGATGTGATATTTGAGAATTAGGTAACACAATTTTGAAGTGGATAATATTTTCTGTTAAAATTCAGTTTTAAAGAAAATGAGTAACCTTTGAAATAATAAAATTCAAAATGTGAAGCAAGGGAAACTGAACAGCTGGGAATAGGCTAGACAATGCTACGTGGAGTTAGCAGAGTAGAGAAACATTTGCCCAGACAGCAGTCCAAGATTGCCCAGGGCTTTGTGTGTGACAATGCAAATGAAATAATTTTGATGAAAATTTCTGAAAAAGATGAAAAAAAAAAAGTTTATCAGTCTATAGGAATAAAACTTTAAATGGTATATATTGGTAAAGTATAATTTACCTTTTATGTCATACACATTGGCACCATGTTTACATACTCGCAGATAAAAGAATGCAAACAAATAACAAGAAAAATAACACATCTTTTAGTATGTCAAAGTTCTTAAAAATTCAAACACAATTTTTTGACCCATGTTTCTTCTTCTCAAGGCATTTTTTATTTGAGAAAGTTGTCATACTTTCATCTTTTTTGAAAAAATGTTTTCAAATGAATTTTAGCAGGAGTGATAGAAGGAAAAAAAAGTTTGCTACGTGCTGGTTTTCTGCGAACGATTTTCACTCTGTTCTCGATTTGAAAAAAACAATTTTGAGTAACTCAGAGTTCATTAAAAAAAAGGAAAAAAAACTTGGAACAACAAATATGGGCCTATCTTCAAATATGTGAAAAGCATATGGTCACGACTAGACGCCTCAGAGAGGAGCACTTAAGGAAATCAGGATGAAAAATAAAGAGCCCTTTACCAAGTGATGATTTACGATATCATTTATGGGAACATAGAGTATCCTTGGAATTGCACTTAGCACCTGGATGCCATGAAGTATAAATTGAGACAAAATGTGCTTATGAAATTTCATTAATAAGAGGTATGATGTTGGTTTCCTTCCTATTTTGTTTTTGAACGGAAAGCAGTAGTAAACCTATGTAATGTTCAGTTGTTTCAACTTGATTATTTCTCCTACTCATGAGATCATTTTCTTCTAAATTTAGAGATTATCCAGTATTATCTCACTCTCTGTCTTACTCTTTCATTGTTCAACCTCCCTGGCAGAGGTAAACCTGATTCACAAAATTATCTATTGTACAAAGATTCATTTATTCAACTATTATATATTGTCTGCCTACTACGTGCCACACACATTTTTTGGCACTTGTTGTTGTTGTTAGGTGCCACCAAGTCAGTTCCAACTCACAGCGACCCTAAGCACAACAGAATGAAACCCTGCTGGTCCTGTGCCATCCTTACAATTGTTGTTATGCTTGAGCCCATTGTTGCAGCCACTTTGTCAATCCATCTCATTGAGGGTCGTCCTCTTTTCCAGTGACCTTGTAATTTACCAAGCATGCTGTCCTTCTCCAGGGACTGATCCCTTCTGACAACATGTCCAAAGTATGTAAGACGCAGTCTCACCATCCTTTCCTCTAAGGAGCATTCTGGTTGTACTTCTTTCAAGACAGATTTGTTTGTTCTTCTGGCAGCCCATGGTATATTCAATATTCTTCACCAACACCACAATTCAAAGGTGTCAATTCTTCTTCAGTCTTCCTTATTCATTGTCCAGCTTTCACTTGCATATGATGTAATTGAAAGTACAATGGCTTGGGTCAGATGCATCTTAGTCTTCAAGGTGACATCTTTGTTTTTCAACACTTTAAAGAGGCCCTTTGCAGCAGATTTGCCCAATGCAATGTGTTGTTTGATTTCTTGACTGCTGCTTCCATGGGTTTTGATTGTGGATCCAAGTAAAATGAAATCCTTGACTTCACACTTTTCTCCAATTATTATGATGTTGCTTATTGGCACTTGGGACACACCAATGAACAAAACTGACACAAAGCCTTTCTTTACGAAGCTAATATTCTAAAATGACAGATTGTAGGGACATTGGATCAGAAAGTGGGAGGATCTGTGGTAGTAATACAGATCATAAGTAAAGAATATAACAAACAGGTAATTTGTATAGTGTATTAGGAAGTGATACACATTTTAGGAAAAATCAACAGCCATGTATGGAAGATTAGGAGTATAAAAGAGGGGAAGAGAGGGAATATTTTCAGTATTATATTGACTATTTAGAGCAGGATTCATTAAGAAGGTGACGTTTGAGCAAAAGCTTGAAGAAGATGAGGGAATTGACTGAGAAAATATCTAAGGAAAATTAACCCTAGCCATATTAAACAATTGAAGCTAAGACAATCAAGTGGACTGATAGCTGGTGTTTATTATATATATAAAATAACGATCTCAATGCCTTTGTCCCATTTTCTTAAACTTACCCTCTTTCACCTATGTTTACAAGTATACATTAAGACTTTGAATTCATTCTTCATCCTAGGGAAGGTATGGTTAAATAAAAAGCAAGAAAAGAGAAAGAGAGAACCAGAGCAGAAGCAAAGCCAGCAACTGGAGATCAATGGCCCTTCACTTAAAAAAGATGTATTTTAGGAATAGAGGAGATTATATTAACTAAAAAGAGAGACAGAAGTTTTGAACATTTTGGTTATCGTTTACATCACGAGCTTAAGACATTGATTGGTTAGCTCCAACTTAACCAAACATGTACAAACAAAGTCACTTAAAGAGATGTTTTGACCTGAGCTTCAAAATTCAATGGATGTTGCATGAGAAATGGTAAGTGTACAATTTTGTAACTCTTAGTCCACCTACACTATAACAGAAGCTATAAAAGAGTCAGGAATATGAACAGAAAGAGTATATTTTGAGGAAGCTTTGGAAGCTGCCTTCAGGTTACTATGATCTAAGCTTCATCTACCAAAGAGATGGGGAGTGATTTTTGCCCTTTACCTCAAGTACAGTGGTAGGAGCTTCAAGAGGCCTACTCAAAATACTTCAGATATGTTCTCTGTAGTTTGAGTGCCAGCAGGACTTCTGAAGAATAACATAGCAAAGATGAATTGCTTTTTCATCTGGGAAATAGCTACATTAATGTCTCAAGATAATGGGTTAAAGAATGTGTGGATTATCCCTGTAGAACAAATGTAGACCACTAAAGACAGAGAGCTGGTCTGACCTATTTTAAGTATGACACTTGCATGAGAGGTTTTGATGGGACCCCAAGAGTAAGTATCTATATGAAATATACATTTGAAGAACAAAACATCAATGGAAGAATGTCCAAGCAAAGGAAGAGCACTGTATTCATTACAGGAGTTTTAGCAAGAGGGACCAGCAAGGGAGCCTTTGAAGAGATCATACAAGTTTTCACAAGAGAAAAAGTCAGACTTAAACATCTCCTCATTTTGCAATACTACCAGTTCAGGAAAAAAAAAAAAAAAATCTGTCTTCATACAATTCCCCCTTTCTGTGCTCTATCTGCACACGGTTGAGTAAGAGAAACTAATAATGTGAGGAGAGGATATGAGCGAAAGAACTCTCTGTACACATCTACCTCTCCTAATGCCCCCACCTCCATTTATGAACCCATGCTCTGTTAATGAAAGCATTCCTTCTTTCTAGTGACAAATTAACTGCATGTTAATATCACATATAACATTGAATCCAGGCCAACTTATCACCCAATGTAGGTCATTTTCTAAAATTACTCATACATTTTCAAAATTAGGATTTAGATTTTGCCAGCCCCTCTAGAGAATGTTGGGAAAAGTGTTTGCAGAATGAATAACTTTATATCTTCATAAAATAATTGAATGTTTGAATTAAGCTTCATGGGCTCCAATTGGGGTCACCAAATTGGGTGATTAAATTTTCTGTGTATCCATATCAACTTAGTTTTTACCTTAGATGTTTATCTAGTTTGATGGAGTACCCTGAGAAACTCTGATTCAGTAGATCTGAAGGCTTTTTTTTTTTTTTGGTTTGAAGGTAAAGACTGAAAATCTGCTTTTTATAACATATTTTGTTTATTTTTGTTGTTGAAAATATACACAGCAAAATCATACACCAATTCCAGTTTCTACATGTATAATTCAGTGACATCAATTACATTCTTTCAATTGTACTACTATTCTCTCCCGCCTTTTTTAAGTTGATCCTCCCCCATTAACAAAATTCTTACCCCCTAAGGTTTCTATCTAATCTCCTGAGTTGCTGTTGTCAATTTGACCTCATATAGATAGATCTTAAAAAGCATAATTCTCAAGGCAAACATTCTTTACTTCTTTACTAAAAACTAGTTAAGTTAAATGCTTGTTTGGTTTTAAGAAGACCTCAGGGGATATTTTTGGTTTACAATTTAAAGATTGTCTTAGGGCAATAGTTTTTGGGGTTCATCTAGCCTACGTGGCTCCAGAAATTCTGGATTCCATGAGAATTTAAAATTCTGTTCTGCATTTTTCCTCTTTTTATCAGGATTACTCTATAGAATCTTTGATCAAAGTTTGTAGCAATGGTAGTTGGGTACCATCCAATTCTTCTGGTCTCATGGCAAAGGAGGTAGTTGTTCATGGAGGCAATTAGCCACACATTCCATTTTCTTCTCCTACCATTCAAGAAATATTCTCAATGTTGTTTCTCCTTTTCATTGATTTTTTCTTTCTTTTTTTAACATTGATTTTTTAAAAGCATTATTTTTTTCCTTTTTTTGTGGTTTGCTTTTCTTTGCCTGTTTCTTTCACTTACTTTTATATCGTTCCCATGATTGTGATAAAAGGTATTATGGTAGCAAAGAGTACATAGAAAAGAAAGAGGCAGCCTCAATGATTTATGGGAGGAGGCATTTGCAAATCAGGTTATTTGTAAGTCAAAATCTCCTATGCATAATCTCTATGAATGAAATTAAAATGAGTATAACACATCAAGGTAAAATAACCTAGAATAAATGATAATATAAGCAGTAGCAGACTTTTCAAATTTGTCTCTTGGTAACTGCCAACTGATAACTGTATTATAAATATTAAAATTTTTAAAAAACTGTGTAAGGATTATGAGTGTTGGGAATGTTTTAAGTAAAGATGGAGGTTCTTGACTGAGGTTTGGGGTTAGGAATATCCTTTTAATTTATAAAAGTAATTAAGTTTCTTAGTACACAGCTGGGTGCATGACAGTCACTGTAAAACAAGGTACTGATTTCTCAGGCAACTACAGGTACTTCACAGTTAATTTGACCTGAAGCTTTCAAAGAGATGGATGTGTTTGTTTTAATTTTATACGACTGATACAAATTAGTCAGTGGCACAGTGGGTAAAGCTATCGATTGTTAACCAAAAGGTGGGCAGTTCAAAACCTCCAGCCACTCTGTGAGAGAAAGATGCAGCAGTTTGCTTCCATAAGGATTTACAGCCTTGGAAACCCTACGGAGTTGCTATGAGTTAGAATCGACTTGATGGCAGTTTTTTTTTTTTTTTTTATGGTCACCATAAAAAGAGAGGAGAAGGTTTACACCCAGGAGAAGAGAATGTTCCATGTTAATTTGCAGAAAAACACTCAGATATAATAAAATCACACACAGACACACACACATACATTTAAAAAATATAGTCAGGATGCCCTGACATAGGTAAGTAAATCTTAGGGAAAATTATAATGGAAGAGAACAGTGAATATTATATTTTGATATATTTTTAATTTTTTAATGAAATGTCGTGAAGTCTTGATAATATTTATTTTGATATTGAATACCTTGCTTAAAGCACTAATGCATTGAGATGGCACATAACTGATTAATTAGATTTCTCTTTGGTTAGTATGGTGAGAAGAATACAGGATTTGGAGTACATTATTATCATTTAAAAGTTTGACAGTTATGGATTCAGCTATCTGCGGGTAACCCTGAAAGTCACGGAGGTTTAGCAGTAGTTCATCATTTTCCTGAGGTGAGATAAAACTTTTAACTGCTTATGTTTCAAAGTTGGAATGCGGGAGAACACCTCATAGGCAATGAGTGTGCCTATTCCACAAAGTATATCACCGTCTCAAATCACTTTTTTGGTCTCTATAAATTATGCAGTATGCATTACATGGGGGTAGTGAGTTTGGCTATTCTCAAAGGCTTTAAGAATATACCTTGGATAATCATCCCTGTATTCTGTTAGAATCTGCCTCAGACTCAGTTTCCTTTTAAAAAACAATCCTAATAAGACCTAATTTCAGAAGACTTATGTGAGGTGGAAAAGAGATACTGTATATGGAAAAATACCTCACAATCTCTCATTGCTTTACAAATTCCAGTAATAATACTATGATTTAGAAACATAATAATTATAATTACTCATCTAATGGAATAGAAAAAACCAAACCTATTGCCGTGGAGTCAATTCCTACTCATAGCGACGTTGTCGGACAGCCTAGAACTGCCCCACAGGGTTTCCAAAGAGGGCTGGTGGATTCAAACTACCAACCTCTTAGATAGCGGGCAACCTGTTAACCACTGTGCCATTAGGGCTCCTCAATTGGAAGAGATAGTCACATTTCAACTCTTTTATAAACTATTTATGGGGCGGGGGGGAAACTATTAATTCCAAGCAATAGAAAAAAAAAGTCTCTATTAATTAATGTCCTTATGGAGTACCAATAGAAGATGTAAAGTTAGAAATATATCAAATGAAACAGTGTAATAAAAATGTTATTTTATTAAAGCTAAAATATAAAGGTTATAAATATAAAACCCTTGGTTGTCAAGTCAATCTAACTCATAGCAACTGTATTGGGCAAAGTAGAATATATTTTAGAAATAATACCTTTTCCATATAAATCTTGGTTTAAAATTCTAGTGGGAAGAGTGCCTCATTTTACCAATTAATACATATATAATTTTACAGAAAAAAAAAAATCCTTAACTTATATAATAGTAACAAATATGAAAAGGTCTCATAGAGTAGCAAACACCTTTTAACATAAAATTTTAACCTTAATACGTTTTTAAGAACCTGTTATTTTATCTGGATTAAAAAATGTATTTTAAAAACAGATTAATATATATAAATACATTTCTGGGTAAAAGTCAAAAAATTTTGAAGTACCTACTATGTGTCAAATGTTAAACAGATAATGGAGATATTCTGAACAACTTTACCAAATCAACTTAGATAAAAATTTATTAAAAATGCAATTTACCAAAATAGGCACAAGAATAAATAGGAAATCATTATAACTCTATATTCAATAAAGAAAACAGATCTTCAATTTAAAACTTTCCCATAAAGAAATCTGCAGTTCCTGAATGCTTTGTTCGTTGAATTTATCAACTCTTTTAAGGCAAGAATTATATTAGTCTTTACAATTCTTCCAGATATTAACATTTCTCTACCATTTTTATGAGGCCAGAACAATGATACCAAAACCCTAGCAAGGGCACAAGAAGAAAGGACAACTACAGGATATTCATTCATAGAGATGTGAGATAATATTAATAATAATACATTATATATCAAACCCAGCAAATTGCAAGACGAGCAATACTTGGTAGATAAATTGGATTTGTTTGAGAGCATAATATTAAAATTAAATAAATAAATCTAGATATTAATAGAATAAAAGAAAAAAATAGATGTGACTACCATATATTCCCAACTATAGATGCAGGAGAAACTATTTTATGAAATTCAACAAAAATTTATGACTCAAATAATATACATAGATACATACATACAAACTTAGAAGAGAAGGAAACTTTCTTAATCTGTTAAAATGTATTTAATTCCTTCCCCCACGAGATTAGGAAGGAAACAAAGATATTTGCTACAGCTATTTCAATTCAAAATCATACTTGGGATCTTAAGGGTCTAAAAGGCAAAAAAACACATAAGGCTGGATAGAATGAAATACATGTGTCATCATTTATGGTCAAATGATTGTATATGTACACACCAAGAAGACCCTACAGAAAAATATTAGAATTTAAAAGTGAGTTCAGCCACTTTACTTGATACAAGATCATAATAATAACAATAAAAATCAATTGCATACCTAAATTGCATCAACACAAACTATATTAAAAGAAATTTTAAAAAGTTATTTAAAATAGCATCAAATAGATCGGTTAGACTTTTGACTTGCACTTATAGTGGGGTGAAGACCTTGAAAAATTCTCTTACCAAAATGCAAGAACACAAGTTAAAAACTGGATAAAACTGTGAAAAAAGATTCTTTTATCTGAAAATTGAACAAAATCAAAATACAAATTAATGAGGGTTTATTCATGAAAAACTACTAAACTATGAGCAATTTTTTTTTTTTTTTTTTTATGAGCAGGAACTGCAGAAGTCCACATTTTTTTCTGGGGTTAATTTTGTCTACTCCCACCCCACCCACAAAGTCAAGCTCAATTTGATAGTATACTCCGGTGGATCCGGAAATCAAAACAAAACAAAACACAGCAGCTTGTCTGCTAGGAAGTAAACTTGATTTGGAACAGAAGGTGAATACACCCATGCCTGGCTGCTTTGTTAGTAAAAGTCGTGAACTCTAGAGGGGAGAGTGGAGAAAAGCCTTCACTCTGCCAGCCTGGGGTTTACATACTGGTTGGTTCTGTGAAAATTCAGCCAGAAATTTAGAAAGGAGATTTTTGAAATTAGGGAGACATAGAGCTCTATGGCTGTGTAAGGCTTCCTGCATCCCTGACTGACTTGGAAGCCTTGTAAACATGCAGTGGAAACCCAGGAGAGTCCAGAAGAAAGTTAAAGATGAGCAAGACTTGAAAGTGGCCTGAACTTTGCTTGCTGTCTCTAACTCACACACAAATTTATTGGCAGAGGTTGGGAGTCTTATAAGTCCAAGATGTTTAACTACAATTTCTGCCCAATCTTTGTTTAACCACTAAGCTATGAGCACAAAGCGGTGACACCAAAGAAATCAGGAAAAATAAAAAATAGACATTAGAAAAGGGAAAAAAACAAGAGTCATATCAATAGGCATACACTGCAGCAGAGACAAATTCTACAGGTTAATTATAAGGAAGTTACTAAAATAAATTAATAAATACGTAAATAAATTAACCAATATTGAGTAAATAATAAAATAAACAAATAATAATTAAAAAAAAAATCGGGGGGGCGGAGCCAAGATGGCGGACTAGGCAGACGCTACCTCGGATCCCTCTTACAACAAAGACACGGAAAAACAAGTGAATCGATCACATACATAACAATCTACGAACCCTGAACAACAAACACAGATTTAGAGACGGAGAACGAACTAATATGGGGAAGCAGCGATTGTTTCCAGAGCCTGGAGCCAGCGTACCAGTCAGGTACGGCACAAGCACAGAGACCTGCTCCACCCCCCTGAACTAACCCCGGGAGGGGGACTAGCCGGTTCCACGGGCGGCGTGGGACGCAGCCGTTAGGAGAAGTCCCCGGGAGGCAGTGACTGATCTTGGAGCAGAAAGAGCAGCATCCGAGCCGGGGAACCGTCCCGCAGGGATTTGGACTGCACGCAGGTACGCCATAAACACGGAGAGTTGCTCCACCCCCTGAACTAACCCCGGGAAGGTGACCAGCCGGGTCGCGCGGGCGGCGTGGGACGCAGCCGGTAGGAGAAGTCCCCGGGAGGCAGCGACTGGTATTGGAGCGGGGAGAACAGCATTCCAGCTGGGACACTCGGTCGCGGCACAAGCACGGGGAGCTACTCCACCCATCTGAACTAACCCCGGGAGGGGGCCCACCTGGTTCACGGGGGCGGCACGGCCACGCGGCTGGAGGGACGAGAAGTCCCCGGGAGGCAGCGACTGATTTTGGAGTCGAGAGTGCACCGTCCCAGTAGGGGAGCCTTGACGCTGGGCGTGGGGCTGGAAGCGGAGGATCTGACCGTGACTCCAGCGGGCCAGACCCCCTGGGGGCAATCTCCACACAGCCAGCACACATAGGCGACGCGCCCGCGGGAATCTCAGATATAATAGTCATTCCAAGCAAGACAAGCAACTCTGGCTATATTCTGAGGTGCTACTCTCCTATCTCTCTGTTCCCTCCCCCACCCTCCCCAGGCGGCTTCATTAACATCTGAATAGCCTGAGCCAGAGGGAGAACTCTGATAGGGATCTGACTGCTGTTTTTTTTTAGCGGATTTTCTGGAAAAACTAGTTTCCCAGTGATGGCTCGGAAACAACAATCCATATCAAACCACTTAAAGAAGCAGACCGTGACAGCTTCTCCAACCCCCCAAACAAAAGAATCAAAATCTTTCCCAAATGAAGATACAATTTTGGAATTATCAGATACAGAATATAAAAAACTAATTTACAGAATGCTTAATGATATCACAAATGAAATTAGGATATCTGCAGAAAAAGCCAAGGAACACACTGATAAAACTGTTGAAGAACTCAAAAAGATTATTCAAGAACATACTGGAAAAATTAATAAGTTGCAAGAATCCATAGAGAGACAACATGTAGAAATCCAAAAGATTAACAATAAAATAACAGAATTAGACAACACACTAGGAAGTCAGAGGAGCAGACTCGAGCAATTAGAATGCAGACTGGGACATCTGGAGGACCAGGGAATCAACACCAACATAGCTGAAAAAAAATCAGATAAAAGAATTAAAAAAAATGAAGAAACCCTAAGAATTATGTGGGACTCTATCAAGAAGGATAACCTGCGGGTGATTGGAGTCCCAGAACAGGGAGGGGGGACAGAAAACACAGAGAAAATAGTTGAAGAACTTCTGACAGAAAACTTCCCTGACATCATGAAAGACGAAAGGATATCTATCCAAGATGCTCATCGAACCCCATTTAAGATTGATCCAAAAAGAAAAACACCAAGACATATTATCATCAAACTCACCAAAACCAAAGATAAACAGAAAATTTTAAAAGCAGCCAGGGAGAAAAGAAAGGTTTCCTTCAAGGGAGAATCAGTAAGAATATGTTCTGACTACTCAGCAGAAACCATGCAGGCAAGAAGGGAATGGGACGACATATACAGAACACTGAAGGACAAAAACTGCCAGCCAAGGATCATATATCCAGCAAAACTCTCTCTGAAATATGAAGGCGAAATTAAGATATTTACAGACAAACACAAGTTTAGAGAATTTGCAAAAACCAAACCAAAGCTACAAGAAATACTAAAGGATATTGTTTGGTCAGAGAACCAATAATATCAGATATCAGCACAACACAAGGTCACAAAACAGAACGTCCTGATATCAACTCAAATAGGGAAATCACAAAAACAAACAAATTAAGATTAATTAAAAAAAAAAAAAATACACATAACAGGGAATCATGGAAGTCAATAGGTAAAAGATCACAATAATCAAAAAGAGGGACTAAATACAGGAGGCATCGAACTGCCGTATGGAGAGTGATACAAGGCGATATAGAACAATACAAGTTAGGTTTTTACTTAGAAAAATAGGGGTATATAATGAGGTAACCACAAAAAGGTATAACAACTCTATAACTCAAGACAAAAACCAAGAAAAACGTAACGACTCAACTAACATAAAGTCAAACACTATGAAAGTGAGGATCTCACAATTTACTAAGAAAAACGCCTCAGCACAAAAAAGTATGTGGAAAAATGAAATTGTCAACAACACACATAAAAAGGCATCAAAATGACAGCACTAAAAACTTATTTATCTATAATTACCCTGAATGTAAATGGACTAAATGCACCAATAAAGAGACAGAGAGTCACAGACTGGATAAAGAAACACGATCCATCTATATGCTGCCTACAAGAGACACACCTTAGACTTAGAGACACAAACAAACTAAAACTCAAAGGATGGAAAAAAGTATATCAAGCAAACAATAAGCAAAAAAGAAGAGGAGTAGCAATATTAATTTCTGACAAAATAGACTTTAGACTTAAATCCACCACAAAGGATAAAGAAGGACACTATATAATGATAAAAGGGACAATTGATCAGGAAGACATAACCATATTAAATATTTACGCACCCAATGACAGGGCTGCAAGATATATGAATCAAATTTTAACAGAACTGAAAAGCGAGATAGATACCTCCACAATTATACTAGGAGACTTCAACACACCACTTTCGGAGAAGGACAGGACATCCAGTAAGAAGCTCAACAGAGACACGGAAGATCTAATTACAACAATCAACCAACTTGACCTCATTGACTTATACAGAACTCTCCACCCAACTGCTGCAAAATATACTTTTTTTTCTAGCGCACATGGAACATTCTCTAGAATAGACCACATATTAGGTCATAAAACAAACCTTTGCAGAGTCCAAAACATCGAAATATTACAAAGCATCTTCTCAGACCACAAGGCAATAAAACTAGAGATCAATAACAGAAAAACGAGGGAAAAGAAATCAAATACTTGGAAAATGAACAATACCCTCCTGAAAAAAGACTGGGTTATAGAAGACATCAAGGAGGGAATAAGGAAATTCATAGAAAGCAACGAGAATGAAAATACTTCCTATCAAAACCTCTGGGACACAGCAAAAGCAGTGCTCAGAGGTCAATTTATATCAATAAATGCACACATACAAAAAGAAGAAAGAGCCAAAATCAGAGAACTGTCCCTACAACTTGAACAAATAGAAAGTGAGCAACAAAAGAATCCATCAGGCACCAGAAGAAAACAAATAATAAAAATTAGAGCTGAACTAAATGAATTAGAGAACAGAAAAACAATCGAAAGAATTAACAAAGCCAAAAGCTGGTTCTTTGAAAAAATTAACAAAATTGATAAACCATTGGCTAGACTGACTAAAGAAATACAGGAAAGGAAACAAATAACCCAAATAAGAAATGAGAAGGACCACATCACAACAGAACCAAATGAAATTAAAAGAATCATTTCAGATTATTATGAAAAATTGTACTCTAACAAATTTGCAAACCTAGAAGAAATGGATGAATTCCTGGAAAAACACTACCTACCTAAACTAACACATTCAGAAGTAGAACAACTAAATAGACCCATAACAAAAAAAGAGATTGAAACGGTAATCAAAAAACTCCCCACAAAAAAAAGTCCTGGCCCGGACGGCTTCACTGCAGAGTTCTACCAAATTTTCAGAGAAGAGTTAACACCACTACTACTAAAGGTATTCCAAAGCATAGAAAATGACGGAATACTACCCAACTCATTCTATGAAGCCACCATCTCCCTGATACCAAAACCAGGTAAAGACATTACAAAAAAAGAAAATTATAGACCTATATCCCTCATGAACATTGATGCAAAAATCCTCAACAAAATTCTAGCCAATAGAATCCAACGACACATCAAAAAAATAATTCACCCTGATCAAGTGGGATTTATACCAGGTATGCAAGGCTGGTTTAATATCAGAAAAACCATTAATGTAATCCATCACATAAATAAAACAAAAGACAAAAACCACATGATCTTATCAATTGATGCAGAAAAGGCATTTGACAAAGTCCAACACCCATTCATGATAAAAACTCTTACCAAAATAGGAATTGAAGGAAAATTCCTCAACATAATAAAGGGCATCTATGCAAAGCCAACAGCCAATATCACTCTAAATGGAGAGAACCTGAAAGCATTTCCCTTGAGAACGGGAACCAGACAAGGATGCCCTTTATCACCACTCTTATTCAACATCGTGTTGGAAGTCTTAGCCAGGGCAATCAGGCTAGATAAAGAAATAAAAGGTATCCGGATTGGCAAGGAAGAAGTAAAGTTATCACTATTTGCAGATGACATGATTATATACACAGAAAACCCTAAGGAATCCTCCAGAAAACTACTGAAACTAATAGAAGAGTTTGGCAGAGTCTCAGGTTATAAAATAAACATACAAAAATCACTTGGATTCCTCTACATCAACAAAAACAACACTGAAGAGGAAATAACCAAATCAATACCATTCACAGTAGCCCCCAAGAAGATAAGATACTTAGGAATAAATCTTACCAAGGATGTAAAAGACCTATACAAAGAAAACTACAAAGCTCTACTACAAGAAATTCAAAAGGACATACTTAAGTGGAAAAACATACCTTGCTCATGGATAGGAAGACTTAACATAGTAAAAATGTCTATTCTACCAAAAGCCATCTATACATTTAACGCACTTCCGATCCAAATTCCAATGTCATATTTTAAGGGGATAGAGAAACAAATCACCAATTTCATATGGAAGGGAAAGAAGCCCCGGATAAGCAAAGCACTACTGAAAAAGAAGAAGAAAGTGGGAGGCCTCACCTTACCTGACTTCAGAACCTATTATACAGCCACAGTAGTCAAAACAGCCTGGTATTGGTACAACAACAGACACATAGACCAATGGAACAGAATTGAGAACCCAGACATAGATCCATCCACGTATGAGCAGCTGATATTTGACAAAGGACCAGTGTCAATTAACTGGGGAAAAGACAGCCTTTTTAACAAATGGTGCTGGCATAACTGGATATCCATTTGCAAAAAAATGAAACAGGACCCATACCTCACACCATGCACAAAAACTAACTCCAAGTGGATCAAAGACCTAAACATAAAGACTAAAACGATAAAGATCATGGAAGAAAAAATTGGGACAACCCTAGGAGCCCTAATACAAGGTATAAACAGAATACAAAACATTACCAAAAATGATGAAGAGAAACCCGATAACTGGGAGCTCCTAAAAATCAAACACCTATGCTCATCTAAAGACTTCACCAAAAGAGTAAAAAGACCACCTACAGATTGGGAAAGAATTTTCAGCTATGACATCTCCGACCAGCGCCTGATCTCTAAAATCAACATGATTCTGTCAAAACTCAACCACAAAAAGACAAACAACCCAATCAAGAAGTGGGCAAAGGATATGAACACACATTTCTCTAAAGAAGATATTCAGGCAGCCAACAGATACATGAGAAAATGCTCTCGATCATTAGCCATTAGAGAAATGCAAATTAAAACTACGATGAGATTCCATCTCACACCAGCAAGGCTGGCATTAATCCAAAAAACACAAAAGAATAAATGTTGGAGAGGCTGTGGAGAGATTGGAACTCTCATACACTGCTGGTGGGAATGTAAAATGGTACAACCACTTTGGAAATCTATCTGGCGTTATCTTAAACAGTTAGAAATAGAACTACCATACAACCCAGAAATCCCACTCCTCGGAATATACCCTAGAGATACAAGAGCCTTCATACAAACAGATATATGCACACCCATGTTTATTGCAGCTCTGTTTACAATAGCAAAAAGTTGGAAGCAACCAAGGTGTCCATCAACGGATGAATGGGTAAATAAATTGTGGTATATTCACACAATGGAATACTACGCATCGATAAAGAACAGTGATGAATCTCTGAAACATTTCATAACATGGAGGAACCTGGAAGGCATTATGCTGAGCGAAATGAGTCAGAGGCAAAAGGACAAATACTGTATAAGACCACTATTATAAGATCTTGAGAAATAGTAAACCTGAGAAGAACACATACTTTTGTGGTTACGAGGGGGGGAGGGAGGGAGGGTGGGAGAGGGTTTTTTATTGATTAATCAGTAGATAAGAACTGCTTTAGGTGAAGGGAAAGACAACACTCAATACATGGAAGGTCAGCTCAATTGGACTGGACCAAAAGCAAAGAAGTTTCCGGGATAAAATGAATGCTTCAAAGCTCAGCAGAGCAAGCGCGGGGGTCTGGGGAACATGGTTGGCGGGGACTTCTAAGTCAATTGGCAAAATAATTCTATTATGAAATCATTCTGCATCCCACTTTGAAATGTGGCGTCTGGGGTCTTAAATGCTAACAAGCAGCCATCTAAGATGCAGCAATTGGTCTCAACCCACCTGGAGCAAAGGAAAATGAAGAACACCAAGCCCACATGACAACTAAGAGCCCAAGAGACAGAAAGGGCCACATGAACCAGAGACCTACATCATCCTGAGACCAGAAGAACTAGTTGGTGCCCGGCCACAATCGATGACTGCCCTGACAGGGAGCTCAGCAGAGGACCCCTGAGGGAGCAGGAGAGCAGTGGGATGCAGACCCCAAATTCTCATAAGAAGACCAAACTTAATGGTCTGACTGAGACTGGAGGAATCCCGGCGGTCATGCTCTCCAGACCTTCTGTTGACACAGGACAGGAACCATCCCTGAAGACAACTCATCAGACATGAAAGGGACTGGTCAGCGGGTGGGAGAGAGACGCTGATGAAGAGTGAGCTAATTATATCAGGTGTACACTTGAGATTGTGTTGGCAACTCTTGTCTGGAGGGGGGATGGGAGGATAGAGAGAGAGGGAAGCCGGCAAAATTGTCAAGAAAGGAGAGACTGAAAGGGCTGACTCAAGACGGGGAGAGTAAGTGGGAGTAGGGAGTGAGATGTATGTAAACTTATATGTGACAGACTGATTGGATTTGTAAACGTTCACTTGAAGCTTAATAAATGTTATTATAAAAAAAAAAAACTACGATGAGATTCCATCTCACTCCAACAAGGCTGGCATTAATCCAAAAAACACAAAAGAATAAATGTTGGAGAGGCTGCAGAGAGATTGGAACTCTTATTCACTGCTGGTGGGAATGTAAAATGGTACAACCACTTTGGAAATTTATCTGGAGTTTCCTTAAAAAGTTAGAAATGGAACTACCATACAACCCAGAAATCTCCCTCCTTGGAATATATCCTAGAGAAATAAGAGCCTTTACACGAACAGATAAATGCACACCCGTGTATATTGCAGCACTGTTTACAATAGCAAAAAGCTGGAAGCAACCAAGGTGTCCATCAACGGATGAATGGATAAATTTATAGTATATTCACACAATGGAATACTACGCATCAATAAAGAACAGTGATGAATCTGTGAAACATTTTGTAACATGAAGGAACCTGGAAGGCATTATGTTGAGTGAAATTAGTCAGATGAAAAAGGACAAATATTGTATAAGACCAGATCTTGAGCAATAGTTTAAACTGAGAAGAACACATTCTTTTGTGGTTACAAGAGGGGGGAGGGAGGGAGGGTGGGAGAGCGTTATTTACTGATTAGATGGTAGATAAGAACTACTTCATGTGAAGGGAAGGACAATACTCAGTACAGGGAAGGTCAGCTCAACTGGACTAGAACAAAAGCAAAGCCGTTTCCTGGATAAACTGAATGCTTCGAAGGTCAGCAGGGCAAGGGTGGGGGTTTTTGGGACTATGGCTTAAGGGGACTTCTAAGTCAATTGGCAAAATAATTCTATTATGAAAACATTCTGCATCCCACTTTTAAGTGTGGCGTCTGGGGTCTTAAATGCTAACAAGCGGCCATCTAAGTTGCATCAATTGGTCTCAACTCACCTGGATCAAAGGAGAATGAAGAACACCAAGGTCGCACGATAACTATGAGCCCAAGAGACAGTAAGGGCCACATGATCCAGAGACTTACATCATCCTGAGACCAGAAGAACTAGATGGTGCCCGGCCACAACCGATGATTGCCCTGACAGGGAGCACAACAGAGAACCCCTGAGGGAGTAGGAGAACAGTGGGATGCAGACCCCAAATTCTCATAAAAAGACCAGACTTAATGGTCTGACTAAGACTAGAAGAATACCGGCAGTCATGGTCCCCAAACCTTCTGTTGGCCCAGGATACGAACCATTCCCGAAGACAACTCATCAGACATGGAACGGACTGGACGACGGGTTGGAGAGAAATGATGATGAAGAGTGAGCTACTTGTATCAGGTGGACACTTGAGACTGTGTTGGCATCTCCTGTCTGGAGGGGAGATGGGAGGGTAGAGAGAGTTAGAAACGGGCAAAACGGTCACGAAAGGAGAGACTGGAAGGAGGGAGAGGGCTGACTTATTAGGGGGAGAGTAAATGGGAGTATGTAGTAAGGTGTATATAAGTTTATATGTGAGAGACTGACTTGATTTGTAAATTTAAAGCACAATAAAAATTATTTTAAAAAAAAAAAAATCATCCTCAGAAGGGGGCAGAGGCAAAATCCAGACTTTCTACACAATACCTAAAATGCTCAATTTTCAAAAAAATGGACATGCAAAGAAATTTTAAAAAGTGCAATGCTTACTCAGGAGAAAAAAAATTGAATAGGAACTGTCAGTGACCTCATACATTTGATTTATCAGAGAAAAAAAGAAAAAACCTTGCAGATCAGATATTATAGTAAATTCAAAGAATTGAAAGAAACTATGTTAACAGATTAAAAGAGATAAGAACGTGTGTGAGGACGGTGCAGGACTGGGCAAGGTTTGTTCTGTTACACACAAGATCATCAAAAGTCAAAGCCCTCTTAACAACTAACAACAACAACAACATGCTTAAAGAAATAAAGACAAATGCGATGATAATAACTAAAAAATAGAAATATCAAGAGAAAAATAAAAGCTATAGAAAAAAATCAAATAAAAAAATCTAGAATTGAAAAGTACAAAATAATAACAACGTATTTTGAGGTTTATCACATACATCAAATTAAAATGTATAAAAAAATGCAAAGAATAGCAAGGGAGAAATCAAAGGACATTTAAGTGAAACTAGGTTCTAGTAATTTAAATATAAATATCATAAAATAAAACAATGCTAATAAATTATGAAAGACAAAAAGGAATACTGCAAAGTACTCAATCCAAGACATTAGAAGAAACACATTCTCTCTCTCGCTCTCTTTCTCACATACACACACAAAAGGCAAATAAAAAAAGAAATAGAGCTATACTGATAACTCCGTTTAATATAAGATCCAAATACTGCAATCAGAAGACCAAAATTTTAGAGGGGAGAAGCAAAGCCCAATTATCACCTCTTTATAGGAAACATGGAAACCCTGGTGGCGTAGTGTTTAAGAGCTACAGCTGCTAACCAAAATATCAGCAGTTTGAATCCAACAGGCACTCCTTGGAAACCGTATGGGGCAGTTTTAGTCTGTTCTGTAGGGTCACTATGAGTCGGAATCAACTTGATGGCAAAGCGTATAGGAAACACTATAAATATATAACCTATTGCGCCACACAGTCCATCAATGATGGTCTTGGATTGAAGGTATATGGATTAATCAGGGAAACCCATGGAAGTATTTTTTGGATGAGAAAATATTTGAAATTTTGATAGGATTTATAGCTATGGAATTTCATACAGTTATCAGAATTCACCTCTATTAATTTTTAGAATGGATGGACTTTATATTATGCAAATTATATCTTAATCAAATTTGTTTTAAAATGTCTGAAATAAACAACAAAAAACTTAAAAAGGATTTACACTAAAAAAGAAATAAATGGGATTATGTAACTGTACCCTTATGAAAGTTACTTCAATGGCTTTACAATGCTCTTAAATTCCACACATTCTTAGAAAACCTTGAATGAATAGGCAACTGTGTACATTTTTAACCTTTCTTGAACCCCAATTCTTCTTTTTACTGTGTGCCAGGCATACTAGTCTTCCTTATTTTCCCCAAAAATGTCACGCTCTTTACTGTTTCATTGCCGCACATATTCTATTCCATTTGCTAAGTTCTTGATTCCTACCAACCCTAACCATCACCTTCTCCTCATTCTTGAAGTCTTTCCTCAAATGTCTGTCATTTATTTATTTACCAATATTTATTGAGTGTCTAGAATGTCTCAAACTTTTCTAGGCTCTGGGAATACAACAATGAAGACACAATCCTTGCCTTTTAGATCTTTCATTCTAGTGGGCAACACAGAAAGTAACAAATATACAACTAAACATGCAGTAGGTAAGCCCAACTCTGCTCACATTGGAGAAGCATTGACATTTTATATGGATTTTACAGGGATGAAGAATTGAGGGAGAAGGAAGTGTAATTATCTGAGGAAGGTTTGTCCAGACCTAAGAAACAGCACTGAGATATCTATCCTGAAACTTCAACCCCTGTGCACTATTTCTTTTGTCTTGTTTGCTTTATAGTACTTAACAGAATTTTTAATTAATTATTTGTGGATTTATCTTTTATCTGTGAAGACTCTAAACTCCTTACGGGAAAAATCATTTTTGTTTGTTCACCATTATTTATATATTAAGAAAAAAAAGAGAGAAAGAATGAAGTGAATGCCCAACTAAACATCAGTTAAATACTTGTTGAATATATGCTTCCATGTGTGAATAAGTACATTTTAGGGCATATTTTTCTAATACTATGTAAATCTCAAAGATTTTGGTTAATGTAAGAGCAGATGGATTAATAGATTACTAATGCATGCCATTTAACAATATACATAAAGAGGATTAAAAAACCAATTTGCAATACGATGAGGAAGTAGGTAGTTTTATTTTTAATCTGTTAAATTCAAGGTACCTTTAGGGAGCTGGTGGCACAGTGGATAAGAGCTTGACTGCTAACCAAAAGGTTGGCAGCTTGAATTCACCAGCTGCTCCTTGGAAACCTTATGGGGCAGCTTTACTCTGTCCTATAGGGTCATTATGAGTGAGAATCGAATTCACTGCTACAGGCTTGGTTTTTGATTTTTTGGGGGCCTCGGTGGTGCAATTTAAAGAGATGGACTGCTAACTGAAACTACCAGCAGCTCTGCAGGAGAAAGATATGGCAGTCTGCTTCTGCAGAGATTTACAGCCTTGGAAACCCTATGGGGAACTTAAGAGTCGAAATCCACTCCAAGGCAGTAGATTTGTTTGTTTCAATTTGGTGGCACAGTTGAGCCCTGGTGGCACAGTGGTTAAGAGCTCGACTTCACTAGCCTCTCCTTGGAAACCTTATGGGGCAGTTCTACTTTGTCCTATAGTGTCACTATGAATTGAAACTGACTCAACAGCACATAACAACAACATGAGGAATTCAGGTGATTAGTACACAAATCACATATTCTTTGAATCATCTTATATATGTCTCACTATTTCTTCTAGTGCACTCGTTTTTTTCTCCAATATCTTCATTGCTCTCTAATCAAAATTCTTGAGGCTACAAAGTACAGATTAAGTTTTCCATTTTCAATATTGTATTACTTATAAATCACCAAGTGATACCTTTCAAGCGATAGGGGTTAAATAAATTAGGTTTTCAACAAATGCACCAAAAAAAAAAAAACAAACCTATTGCCATGGAGTCATCTCTGACTCATAGTGACCCTATAGGACAGAATAGAACTATCCCATAAGGTTTTCAAGGGGTGGCTGGTGGATTCAAACTGCCTAGCTTTTGGTTAACAGCCAAGCACTTAACCACTGTGCCACAAGAGTTCCAACAAATAAAATACACAAATGGTATAAAATCACCATGATAAAGATTATTAATTATAAAATGAGAATGATGTGATGTGCTTGTATTATATACACAGCATGGAATCACTGAAAAATGTATTTCATAAAAATCATACAGGCAATTGCATGGCGTTTTAGAATGAGTACAGATTTAGGAGATCAATGGAAAACAATATCAAACATTTACTGAGGCATTATCAAGTGTTAGATACTTGTCTAAGAAATTAATAGGGATAATCTCATTTGCATCATATAATAACCCTCTGATGGGAACACTCCCCACATTTTGCAGATGAGGAAATTTAGAAACAACAAGTTTAGGAAATTTGTCAATGTTCTCATTACATATAAGTGACTGAAAAATCTTGACACCAAGGCACTGGTTTCCAGAGCCCACACTTTTAATCGCTGTATTTCAATTGCTGCTTCAGATCAGATTACCAAAATTTTACCCCAAACAACTATTTGTTTATTATGTGATCAAAGACTCATTACTTAAATTCTACAATCATGCATAGTGTTTTGGGAAATTAAATAAAATTATGTGTTTAAGCAAGCTTAATGCTGGCTTATCAAAGACACTCAGAATTCTTAGTCCTCTCTCTTCTTTCTGAAACTCGAGGATGAGAGTGCCTGTTATTTCACATTCTGTTTCTGTCTGGTTCAAGTTTCCTGTGGGCTGTCAGAGATGTTAAATCAGATGTCTCTTTGTACATGTGACTTAGAAGAGGCAGGAACACTGTCTCCTGCAGACTTGGGCCCTTTAAATACAGAGGGAGAACTTCTCGCTGGTCTCTCTGTATGGCAGCTCACTGTCAGCGTTTCACCGCAGTCTGACCGGCACAGAAGCCTGGAGCTCACTGATAATACAAAGAGAGGAATGGCTGCTCCCTGAAATCACTGATGGCAGGGGCTGCCACTCCCAGCAGGCTGCTCTTGGGCACAACCATACACAGCATGCCACAGGCTGAATTCACTTTGATGAAACCAGATTCTGTCCTCTACCAGAGGGTTCATTGAGCCCGTTTAAATTAGATTATACTTCTCACTGGAGCAGAGAGACCTTGGTAAATACTCTAAAAATATTTTCATTATTCCTTTGAAATACTGTAGGTTGCACAGGAACTTTTTCAAGAACTATTATTGCAAACGTGACTTCTGGTCAGAACTGAATTCTGCAACATTTTCTTCTGATCTGGAGTCTTATCGTTAATTGAAACAAATATTTGAAATTCTCATTTCCCTCTTAATTTCATCATCTCACATTTCTGTCTGCTGAGCTTCCTTTGGAAACCATGGTGGCACAGTAGTTAAGAGTTATGGCTGCTAACCAAAAGGTCGGCAGTTCGAATCCACCAGGCACTCCTTGGAAACCCTATGGGGCAGTTCTACTCTGTCCTGTAGGGTTGTTATGAGTCTGAATCGACTCGACGGCAATGGGTTGGGTTTTTTCTGGACTTCCTTGAAGAAATTGTGTTTTTACCAATATCTCACTATGTTAGTTTTTCCTGAAGCTCTGGTTGGGCTTAGGAACACATAGAATATATAGAGCAAAAAAAAAAAAGGTCAGATATTATTTAATATAGATGCCCACTTAACAAATGAGAAGATGGAGACTTACCCTGGTTGGCACTATTGGTTAATTCAGAGTAAAAATGAGGACTTTAAAGTCCTTCCCTCCAACCCAGTGCACTTTACAACTTGTCACACACTCATATGCTAAATCAGCGTAATAAACACTATTCATGTTATATCACACACATTTATATAATCATACTGTCTTTATATAAATATATATATACATATATATATATACACATATATCCACCCAAACTATTGAGCCAATTTCCAAAATACGGGAAAATAGCTACCTCTAAATAATAAGGAGCCTGGGCAGTACAAGCGGTTTGCCATACATATGTGTCAGGTTCTGTTCTGTAATATCATTAAAAATGAATATTCACCTAGCTTTGTGGAGCAGGGCTTCATCTTGGCTTTTGAAGGAAATGCTAAATTACTAAGTCAAAGCAAAACAAAGTTAGAGTTCTAACATAAATAGGTTTCAATTTAAATTTAAGTATTTTTTCATTTAAAAAAATGTAATGGGACTTGAGAAATGCTGTCCAACTTTAACGCGGAACAAGAGATAATCTGATATAATAAGTTAGCGGGTAATTTCCCAGATAAGCAAAGCAAAGCTTCAAAAGGCAAATGTATTAATTTCCGTTCAATATAGTGACATTGATCAATGAGAGATATCATGTAGCACTGCAATAAAAGTGTTCAGGAATTCATATTTGTTTTTAAGACCTTGTACCTAAATTCACATCTTTCATATCCCTTTCAATGAACTGAGTTCACATTCAGCTTCACTCCATATCTGACAATCTTGGAACAGACTTCAAGTCAGTATAAACTCCATATTGGCATTTCCAACTATGATATTTAATCTAAGAATTATGATAACTGCCATAGTCTTCAAAAAGAAAATTATCAAATAAGAGAGCATGATGTTACCAAATTTGGAAAATTAGAGATATGAAAAGTTTTTGGATTCATCCCATTGTTTAAAAAAATTCAGGTAAAATTTATCTAGTCTCAATAAGTTTTCCTAGGATCCTACCATGAGTCTCTAAAATTACATATGGCTGATGACCAGAAAATAATGGAGATATATTTTAAAATATAAAAATCAGTAGGACTAAAAATGTATTTTGGATATTTATTTAAGAATCTTTCTAATATGCCAGTTGAGAATTAAATTAAAAAAAAAAAACAAAAAACTGTATCCTAGGCAGGCTGTGAAATAAAGTCAAATTTTATAATTTATATTTTTGCCACACCATAATTTTGATTTCATGACCTTCATACAAACTAAATTCAATACTTTTTTATGTGTAATTGTAGCTCTCCTATATGACATGATTGTGACTGACAGTACACAGTACTTCAAAATTTGGCTGGAGAGTGATACTATAAAATTAATGATACAGAAAAATTTCTGCCCCAAATAGAAATCTCAAACCCTGACATCACCTGTTTTCTCCAACTCACGTAAAAAAAGTACAGGTTTAGGGTAAGAGATAATCCAAACATCTCTATAGATCAGAAAACAAACAAAAAACCTCAAAACAATAAAACAAACACACAAAAAACTCCAGAAATGCCAGAAGGACAGTGGTGTTGAAGCCACTACCAGACTCTGGGTCCAGAAGCCAGAAGCAGGCACTGAGACCAAGGATTCCAGCTAGCTAGATATGTATATGGAAACACTGGTGGTGTAATGGTTAAGTGCTACAGCCACTATCTAAAAGGTTGGCAGTTCAAATCCTCCAGGTGCTACTTGGAAGCTCTATGGAGCAGTTCTACCCTGTCTTGTAGGGTCACTATGGGTCGGACCCAACTCGACAACAATGGGTTTTGGTTTTAGATATGTATACATAAACATATCAAATTTAGTTTTACAATGGATGTGTGAAAAAATATTTTAGAGTTTCATTTAGCATTTAGCATCAAGCAATTTCAATACTTTCATAATCATTCCCCCATTTAACATAATTTTTTTTTTCTTGGAAATCTGATGTTCTTTGTCAAAATGTAAACAGGAAAAATTAAAATAATTTACTGTATATTAACCCAAATTATAGAGCCAATTTCCTAAAATAGGATTAAACACGGGAAAATTCCTACTTTTAAATAATAACAAAAGAGCCTGGGTGGCCCAAGCAATTTGCCATCGGCTGCTAACGGAAAGGTTGGTGGTTTGAACCCACTCAGAAAAACCACAGAAGAAAAATCCTGGCAATCTGCTTCCATTAATATTGTGGGCAAGAAGACCCTATGGAGCAGTTCTACTCTGTTACTCCAGGGCATCTCATAACAAGTAAGAATCACAATATTCTTAAAACGACTATCTTGATCACTGTAATGTCACTACAGTTGTTAACAGACAGGTATTTAAAACACGATTTCTCTTAACATTGCACAATCTGAAAGACACATTTCTTTGAGTTGGCAAACTTCCAAACTCCTGATCCCTGTTAATTCCATTTAGAATTCAATTTGAAATTTTTCTCATGCATCATTTTGTTTAAAGTGTTGTATTATATTTTGTGGATCTAAACACAGCATACAAATATATATTTTTTTTCCCCTACATATACAATAGTGAAGAAAGGACTGAAGATCTACTTCCAAAAACTCAGCGTTGGAAACCCTATGGGCCACAGTTCTCCTCTAACACGTGTGTGGTCACGTGAGTCGGAATCGACTTGAAGGCAACTGGTTTTTAAGCAGTGATAAAATTAGTTTTTCTTTTTTTTTTTTAATTCCTTATGAAATGTTTCAATTACTGTGCATTAACCCAAATGACTATCCTTGATAGAGTACTTGGTATATGCTTGATACTACACTAAATGCCCCAAATGAGTTACCTAATTTAATCCACCCAACAACTAAATGAATTTATACCCCAACCCCATTTTATATTTCAAATAACTGAGATTAAGAAATATTTATGCCTTGCCCAGGTCCACACGGTCAACAAATTGAATATTCATTCCTGCTTCAAACCTCTGATTGCTATGCCTAGACTTTTAATTACTAGGTCGCATCTTTGTGAAACAACAGCGGTATGGATCCACTGTTTCACGTCATCATTAAGAAACAATGTGTGTCACACACATTGAAAAACACTCAAAATATTTAATTCTACCATTGTACAAATTCAGCTGAAATCTAATAGGATGTAAATTCACGCATGTATCCCAAAAATCTGGGATAAAATGTATAATTTTTTTTATAGGTTGTTAGCATAAAGCAACACTGAACATTTGGTATTGACACTATTTAGGAAGCCCTTTTAAACAAAGGCAAAAAGAAAAAAGTAACTGCAGCATCCCATCCATAACCAGATGGCCAGGCATGGCAAATCAGTAGTACGTAGATAACAGCACTGCTTGTGAGGACACATGAAAAACGACTAGCTAGTTGGCATCTACTTTATACATAGATGATTCCCATGTAGACGAGACAAAAATATGCACCTTTTATTGTGACTAATGGTGCCCTTGGAGATGCTGGTATCATTTTCAAGTTCATTTATATAAAGGTACTAAAACAGATGTGTCAGGAACACCTGGATCCTGTGTTGAAATCAGCTATGAAATATAAAAAAAAAACCACATATGAAATTCAAAATTTACATAAAATTAAAATGGGAAAATACAATCAACCTTTAAGTTCCTGAGAAGTCAGCACATTATTTTCCATCTTACTGCATATAGCAAATATTTTCCCTACAGACTTTATAAACAGGACATAGAAAATTCTTTACACCCCCTAATTCAGCCAATGTCTACAGAACAGCAAACCAATAATTCTGGAAAAGAAACATAAGTGCATTTTTTAAGTTTATTAAATCCATCCCAACAAATATTTTAACACAATGGTTGCTGCAAATGAGCCTTTCTGACGTATTGAGGAGAGAGGTTTCCAGGCAAAACAGGTCATCTACAGCTAATTATGTGCTTTTGTCTTTGTGCATGCATTATGATTGGCAAGCTGCCAATGGACGTGTGTAAATAATGAACAAAGTGATGAATTTAAAAATTCTAAACCACCGGACTGGACTGCAGTGTTATGGATAGAAAACTAACTTCCACACCTGGTCCCCATTCTGATAATCCTGAGGCATCTTCATCCATTTATTTACATTGTTTGCTCTCAAATATTAACACTAGTAATGTTAAAGAGGAATATAATCCTTTCAAATTAAAAAAAAAAAAAAAGATTAAGAAAAGAAAGAATTATTTCCTTTAATAAAGTTCTTTTTCTAAAAAAAAAAAAAATTGCTTCTAATGTTGTTCAGCTTTAACCTATTTCCTTAAATCATTTTTTTTCAGCTGAAATTTATGCTGTCAATGGCTGTTTTATCTCCACTGGCTCATTTTAATCTTCCCCTTCCATTCTGTCAATTTGTCTGCCTTGGTGGCTTGCGTCCTGTTATGATACTGAAAGCTATGCCACCCGTATTTCAAACACCAGCAGGATCACCCATGGTGGGCAAGTTTCAGCAGAGAATCTAGACTAAGGCTAGAAAAGAGGGTCTAGCCATCTACTTCCAAAAATTAGTTCAATGAAAACATATGGATCATAACAGAATACTGTCTGACTCTTGCTTTGGACGTATGTCAGTAGGAATTGATCATTGGAGTGGAACATCATGTTTTCTGAAGTATAGGTCCTGAGATGAGGAGGGACTGTCAATAAGATAGATTTGCACAATAGCCACAATAGTAGATTTGAACATGCTGGCAATGATGACGATGACGTGGGCAACTTTTTCATTCTGTTGTACATAATGTTGCCATGCGTTTGAGTCTATTCAAAGGGAGATATCTATCATCTCTCTATCCCTCTCTCTCTATAGTCTATCTAGTCATCATCCATCTGTCTGTCTGTCTGTCTGCCTGTCAGCTGGTTGGTCGATCGATCCATCCATCCATCCGTCCATCCATCCATCTATCTTAGCCTTAACTCAGAAACCATGTTGTCTCTTCCTTTGTATCATTCCTAAAACAAGCTTTTTTAGTGGTACGCATGCAGTAAGTGTTCAGATTTCTTCATTAATGGATCACCTCCAAAAACCAAAAAACCCATTGCTATCGACTAGATTCTGGCTGGTAGCAACAAGGAGTGGCTGGTGGATTCCAACTGCCAAACTTTGGCTAGCAGCCACTAACCTAGTTATGTCATAATTTTAGTTGAGACAGAAAAAAACTGTTCAATATCTCTCTGTAATAATTCATCATAGAATTTTAAATCATTAATTCACTCTGTAGAGTTCTTTTTTTCCAAGACAAATAATTCTGTACAATTTAGTAGTCCTTTTAAAAATTCTTTTAAAAATGGGTGTAGTTGCATTTTGCCAACATTTATTAATTCTAGAAGTTACTACTTTGCCAAAATTACTTATTTATTTTCTTCTGTTAAAGAAGAAAATGCTGAAATACTAATTTCTTATATTTTTCAAGAAAATATTTATATTTTTTAAACCTTCATTATAATCTTGATCTTTTCTTCTTAGATATAGTAAAAGTTTAGATACATTTGACATTTATACAACATTTGGTCTAGCTTTTGCTGTAAATGTTCACAATATATGTTAAACTTTTTAATTTACTTTTAAGTAAACTTTAAAAAATGAAATGAGAAATCATATTCAGTTGGAGGAGCGTTTTGCAGACATGAATCTTATCCATCCTCCCTATTGTAACTTTTAACAAGTGACAGCACAAGTATGGCATACAGGCCACTACTGCTCCTTTTGCATCCAAGGTTGGTATTACTGATCACTTGGAACACTTTCTGACTGAGGCCTTTAGATCTTTCCTGTAATGTGACTAAAAACAAAACAGGCTACCATTAAATTCAATGATGCATTTTAAATTCCTTGTCTATAGATCTGTTTTCTTCAGATTCATTTGGGGAGCTTTGTCATAATATAAATTTATATGTCTCCTCCCTAGAGATTTTGTTTCAATATCTGGGAATATGCATTTTAATAAAAATCTTCACTTAATTCTTGAGAAGTCAGGTTGGTGCACATCTGAGGTCAACCTTTAGGAACATCTGTCTGGCTTGGCACATTTCAATGAATGAATTCCTTTTTTATTTAATTACTTATTTGCTTATATATTTGTATATTTATTTGGTTTATTTTTTTTTTATTTGCTTAAGTAACACATCCAATGGTAATTTCTTCCTGTCATTTTTTTTGTTTTCTAATCATTCTATATATAGTAGGAAAACCTGGTGGTGTAGTGGTTAAGTTCTATGGCTGCTAACCAAAAGGTAGGCAGTTCAAATCCACCACATGCTCCTTGGAAACCCTATGGGGGAGTTCTACTCTGTCCTATAGGGTGGCTAAGAGTCAGAAGAGACTCGAAGGCAGTGGGTTCATATATAGTAAAGCTTCTTGTTAAAACAACAACAACAAAACTTATCTGTTGTCTTCTGTTTGTAGTCTGTGGATGGTAAGCAGAAGCAAAACAAAACAAATTGAGAAAAAAAAATGTATCAGTCAAAAGTCAACCATAAACTTGAGCCATTATGCAGTACGGGATCAGAGGTATGTTATAGGAATTAGAACCTACACAAATGTAGGAGGAGTTTGAGAAACAAAGATCTTGAATGAGGAAGTCAGAATATCAGAGAAAAAGTCACTAGCCAGTTCTCCTGTAGCAGATGACAAGTCTGAGCACTCAGGACATCTAGGAAGCCAAGTGTATCTGGCAACGGAAAAGGAATCAGGGAAGGAAACACACAGGAGTGAGGACTGTGGGAATTTCCATCTCTAAGGAAACATTTGTCTCACTGTAGCTACTTCTTCTATGTGTCTGCAGCCAAGCACTGATGGTGGGCCTGGGCCTACTGGGGCCAGCAGGGCCAGCAGTCAAGTCCAGCCCTGTGGCAAAATACAGTAGTTGAGAGCAAAACAAGGATACACAGACACCTCTCCAAATGCCTGTGACCAAGCTGGACTGTGAGAACCTCCCCAGAGTCAAGGCCACTGCTACAATTTAACATTACAAATCTCATATGACTTTCACTCTTAGCCAACTATAGTCCAAAGCCCAGGGAAGGGGATTGGGAGAAACATGGCTCAGAGCTTTATTTAGTTGACATAACACAAACCGGCACACAAACAAACAAGGAAACCTGCAATTCGATATTCTCTTCAGGTAAAGGTTAATTTTCTCCTCTGATTTTTCACAGTAAAGTAGAGTCAGAAAAATGGGGGATATTGCTATTTATTCCTCTAATAGCTCTATACCACAATGCAAGTCTTTCTGCATTTTCACGTTAAACATTTGTTCATATATGAAAAGAGCTTATTAAATTAGATGGTGGCTGAGGTTCATTTCTGGTCTAAAATTATATTATTCTCTTTATTATTATTTGCATCACTTTGTTGGCCAGAGTAAAAAAAAAAAAAATCTAAAAATATAGAAAACTGTTGGAGTCTTTAATATATTCAGATGGTTTGAGTCAAATACAATCTGCATTGTTTATCCTTGTACCTTGCATATTACATGCTAGTCAAAGCCTTACATTATCAAGCTTTATCCCAGAGAAGATTTACTTTACTCACTCTTTCAGGCTTGAGCTCCTTTGCAACACCTAGATAATTTCTGATTATGATATTTCAACAATATGCACCCAATTTTAGCTGCCATGTTTGTAAAGGGTGTTAAAGTGTAGCTGAGGATAGGAAACAGCATTTTAATTACCAAGGTTGCTCTATTAGAGTGAAATGAAGAACAATAAATTTTCTTTCAAAGTGCCACATTATGTCAAATTGAAAGAATTCTTCCATGTTAGTATTTTTTTTTTTTTAATTAAAAGAGATTATTGTTATGGGGAGAATAGACAAACTTCCCTTTTAGAAAACTTCCAAATAATTTATGAAATATGCCCCCCTTCAAGCAGTGGAACTTAACTGTCCCCATCCCCCCTAGAGTGTGGACTGTGCTTATTAACTTGTTTCCAAAGAATAAAAAGAATAGAGTATAGAGAAAAGGACTGCTGACTTCACAGTGAAAAAACAAGACAAACACTACCTGGGACAGGTGATCATCAACATCATCAACAATGAGTCCTGTTGATAGCATGTACCCTCAATGTAGTATGATATACATAGCCCTTTACCTTTGTTTGTGGTCTTCCATCTAAATTACATAATCCCAATCTAATCATAAAAAAAAGACAAATTCCAATTGGGTGATGGCCTACAAAATACTTGGCCAAAAACCAAACCAAACCCATTGCCACCATACCTGACCCAAAACTAAAAAAAAAAAAAAAAAAAAAACCTGTTGCCTTCGAGTCAATTCCAACTCACAGTGGCCCTATAGGACAGAATGGCGCTGCCCCATAGGGTTTCCAGGGAGTGGCTGGTAGATTCAAACTGCTGACTTCTTGATTAGCAGCCAAGCTCTTAACCCCTGGACCACCAGGGCTCCTGGAAATCTATCAAGGTTATGAAAAACAAGGAAATTCTGAGAAATTGTCAAAGTCAAGAGAAGCCTAAGGAGACATGACTAAATGTAATACGGTGTCCTGGATGGGATCCTGGCACAAAAGAAGAGCACCAGGGAAAATTTTCTAGTAAAATCTGAATAAATTGTGGAATTTAGTTAATAGTATTACACCAAATTTGTTGTGACACACATGTCATTAAAATGTAATATGTTAAAATAGGGGAACCTGATGATGGGCATACAGGAGCTCCCCGTACACTCTTTGCTACTTTTCTGGAAATCTAAAACTATCCTAAAATAAAAATTGCAGAGTATTAGGTAATAATTATGATTATTTTATAATACCATTCATTCAACAAACATATTAAATGCTTGTATTCACACATACATCTAAACTTGATTATTCTTTTTAAAAATGATATCACTTGTTAATATTGTGCCTGTATTCTCCTCAGCAATAAATAGAGAAAATTGTTTAGACATGGCCTCGGTTTTCAGATAAGTTATGGGGCCTCCAGTTTACCAGTTTCTGCCTATCTCATCGATTTCCTTTATTTTGCCTGCTTGATCTTTGCACACATTTGCATTTTTAATCCACAATCTAGATAGAAAGACAAAGTGTTAAAGAAATAATTGGAATATAATATCTTAAAAAATTGTAAGAGTTTCATACTGTGTGAAGAAAGAAGTAACCAACTCCTCCTTTAAGTTCCAACTTTCCTATTGGATTGAATTATGCTTCACAGCATTACTCTCATATATGAATGGGAGTGTGTCAGGCAGAAATGGGTTAATAGGGCAAGCTAAGCTGAGGGCATAGCAGGTATAAGAGCTTGGGAATCAGAGGCTAGCTAGAGTCCTATTATATAATAATGTTTCTTAACATTGGCTAATTGTAAGAATGACCTAATAAATAGTTAAAAACACAGATTTCCTAAGTCAGTGGTCCTCAAAATGATATCTCAGAACCAACAACATTAACCTCACTGAATATTTTTGGAAATGCAAATTTTGAGCGCCACCCAAGGTTATGAATCAGAAACTCTTGAGGTAGAACCCAGTATTTTCACAGATTAAGGTTTCAGAATAAATTTTGAGAACCACTGTCCAATGAAGTTAAATTTACTTCTATTGAGCAACATTATTTTTAATATTATTATTATTTTTTATCTTGCAGTCAATATGACTCTGACACAGAGTACAGAAAATAGTGCCTGCTTAAAATCACCAATGGTTAAGCACTCAACTACTAACGAATAGACTGGTGATTCAAACCCACCCAGAGGCACCTTGAAAGAAAGGCCTGATTGCCTGTATTTGAAAAGTCGCAGACTTGAAAATCTTACGGAGTTTACTTCTACTCTGCACACGTGGGGTTGCCATGAGTCAGAATTGACTCGATAGCAATAGATTTTGCTTTTATAAATATGTAAATGCTGTAGAGATATATGTCTATCCAATAACCTACCGGTTAAGTCAGAAAATGCATTATTTTTATCTTTCATATTGAATAGTGGAAGACTGACAATCAAAGAACATGATAATATCTGTAAATAGTGTTAATCACTTGAAGCTGATTCTATGTTACTCTGGTTAGTCAGTATATGTATATATGTGTATACGTGTATACGTGTATACGTGTATATGTGTATATATATATCTATGATCCTGGCATTGTGCTTTACTTAATTCATAGTAAACACACGACTGTATTATGATGTATTATTAAGTCATTTCAGAATTGAGAAAACACAGTATGAGAGGGGTTAAATGACCCGGTGTATCTGCAATGTATTCATAAGTCTGCTGTATTCTTTCACTCTCCAACCTTACTTCTCCCAATCATTCAATTCAGCTCTTTAAAAAAAAAAAAAAATCTAATATATGCCACACACTGGACAACATGTTGTGATGGGAGGATAGGACAAAAAAAAAAAGAAAAAGGGATGAATGGAACACAGATTTTTAACTATAACTAATATTATAATATGTTGCTATAAGTATGAATAAGTAATAAATTGATGTGTTCAAACAGTGGTGCTGGCAAAGAATACTGAATATACTGTGGACTGCCCAACGAAGGGACAAATCAGTCTTGGTGGAGTACAGAATGCTCCTCAGGAGTGAGGATGGTAAAACTTCCTCTCCTTTACTTTGGACAAGTCATTAAGAAAGACCCGTAGATAAAAACAAAATACATTTGATAAAGTAGATTGCCAATGAAAATGAAGGAAACCCTCAATGAGGTAGACTGATGCAATAGTCAAAAAATGGACTCAAACATACCAGCAATCCTGACGATGACATAGACCTGGCAACGTTTCGTTCTGTTACACATAAGGTCATCATGAGTTCAAACCAACTTAACAGCAAGTAACAGCAACAAGTTAAATGCTAGATTTTTTTCCAGAACATTTTAACTTATATTTGTGGTTCTGATATCTTAAATGTTTCTACTTTGAGATGAAGTAGATCTTTGAGATACTGCTACTCTATACCCATTGATTTTGATTCTCACTTGTAACGGACCCTATAGGCCAGAGTAGATTTCCAAGGCTGTAATCTTTATGGAAGCAGGCTGCTACATCTTTATCCTGTGGAGTAGTGGCTGGTGGTTGGAACCGCCAACCTTTCAGTTAGCAGCCAAGAACTTAACAACTGCCACCAGGGCTCCTCCATACTGCCACTATGAACTGTAATTGGCTGCTGGTGTTGCAGATTCTGTGGCAGCTTGAGAAGGAGTGGTTGTAGTGGCCTCCCAGTGCCATCTTTACCTGGCATTTGAATGGAGAATCAAAGCACTGTAGGTTGCAGAAATACACAGGGATTTTGGACCAGGTGGTTGGAAATACAGAGAAAGAGAAGGCAAGTTTCTGCTAACGAAAAGAACAGGAGGCTAATGCAATTCATAAGTAAAAAATAAAAGAAAGATATGTGACAACATTTTTCCTTGAAGCTAAACACAGGAGTCATTTCAGATATAATACTACTTCATAAATCCTATTTATACAACCTGGGATTTATAAGACCAATTTTTTTTTCTTGGTTTGCTTTTATAACACTTTTTTCTCTGAATTTAGAATAAAAAATATAATCATATTAGTGGTACTCTCTGTATTTGATCTCATTATTATTATTATTGGTATCTTAATCTTGGTATACTTATTTTCCAATCAGAGTATACTTTTAAAAAATAACCTGAAATGTAGTTTCTCTGCAGGTTTCCTATTTCAAGACAGATAATGTAATTCCTATTTTCAGAATGAGAAAAGTAGTTTAATTGACAATTTCACCATTTATCGGAGACAAAAATTATTAAACAGCATTACTAACTGCTTTACATTTCTATGAGTTTCTCTCTGTTTCTCTCAGTCCAATACTAAACTTGTTTTCATTCTTCCTATACTGATAAACAGTTTTCCTTTGTCTTTTACAGAGGTCCTGAAGATTGGCTTGTTACAGTGTTTAACAGCAGTGAGGTTCTTTTGCATTCATCTAAGCCTTTGTGTCATTGTGAAGGTCAAAATCTTTCTCGCTGCAGCACATGTACTCTTAATAAGGCTGTCTTTCTTGTACTTCTTCACTCTCAGGCACAGTGCATAATTCCTCATAAGTGTCTTCTGTCACAAAGAAATACCTGGACTCAAAAATACTTGAAATGAGGGGTTTGGTGGCTTAGCGGATAAAATTCCTGACCCCTTGCCTCGGAGAACATGGCTTAAATTCCAACTTTCAACATAAGTGAACAGAGATTTATGGAGTTACTGATATTACTTGCACACAGTGTTCTAGAGTAAGACACAAAATATCTCTAACAAAAAATCCCAAGACTAAATTTACTTGAATCGCCACTCATGCCCAGAGTTCATGGCTTTGAAATTTGAAATTAGGATTGATATTTAATCTCTGAATTATGTATTATCAGTTCTGTTTTTCAAACTGATAGTATTCACCTCTGAGCCCTTGTTAATTCCTTCAGTATCCCTGGAAAAGATGAGATCCTTAATTAAAACCAATGCTGGTATCTGTTTTAAAAGGAAACCCACTATTTCAAAGACCAACATTTGTCAAGTGTGCCACTTTTAGAAAACTCTCCTATATTGAAGGTCAAGAGAAGGGATGTATTCCTCATAGGAACTGGATTTCTGCCAACAAATAATGCGAAAGTTTTCCTGTAAGAAAAGAGTCTGTAATTGATTTTTTTGGTGGTGCCTGCATTTTCTCAACTTCTATTTGGGCTATATATGTATTCTGATAGAGATGAAAAAATGAGGTTACAGTAGTATGCAGAGTACAACTTCTTTAGCGTTATGTGAGGGAATTTATGTGTTGGCATCTGTTTTAGTTACCTAGTAACAAAAATACAACTGGGTGGCTTTATACAACAAGAATTTATTGTCTCACAGTTTGGGAGGCAAGAAGTCCAAAACAGACCATCAGCTCTAGGGGAGGATCCCTGCTTGTCTACAGCCCCGGGCATTCCTTGGCATTTCTTGGCTTGCACACAGTTCCTCACATGGTTTCTTCCGCTTGTGTATGTGTCTCCATGACTGTTTTCCCTTTTCATAAGACTCCACTCAGAAGGGATTAGGTTTAGGACCCACTGAACTCCAGGATGATCCCATTAACATAACAAAAAAACACCTATTTCTCGTAGATACAGGGTATAAGTCTTCAACACATGTTTTTGGGAGACACAATTCAATCCATAACAGCCTCTGAAAATCATGAAAATAATGTAGCAAAAATGATATTTGTATAGGCAGTCTTTAGTGGATCCATTTTTGTTAATAGTTTAGATTTTTCTTTACAGTAAAATGATAACAAAGAAGCTTGTAGAGGTATTGTAAGGCAGGGTAAAATGATGACGCCATGTGTTGTATTCAGAAGCAAGTATTACACGTTTTTAATGTATTATTTTATTTATATTGTACTTTAGACGAAGGTTTACAGAACAGACTAGCTTCTCATGAAACAATTGGTACAAGTATTGTTTTGTGACATTTGTTGTCAACCCCAGGACATGTCAACACTCTCCCCTTCTTGACTTTGGGTTCCTTATTACCAGCTTTCCTGTCCCCTCCTGCCTTCTCGTCCTTGCTCTTGGGATGGTCTTCCCATTTAGTTTAGTTTCATTTTGTTTTATGGGCCTGTCTATTCTTTGGCTGAAGGGTGAACCTCAGAAGTGACTTTATTATGGAACTAAAAGGATGTCTTAAGGTCATACTCTAGGGGCTTCTCCAGTCTCTGTCAAACCAGTATGTCTGGTCTTTTTTTGTGTGTGTGAGTTAGCATTTTGTTCTACATTTTTTTCCAGCTCTGACTGGGACTCTCCGTTGTGATCCCTGCCAGAGCAGTCCGTGGTGGTAGCTGGGCACCATCTTTTTGTGCTGGGCTCAGTCTGGTGGAGGCTGTAGTACTTGTGGTCCATTAATCATTTTGACTAATCTTTCCTTTAAAACACTTATTTTCTTTGTATGTATATTAAATGTGGTTATAGCAACATCGGAGACCTGGTGATGCAGTGGTTAAGAGCTAGGCTGCAAACCAAAAGGTTGGCAGTTCAAATCCACCAGCCACTCCTTGGAAACGGTAGGGGGGCAGTTCTACTCTGTCCTATGGGGTCACTATGAGTCAAATCAACTGGAGGTAACAAGTTTATAGTAACATTATATACAGTAACATTAAATGAAGCCAATCTTTTTTTTACTGAAAAATTGGTGTAAAATTATATGTGAAATGCAATGGTGTAAATGATTCATAAAAAGTCAAAATCACAGAGTCACTGCTATGATATTAAGAGAAATATGGTTATCTTACAGAATCTCCTTAAAACCTCCCAATTTAATAATGAAAGAGAAAGTCATGACCATGGAGATAGAAAATATATTTTGCCTATCTCTTTTAGAGGGGGTAATATTTTATTTATCTAGAAAATTATATGTCACTAGAAAGCGAGAAAGGAACTCTAGTGCCACAGTGTTTAGGTGCTCAGCTGTGAACTCAAAGGTCAGCAGTTTGAGCCTACCAGCCGCCCAGTGGGAGAAAGATGTGGCAGTCTGCTTCATAAATATTACAGCCTTGTAAACTCTCTGCAGCACTTTTACCCTGTCTTACAGAGTTGCTATGAGTTGGAACCGACTCAATGGCAAGGGGAAGAACTTGGAATCTCAGTAAATAGAAAAAAAAAAAAAAAAAAACTAGGTAAATAGAAAATGTTTTTAATTGACAGTGTCACAATCCACTGTTTCCATAGGTTAATAAATTAATAATACTGAAAAATGTATTTCGAATCAGAAGAACAGATTCAATGGAAAAAAATCACTCAGGTAAATTGAAGGTTACCTGACGCGCACCATTTCAAGTCATCCAAAATTAGCAAATTCTTATACTCAATTTCAGTTTCAACAGCAGCTGCCACCATCCCTTGAAAACATCTGTTCTTCATTGGAGTTGTATGCTCAATGTCTTTGGCACATGGTGTGCTGGAGGCAGCTCGCACTGACTCCAAACTCTGTGTTCAGTAACATCACAACGGTAGCATGAAAGTGACTTTTGTGGGAGAATTTACACCAGGGAAATCAGCAAATATTTCAACTCAGTGCCCTCTTCTTCCCTGCAGAGCTGGTTTTTAAAATTTAACAGGACACTTCTAGATTGACTCCAGCATTTGTGTCAAATGTTTCTTTCTTTTTTTTCCTTCAGTGTCTCGTTTTTAAGGAGCTATAAACTTCAAAAGGAAACCCTGGTGGCTTGGTGGTTAAGTGCTATCTATGGCTGCTAACCAAATGGTTGGCAGTTGGAATCTGCCAGGAGCTCCTTGGAAACTCTATGGGGGCAGTTCTATTCTGTTCTGTAGAGTCACTGTGAGTCGGAATGGACTTGATGGCAATGGGTTTTTAAACTTTAAAAAAAAGAATGTATTTTTCACATGCTAAAACATTTAATTAACTGTTTTATCTCTGTGAAATCTAATAAGGTGACAAAGGCAGATGAAAGAAGGACTAAATTTATGAGGTAGGTGTATATTTATATAACAATATAAATATTGCGAATCGCTGCCTTTGAGGAGTTTGCCACATTCAATCATAAGTTACACCACTAGTTCATCACATTTCAACACGTATATTTTGGAAACCTATGTACACATATGTTATGAATGCATTCGAATAGTGGGGACACTAGAAACAATTAGATCTTTTCTCTGCAGTAAAGTCAGCATTTGAACATGAAAATTAAAAATTTGGTAATGTTCACCTCACAATTTTGAGTTGGTGATCATCAACTAATTTTCACCACAGGAAGGATAAAAGGCTTTACTCGGGTCCAAATTCTTATGTCTCAGAGATCTCTTCCCACTCTTTAGCCTAAATCCAGGATCAATTAACATTCTTTACTTTCTTTTAGTATTTGGAAAATATTAATTCAGATACACTGTCGCCTTATATGGGAAAATATTAATTACTATCTCTACTTCTTTAAAGATTTATTAGTAAACCAAAAAACTCAATTTATGACACATAGAAAAACTGTGACATTAAGAAAATAATTCCCTATCATTGGAAACAGACCATATTATAGCTAACCCCTTTTCTAAACACCCATATTTATATATAGAATTATTTTAAATTAAATATATAATATAATAATATTTTGTAGTTAAACAAGTATAGGTTTGATTTCAGATTTTATTCTTAGCACTCTAAGTGAATTTTTCAATATGGGTAAGTAATTTTATCTGTCTGAATACCAGTTGCTTAAGGAACACCTAATCTCTTTTTCCAGTACATTCTTATAGTTCATCTTCGTGCTTTTTTCAGATTTCATAATAATTCATCATTTTCTGGTCTAAAATCATAGCTTGTGATTGAGCTTCATCCCATGTCTTACCATTTATCTTTTACATCAAGTAGAACACTGAAAACTAAAAATGCTTAACACTTCCAAGGGTGAATTATTTTTTGGTGATACCATGTTTTTTCACTAATGGAATGGATGCTGAACCTTTCTTTGTTGGTAGTTTTTTTTTTTTTTTTTTAATTTGAAAAATGAGTGCCGATTGCAAGTGAGACTTATCAGTCCCATGTTCCATGAAGCACAGCACACATATGGGACATATTGGTCCCATGGCACATCACATTTCCATAAAATATATCTTACTCAACTTTCCAAAAATACACATGACATACTAAATAAACATTGCACTTGCTGGACATAATTGTTATCAGTTTGATTTAGAGTGGGCCATACCAGTTTTTTTTTTATACCAGTACCATGTTCAAGGAAGTATGCCCCCCCAAAAGTAACCATTTACTTGAATATTCCTGAATGTTGGTAGTTGTACTTTACCAATAATACAAAGGAAATAGTAAATACACTTGGAAGGCTTATCTCATTGTACAGAAGCCAAAAGACACAAAAGTTTCACACACGTACTCCTCTGGGAAGCATCCTCTCATACGAATGGTTCTCAATATTCAAATGTGGCACAGAGCAACTTCCTTTTTTCTTAGGCAGTTGCACCAGTATCCATAATGATGATAGGATGTAATAAAGTGTCTTAAATTCCTATTTATAAAACTTCAAGAATGGAAAAATGTAACATCGGCATATATGTCCCATGGCCCATGAAAGGGTTAACATTCAGGGAAAGCAAAAAGAATGAGTATTTACCACTGGAGTAGTCAAAACAGCCTGGTACTGGTACAACAACAGATACATAGACCAACAGAACAGAATTCAGAATCTAGACATAAATCCATCCACATATGTACTGCTGATATTTGACAAAGGCCCAAAGTCATTTTAATGGGGAAAAGACAGTTTATCTAACAAATGGTGCTGGCATGACCAGCTGTGCATTTGCAAAAAAAATGAAACAAGACCCATACCTCGCACCATGCACAAAAACTAATTCAAATTGGATCAAAGACCTAAATATAAAATCTAAAATGATAAAGATCATGGAAGAAAAAATAGGGACAACTCTGGGAGCCCTAATACATGGCATAAACAGTATACAAAACATTACTAACAATGCATAAACACCAGAAGAGAAACTAGATAACTGGGAGCTCCTAAAATTCAAACACTTATGGTCATCCAAAGACTTCACCAAAAGAGTAAAAAGATTACCTACAGACTGAAAAAAGTTTTCAGCTATCCAAATCCAGTTTCTGATCTATAAAATCTACATAATACTGCAAAAACTCAACAACAAAAAGACAAATAACCCAATTAAAAAATGAGCAAAGGGTATGACCAGGCACTTCACCAAGGAGATATTCAGGTAGCTTACAGATACATGAGGAAATCTTCACCATCATTAGATGCTAGAGAAGTGCAAATCAAAACTACAATGAGATACTATCTCACCCCTTGCTGGCATTAATCCAAAAAACACAAAATAATAAATGTTGGAGAAGTTGTGGAGAGACTGGAACACTTATACAGTGCTGGTAGGAATGAAAAATCCTACAGTCTCTTTGGAAATCAATTTGGCACTTCCTTAGAAAGCTAGAAATAGAAGTACCACACGATCCAACAATCCCACTCTTGGAATATATCCTAGAGAAATAAGAGCCCTCACAAGAACAGATATATGCACACCCATGTTCATTGCAGCACTGTTTACAATAGCAAAAAGATGGAGGCAACCCAGGTGCCCATCAATGAATGAATGGATAAATAAATTGTGGTATAGTCGCATAATGGAATACTAAGCAACAATCAAGAACAATGATGAATCTGTGAAACATTTTGCAACATGGAGGAATCTGGAAGGCATTATGCTGAGTGTAATTAGTCAGTGCAAAAGAACAAATATTGTATGAGACCACTATTACAAGAATTCAAGCAAAAGTTTAAACAGAATAAAATATTCTTTGATAGTTACGAGTGTGGGGATGGAAGGAGAGGGGTATTCACTAATTAGAGAGTAGACAAGAACTAATTTAGGTGAAGGGGAAGACAACACACAACACACAGGAGGTCAGCACAACTGGACAAAACCAAAAGCAGTTTCCTGAATACAACGAAATGCTTTGAAAGCTAGAGTAGCAGGTACAGGGATCTGGGCACCATGGTTCCAGGGGACATCTAGGTCATTTGGTATAACAAAATGTCTTAAGAAAAAGTTCTGCATCCCATTTTAGTGAGTTGTGGCTGGGGTCTTAAATGCCAGCAAGTGGCTATCTAAGATGTATCAATTGGTCTCAAATTACCTGGAGCAAAGGAGAATGAAGAATACCAAAGACACAAGGTAAATATGAGCCCAAGAGACAGAAAGGGCCACATAAACCAGAGACTACATCAGCCTGAGACAAGAAGAACTAAAGGGCGGCCAGCCACAATCAGTGACTGCCCTGACAGAGAACACAATGGAGAATCCCTAATGGAGCAGGTGAACAGTGGGATGCAGACCTCAAATTCTTGAAAAAAGACCAGACTTAATGGTCTGACTGAGACTAAAAGGACCCTGGAGGTCATGGTCTCCGAGCCTTCTGTTAGCCCAAGACTGGAACCATTCCTGAAGCCAACTGTTCAGACAAGGATTGGACTGGACTATAAGACAGAAAATGATACTGGTGAGAAATGAGGTTTTTGGCTCAAGTAGACACATGAGGCTATGGGGGCAGCTCCTGTCTGGAGGTGAGATGAGAAGGCAGAGGGAGAAAGGAGCTGGTTGAATGGGCACTGGGAATAAAGGGTGGAGAGGAGGAGTGTCCTGTCTTATTAGGGGGAGAGCAGCGAAGAGTACATAGCAAGGTGTGTATAAGTTTTTGTATGAGAAACTGACTTGATTTGCAAACTTTCACTTAAAGCACAATAAAAAAAAAAGAATGAGTATTTAAAGTGATATATGATTGTTGGGAGTAAATTAATAGTTATTCAATTATCTTCAAGAAAACAGTGATGATTTGCAAATTAATAAATGGCATTACACTGCTTAAAAGAAAAAATCAGCTAAATCATAGAATTTCTTCAGTTTTTTTTTTTTTTTTCATTTGTGCAATTACAATGTCTTAAAATCTTATGCCCATCTGGAAAATGGTCACTTTTTTTTTTTTAAATGTTTTTATTATTTAGGTATTAAAATTAATTATATATCGTATCATCAATATATTTAAAAGATGTCACAATGCTTTTCTAACGCTTTAGAAAGACCAGTTTCCTCTTCACAGCCAATCTCCATCATAAATTTATCGCAACATTCTAGCAACACATGCAATCAATTGATATTCTAATTCTCAAAATTATTCTTTTAGGATTTCTTTCAAATATTGTACACCATTACTTTTTCGTTTCTCTTTCTTTCTCTCTGCTTTAATGCTTTGTTCACAATATGAATCTGGATCCCAAATCTTGCTCTTCAATAAATATTTACTTCCAGTTGCCCAGTGCCCTTTGATGAATACAAGGTTGTACTGTTATGGTCCCCCTTCAGGATCAAGGCACTCACTCTCTTCAGTGTTTTGAAAGTATGCTAACTACTGATGATTGTCAAGAACAATGAGCGTTCTGAGACTTTACACTAATTGCAAACCAACAGGTTAAAGCTTGATACAATTTCATGGATGCTGGTAAAGAGACACAAGACTCCTGGTTCAGAGACAAAGGGCAATTTATTGCTCAATGCAGTAGTAGCAGTAAACAAAGTATCAGCCTTTTTTGTACCAGTTTCCCCAGAAGAAATTTCCAAAGAGTGGCATAAAGAGAACATATGTTAAAAAGGGCCTTACAAAAAATGAAACTTGAATTAAAAGAATTTTAAAGTTTTATTATAGATGGTAAACATACATGGCATTATCTTTTACTCTACAGGAGGGTACTATCTCTACCTTTCAAGTCTATAAGAAAACCTAACTTTCGTTCTGGGGAAAACAGTGTCTGTGTCTTCCAAATGTGCAGACTACATAAACATCCTTGAAAATAGAGTCTAGAATAAAAGAGTTAGTACTTTACTCACAAAATATGAAGAAATGTAAAAGATTCATAGAGAATGTCTTGATTCAGTGCCTTACTGGTGAATCCCTCTGGAACTGAGACTTGTTCTTGCCTGAAAATAGCTGCCTCATCCAAGGTTATCTTCCTCACTAGAAAAAAAGCAGCAGCCTGCATTTAACGAGTGGTTTATATATGAACTCAAAGACCTGTATCTGACCCTCTTACCCTTCTGGCACGAGTCTGCAGAGCTACGTGTAGGATTTTCTGAGGCTTTGGTTATTGTTGTATCAAAGTTAAACTTCTCCCCCTGCCTAATCATCCTTTCCTCTCTCTTTGACAGATGTTCCAAATGGCACTTCCTGATTAACTTCTTGCATGCAAATCACCATCTCAAAGTCTCTTTCCTACCTAAGCCATCTCTTTACTTTACATTTTTACCTATGCTACCCCAGCACACAGGTCTGGCTTCTAGAATCTCAGCCAGCAGATGAGGTGAGAATTCAACTTTCCAGAACTGGTATTTGAACCCGAATTATCATGAACAAGTAGTGTCTTTCTTTCTTATCAAGCCTGTAATTAAAGGTTGTAAGAATGCTTAGGAATATCTCAGTACTACTACTACCTCTCCTCCCACCAAAGATATATTCTTCATAGTTAAGAAAATATTTTACCTTGTGCATGAATCATGAGATTACATCATGTAGGTGCATTTTGATTTTTAGAGAAAGAGGTGTTCTTATACCTACCCTGAGGAGAAATTTTTTAAACTTTTGTTTTTCAAAAAGGTTAGTTATTTTAAACTCCAAAGCTTTTTTCTAGGAAAATTACATTTAATTGTAATTACATGATTACTCTGATGCATAAATGAATAACTCTTGGCTGAATTTGCCTTGTATGCTTGAAAATTCATTTTATAAGTCGTTATTGTAAAATAACTTTTAAAGTAATTCCTAAAGATATGGTGTGTATACATATTTGTATGTGTGTGCAAATTGAGTAAATAAGTATTTAATAATGTTCAATTCAAATCCACCTTAGTACTGGTGTGCTAATGAATTTTATATTAAACATACAAAGATAAAATAATGAGATTTATACTCTTAACTTCATTTTGAATGATAGAAAAGATAAGTGCCTATGAAGCTGAAGGTTTTGTCTCAGTAGAGTAGCTACAGTAAACAAAACAAAACAAAAACCTAATAAGATAAAGAATTTCCTACTTACACAATAAAATTTATAGCATGTCATGTTTATCAGGTAAGAGAATATTGGAACTATCATATTTCAATGAAATTACAACTTTGGTTTCCTCACCATGTGAAAACCTAAAGGGTAGGAATAAGATACCTGTAAAACTGTGTATATATAACGGTTTTACAGATAGTACTCTACACTTTTCTAACTTAAAAAAAATATTTTGACTCATTTTGCATAATATCACCATCTCCATGGCAATTGTCACTTTAAAAAATGATTTAAAATAAGTAAAAGAGAAATAATCCTCAAATATGTGAAGTATGAATTTTATAGAGTGTCCTACTGATTGATTGTGTGAAATTTTACATTAAAAATGTTTCTGAAATTAGGCCTAATGCGATTTTGAATGTTTCTGCTTAATCAAGCATAGGAACATTGTGACATCTGATGTTCAGCAGTATGTTATTGGTTTAATGTATTTTGTGTTATCTTCAAATATAGGAAGAGCTGTACTGATGAAAGATTTTTGAGGTAAAATTCTTCCTCTCATTTCTTAATTTCTCTAACTTCAATCTAAAATATTTACTTATTTTACTTAAAAGAAAATAGTATTAGTTCCCCCGGAAAATGTCATTGTGATGTATTTAGGACATATCACAATAATATAAAAATTTAGCATAACTTAATAATTTGGGGAACAAAATATTATTTCAAATGAAATTCAGTGTGGTATCACTGCCTGGTTCTTGAAAAAACTGAAATGAGCTTGCTCAGCTACCAACCAGGAGTCACATCATTAAACTATTTCATTCAAGTGTGTTCAGGTCCTGCCCCTAGCTCCTGGTTCAGAAAAGACACTAAACCAATGGGGAAGGGGGAGGCAAAACAACAAATTTTGGAGAAGGAGGATAATCTGATCTCTAGAGTTAACACATTTTAATATTAAAATTTCCAGTTTCAAAAAAATATGATGAGGCATTCAAAAAAACAGGAAAAAAATGACTCATTCAGAGAACAAAGTAAAGCAACAGAAGTAGTACCTGTGGAAACAGGCATTGGACTAACTGGGCAAAGACTTTTAAAAAGCTTTAAAATTTTGTTGATCTTTGAAAAGATCAACAATATTGACAAAAGATTGCTAGATGGATAAAGGGAAAAAGAAAAGTAGCAAATAAATGAGAAATGAATGTAGAAATATTACTACCAACATTTTAGAAATAAAAATGATTATAAGAGAGCACTATGAACAATTGCATGCCAAAAATATTAGGTAATCTAAACGATGTGGTCAAATTTCTGGAAACACAAATTGCCTAAACTGATTGAAGGGAAAAAGAAAAAAGAAAAAGCTTAACAGATCTATATCAAGAAAGTGAAGCAGTAATCAAAAACTTTTCCAAATGAATCCAAGACTAGATGGTATCTCTGATGAATTCTACCAACATTTAAAGGAGAGTTACCATCAATATTTCTCCAGTTCTTCCGAGAATTAGAAGAGGAGAGGATGCTTCCTCACTCATTCTATGAGGTCAGCATTAACCTGTTACCAAAGCCAGATAAAGACATCACATGAAAAGAAAATAGCAGAACAACATCCCTTATATATATAGATGCAAATATCCTCAACAAAATACTGGCAAACCTAATCCAACAATAATTATTAGAAGAATTAAACACCAGCCAAGTGGGATTTACCCCAGGAATGAAAATTCTTTCCACATAAAAAAATATAATCAATGTAATATATAACATTAACAGAACAACAAGAGGGACAAAGTGATATCTCAATTGATGCAGAAAAGGAATTCAAAAAATCCAGCACTCCTTCATGATAAACCACTGAAAAAACCAGGAATGGAAGAAAACTCCCTCAGTCTGATAAAGAGCATCTTTGAAAAACCCACATAAACCAGAATACTCAGTGGTGAGAGACAGAAAGCTTTACCCCCAAGATCAGGAATCAGACAAGGATGCTTGCTTTCACCACTACTCTTTAACATTGTTCTGTAAGTTCTAGAGAGCAATTTGGAAAGAAAAATAAGAAAAAGGTATCCCAATTGGAAAGGAACAAGTAAAAGTATCACTACTCACAGGTCACATGGTCCTGTATTAGAAAATCCTAAAGAATCCACAGGAGGGCTACGAGATGATGAAAGCTCTTAAATGATTTCAGCAAAATTACAAGGTACAAAATGAACACAAAAAAGTCAATTGTTGTGCTGTGGCCCACTAATGAACAATCTGAAAGAGAAATTAAGGAAGCTTTCCACTTGTAACAGCTTCTAAAAGAATAAAATACGTGGGAATAAATTTAACAAAGGGAAAGAATTCTTCACTCAAAATCCCAAAACACTGTTGAAAGTAATTACCAAAGGGGGAAAAAAAAAAAAACCACCTGTTGCCGTTGAGTCAATTCTGACTCATGGCAACCAATAGGACAGAGTAGAACCGCCCAGTAGGGTTTCCAAGGAGTGCCTGGTGCATTCCAACTGCCGACCTTTTGATTAGCAGCCGTAGCTCTTAACCACTATGCCACCAGGGTTTCCAAAAGAAATTAAAGAAGACCTAAATAAATGGGAAGACACTCTATGTATGTGGATTAGAAGACTTAGTATTGTTACTATGTCACTACCACCCAAAGAAATACAGGGAATCAGCATAACCAGTATCAAAATCACAACAACCCTTCTGCACCAATGGAAAAGCTAGTTCTCAAATTCGTCTGAATTGCAAGGGGCCCTGAAAAGCCAAAATAATTAAAAAATGAAGAACAAAATAATAGAATCCACACATTCTGATTTCAAAACCTACTGCAAAGCAACAGTAATCAGAACAGTGTGGTACTGCTATAGGCAGACATATAGAAACAAAAGCCTAAGCCAGTTGCATCGAATAGATTCTGACTCCTAGCAATCCCAAACATGCAGACTAGAAAGAACTGAATTCCGTAGTTTCCAAGGCTGTGACCTTTCTAAAGCTGATTGTCAGGCCTTTCTTCTGAGCCTCGTCTTGGTGGGTTCAAAAAGCCAAACTTTTGGTTAGTAGTCAGCACTTAACCTTTTAGTGATATAAAATTGAGAGTCCAGAGATAAACCTAAACATTTATAACTAATTGATTTTTTTTCTTTTTTTTTTTTAATTGAAATTTAGATGAAGGTTACAGAACAAACTAGTTCCTCATCAATTAGTACACATGTTGTATGACATTGGTTAATAACACCATGACATGTCAACACTCTCCATTCTCAACCCTGGGTTCCCTATTACCAGCTTTCCTGTTCCTTCCTGCTTTACAGTCCCTGCCCCAGAGCTCATGGACCTCTTTAGTCTTGTTTTGTTCCATGGGCCTGTTCAATCTTTGGCTGAAGGGTGAACCTCAGGAGTGGATTCATTACTGAGCTGAAAGCTTGTCCAGGGATCATAGTCTCAGGGTTTCTCCAGTCTCTGTCAGGCAGCAAGTCTGGTCTTTTTTTTTTAATTTAGAATTTTGTTCTACATTTTTTCTCCAGTTCTGTCGAGAACCCTCTATTGTGATCCCTGTCAGAGCAGCCAGTGGTGGTAGCTGGGAACCACGTCGTTGTAATGGACTCAGTCTGGTGGAGGTCATGGTAGATGTGGTCCATTAGTCCTTTGGACTAATCTTTCCCCCATGTCTTTAGTTTTCTTCATTCTCCCTTACTCTGGAAGGGCTGAGACCAATGGAATATCCTAGATGAACATTCACAGGCTTTTAAGACCCCAGATGCTACTCACCAAAGTAGAATATAGAATATTTTCTTTATAAACTCTGTTATGCCAATTGAGCTAGATCTTCCCTGAGACCCTGGTCCCCACAGTCCTCAACCCAGAAATTCTGTTCTTCCAGGAGTTTAGATGTGTCTATGGTGCCTTGATTTATACAGGCTGTGCTGGCTTCCCCAGTATTGTGTGCTATCTTACCCTTCATAAAAATTACTGCTTATCTTTTGTCTATTAAGCATTTTTCCACCCTGTAGCCATTAAATATTGTTTCTTTTTGTCTGTAAACCTTTTCATGAGTTTTTACAGTAGTGGCCTCATACAATATTTGTGTTTTTGTGACTGACTAATTTCGCTCAGCATAATGCCCTGTGCTGAGTGCCCAGCACACACTCTTTCAGCCCTCCCTTATAATACTAACGGAAGAAGATAAAATAAAAAGTGTGTACTTGATTTATCATCTTAGTATCGGATGAAAACAGCAGAGAAATCATAACCATATAATTACATATGAGTGAGCTACGGCTTGGGTCAGGGGCACCTTAGTCCTCAAAATGACATCTTTGCTTTTTGACACTTTAAAGAGGTCTTTTGCAACTGATTTGCCCAATGCAATACATCATTTGATTTCTTGACTATGGTTCTATGAGTGTTGATTGTGGATCCAAGTAAAATGAAATCCTTGACAACTTCAAACTTTTTTCCATTTATCATGATGTTGCTTATTGGTCCAATTGTGAGGGGTTTTGTTTTTGTTATGTTGAGGTGTAATCCATATTGAAGGCTGTGTTCTTTGATCTTCATTGGAAAGTGCTTCAAGTCTTCTTCACTTTCAGCAAGCAAAGGTGTGTCATCTGTGCATAACGCGGTTCGTCAAAGAATCCTCCCCCAATACTTATGCCATGTTCTTCTTCATATAGTCCAGCTTCTTGGATTTTTTGCTCAGCATACAGATTGAATAAGTAGGGTGAAGGGATACAATGAAGACAAACACCTTTCCTGATTTTAAGCCACACAGTATCCCCTTTTTCTATTTGATTGACTGCCTGTTACTTTATGTCCATGTTCTTCCTGAGCACAATTAAGTGTTCTGGAATTCCCTCGTGACATGTCGTTTTCTGAATCTGGCTTGAATTTCTGGCAGTACCCTGTCGATATATTGCTGAAACCTTTTGATTGTCTTTAGCAAAATTTTACTTGTATGTAATATTAATAGTATTGCTTGATAATTTTCACATTCTGCTGGGTCACTTTTTAGCCCTAGTACACACAAACTATCAACAAGTGCTTGCCATTATACGTGTCACAGCAATGAGGAGCAGACATTCCAAATTCTGAACGTATATGTACATTTTTTTTCACAGAAGCTTCAGTATAATTGTCTGTTCTAAGTAATCCACATTCTACCATCTCTATTAAGCACATCCAGTGGCTAGTTCTTGCTATTTTATTTTACCAAAGAGAAAAACTGGAATCGATGGTAGAAAAACAAGTCATATAAACAAGTAAAAATCAATCAATCAATCAAACAAAACCCCGGTGCTGCTGATTGAGTTAACCCAGTGTGTCACAGAGCAGAACTGAGCTCCTTCGGGCTTTCTTCACTGTAATCTTTATGGAAGCAGAGAGCCAAGACTTTCTTCTGCAGTGCCACTGGATAGGTTCAAAATGACAACTTTTCAACTAGTAGTTGAATGCAAACTATTTACACCACCCAAGGACCTTACGAACAAGGACAGCAGCTGAGAAAATTCCTAGCGCGAGGAGCTCAAATATTGCTCATTGACACAGTGTAGTATTCTGTCTAAATTGAGAAGACTCTATTTAACCTATAATGCTAAATTTCCTGAAAGTGTTGCTTTTCCATTTCCTCTCCTAACAGTCACCTCTTCTTGATACCAGGGACCCATCTCAAGATCATGTCAATTTCCATGTTTATAGCAGAAAAATTCAAAAGTAAAATTAAAAGTTGATATCGTTGTCACTACAGTAAACCTGTGAAAGTCAGAACCGGCGTACGGCAAAAATTTGTCAGAGAAGGAAAACTCAAATATTTCTCATTAATAGAGACAGGAATAGAACAGTGGAAGGAATACACCCTGTCAATGGTGGAAAACTTGCAGGAACCAGAAAAACGAGGCTGTCTCAGCAAATCCAGTTATCACAGGTTTCACTGTATTCTTATTATTGTCTTTTCTGAAAAAATAGAAGGTAAGCTTTTTGACAAAAATGTTGTTGTTGTTGTTGTTAGGTGCTGTCGACTCGGTTCCGACTCATAGTGATCCTATGCACAACAGATCGAAACAGTGCCCGGTCCTGTGCCGTCCTTACAATTGTTGTTATGCTTGAGCTCATTGTTTCAGCCACTGTGTCAATCCACCTCGTTGAGGGCCTTCCTCTTTTCCACTGACCCTGTACTGTGCCAAGCATGATGTCCTTCTCCAGGGACTGATCCCTCCTGACAACATGTCCAAAGTACGTAAGACACAGTTTCGCCATCCTTGCATCTAAGGAGCATTCTGGCCGCACTTCTTCCAAGACAGATTTGCTCGTTCTTTTGGCAGTCCATGGTATATTCCATATTCTTCACCAACACCACAATTCAAAGGCATCAATTCTTTTTTGGTCTTCCTTGTTCGTTGTGCAGCTTTCACATGCATATGATGTGATTGAAAATACCATGGCTTGGATCAGGCACACCTTAGTCTTCAGGGTGACACCTTTACTCTTCAACACTTTAAAGAAGTCCTTTGCGGCAGATTTACCCAATGCAATGCATTTTTGATTTCTTGATTGCTGCTTCCATGGCTGTTGATTGTGGATCCAAGCGAAATGAAATCCTTGACAACTTCAATCTTTTCTCCGTTTATCATGATGTTGCTCATTGGCCCAGTTGTGAGGATTTTTGTTTTCTTTATGTTGAGGTGTAATCCATACTGAAGGCTGTGGTCTTTGATCTTCATTAGTAAGTGCTTCATGTTCACTTCACTTTCAGCAAGCAAAGTTGTGTCACTTGCATAACACAGATTGTTAATGAGTCTTCCCCCAATACTTTTGCCATGTTCTTCTTCATTTAGTCCAGAGTCTCGGATTATTTGCTCAGCATACAGATTGAAGAGTTATGGTGAAAGAATACAACCCTGACTCACACCTTTCCTGACTTTAAACCAATCGGTATCCCCTGTTCTGTCCGAACAACTGCCCCTTGATCTGTGTAAAAGTTCTTCATGAGCACAATTAAGTGTTCTGGAATTCCCATTCTTCTCAGTGTTATCCATAGTTTGTTAGGATCCACAGAGTCGAATGCCTTTGCATAGTCAATAAAACACAGGTAAATATCTTTCTGGCACTCTCTGCTTTCAGCCAGGATCCATCTGACATCAGCAATGATATCCCTGGTTCCACATCCTCTTCTGAAAGTGGTCTGAATTTCTGGCAGTCCCCTGTCGATATACTGTTACTGGTGTTTCTGAATGATCTTCAGCAAAAATTTTGCTTGTGTGTTGTATTAATGATATTGTTCTATAATTTCCACATTTGATTGGATCACCTTTCTTGGGAATAGGCATAAATATGGATCTTTTCCAGTCAGTTGGCCAGGAAGCTGTCTTCAATATTTCTTGGCATAGACCAGTGAGCACCTCCAGCGCTGCATCCGTTTGTTGAAACATCTCAATTGATATCCATCAATTCCTGAAGCTTTGTTTTTCGCCAATGCCTTCAGAGCAGCTTGGACTTCTTCCTTCAGTACCATCAGTTCCTGATCATATGCTACCTTTTGAAATGGTTGAACTTCGACTAATTCTTTTTGGTATAATGACCATGTGTATTCCTTCCATCTTCTTTTGATGCTTCCTGCTTCATTTAATATTTTCCCCATAGAATCCTTCACTATTGCAACTCGAGGCTTAATTTTTTTCTTCAGTTCTTTCAGCTTGAGAAACACTGAGCGTGCTCTTCCCTTTTGGTTTTCCATTTCTAGCTCTTTGCACATGTCATTAGAATACTTTACTTTGTCTTCTTGAGACGACCTTTGAAATCTTCGGTTCTTTTACTTCATCAATTCTTTCTTTTGCTTTAGTTACTCAACGTCCGAGAGCAGGTTTCAGAGTCTCCTCCAACATCCATCTTGGTCTTTTCTTTCCTTCCTGTCTTTTCGATGACCTCTTGCTTTCTTCAGTGCGATGTCCTTGATGTCATTCCACAACTCATCTGGTCTTTGGTCACCAGTATTCAATGCATCAAGTCTATTCTTCAGATGGTCTCTAAATTCAGGTGGGAAATGCTCAAGGTTGTATTTTGGCTCTTGTGGACTTGCTCTGATTTTCTTCAGTTTCAGCTTGAACTTCCATATGAGCAACTGATGGTCTGTTCCACAAGCAGCCCCTGGCCTTGTTCTGACTGATGATATTGAACTTTTCCATCATCTCTTTCCACAGATGTAGTCAATTTGATTTCTGTGTGTTCCATCTGGCGAGTTCCATGTGTGTAGTCACCATTTAGGTTGGTGAAAGAAGGTATTCGCAATGAAGAAATCATTGGTCTTGCAAAATTGTATCATTTGATCTCTGGCATTGTTTCTATCACCAAGGCCATATTTTCCAGCTACTGATCCTTTTTCTTTGTTTCCAACTTTTGCATTAAAATCACCAGTAATTATCAATGCATCTTGATTACATGTTCAATCAATTTCAGACTGAAGCAGCTGATAAAAATCTTCTATTTCTTCATCTTTGGCTCTAGTGGTTGGCACGTATATTTGAATAATAGTAGTATTAACTGGTCCTCCATGTAGGCATGTGAATATTATCCTATTACTGACAGCACTGTACTTCAGGATAGGTCTCAAAATGTTCTTTTTGACAATGAATGCAACACCATTCCTCTTCAAGTTGTCATTCCCAGCATAGTAGACTATATAATTGTCCAATTCAAAATGTCCAATGCCAGCCCATTTCAGTTCACTAATGCCTAGGATATCGATGTTAATGCATTCCATTTCATTTCTGACGATTTCCAATTTTCCTAGATTCATACTTCGTACATTCCAGGTTCTGATTATTAATGGACGTTTGCAGCTGTTTCTTCTCATTTTAAGTCTTGCCACATCAGCAAATAAAGGTTCCCAAAACTTGACTCCACCCACTTTATTAAGGTCAACTCTACTTTGAGGAGGCAGCTCTTCCCCAGACATCTTTTGAGTTCGTTCCAACCTAGGGGCACTCATCTTTCAGCACTATATCAGACAATGTTCCCCTGCTATTCATAAGGTTTTCACTGGCTAATTCTTTTCAGAAGTAGACTGCCGGGTCCTTCTTTCTAGTCAGTCTGAAAACTCAGCTGAAACCTGTCTTCCATGGGTGACCCTGCTGGTGTCTGAATACTGGTGGCATAGCTTCCAGCATCATAGCAACATGCAAGCCCCCACAGTACGACAAACTGAGAGACACATGGGGCAAAAAAAAAAAAGAAATGTTATGAATATAGTTAAGTCATTCTCAATTCATGAATAAAGAAAGACACTCTAGCACAAGAAATTTGAGTGGCAGTTTAGCTATAGGAAATCTTAATTTTACAATGATTTGGAAGGGAAACACTCTCTTCTCTCTGCTTTTTTTTCCTCTGCTTGAATATATTCTCTTGAATGAACCATACAGATATGCACTTGCGTATTGATTTTGAGTCTTAGTTATGGGTTGCAGAAAACTTTCTTGCAGTCAAACCATTGCTTCTTTCATTCTAATAAGAATACTCCTTGTTTTTTTGAAAGAAAAATAAATTAACAGCTGTGATTTAATTTGATGCTTATCCTTTAAAATATAACAGACACATTGTTTCATACAAGCTGCAGAAGACTCTTGACCAATAAGATATATTTTATTTCCCAATGTATCACCTGTGTATGTGTTCAAAATGTATATTTGATAGTTGTAACAAGTAAAGTTAACATTTTTGAGTATGTCCTATATTCCAGGAACCTTAAGATGTGTTTTATCCTCCATATATACCTGAATAACCAATAAATATTCTACATGGGCATGAATCAATATCTACTCAAAATAAATATCTAAAACTTAATTTTATTTATGTTTGTTGGTTGTTACTTGTTTGCTCATTTAAACTGAACCTCATATTTGACATTTTCTTACCTTAATCAAATCTTTGTTGTATAACGAAATACTGCAGACATTTTACTTTTAATAATAATTTAAAAACTACTGACAAACCAAAACACAAATGAACAAACCATTTGCCATTGAGTTGATTCCAACCTGTGATGACCCCATGTGTGTCAGAGTAGAAGTATGCTTCACAGGTTTTTCAATGACTAAGTTTTTGGGAGGTAGATAACCAATCACCTACGGGTGGACTCAAACCTCCAACATTTCTGTGAACAGGTGAGCATATTAACCTTTTGCACACATGAACTTTGAATTGCTCACTATGCAGTTATTTGTAGTACACACAACTACTTACAACTCATGTTTGATCACAGTCCTGTTTATATTGAGGGCCATATTATAATTATTTAGCATTGCAAGTGCTTTGGTAAGGAGCCCTGGTGGCACACTGGCTAGCCATTGACTGTTAACTGAAAGATCAGCTGTTGGAAACCATGAAATGCTCTAGGATTTTTTTTTTTTAGGGTTTGGATGTGAAAGATTTTCTGTATCTTTCAATTTTATAGTATTCCTAAGTAAGCTGGAAATGGGAGGAAGATGGAAACTGCCTGATGTATGTATTGAAAACTTCAGAAGTAAGTTCAAATGTATCCTCTTCCTGTCTTAAAGAATATGGAAGTCTGCCCAGTGTCACTAGATCTTAATGACAATAAGGTCAAAAAAGCAAGGTCATTAGTGACAATCAAAACGTATCTGGGGAAAAAACAAACAATAACAAAAAACATTATATAGGAAACCCTGGCGGTGTAATGGTTAAGAGCTAAGGCTGCTAAACAAAAGTTCAGCAGTTTGAGTTCACCAGGTGCTCTTTGGAAACCCTATGGGGCAGTTCTACTCTGTCTTATGGGGCCGCTGGGAGTCAGAATAGACTGGACGGGAATGCGTTTTGTTTTTTGCTTATAGCACTATATATAAAACACTATATAATGTAACTGGATAGTACTATATATATAACAATTGAATATACATTCATATGTTTATATGAAAAATTCAAAGAGTTAACACAAAGTTATACTCTATAGCATGTGAAAACTAAAAATTAATTGTACATCTTTATGTATTTTCTTTCATTATGCATATTACAAAGATTATGACTTAGGTGGTTATTTAACATGCAGGAAATGTTTATAATAAACAACTAAAAACAAACCTGTTGCCATCAAGTCGATTCCGACTCACAACAGCTGTGTAAGACAGAGTAGAACTGCCCCATAGTGTTTCCAAGGAGTGGCTGACTGATTCAAACTGCCGACTTCTTGGTTAGCAGCAACTTCTTAACCACTGCACCACCAGGGCTCTAATAGGTCCCTAGATTTACAAATGCTTGCATTTTCCATTACATAAGCCATTTCTGAATCAAAGTATACTAAAAAGCATGTATACTTTAAAAAAGAACTGGAGAAACTGAGTTAAATTAGTTTGGTCCCCCCCCCAAAAAAAAGAAGTACCATTGACAGATAAACCAATGTATTAAAATCTCACCAAATTAAAAATGAGATATTAACTACCGAAACTTTCTTCTGCCTGTAAAAAAATAGGGAATGTTTAATTTTGGAATAGTCAGGAAGTTAAGAGAAAAACATGAGTGTGTTATTTCACAAATGAGATATAGTTTATTATTCCACTGTACACTTTCTAACATGTAGGTAAACAAGTCATATGTTAATTAAGAGAAGAATTTGAAAAATTACAAATCTTGCCCTAAATTATTAAGAATTAGAAAAACTCCTCTGTGAGAATTTCATAAGATATACTAGCTATGCTGTTTTACTTAGCCTTAATTCATTGCATTAATAAACTAATTCTTTAAGAAACTTGCATTTTTAATTTCCCTGAAGCTATTTACATTACGAGAGTAAGTAGGTGTTTAATGAAAAGAAGACAGGTCAGTGTTAAATTGTAATTATCTAGTTAGTAGAGTGAGAACATTTGATGGTTATTTAATGCAAATAGTTTTGAATGGAAATAACACTTTAAATGTTGAACTGCCTATATAGCACTGGAATAGTATAAAAAAAACTTTCGGTAAAATAAAATTCTAATATTTCACAACTGAAATTGTCATAGACAGCATATTGAGAATTCAGTCATGATCCATGAAGTCCAAATTATATGCAATTTAAAATTGTATTGAAAAGTAGCTTGTAAATAAAAATATTATTTTGTTTCCGTTTTATAACCTAAACTTTTTTAAGATGTAATGTTTTACAGAGTTACATATCTGCGACTGAGATAAGGAAAAACCCATACCAAGTAAACAGCTATATTTAAATGAAGAAAAAAAACATATAAAGTTATATAAGATATGGAGAAGAAAATCGGCCTGCTTATAACTTAATGAATACACACATACGATATGCATTCAATATTATCTGCTATAAATAATTATTTAATCTTGTCCAAAAGGTATTACAGCGTAAAAACAAATTTCCAGCATCTCTTTCAAACACTTTAAAAAATGGATAAAGATAAGCATAAAAGAGGGTAAAACATCACAGAAGTGTCAGCCCTACAATTATAGGAGAAGGCCAAAGGCATGGCATCAACTTTGAAGAATATCTACCAGAACAAAACCAATAAGGTTACAGGAAGCATCACAGACAGAAGTACTTTCCAGAGATGACAAGTAGAAGACATTCTGACAAAAACTCGCAAAAACCCTTAATTTGGAGGGACAAGAGTGGGAAGGTATGTTGGCCCCTATAAGAGAAAATAACTCAGTCAAGGAAAGTAATTTTTGTCTCAGTGGATCAATCTCATTCCCAGCGGCAGAAAGGAATTTGAGAGAGCCAGTGCAGAAACTGAAAACCTGGTGGCTAATGGTCAAGCGCTACGGTTGCTAACAGATGGTGGGCAGTTTGAATCCACCGTGTGCTTGGAAAGCCTATGGGGCAGTTCTACTCTGTCCTATAGGGTCACTCTGAGTCAGAATAGACTCGACTGGAACAGGTTGGGTTTTGGTTTTAGTGCAGGAACACCAACACTTAAGCCTGGGTGTGGTAGAGCATTCCTCTGACGTAAAACCCAACCTAAAAGGCAGGTTGTGTATTAATAGATTGGTAACACAGAGTGAAAGGGGCAATTTGCACAATATGTCTAAAAAAAGTAAAATTAAAACTGTGGAAAAACTGTAAAAGGTAAAGACATGTATAAGCACTCAACATATTGATATGGAAATGTTCTTTTTTTATATATAATTTATTTTATATTTTGTTGTGGGAGATTTTTTTTTAATCTTTCATGCAAACAAGAACTTTCTCATTTGATATGAAGTCTTGCTGATCATTTACCAAGAAATTCAAGTATGCAAATCCAAATACAACACAGAAAAAGAAGTCCAAGTAATAATTTAGTTTAATTTCTCTCAGAGTATTGAAAAAATATTTGTTATTCAAATTCAACAATATACTGAATGTAAAATTTCATATGTTCAGTAAGGTTAAATCTAAAAAAAACACATTTTTAATTAAGAATCAAATGTTGATATGACATATAAGATCATTAATAGTGGAAAATATAATGATTTTGTAGATAATGGCACTTGAAATCAATGAATGAAGAATGGCATAGTCAATAAATGCTTTACAAAAAATTAATTTTTAAAGAGAAAATGGAATTGAATCATTTTCATAACTAAATATCAAAACGCATTCCAAAATGGACTGAATGTTTAAATGTTATAAAAGATCCCTAAGATATCAGAAGAAAAATTAAGTAAATATACATTATTCAAGGTAGACAAGACTTTTCTAAGAAAAATATGAAAGGAATAACACTTAATATATTGATCTTTTCACTGTATTAAAAGTGTTAAACTTCTGTATGTCAATACATAAAACTTAAATGATAAACAGACATAGCGAGTTTATAGAAAAAAAAAATTAATTAAAACAGGCAGATGTCATGAATGGATATTTTACAAAATACATAAAATACTTAACCAATGTATGTATTTGACATCAATCAACATCATTAGCAGATGAAATCCACTTAATTTTGTTTATATTTTTATCAATTAGTTTTTCCAGTTGAAAAATATTATACCACCAAATATTTGAGAGGTTTTGTAAAGAAAAGGATAATGCATATACATTAGACTTCTTTTTATGGGTGTAGTTTGAAATGTATATCCATGCCAGTGTGATATATTACATTACTAGAAAAAAACCCTTCCTAGACAATAATAATCTTTTTGTGCACCAGAGGCTGTAAGTAGCCCTTGGAAATTTTTTGCTTTTTAAGAGTAATTTTGTTTTTAAAAATAATACTTTATATTAGTAAAATATTCTTGTTTTCTCTGTGCCATGGTCTTTCAACAGTTTACATTGATTAGTTGTTTAATTTGTACTTTACATATGAGGAAACTAAGCCACCTTTTGCTGTCCTGTCAATTCCAACTCACAAGGCCCTATAGGACAGAGTAGAACTGCCCCATAGTCTCCAAGGAGAGACTGGTGGATTTGAACTGCCAAGCTTTTTGCTTAGTAGCCAAATTCTTAGCCACCGTGCCACCAGGGCTGTGAGCCTCAAGAACTTCAAATCTATATACTTACATAACAAGAATTTTACACAGAATTGAATAGTAAGGATTTTCATAAGAACCCCCTTCCCCTACTGGCTTATCAAAACAAACAAACAAAAAAAATCTTATTTGCATGTCTAAAATAAATCTGGGCTTGGGATGTCCCACCAACCTACAGTAGAATACTTATTCACAAAACTCTTTTTTGACCGGTCTTTTCATATTTTTCTCTCTTGTTCAATTACAGTTTCCCACATTTATCTCCCTGAAATACTGAAACACAATTATCTTAAAAAAAAAAAAAAAATAGCTATCCTAAAATCCAAATATTCCATCATTTATCCCTCCTGAGAAGGTCAAGGAGATTCTCAGGCACAAGGACTCCAGGTCCAAAGGACATGCTCTGTTCCTGGTGCTGCTTTCTTGGTGGTATGAGGTCCCCCATTCTCTGCTTGCTTTCCTTTCCTTTTATCTCTTGAGAGATAAAAGGTGGTGCAGGCCACACCCTAGGGAAACTCCCTTTACATTGCACCTGGGATGTGACCTGGGTAAGGTTGGTGTTACAATCCCACACTAATCCCTTTTTATCATAAAATTACAGTCACAAAATGGAGGACAACAACAGACTACTGGGAATCATGACCTAACCAAGCTGATATACACATTTTTGGGGGGACATAATGTTCTAAGAGTCAGAATAGCAAATACTCCTCTTGCAAAGTCAAAACACATAGTACATTATAAAAGATTCTGGAAACAACTAGTGGAAAAAAGGAGAAATAATAAAGGAGAATTTTACGATAGTCTTATAACTCAATCAGAGCCAATAGAAATAAGAAAGTCTTTGATGGAGTCTCTGGGGGGAAAAAAAAATGTACTGTGGGAATAGGTGTCCAATGATGCTTCAGGAGTTTGCCTGAATATAAAGGTGAATCTGAGACTAAAGAGGAAGATAAACTGAGCCCCAATGATATTGTTGGTGTCTGGGCTTTCAGGCAGAGTTTTACAAAAATTCCTTTTATTCAGTCAATTACCCGTAAAACTCACTGCTGTGGAGTTGATTCTGACTCATAGTGACACTATAGGATAGAGTAGAACTGCCTGATAAGGTGTCCGAGGAGTGTCTAGAGGATTCGAACTCCTAGCCTTTTTGGTTAGCAGCCAAACTCTTAACCGCTGTGCCATCAGGGCTCCAATTACAGTTGAGCTTTTTGCCACTTCCAATACACATCTTCATTTATGCAGTTGTGTGGAGAGAATATGACTGAATTACATTTCTTGAAAATAGGCATGGAAAACCAAGCTGAAAATTGCAGACTCTAAATCAGTTAGTTGAAAATACCACCGGTATTCAGATACGAGCAGGGTGGCCCATGGAGAACAGGTTTCAGCTGAGCTTCCAGACTAAGACAGACTAAGAAGAAGGACCCAACCGTCTACTTCTGAAAAGCATTTGCCAGTGAAAACCTTATGAATAGCAGAGGAACCTTGTCTGATATAGTGCTGGAAGATGAGCCCCTCAGGTTGGAAGCCCCAAAAGACGACTAGGGAAGAGCTGCCTCCTCAAACTGGAGTTGACCTTAATGAAGTGGATGGAGTCAAGCTTTTGGGACCTTCATTTGATGATGTGGCATGACTCAAAATGAGAAGAAACAGCTGCAAATATCCATTAATAATCAGAACGTGGAATGTATGAGGTATGAATTTAGGAAAATTGGAAATCATCAAAAATGAAATGGAACACATAAACATTGATATCCTAGGCATTAGTTAGCTGAAATGGACTGGTGTTGGCCATTTTGAATTGGACAATCATATTGTCTACTATCCCAGGAATGACAACTTGAAGAGGAATGGTGTTGCATTCATCTCCGAAAGAACATTTCGAGATCTATCCTGAAGTACAATGCTGTCAGTGATAACATCCATATGCCTACAAGGAAGACCAGTTAATATGTCTAGCATTCAAATTTACACACCAACCACTAAGGGCAAAGATGAAGAAACTAAAGATTTTTACCAGCTTCTGCAGTCTGAAATTGATTGAACATGCAATCAGGATGCACTGATAATTACTGGTGATTGGAATGCAAAAGTTGGAAACAAGGAGGGATTGGCAGTTGCAAAATACGGCCTTGGTGACAGAAACAATGCTGGAGATCTCATGATAGAATTATGCAAGATCAAAAACTTCATTGCAAATACCTTTTCACCAACATAAAAGGTGACTATCCTATATACATGGACCTAGCCAGATGGAAGAAATGGGAATCAAATTGACTGTATCTGTGAAAAGAGACCATGGAAAAGCTCAATATCATCAGTCAGAACAAGGCCAGGGGCCGACTGAGGACAGACCATCAATTACTCATATGCAAGTTCAAGTTGAAACTGAAGAAAATTAGAACAAGTCCATGAGAGCCAAACTATGACCTTCAGTATATCCCACCTGAATTTAAAGACTCTCTCAAAATAGATTTGACATGTTGAATACTAATGAAGGAAGATCAGATGAGTTGTGGAATGACATCAAGGACATCATACATGAAGAAAGCAAAGGATCATTAAAAAGACAGGAAAGGAAGAAAAGACCAAAATGGATGTCAGAAGAGACTCTGAAACTTGCTCTTGAACATCGAGCAGCTAAAGCAAAAGGAAGAGATGAAGTAAAAGAACTGAACAGAAAATTTCAGAGTGGGTCAAGTAGACAAAGTAAAGTATTATAATAACATGCACAAAGAGCTGGAGACAGAAAGTCAAAAGGGAAGGACATGTTTGGCATTTCTCAAGCTGAAAGAACTGAAGAATAAATTGAAGCCTTGAGCTGAAATAGTGAAGGATTATATGGGGAAAATATTAAATGAGCCAGGAAGCATCAAAAGGACAGGATAGACAGAGTCAACGCACCAAAAAGAATTAGTCCATGTTCAACCATTTCAAGAGGTAGCAAGCATATGACCAGGAACTGATGGTACTGAAGGAAGAAGTCCAAGAAGCACTGAAAAAAAGGCATTGGTGAAAAACAAGGCTCCAGGAATTGATGGAATATCAACTGAGATGTTTTAACAGACGAATGCAGTGCTGGAAATGCTTACTCTTCTATGCCAAAAAAAATGGAAGACAGCTACCTGGTAAACTGGAAGAGATCCATACTTATCCGTATTCCCAAGAAAGGTGATCCAACTGAAAGTGGAAATTATTGAATGATATTATTAATACCTTATCCAAGCAAAATTTTGCTGAAGATTGTTTAAAAGTGGCTTCAACAGTATATCAACAGAGAACTGTCAGAAATTCAGGCTGGATTCAGAAAAGGACGTGGAACCAGGAATATCATTGCTGTTAGCAGATGGATCCTGGCTGAAAGCAGAGAATACCAGAAGGATGTTTACTTGTGTTTTATTGACTATGAAAAGGCATTCGACCGTGTGGATCATAACAAATTACGGATAGCATTGCAAACAATGGGAATTCCAGAACACTTAATTGTGTTAAAGAGGTATCTGTACACAGATCAAGAGGAAGTCATTCAAACAGAACAAGGCTATATTGCATGGTTTAAAGTCAGGAAAGGTATGTGCCAGCATTGTATTCTTTCACCATACATATTCAATCTGTATGCTGAGCAAATAATCCAAGAAGCTGGACTATATGAGGAAGAATGGGACATCAGGATTGGAGGGAGACTCATTAACAATCTGTGTTATGCAGATGACACAACCTTGCTTGCTGAAAGTGAAGAGGACTTGAAGCACTAACTAATGAAGATCAAAGACCACAGCCTTCAGTATGGATTAAACCTCAACATAAAGAAAACAAAAATCCTCACAACTGGACCAATGAGCAACATCATGATAAATGGAGAAAAGATTGAAGTTGTCAAGGACTTCATTTTACTTGGATCCACAATTAACCACCATGAAAGCAGCAGTCAAGAAATCAAAAGACACATTGCATTGGGCATATCTGCTGTAAAGGACCTCTTTACAGTTTTAAAAAGCAAAGATGTCACCTTGAAGACTAAGGTGTGCCTCACTCAAGCCATGATATTTGCAATCGCATAATGTGCATGAGAAAGCTGGACAGCACATACGGAACACTAAAGAAGAATTGATGTCTATGAATTGTGCTGTTGATGAAGAATATTGAATATACCACGGATTGCCAAAAGAACAAACAAGTCTGTCTCGGAAGAAGTACAACCAGAACACTCCTTAGAAGAAAGAATGGTGAGACTAAGTCTCACATACTTTGGACATGTTGTCAGGAGGGATCAGTCCCTGAAGAAGGGCATCATACTTGGTAAAGCACAGGGTCAGAGGAAAAGAGGAAGGCCCTCAAGGAGATGGGTTGACACAGTGGCTGCAACAATGGGCTCAAACATAACAACAATTTCGAGGATGGTACAGGACTGGGCAGTTTTTTGTTCTTTTGTGTACGGGGTTGCAATGAGTCAGAACTGACTGCACGACACCTTACAACACAACAACAAATCAGTTTGTTACCCTTTTTTTGACTTCCCAAACCAGTGTCAAATATTAGAATTATATTGTCATCTCTGAAGCAACTACAAAATTCAAAATAATCCTCAAGTTAGCAAATATTACCAGGCAACTCTGCTGTGATGTTATGTTCTCGAGTATCCCATTCTTCTCTTTATCACCATAGTATTTTACAACTTTTTGAGGAGGCAGTTTTATAGCCCTGACCATGGTCTTTTCATCAATCGTATCTTCTAGTTAAAACATGACCATTTTTTATTACTTGCTTGATATTTTAAGCATTTTGCTTACTGAACCACGTTTCACAACTTGCTGAGCTCAAGTTCTGTTTTATAAACGTCTCTCCAACAGTATGCTCACTCAGTTGTAGCATTTTATAGTTTAATCACTATTTCATTGCACACCTGTGAAGGGCACTACAGTTGACAACCTTTACTCTAAACTGTAACTTAGCTTTGAAGTTTGTTCTCTGGATTGTGTTCCATAAATCAGGAGCCATTTCACCAAAGTTCAGAGTGATGTGAAACATCTTCTTGCACGCTTCCATTTAATAACACTGCATCTCTATTTTTTCCTTCCTATACTCATGCAATGACAGAAATTGAGTTGACAGTGAAGATAAACTCCTGGCTCTCTATTCTTTAATGATCTGTAATCTAGGGATGTTTTTTGAAATTTGCCTGGTAAAAGTGACAATAAAAAGGAAAGATACTTAGTTTAAATGAATAAAAACAACTACATAAACATCTTTAATTTAATATGCAATTATACTTGTTTTCATAAGCATAAGAAACTTTGAGAAATTATTTTTAGGAGGGAAATAAATATTCCAATATTATTTTCTCCAGGCAAAAATCGTTATCTTGATTTTAAATGTGGTGCACATATTAGATCCAATATTGTATATTGTTCCACCTCTGATATCTCATTTAAAATTATGTGGATAAACCAGAACGTTAACCATTGTAATTTTTTAATGATTCCGTTCGTCGAAGTTCCCCAGAGAAACAGAAGCAATAGAAGATAAAGATACAGACAGATATAGATACAGCTATAGTTATAAATATGTGTATGTTTACAAATGTATATAATATATAGAGAGAGATTTTAAGGAATTGGTACACCTGACTGTGGAGGCAGGCTTGTCCAAAATTAACAGGCGAAGCAAGAGGTTGGAAACTCTATCAGTCTCGAGTCCAGAACTGATAGGCCAGGTGACAGGCTGAAAATTCTGGCAAGGTATCTACATTACAGCCTTTAGTTTGAATACTTCTCCCTATAAGAAACCTCAGCTTTTGCTCTCAAGTCCTTCAACTGATTGGATGAGGCCCACCCTCACTGTGGAAAACAATCTTTAATGAACTGACTGTAAATATTAATCATATCTAAATACATTCATAGTAACATATAAGCTAGCCTTGGAACAAGCAACTGGGCACCACAGTCTAGCTAAGTTGACACATAAAAATAACCATCGAAACAACAAATCTAAGTACTTGAATGTTTTAGCTTATAACACAGTGTGTATAGTAACCAAGAGCCTGATAATTTAAAATAGATGGTCCTTTACATTTAACTCGTCAGCTCTCTCTGATTAGATAAATGAAGTAGTTTTGGCAGCCAAAACTCAGTCATTACAAAAAGGAAAATTAAATATTTCATATTATTCTGTTTTATTTGCATAAGCTTTTACTTTGCTTGCTTTGAACTTACATTTTATTTCTCTTTCCTATTTCATTTAAGCTTCAGATAAGTAGGATTACTGTGAAGATGAATTTTAATAAACTCCTAGTTATATCTACTTTTGCTTGTATTTGATTCTTAGAGGTACTGCAATAGCACCTTATGGGGAAAAAGAGGGAGGAAAATTTCTCAGTTAACCCATACATCCTCATTATTGGCTCAAAATTTTTTTACAAATAGTAAATTGTATTCATCCTACCCCAAGTTTGTAAACAATTGTTGAATTAGCAATGCATGTGAATTATTCTACATTGTTATGACTTACTTTCTAATGAATTCTAATAAATTTTCAAATTTTAGATTTGTAAGGTATTGATTAATTATGATTAATTATTTCTCTTTATATGACAATACTATCACAGCAACACAGATATCCAGATATACCATAATTGGTGCAATATAATCTCAAAAATTGGGGATAGAAAAGATGTTATTCATCTCTTGCCAGTTATAACAGCCCCCCTTCTGATCTTAATGAGACCCACTCACGACAGTTCTCAATAGTGGATAAAATGGTTGGCACAATGAGTTTAAACCCTACCCCTTTTGCAATTTTATTATTTCTCCTAAATTCTACTTAAATAAAAATTGTGGGCCACCTAAAATAATTTTTTCCTAAAATTGTGCATTACAGTCATGGAAAACTGTACAGATAGTTACATATCTGAAGATAATCACATAGAGGAATAAAGAGGGCCCCACTTATTTTTATTTATTTTATTTTCACTGCCAATTGAGAAGAAACGGAGTTGCAAATATTTCAACATAAACTATGGGATGTAATATATTTATTACTAAAAGACGAGAAGCAGATATAGTCATGAATGGACAGACCAATAAAGTAATTTTGAATTTTACATGAACCTAGCCATAAGAAAACTAACAACAGACAAGAACCGTCTTCAGAATTAATGTGCTTTCATGATTTTCAGATGCTACAGTTTAAGAAGAATATCAGTGTGATCATTAAGATTGTGTGCCAACTTGACAGGGCCATGATTCTCAGTGGTTTTGTAGTTTGGCAATAGTATAATGATGTAATTACTTTCATGATGGGATCTGCTGTGAGTAGCCAATAAGTTGAAAGGGAGTTTCCTTGGAGTTGTGGCCTGCATCCAATATAGGTGGACTTTCTGGCAAGGCTCGTGGGCTTTTGCTCATTCTGGACCCTGAAGCTGGCTCCTATTTGTCTGACCTCCAGTTCTTGGTACTTGAGCAGCTTGCCTGCCGTCTTGGCTGCTGGTCTTCGATTAATCTGTCTCCGCAGGCTGTGAGCCAGAGGCCTGCTGTCCTTCTTGATAATCTTGGGTTAACCGGTCTCTGCAGCTATGTAAGAAGCCTCCAGTCTGGCCCACGAACTTGGGACTTTGCAGGCTCTAGAACCCTGTAAGCCATTTTCTTGATTAAGTCTCTCTGTATACATATTTATACACTTTTCTGTTTTTGCTTCTCCAGAGAATCCAGCCTAAAACAATCAGTAATATAATAACAGTGTTTATCACCTCTGTTTATGTGGGGTGTGGAGGTAGTGATACTAACACAGTAATTCACTAAGTAAATGCATTGATCAAAGAGTGCATTCCAATACTTACAAGGTTAATAGTTGAACTAAAAAAAAATGCAAGAGAGCCAATATATTACCTCAAATTCAGTGTAGGGACTTACCACAATACTTGCAAAAAATTCACCTGTCTTTGAAAGAAATATGAATTATTTAGTATCCATTTACATTATAATCTTAAATTTAAAAAATGAAATTATATTTTAAAAAAGAAGATTCTAAATCATTGTTTGATATTATCAGAATAAGGTACATTGAAAATGTAAATATTATGAGTTGAAATAGACTCCACAGCACACGACAACAGGAGTGTCCTAGTTACTTAGTGCTGCTGTAAAAAAAACTGCTAATGGGTGGCTTTAAAAAAACAATTTCTTTTCCCACAGTTAGGGAGGCTAGAAATCCAAATTCAAGGTGTCACATCTAGGGCAGGGTGTTTCCTTGTTGGTAGTCTTGGGCTTTCCTTGGTACTACTTAGCTTGCACGAGAATTCTCAGATGGTCTCTCTTCTCTCTCTCCCCATACCATGTGTGCCTCTCTGTATCTGTAGTCCCTAAACCCCAAAACCCACTTCCATTGAGTCAATCCCAACTCATAGTGACACTACAGGACAAAGTAGAATCCCCTCATGGGGTTTACAAAGCTGTAATCTTTATGGAAGTAGACTGCCACATCTTTCTCCCGCAGAGCAGCTTGTGTGTTCGAACCATAAACCTTTCGGTTAGCAGCAGAGGGCTGTAGCCACTGCTCTACCAGAGCTCCTTCTGTAGTCCCTAATCTGCTTTATAAAACATCACTCAGAAGAGATTAAGTTAGGGTCTCATTAATTTAAGAAAAAACAAACCCTATTTCCAAACAGGGTCCCATTCACAACTATAGGTGTTAAAATTTTAACATATCTTTTGGGGGGACACAATTCCATCTGTATAGTATAGTTAGGTGCCAAAAGATAAGTGATATTTATATGTACCTGATAACACACTGAAGATGAATAAAGATAAATCAATTATAATAAACTTATTTACCTTTATTAAATGTTTTATTTTTGTTATTAAAATAATCATTATTAATAATAAACACTAAATTCTATTCTGAATTTTGTCTAGTCATTGATAAAAGTAACAAAATATGAATTAAAAACTAGATTTAGTACTGTACATTAAAAAAATCTAGGTTTTATCCTTTTTTTAATGTATGCTATGTGTGTTCTTAAAGTTTTTTTCAGATTCTAAATTTTAGTTTCCTGATTTCCAAAACTGGAATAATGGCACTTGTGCAATCTGCCTAAATGCTTGTGGAAAAAAAAAAAAAAATTGCTATCAAGTTAATTCCAGCTCATAGTGACACTAGAGGTCAGAGAACTGACCCATAGGTTTTCCAAGACTATAAATCTTTACAGAAAGAGACTGAAACATCTTTCTCCCACAGAGTGGCTAGTGGGTTCTAACCACTGACTTTTTTTGGTTAGCAGCCGAGTTCTTAACCACTACACCACCAGGATTCCTCCATGCTTTTGTTAATTTTAAATAAGAAATAACAAATATGCTTTAAAATGTAAAATTTCTTATACTAATAATATTTTCTGATATTAGTGCTTCATTTAAAAAATGAGGTATAATAATATATACTTCATGGAATATGTGTTACATACATGAAGTTACTGAAACAAGGAAAGGAGTTTTCATAGAACAACAAGCCTCATACAATAAATATTCTATAAATATGTATGCTTGTGCTTTTTTGCAAAGGACTTCAAATACTGAGCACTTTTATATATTGGATTACTTGATACATAAATATATTTCTAAATTAAAGCAAAATTGTATTAATTTTTCTTTAAAATATTATACTGTACTACGATATTTATGAAAGGACTTTTGAGTTGTATCCATATCCTTCCTGCATCCTTCACATTGCGCAAGTAAATATTAAAAAAATATATAAAATTATCAAATAATGTATTAACAATATTGTGTATCTAGTATTTCTAATCTTGGTATACTTCTTGAGCATCAAATGAGTAACTTTTCAAATTTTAACCCAAATATTTTTAAGTTCCAGGATGCTGGAGGACATTTTTTTTTAATGCTACATTCTAAATTGCAATTAATTTTTCTACCCCTTGGAGCACATTTAAATCTGAATTTGTTACTTTAATTAAACTGAATAATTCAAATACTAAATGAAACTGTGTAACCTCAACTAATTGGAAAGCAACTGGGCTGATTACTGAATATGAAGACACACTTGAAAGTGCAGAATTTTGTATGAAACCCATGTTTATTTTTTAAAAATCCTGAAAATTATATTCTTATGAACCCCCCTTAACACAAAAGGAAAATTCTGACTTTTGGGGTAGGTATGTATGTGTAAGCATCTATAACAAAATGAGAGTAGACTGCATTAAATTTTCTCATCTACATGCGTTGCTTTCTTGGATCCCCAATAATAATGAGCTAATATTCTTTGAGCATATTCTATCCTCCTCCATCAAAATATATGTTTCAATCTTGATAAACATCATTGATTAAAATTATTTTAATAGTAAAAGTGAACTTGATTAAGTTAGAACTTTTACATTCAAGATATCTTTGTTGAATAAATACATAGAGTACAGGAAAATGCCAGAACAGCACCTTTTTTGCTTTTGGTTTTAATTGGAGCAGCATCAGAGTCATGTGCATAATTATGAGCTGTTTGAGAAATTGCTGCCTCAAGCAGATAGATATATATGGACACACAAAAAAATTATAGAGCCAGCAATATAAACTCATTAAAGAAACAAAAAAAGCAATGTAAAGAACATTAAAAATAATAATAATTAAGATGCGGCCTTGCCTTGAATAAGACTAGAGAGTGTGTAAGAAGCATGACAAACAAATTCTAGTGTGGTATCAGGCACATGTGCTTGTGTAAAATAAAAACTTAAGAGTAACTGAGAAAAGTAAGATGCTGTACTTTGCCCCGATGCATCATGATAATCAAGAGCTTTGAAGACTTTTTTTTTTTTCACTTAATTTTCTCCTATTGAAATATTTTTCAATTACCTCATATGCATGTGAAAGCTGGGCAGTGAAAAATAAGAATTGAAGCATTTGAATTGTGGTATTGGTGAGGAATAGTGAATATACTTTGGACTGCCAAAAGAAAAGAATGAATCAATCTTAGAAAAAATATAACCAGAATGCTCCATAGAAACTAGTATGGTGAGACTTTGTCTTGCTTAATTTGGACATATGATCAGGAAAGACCAACCGCTAGAAAAGGATATAATGTTTGGTAAAGTATCAAAACTCACTGCTGTTGAGTGGATTTCAACTCAAAGTGACCCCATAGGACAGAGCAGAACTGCCCCGTTGAGTTTCCAAGGGTGTAAATCTTTAAGGAAGTAGACCACTATATCTTTCTCCTGTGGAGTGGCTGGCTGATGGGTTTGAACTGCCAACCTTGTGGTTAGCAGCCTGAGCTCTTAACCACTGCACCACCACAGCTTCTTAAATTACAGGGCCAGCAAAAAATGAGGGAAACGCTTAATGAGATGGATTAGCACAATAGCTACAACAATGGGCTCAAACATCAAAGACCGTGAAGATAGCACAGGATAGTCAAGGTTTCAGTCTGTTATACCTAAGCCCAACATGAGTTGGAGTCAACCTGAAGGGAACTAACAGCAAAAATAATACTTTTAGCTAAAATCAAGCCACAATAGATAAAGATATCTGCATGGTTTGGGGGCTCGGAGTGATAATGGTGAGAAAGCCACGCCAAAATTGCCAAAACAAATTATTTGATAACGTGATAGAAATTCAGCTACTAAGTAAAATAAATCAAGAAAATGAGTATAAAGGTCCCTGAGTGGCACAGTTCACGCTTGCCTGGTAACCAAAAGGTTGGTGGTTCAAACCCACCCAGCAGCAACCCAGAAGAAACAGGCCTGGAGACCTGCTTCCTGGAGACTGCTTCTGTAAAGATTACAGCCAAGTAAAGCTTTGGAGCAGTTCTACTCAGTAACACCTGGGGCCTCCTGAGACCCAAGCCAAAAACAAACAAAATACAAATAAAAGAAAATAAAAATGATCTCAATCAATGGCAAAAAAATGCCAGAAAATGTTAACCCTATTCAAACTGTTATACCTTCTCTCCATTTTTCTGTGATAGCAGATTTTCTATAAGACTTTTCAGTTTTCACATTTTACATTTCAAAGCAAAAGCAAATGAACAAAAATCAGCCTGAATGATTTAAAAGTTTTTTTTTCTTTTTTAATAATGAATTAATTGCGTTTTTAAAGCTGTACAAATAAATCTGTTTGAATCTATACAAAGATGTAAAGAAGAAAAATAAATCACTTAGACCTATCAACTCAAAAGCAACAAGCATTTATCTTAGTTCTTTATGGACATATTTTATACTTTTTTAATAATAAAATACTAGATTATTTTATATGTACTGTTCTACCATTTTTTTTAAATGGAGGATATTAATGCCTTTGTTTTTAAAATCAGATTTAATGACTAATATTAGTTGATTTATTATTGCATCCAAAATATATATATAGACATTATTCCAAATAGGTTTTTTTCTTGGGGGTGGGGGGTTTATTTGTATCTGCTTCACAGAATTGGAGAGAGAATTATTTAAATCATATGATTGTTCTATTTTCTAGGTCAATTAAAACCAGAAAAAAAAAAAAAAACCCAAACACATTGCCATCAAGTCGATTTCCACTCATAGCAACCCTGTAAGGCAGAATAGAACTGCCCCATAGAGTTTCTAAGGCACTTCTAGTGGGTTTGAACTGCTGACCTTTTGCTTAGCAGCTGTAGCTCTTAACCACTCTACCACCAGGGTTTCCTGTAGGTCAATTAGTGTAAAGTAATATTTTGACCCTCTTTGAAATGACATGAAGAGATTGACATTTTGTTCATCATCAATTGCTCTTTGAGATTACAGAAATTAATTTTTTATGATGTAGGAAGTGAAAAGACATTGCACAATAAATTTTGTAATTTTACTTACAAAAGCTATTTGTATACACATACTGTTTGTATATGTATATATGATATATAATGGATGTATATAGTGAATTTTTTTATATAGTGAATATATTTAATGAATGAAAACATATATATGTAAATAACTCTCGATGTTTTTATGATTTTTAGCTAGAAAAAAAATAACTATTTTGCCACTCATAAAATGTAATACATTTGTAGTTTAAATGAGTTATTTTTTCCTATATTTTAGTTATAAAGAATATATATTTAAACTATTTTCTGAATTCTTGGTTTGATGAAAACATCTCTATGTACAATAACAACTTGTCTGAGTATAAAGTTCTTGATTTAGATTCTATTTTCTTAATAACTCTGTTAGCCATTCAATGGAAGAAAGACATGACAATCTGTTTCATTAAAGATTATTGCTTTGGAAACTCTTTGTGGTAGTTCTACTCTGTCCTATAAGATCACTGTGAGTTGGAATTCACTTGACGTCAACAGACTTTTTTTTTTACTATTATTATATAAGAACATATTTGCTTTTTAACCTTTCTAATAATAAAAGCAATACATGCTAATTATTTACAGTTTCAATAAAACCCAAAACCAAACTATTGACATTGAGTAAAAATCAACAGGATCTGGTCACCCAGCAACTAGTCACCCAAAGGCTTACATCCTTTTCTAAGTCACGGAGGAAATAAATATTAATGAATAGTTAACTATAATCTCTATTCGTCGTTACCAATGAAAGTAATTTGGTCATTAATGGTAATGTGGCAACAATTTTTTATGACCTAGTGAGGAAGATAATTTCCGAACTCTATCGGATCATTTTTTTTTTTTTTTTTATTGGATCACCTTCCTTTGGAATGGGCACTGATTGCTTAACCACGGGGCACCAAGTCACCATGTAGCCTGAGCTGCCCATCATGAACTGGCTGCCATCTGACCCACAGTCAGTAAGTTGGACATGCACAGCAGCACTCCATCATTAAATGGAAGTGATATATATGATATCAGGCCTGAGCAGAATCTGAAGACACAAGTAAGTTGCATGAAGAAGTGGCCAAAATGGGTATGGCCTCCACTCCTGTCACATTACCCTCCATCTCCCAGTCTGCACCTGTGATCCTATGGAGAGTTCCTTATGATCAGTTGACTGAGGAAAAAGAAACTTGTGCCTGGTTTGCATATGGTTCTGTGTTATATGTAGGCTTCACTTTAAAGTGGACAGCAGCAGCAGCAACAGCCCCTTTCTGGGACCTCCCTGAAGGACAGTGGTTAAGGAAATCCTCCCAATAGGCAGAATTTCAAGCAGTGCACTTTGCTGTTCATTTTGCTTGTAAGGAGAAATAGCCAGATGTGTGTTTGTATACTGATCCACAAGCTGTGGCCAATGGTTTAGCTGGATGGCCAGGGACTTGGAAGGAACATGATTGGAAAATTGGAGACAAGGAAGTATAGGGAAGAGGTATGTGGATAGACCTCTCTGAATGGACAAAAGAAGTAAAGGTGTTTGTGTCTCATGTGAATGCTCACCAAAGGGTGACCTCAGCAGAGGAAGATTTTAACGATCAAGTGGATAGGATGATGCATTCTTCGAAACCAGTCATCCTTTTTCCCTAGCCACTCCTCTCATTGCTTAATGGATTCATGAACAAAGTGGCCATGGTGGCCAGGCTGGAGGTTATGCATGGGCTCAGAAACATGGACTTCCACTCACCAAGGCCTACTTGGCTACACACTGCTGAGTGCCAAGAATGACAGCAATAGAGACCAACCCTGAGCCTCCAATATGACACCATCACTCAAGGTGATCAGCCAGCAACCTGGTGCAAATTGATTACATTGGACTGCTTCCATCATGGAAAGGGCAGCATTTCATTCTTAAGGGAATAGACACTTATGCTGGATATAGATTTGCCTTCCCAGCATGCAATGCTTCTACCAAAACTATTCTCTGTGGACTTACAGAATGCCTTGTCCACCATGATGGTATCCCATACAACATCGCCTCAGATCAAGGGACTCACTTCATAGCATATGAAGCACAGAAATTCATCTATGCTCAAAGAATTCGCTGGTTTTACCATGTTCCTCATCATCCTAAAGCAGCTGGCTTGATAGAACAATGGAATTGTCTTCTAAAGACACAATTACTGCACCAACTAGGTGACAATATCTTGAAGGGTTGCAGCAATGTTACCCAGGAGTCTTGATATGCTCTAAATCAGCATCCAATATATGGTGTTGTTCCTCCCATAGCCAGAATTCATGGGTCCAGGAATCAAGTGGTGGAAATGGAAGTGGCTCCACTCACTATTACCCCTAATGACCCACTTGCAAAGTTTTTCTTCTTATCCTTGCAACACTATGTTCTGCAAGTCTAGAGGTCTTAGTTTCAAAGGGAGGAGTATCCCCATCTTGAGGCAAAACACTGATTCCTTTGAACTGTAAATTATGAATGCCACCTGGCCACTTTGGTCTCCTTATGCCTCTGGATCAACAGGCAAAGAAGGGAGTTACCATATTGGCTGGTGTGATTTATCCTGATTACCAAGAGGATCTTGGATTGATATTACATAAAGGAAGTAGAGTATGTCTGGAATGCAAGAGATCTCTTAGGACATGTCTTATTTTGACCACGCCCTGTGATTAAAATCTATGCAAAACTACAGCAACCCAATTCCAACCTGACTACTAATGGCCCTGACCCTTCAGGAATAAAATTTTGGATACTCTATCATGCAAAGAACTACAACCAGCTCAGGTGCTTACTGAGGACAAAGGGAATATGAATGGGTGTTGGGACAAGGTAGCTCTAAATACCAATTTTGACCACGTGACCAGTTGGAGAAAGGAGGACAATAATTGTTACGAGTATTTATTCCTTTTAGGTGTGCATCAAATATTTTCATTTTCTCCACTTATAAAATATAAGATGTAAACAGGGCTAATGCATTTTTGGTTGTATGTGTAGTAGTTGTATCATGCTAGTAGCAATGGTTTTCAGTCCGTTGTCTTTCTATCAGTTGTTCCCGGGTAACTCTCTTCCAAATTTCTTGACATAGATAAGTGAACACCTCCAGAACTACATCAATTTGTTGAAATATCGCAATTGGTATTTCGTCAATTCCTGGAGCCTTGTTTTTAGCCAATACCTTTAGTGCAGCTTTGACTTCTTCCTTCAATACCATAGGTTCTTAATCATATTTCTTGCTGTTAGGTGCTGTCGAGTCAGTTCCGACTCATCGCTACCCTACGAACAACAGGATGAAACACTGCCTGGTCCTGAGCCATCCTTACAGTCGTTGTCATGCTTGAGATCATTGTTTCAGCCACTGTGTCAATCCACCTCGTTGAGAGTCTTCCTCTTTTCCACTGACCCTGTACTCTGCCAAGCATGATGTCCTTCTCCAAGGACTGATCCCTCCTAACAACATGTCCAAAGTATGTAAGACGCAGTCTCACCATCCTTGCTTCTAAGGAGCATTCTGGTTGTACTTCTTCCAAGACAGATTTATTCGTTCTTTTGTCAGTCCATGGTATATTCAATATTCTTCGCCAACACCACAATTCAAAGGCATCAATTGTTCTTCGGGTCATCTGTACTCATTTTCCAGCTTTCACACGCATATGATTAGATTAAAAACACCATGGTTTAGGTTAGGCGCACCTTAGTGTTCAAGGTGACGTCTTTGCTCTTCAACATTTTCAAGAGGTCCTTTGCAGCAGATTTACCCAATGCAATGTATCTTTTGAATTCTTGACTGCTGCTTCCATGGCTGTTGATTGTGGATCCAAGTAAACCGAAATCCTTGACAACTTCAACCTTTTTTCTGTTTTTCATGGTGTTGTTCTTTGGTCCAGTTGTGAGTTTTGTTTTCTTTATGTTGAGGTGCAACCCATACTGAAGGCTTTGGTCTTTGATCATCATCAGTAAGTGCCTTAAGTCCTCTTCACTTTCAGCAAGCGAGGTTGTGTCATCTGCCTAACGCAGGTCATTAATGAGTCTTCCTCCAATCCTGATGCCCCGTTCTTCTTCATATAGTCCAGGTTCTTTGATTATTTGCTCAGCATATAGATTGAATAGATATGGTGAAAGAATACAACCCTGACACACACCTTTCCTGACTTTAAACCAATCAATATCCCCTTGTTTTGTCTGAATAACTGCCTCTTGATCTATGTTGAAGTTCCTCATAAGCATTATTAAGTGTTCTGGAATTCCCATTCTTCAAAATGTTATCCATAATTTGCTGTGATCTGCACAGTCGAATGTCTTTGTATAGTCAATAAAACACAGGTAAACATCCTTCTGGTATTCTCCGCTTTCAGCCGGGATCCATCTGACATCAGCAATGATATCCTTGGTTCCATGTCCTCTTCTGAAACCAGCCTGAATTTCTGGCAGTTCCCTGTCAATATACTGCTGCAGTAATATAAATTAAGCAATATGAATCAAACTTTATATCATCCGTATATTTTTAGCCAAAATTCCATTGTCTATCTTCAAGTGTTATGAGTCTGTGGAAAAACTATTTTTAGAATTTAACCAATTGCTTGATAAAGTGAACATTATCTAAGAAAGGCCTAACACTGTTCTTTTCTTGCCTACTTTTCCTATTTATGTTATTAATTTTAGTTTTTATTTCTTTCGTTCAGATGCCAGGTTCAGTTTAAGTGTTGTAATTTATGTTCTGTACATTGTGCTACTGGCTTTGGGCAATGTGTACATTTTAAATAAACTAAATGAATAAATTAGTTTTGCTGTTCTCACTGCCTCTTACCTCCAGTATTTTTTCTGAAAATACTTTGCCTAAAGGAATATTCAAAGTCCTATTTAGAAACAATCCTTGGTAAACAATAGGAGGCAATTGCAATCGTTTTATGCAACATAAATATTTAGATTGACTACATTTGTCATTGTTTATTGTATATTTACTGGCATTTCAAATATATAAAATTGAGAGACTGTCTATAAAAGAAATACGAGCATATAGTGTACTTGGAGTAGGAGTTTAGAGTGAAAAGGAGTAATATTGTAGAGAAAAAGCTCCTTTATACTTCACTTTGCATAACTAATTGAAGTATAGAAAGGCAATAAGTTCAAAAGAGATACTTGTAATGATTGCTGCTGAAAGAAATTATCACACAGCATTTAATTTATGTTTTTGCAATTGTAATAAAAATTAAGCTAATTATTTTTCTGTAGAAATTACTTTAGACATTAAGAGTATTCCTGTAACTGATAGGTCCCATAAAAATTCTCTTTAATGTCTTATAAGTTAATATTTTTCTTTTTACTTGATTCTAAGTCAGAGCAAGGAGACTTTTTTTTTTTATTTGTTTACCAAATATTAATTTATCTTTCAGACGAAAGACACCGTGAAAACAAATTTGGAAAAGTTAGTCTTTGCTCTTATTTTTAGCTATATAATGCAGTTAAGAAGATAGAAAAGTCAATTAATTTTTTGTTCATGGCTTTAAAGAACAGGAATTTATTTTCTCACAGTTCTAGAGGCTGAAAGTCTGAATTCGTGGTATGGGCAAGACTATGTTCTGTCAATCCTAGAGGAATAGCCTTCCTTTTCTCTTTCAGCTCTGGCAGTCTCAGGTGTTTCTTGGTATTCCCTGGCTTGTAAAAGTGTCCTCAAGTGCTGCCTTCTCCCTCTCTGTGAGTCTATTTCTGTATCATTCCTTCAATTTTATAAGACACCACTCAGAAGGGTTTAGGATTAGAACTCACCCTACTCCAATATGACTGTATTTATGTAACTAACAACATCTACATAGGCAAACCCTATTTACACAAACAAAGTCATATTCACAGGGGCTAGAACAACAAAACTTGTTTGGGGGACACAATTCAATTCATAACAATGTGCACACACACACACACGCCAAAACAAATAAATAAATGAAATTCTTTGTATTTCAAAAGTTTACTTTAATAGGTGGAGTGTACTTTTATAGATAATTATAATAATATTTCCATTATAAATGCTTTAATTTGAGCATTCGTCATGCATATTTCTGGATGAGTTGGCATTCTTTCTCACCCATCTCCCAATATGATATTTTTAGGGCTCTACTTTTTTTCTTATATAAGCTTTTTATTTTGAAATGTTTTTTAATTTACTAAAAGTTACAAAGATGGTTTTTTGTATTATTATCTTACATTGCAGTAATATATTTGTGAAAATTAAGAAATCCATATTGGTACATTACGGTTAATGAAACTACAGACTTTATTCAGGTATCATTTGTTTTCCCATTAATGTCTCTTTTCTGTTTCAGGATAAAATTCAGGATACCACATTAAATTTAATAGTCAGGTTTCCTTGATTTCCTCTTGACAGTTACTTAGTACAGTATTTTCTTGTTTTTCATGTCCTTGTCAGTTGATGAGTATTGGTAAGATATTCTGTATGTTTCAAATTGGGTTTATCTGATGTTTTTTCTCATAACCAGACTTGGGTTATGGATTTTTGGAAAAAACACCACAGATGTGAAGTAATGTTCTCATCACATCATTTCATAGGGTACATGCAACCACACACCATTGCTGTGATGTTAATATGATCTTTTTTTTTTTTTTAAAGTAGTGTTTGTCAGATTTCTTTACTGTAGAGTTAGTGTTTTTCTCTTTCCTTTCCATATTATATTTTTGGAAGTGATTCACTAAGTTCAACCACATTTAAGAAGGGTGGGTATTTAAGTTCTACCTATTGGAGGAAATGTATCTACATATAATATCTGGAATTCTTTTGAAAATTTTTCTTTTTCTCACATTTATTTATTCAACATTTTATTCATATTAGTCTGACTCCATATGTATTTACTCTATTCTTTTTGTTGTAATCCAATACTGCATTATTTAATTTGTTGTTCAAAGCTTTACAGGTATTGGGAGCTTGATTTTCTGACAGGCCCCATTGATTAGTATCTAACCATCTCTTTCTGTGTGCATGTACGTATGTCTAACTACCTATCTATACCTATCTATACATCTCTCTCTCTGTATATGTATGTATACATTAATACTCACACCCACATATATATATAGCTAAACATACGTTCATACTGATATGTCTAACTACCTATATCTATCTATGCATTTCTCTCTCTCTCTCTACATGTATACATTAATACACACACACATATATATAGCTAAACATGCATTCATAGTGATATCTCTAACTCTAAACCAGTATAGGAGTCCATTTGTGGCACAAATGCTTAACACTCTTGGTGCTAATTGAAAGGTAGGAAGTTCAAGTCCACCCGGAAGCATCTAGAAAGAAAGACCTGATGATCTACTTTGCAAAATTTGAAGCACAGTTCTACTCTGACACGTATGAGGCTGCCATGAGTCAGGATTGACTTGACAGCAACTGGTTTGCTATTTGTTTGTTTTTAACCCAGTACCACAGGGTTTATTCTAGCCTTCCCCTCTGGCTTATCTGTAATGTCCCACTTCCCTATTGAGAAACCTGCCTTACACCATCCATCTTCCATTTACTTATCTGTTCAACTCCAGTATACATGTAAAGCAATTTCAGAATTTTTAATCTGTACCACATGATAGGGAAGTTTATCAACTATAATGCAGTGCTTATGTCCAATTGCTTTTGTTTTTAGCCTTACAGTTTCCAGTCAAAACAACATTCTCAAAAGTTGTTTGGTCAGATTGTCCTCCCTGCACATCACCTTTAAGTGGTTATATCATACATTTGTAATACACTTCCACGGGTTTATTACTACCTTCATTCCTTCCTAAAATCCCCCAACATCTTTGTTGATCTTTTTTTGTTTCTTTACATTCATCGAAGTTGACCTTTTGTGATGTATTGATAAAATACTTAGAGTCCTGATTCCACCAGTTCAGCACCATCCAGAACAGTTCTATCACCTTAAAATATCCTCTGTGCCAAGCCCTTGTATTAACCATTTTTTCTCCAACCTCTGGCAATCTCCCCTTTGGCTTGCTTTCAAAGGAAATCTTTTTCCCAGCTATATCCCCCTGAGCAGTAGATAAACATCAGGGTCCTTAGGCTACAGTTTTGAAGGCTTTCATTTTGCAGATTAAGTCCTTTGTTACTTAGGTTTGATTAGGAAAATAGATTGGTAGTGGCCTTTCTTCCCTACTCCTAGCTGCACTGGTATTCCAACATTCCAGCACTTTCCCCTGGAGATTAACCCCTTTTGACTTGTAAGGCAGAAAGGAGAAAAGAGCCTGGGAGCGGTACACAATGGCTGTTCTTCTCCTCTGCTAACTGTACTACCTTATAGGCATTTCCCAAATTTTTCCTGATCCTTCCTGTGGGAGCCTGGTAGTGTTCCTGGAGGAAAAGCCTGTAAGCAGTTGGGACACTCTTATTACTTCTGCACCCAGGAGCTTCGCACTCTCAAACTCGCCAGAAATTTGTCAACATTTTTAGTTTAATCTCCCTGATAGATTACATAGTGCCTGGTGACTTTTGCCTCAGGTAAGTAGTGCGCTGGTCCTGTGTCTCCAGATTTCAACTTGGCTGTTTGCTCTGGGACTTGATTTTATTTATGGGTCTATAAATAGTAATTAACTTCCAGTCTTTTTTCTTATTTTCCTCCACAAGGATAGCAGCTATGTCTGTCCATCTTGATGTATCTCTGAGCTACAACCAGAAGTCTGTTTTTCTGTTTGTGTGTTTGTTTAGGGCAGTTTTACGTTTACAGAAAAACTGTTCAGAAAAGACATTGACTCACAGTTTTAGGGTCTAGCAAGTCCAAAATCTGTAGGTCAGCCAACAGGCTAGAAAATCAGGCAGGGTATGGGTATCTTTGTTACACTCAAGGGCCAAAATTCCTTTTCTTCTTGGAAACCTCAGTTTTTGTTCTTAAGGTTTTCAATTAAGTGAATGAAATCAATCCATATTATCAAAGGTAGTTGCCTTAGCGTGAACTGATTGTAAATGTTAATCACATAAAATAATTCCTTCACTGTAACATCTAAACCAATGTTGGATCAAACAGCTGAACACCTGTCCAAACAAAATTGACCCATAAAATTAATCATAACAGACATATTGGTTGCTTCTAATTTTTTATAATTATGAACTCAATTCCTATAGACTTTTGTGTGCAGGTTTTTGTGTGGACAAAGTTTTCAATTCATTTGAATAAATACCTAGAAGTGTGACTTTTGGATTGTGTGGTAAGCCTAAGGTTATCTTCGTAAGAAACTGCCATATTGTCTTCTAAAGTGGCTGTACCATTTGCTTTCCAGCCAGCAGTGAGTGAGAGATCCTGTTGATACACACTTCACTAGGACTGTTTATTGTTGTTCTTTGTTTGTTTTATAACAATACAGAATGTTTATTTACTCATTTCTGGAGCCTAGTAGACAACTTCACAAAAGTAAATGAAAATCATAAGTAGCTGATGCTTACTCTGAGTCTGGGGAGGAGGGACAGTAATGCCTCATTTTGTTGTTGTTATTAGGTGCCGACAAGTCGGTTCTGACTCATAGTGACCCTATGTACAACAGAAAGAAATACTTGTGGATCCTGTGCCATCGTCACAATCTTTGTTATGCTTGTACTCGTTGGGGCATCAGTCCATCTTGTTGAGGTCCTTCTTCTTTTTCACTGGCCTTCTACTTTATTGTGCATGATGACCTTCTCCAGGGACTCAACCCTCCTGATAACATGTCCAAAGTATGTGACATATAGTTTTGCCATCCTTGACTCTAAGGAGCATTCTGGCTGCACTCCTTCCAAGACAGATTTGTTCGTTCTTTTGGCAGCCCATGGTATATTCAATATTCTTCGCTAACACCACAATTCAAAGGCCTCAATTCTTCTTCGGTCTTCCTTATTCATTATCCAGTTTTCACATGCATATGAGGCAATTGAAATTACAATGGCTTGGGTCAGGTGAACCTTAGTCTTCAAGGTGTCATCTTTGCTTTTCAACACTTTAAAGAGGTCTTTTGCGACAGATTTGTCCAATACAATGCATCTTTTGATTTCTTCAACTGCTGCTTCCATGAGTGTCAATTGTGGATCTAAGTAAAATGAATTCCTTAACAACTTCAATCTTTTCTCCATTTATCATTGGTCTAGTTGTGATTTTTTTTTTTTTTTTAATGTTGAGGTGTAATCCATACTGAAGGCTGTGGTCTTTGATCTTCATCAGAAAGTACTCCAAGTCCTCTTCACTTGCAGCAAGCAAGGTTGTGTCATACACACATCGGAGTTGTTAACGAATCTCCCTCCAATCCTGATACCCTGTTCTTCTCAGATTCATATAGTTCAGCTTCTCAGATTATTTTTTTAGCATATAGATTGAATAAGTATGGTGAAATGATACAACCCTGACACACACCTTTACTGACCTTAAAGCTCACAGTATCCCCTTTTCTGTTTGAACAATTGCCTCTTTATCTATGTAAACGTTCTTCATGAGCACAATCAAGTGTTCTGTAATTCCCATTCTTTGCGATGTTAACCATAATTTGTTATGGTCCGTACAGTCGAATGAGTTTGCATAGTCAGTAAAACACAAGTAAACATCTTTCTGGTAGACTCTGTTTTCAGCCAGGATCCATCTGACATCAGCAATGATATCCTTGGTTCCATGTCTTCTTCTGAATCCTGCTTGAATTTCTGGGTGTTCCCTGTCAATGTACTGCTCAAGCCTCTTCTGAATGATCTTCAGCAAGATTTTACTTGAGTGGGATATTGTTTGATGATTTCCAAATTTGATTGGGTCATCTTGTTGGGGAATAGGCATAAATACAGATCTCTTCTAGTTGGTTGGCAAGGGCACCGTCTTCCAAATTTTTTGGCATAGACCAGTGAGCACTGCCAGTGCTGCCTTCGTTTGTGAAACATTTCAGTTGGTATCCCATCAATTCCTGGAGCCTTGTTTTTTTTACCAATGCCTTCAGTGCAGCTTAGACTTCTTCCTTCAGTATCATGGGTTCCTAATCATATGCTACCTCCTGAAATGGTTGCATGTCAACCAGTTCTTTTTGGTATAGTGACTGTGTATTTCTTCCATCTTCTTTTAATGCTTCCTGTGTCGTTTAATATTTTCCCTGTAGAATCTTTCAATATTGCAGCTCAAGGCTTTAATTTTTTCTTCAATTCTTTCAGCTTGAGAAATTCTGAGCATATTGTTGCCTTTTGGTTTTCTACCTCCAAGTCTTTGCACATGTCATTATAATGCTTTACTTTGTCTTCTCGAGCCACCCTTTGAAATCTTCTATTCAGCTCTTTTACTTCATCATTTCTTCCTTCAAAAGCAAGTTTCAGAGTCTCTTCTGACATCCAGTTTGGTCTTTTCTTTCTCTCCTGTCTTTTTAATGACCTTTTGCTTTCTTCATGGATGATGTCCTTGAAGTCATTCCACAATTCATCTGTCATTTGGCCATTAGTGTTCATGCATCATATCTATTCTTGAGATAGTCTCTAAATTTAGGTGGGATATGTTCAAGGCCATACTTTGGCTCTCATGGACTTGTTCTAATTTTCTTCGGTTTCAACTTGAATTTGTACGTGAGCACTTGATGGTCTGTTCTGCGGTCAGCCCCTGACCTTCTTCTGACTGATCATACTCTGCTTTGCTATTGTCTCGTTCCACAGATGTAGTTGATTTGATTCCTGTGTATTCCATTTGGTGAGGTCCATGTGTATAGTCACCATTTATGTTGGTGGAAAAAGGTATTTGGAATGAAGAAATCGTTGGTTTTGCAAAATTCTATCACGTGGTCTCCAGCATATTTCTATCATTAAAGCCATGTTTTCCAACTATCGATCCTTCTTCTTTGTTTCCACTTTCTCACTCCAATCGCCAGTAATTATCAATGCATCCTGATTGCATGTTTGATCAATTTTGGACTCCAGAAGTTGGTAAAAACTATCAATTTCTTCATCTTTGGCCTTGGCAAGCAAAAAAACCAATCCCATTGCCATTGAGCTGATTCTGACTCATAACAACCCTATAGAACAGAGTAGAACTACCCTGTAGGGTTTCCAAGGAATGCCTGGTGGATTCAAACTGCCAATCTTTTGGCTAGCAGCCATAGCTCTTAACTACTACACCACCAGTGTTTCCTTGGCCTTAGTGATAGGGGCATAAATTTGAATAATAGTCATATTAACTGGTCTTCCTTATAGGCATGTGGATATTATCCTATCACTGACAGTGTTGTATTTCAGGGTAGATCTTAAAATGTTCTTTTTGACTTTGAATGCAACACCACTTCCCTTCAAGTTGTCATTCCTGGCACAGTAAACTGTATGACTGTCTGACTCAAAATGGCCATTACCAGTCCATTTCAGCTCACTGATGACTAGGGTATCGATCTTTATGCATTCCATTTTTGACAATTTCCAGTATTTCTTGATTCATCTTTCGTACATTCTATGTTCCAATTATTAATGGATGTTTGCAGTTGTTTCTTTTCATTCAGAGTTGTGTCATATCCAGAAAGCTAGGCTCCATCCACGTCATTAAGGTCGACTCTACTTTGAGGAGGCAACTCTTCCCCAGTCGTCTTTTGAGTGCCTTCCAACCTGAGGGGTTCATCTTCCAGCACTATATCAGAGAATGTTCCGCTGCCATTCATAAGGTTTTCACGGGCTAATTCTTTTCAGAAATAGACCGCCAGGTCCTTCTTCCTAGTCTGTCTTAGTCTGGAAGCTCAGCTGAGACTTGTCCACTATGTATAGCCTTGAATACCAGTAGCATAGCTTCCAGCATCAGAGCAACACACAAGCCCCATAGTATGACAAACTGACAGACATGTGAGGGCTTTTACTGTTAGGCATCTTAAAACTCTTCCAAGCTCTATTCATTATCCAATTCAAAACCACTTCTACACTTCAGGTATCTGTCAGAGCAGCACCATACTCTTCCAGTACCAGATTCTGTCTTAGTTATCTAGTGCTACTATAACAGAAACACCACAAATGGATGGCTTTAATAAACAGACAGTGATTTTCTCACAGTGTGGGTAGCTAGAAGTCCAAATTCAGGCCACCTGTTCTACGAGAAGGATTTCTTTCTCTGTTGGCTCTAGGAAAAGTACTTGTCTCTTCAGCTTGTTTCCTGCTTCCTTGGAGATCTCTGTGTGGCTTAGCATTAATCTTTCCCCACCTCTGCTTCTTACTTTACTAGTTTAATTTCTTTCATATCTCAAAAGCGATTGAGTCATGATACACTGTACACTAATCCTGTCTCATTAACATAACACAGAAAATCCATTGTCAAATGAGATTACAACCACAGGCATAGAGGTTAGGATTTACAACACATATTTTTGGGGGACACAATTTAACCTGTAACAGTCTTCCACTCTTTTTTCCATATGGTCTATATTGTTTAACTGTTTTGAGTTTAGAAGGAGAAGCAATAATTTTTCAGATGATTTAATATTATGTTCCAATTCATAAAAAGTATCCACACTGACTTTTAATTGAAACACTATCATGGATTTTAATCTATACATATTTTTGTTTATTTGTTAAAGTAGAAGCCACTTATCGGTAGGTTCATACTTTCATAAAAACCTTTTCTATCCGTATTGTTTGTAATTCAAATACAATGCAAAGATCTGTTTGAAAATAAAACCCCTCTAGAAGATCAATCAAGAGAAAATGTTGAATCCTTGTGCTTAATTTACTCTTATTGTTGTTAATACCAGATGATGTTTTAAACAAAGATAGCATGTCTGTTTTTGTGTATTGTGTTAGGCCTTTTCTTTGTTTTTCTAATAGAACTATCCTTTATTTCTTTATACGCTTTATTACATTTTTCTTTTGATTATAGAAAAAAAAATAATAAAAACAAGAAATCCAAAATTCCAATCTCAAAACATAAAAATAATCATCTTCAAAGCCAACATTTTGCTGAGCAGATTTGAAAACAAACCATCATCCCCAAGGAGTCATTAAGTTTGCCTTCTTTTTTCATGCTTAAAGAGCAAAGAAAATCTCTTCCTGGTAAGCACTATTGAAAGTCATGACCGTCTGGCAGCTTATTTCATTAAAAATAGCTGTAATTTATTTTTCTTTATTTTACAGATGCCCAAACAGCTGCAATATAGTATAGCACTTATATGTGTTGATATAATAAATTAAAATTTATTTTTATGTTGAAAATATAAAGGGCACGTTTTATTTTCATTTTAGGAAGTGAAAATTTATTTTTCCCTTCATTTTATGCCATTTCAGCCCATGGTCGGACTTATGCTGAAGTAACCACTCTTTCTGACACCCCAGAATATGTCTATGAGGCTTTTACTTTTTTTTTTTTTTTAAGTATCCATTGTATTGGTTGGATTAGTCTCTTTTGCTTTAGTTACACAATACGGCAGATATGAATGAGAGTTTCTTATTCTCTCATTTTACACTTCTGCTACATAATTCCCAACACCTTCTATATCAACTTGCTTCCAAATTAAAAAAAAGTGATTAATTAGCACATAATCTATATTTACCTATCTGTACACACATATAATCAATATATGTATATGTATATATTTATATACATATATGTATATGAACACATATGAAAACTTATTAGAACCAGTGATTTCAGTTACCTCTGTTAAACCTTGGTTAGTAACTAAACCTTGTTTTACAATGCTTTAAGCCAAAAAAACAAACCCATTGCCATCGAGTGGATTTCAACTCATAGCAACCCTATAGCACAGGGTGGAACTTTTCCTTAGGGTTTCCAAGGCTGTACTCTTTATGGAACCAGACTGCCACATCTTTCTTCCACAAAGCAGCTGGTGGGTTCCAATGGCTGACCTTCCAGTTAGCAGCCGAGCTCTTAACCACCAGAGCTTGTGAACCTTCTAAAAGGCTCTGAAATTAATGATACTGCTTACTAGCTAATTAAAATATTTCTTCTTTTTTAAAAAAGAAATCCCATTTTTTAATGGGTAAATTGTGTTTTTGGTAAGAAGTAATTATAATAAACATATAGATTTATATTTATAATTGTAATATATGTATTTCCCAGAAAAACTAAAATATTTATTTAAACTTCTGCATTTTAAGATATCAAGTTTCCAGAGTCAAGGAATTGGTTTTAATTCAATTTGATTAAAATGCAAACACCTCCACAAGTGTAGCACTGTTGTTTTTAGTTGTCATGGAGTAGATTCTACCTCATAGTATTTAAAGCATATGTAGTATTTCCAGATTGACTTATTTCTCTTTTCCAAAACAGTTTGGAATATCCACAATTCAGAAAAATGTGTATATTTAAGAAAAGAAGAGTTACAGTAAAACATTTAGTTAATGTTCCTAATGGGTAGAGTTTATCTGAAATTAGTCTAGACAAAAGAGAGATGTTCTGGGTTATTATGCCCTCTGTCTACTTTACTCCCTTATCTTTGAGACTTTGCCTCTGCCCTCTCCTCTTTTGAAAAACCAGAGCCTTGAACTTCTTTACTCTTGTCTGACAGATTCTCCTTGAATCAATGTTTTATGTTTTGAAAATATAAACATATGTATAAATATTTACTTGGCCTTATACCTGACAGGTTTTTGCTAATGAATGTCAACTATTATCCAAATGATCATTATTAACCAAGCTTATACATTTCTTCAAAAAATTGAAGCATTTTGAAAACATCATCTTTTATTAATTTTACTTAATGTTAAATTTGAATATTTCCCGTTAATATTTTTCAATGATATTGTTTTATTTAATACAAAGCACTCTGTTAAATAGGCAAACACTAAACTATATGTATACTTAACTATGTGTAGTTATTTTTAGCCCCTGGATGGTGCCAATGATTAATGTGCTAGGCTGCTAACTTAAAGGTTGGAGGTTCCTGTCCACCCAGAGGTACCTTGGAAGAAAGACCTGGTGAGTTACATTTTTTTTTTTCATTGTGGAAAATATACATAACATAAAACTTGCTATTTTAAACCTTAAGAAATATATTAGAATTGAAGAATCAGCTTTTAAGTTTCTGTGACCATTAAAAAAGTAAAAAAAAAAAATAATAATAATGGATAAAAGTTATAAATCCAATAACACTATGCTTAGAATATCCTCTTGTTTTCTAAATGTCTCTCCAAATTATTATTTACTACTGTACTAGGACAACTCACTTTGACATCAGCTGAAATGATGACCCTGAACATAAGAATAAGCACCAAGCTGGTGCCTATTTGGCGAAGATCAAATATACCCCTGTTCTCCAACTTCTCCACCATTTCTGACACCAGCCATTCTCTCCATGGTACTTTTTCTCTACTGGGCTTGGTAATTCATTGGCACCAAAAACCAAACCAAATCCACTGCCATCGAGTTGATTCCGACTCAAAGAGACCCTATAGGAAAGAGTAGAACTGCCCCATAGAGTTTCCAAGGAGCGCCTGGCGGATTCAAACTGCCGACCTTTTGGTTAGCAGCCGTAGCACTTAACCACTACAACACCAGGGTTTCATAGAAAACTCATGAAAATAACATAACTGCAAACACAACTTTAAGAACAGAGGATTGTCTGAGTCACCTAGTGCTGCCATAACAGAAATGCCACAGGTGGATGGCTTTAACAAAGAGAAATTTATTTTTTCACAGTCTAGTATGTTACAACTCCAAATTCAGGGTGTTGGATCTAGGGGAAGCCTTTCTCTCTCTCTGCTCTGGAAGAAGGTCTTTGTCTTTTCCCCTGGTCAAAGAGTTTTCAGGTGTAGGGACCCTGTGTCCAAAGGATGCACTCTGCTCCCGGTGCTGCTTTCTTGGTGGTATGAGATGGTATGAGGTCCCCAACTCTCTGCTTGCTTCCTTTTCTTTTTCTCTCTTGAGAGATAAAAGGTGGTGCAGACCACACCCAAGGAAACTCCCTTTACCTTGGATCAGGGAGGTGACCTGAGTGAGGGTGGTGTTACAATCCCAGTCTAATCCTCTCAACATAAAATTACAACCACAAAATGGAGCACAGCCATACAACACCATGGTCTAATCAGATTGATATACATATTTTTGGGGGGCATAATTCAATCCATGACAAGGATATAAATAGAAAGAAAGTTATGCAAAGGGCAAGATCTGGACTGGTCCCAGCACAGGGCCTCAGTGTCTAAAAGTAGATCCACTTAGGTTTCAAAGGGGATCGGTTTATCCTTCCTTGAAAACAATGTTCATTCTCATCTATCAGGACACTTTCAAACAGGAAACTCAGTGATGTCAGTTGGCAGGCTGAGCTACTCGTCACTCCTCTCAGCTCTTGGCCAGGACTTGGTCTTTATACTCTGTCACCACCATCTGGATCTGCTCCTTGTCTACACTTCTGGTACCACTGCAGCGACTGTTTCTGTCACTGTTGCTAGATTACCTGGTCTGGGAGCTTCGTAGCACAGTGCTCCGTGTCCACAGGACGTGCTCCTATCCTAGCTCCTATCCTTTGTCTCTTGGTCAGTCAGGAAGCCCCCTCTGAGCTTCCATGTTCTAGAGTTTTTGTCAGTCACTGGGCAGCTACCCAACCAATCTATGTAAAGGGCAACTACTGGGCATGATTCCTTTCAATCCAGGTAAAGGTCAGTTCCTAGGTGGAGTTCCCCAGCCAATCTGAGTAAAATTTGGTTACTCAGCAGAGTTCTTAACCAATCCAGGTAAAGGCCAGACCAGGTGGAGCCTTGGGACCAGGACCAGAAGCCAAATTGCTTTTTTTAGCAAAAGGTAATTACACACCTTGCAATTACCGAGCATTCAGATAATTCTTTCTTGGTCCATTTAAATTTCTATGCATTTTTAATTAGAATTTAACTGAATTATCTTTGTCTGAATCATGTAGCCATTAGCATTACACTATTTCCTTGAATTATGAAAGCAAAATATTTATACATACTTAACCCCCTCCTTTCCCCTCCCCCGAAAAAGCTTTATTATGGATATTATCAGACTGTGAATATAGAAAAGACATTTTCCTAGCATAACAGGTAGTGCTTCCAATTTCTTGTCTCTTTCTGTACCCTTTAGATAAATATAAGTAGGGCATATCTGAAATCTGCCAGTCAAATATAATATTGAGGGACTAATGATGTTTCAATATTACACTAAATTCACACTTAACAGCCTTCAGGGAGCTAGCAGAATACCCGTTTTACTAGAATATATTTTTTGAGGTCATTCTAACTTAGATTTAGAATTTTCTTAATATGGATCTTAAAATCTCAAATTATTAAGTAAATTAATACTGAATATAAAAATTAGAGCTAAAATTTGTAAATTATGTACTAAATATCTGGAATCATCTCTCTACCACCACCATTTTTTATTTATTTCCTAATTTCCATGCAGACATGCTTGCTTGCCTACATGACTGACCTTTAATCTCCAGCCACTCTGGAAGTCAAGTGGGTAACACATAGCACAAAGTCCCCACCACAAATCACATATTAGACTATCTGATATGTCCCAAGGTAAATAAAGACAATCTTATTAGGCAGGACATTCCAAAGTCTTAGAGATAACCTCCAGTGGCAAAGGCCAGACCTTTCTTTGGGTAGGGTTATTTTTTTATTTTACTAGGCACGTATTTAAAACTTATAATTAAAGGACATATTTTTATTCTTGGATATTTGTTTTTATATTATTTGTCATCATTCTCTTTCAGTCCCAGAACCTGGATCTTAGAACAAGATTACCTTTGTTTATCACTTATGAAGTCACCTCTTAAAAGTTAGAGCCAAAAATAAGTAACATAGTTTAGATTCATTTCATCTGTTCAATCTGGAAAATAATCATGACTTATAGCATATTTAAGATTTATTTTGAATATGCTTTTAAAATCAGATTTTGCTATACTTCAACAATCAATCAATTATACTACCTTTTATCTATTTTGCCATGAATGGCTTAACATTGACCTCTCCATACAGTTTTCCCAAAGGAAAACAAACGCATATATGCAAATCAAGACAAAGTAGATCATAATCATAATAGAAAATTGAGCATATGTCAATGATAAAACTAGAAACTGAGAAGGAAAGTGGCTACTTTGATTCTAATTGATTCATAGTAATTTGGGACAGGGGCCAGTGTCAGTAACTTCACTCTAATTTCTCCCTATCTGTGAATGTTTCTACCTCAAAGTCAGCATTTGAATATGGCTCTCTGAAAGCTGTATTAATTTCAGCATTGTAGATACCACAATTTGCTTACTAATGGGTTGTCTTTTAAAGTTCTTTAATTAGTATTCTTATTGTCCCAAATGCCTGTAGAAAATTCCCATTCAACTATTATCAGCAACAATGAAACAACATCAGTCCTATCAACCTCACAGCAAGAAAAAGCTGTGTAACAGTTTTTCAAGTTTCATAAATATTTTGAGATACAATGATTATATCACTATATGGTACGTACATGATAATCTCAATACTTGTCAGAGTTACTTAAACTTGCTGTAATGTATCTGAAATGCATTTGGGATATTAAATGTAACAAAGTAATGAATCACTACTTTATAAACATTTTATACTTATCAAAGAGGTAAAGGCCATAAAATGAAAGCACGGTTTTATCTCAAAAGCTGGCAAGGTGAAGAAATTAAAAGTACTATGTGAACACAGGCATATGAAATGAGTATAGACACTGGATCAAAAGCTTTAAATTAGGCCTACTAGAAAAGGAGAAAGACATATTCATATAATTCCATGGTTGAAAAGTTTAATTAGAATAATAAGTATTGAGAGAAAGTAAAGATGTTAAGATGAGGTGATGTCATCAGGAGTGACTACATCCATTGCCATCAAGTCGATTCCAACTCATAGCGACCCTGCTGGACAGAGTAAAACTGCCCCATAGGGTTTCCAAGGACCTTATATTTCTGTTATATCAGAACTAGATAACCGACAGTCAGACAGAGACAGGCAGGCAGACAGACAGACAGACAGATAGATGATAAACAGGATTCCATTTCTCTAGGGAACACTAAGACAAAGTGTATGACAAAATGTTAGTGAACTTAGATAAAATGAATCCTAGTAAGACACAAAATGCTGAAATTTATTTAAAAATAGGAAATCTGAACAGTTGTAGAACAATAAAGAACTTTAATTAGTGTTATTAAAATTTCTGCAAGAAAAGCTTATGGTCATATGACTTCACATGCGAATTCTACCAAACTTTTTATAGAATAATTCTTCAAAAATAGAAGAGTAAGTGGTACTCCCAACTCATTCTATGAGGCCAGTATCACTTTGATTATTATTGACAGTTGCTGTCAAGTTGATTCCAACTCATGGTGGCTGCAGGTGTGCAAAAAGTAGAAGTGTTTTATAAGGTTTTGAAGGATGACTTTCCCAAAGTAGATTGCCAGGCCTAACTTCTGAGGTGCCTCTGGGTGGATTTGAACCTTCAAACTTTTGGCTAGTAGTCAAGTGCTTAACCATTTACCCCACTCAGTAACTCCATCACTCTGATGCCAGAACACAATAAATAAACATCTCTCAGATTGCAATGATTTCTACAAGTAGCATTGTTTTAGTACAGTGGCAGATTTTTCCTTCTTTTTTTAAAGAAGCACAAAAAATAATGGTGCAACTTAAAACAATGAATTTAAAATTCCACTCAACACCATATAGCATGTTATTGCCTCATTTTTAATGTGGTTTATTTTCATTCTCCCTCAACCGTATTATAAAAATTGAATTAAGATTGAGCTATTTTTAATTATTTTCAATAAACTTCCATTACTCAGATTATCCTTTCTTTCATTTTTTTTTTTTTTTTGAATGTGTGACATGGAATATAACAATATTTTATGGACTTGTTGCCATCTACTTTTTCAATACTTAACACATACCTAATGATGCTAAAAAATAGCAGTTACCACTTATGGCTGAGTCAGTCTAATTCATGGTGAACCCATATGTGTCAGAGTAGAAATGTGCTCCATAATGTTTTCGGTGGCTGATTTTTTAGAAGTAGACTTCTAGCTTTTGAGGTACCTCTGGGTAGACTTGAACCTCCAGTCTTTTGGTTAGCAGTTGAGCACTTTAACCATGTGCAGCCCCCAGGGACTCTGATAGTAGAGATAGTTTCTCTTAACTAAATACTATAATCCTTTTCTCCCAGTATTCTTGTTATTTTTTCCTTACCATCCTACTTATTCTTATTGGTCAGACAAAGATAAGGCAGGTCTATAAAACAAAAAATGACAAATGTGAGGAAGGTGCTTCTTAGTTCAATCAAATATGTGAGACCAAATGAGCAGCTCCTGTCTAAAAGCAGGACAAAAGTTAGGAAGGAACAGGAACTGGACAAACGGACAAAAGAAACCCAGGGTGAAAAGGAGTGTGCTGTCACATTCTGTGGTTTGCGACTAATGTCACAAAATAATATGTGTATATATTTTTGAATGAAAAATTAACTTGAGCTGTAGATTTTCACCTAAAGTACAACAAAAAGGAAAAAATATATTGTCAGAGAACAGCTGTTTTTTCTTCTTGCTTTACCTACTGTTGGAGGAAAAAAAAACTCAGAAATGCAAATCGAGATAAACCAAGAGTATATCAGACATGCTACTTTGGGTTAATGTACTTCTAACTCATGCCAGTATTAAACCCTCCATATGAAACTATTTTAATGGTAATCAGTTTGATACATACTGTCATTTTCCTCCATCCTTATTGATTTGTTTAGTCAAATTGTCTGCCGGTCTTTATGTACCCTCAGCCACCCAGCCAACAGTGTCTTCCTCAGGCAGAGATAGATTGTTTTTTGAAAAATTTTGGACATTGACTGGAACAGGCATGGGTATTTGATTCAAGGGACCTCCTCCAGAGATGCATAGAAACTATCAAGTTAATTTAGAAGGCATGAAAATAAAATAGCACCAACTTAATTATGCCAATTTTTAATGGCTCTGAATAGAATGTGAATTGGACAGTTTAGAGTGAAAACAAAACAACACATTTTTTTCTATTATGGTAAATACACATGTAACAAAACATTTGCCATTTCAACATTCTTCACACATACAATTCATTGACTTTGTTCATGTTGAGCAACAATCACCATCATCCTTTCCCACCACCCTTAATAGAAGCTCAGTTCTCCGAAGCAATGAGTACCCCTGCCTCCCTCCTGGTAACCACTAATAAGCTTAGGTCTGTATGTCCTTAACTATTTTAGATGTTTTGAATAAGTGGAATCATACAATATTTATCACTCGGCATGATATTTTCAAGATTCATCCATGCTATAGCATGGATCAGAATTCCATTTCTCTTTATGGCTGAGTAATATTCTACTGTATGTATGACCATATTTTGTTTATCCACTCATTTGTGTATGTACATTTATGTTGTTTCCATCTTTTAGCTGCTGTGAATAGCGCTGCCATAAAAACTGGTGCATATGTATCTATTTGAGTCCCTGCTTTAATTCTATGGGCCACTGTGGAAAAACAGACTGTGGGAAATAGTCTGGCAATTCCTCAAAAAGTTAAGCACAGAATTACCATATGTTCCAGCAATTCCACTTTTGGTTATATACCAAAAAGATTAATTATTTTCGTAATAATATTTGTGGAATGTCTACCATGTGTAATGCATTGACCTAGTGTGATTCTTGGAATGTAGCAATGAGCAAAATGTCAAAATTTCATGTCGTTTTGGAGCTAAAGTTAAAGCAAAATGGAGAAAGAAAGATCACGAGACTGACATATAAAGTATATCTGGCATCTTGTATAATTCTTAATTTTTCTTGTTTAGTTCAAATTCCGGTTAAATGTGTCAAGGACAATCTTCAGAGAATCTTTGTTCTCTTTAACCCAAATAGCCTAATAAACAAAAAGGCAGAATGTAAAATATAAATTGACAACAGCAAGACATCAGAACTATCATTTCTTATTTTATATATAAATTTGATTGGTTATTGGTTTAATGTCTATTGCCCTCAATAGAGTTTAAGTGTAATTAAAAGAGGAAATGTAGTGACTGGAACATTGTTAAAACCAAAAAGCAGTTGCTGTTGGGTCAATTCCCACTCATAGGGACAGTATAAGACAGAGTAGAATTGCCCATAGGGTTTCTAAGGCTGTAATACAATAAACAAAACAAAATGAATCATCTCTTCAGTTATATAACCAGACAAAACAGTTCCAAAAGATAACCATACTTGTCTACTAATCTTATGTGTACCAAACTTCCTATGTTTTTCTATCTAGTTGCTATGAGTCGGAATCGACTTGACAGCAGTCAACAATGACAGTTCTGAAACTGACTGCCTATAACTAAGGATTCTAAGTGTAAAACTTCATAATTTTGTATGTAATATAGGGTTGAATGGTTCCTCATATATAGGAGACATTCTTAAATAATAATAGGAACATATAAAAACTATATTTTTTGTAGTCTTTATAGCAGATATGATTCTTAATCTACACATTTATATATTTGATAAAATTTTCTTTTTCAATAATTGAAATCTATTTCATTTTCCTGTCTTTCTTCCTGATGATAAATTAAATTTGATTATTTACTGCATTCTGTCCAACCCAGATCAAGAACAGTATCAGAATCCATGAATATGGTCTGGAAATAAACATAAAGAAATATTCATGTGGAGAGTAGAAAGTTTATTGTGTTAAACCTCAATGATCTGATTTACATATGAAATGATAATAGAACACTAATTGAAATAGCTTTAGTAAGACATCATAAGGAGTGCTGGTAGCACAACGGTTAAGTGTTTGGCTGCTAACTGAAAGGTCAATGATTCCAACCCTCCAGGAGCTCTGTGGGAGAAATCTGTTCCCATAAAGATTTCAGCCTAGGAAGCCCTATGGGGCAGTTCTACTTTGTCATATAGGGTTGCTGTTTGAGTTGGTATCAACTTGATAACACACAACAACAACAGTAAGTTCTGGATGTAGAAATGCTTATTCAGGCAATTGTAAGTCCACTAGGAAGATATAGCTAGTGTTCAGTGTTAGATTAGATGTCTACGCTGCATTCATATATCTGCTATGAACTCATGTAAATACACTGGCTTGTATACACAGCTATTAGTCATAAACAGAAATATTTAGTTTCTTGTCTTTCTGGGCATCATTTGAAGTTGAGCTTGGCTATGTGCAATGCTCTGACCAAATGGATATGAACATAGTGGCTATTATTTCTTCTGGGAAGAAACTTTAGGTGACAGTCTTTTTCAAGTTGTTTGTTCTTGCTTCAGATGACATGATATCACATAACGACATTGAGTCTCCACAAGCTGGGTCCTGAAAATTATAAGGAAAGCCTCCCTACTAACCAGATGTTTTTGAAAATGTGCTATGGGTAAGAAACACTGGTCTGTTAAGGAGTCCATTGAGATTTACAGGCCATTTGTTACTGCAACATAAGATAGTCTATCCCCATTGGTCAGCCTTATAGATTAATCTGCCAAAACTTTCAGCTATGTCATACCAATTTCTTGCATTTATGTTACTTGGTAATTACCATAGTAATATACTTAATTAGATAGGCATTCATATAATTAGTTTAAACCATTGAATATTTGGTATACGGAATTCATGTCTCAGGCATCAACTTTACAGGAGGTGGGGCCAAGATGGCAGAGTATTCAGAGGCTTCCTGTGGTCCCTCTTACAACAAAGACCTGAAGAAACAAGCAAATCAATTATATATGACAATCTAGGAGCCCTGAACCTCAAAGACAATGTTCTGGAGTTGGAGTGAGCTGAAGGGAGAGGGACAGACAGTTTGGAAGCAGCAAGAATTTGCCAGGCCTGACCTGGTTGGCACCCTATGGACTTTATCAACTGACATACACAGGATGAGGCAAGCAGTTTTACTCAAGACACATTTTCCACATCAGAAGAAACCAAATAGCAGAGAGTCTGTTCAAGCCTCCAGGACCAGGACAAAGTAGCATTCAATCCTTGAAGGATAAATAGAAGTGTGAATAAAAAAAAAAAAAAAAAGACCCTTTCAACCTTTGGAAAGTAACTCTTCCCCATTTACCTGCCCCTTCCCCGCTCTGCTCCAGGTCCCAGTCCAGCTTCAGCAATTGCTGCACCATCTGGACCAGAAGTAGGATCCATTGCACATTCCAAGCCATTCCCCTCGCTTTGGAGAGGAAACAAATTAACAAACAGGAAAAAATAATCTGCCAGCTTCCTTAAGCTGGGGACTCATGGCAGGCACAGCCAGTTTGTTTAGGCACAGGCACAGACTTCGAATGCCTTTCACCCCTGCATAGACCTGTGTAAGCCCATTTCAACAGTGTAGGTCCTCATTAGCACAGTATAACAGGGTATATACCTGAAGCATATTTTTAATTGCAACAGCTATAAGGGGGAGTGGCAGATTCGTGATATTTGACACCACCCTTCCTGTTAAGCAGGGCCCTGCCCTATCCACATCAGGGGCCTGAAGACTGGTGGCTCCACCCACCCCACCTAGCCACCCACAAGAGGGGTCCAAGAATAAGTGGTGCCTCCCAGTCCTTACAGACAACAGCTTTGGGTGTCCAAAGTTTGGCTTCAAAATGCACCCACCTATGCTCTGTAGGGAATAGGGACACATCTTCTACCCAGGCACTCAGGGGCAGTTGTCAGCCCCCTGCCTTGCTCAGTACATGACCCCCCACTGCAGTCAGATAACTGTGTCCACTCCAATCACCCCTACCCATCTAGGACCGTAGGTAAGAACCTGCAACACCCGCTCAGTGACCAATGACCTGAACACCTGAGCTGAATCCACACAAGAAAAGTAAATGTTCTCCTGGGCTCACACACCTAGTAACAGCTCTAACCCCCTGGTGACAGGACATGAGAGCTTCAATGATGCCAATAATCAAAGTAGCTCACATGTCCAGCCTATTTGGCCATATCAAAATAAAACAAGAAGCTAGAACACAGTAAGCAAACAAAAAATAAATAAATATAACTTATTGATGGCTCAGAAACAACAGTCAATATCAGATCAAATAAAGAGGCAGATCATGATGGCTTCAGCAAGGGACCAAAACAAATAACCAAGAAACCTCCCAGAGGAAGATAATTTCCTGGAAGCACCAGAGGTAGAATTCAAAAGATTAACATACAGAGCTCTTCAAGTGATGAGGAAGGAGATCAGGCAAAAAGCAGACCAAGCAACAGAGAACACACAGACAAAGCAACAGAGGAACTTAAGAAGGTTATACGAGAGTATAACAACAAATGTAACATGCTACAAGAATCCATAGAGAGACAGCAACCAGAAATCCAAAAGATTAACAATAAAATTTCAGAATTAGACAACTCAATAAAGTCAAAGGGACCAAATTGAGATGATAAAAGTCAGAATTAGTGAGACTGAAGATAAAGCACTTGACACCAGCTTACTTGAAAAATCAGATAAAATAATTAAAAAAAAAAAAAAAAGAAACCTTACGAATTATGTAAGACTTTATCAAGAGGAATAGCCTACAAATGATTGGAGTACCAGAACAGGGGGGATAACAGAAAATACAGAGAGAATTGTTGAAGATTTCTTGGTAGAAAACTTCCCTGGCATCATGAAAAATGAGAAGATATCTACAAGAAGCTTATTGAACCCCACACAAGGTAGATCCCAAAAGAAAGTCACGAAAACATATTATAATTAAACTTGTCAAAGCCAAATTTGAAGAGAAAATTTTAAGAGTGGCTAGGGATAAACAAAAATCATTTACAAATGACAGTCAATAAGACTAAGCTCTGACTACTCAGCAGAAAGCATGCAGGCAAGAAGGCAAGGCGATGAAGTATACAAAGTCTTGAAGGAAAAAAAAAAAAATGCCAGCCAAGACTTATATATCCAGCAAAACTGTCTCTCAAATATGATGGTGAGATTAGGGCATTTCTAGATAAACAGGAATTTAGGAAATTTCTAAAAATGAAACCAAAATTACAAGAAATACTTAAGGGAGTCCTCCGGTTAGAAACTCAATAACATCAGATAACACCCCAAGACTAGAACACAGGACAGAGCAACCATTTATCTACCCAGATAGGGAAATCACAAAAATAAATCAAAGCTAAAATATTGAAATAAGGAAACAGAGATGTCAATATGTAAAAGATGACAACATTAAAACAGAAAAGAGGGACTAAATAGTGTAGTCATAGAACTTTCATATTGAGAGGAAATCCAGGTGATATCAGGAAATAAAAGATTGGTTTAAACTTAGAAAAATAGAGGTAAATATTAAGGTAACCACAAAGGAAACTAACAATCCTGCACATCTAAATAAAAAACAAGAAAAACATGAAGACTCAGAAAATACAAAAACAACAACAATGAAAGAGATGAAAAGAAAATACATAAAGAAAAGCAAGTTAGCACAGAAAATTAAGTGGGACAAAGAAACTGTCAATGACACATACAGAAAACACATCAAGATGAAAGCACTAAACTCATACCTATCCATAATTACACTGAATGTAAATGGACTAAATGCACCAATAAAGAGACAGAGCATGGCAGAATGGATAAAAAACCCGATCTGTCTATATGCTGCCTACATAAGACTCAAAGACACAAACTAAAATTCAAAGGATGGAAAAAATATATCAAGCAAACAGCAATCAAAAAAGAACAGGAATGGCAATATTAAACTCTGAAAAAATAGACTCTAAAGCAAAACCCACCAAAAAAGATTAAGAAGGACACTATATAATGATTAAAGGGTCAATACACCAGGAGGACATAACCATAATACAGCTATACACCCAATCACAGAGCTCAGAAATACATAAAACAAACAATAACATCATTGAAAGGAGAACTAGACAGGTCCGCAATAATAGTGGGAGACTTCAACACACCATTTTCAGTGAAGGACATAACACCCAGAAAGAAGCTCAATAAAGACTCGGATGATCTAAATGCCACAATCAGCCACCTTGACCTCACAAACATATACAGAACACTCCACCCAACAGTAGTCAAGTATACTTTCTTTTCTAATGCACATGAAACATTCTCCAGAATACAGCATATATTAAACCATTAAAAAAAAAAAAAAAAGCCCACTCCCATTGAGTCAATTTTGACTCATAGCGACCCTATAGGACAGAGTAGAACAGCCCCTTATAGCTTCCAAGGAGCGCCTGGTGGATTCAAACTACTGAATTTTGGTTAGCAGCTGTAGCACTTAAATGCTATGCCACCAGGGCTTCCATTAGGCCATAAAGCAAGCCTTAACAGAATTCAAAACTTCAAAATATTACAAAGCACATTTTTGACCATAAATTTATAAAAGTAGAAATCAATAAAAGAAAAAGCAAGGAAAAAAATCAAATGCATGGAAACTGAACAACACCTTGTTCAAAAACTACTGGGTTATAGAAGAAATTACGGATGGAATAAAGAAATTCACAGAATCAAATGAGAATGAAAACACATCCTATCAGAACCTTTGCGACACAGGAAAAGCAGGGCTCAGAGGTCAATTTATAGTAATAAATGCACACATCCAAAAAGAAGAAAAGTCTAAAATCGATACGTGAACCCTACAACTCAAATAAGTAGAAGGAAAGCAGCAAAAAAAAGCTCTCAGACACTAGAAGAAAGCAGATTATATATATATATACACACACATATATATATTTAATTTCATACACCTGTTACTTAGAAACAAGTTTTTTTTTAATTTCCTACACCTTTAATTTAGGAATATGCTTATTTAATTTTATAGTAGTTTTAAAAAGGGGCTTAGTAATTTGAACCCTTCATGTTTAGAGAATATATTATGTAATATATTAATATTTTTAAATATATTGAGATTTATTTCTTGTCTCAAATTCATGAATATTCCATATGCCCTTGAAAATAAATGAGTTCTGCAACCGTTGAGTATAAAGTTCTCCAGATACCAATCAAGTTACAATGTGTTACAAAGTGGTTTATATATTTATTTATTTTTGTCTACGTGTTTAGAAGTTAGTAAGAGAAGGTGCTAAAATCACCAATATCATTGTGGATTTATCTTTTTCTATTTTAGTTCTGTTATTTATTTTTCCATGGATTATTAAGATCTGCTTAATGTACATAAAGATTTAGAATTTTTGTGTCTTCCTAGCAGTCACTTATTTAACCAGTATAGCATAGTCTTCCTTATCTCATAGCTACATTGTCTGAGATTAGTGTACTCAAGGTAGCATTGTCATGTTTGCTGCTTACATAGTCTACTAATAAACTATTTGTGGCTTTATACTTAAAGTGTATATATCAGGGACAAATATAATTTGGTTTCACTTTATAATATTGCCTGACAATCTGTATCTTCTCATTGGGTTGTTCAGGATACTTAATAGTAATATTTATTCATAAAGATGATTTTTATTTTACCATTCTGCGCCATTATTTTATTTCATCATATTTTAAGATTCTTTTATTGCTTAATTTATGCCTTTTTTACAATAATTTTTTATTCCTTTTTTATTTTAATGGCTTATTTGCTATATCTTTTATAAATATTTTTAGTGGTGGCTCTAGTAGAAAACATGCATCCTCAAACTTATAAAATATTCTCATAATTCACATTCTACTACTTCACATTCCCTTCACTCTTGACACCTGGTATTTTTCACTTCCTAGCTTAAATTTCTGTCTTCCATCCCTCACTACCCACTTCACAAATGCAATAACTTCACTAAGCATTATTCTATTTACCAATCCTCCCCTTATTATTTACTCTATCTCTGTAAGATCTTTTATTTCTACTTATAAGTTCAACCTCCAAGAAAAGACATATCCTTGTATATTTACCAACCTACTTACTTTTTTTTATGCACACTGTACATTCTATAGATAAAAGTCAGTTTGCTCTCAAGTTCTTCAAATCAAAAACATTGTTTAGCATTTCTTGGTGTGTATGATTGCTGGCCAGCAATTTTTAGGTCACGCAACCTTGAAGGATAGTTTTGCTGGGTATATAATTGTAGGTGTTCCCCCCTTTCAGTATTTTTAAATGTTAATTCATTGTCTCTACTCTCCGTTGTTTCTGATGAGTAATCAGAATGCTTTGCATATTTCTTTCCCTCTATATATTATGTCTTCTTGCTGTGCCAGTTTTTAATACTTTCTTTTTATCTTTGGTTTTTATGTGTTTGAATATAATGTGACTAGGTGTGGTTTTCTGTGTACTTTTCCTGTGTTATGGGATGAATTGTGTCTCCCCAAAATATGTGCTGAATTCCTGTCCTTGTATTTGTAGATGTGATCTTGTTTGGAAATAGGGTTCTTCTTCATGTTAATGAGTTATACAAGTGTAGGGTGAATCCTCAACCTAATCACATCTAAGTTATAAAAATATCAAAATAGACACAGATGCGCACACACACATACACACGGGAAGACAGATGACACGTGAAGATTGTCTACAAGACAAAGAATGCCAAGGAGCAAAGGAACACCCGGGGCTACCATCAAGGAAGAAGTTGACATGGCCGAGAGAGACCTTGACTTGGACTTTTAGCCTCCAAACCTATGAAAAAATTAATTTATGTTCTTTAAAGCCACACACTTGTGGTATTTCAGTTATGTTGATGTTGTTGTTAGGTGCCGTCAAGTCGGTGCTGACTCATAGCGACCCTATGCACAACAGAATGAAACACTGCCCAGTCCTGCGCCATCCTTACAATCGTTGTTATGCTTAAGCTCATTCTTTCAGCCACTGTGTCAGTCCACCTCGTTGAGGGTCTTCCTCTTTTCCACTGACCCTGTACTGTGCCAAGCATGATGTCCTTCTCCAGGGACTGATCCCTCCTGACAACATGTCCAAAGTATGTAAAACACAGTCTTGCCATCCTTGCCTCTAAGGAGCATTCTGGCCAGGCCACACTTCTTCCAAGACAGATTTGTTCATTCTTTTGGCAGTCCATGGTATATTCAATCTTCTTCACCAACACCACAATTCAAAGGTGTCAACTCTTCTTCAGTCCGCCATATTCACTATCCAGCTTTCACATGCATATGATGCGATTGAAAATACCATGGCTTGGAATTTTTTGGGGGGAGGTGCACCTTAGTCTTCAGGGTGACATCTTTGCTCTTCAACACTTTGAAGAGGTCCTTTGCAGCAGATTTGCCCAATGCAATGAGTCTTTTGATTTCTTGACTGCTGCTTCCATGGCTATTGATTGTGGATCCAAGTAAAATGAAATCCTTGACAACTTCAATCTTTTCTCCATTTATCATGATGTTGCTCACTGGTCCAGTTGTGAGGATTTTTGTTTTCTTTTTTTTTTTATGTTGAGGTGTAATCCATACTGAAGGCTGTGGTCTGTGATCTTCATTAGTAAGTGCTTCAAGTCCTCTTCACTTTCAGCAAGCAAGGTTGTGTCATCTGCATAATACAGGTTGTTAATGAGTCTTCTTCCAGTCCTGATGCCCCTTTCTTCTTCATATGGTCCAGCTTCTCAGATTATTTGTTCAGAATACAGATTAAATAGGTATGGTGAAAGAATACAACCCTGACGCACATCTTTCCTGGCTTTAAACCACTCAGTATTCCCTTGTTCTGTCCAAACAATTGCCTCTTGATCCATATAAAGGTTCCTCATGAGCACAATTAAGTGTTCTGGAATTCCCATTCTTCACAGTGTTATCCATAGTTTGTTATGATCCTCACAGTCGAATACCTTTGCATAGTCGATAAAACACAGGTAAACATCCTTCTGGTATTCTCTGCTTTCAGCCAGGATCCATCTGACACCAGCAGTGATATCCCTGGTTCCACGTCCTCTTCTGAAACCAACCTGAATTTCTGGCAGTTCCCTGTCAATATACTGCTGCAGCCGTTTTTGAATGATCTTCAGCTAAATTTTGCTTGCGTGTGATATTAACGATATTGTTCTATAATTTCCACATTTGGTTGGATCACTTTTCTTGCAACTACCTTCTTTTACATAAACAGCGACTGTACACATGAACCTTACCAGATGCAACACACAGAAATCAAATTGACTACATCTATGGAAAGAGACGATGGAAAAGCTCAATATCATCAGTCAGAACAAGGCCAGGGGCCAACTGTGGAACAGACCATCAATTGCTCATATGCAAGTTCAAGCTGAAACTGAACAAAATCACAGCAAGTTCACGAGAGCCAAAATATGACCTTGAGTATATCCCACCTGAATTTAGAAACCACCTCAAGAATAGATTTGATGCACTGAACACTAGTGACTGAAGACCAGATGAGTGTGCAATGGCATCAAGGACATCATCCATGAAGAAAGCAAGAGGTCACTGAAAAGACAGGAAAGAAAGAAAAGACCAAGATGGATGTCAGAGGAGATTCTGAAACTTGCTCTTGAGCATCGAGCAGCTAAAGCAGAAGGAAGAATTGATGAATTAAAAGAACTGAACAGAAGATTTCAAAGGGCCTCTCGAGAAGACAAAGTTAAGTATTATAATGACACATGCAAAGAGCTGGAGATGGAAAACCAAAAGGGAAGAACACACTCTGCGTTTCTCAAGCTGAAAGAACTGAAGAAAAAATTCAAGCCTAGAGTTGCAATAGTGAAGGATTCCATGGGGAAAATATCAAATGAAGCAGGAAGCATCAAAAGAAGATGGAAGGAATATACAGAGTCATTATACCAAAAAGAATTAGTCGATATTCAACCATTTCAAGAGATGGCATATGATCAGGAACCGATGGTACTGAAGGAAGAAGTCCAAGCTGCTCTGAAGGCATTGGCAAAAAACAAGGCTCCAGGAATTGATGTAATATCAAATGAGATGTTTCAACAGATGCAGCACTGGAGGTGCTCACTGGTCTATGCCAAGAAATATGGAAGACAGCTTCCTGGCCAAGTGACTGGAAGAGATCCATATTTATGCCTATTCCTAAGAAAGGTGCTCCAACCAAATGTGGAAATTAAATTTCAGTTATAGCAGTACTAAATAACTAAGACACCCTGCTAAGAGATAACTAAAGTTCTTAATCTATATGTCAGGGAATTTTTATTTTCAATATTAGAAATTTCAGCTACTGTATCTTCATTTTGTTTTCCCTATTGTGATCCCTGATTCTCCTCTCTGTCTAGGGCTCTCTTTATAGATATGTTTGGCTTTTTTTTTTTTTTTGTAATGTACCACAGGTTCCATTAGTCTTTGTTTTTATTCTCCCTGTTCTCTAGATTTGATCTTTTATATTGATACCTCTTCAAATTCACTGAGCCCATATTCTATCAATACTCATTCACAAATTGTTCATTTTAGTTGTGACACCCTATAATTATAGAATTTATGTTTGATTCTTTATATATAGAATTCTTATCTATGGTGAGATCCTCTATCTCTTCACTTATTAAGGCCACCTGTGTTGTCTCAGAGTCTCTTTTAAGTGACTACTTTTATTCTTAACTATAGGTCTCATTTCTATGTTCTTTGCATCTCTAGTAATTTTTGATTATATGTTCTACATTATGGCTTGTCTATTGTAGAGATTCTGGGTTATCCTCTCTTCTGTGATTAATGTTGACTTTGTTTCTAGTAGGTAATTAAATTGCTGGCTAATTACCTTGATATTTTGTATGCTTCATTTTAGACTTTGTTAAGGTAGATATGTAAAATCCAAGGTACTTCCAAAGCCGTTCTCACTTGGCATGACTGAAACTCCAATCTCTGTCTTTTGTACAGACCTTGTCCAGATTTCATTTTAAGTTTTGTTAGTCCAGGTCTAGAATATGGCTAGTTAGTTTTTTAGTGTGTGAAAATTGTTACCCTTAAATGCAATCATGGTGTTTCAGTCGGATACCTTGGGTTTGAGAGATATCTTCGCTCTTTAAGAATCAAAAGTCTAAAGTCTCCCAGAAGTGCTTGTCCTGTAGTTCTTGTCCCCTCTGATAAGTCTTGAGTTTTGTTCCGTGCTTGTGCAGCCTCATTGTCATCCAAGGATTTGTGAATGAACTACCACAGTCACGTCTGAGGCCCCCACTTTGGACAGCTCCCCTCTCTCTAGAAACTTTCCCTATACATCCCAGGAGCTTCCTCTTTCCTGACTTCTAGCCTCTGCTCATTTTGCTCAGTAATACCGCTATGTTTTTTTGGAATATGGCTTACTGTGATGTGATGGAAGGCTGATTATGTGACTCACCTCATGAGATGCTATTCTTTCATTTATTATGAACTTACACTGCCTGGTTTCCAACGCCTGAAAAGATGCATCTCATAAAGTTTTTCCAAGTTAAAATTTGTTTACAACAATTACTGTTGTTGGGTGCTAACAAGTTGATTCTGATTCATAGTGACCCTATGGGACAGAGTAGAACTGCTCTGTAGTATTTTTTAGGCTGTAATCTTTACAGAAGCAAATCACCAAGTGTTTCTCCCATGGAGCCACTGGGTCAGTTTGAACTACCAACCTTCTTGTTAGTAGTGTAAGGCTATTAAAATAACACTCACTGTATTGTATAACAGGAAGTGGAGCTGTACATAAAGTTTTTTAAGAAAACAAAATTAATTGAGATAACAATAGTCTAATAAAAGTAGCACACTGATTTTATTTTCTAATTAACTCATCACTTCTACATATCAGCAATACCTGTCTTTGTGTCCAAACAGTTCACAGATGAACCCAGAATAGCTAAAGTCTGTTTATAGGTACAGAAACCATAATGAATTTTGTTAACAGCCTCTAAACATTCCCCAGAGTTCCTCTCTTCTTTTGAGCACAGCACTGTCCTCTGTCAGCTTAGCTAGGCTTCTAACAGAGCTGAGCATCGTTTTTGCTCTGCTTCAGTGATCGTTTAGTTTATTTCTTTAATGCTTTCCATGCTTACCTTTGTTCCCTTACGTTTCAAATTAGTTTTTGTTTAAGGTACTTAAATTGGCCTGGAAAATGACTTGGCCCACTGGACCTTAAAGGAACAAATTTATTAATTAAAATGACTTGGGGCAACTACATGAAATTAGCTTTTTACAATTATCATATTAATCTATAACCTGAAAATTATAGATTAAGAAATAAAATGCAGAGTGAAGTAGGATATTAAATGATTCTCCTTAATGGTATGGAAAATAATTCAGATTTAGTTGAAGACTATAGAAATGTAAATTCTAAGCAAGTGCTGTGAGCAACTTTAAGAATTCACAGTATAAGTATACATACATTTTACTTTTGAAACTACTTAACAGTAAAACGCTTTCTTCTGGCAGTTTTCAGGTGCAAAATGTTAATATACAGTTTTTGAGGTTGATTACAATCATCTACTTATTTATAATAGAATGGCAAGAATTTATAATCTCACAACAGGACTTTGATGCTAACAAAGAAGCATCTGGAGAACTGCACATCGGAGGAAAATATCTATTTCGGCTACCTATTCACACTTTTCAGGCTTGGCTCTTAGATGTGAATTCTCACTTGAAGTTAATGAGATTCAAAGTGATTACATCAGGAAACTATGGAGAATCAAGATACACAATTAATTACTCATAAAAGTTTTTGGTAGCCTACCCTGAAGAAAATTTGATTATCTTTTTTTGTGACCGTGAATATTTATTTATTATTTTTTAATAATTTTTATTGTGCTTTAAGTGAAAGTTTACAAATCAAGTCAGTCTCTCACATAAAAACTTATATACACCTTGCTACATACTCCCAATGAAAATTTGATTATCTTGTTGAAGCTAATGAATAATTAATATATGAGAGAATAACATTAACTTCACGGAGCCCTGGCAGTGCAGTGGTTAAGTGCTTGATGCTAACCAAAAGCCAGAAATTCAAATCCACTAGCCACTCTTTGGAAAACCTATAGGGCAGTTCTACTCTGTCTGATAAGGTCTCTACAAGTCGAAATCAACTTGATGGCAACAGGTTTGGTTTGGTTACCATATTAACATTAAAATCTTGATTTTCCAAAACAATCTTATAAGCAAAGTACAAGAATTTTTATAAGCTTTTTTTTCAAATACGCTTTTACACATTACCATACCATTCTTTCTCTGAAAACAGTTTAGTCTTGCACATTATAAAAATTTCAGTCATATGCTTTTAAAACTTAGAGATCTTGCCCACAAACAAAATATAAATTTGATTTTTTTTCCCCAATTTCAAGTTGTATTTCAAGTTCAGTGTAAATTGAAGGCTAAATTTATACCTCTGTTCATTCCAGAAATATATTTTTATATTTTAAGTCAGCATATAGCCTGGATATTTGATGCTAGCCCAGTCCACAGCAAAAGAATTAGTGAGTAAAACACTACATTTGAAGAAGACAGATACTAGAATATGGTAACCTGAATCCTGGTCTGAGTCTTTCCCTAAATATCTACTTTTAGATCATTTTCTTCCTATAAAACTTATTTATACTGGGAGTCCTAGAAAAAGAAAAGAATCAGAGTAGGGCAGAAAATATAGGTTACTTATTTGTCAAAAATTAAGATATGACTATATAGTAAGATTGTTTCTGGAAATTCTATAGTACCAGTGAAGTGGCCCAATGTAACATAAAAAAGGTAGCCTATTTTTATAATGATGATGTCATATATCGTTGGTAAAATTTATGCTTCTGGGTGAAAGTGACATGGTCCCTATTACTGGAATCACTCAATCAGGTGGATACAAGGAACCCATTTTTTTATATTACAGAGGAGCTTCCTGAATTGTATGGCAACACTGCCAATCACAAAGTCTTCTGCTAAAATAGAATTGAATCACTATTGTTTTTCCTGTCAATAGATACATTAGGAGCATACTGTATTGTAAAAATATATATATAATACAATAAAATGCCTTTATTAAATTATTTCTAAATATTGTAATTTGTCTCTTTCTAATGCCACATTTTTATCCCACTATTAATATCATTTTCTTCTAATTGTTAAAGCTAATAGGACAAAAAAACTTCAGGAGAAGCCATAAAGGGAACTAAATTTCAGCTGTTTTATATCCTAGATATAAATATTTTATGTTTTGTGAAAAAGTCTGGCATTTCTGAATTCCCTCAAAAAATCATGTATTCAATAAGGACTAATTAGCAGTATTGCAGTTGAATTAATATCATCTCTAATGTACGAGCATCTGCTTTTTCATAGAAAAAAATCAGTGAGGAAAAAATTCCCAATATACAGAATTACAAATTTCACATTAATATCAGCTATTTGTACGCAAGTTGAGATTTATAATGTGGATATTCAACACACACACATTATAAACACTGATTGCATAAAATATTTTAGCATCATTAAAATGTTTTCTAATCTAGAGTAGAGCTGAAAAATTGTTAATTTGCATTTAAATATAAAATTTATAATTTTTTATATCCTAGATATATTCAAGGTAGATATATATATGTGTGAAAATAACATACGTGTGAAACTAGTATGTGCCATAAAATAGTATATATGTACTACTTAAAAAAATAATAAATAAATGGACATTATAATATCTGTAAATTTTTCTGTCCTGCCAGGCTCCAATATCAGGCTTCTGGTAGCATACTTCAGGAAGATTGCATCTAACATTGATTTTCACTGCCATATGACTCCCAAGAAGCAATCGGGTTCAATTAATTGCTTGACTGGGATACAGGAACAGAGAAAACAGAATGGGAATATAAAAAGGTTAATAAAAACTTAAAATAACCTCTATTCCAATTTTCATTTTAATTACGTAATTTATTGGGTCTGCCACCCTTGGGGGAGGGAATTTTTTTAAGTAGGACTCCCAAGCCATCTATGGCAGCTAACCATAAGGTCAGCAGTTCGGATCCACTAGCTGTTCCTTGGAAACTCTATGGGGTAGCTCTATTCTGTCCTATATGGCCACTATGAATTGGAATAGTCTCAATGGCAAAGAGTTTAATTTTTTTGTTTGTTTGTTTTCTATGGGAACACCAAGCATACAGCCACTAGAGTCAAATTGCTTTATGGAATTCAGGAATACTTTTGTGACTTCACTAGATGTAGTACAGATTGGTAGACTAAAGATTGCTCAGAAAACATCTCTGCCCAGACATTTCAATTATAATAACTGATGCAGAAACTGAGTAATTTTAAACTTATAATAGTTAACCTAGTTTTTTGAAATATTTTTTAAAAAATAAATGCGACTTCTAAGAAAATGCATTATCGTGCAAATATACAGCTAAAAGCTGAATGCAGTTTGAAAAAAAAAGAAATCTCAAATGTACTTCTCTCATATTATAGTTTTTCTCCTCTTGTTGGAGCTGGAAGTCTAGGAACTATGTTTCCAGACTTCCTTGCCTCCATCACCACCTCATTTTGTTTCATCAATGAGGTAAAATCCTGCGAGACCTGAAAGTTGGAAGAGAACATGAAAACATGTTATTCTTCTTTCACTAGCAAATTTGTGCAATGGTCTCCACGCATTCAATTCTGAATCCTCCGACTGAAGGGCTGTGTATAGGAAGCTGTACACATTGGTGGTAATATTCTACAATTCCTTATCGGAATGAGAGAACCACCTCTGATTCTCTGAAAGCTAAAGCCAGAGCTTGTAGTTAGTGGCAGTCATTTCTGAGCTTTGTCACTTCTTTAGTCCATTCAGCAATTTTGAAGCACCCAATTCCCTGTTCCAAATCCCACATTACTTAAACAGAATGGAGTTCTAGACTGTTTCCCTTGTTCCTCACAAAGCACTAACTGAAGTAAGCCAATATGTGCCTGGTACTGAGCAAACAATGCCTGTTCAAAGTTAATTTATAACCCACTTTGGGAAACTAATCTTGTAACATGAATTGTAGAAAAAACAACATTGTATACAATAATAGTGAAAAATGTGAGGATATGATAAATACATAAAACATCGATGGCGTTAGAGAATACCAGAGTAAGTTACAAATTACAGTTCAGATAATTCATCTAACAAGAATAGTCTTTATAAGGAGGCCATTATTAGAGAAGCATTCCTGAGGAAATGAGAGGACTGGGGAACCGCTGAAGTAGACTAGACAGAGAGAATTGTGCGGAGGAGAAGTAGCATCTAGTATGCCCACTGCAAAATAAACTAAAAAAATTAAACTGAAATAAAAGTTCCACTTTGAGGATCAGTAAGAGATAAAATTGGGCACATAAAATGATGGCGGATTATAAAAGGCCATACAAACCTCATAAAGGAATTTAGATTGAATGTGTAAATTAAAGTTTCTGAAATGCCACTTCTGTAGTATGATATAGCACCATCACCATAAGAAGACTTCTCTAATAGTTACAATAAACACAGGAATGTGGAAATTATATTTTATTAAGTCCTTCATTACTAAATTTTAATTTTTTAATAATTTTTATTGTGCTTTGAGTGAAAGTTTACAAATCAAGTCAGTCTATCACATGTAAGCTTATATACACCTTACTCCATACTCCCACTTACTCTCCCCCTAATGAGTCAGCCTGCTCCCTCCTTCCAGTCTCTCCTTTCGTGACCGTTTTGTCAGTTTCTAACCCTCTCTACCCTCCTATCTCCCCTCCAGACAGGAGATGCCAACACTGTCTCAAGTGTCCACCTGATACAAGTAGCTCACTCTTCATCAGCATCTCTCTCCAACCCATTGTCCAGTCCTTTACATGTCTGATGAGTTGTCCTCGGGAATGGGTCCTGTCCTGGGCCAACAGAAGGTTTGGGGACCATGACAGCTGGGATTCTTCTAGTCTCAATCAGACCATTAAGTCTGGTCTTTTTATGAGAATTTGGGGTCTGCATCCCACTGTTCTCCTGCTCCCTCAGGGGTTCTCTGTTGTGCCCCTGTCAGGGCAGTCATCGGTTGTGGCCAGGCACCATCTAGTTCTTCTGGTCTTGGGATGATGTAAGTCTCTGGTTCATGTGGCCCTTTCTGTTTCTTGCACTCATAGTTATCGTGTGACCTTGGTGCTCTTCATTCTCCTTTGATCCAGGTGGGTTGAGACCAATTGATGCATCTTAGATGGCCACTTGTTAGCATTTAAGACCCCAGATGCCACACTTCAAAGTGGGATGCAGAATGTTTTCTTAATAGAATTTATTTTGCCAATTGACTTAGAAGTCCCCTTAAGCCATAGGCCCCAAACCCCTGCCCTTGCTCAGCTGACCTTCAAAGCATTCAGTTTATCCCGGAAACTTCTTTGATTTTGGTCCAGTCCAGTTGAGCTGACCTTCCCTGTATTGAGTATTGTCCTTCCCTTCACCTAAAGCAGTTCTTATCTACTAACTAATCCGTAAATAACCCTCTCCCACCCTCCCTCCCTCCCCCCTCTCAGTTTATACTATTTCTCAAGATCTTATAATAGTGGTCTTACACAATATTTGTCCTTTTGCCTCTGCCTAATTTCACGCAGCATAATTCCTTCCAGGTTCCTCCATGTTATGAAATGTCTCACAGATTCCTCACTGTTCTTTATCGATGCATAGTATTCCATTGTGTGAATATACCACAATTTATATTTAACCATTCATCCAATGATGGACACCTTGGTTGCTTCTAGCTTTTTGCTATTGTAGACAGAGCTGCAGTAAACATGGGAGTGCATATATCTGTTCGTGTGAAGGCTCTTATTTCTCTAGGGTATATTCCGAGGAGGAGTGAGATTTCTGGGTTGTATGGTAGTTCTATTTCTAACTTTTTAAGAAAACACCAGATAGATTTCCAAAGTGGTTGTACCATTTTACATTCCCACCAGCAGTGTATAAGAGTTCCAATCTCTCCTCAGCCTCTCCAACATTTATTATTTTGTGTTTTTTGGATTAATGCCAGCCTTGTTGGAGTGAGATGGAATCTCATCGTAGTTTTAATTTGCATTTCTCTAATGGCTAATGATCGAGAGCATTTCCTCATGTATCTGTTAGCTGCCTGAATATCTTCTTTAGTGAAGCGCGTGTTCATATCCTTTGCCCACTTCTTGATTCGGTTGTTTGTCTTTTTGTGATTGAGTTTTGACAGAATCATATAGATTTTAGAGATCAAGAGCTGGTCGGAGATGTCATAGCTAAAAATTCTTTCCCAATCTGTAGGTGGTCTTTTTACTCTTTTGGTGAAGTCTTTAGATGAGAATAGGTGTTTGATTTTTAGGAGCTCCCAGTTATCGGGTTTCTCTTCGTCATTTTTGGTAATGTTTTGTATTCTGTTTATGCCTTGTATTAGGGCTCCTAAGGTTGTCCCTATTTTTTCTTCCATGGTCTTTATCGTTTTAGTCTTTATGTTTAGGTCTTTGATCCACTTGGCTTTAGTTTTTGTGCATGGTGTGAGGTATGGGTCCTGTTTCATTTTTTTTGCAAATGGATGGATATCCAGTTATGCCAGCACCATTTGTTAAAAAGACTCTTTTCCCCAATTAACTGACACTGGGCCTTTATCAAATATCAGCTGCTCATATGTGGATGGATTTATATCTGGGTTCTCAATTCTGTTCCATTGGCCTATGTGCCTGTTGTTGTACCAGTACCAGGTTGTTTTGACTACTGTGGCTGTATAATATGTTCTAAAATCAGGTAGAGTGAGGCCTCCCACTTTCTTCTTCTTTTTCAGTAATGCTTTGCTTATCCGGGGTTTCATATGAAGGTGATGATTTGTTTCTCCATCACATTAAAAAATGTCATTAGAATTTGAATCAGAAGTGCATTGTATGTATAGATGGCTTTTGGCAGAATAGACATTTTTACTATGTTAAGTCTTCCTATCCAAGAGCAAGGTATGTTTTTCCACTTATGTAGGTCCCTTTTAGTTTCTTGCACTAGTACTTTGTAGTTTGTATAGGTCTTTTACTCCTTTGGTAAGATTTATTCCTAAGTATTTTATCTTCTTGGGGGCTACTGTGAATGGTATTGATTTGGTGATTTCCTCTTCGATGTTCTTTTTGTTGATGTAGAGGAATCCAAGTGATTTTTGTATGTTTATCTTATAACCTGAGACTGCCAAACTCTTCTATTGGTTTCAGTAATTTTCTGGAGGATTCCTCAGGGTTTTCTGTGTATAAGATCATGTCATCTGCAAATAGAGATAATTTTACTTCTTCCTTGCCAATCCCGATGCCCTTTATTTCTTTGTCTAGCCTAATTGCTCTGGCTAGGACCTCTAGCACAATGTTGAATAAGAGTGGTGATAAAGGGCATCCTTGTCTGCTTCGCGTTCTCAAGGGAAATGCTTTCAGGCTCTCTCCATTTAGAGTGATGTTGGCTGTTGGCTTTGTATAGATGCCCTTTATTATGTTGAGGAATTTTCCTTTAATTCCTCTTTTGCTGAGAGTTTTTATCATAAATGGGTGTTGGACTTTGTCAAATGCCTTTTCTGCATCAATTAATAAGATCATGTGCTTTTTGTCTTTTGTTTTATTTATATGGTGGATTACATTAATGGTTTTTCTAATATTAAACCAGCCTTGCATAACCTGGTATAAATCCCACTTGGTCGTGGTGGATTATTTTTTTGATATGTTGTTGAATTCTATTGGCTAGAATTTTGTTGAGGATTTTTGCGTCTATGTTTATGAGGGATATAGGTCTGTAATTTTCTTTTTTTGTGGCATCTTTACCTGGTTTTGGTATCAGGGATATGGTCGCTTCATAGAATGAGTTAGGTAGTATTCCATCATTTTCTATGCTTTGAAATACCTTTAGTAGTAGTGGTGTTAACTCTTCTTTGAAAGTTTGGTAGAACTCTGCAGTGAAGCCGTCCGGGCCAGGGTTTTTTTTTGTTGGGAGTTTTTTGATTACCTTTTCAATCTCTTTTTTTGTTATGGGTCTATTTAGTTGTTCTAATTCTGATTGTGTTCGTTTGGGTACGTAGTGTTTTTCTAGGAATTCATCCATTTCTTCTAGGTTTGCAAATTTGTTAGAGTATAATTTTTTGTAATAATCTGATATGATTGTTTTAATTTCAGTTGGGTCTGTTGTGATGTGGCCCATCTCGTTTCTTATTCAGGTTATTTGTTTCCCTTCCTGTATTTCTTTAGTCAGTATGGCCAAGGGTTTATCAATTTTGTTAATTTTTTCAAAGAACCACCTTTTGGCTTTGTTAATTCTTTGAATTGTTTTTTCTGTTCTCTAATTCATTTAGTTCAGCTCTAATTTTCATTATTTGTTTTCTTCTGGTGCCTGATGGATTCTTTTGTTGCTCACTTTCTATTTGTTCAAGTTGTAGGCACAGTTCTCTGATTTTGGCTCTTTCTTCTTTTTGTATGTGTGCATTTATCGATATAAATTGACCTCTGAGCACTGCTTTTGCTGTGTCCCAGAGTTTTTGATAGGAAGTATTTTCATTCTCGTTGCATTCTATGAATTTCTTTATTTCCTCCTTAATGTCTTCTATAACCCAGTCTTTTTTCAGGAGGGTATTGTTCATTTTCCAAGTATTTGATTTCTTTTCCCTAATTTTTCTGTTATTGATTTCCACTTTTATGGCCTTGTGTTCTGAGAAGATGCTTTGCAATATTTCCATGTTTTGGATTCTGCAAAGGCTTGTTTTATGACCTAATATGTGGTCTATTCTAGAGAATGTTCCATGTGCACTAGAAAAAAAAAAGTCTACTTTGCAGCAGTTGGGTGGAGTGTTCTGTATAAGTCAATGAGGTCAAGTTGGTTGATTGTAGCAATTAGGTCTTCCATGTCTGTATTGAGCATCTTACTGGAAGTCCTGGCCTTCTCCAAAAGTGGTGTGTTGAAGTCGTCTACTATAATTGTGGAGGTGTCTATCTCACTTTTCAGTTCTGTCAAAGTTTGTTTCATGTATCTTGCAGCCCTGTCATTGAGTGCATAAATATTTAATATGGTTATATCTTCCTGGTCAATTGTCCCTTTAATCATTATTTAGTGTCCTTTTTTATCCTTTGTGATGGATTTAACTTTAAAGTCTATTTTGTCAAAAATTAATATTGCTACTCCTGCTCTTTATTGCTTGTTGTTTGCTTGATATATTTTTTCCATCCTTTGAGTTTTAGTTTGTTTGTGTCTCTAAGTCTAAGATGTGCCTCTTGTAGGCAGCATAGAGATGGGTTGTGTTTCTTTATCCAGTCTGAGACTCTCTGTCTCTTTACTGGTGCATTTAGTCCATTTACATTCTGCATAATTATAGATAAGTATGTGTTTAGTGCTGTCATTTTGATGCCTTTTTGTGTGTGTTGCTGACAATTTCCTTTTTCCACTTACTTTTTTGTGCTGAGATGTTTTTCTTTGTAAATTGTGTGTTCCTTATTTTCACAGTAATTGAATTTATGTTTGCTGAGTCATTATGTTTTTTTTTTGGTTTTTATTTTGAATTATGGAGTTCTTGGACCTCTTTGTGGTTACCTTAATATTTACCCCTATTTTTCTAAGTAAAAACCTAACTCGTATTGTCCTGTATCACCTTGTTTTCCTCTCCCTATGGCAGTTCTAGGCCTCCTATATTTAGTCGTTTTTTTTTTATTTTTGTGATGTTTTATATATTGACTTAATGATTCCCTGTTTTGAGCACTTTTTTCTTTTCAAAATTAATCTTAATTTGTTTTTGTGATTTGCCTATTTGAGTTGATATCAGGATGTTCTGTTTTGTGACCTTGTGTTGTGTTGGTATCTGTTATTATTGATTTTCTGACTAATTTCCTTTAGTATTTCTTGTAGCATTGGCTTGGTTTTTGCAAATTCTCTAAGCTTGTGTTTATCTGTAAATGTTTAAATTTCAGCTTCATATTTGAGAAAAAGTTTTGCTGGATATATGATTCTTGGCTGGCAGTTTTTCTCCTTCAGTGCTCTATATATGTCACCCCATTGCCTTGTTGACTGCATGGTTTCTGCTGAGTAGTCTGAACTTATTCTTATTGATTCTCCTTTGTAGGAGACCTTTCTTTTATCCCTGGCTGCTTTTAAAATTTTCTCTTTATCTTTGGTTTTGGCAAGTTTGATATTATATCTTGGTGATTTTCTTTTTTGGATCAATCTTATATGGGGTTCGATGAGCATGTTGAATAGATACCCTTTCGTCTTTCATGATGTCAGGGAAGTTTTCTGCCAACAGATCTTCAACTATTCTCTCTGTATTTTCTGTTAACCCTCCCTCTTCTGAAACTCCAATCACACGCAAGTTATTCTTCTTGATAGAGTCCCACATGATTCTTAGGGTTTCTTCATTTTTTTTTAATTCTTTTATCTGATTTTTCTCCAACTATATTGGTTTCAATTGCCTTATCTTCCTTCTCTCCTACTCTGCATTCGAATTCCTTGATTCTGCTCCTCTGACTTCCTATTGAGTTATCTAATTCTTTAATTTTACTGTTAATCTTTTGGATTTCTGAATGCTCTCTCTCTATGGACTCTTGCAGCTTATTAATTTTTCCACTATGTTCTCGAATAATCTTTTTAATTTCTTTAATTGCTTTATCGGTGTGTTCCTTGGCTTTTTCTGTAGATTACCTTATTTCATTTTTGAGGTCATCCCTGATGTCTGGAAGCATTCTGTAAATAAGTTTTTTATATTCTCCATCTGGCAATTCCAGGATTGTATCTTCATTTGGGAAAGATTTTGATTCTTTAATCTGGGGAGTTGTAGAAGCAATCATGGTCTACGTCTTTCTGTGGTTTGATATCGACTGCTGTCTCTGAGCCATCTGTAAGATATTGTACTGATTTATTTTATATTTGCTCCCTAAGTCTTACCTTGTTTTGTTTTCTTTCAATATATGTAGATGGGCTAGTAGATTGTGCTGTCTTGATTGTTGTAACCCTTGAATCACTTATGTCCTATTATCAGCTGATTTGGGTTGTTACCAGATATATAAGCCTAAGAGTCCATTCACTATTTTTGAGTAGAATCTGATTTTGGGTCACCAAGTGGGTGGTGCAGACTGTCACCTATCCACCTAGAGTAGTAATGGTGATAGTTGTGTGCACCAGATTCTAGTAGCAGCAGGGGTTCACACTCCAGGGGGGGAAGGTTGTTGACAGGCTTCCCCCAAGTGCCAGTGAGGTAGGTGTGTCTCTGTTCCCAAAGCACTTTGGTGGATGGGCTCTGCAGCTGTACCTTAGGCACCCAATGCATGTACCTCTACAGATTGGTAGGTGTCACCATCCTCAGAACCCTATGGCAGGAGGCTAGGTGGTCTGGGGGGAGCTTCAGCCCTCAGTTCCCCGTTGTGGGTTAGTGAGGACTCTGTTGAATATGCAGAGATATCAGACCTGGGAAACTTGTCTTTCCAGTAATCTGCTAAAACAATTATAGTCAGATCCCTATCAGAATTGCCTTTGCATTATAATAGCCACCTTGTTCCCTGGAGGGATGAAAGCCCAAGACTGTGGATCTCATATGCTTGGCTGAAGCTGGTTTTATATTTTTATTCCAATTTCGGGAAATCAGGGAAGGACTTTTCGTCCCTGGTTTTGTTGTAGCTGCTTCTCTCAGGCCAGGAGAATGGGTTAGGAAAAAACAAACAAACAAACAAACAAACAAACAAACAAACAAACAAACAAACAAAATACCCGCAGAGCACTTCATTCTCTGGCTCAGGAAATTCCAATGTTAATGAAGCCTCCTGGGAAGGGGAGGGGAGGGATCAGATGGATAGGAGAGAGTAAAAAAAGTAGCACCCCAGAATATAAACAAAGTTACTTATCTTGCTTGGTGATGACTGTTTTATCTGAGATTCCCGAGGGGTGTGTAGCCCGTGTGCTTTGGCTGGGTCGAGAGTGCCCCCGAGGGTCAGGCCCAAGTCCTGTGCTTGTGCTGTCTCAGATTCCGTGGTCAGTTCCTCCGCTCCCAGTCCAAAGCCCAGAGCCAAGGTTCCCCGGCAGGGACGCCGCACTCCAGGCTCCAAAACCAGTCACTGCCTCCCAGTGACTTCTCCTCCTGTCAGCCACATCGCTGTGTTGCCTGCGTGTACTGGCTGGGCTTCCCCCGATGTCACTTATGGGGGCTAGGGCTGTGTGCCGTGTTTGCGCTATCTCAGGATGCCATGCTCAGCTCCTCTGTGCCCAGTCCAAAGCCCAGCGCCAAGGTTTTCTGACTAGGACGCTGGCTCCATGCTCTGAAAACAGTCGTTGCTTCCCCGTGGTTACTCATTCTCAGTCTCTGTCACTTAGGTCAACTCTTTAGATCTGTGTTTGATTGTCAGGGTTCATAGATTGTCATATATGTGATTGATTCACTTGTTTTTCAGAGTCTTTGTTGCAAGAGGGATCTGAGGTAGCTTCCACCTAGTCAGCCATCTTGGCCCTGCCTCCCCTAAATTTTAATTTTTTAAAAAAAATTTTACGTATGCTCTCACTAATTAGGGCATGGTGATTCAAAGATCAATTCAGAATTTTTGATATTTGTTATGGATTTTGAGCCACCAATAAGACAAGTGGCACTGTGGCACCACTCATCTGTGGTATGACACTATACCAATAAAAGCTCAATACATAGTTTATTGAGAGCACCTTTTCGTTAGGTTATGTGGGGAAACTCTTGTCTTCCAAACATGACAAATATGGCTCATTAGGCCTCCCTAGCTATCACATAAACTGATATCGAACTCACTGCCATCAAGTTGAATCTGACTCATAGCTACTCTATAGGACAGAGTAGAACTGCCCCATAAGGTTTCCAAGGAGCATCTGGTGGATTCAAACTACCAGCCTTTTGGTTAGCAGCCAAACTCTTAACCATTATGCCACCAGGGTTTCCAGTGACCCTATAGGAAAGTCATAATCAAGCTTGAAGGCCTTATCTCACAGAAATAAAGGGGAGGAAAAAAAAAAAAAGGCAAAAGTTTACAAAAAACTGACACATCTGGGAAGCATCACCTATTTTATTACCTTCATCTGATGTTTTTAAATTTCGCCATTAGGTAGAAGACCTTTTTCTTGATCATCTTGCCACGTTCTCTACTATAAATGATCGTAAAACACCTTTTTTGAAAAAAAAATTCATGTTCTCAGGGAAAATATAGCAAACAGAATAAAGCAGGATCACAGATTCTACCGTTATTCAAACTTAATATAATTAACTGCAACTGAAGGAGTAAAACAAAAATCGGCCAAACTACCACACACACTTCAACAACCTTTGCCTTCTTGAGACACAGCTTTCAGCAAAATTTCTTCCTTTTCAAACAGTATTGATTTGTGTGTTGGAGAGCAGCTTGGTTTTCATCCAAGTGTTATTTTTACAGTGTTTGTTTATTTCTTAAAGTACAGCAGACTCAAGGATGTAGCAGTAGGGCCTCCGAACTGGGTTATCAACTCTAACTTCCCCTTGACTGCAATTTCTCTCTTAGCTCTCTGTACTTCATGGGGAATGACCACTCAGGTCCTTTGTTTATATGTCTTGTCACAGTTGGAAATCTTTCTCTTCTTTGGTGGACTCTCCCTACTGATATACCACCACTGATTTCTCCACCAGGCATTCTCTGCTCTAACACTTGTGTAGCAGATGGTATAAAATGGCTAAACATGTATTTGCTGAGTTAACATAAGGAAAGCTGTCACTTGGCTTACTTCTTTTTCATTACTAACATTTTGGCATTAATGATTAGACAAGGCAAGACTTGATGGAAATTATGAGATTTGAGTTTTTGTGCTTTTCAACACAAAGCCATTTTTTTTTTTTTTTATATTCCCATTGCTGTGGAAGACTTTTTCATGAAATTAGCTATTTGATAAAATGACATCCTCTTATTCTTTTCTATTTGGCTAATAATAAGGAGATTTGTTTAAGTTCTGTGTTATTTCTTTCTGCCTCCCTTCCTTCCTTTTGTATTTCCTGATTATGTGTTTAACAGCTACACAATTTTAGTGATTATTATCTCCATGATATGTTTGGTAACTTCCTAGTTGTGTTTGTCATGAACAGTTACCCTAATACACTAGGGTGGTGTGTCAGAACTGGAAAGGTGAGGTGCAAAAGTGATAGTGGCCATGTGTTATTTGAATAGCTCTCCTGGGTATAAATGGGCTATTACTTTCTGCACCCATGCCTGCTACATGTATAATCAAGCACAAAACCATACGAGATTTCATTTTAGCTGCATAAAAAGCCAGAGATAACATACACACTTAACCAGAAAATTGGAAACACACATTCTATAATTGACTGCACTTCAGTTTCTTAGGGATGCTGTTACTGGGGAAGTCTGTATTTGATTTATTTTTTAAATATTTTCAAATTAATTAAAAAAAATTTTAATTCCACATTGTAGTAGGAATCATACAAAAGTGTCTGAAGTTCACTGAACTAGATAAAGCATTTCTCATTTAACCTATAAGAAAATTGATAAAAAGAAAACCAGATGTGATATTATAGGAATATACTTACCGAGGTAGTTGAAGTACATCAAAACGTTACTCTGGAAACAAGTTCTTAAATGAAATATGAGTACAATATGGCCAGGGAAATTTTTGCCTAAACAAACAAATATATTTTCTTGGAAGATCATGTCCTGAATGGAAATAAATTGTAGTTTTCCATAAAAAGTTGGAAGACAAAAAAAAAATACAGATGTAGTGTTAACTTAAAAATTCTAGCTAACTTATCATCTTATTATTTTTAAGATGGTATCTTTTATTTAAATTCTTTGAACTGAAAATTGTTCAACATCTTTTCTTTCCTTTTGGGCATTGAGACTTAAGAATTGCATTCAAAGATACTAGTATGCTTTCTTCCACGTTTTCTCCTAACTTGCCTTGTAACACTGGCACTAATAAAATATTTTTAATATTCTCTCCTAGCCTCATTGTCTGTGAACTGCCTTCTCTCAGTCTATTGAGTCTTAACATTACCTTTATCAGCTTCCTCTCTTAGGGAGGTAAACTTTCCAATTTCTGTAACTATATTTTCCATGGTTGAGACCTCTCCTCCATCTGCAATCCACTCAACTGGCTCTGGTGGGGTTTTTTCACAACCTATTCCTGGTAGTTATTAGTAGCTTTTTTGGCAAATCTATTCTTTTCTTTGGATTTTTTTCTTTTTAAATTTGGTGCAATGATGTGTTTTATTTGAAGTCATATTTACTTTAAAAATATTTCAAAAAATATTATGTTTAAAATAATAATAAATAAAAAATCTTAAGTATAAAGCTAATATTTTTAGCCATTTTGTGACTATTCTTTTTTTAACTTTTTCATACACCTGCAAATATTATCTAACACATATAACAATCTGAGAGCTGTGCATGAGTTTTAATATCTTTTAAAGTTATAACTGATATAAGAACTGATATACATTGTTTAAATGTGTATGGTCCTGTTTAAGATTGCAATGAGAATATTAAAGAAAATTCAGATTTTCATAGCATAGCTTTTTTTTCTTTTCTAAACCAGGTATGAATTTGTTAAATACAAAACTCGAAATATGTCCCATATTAAGGAATATATTTGAGGAAATAAATGCATCTCTTGCAAGATTTAAAAAAAAAGAAAGAGAAAATGTTGAATTTAGAAAACTGACTATGCAAGAACGGTATTTATCTTGTACATATTGGAACCAATAAAGAAGAATCCATCAAACCAGTAGTAGTTGAAACATATTCAAGTTCAATAATGTGATGTCATTTCACATATAACAAATTTTAATTACTCTTTTATTCATTACTTTAAGAATATTAGCAATAATATTCTTAAATTGAGGCTTTTAGTGTCCACCTGGGAAGAAATCTGCTCTCTTAACCACTTAAATTTCATCAAATAGCATACTAGCATAGAAAACAGCATACTCTAAATTGTTGTAAAGTTCAAAGCTAGACTAAGTGCTAGACATCTTATCTGATCAGTGACGCTCGCATTACCTCCTGTACTCTTTCGCCTAGGTTTGGCCCTGTTCAAGACCAAATACTGGGGATGAGATTAGTACCGTACTGTCGTCTTACCCATCTCCATTTCCTTTAAGTGTAACAACCGCATAAACAGTCCACAACATTTGATACCTATATATTAGCAAAGATTTTTTTTTTTCTTCCTCAATATTGTCCTAAAAATGGCAGAACAGACTGGTTCAAAGCAAAGTTTGATGAAATGTTTTCTTGGGAAAATCTGTTTCTGCTGCTAAGAAACTGCCACCTACAACCATCTGTGGTTTAGAGTTTCTTGCCAAACTTTTCTGTTGTTTTTATGTAGCTGTTGCCTTTGTCTCTTTTCTGGTATCCAAACATGACAAGCACTTCTGTCCTTTGCATTCCTTTGCTAAAAACATTTTACCTTCTTACTAAATATTATAGTGCACATACACAAGCATATACACATACATTACATGCCCTCATACATTAGGAACTATACCACCCTACAAGGAGCCCTGGTGGTTAAAGTGCTCAGCTGGTGACCAGAAGGACAGCAATTGGAACCCACCAGAGGCTCTAAGGGAGAAAAATGTGACAGTCAGCTCCTGTAAAGATTACAACCTTGGAAACCCTGTGGGGCAGATCTACTCTGTCCTATAGGGTCTCTATGAATCTGTATCAACTTGATGGCGGTGGTTTTGGTTTGGTTTATACCATTCTAGCCAACTTTCCAAATATAATCTCACTACTTTTTTGAAGACCTGTGTAACCCTACTCTGTCAACAGTATTTAATTCAAGGATGCTGGATTCCAAAAGAATTTAAGAAATCATGAAGAAATGATATAAAGAAAAATCTATAATAAATCCAAATGTCATTTTAATGGAATAAAATGCATTACATACCAGATAGAAAATATTTGATGTGATAATTATGAAAAAGTTTCTAGAATTGAAGAAAGAGATGTATTCTTTATTTGAAAAAAAAAAATACTAATTACCAAGCAAGATAAGTAAAAATAAATACTCAGCCCAAAACAGCATTGTGAAATTGCAGTACATGTAGAATAAATAATAAAAGCTCACTAGACACCAGGTAAGAATTAAAAATGACCTCAAAAGGTAAAAAAATACATTTCTACTTTCAGCTATAATACAGTGTTTTTGCTGTTGTTAGGTGTTGTTGAGTTGGTTCCAACTCACAGCGACACTATGTACCACAGAACGAAACACTGCCCAGTCCTGCGCCATCTTTACAATCCTTGTTATGCTTGAGGCCATTGTTGCAGCCACTGTGTCAATCCATCTCATTGAGGGTCTTCCTCTTTTCCGCTGATCCTCTACTTTATCAGTCATGATGTCCTTCTCCAGGGACTGATCCCTCCTGACAACATATCCAAAGTATGTAAGATGCAGTTTCACCATCCTTACTTCTAAGGAGCATTCTGATTGTACTTTTTCCAAGACAGATTTGTTCATTTTTGGGGCAGTCTATGGTACAGTCAATATTCTTTGCTAACACCACAATTCAAAGGTGTCAATTCTTCTTCGGTCTTCCTTATTCATTGTCCAGCTTTCACATGCATGTGACATGATTGAAAATACCATGGCTTGGGTCAGGCGTGCCTTAGTCTTCAAGGTGACATCTTTGCAGCTCAACACTTTAAAGAGGTCCTTTGCAGCGGATTTGCCCAGTGCAATGTGGCTTTTGTTTTCTTGACTGCTTGGTAGTTCTTATTAAACTAATAATTTTACTGAGAACAGTTAAAAAGCTAGATGATATGATTATTATTATTATTTTACAAAACAGCTTCTATGAAGCATTGGAAATCAGACAGATCAGACAGAACAAGAGGGGCCAAGATATAAGGGAACCTAAATGAGATGACCCCTAAATTCTCTGCTGATACATTCACATATACGTATGTATATGTATACGTGTACATGTATGTATATGTGTATGTATAAGTGCATGTATATGTATATGTACGAGGGGAGTATTTGCTCTTTATTGCTCATCAACTTAGTAATTAAGGCAGTTAGAATGGCCTGGGGAGACATAAATTGAAGTTTCATACTATCAAATCAACCAAGGCTTATAGCACTGAGATCTTGAAGAGAGATAGCTGCAGACCAACAGATCCATCATTTGGAACCCAATTTTCTTGAGGCATTTGTCACCTGTAAATTTGTTTGTTTGTGTTTGTGTATGTGTGGTGAGGGTGAGCAGGGGAAGGGATGGTGGTGACAATACACCATGAAATCCAGCACAGTGAAGCTATTATTGAGTTTAAAAATAAATAAAGAAAAGCTGAGGAAGTTGAAAAGCAATTCCAGTAGTTTTTTTCTTGTCAGAATGACAAAAATTAGGAAAGGACAATGGGTCTTAGGAAAAATTTGTGGCTTTCAGATGAGATTCTGAAGGATTGTCCATTAAAAACTGAGAGCAACTCAGGCTAGATTGCAGTGATATACCCCTTCATTCTCTGCCTTCCGAAACAAAAGCGTATGCTCTCTATAATTTAATCCATCTAAATCGTTATTTTTTTTTTTTTACATAAGTTATTGTAACAGGAGCCCCGGTGGTGCAGTGGTTAAGGGCTTGGCTGCTAACCAAAAGGTTAGCAGTTTGAATCCACCAGACACTCTTTGAAAACCCTACGGAGCAGTTCTACTCTGCCCTATAGGGTCATTGTGAGTCAGAATCCACTAAAGCACCCAAAACTTAGTGTCTTGAAACAACAATCACTTATACTCACATGCTGTAACATCTTTAGTTTTACCTCATTTAGGCTTGGCTCAGCTGAGCTTGATTTCTGACTGTGGATTGGTGTGATGGTTAAGATTATGTGTCAACTTGGCTAGGCCACGTTTCTCAGTGGTTTAGCAGATATTCTGTAATCACCCTCCATTTTGTGACCAGATGTGGGCACCCAATCATTTAAAAGGGGAGTTTCCTTGGGGCTGTGGTCTTCATTCAATATATATGAATGTTCTGGCAAAGCTCACCCTCTCTTAATCCTGCATCCTACTCAAAATCATCTCACCTCCACTTCTTGGGATGTAAGCCAATAGTCTAAAGTCTGTCCTGCTGATTTTGGGTTCGTCAGCCCCTGCGACCACTGAGTCTGGAGCACCTCCTCAACTATGTGAGCCATTTCCTTGAAATGAATCTTTATCTATATCTATACATGCTTCACTGGTTTTGTTCCTCTAGAGAATGCAACCTAAGACATTTGATAATGAGAGTGGTTCTAGAGGAACAAAATCATAAGCATGAGTTTTCTGAGTTGGTTCCCAAGTCTGGCTAGGCCTAAACGCACTGACGACTCTGCCCCCAGTAGTAAAGAGGGCACTGCTAATCCATGGTGTGAGGTGGTGATGGAAATATGCAAAATATCAGCACCTTGAGATCAAATATTTATGAAAGGCAAGGTTCTTGGTGATTACATATTTGATACTTTTCTAAAATTTTGCCAGAATGAGAAATATAGGGAAGCTGGTGAGTTGGCTTTTCTTTCACTAGACAAAGCTGTGAAAGAAAGGGTTGAGCTCAAAGCTTCAGAGTCATAGCTCATGTGCTGCATACAAGACCTGAAAGTTGCCCTTGCGCCCTAAAGAAAGCCTTGTAGTAACATACCTGATATTTCCCAAAAACTAAGCCCAGAGTCTTATCGTAAGAGTGGCTAAATTACAACATCGATTGAATTCCCAAACTCGAATGGTGTCTGAAGTTAAAGTGAGGGCATTGATTGAGAAGAAATGGGATCCTGAAACTTGGAATGGGGACATATATGCCAATAATTAGGAAGCTGGGTACATTTAGCCCCTAAATTCCATTGAATCACTCTTGCTACCCTAACCAGACCTCTTACTTCCATTTGAAGTGATAAGCCTATCTTTGTCTGCTAAACCACCTTACCCAGGAAAACCATTAACCCTTCCACTCCCATCTAATGAGATTAACCCAGGTGTGCCTGAAGAGTCATTTTCAGAAATATTGGGTGGGCTGGCATCTTGGGCATTGCCTGAGGCAGATGCATTACAAGATATTGCTGAACATCCCCAGGACATACCCAGAAATTCGTTTTTGCTTCTAGACAAAAAAAAAAAAATACCTGTTGCTATCGAGTTGATTCTGACTCTTGGCTATCCTATAGTACAGGGTAGAACTGCCTCATAAAGTTTCCAAGGAGCTTCTGGTGGATTTGAACTGCCGACTTTTTAGTTAACAGCCATAGCACTTAACCACTAAGCCACCAGGGTTTCCCCTAGATGTACAAAAAAAAAAAAATTTTTTTTTTTTTTATAAGTGGACTTAATTCCTAGTAAGTCCCAAGAGGTGAAGCACAAAGTGTGACCCAGCGAGGATACAAAAAAAAAAAAAAAAAAACTTGTTGCTGTCAAGTTGATTCTGACTCATAGTGATGCTACAGGACAGGGTAGAACTGCCCCGTAAGGTTTCCAAGGAGCTCCTGGTGGATTTGAACTCTCAACCTTTTTGTTATCAGCCATAGCTCTTAACCATTATGCCACGGGGTTTCTGGAAGAGGTACACTACAATCTAAGGAACTGCTTGATTTTTGTAATATATGCAAATGAGACCTGGGGAAAATAATGGGAATGTCTATTAAAGGTGTTGGATAATGATGAAAGGAACATAAAGTTGGATCAATCTGAGATTACTGATACGGGCCCACTAAGCCTAGATTCTTCGTTCAATGTTTTAGATCCAGAGTTTAGAAAATGATCTAATAGCTTATTTGGTTGGCTCACTGAAGCAAGGATTAAGTGGTGGCCTACACTAAATCAAGCTAAAAAGCAAGGCCTGTCTTGGTATACCGTAGAAGGAATACAGAGGCTTAAGGATATTGCCATGTAAGAGATGATTTGGGGGCCCTAGACACACAGTGGTTACACATTTGGCAGCTAACCAAAAGGTTGACAGCTTAAACCCACCAGCTCCTCCTTGGAAACTCTTTGAGGCAGTTCTACCCTGTCCTATAGGGTCACTATGAGTTGCAATTGACTCAGTGGCAACATTTCTGTTTTTCCCAAGAGTGGGTTTATGATGTTGCACCCACTCACCCAACCACGGAGTACCCAGAGGACAGATCTTTTACCACAAAGGTGAGGAGCAAATTTGGAAAGCATCCTTGAAAGCTGTTGTGATTGTTATTTTATATAAGTCAGATTTGACAACGGGAACTGCCCTAACTGAATTAAGGCACCTAATCACAATGGTACTGATTGGACCCTGTGGTGATAGGATACAAATGGCAATACTTAATTGACAAATATAATGTGAGTGTGGTTACCACAATGGATAGCAGAGTCAAAGCGGTAATCAGAATAGTCTGATTTGTATGGATTTATGATGTTGGCTGCTCAGTGTCCCTAAAAGTGAAATAGATATAAAATCTACTAAATGTTTACTTGATTTGTATAAGTGGAAGAATTCTAGGTCAAGAGAATGGCAGTCTAATTGGAATCACCGGAGTAGAGAATCATGGCCTCTGAGTCAGTTCCCAGATTTAAGCCGGTTTATAGACCCACAACTCCTTAAATGAAGAGAGCAAAAGTCCCCTTGAGGAACTACATTGTCAAAATTTTATACTGTTAATCTTCTCCCAGCTTTCCCCAAAGGGACCTGCAGTCTTTTACTAGAGTGACTGTTCATTGGGGAAAATAAAATGATCATTTTAGGGATTACTGGACGTTGGCTATGAACTGACACTAATTAAAGAAGACATAAAACATCACTGTTGCCCACCAATCAGGGTAGGAGCTTATGGAGGTCACATTATTAATGGAGTCTTAGCTGAGGTTTATCTCACAGTGGGTTCAGTGTGTCTTCGAATCCATCCTGTAGTGATTTCCTTATTTGCAGGATGTGTAATTGGAATAGACATACTCAGCAACTGGCAGAATCCCTACATTTTGAATCCTTGACATGTGGAGTAAAGGCTATTATGGTAGGAAAAACCAAGTGGAAGCCACTAGAATAGTCCCTACCTAGGAAAATAGTATACCAAAAACAATACTGTATTACTGGAGGAATTGCAGAGATTAGTGCCACCATTAAGGAGTATAAAGGTGCAAGGGTGGTGATTCCCACCACATCTCCATTCAACTTACCTATTTGTCCTGCACATAAAACTGATGGATTTTGGAGAATGACCGTGGATTATCAAGAATTTAACAAGGTGGAGACTACAATTGCAGCTGAAGTTCCACATGTAATTTCATTGCTTGAGCAAATTAATACATCTCATGGTATCTGATATGCAGCTATGATCTCAATAATACCTCTTTCTCCATACCTGTTTCAAAGGACCACCAGAAACAGTTGGCCTTCAGATGACAAGGCCATCAACACAACTTCAATGTCCTACCTCAGATGTACATCAACTTTCCAGCCTTATGTCATAATTTAGTTCACAGGAACTTGATTGTCTTTCTCTTTCACAAGAAGTCACAGTGGTCCATTACATTGATGACATTATGCTGATCGGACCCAGCAAGGAAGAATTATCAATGAATCTAGACTTATTGGTAAGACATTTGTGTGCTAGAGTGTGGGAAATTAACCCAACAAAAATTCCGGTGTCTTCCACCTCAGTGAAATTTCTAGGAGTTCAGTGGCATGGAGCTGGTCAAGATATTCCTCCTAAAGCAAAGGATAAGTTGTTGCATCTGGCCCCTCCTACAACTAAAAAGGAGGCATGACTCCTGGATGGCTTCTTGGCTTTTGGGGGCAACGTATCCTTCATTTGAGTGTGCTACTCTAGCCTATATATCAAGTGACTAGAAAAGCTGCTAGTGTTGAGTGAGGCTCAGAACAACAGGAGGCTCTACAACAGTTCAGCTGTTGTGCAAGTTGCTCTGCCACTTGGGTCATAAGATCTGTTTGATTCAATAGAGCTTGAAGTGTCAGTGGCAGATAGAGATACTGCTTAGAGTCTTTGGCAGGCCCCTAATTGTGAATGACAGTGTAGTCCCTTAGGATTTTGGAGCAAAGCCCTGCCATTCTCTGCAGATAATTACTCTCCTTTTGAGAAAGAGCTCTTGGCTTGTTATTGGACCTTAAGAGATTGAACAGTTAACCACAAGACACCAAGTCACCAAGGGCTCTGAGCTGCCCATCATGAACTGGGTGTTGCCTGATCCACAGAATCATTAAGGGAGACATGCACAGGAGCACTCAATCATTAAATGGAAATGATACATACAAGATTGAGCTTGAGCAGGACCTGAAAGAATAAGAAAGCTACATGAGGAAGTGGCATAAATGCCTATGGTCTTTCACATTATCTTTCCTCTCCCAGTCTGTACCTATGGCCTCATGGGGATTTCATTAAGAACCGTTAATTGAGGAAGACGAAATTTATGCCTGAGTTAGACATGGTTCTGTGGGATATACAGGCACCACTCATAAATGGAGAGTGGCAGCACTACAGTCCCTATCTGGGACCTCCCTGTTGGACTGTGGGGAAGGGAAAACTTCCCAATGGGAGAACTTCTATAGTGCACTTGGTTGTTCACTTTGCTTGGGAGAAGAAGTGGACAGATGTACATTTTATACTGGTTTATGGGCTGTGGCCAATGGTTTGGATGGATGGTCAAAGATTCAAAAGGAACAAAATTGGTGACAAGGAGGTATAGGGAAGTGGTATGTGTATAGACTTCTCTGAATGGGCCAAATAAGTGAAGATATTCATCAGTAAATATGCTTGTGAACCATTTATCAGTAAATGCTTCAAGTACTCTTCACTATCAGCAAGCAAGGTTGTTATCTGCATATCATAAGTTATTAATTTGTCTTCCCCCAATCCTGATGCCACATTCTTCATATACCCCACCTTCTCAGATTATTTGCTCAGAATACGGATTGAATAAGTATGGTGAAAGAATACAACCCTGACACACAACTTTCCTGACTTTAAACCATGAAAAATTCCATTATTATGTTTGACCGACTGTCTCTTCATCTATGTAGGGGTTCCTCAGGAGCAGAATTAAGTTTTCTGAAATTCCCATTCTTCACAGTGTTTTCCATAATTTGTTGATCCACACAGTTGAATTCCTTTGCATAGTTAATAAAACACAAGTAAACATATTTCTGGTAATCTCATCTTTCATCCAAGATCCATCTGACATCAGCAATGATATCCCTCATTCTACATCCTCTTCTGAATCTGGTTTGAACTTCTGGCAGTTCCTTGTCAGTCTAGTCTTGCAGCTGCATTGGAATGATCTTTAGCAAAATTTTACTTGTGTCTGATATTAATGATATTGTTTGATACTTTTCCCACTTCTTTGGATCACCTTTCTTTGGCATGGTCACAAATATGGATCTCTTCCACTCAGTTGGTAAGGAAACTTCCAAATTTCTTGTCATAGATGAGTGAGCACCTCCAGCACTGCTTCCATTTGTTGAAACATATCAATGTGTATGCCATCAGTTCCTAAAGGCTTGGTTTTTTTTTTTTTTTTTTTTTTTTTTGTCCCCTTCAGTAAAGCTTAGGCTTCTTCCTTTAGTATGGTCGGTTCTTGATCATATGTTACCACCTACAATGGTTGAACACTGGCCAATTCTTTTTGGCACGGTGACTCTGTATTCCTTCCATCTTCTTTTAATGTTTCCTGCATTGTTCAATATTTTACTTGTAGAATCCATCAATATTGCAACTTGAGGCATGAATTTTTTTTTTCAGTTTTTCATCTTAAGAAATTCTAAGCATGTTCTTTTTTGGTTTTCTAACCAGCTCTTCACACATTTCATTACATTACTTCACTTTATCTTTTCAAGCAGTCCTTTGAAATTCTCTGTTCGACTCTTACTATCTACTTTTAGAGGATAGAGAAAAGAGGTCAATAAAGGACCTAGAATAAGAGCCCTCAGATATGTAGGTAAAGAAACGAAGAAAGCATTGAGAAGTTGATATCAAGAAAGTGGCATGGCATAGGTTCAGAAGAATAAGGTCCCAGAAATCTTGGATATTATCAAGGACAAAACTGATATATATATATATATATATATATATATATATATATATATATATATATATATATATATATATATATATATATATTGCATTTTAAAATAAATTCGAAACACTGCAATAAGTGAATTTTTGTCCTTGTATTGTTAGATTATTTAAAAAGAAATCTTACTATGCAATAAAATAATGATTGTATCATAAAATTTCTAATAATGGGAAAGGTTAGCATGAAAAAAAAATTGCATTTGCCACAATGAGGTTACTATAAAGATTTCAAACATAATTTGGCATTAGTAAAAACTTTTTATATATAAAATAAGTAATTTTTCTCAGCATTTGGTGGAACTCATATCTAAGAATGAATTATTACATAAACTTCAAAAAAATTTTTCAAAATATTCTATAGTTCTTGATGCCTATACAGTTCGTCAGTGTTAAAATTTCCAATTAAGGCCTTAGTTCTATAGCATATAAATGTAAACATATGCTCTTTAAAATAATTGGGTCAGAATCTGGCATTCCTTATAAAGACATGCAACTCTCATTTACTTACCCTAGAAAATGAGCCACCTATACTCCTATAACTATAATATGCGTGTACATTTTAGTAATTTTTAAATACTAAATGTTAAAAGGATGTAATACCATCATACACTTCTGAAAATATGCAAGCATATCCTAAGATCCTACAACTGTGTGTTCTTTCTTGTTTAGACTTTTTGGAATCAATAAGCTTGATAATCAGATAGTATTCTTGAAGATTATTCTTTAGTATCATCTGTTAAGTGCAATTACTTTATTTAGGTGTTTATTATTTTGGGCTGTTAGGTAGCATAAACATTTAAGTGCTCAACTACAAGCTAAAACATTGGTGGTTTGAACCCACCCAAAGGTGCCTTAGTAGACAGGCCTGGCAATCCATTTCTAAAGGATCACGGCCTTGAAAACTCTATGGAGCGGTTCTAGTCTCCACACATGAGGTCGCCATGAGTTGGATTCTGCTCAATAGCCGCCACCACCACCAACAGATTTATTTATTTTAGGGGTAATTCAGTAGCAAAAATACTTTCATTTAGAATATGCATAATACCAGTAACAGTTAAGTTGTTAGTGTGTGTGTGTGTGTAATTTGAATCCCTGCAAATGTATAAACCAGGGGAAAACTGACTGAAAAAGCTAAACTTTAGATGGCTCTTTCTGCTTTGTAGTACATACTAACTCCTTATTAAGCATTTCATAAAGCCCAAAGATGCAAGAGAAACATTTCATTTCCTCCATTGGGTTTATTGGGGATATGTATCTTCTTTACTTACAGGAAGTGTATGAAGTAGAAAAGTAATGAATCAATGGCAAGTATGCCTTGGCTATATACTACAGCATAGTGCTGTTCTAATAACCACAATTTAATAGTATCATAGACAGTTCCGAAAGTGGGTATGGAAAAAAAAAAAACTATGAAAGTAGAGCCACTTTAGTTTAGTGTTTAACATGAGAGTAGTTTAACATCAACCTACTGTAACATTTCCGTAAGAGAAATAGAATACTGACACAAGAGAAATTATATTTGATGGGAACAGTAATGGTTTTTGTATGTGTGTTTGTAAATATCAGTGGATGGTTTCGGACAGTGTTTCTCAATTAGTCTGGGTTCTATGTGGAACAATTTCTAAACATGATGCCTTTCTAGCTAACATCAGGATTGAATAAATTTCTGAAGTTGTGTGGGAGTTCAAAATAGTTGCTAGGTGCTTCACAGAGACATACTGCTGTCAGAACTTCTATGGAAGACTCTTTCAGAAAGTGAAGTTCTTACGGTGGGAACAATTAGGCGTAATAAATCCTATTTCGAAGTAACACATGCAAGGAGTCTCAGAAATATTAATAACTTTATATTGAAAAGAACACAAGTTTTGATGTCTCTAGCCATGAGACCAAATTTTTGCTGTGCTAATTTTACAAAAAATGATGTGCTCTTGACTATACATACCTGGTTTATTGATGTTTGTGATATCTCTACCTTGATTTTTTTTTTTAAGTCAATAGAGGAAACAGGTTACTTCTGTTTCATTCAAAATGTTCACATTGCTGTTGAGAAGTCCTATTTTGACACTTCAAAGAGAAGGACAGTCATCACTCAGCTGTGCATCCGAGAGTGTCCTGGAAGACTGTTCATGGGAAGTGACATGTCATATATATTCTGTTGTCATGGCAAGAGAACATACATGTTAACTTCAAAAACATGCCTCAATCAAAAGGTAGCAGATCCTCTTTATAACAGATGTTGATTTGGCAAAACAACGTATGTGCTCATAGTGGCAGCAATGTTATTATTCCATGATGGTGGTATCATTGTGACAGGCAACAAAGGAGGTCAGATAGTAATTTATAATGTCGTCATTGCAGATATATATCGAGCTTTCTAAAACATATTTAATATGAAAATGTTGATGTATTAAAAACATAATGTAGTATTGAGAGGTGAAATAACTTGAGGGGCAAAAGTATTCATATGTATGATGGAAAAGGAGCAATAGCTTTTTTATCCTATATGCCTTTCTATATTAATAATAAAATAAACAAATAAATATCTTCATTATCTAGTCCTGCTACAACAGAAATAACACAAGTGGATGGATTTAAAAAACAGAAATTTATTTTCTTATAGTTTAGGTAACTAGAAGTTCGAATTCAGAGTGCCAGCTCTAGGGTAAGGCTTCCTCTCTCAGTCAGCTCTGGAGGAAGGTCCTTGTCTCTAAGCTTCTGCTCCTAGAAGATTTTCATGTAGCATGGCATCTCTCTTTCCCCATCTCTGCTCTGTTTGCTTGTTTAATCTCTTATATCGCTAAAGAGATTGATGCAGGGTACACCTACACTAACCCTGCCTCATTAACATAAAAAATCCATTCCCAGATGGAATTATAATCACAAGCATAGAGGTCAGGATTTACAACACATATTTTTTGGGGAAATAATTCAATCCATAACAATGCCTCTGTAAAATAATTAATTTATTCAAGAGAAATTAAATATATATAACTAACAAACAGGAAAATCACAAAATCAATACTTATCCAAAAAAGCAAATTAAAGTTATAAACATTTTAAAGTTCAATAAAAACCATTTTGAAAATTATTTTAAATCAACTAACCCAGTCTGAGGAGAATACAGGAAACCGCATAGCTCTGTTGCATAAAAACATACTGTTAAAAATATATATATATATTGCTCTTCTTAGATGCCATCAAGTCGGTTCCAACTCACAGCACACCTATGCACAACACAATGAAACACTACCTGGTCCTGTGCCCCCTCACAATTCTTACTATATTTGTAGCCCCTTGTTCCAGCCACTGTGTCAATTCATCTAGTTAAGGGTCTTCTTTTTTTAAACTGAACTTCTAATTTACCAAACATGATGCCCTTCTCCAGGGACTGGTCCCTCTTGATAACATGTCCAAAGTAAGTGAGATGAAGTCTCTCCATCCTTGCTTCTACGGATCATTCTGCTTGTACTTCTTCCAAGACAAATTTGTTCATTCTACTGGCAGTCTATGCTGTATTCAATATTCTTCACCAACATTAGAGTTCAAATGAGTCAATTCTTTTTCATGGATAAAACACTTAGAGAGTTAGTTCTGAAAAAACAAACAAACAAAAAAAAACACTAAAGTTAATGTTTTGACCCAGTCAAGGAATTTACCCTGCAGATAAAATACACTTTTATCAGACATTGATCACTTTGGTATTTGTAACAAGGAAACACTTAAAACAACTTCCATGTGTAAAACTAAGGGATTAGATTAAAAAAACAATAAATAAAAATCTCTATTATTTATTTCCTGAAATGGTTGAGGGCCAACCAATTCTTTTTACTATAGTGACTCTGCATATTCCTTCCATCTTCTTTTGAAGCTTCCTGCATTGTTTAATATTTTTCCATGGAATACTTCACTATTGCAACTCAAGGCTAGAATTTTTTCTTCAGTTCTTTCAGCTTGAGAAACGCCGAGTGTCTTCTTCCCTTTTGGTTTCCTATCTCCACGTCCTTGCACATGTCATTATAATACTTTTCTTTGTCTTCTTGAACCACCCTTTGAAATCTTCTCTTCAGTTCTCGTCATCATTTCTTCCCTTTGCTTTAGCTGCTTAATGTTCAACATCAAGTTTCAGAGTCTCTTCTGACATTCATTTTGGTCTTTCTTGCTTGTCTTTTTAATGGCCTCTTGCTTTCTTTATGTGTGATGTCCTTAATGTCATTCCACAACTCATCTGGTCTTTGGTCATTAGTGTTCAATGGATCAAATCTATTCTTGACATGGTCTCTAAATTCAGATGGGATATACTCAAAGTCATACTATGGTGCTCATGGACTTACTCTAATTTTCTTCAGCCTCATCGTAGACCTGCATGTGAACATTTGAAAGTCAGCTCCTTGATTGGCCTCTGGCCTTGTTCTGACTGTTGATATTGAACTTTTCTATTGTCTCTTTCAACAGATGCTGTCGATTTGCTTCCTGTGTATTCCATCTGCCAAGGTCAATGTATGTAGTTGTTGTTTATGTTGGTGAAAAAAGGTATTTGGAATGAAGAAGTCATTGGTCTTGCAAAATTCTATCATGTGAGCTCTGGCATCATTTCTATCACCAAGGCCATATTTTCCAACTACCAATTCTTCTTTGTTTCCAACTTTTGCATTCCAATCACCAGTAATTATCAACACATGCTGATTGCATGTTCGATCAATTTTTAGACTGCAGAAATTTCTTCATCTTTGAACTTAGTGGTTGGTACACAAATTTGAATAATAGTCATATTAACTGGTCTTTCTGGTAGGCATATGGATAGGATCCTATCACTGACAGTGTTATACCTCAGGATAGATTTGAAATGTTCTTTTGGAGGATGAACACAATACCATTCCTCTTCAAGCTGTCATTCCTGGAATAGTAAGCCATATGATTGTCCAATTCAAAATGGCCAACACTAGTCCATTTCACCTCACTAACGCCTAGGATATACATATGTGTTTATGCATTCCATTTCATTTTTGGCAATTTCTAATTTTCCTAGACTCATACTTAGTACATTCCACATTTCAATTATTAATGGATGTTTGCAGCTGTTTCTTCTCATTTTGAGTCATACCACATTAGCAAATTAAGGCCTCAAAAGCTTGACTATATCCACATCATTAAGGTCAACTCTACTTTCAGGAGACAGCTCTTTCCGATGGTGCTGAAGGAGGAAATTCAAGCTGCACTGAAGGCACTGGCAAAAAACAAGGCTCCAGGAATCGTCAGAATATCAACTGAGATATTTCAACAAACGGATGTAGCCCTGAAAGTGCTCACTTCTCTACGACAAGAAATTTAGAAGACAGCTACCTGGACAACTGACTGGAAGAGATCCATATTTATGCCTATTCCCAAAAAGGTGATTGAACTGAATGCAGAAATTATCAAACAATATCATTAATATCACACACAATTAAAATTTTGCTGAAGATATTCAAAGTGACTGCAGCATTATATTGACAGGAAACTGCTGGAAATTCAAGCCAGATTCAGAAGAGGACATGGAACCAGAAATATCATTGCTGATGTCAGATGGTTCCTGGCTGAAAGCAGAGAATACCAGAAAGATGTTTATCTGTGTTTTATTGATTATGCAAAGGCATTTGACTGTGTGGATCATAACAAATTATGGATAACATTGAAAAGATTACAAATCTGTCTTAGAAAAAGTACAAGCAGAATGCTCCTTTGAAGCAAGGATGATGAGACTGTATCTTACATACTGTGGACATGTTGTCAGGAGGAATCAGTCCCTGGAGAAGGACATAAGGCTTGGTAAAGTTCAGCAGAAAAGATGAAGACCCTCAACGAGATGGATTGACACAGTGGCTACAACAATGGGCTCAAGCATAACAACGACAGTAAGGATGGTGCAGGGCCAGGCAGTGTTTTGTTCTGTAGTACACAGAGTTGCTATGAGTCAGAACCAACTTGATGGCGCCTAACAACAACAATACAAATCTAGATTTCAGAGTCTGTTTCCTGGGAAACTCAACCTAAGAGAGCTGGAACAAGAATTGGCCCTTGGAAGCAGGTTCTAGAAATTGATTTGGGGAGTTGCATTCCCTGTTGTCTGCCTGATAAAGTGGAAGAAACTCATGAGTGTTGAAAGGAGGAATAATGATAGTCTCTGTCAAGCTGTAGTACACAATTTCCATACTTCAGCTGGTGGTAAGCTGGGTGAGGATACTGATGGAAGGGGATGTTCTCAGGCATTTGAGAGGTTCAGGACATGAGTAATTATAAAGACTATGACACTGGATGTCTATTGTAGAAGATTACCCAATCATTGGACAAAGACTGAGGGACACAACATCTATTTTAAGTAAAGTAAGGAAGCAGAGGATTTTCTTAGTAGCGTATAAAGAAATATTGTCAGCAGCTAAAGAGTGTAAAACGTTTAAGATCACAGCCATGATTTAATTTTAAGCAACTCTTAAAATTCTAGAGAAGGTTGTATTCTCAAATTCAGCATGTGTGCTATACCAGGATAGAGACAATGGTTGGGGAAGTGTGGGACACTGAGACTTAGAATTTGACTTTCCAGCATTGCCCTCAAAAACCTTGGATCTTCAGATATCATGTGCCTGCTAAAGTGGCAGTGGACCATCCATCCCTCCCTCCCCAATCTTTTAAAACCCGTTGTCATCAGGTCAATTCCAACTCATAGCGATCCTGTAAGATAGAGTAGAACTGCCCTATAGGGTTTCCAAAGAGCAGCTGGTGGAATCAAACTGATGACTTTTGCTTAAATATGGTGCAAATGTCTTTGGCTTGAAAGAAAAAAGGAAAAGAAAAAACAAACAAAAAAACCTCTTCTCCATCTTCCACCTCAGAATCTATACCAACTCCTCTCATTGTCACAAGGGCAATAAGTAGAGTTCATTTAAAACATAAACTGACCAAGGATGGGCTGGGCATGCCACAAGAGGAAAGGAGCTACTTGCCAAATTAGCTGCAGACTGTAACCATCAAGAACCAGCAGGAACTGGGAGAGGATATGGGTAGAATAGATTGACACATAATTCAAATTCATATGATACCCAGAGACTTGAAGAGTCTTTGTTAGTATACGTCTGCTACAGCATAAGTGCATGTGAAGTCCTAGTCACAGTTTAGTTTATAAACCACAAACAAACCCAATGGTCATTACGCATTTTCAGAATATGTAATCAGAATGGATACACTTAGTAGTTGTCACAACACCCGCATTTACTACCAACCTTATATGATAAAAAACAAATAAAATGATAGGAAAGGCCAAATGGAAGAGTCTTAACCCCCACCCCAATCTCACCATTCACCCAAGGTAATATATCAAAAATAATACCATATACCAAGGGAACTAGAAAGATCAGTGACAATAAAGACCTAAGAAATACAGAAGTGGTGGTCCCTATCATATTCTGCTTAATTTACCATACTCAAAGGATCCTGGGATCCTGGAGCATGACAGTAGACTACTGCAAATTCAACCAAGTAGTAGCCTTGATTGAAACTACTTATGGAATATATCATGTCTTTGATAAAGTAGATCAGCACAAATGCAAATATATTATATGCATTCTTTTTCAGCATTAATAGGAAGGATTATCTTTACCAATTTCCATTTATGTGGGATGGGCAACAGTAAACATTTAGAGTTTTGTACCGGGGCTAGTATAGCTCTCATACTTTCCGTCATAATATAGCTCTAAGGGACATGAACCATCTGGGCAGTCCATAGAATATCACATTGATCAATTATACTGATGGCATCAAGTTAATTATACTGAATGAGTAAGAACTGGGGACTACTTTTGAAGATCTTTTTAAGAAAGATGTTTTCCAAAGAATTTCTGAGAACTACCACATTGGTCTGGAGCATACTGGGATACTCCAAAAAAAGAGAGAAAAATTATTGCCTCTCAATTTCCATTAGCACAATGCCTGTAGGCCACTCTGGGTTCTACAAGCAGCATATCTGCACTTGAGAATACTGCTCTGTCCCATTTACTAAATAATATAAAAGACTGTTAAGGCTAAATGTAGCCTAGAGTAGAAAAGAGCTCTGTATCAAGTCTAATACAGTCAATGGAGCAATATGGCCAAGCTGACCACATGTTACTAGAGAGATCTATGATGGAAAAACATGCTGTGCAACATTTTCGACAAGATCAATAGAAGAATAACAAAGAAGTTCCCTAGAGGCATAGAGGAAAGTCAGACTATCTACCTCCATTTCTTTCTAGTCGATTCTGACTCATAGCGACCCTATAGGACACAGTAGAACTATCCCCAAAGGGTTTCCAAAGCTGTAGTCCTTACAAAACTAGGCTTGCACATTCTTCTCCTGTAGAGCAGCTGGTGGGTTCCAACCACTAACTTTTCAGTTAGCTGCTGAGGGCTTAACCACTGCTACTAAAAGCTAAAAAAATACACATTTCCAAAACCATCTTCTGACCTGCTAATGGGCCCTGGTCCACATGGACCCTAAATATGGGACATTAAATTACCCACGTGCACAGAATTGCCCTCATGAAGTAGGTTTTCTCAGTCTTACTAAGTTATAAATTTGAGTGTTTCCAACAGTAATTTATATGGAAGTCATATATCCAACTTTGGGCATTAGCAGGTTGAAAGATCACAGAGAAGTTTTTTATATTTGTCTTCTTTACCCCAAAGAAAGGTATCTATGTTTGACAAGTATTGAGAGTTGAAATAAGTTCAGTTATAGTCATGAAAATATGAACTGAAGAGTCAAACTGAATAGTATAAAATATTGATAACTTCTGTTTTTTTTTTTTTTTTTAAGTAGTTGATTCATTATGTTACCTGATTTAATCTTAATTTGTTCAGGTATAAAACATTTTAAAAACTTCTCATATATTATGAAGATAAAATGACAGAACCCATGTGAAGTATGGTGACTAAAAAAAAAACCAAACCAAACCTCTTGCCATCAAGTTGATTTTGACTCAGAGTGTCCCTATAGGACAGAGTAGAACTGCCTCATAGGGTTGCCAGAGAGCACCTGGTGGATTCAAAGTGCCAACCTTTTGGTTAGCAGCCATAGCTCTTAACCACTACCCTGCCAGTGTTTCCATGGTGCCTCACGCAAAGTAATTATTCATTAAATACATTTGGCAGTGTCATAATAGCAAAGAATTTAAAGGTACACTAAAGAAGAAAGAAAAAAAAGGTGTATACGTACTATAATTAGAATTCACAACTTAAGAATTTCAGTTAATTGGTGAGGTAGAAAGAGGGGAAAAGAAACCTTCAGGGTTTTTTGATATAACTTGAATAACCGAGCATTTTGCCAGTGTGACAAAGTCAGACTCTCTCTCTCTCTCTTGCTCTCTTTTCTTCCCTCTTCTCTCTCACCTCTCTGTAAAGTAATACTAAACTAGGGCAATGCTTCTACTCTATTCCTGGAATATTTTACTTCATAAAAAAAATGACAAGAAGTGCTTCCATTAAAAAAAAACTCAGTAGTACAAAATTCCATTAATTTTAAGTATTAATTTAGGTCTGACTTTCCTTTATTTTTATATTTTAACTACTTAGTTTTGTTCTTTAATTTTATATTTATTTTTATAATAAACTTACACTCTCATGAATGTACCACCCCACATAAGAACTAGGACATTGCAAAAATTTTTTTAATCTACTTTTGAGTGGCTCTGACTCATGGTGACGGTAAATATAATAGAATGAAACATTGCCCAGTCTCACAATCTTCGGTATGCTTGAGCCCATTGTTTCAGCCATAGTGTCAATCTATCTCATTGATGATTTCCCTCACTTTTTCAGATCCTCTGCTGTAGAAAACTAGATGTACTTTTCTAGCTACTTATCTTTCCTGATGATGTGCTCAAAAGTAAACAGGACAAAATCTAGCCATCCTACCTTCTAAGGAGCATTCTAGCAGTACTTCATTCAAAACTGTTTTGTTTATTCTTCTGGCAGTCCATGTTATATTCAATGTCTTTTGCCAATGGCACAATTCAAATGTGCCGATTCTCCTTATATGTTCCTTTTTCATTGTCCAGCTTTTACAAGCATTCCAGGTGATTGAAAATACTACGACTTGGGTCAGGTGCATCTTAGTCATCAAAATGATGGACTTTTTTTTTTTTTTTTTAAATATTTTATAGATTTCTTTTGGAGAACATTTGCCTAATGCAATATATCATTTGACTTCTTGAATGTTGCTTCCTTGGGCATTGATTGTTGATCTAAGTAGAATGAAATCCTGGACAACTTCAATTTCTTCACCAGTTATCATAATATTGTTTAATGTTCCAGTTGTGGAGATTTTTGTTTTCTTTATATTTGTATGTAATCCATAGTGAATGTTGTAGCCTTTTATCTTTATCAGCAAGTGCTTCAAGTCCTCTTCATTTTCAGCAAGGTTATGTCATCTGCATATCACAGGTTGTTGACGAGTCTTCCTCCATTCCTGATGCCACTTTCTTCGTATGGTTCAACTTCTCAGATTATTTTTTTCAGGGTACAGATTGAATAAATAAAGTAAAAGAATAAAACCCTGCCACATGTCTTTTTGGATTTTAAGGCACTTAGTATCCCCTTGTTCTATTCAAATGACTGCTTCTGATCCATGTACAAGTTTCACATAAGCATATGTATGTGTTCTGGAATTCTTTGTAATATTAGCCATAATTAGTTATGATCCACACAATTGAATGCCTTCATACAGTCCATAAAACACAAATAAACATTTTTCTGGTATTGTCTGCAGTCAGCCAAAATCCATTTGACATAAGCAGTGATATCCCTTATTTCACATACTTTCTGAATCTGGCTTAAACTTCTGGCATTACCCTGCTGATACCTGGCTGCAACCATTTTTTAATGATATTCAGCAAAATTTTGTTAGTATGTAATATTAATGATATAGTTCAATAATTTCTTATTCTGTTTGATTGCCTTTCTTTGAAAAGGGCACAAAGGGGTATCTGTCTTACAAATTTTTTTGCATAGATGAGTAAGGGTTTCCAGTGTTGCATATGATTGTTGAAGCACCTCAATGCCTGGAGACTTGCTTTTCATTAATGCCTTTAGTGCAGTTTAAACTTCTTTTAATACTAGTGATTTTTGATCATGCACTACCTCCTTAAGTGGCTGAATGTCAGCCAATTCTTTTTGGTACAGTGACTCTGTGTATTCTTTCCATCTTCTTTTGGTGTTGCCTGCACCATTCAATTTTTTACCCATAGAATTCTTCAATACTGCAACTAGAGGTTTGAATTTTCTATCCAGTTTTTCAGCATGAGAAATAATGATAGGAATGATGCCAGAGATTGCATAAGAGAATTCTGAAAGGTCAATGACTTATTCTTCAGAAATTAAAAACACAAATGACAACTATATATGCGGACCTTGCCAGATGGATTACACGGGAATCAATTGACTACCTCTGTGGAAAGGAACCATGATTATGGGGCTCACTATTATGAGTCAAGGCAAAACCAGGGGTCAACTGTGGAACAGACACATGCAAGTTGAAGTTGAAGCTGAAGAAAATGAAAGCAAGATCAGGGCAGCCAAAGTACAAACTTGAATACATCCTGCCTGAATCTGAGACCATCTCAAGAATATACTTTATTCACTGAACCCTAATAACAAAACACAAGAAGAATTGTGGGATGACGTCAAGGACATCATACATAAAGAAAGAAAAAGGTCGTTAAAAAGACAGGAAGGAAAGTAAAGACCAAAATGAATGACAGAAGAGACTCTGAAACTTGGTATTAAGCACAGAATAGATAAAGTGAACAGAGGAAATGATGAAGTGAAAGAGTTGAACACAAGATTTCAAAGGGCAATTTGAGAAGACAAGGTGAAGTATAACAATGAAATATGAAAAGACCTGGAGGTAGAAAACTAAAAAGGAAGAACATGATCAGTATTTCTCAAGCTGAAAGAACTGAAGAGAAAATTCAAGCCTCGAGGTGTAATATTGAAGGATTCTTGGGACAAAAAACTGAGTGATGCAGGGAGCATAAAATCTTACATCTATTTCTCTGTTCCTCCCCATCTCATCCTCTTCCTTCCTTCTAGGGAGGAGCCACTATCCTGAGTTTTGTGTGTTTCCTTTGTTATTAGCTTCATTTTGTTTTTAAATGGAATGCTTGAAGAAAGTTAACTTAGTCAAATTTCTTCTGCAGTCACCTGAGTATGTATCAACTGAGAGGGTCTAGTTGAGATTGCTATGTACTAATTGCTGAATGCAAGAATGCCACTAAGGATGCTGTAATTAGGACTGTGGACTGAATATGTACTTAAATGGGAGCAAGGCGTATGTTCCTGCAGGTGCTAGTGAGGCAACCTAGACTCTGCAGCTCCCTATGTTCATGATATTTATGCATCAACTCTTGTCATCATCCCTCACAAAATTCATATATGTGTATATGAATCATGTGTATATGAATTTCAGTTGTTTACATACAGTACTGCTCTGAACATTAATTTGCATGATCCAAGATATCTAGGTAGTCGAGTTTCTGTTAGGTATTACCTGGGAGACGTATAACTGCATTTTATGGTATATAAACTTGAAGTTGTATAAACCAAACCAAACCCAGTGCTGTCGAATTGATTCCGACTCATAGCGACCCTGTAGGACAGAGTAGAAATGCCCCATAGAGTTTCCAAGGACAGCCTGGTGGGTTCAAACTGCCGACCCTTTAGTTAGCAGCCATAGCACTTAACCATTATGCCACCAGGGCTTTCTGAAGTTGTATAGATATGCTAATTTGTTTTCCACAGTGCTTATAACTATAATAACAGTAATACCACAATACTCATATTGTTCAGCATTCTCTTCAATACTTTGTGTTGCCAGATGTCTTATATTGCCAACCAAATGGACAAAATATGGTATTTCATTTTTATTTTAATTTCGCATATCCCTAATTACTAGTATGGTTGAGTCCCTCTTTATAACTCTATTGACTGTATAGTTTTCCTCTTTTATAAAGTTCCTAGTCTTGTTTTTTGTTAATTTTACTTTACTACCGATTGTTCTTTTTTTTAATTGTCCTGTGACCTTAAACAGCCCTTCCCTTCCCAGGCAATAAAATAACTGGGAATTTGTTGCTCCAATCTTTCTTTGCTGAACACATGTAAGTTTTGGTTGAATACTTTGGTTCTGATCTTCTTTTTTTTTTTTTTAACCCTTAACAGTTATACACTTCTTACACTATTTAAAAACAAAACCAAAGCAAACAAAAACATTTTTTTAAATCACTTCTTGCATCTCACATCATTTCGGAATGTTTTACCTTGTGATGAATTTCCCTTACCAGTCCATTTAGGTTTTTTAGTGTTATATTTTATGTATCCATAAAAGCCAGGCTGCTAACCAAAAAGTCGGCAGTTTGGATTCACCAGGTGGTCCCTGGAAGTTCTACTCTGTCCTGTAGGGTCGCTACGAGTTGGAACAGACTCGACGGCAGTAGGTGGAGTGGGTTAGATAAATGTCTCTGCTGAACTGGCCTTCTTACCAGAATGTTCCTTAGTAGTATTATTTTCTAAGAACTTTGTAATAATTTGAATCAAAAGTGAATAAAAAAGTTGCCTTCAAGTCGATCCTGACTCGTGATGACCCTTCGCGTGTGAGTGGAACTGTGTTCTCGTGATGACCCTTCGTGTGTGAGTGGAACTGTGTTCCACAGAATTTTCAGTAGCTGATTCCTTTGAAGTAGTTCACCAGGTCTTTGATCCGAGGATCTCTGGTTGGACGTGAACCTCCAACCTTTTGATTAGCAGTTAAGCACATTAAGTGCTTGCACCACCCAAGGTCTCCTAAAAATAGAATACACTCCAAAATATATGACAAAAAGAATAATTTAAAATGCTTATTATTTGTATAATTTTTTTCTAATTTACATGTCAAAAAAACCATTGCTGTCGAGTTGATTCTGACTCTTAGTAAACCTGTAAGGCACAGTGGAACTACCCCATAGGGTTTCCAAAGCTGTAAATCTTTATGGAAGCAGGTTGCTACATCTTTGTCCCTTGGAGACACTTGTGAGTTCAAAGTGCCAACTTTATGGTACTTTAAAGTTATTTACTTAAAGATTACATGTTTTTATGGGTGGTGCTCCTCATCAACTAACAATGTTTGTACCATAGAGACTGAATAAATATTCAACAGGTGCTCAATGAAATGTTTGCTGCCTGAGTGGAAATGCTGTATTTTATCATGAACAATGGTATAAACTCTCTGTAGTCTGTTAGAATTCTCAACATTTTTATATTTGATAACATCTTTTCATATATGCACAACTTTAATTCCGAGCTGTTTTTCTGATAGGAGTATTCTAATTTCATAGTCTGCATGTTTGGGAAAGTCTATCAGGGATCATCTCAGTTCTATTTATTTATTTTTTATTCAATTTAGTGTTGTCTTACCAGGAGTCTTATTTTTATTTCAACATTTTCAAATGCAACAACCCTAAGAAACACTGCTACACCATTGAAGTGGTTGGAAATTTATCTTTCTTATGTGTGATTTGAAGGCAGCTCAGTAATGTAAGACAAGATTTGAAAAAAAAAAAAAAAAGAAGAAGAAAATGCCAAAAAGAATGTTTGGAGAAAGTGTTTCTGGTCTCTTCACTAAAACTGATTTTTAATATTCAGTTTAAAATCATCTGGCAGCTAATAGAACCTTCAGTCAAGGAGAAGAGATAACAAAGAGGAAGCTGCATTGTGTTTTACTTAACTACAACAATGGGACAATTCAATCTTAAAGATTTCTATATGGTTAATGGTGAAAATCTAAATTTACCTTTTAAAAAATGAGCAAATGAAATATTCCAATGAGCTTAGGTAAAGTCAAATATACCTAGTTATATGTTAAAAAAAAAAAAAAAAAAACTTTTTTTTTTTTTTTTGGTTATATGTAGGTCTTCTTAATTACCCAGGAGGAGATTGTCTTCGTCATGAACATAAACATCTAGAATCCACAAATTATAATACTGATGTCATTTAAATATACGTGTCTCTGTAACATACCTACAGGTTAATTTTTGCTGATGAGTTTATTACTCTGATTTCATTGCATTGCAATGAATTCCTATAGGCAAGCACCTGGAAGTAATTACCTGAAAAGCTTAACTATATGCACAGGTACGGTTTAAAAAAAAAAAAAAAAAAATGGCTTAGGAGAGGAAAAATATGCTTTAGCTCATGCAAAATTCAACAGCTTGCCTACTGTGTTACATTTCTGAGCTGAGTGAAAATCATCACACTCAACTTTTAGGATCTAACTAAGCCAAATCTATAAAATCCAGCCTGGTTTCTTTGCCCATAAATATTTTAAATACTCATGGCTTTCTCGACATAACTAAGACCCGTTGCAACATAAAGCATAATTTGGAGAGAAGAAATAGGAACCCCAGTCTTGTATAGTTGAATTAAGTCCTGGATAGAAATTCTGATTTCCTGGCCTGTATTTTAGTTCACCAAATGATAAAGTCCCATCCTGTAGGATTTTTGTTAAAATTAAATAAGATTAAAAACATAAATGCCTTTGTAGAGTCCCCAGCACATTGAAAAAGTTTTCAATAATTTCAACAACTGTCACCGTAGCCATCATCCTCATCACAGTATTCCCCATAATGCTTATTATTGTTATCAAAGGTCCTCTTATTTCAGGACGGAGTTTCTGTCCTGTGAATGCATACCTTGGTATTCCGCTTTCTTTTTTTTTGTATTACCTTGTATCATTTTTGATTCCTATGGAGTTAGTGATGAACTGAATAGGAATGATGTCTCATTCATCATCAAAAAGAACATTTCAAGATCTCTCCTGTAATACAATGCTGTCAGTGATAGAATAATAACCTACAAGGAAGACCAGTTAATAAGACTGTTATTCAAATTTACACACCAATCAATAATGCCAAAATTGAAGAAACTGAAGTTTTTACCAATGTCTGCCGTCTGAAATTGATCAAACATGCCATCAAGATCCATTGATAATAGTTGGTGACTGGAATGTAAAAGTTGGAAACAAAGGATAGGTAGTTGGAAAATATGGCCTTGTTTATAGAAAAGACACCAGAGGTTACATGAGAGCATTTTATAGACCAATGACTTTTTCATTGTAAATACCTTTTTCAACAATGTAAGAAGTGACAATACATGTGGAGCTCACCAGATGGAATACACAGGAATCAAATTGACATATCTGTGGATAGAGACAACGGACAATTATTGATGAATGAAATGCAAAAGATGGAAAATAAAAAAGAAGGATCAGTAGATGGAAAAAATAGTCCTGATGATAGAAATGATGCTGGAAATTACATGATAGAATTTTGCAAGACCAACAACCTGTTAATTGGAGATACCTTTTTTTTCAACAACATACATGGCAAATATACAGGTGAATGTCTCAAGAAGGACTAAACAGGACTCAAATAGACTCCATTTGTGAAAAAAGACTATGAAGAAACTCAATATCATCAATCAGAACAATGCTAGTGTCTGAATGAAGAACAGACCATCAATTGCTTGTATGCAAGCTCAAACTGAAGCTGAAAATAATTAAAACAAGCCCACGAGAGCCAAAGTACAAACTTGGATATATCCTACCTGAATTTAGAGACAATCTCAAGAATAGATTCGAAACATTGAACACTAATGACCAAAGACCAGACCAGCTGTGGGATGACATCAAGGATATCATCAAAGCAAAGGGTCATTAAAAAGACATGAAAGAAGTAAAAGATCAAATGGATGTCAGAGGAGACTGGAGACTGAATCTTTCTCTTTAGTGTACAGTAGCTAAAGCAAACAGAAGAAATTAAAAGAGCTGAACAGAAGGTTTCAAAGTGTGCCTTAGAAGGCAAAGTATTATAAGAAAATATGCAAAGACCTGGAGTTAGAAAACCAAAGAACTGAGAAAAAATTCAAGCCTAAGTTGAAATATTGAAGGATTGTATGGACAAAGCATAACATGGGTTCAGCATTTTTATATTATGCCAAATATTTTTCAGTTATTTTGTATCAATTCTCTAACAATAACATAATAAATAGTATAATAGTACATAGAGTAAATTCAATAAAAATAATAAAATAAAAACTACTTAAATTGTTGAGATAAAAAACTAAAAAATAAGAACTTTGAGTATTTGGACCCTGATTACACAGTAACTGTTTAAGACTGAGATAGAGCTCAACAAAATACTATATTTCAAAATCAAATTCTATTAAATAAGAAGCTATGCTGACTCTTTTTTTTTTAATCTCTACTTCTTTACTCATCTTTGAATGAATATTGTGTTATTCAATCTCTGCATTTGCTCAAAGATCCTATGCGTATACATTTCTTGTCTTCTAATATACAATTTAAATCCTCCTTCGGAATGTAAGTTGGATGGCTAGTTGATGTAAGTTTACATTAACTGTTGTTAGAGATCTGTCAAATTCAGGGATTTAGAGAAGAATCCAGAGTCAAAATAATTCCAGTTCTATTTAGAGTTTCTGTTTAGTAAAGTCAACATGTTCAAAGTCAAATTTTTATATCCAGTATTGTGTATGACCCTCATTCCAGTACATCGTAGCTTTGTGTTAGATCTCCATTCCAAAGCTACCATTCATTATTTCATGAGCGAACCCACTGACCTAACAGCAGACGTTCTTCAGAGTCTTACACTGTGGATATGCTGGCCCATCCACCGTGCTTCTGAATACTTTGAATGACCTTGTGACTGCGATTCCAAAGCTTTCTTTGATTTTAAACCTCATCTATTGGTTCTGCTGCTTATTTCATTGTAATACTGAGTTGCTTTCTCTGGAGGAAGAACTACCAAATACCTTCTGCCTTATATCTAACAACAACTCTTAAAATATCTCTTTGGTGGTAGGTGAACGTCCTTGCTTTGTAACAGGGATACTTGTCTCTCATTTTTATGCTCCTCTGGTGTTTTCAGTAAAGTTCTAATGGAAGGCAGTTGTCGAATTTGATCTGTAATCCAGAACTTCGCATTTTGCATTAAATTAAACTACTTAATAGAATGAACTCTTTGTATTTATGCGACTGCTATGTTTCACCATAAGATTCGGAATTAAGCACTGCCCTAGGAACTATACATATAGTTTTTTCTAATGAGTTTTATCTTCATAAAGACTTTGAGAAGCTATGAATATTCAGCTGCATTCTAATATAGTCTTTGTAGCTACATTAATTTGTTCACCATTATAAATTAAGTTGATTTATAATGATGAAATCTTAATTTTTCCTTTCCTATCCTTTCTGTCAGGAATTGCACTTCAGTTCTGAGAAGCAAATGTCTCCTCAGTTTTAGTGGGAAAGAAAATATAGATACATATGGATGCATGATATATGTGTATGATGCAAGGTAAACTATGTTACAATAAAATTATGTACAATATTACCAACAATAATCAGTAATTTAAAATTTACCTTTAAATACCTGTGTACCTTACTATTTGAAGGGAAATATAACAGGTACAGGTTCTGAAATTTAAGTTTTTCAGAAGCTGTATCAGCAATCATTGGAAAAATCAGTGGCCTTTGTGGTAGACAATTCATTTTAATCAAACTAACCCTCTGAACTTTACTTGATTCACTCATCCAGGACGGTTTCCCAATATACTTATGTTTGAGCCTGGGCTAAGCTGACTCTGGGGCTTATGAACCATTCATTTCTAATTGAAAACAGGCTGCCTTATGGTACATTGAACTTCTATGACTTTGAAACATATCATTTTAAGAATATAATAATTTTAAGTAAAAAAAAGTAAAACCCGCAAAAATATAATTATCATAATATGATGATTTTCATGGTTAATGAAACTTTATATTATTAAGATGTTTAAATACGTCTAGTCTGGAAAAGTATTAGACTCACTTTGAAAGGAAAATACAGCCATAAATTGATTTTATTGTAAATTTAGTTAAAAAACAAAAACAAATTGTGTAAGTAAACTTAAATACTTTAATTCTGTCAATATATTCTTAGTAATGAATTGTGCTCTAGTCCAAATAAATAAACATATTAAGTTATAATGTATTTTATGATTCAGATAAATGCTGTGACTGAATTTAGGTGAACTTTTAATATTCTTCTTTGGTACTCCTTCAAACAGATATTTTAGGTTTCCTAATTAGAATATATGAAGGTTGGGGGAAAATACAGAAATAAATTTAATTTTTGATAACATAGACATGGTTTACTTTCAAATATAAAATCATATGACACTTAAGCATCTTATTGAATATAAGAAACACTAATAAATTACTGTCATTAGCACTTTTATTTTAATAAGCAGCCACTTTTAGAAATGCTTAAAGATTTTTTTTTTAGTTAACACCAGAACATAATAAAAAACTCAAAGTGTCACATGATTTTACATGCATGAATGAATCTCTAGAAAGTTTATTTATATATATACATATATATACTTTAAAAATATAATTTAAGGATGTAGTCTCAATAACTATTCACCATTCTAAACAAAACTGTACACTAAATGTGTCTCTTTTTAATATCTGGCCTTAACTTTGCATCTAGCCCAATTATTTCTGTATTTTACTTGTTACTGATATGGCATCCTTGAGATGATATGTAGGGGGCCCTGGTGGTGCAGTGGTTAAAGCTGTTGGCTGCTAACCCACAGGCTGGTGGTTTGAACCCTCCTTGGAGGAAAGATGTGGCAGCCTGCTTCCGTAAAGGTTTACAGCTTTGGAAACCCCATGGGGCAGTTCTACTCTGTCATTATGAGTCAGAACCCACTAGATAGCTATAGGTTAGCTGATATGTGAAGTCCCTTTGTGGCACTAACAGTTAAGTGCCTGACTGTTAGCTGTAAAGTTTGGTGGTTTGAACTCACCCAGAGGCTTCTGGGAAGACAGGCTTGGTGATCTGCTTAAGAAAGATCACAACCTTGAAAACCCTATGGATGACTTCTCTACATGTGGGGTTGCCAAGAGTCAGAATCAACTGGACGGCAACTAACAACAACAACAGCAAGCTGGTATGTTACTATTAAAATCATTAAGTTTAATATATGTTCTTAAAATTGAGCATACATGAATATCAATTGTAGAATATACGTGAATGTATGATCTTATTGAACTAATTGTGTAAACCATGAAACTCTATATTTAAAATAAATCTCTTTATAATATTACTAGAAATTATTTTTAATCTCAGCACAGTGCCTGGCACAATTAGAAAACTGGTATATACTTTTGTGTGAATATGAATGCTGTAAATGAATATTTTTATTTACAAAGATGGTTAATAACTCTACCTAGCATTGCTGTTCTCTGTGCTGCATCAACTCATAATTGTGCATTGAAGGATTTGGAATCTGTCCCCTACGTACTAAGTAGTTGAAATATCTATTCCTACTGTTGTTACTGTTAGGTGTCATCAAGTCGGTTTCAACTCACAGTGACCCTACATATAACAGAATGAAACACTGAACCACCCTCACAATCATTGCTATGTTTGGTCCCATTGTTGCAGTCACTATATTAATCCATTCTTCCTACTACCACTTACTTATTATTTCTAGTTTCTATATTATTACTTCTATGTGGCAACAATCATCTAATTTACCTATTTAAACTCATTGTAGGAAAGCGTTTATTTGTATTTCAGCTCCAGAATGTTTAGGCTTCAACAATTTTGGGATCCAGGGAATATTGTCATTAAACTTGGAAAGAAACAGAAACAATAGCTGCTCATTGATTACTAAGATTTAATAAACACTCATTTTTTTCCTAGGTAAACAAACACCTCATAAATACATATCTATCTAAAAATAAAAGCTTTACAAAGTTATCAGTATGTTATAAAATAAAGTCCTTTTCAACCAGACTTAATGGTCTGACTGAGACGAGAGGAATCCTGGCGGTCATGGTCCCCAAATCTTCTGTTGGCCCAGGACAGGAACCATTCCCGAAGACAACTCATCAGACATGGAAAGGACTGGACAATGGCTAGGAGAGAGATGATGATGAAGAGTGAGCTACTTGTATCAGGTGGACACTTGAGACTGTGTTGGCATCTCCTGTCTGGAGGGGAGATGGGAGGGTAGAGAGGGTTAGAAACTGGCAAAATCGTCATGAAAGAAGAGACTGGACGGGCTGACTCATTAGGGGAAGAGTAAGTGGGAATAAGGAATAAGGTGTATATAAGCTTATATGTGACAGACTGACGTGATTTGTAAACGTTCACTTAAAGCTCAATAAAAATTATTATAAAAAAAAAAGAAAACATTCTGCATCTCACTTTGAAGAGAGGCATTTAGGGTCTTAAATGATAGAAAGCAGCCATCTAAAAAAACACAAGCAGCCATCTACAATGCATCAATTGGTCTCAACCCACCTGGATCAAAGGAGAATGAAGAAAACCAAGGACACAAGGCGATTACGAGCCCAAGAGACGGAAGGGGCCACATGAACCAGAGACTACATCGTCCCGAGCAGGAGAGCAGTGGGACACAGGCCCCAAATTCTCATAAAAAGACCAGATTTAATGGTCTGACTGAGACTAGAAGGACCCCAGTGGTCATGGCCCCCGGACCTTCTGTTGGCCCAGGACAGGAACCATTCCCAAAGCCAACTCTTCAGACCTGGATTGGACTGGACAATGGGTTGGAGAGGGACGCTGGGGAGGAGTGAGCTTCTTGGATCAGGTGGACACTTGAGACTATGTTGGCATCTCCTGCCTGGAGGGGAGATGAGAGGGTGGACGGGATTAGAAGCTGACAAAGTGGACATGAAAAGAGATAGTGGAGGGAGAGAGCAGGCTGTCTCATTACGGGGAGAGTAATTGGGAGTGGTGTGTGTGAGCAAGGTGTATATGGGTTTTTGTGTGAGAGACTGACTTGATTTGTAAACTTTCACTTAAAGCACAATAAAAATTAAAAAAAATAAAAAAAGGCACATTGCATTGGGCAAATCTGCTGCAAAGGGCCTCTTTAAAGCGTTGAAAAGCAAGGATGTCACCTTGAAGACTCAGTGCACCTGACCCAAGCCATGGTATTTTCAATTGCATTATATGAATGGGAAAGCTGTACAATGAATAAAGAAAACTGAAGAATCGATGCCTTTGAATTGTTGAGCTGGCAAAGAATACTGAATATACCATGGACTGCCAAAATAACAAACAACTCTGTGTTTTTTTTCTGTCTTAGAGGAAGTACAAACCAGAATGCTCCTTAGAAGCAAGGACAGCAAGACTGCATCTTACATACTTTGGACATGTTGTCAGGAGGGATCAGTCCCTGGAGAATGGCATCATGCCTGCTAAAGTACAAGGTCAGCAGAAAAGAAGATGACCCTCCATGATAAGGACTGACACAGTGGCTGCAACAATGGGCTCAAGCATAACAACGATTGTGAACATGGTGCAAGATCAGGCAGTGTTTTGTTCTGCTGTATATAGGGTCACTATGAGTCGGAACCAACTCGACGGCATCTAACAACAACAACAGGATTCCAGTGTTTGGATGTACCACCATTTAACCACCTGTTGAAGGACATAAAGGCAATTTCCAGTATGAGGCTATTATGAATAAAGTTACTATGACAATTCATGGACAAAAAAAAAAATAAAGTCCTTTTCAAGACTTCTGTGTACTAAACCCATTTTTTGCCTTCTAGAACTACCACTGTTAGGATTACACTACAATCACTTTCAATCATTTATACATATTTATCGACATATGCTAAAGTTTTTTTTTAATATTGACACAAATTAAATTACCCTTCATGTATTTTTCTGCAATTTTTTTCTCTTGTGTATTTTCATTATTAGTACTTGCAGTTATACTATCATTGTTTTTAGTTGATGTATAACACTTCATAATACAAGTATATGATACTTTAACATACAATAATTTCCTATTTTCAACATTGAAAAGAATTCTGTAATTAATATATTTTGTTACAATGCATTGTGTACTTGCACAGGTATTTCCGTAGGACAGTCACACAGAAGTGTAATTATTCATTAAGAAGATATTTTTGTTGTATTTGTCAGGGTGTTTTGGGCTCGAAATAAAGAAACCAGGACTCAACCTGGCTTTTACAACAAAGAAGACTTGTGACTCAGAAGACACCTATTCAAGAGTGATTGGGCTTTTTGCATTTGGTTGAGCATCAATTACCCAGATTCCTTCTGCCTTGCCTGATTTCCCCCACAGCTTATATCTTCAGACCTTTCCCTCCTGATGAAAGGCTAGAAGTAGCACCTTGCACAAGATGCTTTCCGATTCATAACAAGGTCATGAAAATTTACTGTATTTGAATTTTTTCCCTATTTAAAAGAATTGCTTGCCATTTAATTTTGCATTATTTTTTTTTTCATCCGTTAACTTGATACTCATACTCCGTGTGGTGCAATGAATCACTTTTATGAGATATTCCTAACCATGGTCTTGTAATTCCCACAAAATGATTGGCTGGGGCAATACAAATTCAGTCACTTACAGTTTACAGAAGGAATTGGTCAGTTCAGGGTAGTGTTGGGAGATGATGCCTTGAAATTAACTGGGAATAGTCTTATATTATTTTCCTCTTCTCATCATTCAGAAGAGGACATGGAATGAGCTACAGTGTTGCTGATGTCAGATTGATCTTAGCTGAAAGCAGACAACACTGGAAAGATGTTTATTTGTGCTTTATTGACTATATAAGGCATTCTACTGTGTGGGTCATAAAAAATTATGGGTAACATTGTAAAGAATGGGGATTCCAGAACACTTAATTATGCTCATGATGAATCTGTACATAGAGCAAGAGGCAGTTATTGGAACAGAACAAGGCGATACTGTGTCCTTTAAAATCAGGAATGGTGTGAGTCAGGATTGTATCCTTTCATCGTACTTACACAATCTGTATGCTGATCAGATAAAAGATGAAACAGGACTATATGAAGAAGAATGGGTCATCAAGAATGGAAGAAGACTCATTAACAATCTGTGATATGTAGATGATACAACTTTGCTTGCTGAAAGTGAAGAGGACTTGAAGCACTTACTGATGAAGATCAAAGACTGCAGCCTTCAGTATGGACTGCACTTCAACATAAAGAAAACAAAAATCCTCACAACATGGACCTATAAGCAACATCATGATAAATGGAGAAAAGATTGAAGTTGTCAAGGGTTTCATTTTACTTAGATCCACAATCAACGCCCATGGAAGCAGCAGTCAAGTAATCAAATGACATTATTGCATTGGGCAAATCTACTGCAAAAGAATTCTTTAAAGTGTTAAAAAGCAAAGATGGCACTTTGAAGGACTAAGGTGCACCTGACCCAATCCATGGTATTTTCAGTCATCTTTTATGCATGTGAAAGTTGGACAGTGAATAAAGAAGACATAAAAACTGGTACAATTATTGAATTATGATGTTGGTGAAGAATATTGAATATACCATTGACTGCTAGAAGAATAAAAATTTGCCTTGGAAGAAGTTCTACCGTATTGCTCCTTAGAAGCGAGGATAGTAAGACTTCATCTCAAGTACTTTGGGCATGTTACCAGGAAAGACTAGTAGCTGAAGAAGGACATCATGGTTGGTAAAACAGAAGGTCAGTGAAAAAGAGAAAGACCTTCAACAAGATGGAGTGACACAGTGGCGGCAACAATGGTCTTAAACATAGCAAAAATTATGAGGGTGGTGCAAGACAGGGTAGTGTTTTGTTTCTGTTGTACATAGGGTCCCTTAGAGTCAGCACCTAACAAACAAGTCTTACATAAGAGCCAACCAACCCTACAGATGTTTAAGTGTACTTCACTACTATCAAGAAGAAGAGTCTGGAGCATAGTGCGTCCTTTGTACCAAGGACCCCTGGTCCGGTGCTGAGAACATCCCAGACGCAGAAGAAAGAACAAGGACTTAAGATCGTGTGAGATGGTGAGAGAGAGCAGCAGTGGATTTGCATCCCCATGGAGTGTGGGGGCTGCATGGGGCTTGTCAGTCCACAGAGCGAGAGCCGAGTGCCTTCAGGCAGGAGGCTTGCCAGTGGAACTCAAACACTTGTAACACTTGCCAGTGCAGGGCAGAGGCTTAAGTGTGCCCTGTGCAGGGCTTGGCTGGAAAGATGCTGTGCAGGGGTTTTCCTACAGCAGAGCAGAGCAGACCCAGATGCGTCCGGGGTGTGTGCCTTCCAATGGAGCCAAAAGAAATATAACATTTGTTTGAGGCCTGAGTGTGCTTAGTGCAGTGTGAGCCCAGGTAGCATGGCAGCGACGGACCCCCACAGGCCCATCTAGCATGGCAACAGAGACTTAGAAGGGCCCATCATATAGAGCAGAAGTCTTGGGAGCCTTGCAGTTCCCCTCCCCCAGCTTCATGGTGGTAGCAGGAGGCAGAGTGACATGAACACAACATTTAACTTGAACCATGGTGGGCCTAACCAGCCACTTAAGAATACTCATCGCAGTTGAGTGGAATGATAGACGTGGGTAACTTGGGAAAGGGTAAGCCTTTCCCCTTTGAAAATCTGTTGCTATTGTTTAATGTTTTCTTTCTATAAATAATAACTATTACTTTGACAATACTGTGTGTCTCATGGGCCTGGCTCATTCAAAGATAAACAAACACATAGTAGAGTCATTAAGGGGGTGAGGGGAGTTCAAACTTCACCACGTGACATTGTCATAGGGAGGTGACACCAAAATGATTGTCAATAAAATTTTTGTGCAGTTTCAGCAGAAGTTTATTATTTTTTATTAAAAAATCCCAATAGTTAGTTATAACAATAAAAAGTATTTTTTGTAAGCCCAGCTTGTATGTATCAATATTCCTAAAAAGCTAAATTTCTATCTTAACTTCCTTTTTGAACCTTCTATGGGCTCTGGTCAGAGATGTCATTATTACCCAATTACAATGATGCTTTGAATCATGTGACTTTATCTTCAGGAAGTATCATCATAGGCTGTTGGTGTCCTTGCTGCTGGTGTTTTTATAGTTGCTGATTTTGTCAAATTTTACTGACGCCATTGGGTGTACATGTCTCATTTCAAGCAGCCTTATGGTTGCCTAGAAGTCTGAGACACAGCATGTCTGCATGTACAATGCAGATAGACAGAAATGTACATACACCCAGGAAACAAATACTCTACAGTATAAATCCCACACCAAGCTGGTATCCTTTGTAGGAGATATTTTTTGGGGAGAAAGTAGAATCTCTAAAGATGACTTCAACACTGTGCAACTGGATGCGTCTGTGGTGGAACTGAACAATCATCTCAAGAGACAAAAGAATATACTCACTAAAATCACAGAGCTCACTTCATTAACAAATGTTAGGATGTGATATGATATGATACAGAACATATAAATTGTATCTATTCAGTTACTCATACATTATGCGACTTATCAAAATTTATGTTTATACTAGTACCTCCAATAATATACCAAAGTTGCAATAATATTTTAACTCTGAAGTTTAAAACATAGGCGGTAACTCAGGTTTTGTTTTCCCATTGTAGGAACATTTGTTTCTTAGAGAGCAGATAGTAATAATGCGTATGCTTTATGAATATTCAATATTCAAAGGTGAAGTAACAACAAAACCCATTTATATGAATAGTAAACACAACCGGCATCTGGTTATTTATTTAACAAACTGTATTTTGTTTTCAAATATCTACATAGCTTAATAATTTATTTAGTTATTTATTTTTACTTTTTTTAAATTAGTGTTTGAGATTCAAAATCCTGTAGGTTAAAAAAGTTGTAGATAAGAGCAAAATGATACCCAGAGTATGTATTTTCTTTTTATAAATTATGTAATAATTTTTTAATTTAAAGGTGAAATGAACCTTCAAGGGGAGAAATAATACACAAATTTATAAAAATGATGTATTTTGTATAATATTTAGTGAGATATTAATGAAAATATTAATTTTATATAGTCTAAAATTCCAGTGGCAAAAATAAAAATAAGTTGATATTGATACTAATAACTAACAATTTGTTTTGTACTTTAAAAAAAAAAAAAATTGCCGTCAACTCCTAGTATACCTACAGGACAGAGTAGAACTACCCCTTAGGGTTTCCAAGGAGCGGCTGATGGATTCCAAAGGCTGATCTTTCGGTTAGCAGCTGAGCTCTTAACCATGTTGTCACCGTGAATTCAAACCTACTTTGTGTAAAGCAAAATTATTTTCAATATAAATAAATTTGTCAGTATTAGTTCATAAATTTTACAGTGGAAGATCTTTTCAGAAAACATCAACATGGAATCAATCGATCAATAATAAACACATAGAGTACTCTGTAGAATAAGAATTTTTCCCCAAATTTCTCTTTAATTTCCATGATCAAATATTTTTACCTATCTGAATACTGCCTGCAACCCCAGCTCTAATGTCAAATTATAAGAATTCGACACCATTATCAGAGGAAGATTAGGAAAACAAATGAACAAAGAAACAAAACTGGCTGTGGATGGATAGTAATAGTCCTACTTTCAAGCAGGAATTTAATGTCTCCTCTGAAATCTGTGCTAGTACATTGTTTTATCTGAATCTGAAAAAATCATAGGTCACATAGAGTTGAAGATTAAAAAAAAGAATACCATCATTTTCAACTCCATTTACAGTCTTCTTCAAATCTAAGATCAGCCCAGTATGGTTTAGTGAGAAAGAATTTGAGAAGCAAGGTATCCACATGAAAATGCGTATATTATTTGAAAATATGCACATTAGTCATCTGATAAAGGTCAGGTTCAGAGCATTAGAAGAAGTCACTTTTAGACTAAGCTAAGCTAAAGTCTACTTTCACATGTACAGCAAAATTTGTTCTTTATGGTCAATACTTCTCAGGCCAATGAAGATTGGTTAATGAGCTTTTTAATCATCAATTGCATCTTTGCATTACCTTATAATCACCTTCACACCTATTAGAATTCATAATATTTTGTGAGTTTCTTTTCTCAAAGTACGTTGGAAATAACACAAAACACTATAAGCTGGACTAGACTAAGAGACTATTGTGTCATTTCTGCAAGAACTCTTGCAAATTCTTTCAAAAAACTGGCTAAGTCTGTAGTAAATAATTTTTTTTTTTTTTTAACCAGGCAGAGGTTGAATTGTTTTAAAAGCATAAAGATGTTGCATCATCTTCATTTTCAAATTTCAAAGCCAGGCATACTGCTAACAATTAATCATGTACTTGTTTATTGTTTTGGAATAAATATATTTTACACACTTTTTGTTTTAGAAATTAATTTATTTACAAATCATTCCTATGTGAGTCAATCTTTAATTTACCATGTTTAGAAAAAGAAAGATACAACATACTGAGAGAAAAGAAGCAGCTTCCTGTTAAAATAAGACTCATACTTTGGATGCTAGATATTGTTGATAAAGAAAATAGGACAGTAATTTCATCAGAAACTTTGAATCGTATGTACAAAATTACATTTACTCTTTTTTGCATCAAATTATAGAGAACATCCCAATAAACCAGAACCAAACCAGCTGTCTTGAAGTTTATTCTGACTCATGGCAACCCAATGTGTGTCTGTCATGGATTGAATTGTGTCCCCCCAAAAATATGTGTCAACTTGGTTAGGCTATGATTTCCACTATTGTGTAGTTGTTCTCCATTTAGTTATTGTAATTTTTTGTTGAGAGGATTAGGATGGGATTGTAACACCACCCTTACTCAGATCACCTACCAGATCCAAGATAAAGGGAGTTTCCCTGGGGTGTGGCCTGCACCACCTTCTATCTCTCAAGAGAGAAAAAGGAAAGGGAAGCAAGCAGAGAGTGGGTGACTTCATACCACCAAGAAGGTAGCATCAGAAGCAGAGTGTGTCCTTTGGACACGGGGTCCCTGCACCTGAGAAAATCCTCGACCATGGGAAGTTCGAGGACAAATACCTTCCTCCAGAGCCAACAGAGAGAGAAGCCTTCCCCTGGAGCTGATGCCCCGAATTTGAAATTTTAGCCTACTTTACTGTGAGAGAATATACTTCTCTTTGTTAAAACCATCCACTTGTGGTATTCTGTTATAGCAGCACTAGATGACTAAGACAGTGTCAGAGTAGAACTTTGCTCCACAGGGTTTTCAGTGGGTAATTTTTTGGAAGTAGGCCTTTCTTCTCAAGTACCTCTCTGTGGACTTGAATCTCCAACAATTTAGTTAGCAGCCGTGTGCCTTAATCGCTTGTACCATCCAGGGGCTACAAAGAGACTTTTTCACATTGCTCTTTCAAATCACTAGGAAACCCATTTTTAGGATAAGAGTGGTGAAAAACTTCCCGGTTTAACTTTCAATTTTTTAATATAATTTATGATTAAAATTTCTGTGTTTTCACAAGAAAAATACAAAAAGCCTACAAATAACTAATGGCTAAAAATTAAGCTATTATAACTTAATGATTGTTTATTTGTAATAAAACTTCAAAATAAGCATTTTTCATAAGTTTATTATTCTTTATTAGCCTGGCCAATTTTAAATTGTTTTTAGATATTCTTTTAGACATTATTCCACTATTTGACAATTGATTTTTTGGCTATTTTATTTGGGAAAAAATGCTCTTTTATATAAAGCATTTACATGAATCGTATATTATGTGGTAGCAAAAGACCAGCCTGTTTACAGAAACTTGTTGAATTGCTTGAATAATTAATGCTTTTCTCAAATACGTGTATATGAGTGATTGAAACTTGAATGATATTTACAATTTCAAATTTTAGTAAGCCAGTAAAACTTATATATGTTAGTACTGATTTTATTTGGTAAAAATGCTTTAGTAATTATAAATTATTGGGACAATTTATAGTAGCAAGTGGTACTTACATTTATAATAGCACTTTGACTATATTTCCCTTTAATATTATCATAATAGGTTGAGATTGAATACTCATTATATTTCTGATAAAATTTTCTTAATGTTATCTGCTTTTCATTTTCCCTCCTGTGGTTCTTTACTGACCTGAGATTTTGAAAAATATTGCCACTGTTTGCTCTATTTCTTCATAGCTTTACAGTGTACAGATTTCATGAGAATCCATTTTCTTGTTAAAAAAGTCATTTTCCATTGAGTCAATTCTGATTTGTTGCAACATCATGTGTATCAGAGTAGAACTGTACTCCACAGGGTTTTCAGTGGCTGATTTTTCGGAAGCAGATTGCTAGGCCTTTCTTCCTAGACATCCCTGGGTAGATTGGAACCACCGACATTTTGGTTTGCACCAACCAGGGATTCCTTCTTGTCAGTATTAACTTTTAATTTGTTAGGTTCTTAGAGCAAATTAAACAGTTTGTAATGGGAAGAAGATGGAGGAAGGAAAAAGGAGAAAAGGAATCCTACATGACTTGTCTACTAGGAAACTAAAAACAAGGACAAATCTGTTTTATTGCCCCTCTTAAAGGATGTTCTTTCCCCTCACATTTCCTGTCTTTTATGTAGAGTTGATTCATTAGTCTGTTTGAATTGCGCTGCTAAGTCAATGAAGTATTGTTCCCACAGTTACCTTTTTTGCTACTCAATTTTTTTTTATACACTACCTTTTGCATTACTGAAGTGTTGTAATAAAACACTTTTTACAGATCCAGTCATTGTATAATTCATATTAGTAATCTATCTAATTGCAGTAGTTTTCCATTTTTAAGCTATAAAAATTCTGACTTCTAAACTCTAATGAGAAAATACATTGATTTGGATTTTCAATTTGATTTTAATATTACCAGGGGAGTGTAGAATTCTGACATGTCAAAATATGTTGATATTATGCTTCTTAATGGTTAATATGAGATAATATTTTATTGATTTAAATGCCATAGACTACTTTGACAATAACTTAAACCATTGTGAATCATAGGAATTGCTCTTGCCATTTTCACTGCTTTACCTTAATCTATGTGGTTGTGTTTATTGATTAACTGGCACACTGGCTGGTTCTTCTCATCATGTCTCTATGATTTTATGTGTCTTTTCTATAAACAAAATCAGAGGAATAAGGAAGGCATCCTAAGGCAAGGACGGAGGAAAGAGAGAGAACAAGAAACTGGAAGGATAAGAGATAAACTGACACTTTTCAAAAGTGTCAATTTCCTTTACTCTGAATTTATGCTTAGTTTATTAAACTCCAGTGAAGCTTGAACATGTACTAAGTGATGAAACTGAAGTGTTACTTTTGATGGAAACAATAGAGACTTCAATTATAAAGTACTTTTGCAAAAATCTCTTAAATCTTACCTGAAATTGCTTGAAAAATAAAAATAACGAATCATAGATAATAATTTTCAGATGACTCAATTAAATGTGATGATAAATTTCACCTTTTACAGTACAATTAAACTTTCTATTTAACAGGTTAAAGAAAGAATTCCTTTTCATTTTTAAATTAGCAAAAAGTACTCCAAATGCAAAAGTCATAATAGAGACCACTTAATTCAGCATACTAAGGAAAAGAATTATAAAAGATAGCAGTGGTAAAATATCCACTTAAAACTTAAAACTCATAAATACCACTCTACATGCAGTTAGTTCTTTGAGAATAAGCACTGCAAAAATTCATGCTACAACAATTAATATTTAACTGATACAGGGTCATATCACTTCTTTAATTGGGACTTCAAAATGAAATAATGCATGAAAGAATGTGTGTACATATACCCATAATATAAGCATTTTTAGCATTAAATGATAAAAATTTAGGGTAATACTTTTGTTAGCAAAATATATCAAAGAAAAAAATTAAATTCCAATTAGGCATACAATGGGATTCAAACATTTTCTTCTTTCTTCTCAATATTCTTATGAAGATGGGCACATTCTTTTTAAACTCCATTAAAAAAAATGATCAGTGTACTCAGAGTCAAACATAACTTTGAATTTTTCTAAATTGCTTTATCAGAATGATTACTGATTTCTGAACTTTTCTTTAATGATTGCTTTGATTTCAAGTTTCAACCATAAATATTCTTGAAAGTGAGAAGTGTTCTAGAAGTATCTTAACTTCTCTGATTGACTTTTTCCACCTACTTTTTTTTTTTCACTTCAATTTTTCTTAATTTATTTCCCCAAATTATTTCTCTGCCTTCTCCCTTCTCCACCTTGGAAAGTCATTTGAGAGGTGGGGTTGCAAGGAGTTGGAATTGACATGAAGTTCACTGGGTTTTATGGCATGTAAAATCATTTCAGGTTCTGATTTCTCCAATTATTAGAACAGAGGCATATATTGATCAAGCTTTATAGTAGGGTGCTTTTTTGGGTTATTTAGCTCTATAAATAAATGAGCAAAATCATAAAATGTTTTCAAATTTTTATTTTTTAAAAGGGTGTAAATTGTTGATGAAGTTTCTGGTTAAGACAAGACTGAGAAAAGTCTTAGGAAGGAGTGGGAACCAAACTACACTGATCAGGACACTGTCGGTAACAACGAAGACTTACAGTTTATGAAGAAAAATTTTGATAAATATGATTACGTAATAGTAAACATTTCTATAAAAGTGAAAGGATTCTAAACAAATTTAAAAGATAAAACAATGATAGAAGTCATTTACAACACACATAGCAGAAAAAAAAAGAATGTATAGCATATTCACCAAGCCAATAAGGCTTAAAAAAAAAATACTGATGAAAAATTTTAAAAGAATATGGACAGTTAATAGAAGAGGAAACAAAGATGTATAACAAAGATATGACTATTTTACATACATCTGACCGGCAAAAAGCTTAAACTCTAGTAGTGTTCAGGACTGACAAGAGTGTGAGTCAATGGTGACTTATATATGGCTCTGGGGGAAGGTTTAAACTCATATAATTGGGTAACATCTTAAAGGAATAATTTAATGAAGTCTGTTAAAGCTTAAAACATGTATCCCAGAAGAAAGCAGATATCATTCAATTCTCCTCTTTCGCCAGCGTATGACCCAATGGTGCATTATACCTCCTTGCCCTCTTTTTATTAAGGTTGGGCCATAAGACTTATTCTGGTGGGTTGTGAATAGAGATGTCATTTGTCATTTCATTCCAAATTATTTAATTGCTCATATGAAAATCCAATATTCTCTTTCCCTAACCTGTAGACAAAAGAAGCTGCATCTCCCAGCCTTAAGACTCCACTTCAGAGGTACCTTGGAACACTAATCACATGGAGGCCAGCAGTTTATAGAATTTTCTGAAACTATCTGGGCTTTGCATAAATATGTGTTATTTTAAGATAATGAGATTTGGGGTTTACTACTGTAGCATTACATGGATAATTCTGACTGATACAGCGATTCCCCTCCTTGGGAAACCGTTGTATATTTTTAAAAGCAAAACAGACAGTAACAACCCCTGTAAAAAAACTATAATTTCAAATAAATTAACATATTTAAAGCATATAATGGAAAATTATACAAAAATTAGGTGAACACTCTGTATTAATTAATACATATAATCATTTATTGCATGACCTGGACTCAGGGATATACAAACTACGAAATGACTTTTTTTCCTCTTCACAGAATTTACACAAGCTTCGCTGAGTATTCGTCCCCTCCATTTAAGGGGTCCCATGGCTTTTCAGTTTTTCTCAGAAAAAAAAATTGGTTTAGTTTTAGAAATTCAATCCAGCCTAACAAAAACATACTGACCAGTGAAATGAGGACAAATATTTCTTAGTTTTTGTTCCTCGTGGATCATTCAGCAGAGCTATTTAATGGACTTCTTCTTCAGCCTTCCTGGACGTGGCCTCTGACCTGATCCCTGATATTTACCTGGTGGATATTGGTACAGGGTACCAGGTAGGCCAATTCTGGTTGGTCATTGACTTGATTCCATTACTGTGGAGTCTATTCTAACTCATAGCAGCCCTATTGTACAAAGAAGAACTTCCCCATTGGGTTTCCAAGGTTGAAATTTTTGTGGGACCAGATCATCAGCTCTTTCTCCCAAGGAACGTCTGCTGGATTTGAACCACTGACCTTTCAGTTGGCAGCAAAGCTCTTCATCATTGTGCCACCAGGAGTATGAGTAAGAATTGACTCAACAACATACAAGAAAAAACAAAAACCAACTGCCTTCAAGTCGATTCTGACTCGTAGAGACCCTATACGACAGAGTAGAACTGCCCCATAGAGTTTCCAACGAGAGCCTGGCGGATTTGAACTGCCGACCTGTTGGTTAGCAGCCATAGCACTTAACCACTACACCACTAGGTTTTCCACATAAAACAACAGCATATATTTAGAAGACTGGATTCTCAAATTTGTGTCTATTCTGTCTCATTAACCTACCTGTCTATCCTGTTGTTGTTAGGTGTGGTCGAGTCAGGTCCGACTCATAGTGACCCTATGCACAACAGAATGAAACACTGCCCGGTCCTGAGCGATCCTTACAAGAGTTATTATGCTTGAGCTCATTGTTGCAGCCACTTTGTCAATCCACCTCACTGAGAGTCTTCCTCTTTTCCACTGACCCTGTACTGTGCCAAGCATGATGTCCTTCTCCAGGGACTGATCCCTCCTGACAACATGTCCAAAGTATGTAAGACCCAGTCTCGCCATCCTTGCTTCTAAGGGGCATTCTGGTTGTACTTCTTCCAAGACAGATTTATTCTTTCTTTTAGCAGTCCATGGTATATTCGATATTCTGTGCCAACACCACAATTCAAAAGCATGAACTCTTCTTCGGTCTTCCTTATTCATTGTCCAGCTTTCACATGCATATGATGTGATTGAAAATACCATGGCATAGGTCAGGTGCACCTTAGTCTTCAAGGTGACATCTTTGCTCTTCAACACTTTAAAGAGGTCCTTTGCAGCAGATTTACCCAATGCAATGCGTCTTTTGATTTCTTGACTGTTGCTTCCATGGCTGTTGATTGCGGATCCAAGTAAACGAAATCCTTGACAACTTCAATCTTTTCTCCATTTCTCATGATGTTGCTCATTGGTCCAGTTGGGAGGATTTTTGTTTTCTTTCTGTTGCGGTACAATCCATACTGAAGGCTGTGGTCTTTGATCTTCATTAGTAAGTGCTTCAAGTCCTCTTCACTTTCAGCAAGCAAGGTTGTGTCATCTGCATAACACAGGTTGTTAACGAGTCTTCCTCCAACCCTGATGCCCTGTTCCTCTTCATATAGTCCAGCTTCTCGGATTATTTGCTCAGTATACAGTTTGAATAGATATGGTGAAAAAATGCAACCCTGACGCACACCTTTCCTGAGTTTAAACCAATCACTATCCCCTTGTTCTGTCCGAACAACTGCCTCTCAATCTATGTAAGGGTTCCTCATGACCGAAATTAAGTGTTCTGGAATTCCCATTCTTTGCAATGTTATCCATAATTTGTTATGATCCATACATCAAATGCCTTTGCAAAGTCGATAAAACACAGGTAAACATCCTCTGGTATTCTCTGTTTTCAGCCAGGATCTATCTGACATCAGCAGTGATATCCCTGGTTGCATGCCCTCTTCTGAAACTGGCTCGAATTTCTGGCGGTTCCCTGTCAATATACCACTGCAGTTATTTTTGAATGATCTTCAGTAAAATTTTGCTTGAGTGTAATATTAATGATAGTGTTCTATAATTTCCACGCTCGGTTGGATCACCTTTCTTGGGAATAGCCATAAATATGGATCTCTTCCAGTCAGTTGGCCAGGAAGCTGTCTTCCATATTTCTTGGCATAGATGAATGAGTACCTCCAGCGCTGCATCTCTTTGTTGAAACATGTCAATCGATATTCCATTAATTCCTGGAGCATCGTTTTTTGCCAATGCCTTCAGAGCAGCTTGGACTTCTTCCTTCAGTGGCATTGGTTCCTGATCATATGCTACCTCTTGAAATGGTTGAATATTGACTAATTCTTTTTGGTATAAAGATTCTGTGTATTCCTTCCATCTTCTTTTGATGCTTCCTGCATCATTTAATATTCTCGCCATAGAATCCTTCACTATTGCAACTTGAGGCTTGAATTTTTTCTTCAGTTCTTTCATCTTGAGAAACGCGGAGTGTATTCTTCCCTTTTGGTTTTGCATCTCCAGCTCTTTGCACATGTCATTATACTACTTTGTCTTCTCGAGCTGCCGTTTGAAATCTTCTGTTCAGTTCTTTTACTTCATCAATTCTTCCTTTTGCTTTAGCTGCTTGATGTTCCAGAGCAAGTTTCAGACTCTTCTCTGACATCCATCTAACAAGAATGACAACATGGCCTCAATCGGAAACCCTGGAGGTGTAGTTGTTAAGAGCTATGGCTGCTAACCAAAAGGTCGGCAGTTCAAATCCACCAGGCGCTCCTTGGCAATGTATGGGGCAGTTCTACTCTGTCCTCCAGGGTCTCTATGAGTCGGAATCAACTTGACTGCAATGGGTTTGGGTTTTTTTTGGCTATGGCCTCTGTCACCTAGATAGGAAGGTTGGCTTTTGAGAGCCAGGGAAGTTAAGTTCTTTTAGAGATGTGAAATCTACTTTCCTTCATCAAAGCATAAACCTACCCAATCCCGTAGCCTTCAATTCGATTCCAACTCATAGGGAACCTATAGGACAGAGTAGAACTCCTCCGCAGGGTTTCCAAGGAGCAGCTGGTGGATTCAAACCACCAACGTTTTGGTTAGCAGCCAAGCTCTCAATCACTGTGCCTTCAGGGCTCCCATTCTATAGTGCATAGTGTCTTAGTTTTTGTATTTAAAAGATCTAAGTCCAAAATATTGAGAAGAATACACAGACAGGTTTCACTTACTTTTGGCATAAGTAATTTTTAAATTTGTAGTGACACCTCTGTGTATGTTTTGTTGTTACGTGCAGTTGAGTAATTCCAGCTCAGAGAAACCCTGTAGAACAGACTAGGACTGCCCCATATGTTTCCCTGGACTGTAATTTATGGGATCGGATTGTCAGGTCTTGCCTCCTGCGGAGTGGCCAGTGGACTTGAACCACCGATCTTTTGGTTAGCAACCCAGCACTTAACCATTGCACCATCTGCATGTGTACATAAATAAATAGCATATTTATTCTAACCACAAGGCGATCTAAGAAATACATAAGAAGACTATTCATTTTGTCCTAGGAATACTTATCCATAAGGTACTTCTGTGGCTATGTGCAATTTGGAGGCAAAACTTATTTGCTAATCTTTTTTTAATGGCTTCTTTTTGGTAGTGTATGTGGTAGAAAATAAACCTGTCATTTGTACTAAAGCTCAATTATTTGATCCATTTTACCTTTAGTGTATTGATATGGAAACCCTGGTGGTATAGTGGTTAAGTACGGCTGTTAACCAAAGAGTTGGCAGTTCGAATCCGCCAGGCGCTCCTTGGAAACTCTATAGGGCAGTTCTACTCTGTCCTGTAAGGTCGCTATGAGTCAGAATCGACTCGACGGCACTGGGGTGTATTGATATTACTGATTCAAGATCAAAGTTTCAATGAATTAAATTGTGTTGGCTTACTTTCTTTTAGTTTCAGTTTGTAATCCAGTCATCCATATTTTGAAAATGTTTGTGCATATATTCTGCCTTAATGTCTTAGTTTTTTATTTAAAAGAACTAAGTCCAAAACAGGAAACCCTGGTGGAGTAGTGGTTAAGTGCTACTGCTGCTAACCAAAGGGTCGGCAGTTCGAATCCGCCAGGCGCTAATTGGAAACTCTACGGGGCAGTCCTACTTTGTCCTAAAGGGTCTCTATGATTCGGAATCGACTCGACAGCACTAGGTTCACTGTTTAAAGTCGGAAATATTGAGAAGAATTCATAGACAGGTTGAAGAAATGATCTCTGATATATTACGACAAAGAAAAATAAAACTATACACACAAGTTCCAAAAATGCCTTAGTTCCCTTGTTCTTCCTACCATAAAAGTCACCTAATATAAGGGGATTTGTTTTTATTGCAAAGTAGAAAATTAATGCTGTTGAACTAGAGCATGTCTAACTAAGCAGCAAGTCAGCCTAAAAGAGACCCTTGAGTACATGACAAACTAAGCGTGGCTTTACGCAGTCAATACCACTTTTAACTTTCAATGACAAATGCAGCATACCTTTTCAACTGCATGCAACAATCATAATCAAGATTACCCTGAAGGAACTCATGAAATCTAATGCAAAATCATATTTCAACGTTTCTTCTTCCATCTTCGACCCCTTAAGGGGAATTTTTTTCCCCCAGTGGAGGTGATATAAATATGTCAATAAAACATGCCATTCTATAATGTATAAAAATAATAAATATGAAAAGTTTAAGAGATAGTGAGAAGTAGTTTACATATTATGAGATTGATTTGTATTAGTTTCATTTTTTTTTTTTTCTAGATTTAGCCAGCTAAGCAGTCTATTAAACAGATCGTTACTCTCTCATCTCCAACTCGGTTTCATTACTATATAAAAAAAAAAAAAAAAAAAAAATTACTATTATTTTACCTTAACTTACTTCATTTTTAAGAAGGGACAATATCATATTTAGATTCACTGTTTCAGCTAATTAAATAGGACTGAGAATATCAATGCTTACTCATCCGATGCAAATGCAGATTTTCGAATTTACTTTGAATAATGACATGTAGTATGTGCAAAGTTAACCAAAAATCAAAGTCATTGCCCTAGAGTGATATTCCAACTCATAGCTGTGCTACAGGACAGAGTAGAGCTGCCCCCATAAGATTTCCAAGGCTATAAATCTTTCTTTACAGGTACAGTCTGCTACATCTGTCTCCTGTGGAGCAGCTGGTGAGTTTGAACTTCCAACCTTTTGGTTAGCATAGCAGTCAAACACTTAGCCACTGTGCCACCAGGGCTCCTATGTGCAAGGTAGAATGAAGTGACCAATAATGAGATTGCTTTTACCAGTTGATTATTATATTGTGGTCACATTAAAGTGTATATGATTTACACAGAATTTAGCATGAAGTTATTTCATACTTTTAAAAGTTTAGGATTTCCAGGTACCTTGGAGTATTATTTATTTATTTTTGGAGTATACATGTGTAGAAGTAGATGGTCAGCATAATCACTGTGTATGCACGTTTGTCAGATTTATTAGCTCGATACTGAAGTTAGTAAAACAAAGTGATTTAAAAAAAATAGTTTTAAAGCTTCATTATGCTAAACAAAATTACATCATCATAAATGCAAAAATATCCCTTTGAAAGATTACTCTCAATGTGTAATTTTTCCTTTTGGTCACTCCCCTCTTTTATTTATGAACACAAATGGTACCCCCCTATAAGTACACTAAATTACAGTGTACCCAATGAAAACTAACACGGTAATCTTCAAGAGTTTGAAATACATAAATATAATTTTGTAAGTTATATTATTGACTTTAATTCAAATGCAAAACCAAAAATTTTAGAGGTACAAATATATTTTTATGTTTATGCTGGACTTTTGATGTGCCTAAATTATATTGCAAAGTAATTAAATTGGAAAACTATAATCTCATAATTAAATATAATAGCCAGGCAAACATTCAAAGTGCTCCCAGGCTTGGAGAGAAACCAGATTAGTGATTTTAATAAGCATGTGCTTTCACTAAAAAATGATTATGTGTGATTTTCATGGATTTTTTATAACCATGCTTCAAGAAAATGTTTTAAAGAATATGGTAGAGAAATTACTTTCCGTAGCATCAAATTATCTTTCATTAGTTGTGATTTACTTTACCATTTAGCAAACAATTTCGCCATCATTGTTATATTTTGGTACAGATGATGAACACATGTACGTTATAGCTAGGAATTATTTGAGAAATACTCAAGGCAGTAGCTGACACAATATCATGCCAGGGAAGCACTACTCTCTCCCTCTGTCTCTAGCGCTAGGTGAATCACCATCCTCTCACCCTGTCTAATCAATTATACGTCATAATGTAATAATGTCTGCCTTGAAATATAACACAGAAATGTTCTGCAAAAGATGATGTTTTTCTTATTTTGAACTTAGCTCTGACTTTTGGCTAAAGGCTAATTCCTTAAGTGGGACCAATGTAATATTTTTTTAAATTGCTGAGTATGAAATAGTATTCTAAGTTAGTATTGGCATTTCATGACAACTACAAACAAGCTTTGTAGCATGACAAAATACTTTCCTATATAGAAGATCACCTTTGATCTTCCTCACAGACCTTTGCCATAATATTGCATAGAATTATGAAAAGAAGCTTAAAGTGCCACCTCTCTTTTATCACATAATTGTATTACAGAAAGATGCAAAATCCACAAGGACTTTTAGAAAACTGTGCAGACTCACTTCTAAAAGTTAGGTGGTTACGTTTTCACAAGACTGTATCTCCTTCAGATTGTTAGAAAATGATTATCTGTTTATGTAATCACGTACACAGTATTTTACTAATTATGCTTTCTATAGAGTGAATGATAACAGACTCTTAGTTAAATCAAGTATCTATCAATGACTGTAGTGATATGAACGAGGCAAATTTCCTCCCTGGACTTCTGTAGGCCATATCTAGGAACATAAGAAAGTGCGTCAAGACTATGGATGAAATTTAAAGATTTTATCTAAAATTTTGAAATTCTACATATCACCAATAAAAAGACTGACAGAATTGAAGAAAATATTATGCCTAGTAATTCATAAATTAAAAAAAAAAAGTAATTAGAGGACACAAAACCTGGGCGTATCTGTGACCTAAATTAGTATTGATTCTTCTTGTACTACCAAAGTAAATATTTTAATAGGATTTTTGAAATGGATTATCAGAATGTTTAATAGAAGGTATTCTAATCTTGATAAAGGTTTGGGCATGGGTGTAGAATTTTAATATTGTCACTTGCTTTGACGTATAATACAGCAAAGCGTTTCCGTATCTGTACCTGTGTCTATTTTTTTCTGTTAAACATGAATTTTGGAGATGTACCTTTTATAATTATGTACTATTTCTGTTTTCAAATTAATATATATATACCATATACTCAGATATTTTTTAGTAAAACAGTGTTTGCAGTTTTTAATCAATCAGCTTGATCAAAGTAACCTTCATTTAGTCAAAACTCACATATATCAGTTGATTAACCCAAGCAGGAAATATGTATTTATGGCATTCAATGTCAAATGGGAACTTGGAGCTACCAGGCATCTTGCTATTTCATGGGTAATTCTTTCTTCCATATACATCAAATCCAATAAGCTTTTTCCCATCCATATCAAATCTTTCTACAACTGTCAACAAACCTCCTACTTTTAAATGTCAGGAAACAATAATTTCTACATTTACTACTTTGCACTGAGAAAAACCTAAATATTTTGCTAAGAATAGTTTCATTTATCTTCATATCAACCATATGGAATAAGGGTTATGGCCATCACTATTGACATTATTGAAAAAAAGAGAAAACTGAAGTATACAGCAATTCAGAGACTTGTTAAATGTCACCAACCTAGTAACTGGCAGTGCTAGGATTTAAACACAAGCAATCTATATTCACAGCCTGTGTATTAAACACAATGCTTAAATTGCTCCAGTTTCCTAGGTAGTAGATGTCTTGTATTTGAACTCAATTGATTTCTAGCCACTACGCAAAACACTTCATAATCTGCTTTTAACTTTTCTTCATTTCTCCTTGTTTGAATAGAGCAGATGTTGATCTTCTAATGCTAATTTTCCTACCTACACAACAAAACTACCCTGCTCCGTCCTCCTCAATGTCATTCTCCACCCAGTATTCCCATTCTTTCCTGATCAGTTAATCTCTTCTTTTCTACTTAATTTTTCTCCCAGAAGTTTAGACATGCTGAAGTCTATTCAGGCTTAAAATACATAACAAAGCAACAAGAGCAAAACCCACAACCAAAGTTCTTCCCGCAGCTATCCCTCTCTCATCTTACTGTCAAAACTTCATTTTATGCAATAATTATCAAAATTCATTTTCTTCACTTTTATGTCTTCCATTTACTCTGGAAGCCACTGCTCTATTTACTATCAGCTGAAGATAATTGAACTTAAGTCACCCATATTCACTGTAAAATCCATAAGGGAATTTATTTTTTACTTGACAATTTTACAGCATCTGACAGTGTTTTTAACTAATTCCTTTCTAAATACTATTTCATATGTACTCATATTGCCTCACCTAGTTTTTCAAATTGCTGTTCTCCATATTCCTTCTCATTAAGCTCCTCTTTTTCTCTTTTCCATGTTCCTCTCCATATTATCATTCCTCAGGGATCACGCCTCATCTCCCTCTCTCATCTCTCTGGCTATACATTTTCCCTAAGCAAACTCATCACATTCTCTTTCATTAGTAAGGTATTCTCATTTTTGTACTTGGAACCATAATTAAACTTTTGCTGACCAATTTTCCCACATTTAGTGAATTGAAACATCTTTTAAAGACAGTTTCCTAAGTATCTCTTATTTGCCCAATTGTCATCCCATTCATTGCCATCTTTTAAACATAGACCACATTGAATTCCATTTAGATTTTGACAACTATTTCCAATTTTTCACTCTTGATTAAAGCCTACCCTTCTCCAATTCCTTCCATCAAATACATGCAGAGTCATCTTCCATAGCTTAAACCTGATCATGGTTACTCCTCTGATTAAAATATTTTAATGAGTCTCTATTATATTTAGAATCAACTATAAATTTATTTGCATGACTCCTAAGCTTCTGTTGATCTCACTCTTGTGAGTTCTTTAGCCATTTCTCACACTATTTTGCAAGTAAAGGGCCAATGTTGATGAACTGTCTGTAATACTAAGAAAATGTCATTTACATTATAGTTAAACATTTTCTTAAACATATTGCTTCTGCCAGAGGCATATTTTTTTTTTACTTTTGCCTAATTCATACTTGTTTGGGTACCTAAAATTTACCTGGAAAGCCTTGCTCAAGTTTCCAATGCTGGGTCCATGTTCTTAGAGTACCCTCTTAGCACTTAGAAATATGTTTTGTAATTTCCCATTTGATTGTCTCTCTTATCCACTATGTTGTAAACTTCCTGAGTCAAAGGCTGTGTCTGAAATCATATCATAGTTGCTTGACATTTAGTATTTTCTCAGTAAATGTGTGTTCAATTAACTCTAGGAAATTATTAAAAGCATATATTAGTTTACTCAGAAAATCAAATTGCTTTATGCCTGTTTTTATTTTGATGTATCCTTTATATATTTTAGATTTAGTTCATAATATTCTTTTTTGCATACATTTAGTTGTATCCTCAAGGTTACAATATTGTAAAAATTCAACCCTATATGGTTGGAGGAATGATGGTAGTATTTATAGATAATAAGAATCGAGACACAATGTTAGAGATACTGAAATTGTCTCAAACAATGTTAAATTTGTGGAACTAGCAAAGTATTTGGAAAGCACTCTCTGACAGGTAATATAATTTGAAAGCCTGGAGCATAGAATAGAGGTCAGAGGTGAAGATCTGAAATTAATCTGCATAGAATTAATATGTAAACCTGAGGTTTTGATGATATGGTTAAGTAAAATGACTGAGAGACATAAGGATTGTGAACCATAACCTGAGGGCTTTTTTTTTTTTTTAAGGTATGGAAAGAATAGAACAATGGGAACAGAGACAGAGAAGTCATAAAATTCAGAGGAGAACTGAGAATAGATAGATAGATAGATAGATAGATAGATAGATAGATAGATAGATAGATAGATAGATAGATAGATAGATAGATAGATAGATGATAGATAGATCGATCGATCGATAGATAGATAGATAGATAGATAGATAGATAGATAGATAGATAGATAGATAGATAGATGATAGATAGATAGATAGATAGATGATAGATAGATAGATAGATAGATAGACAGACAGACAGACAGACAGACAGACAGATAGATAGATAGATAGATAGATGATAGATAGATAGATAGATAGATAGATAGATAGATAGATAGATAGATAGATAGATAGATAGATAGATAGATGATAGATAGATAGATAGATAGATAGATAGATGATAGATAGATAGATAGATAGACAGACAGACAGACAGACAGACAGACAGACAGATAGATAGATAGATAGATAGATAGATAGATAGATAGATAACTCAGTGCCCTTGAGTCGGTTCCGACTCAGATAAATACAAAAGAGAAGAGACATTTTAAAGAAGAGTGATATTTCTTTTCAATATAAATGCTGAAGAAATGTCCAAATGGTAAGGTCTATATAATTACTTTTGGAATTTGTTGTCAGGAGGGCATTAGTGATTTTTATCAAGAAAATTTTGTTTACAAGGAATTTATCTCAAATAAATAAATATTTATTGAGCAATGACTATGTGAAAAATGCCTGTCTCTCCACTATAAGAAACAGTAAAAGGTCTTAAAGCCTTTTTCTCTAATTTCTAAGGGCTTAAAATTTACTGATGGAAATAGACGTAAGTAATAGTGTTAAGATTTAATGAGTTATTCAGTGTACTGGATACTCTACTGAGCACTTCTTGCTTTATCTATCCTTGTAACAAACCTATGAGATAGGTACTATATTAGCCATATTTTAGAAATACAAACCCCAAAATATGAAATAAGTTCCCTGAAGTCACAAAGATGATCAATAATAGAACTCCTATTTAAACATAAATCTATTTGACTTTAAATCTGTTATTTTAAGTGACCATATTTAATTACAGGAACTATATAGGAATTATGCTGTTGTTGTTGTTAGATGTCATCCAGTTGGTTCCGACTCATAGCAACCCTATAGGACAGAGCAGAACTTCCCCATAGGGTTTCCAAGGAGCAGCTGGTGGATTTGAACTGCCGACCTTTTTGTTGGCAGTCAGACTCTTAACCACCTTGCTACCAGAGCTCCATAGGAACTATAAAAAAACTTGTGGTAAATTTATAGGAACTATAATACATAGCAGAGTGCTTTAAGTATTATAATGGACACCTCTTCTATGTAGAATATTTGGTCTAAGAAGAGTTTTTAAGTCTATATGTAGAAAAGAGTATGTGGCTATTCCAAGCATTTAAAATGTAAAATGTCATAAATACCTGTTGAATTTGTGCCTAGTGTAATATAACATCTTCCTCAAGCATGTGTTACCAGAGACAATGTTGGCATCTAATCTGAACAGTATCATACTTCCTTACGTACCTTCAACTGTCAAGTTAACATTATTCATTTTAAATTACGATACCATTTTTTATGTGTTTAGACTTGGAGTTAATGTTTCTTTCTAATTCTGTGTCTTTAATAGTAATAAAGATGTAAACTTGGGTGCTCCAAAAAGCAATTTCATTCCACATGAACAGTGAAACAAAGAAAAAAACCCATTTGTAATGAGGGAGAAGGAAGCAGATGGCCAATGACAAATATATGTAAATATATATATATATGTAAAGGTAGATTTACGACTGCAACCTCCTTCAGTGCTCCTTGAACTTGGGTGAATTCCTGATATTTTATTGTAAATTTGTAAATTTAGAACATGTAAATTTGAGTAAATTCCCCCTACTTTCTCAAATTAATGTCAGCATGCTTTCACTTAAAGTATACCATAAATACTGTAATGTCAGATGTTAAATAGATTGCAAAGAAAAATTAACAATACTTTAACGTTCTTTGGCATTGGGGACTGAGATAGATACAATTATATTTTCAGTTAAAGAAGAAGATAATGAAGTGAACAGAAATAGGACTAGGAAATAGAAAGAAACAATAATGAATTTGAAATCAATGCTTTGTGTTTGATTTTTTGGTAGAATATGTAAGTGGAAATTTTCAGCAAAAACCAAAATCTCAAGAATGGTATCTAGACCGCAGACTTATTTAGGCACATGATGTAATGATTGAATGATATCACATAGAGATATAATGTAAGGAGGGAAGACAAGAGAAATGAAGAAAAAAAATCTTAATCAAAATTTAATGTTTGACTTCTTGTTCCAACAGATAGAGAGTAGTGGGTATAAAACTTAGCTTTATACCACAAACAATTATAAATATTGGCAGACTTTAAGTATTTTCAGATATTAGACAAAAAAGAATGGAGACACGCTACCCTTGACAGAAACATGTAGGGTGAGTTCTACAATTTCCTGATTTTCCACATGGGGTAATTTTCCACATCATAGTACAAGGAAGTAGGTTTACAACTGAACAAGATAAAACAGAGATGACTATTCTGGGCTGCTGAAGTAGCTGTAATCTGCAAGACAGAGTATCCAAGATGAGGAAACTACAGAGCTTTGCATATGGTTCCCTTGAGTCTTAGGTCAATTATTAAGCTGCACTTGATCAAGGTGAAACTAGGAGGCCTAGCAGAGAACAGCTACCAGCCTGGTAGAGAACAGCCTACCAAGAGGGTATGAGGTCAGTGAGATTCAGGAGGTTGCACAGTATTCAAAGACATTGCACTTACATCTAGCTAGAGATGAGCGACCTCCCTGATAACCCAGAAAATCAGTTGAGATTCTATAAAGGTCAATCCTTAAGCAGAGTGTTCTAGACCAGCACTATTAAAGTGAAACATTTGCCTTGACAAGACAAAGTGGATCCACCAGTGAAATAATTGTGTGTCTTTTAGAATAAAATCTAGTATTCTTTACAAGAAAAAAATGAAATCTAGATTTTCAACAATGTAATAGCCTCAGTGCCAGTATACAAAAATAAAATAAAATATAGAAGGAAACAAGAAAATGTGACACTTAAACAAGAGAAAAAAAAAATCAATAAAACCAAAAACGGAAATAAAACAGAGAACTGGAAATGTTAAGAATGCTGTTAAATATATGCTGTTGTTGTTAGGTGCCATTGAGTCAGTTCCAACTCATAGCGACTGTATGTACAACAGAACAAAACACTGCCTGATGTGGCATCTTCATGTCGTCACGGTTGAGTCCATTGTTGCCTCCACAGTGTCAGTCCATTTCATTAATGGTCTTCCTGTTTTTTGCTGACCCTCTGTTTTACCAAGCACGATGTCCTTCTCCAGGCACTGATCCCTTCTGATAACATGTCCAAAGTATGTGAGATGTAGTTTTGCCATCCTTGTTTCCAAGGAGCATTCTGGTTGTACTTCTTTCAAGACAGATTTTTTAGTTCTTTTAGCAATCCTTGGTATATTCAATATTCTTCATCAACACCACGATTCAAATGTATCAGTTCTTCTTCGGTCTTCTTTATTCATTGTCCAGCTTTTCATGTATGTGAGGCCATTGAAAATACCACAGCTTGGGTCAGGAGCACCTAAGTCTTCAAGATGGCATCTTTGATTTTCAACACTCTACAGAGGTCTCTTGCAGCTGACTTACCCAATGCAATGCATCTTTTGATTTCTTGACTACTGCTTCTGTGGTTGTTGATTGTGCAGTCAAGTTAAATGAAATCCTTGATAATCTTAACCTTTTCTCCATTTATCATGATGTTGCTCATTGGTCCAGTTGTGAGGATTTTTGTTTTCTTTATATTGAGGTGTAATCCGTACCAAAGACTGTGGTCTTTGATCTTCATCAGTAAATACTTCAAGTCTTCTTCACTTTCAATAAGCAAGGTTGTGTCATCTGCATAATGCAGGTTATTAATGAGTCTTCCTCCAATCCGTATGCTCCGTTCTTCTTCATATAGCCAGCTTCTGGGATTATTTGCTCAGCATACAGATTGAATAGGTATGGTGAAAAGATACAACCCTGATGCACACCTTTCCTGATTATAAATCTTGCAGTATCCCCTTGTTCTGTTCAAATGACTGCCTTTTGATCCAAGTACAGATAGATTCCTCATGAGCACAATCTGGTGTTTGGAAATTCCTGTTCTCTGCAATGTTACCCATAATTTGTTATGATCCACACAGTCAAATGCCTTAGCATAGTCAATAAAAAACAGGTAAACATCTTTTTGGTATTCTCTGCTTCCAGTCAGGATCCATCTAACATCAGCAATGATATTCCTGGTTCAATGTCCTCTTCTAAATTCTGCTTGAAATTCTGACAGTTCTCTGTGGATATACTGCTGAAACCACTTTTGAATGATCTTCAGCAAAATTTTGCTTAGGGTGATATTAATGGTGTCGTGTAATAATTTCTGATTCTGTTGCATCATTTTTCTTTGGAATAGGCATAATAGTCAGTTGGCCAGGTAGCTGTCTTCCAAATTTCTTGGCATAGACAAGTGAGCACTTCCCGTGCTGCATCCGTTTGTTGGAACATCTCAATTGGTATTCTGTCAATTTCTGGAGCCTTGCTTTTGCCAATGGCTTCAGTGTAGCTTGGACTTTTTTTTTCAGTACCATCAGTTCCCGATCATATGTTACCTCCTGAAATGGCTGAATGTTGACCAATTCTTTCTGGTATAGTGACTCTGTGTTTCTTTTTGTGTGTAAACATTTTCATGAGTTTTTATAATAGTGGTCTCATACAGTATTTGTCCTTTTTTGATTGACTTCACTCAAACCTCCAAACATTTGATTAGCAGCCAAGAATGTCAACCATTTGTACCACCTAGACTCTGGAAATACAATAAGTATGAATTAATAATACATTAAAATTACTAGAAAACAGAAAAAAATCATTGTCTGCAAAAGGAGAACAATGCTTTCTCTTGATAACACAAAATAAAATTTCATCATAAGTTCAGAAAGTAAGCATATTTCCGTGTCTAGCATTTCTTTAAAAAAATGTTTTTAAAGGGAAAAAGAAAAAAGAAAAGGGCATTATTAAAGTATAAGATGAGAAGACATCTACATAAATCCAAGGGGCTAAAAGAATGTATTGGAAGAAACTAAAGAAAAACTTATTTCAAAGCTTCTGCCAGTGCTTTGTGTTTCTAAAGGTGGAGACTAGAAGTAGATGACTCTTGTTAAGTACAATACATTAATCACCCTTTGATTATTAAAGAAAAGCCATTCTCTGTAATGAGAAGCTTGAGATAAAAGGGAGCTAGACTGTTTTGCAAAAAAGAAACTAAAAAGGTATTCTAGATGGGTAGAGAATTATTAGAACTGTAGATGATTGTTGGATTTGCCCTAGGTAGGTTTAGAAAGTTATTTTTGTTTTGTTTGTTTGGCTTCCAGTCCCTTAGACTCAAAAAGAAAGAGAGATTAGACAGGATATTGGGTAAGGAGTCAGTCTCGTACTAAGAGAGACCAATAGTAAGGGATGTTAAAAAAGTTTCTGTGTCTAATACTAAATTTTAATTTGTTTTTCATTCTATGTTATAATTCCCTTTTCTCCTTTTTATTACATACTTTTACCTCCCCCACTCTATCACCTCCATCTCTGTGTTTCTTCCTCCCAGATTTATAAAGCTTTAGTTAATCACTACCTTTACTTGCGTTTGCATTAACACTGCCTTGGAAAATAAAAATTTGGTTACATCCTCCCTGGAAGCAAAGACCAGCAGCAAACAAGAATGTCAACATGGGCAGAGATTACTGCAATTTAACCCTCCAATATAACTCATAGTGTTTTGAATAGGTATTATAATCCTAAGGCTTACAAATCTAAAATCAGAAAAAGGTACCACAAAAAATGTTCTTCCCATTGTTAATTACCTCTTGCTACCTCCCCCCCACACAGGAAAGCACTATTACGTTTTTCTGGTGTATTGGTCAAGTTTTTCATGCATGTTAAAGCAAACATATACATTGTCCTGGAAACCCTGGTGGCGTAGTGGTTAAGTGCTACGGCTGCTAAAGAAAGGGTTGGCAGTTCAAATCCATGAGGCACTCCTTGGAAACTCTATGGGGCAGTTCTACTCTGTCCTATAGGGTCGCTATGAGTCGGAATGACTCGACAGCACTGGTTTGGTTTGGATTTTATACATTGTCCTGGGGTAAACTCATCACAAAGTTATAGTAAAGTAAGAAGAAAGGCTTTACTCAGCATATGTTCCATGAGGCAAAACTGGGAAAAGGACAAGCATGCTGCCAGAGCCATGTCTGCCCAAGTCCCAGGAATGTTACAGAATCTTCAGTACATATGAACATTTCCAGTGGATAAAATCATTAAAAGTTTCACGTCTTCACAGATTGGCTAAAAACTGCTAAATCAGCATGATTCTACATTTTGAATTGTCTTTCTTAATAATCATTGGTACAGGTTTCCTTACTGACAGTCAAGAAGGTCTTTCATTGGTCAAACAAATCTTACTATTAACTAAATTTGAGTCGGAATCTTTTCGTTGGCAACAGGTCTGGTATGGTTTTTTGGAACAGAAAAAGGTAAGAGTTGAAAATATATGGGTCTTTTGTGCTCTATTTAAGATTTGTATATGTGAAAGATTCTCCAAAAGATGCTTTCCAAGATTGCCCTAGCTCTTATCTTTATAGGAAACCCTAGTAGCATAGTGGTTAAGTGCTACAGCTGCTAACTAAGAGGTCGGCAGTTCCAATCTGGCAGGCAGTCCTTGGAAACTCTATCAGGCAGTTCTACCCTGTCCTATAAGGTCGCTATGAGTTGGAATCCACTCGACGGCAGTGGGTGGGTGGTGGGTTATTATCTTTATACCTCAGGGCCTAGTTGATGTGCCCTCCTGAGTCCTTGTGAGTTCAACTCCAGCTGGGTCACGTTCTTTTTACTCAAAGACAAGGGGTAATGGCTCCAATTTTAATTCCCAAGTCAACATATTTTTCTAATTAAAAAAACATTCCTATGCACACTGTTATAATGTAATTCTTTATTCTAAATATACATCTCGGAGAGCATTCCGTACACTATAAAGACCTTTTGTACAGCTGCATCATATTTGCATATGAATGTACTAGCCTTTAAATCTTAATTAATATTTAGCCTATTTCCAACCATTACCTTTAAAATCAATGATATAATGATCTTAGGGTAATTAACATATCTTCATGCAACTGCAAATGTGTCAGTTGGATAAACACCCAGAAGTGGAATTACTGGGTCAAAATATTTGTAAAATATTGCTACAACGCTCCCATAGAGTTTGCACTAGTTTACTCTTCTATGGGCAAAGTATGAGAATCGTTTGTTCCTCTCAGCCTTGTCATGAGAAAATACTCAGATTGACCAACCAGTTAGGTGCAAAGGGCATTGTTACATGACTGAGGTTAAGTATCTTTTCATAAGTTTAAATGTGTTTTTGTTTCTTTTTAAAATAAATTATGTTCATGTATTTTCCAATTTTTAGTTGGCTTTTGGTTTCTAGGAAGTCTTTATATATTAGGAAGCATAGCCCTTGATCTGAGTTATGACATAAGATTTTTTCCCTGGTTTGCTTTTGTGTTGTGACTTTGCTTATGGTGTGTATGTTTTAATAAAGAAGGTTTTTTTTTTCTTTTTTTAAAAAGTAATTTTCATTCATCTTTCGTTTTATCTTATTTATATATTGATGTTGTTTGTGCCATCGAGTAGATTCCGACTCATAGCAACCATATATATATATATGGAGAAGATCAGATGATTTTTATCTTCATGTATTTAAACTATCTGTTCAGACAGCAAATATTTATTTATTGAGCATATATGATTTATATCAGTAGGTTTACCAACATTTACCAAAACTTGCATTCATGGCATAAATCCCACTTAGTCAAAATATATTTTGCTTTTAATGAGTATATATTAATTTATTGACTTTTTTTTTTTTTAGTCAATGATTTTGTTCAACAAATATTTCTGGTTCTTCTTCTAGGTTGTTGTTGTAGTTGTTCGGTGCCGTCAAGTCAGTTCTGACTCGTAGCGATCCTATGCACAACAGAATGAAACACTGCCTGGTCCTGAGCCATCCTTACCATCGTTGTTATGCTCGAGCTCATTGTTGCAGCCACTGTGTCAATCCACCTCGTTGAGGGTCTTCCTCTTTTCCACTGACCCTGTACTGTGCCAAGCATGATGTCCTTCTCCAGGGACTGATCCCTCCTGACAACATGTCCAAAGTATGTAAGATGCAGTCTCACCATACTTGCTTCTAAGGAGCATTCTGGTTGTACTTCTTCCAAGACAGATTTGTTCCTTCTTTCGGTAGTCCACGGTATAGTCAATATTCTTTGCCAACACCACAATTCAAAGGCGTCAATTCTTCTTTGGTGGTCCTTATTCATTGCCCAGCTTTCACATGCATATGATGTGATTGAAAATACCATGGCATAGGTCAGGTGCACCTTAGTCTTCAGGGTGACATCTTTGCTCTTCAACACTTTTAAGAGGTCCTTTGCAGCAGATTTACCCAATGCAATGCGTCTTTTGATTTCTTGACTGCTGCTTTCGTGGCTATTGATTGTGGATCCAAGTAAAATGAAATCCTTGACAACTTCAATCTTTTCTCCATTTATCATGATACTGCTTACTGGTCCAGTTTTGAGGATTTTTGTTTTCTTTATGTTAAGGTGCAACCCATACTGAAGGCTGTGGTCTTTAATCTTCATTAGTAAGTGCTTCAAGTCCTCTTCACTTTCAGCAAGCAAGGTTGTGTCATCTGCATAATGTAGGTTGTTAATGAGTCTTCCTCCAATCCTGATGCCCCCTTCTTCTTCATATAGTCCAGCTAGGTATATAGTACAAATAAACTTTTCTAGCCGTTTTGAAGTTAGATATCTTAGCAGAGATTGAGAGAAGGGTTTACATGCAGGTGTTTTATTTTAAGAAGTACTCCCAGGAAATAGGAGAGAATAAACTGGGAAAAAATGAAATAAGAAAGGAGGAAAGTCAATCCAAAATGTGTTATTGAACTGACCTTTTAGTGGGCAACCTGGACTCTATCTCTCTGGGAACCTTCTGAGAAACACACAGACTAAAATTTGGATTGGCTTTCCTGCAACAAATAAAAAGGGGTTGTTTTCATCCCCTATTAATCAAAGATGCTCCAGTAGTCATTATCTCTTTAGCAGACATGGGTTTGTGCATGACCAAGAATGGCTGCCTGGGCTTCTCGACATATCTACTTCAATGCCTGGACAGAAAAAAATCTGTGTAGGAAATAGATTCTGCAACTAAGACCATACATACACAGTTGGTTGCTTATCTCAAAGGAGTCTTGTGAAAATTAAATAATAATTAAAAAATAGATGAAAATCATTGTCTGCAAAAGAACAATGTTTTCCCTTGTCTTGAAAACACAAAATAAACTTTCATCATAAGTTCAAAAAGTAAGCATATTTCCATGCCTAGCATTTCTTTAAAATATGTTTTTAAGGGAAAAAAAGAAGAAAAGGGCATTATTAAAGCATAAAATGAGAAGCCATCTACATAAATCCAAGGGGCTAAAATAATGTATTGGAAGAAGCTAAAGAAAAGCTTATTTCAAAGCTTCTGCCAGTTCTTTGTTTTTCCAAATGTGGAGACTAAAGGTAGACGACTCTCGCTTGTTAAGTACAATAATTACCTTTTGATTATTAAAGGAAAATTAGACTAGTTCCTTGAAGTTAGATAGATAAATAGCTGCCATCGAGGCGACTCTGACTCATGGCTACCTTATGTACCAAAAAACAAAACCCATTGCCCTCAATTCAATTTTGAGTACTTGCCATGTCCTGAGTCATTCTCACTATTCTCAAAATGTCTGAGTGCAGCAATGCAGCTATTGCATCGATCCGTCTCATGAAGCACCTCCCTCAGCCACACTGGCCCTTCACTTGACTTAAGACAATGTTCTCCAGCAATTGATCCCTCCCGATGCCCTGTGGCGCAGTGGTTAAGAGCTCAGCTGCTCACCTAAAAGTCGGCAGTTCGAATCCACCAGCGACTCCTTGGAAACCCTGTAAGGCAGTTCTCATATGTCGTATAGGGTCGCTATGAGTCAGAATCACTTTGGCAGCAACTGGTTTGGTTTTTGGATGACATGCCCAAAGCGAGAGTGTCAAACAATGTTCTGTTGTGATTCATAAGGTTTTCATTGGCTACTTTTTGAAAGTAGATCACCAGGTTTTTCTTCCTAGTCTTTGTTAGTCTAAAAGCTCCACTGAATCCTGCCTATCATGTATACATTACATAAAGAAGTGGACAAGATTTTCAAGTATTTTTTAATTATATATCTCCAGAAACCAGATATCCTCCCATCTCTATTTACCCCATTTTTTCAAGTGTGGATTTTAGTTTCCTTTTGTGTTTTCTTTCCTTAACAGCCAAGTAAAAGGAGGTAGGAAATGTAGAGGAAAAAAAAAGTTTTGGTAGAAGTTATTTTATGTTAACTTAAGCTGTTTAATTTTCTACTGGAAAATTGTTTTTTGTGCCCCAAAGTATTTCTAATTTTTGCTACTTTTAATGTAAATTTTTTTAGTGCCTGTTTCCCATGTGTAGGTAATCTGTAATTATATTTTGTGTCTAAAAGTTTTTTTCTTCTACTTTCATAAACATACATTTTTAATAAGTATTTCATTTTTCTAAAAGTCTTCATTTTAAACAGGATTTTGATCTGGCATTTGTGACTTAAGCCAACACCAGAAAATATTTATTCGTAAGACAAGATTTTGCCAAAGTCTAGATGAATTTCCTTACTTCTAACAAACATATGGTGGCTATTAATTGTTGTTCTGTTAAGTCATGCTAACATTGAATTATTTACTGTATGAGTGCCAGATATTCCTCTGACAGATGGAACCCCAATGTGGCTAATGTCAGATGATAGGAGCATTGCAGACATGATGCTAATGTGTTAACTGTGGCAATGGCATTTGGAACTATGGTATTCATTTTGGCAAGACTTGACGTGCTGAAATAGCTGGCTGGTGGCTATGGCCAACCAGCCACATGGCTGTCAGTCATACTATTATTTGTAAAGGAGGTACATTCAAGACCTTAAATCTGGCCACAACATATTTCTGTTTAAACTCAGCTCTGAATTTTGTCTAGTCCGTATGCTTTATTCTCTTTGCCTTGTTGTTCATGTAACATTTAAGATAAGAGGACATCTGCTGACTTTGGCTCAGAATACTACATGGACTTAGTCATTCTGCTCTTGAGACAATTTTCTACTAACAACAAAAAAAGTTTTCTCAGGGTGCTGCAGGCCTAGTCAGTCATTTCATATAATTCAGTGTGTCTGAAAGATCTTTTTTTCAGTAATGATTTTTAACAGGCTTTTCAGGCTTAGAATTGCAGGTTGTTTCCTCTCGGAAAGCTCTGAACAAAATGGCCTTAAGCGTGCTCCAAGTACAAGCTACTCTTTGGCATAAGCCATTTGACATTCATCCTACTTCCTGAAACTTGATTCATTTGGGCTGTGACATCTCACTGCATTTAGCCAGAAGCTAGAAAGTTTGCCTTCTAGCATTTTTTTTTTTTTTTTTTAACTGTACCTCCTGGTCCTGGATATGGTTTCTTTACCTTCTGACCTTCAGTTTTTGCCTAGGACTTTGTAGACTTTCCAGTCCTGAGGCATGTAAGAGTCGTCTAACTTTGTGCTGTCAAACGTGGTTCATGCTTCAGTAAAGTTGATTCCAAATGGCATACATGGGAAAATACAAAGTCATGCATGCTTTACTCTGTTTAGTATGTTCATTGTCTCTTTGTAGGATTAAAAATTTATGTTCCAAAGGAGGAGCTAGTGTTTAAAGTTAGGGGAAAAAAATAAATAAATAAGTCTTGCTTTAGCTACCATATTGAATTCCACTAAATTCTACGCCCTGTAGCAAACAGACAAAAATGTTGCATTTTCAACGTCTTATGGAGGAAAGGTTCTTTTCCAATGTGTGTTAGTCTTTTAGTGGTTCATTGTTTTGACTTCAATCAGTGTGCTGGAAAGCCCAAAGAAACATAGAAAATACACACAATGTTTAACTTGGCATTCTGGTGAAACTTTATTTTCCTTAAGAGAATGAAAATCAGGCAAAATATAAAGGCAATGAAATATTCATTAATAACTCTCTATTTTAAGTACTTTGGAAGTATTTTACACTTATAAAATCTTGGGAAAATGCTCCAAATTGGGCTGGATTTGTATTTCATAAATCTATTGCCCTTCATGGCACATAATTTCTTTTAAATGTTGTTATTGGCATACAAAGTTAAATTATTTTGCAGCACCTTTGGTCAGTTGCTTAATTCCTCCACATGTTACCAGGAATAGCTGAATGAAAACTTTTATTAGCAAATATCATTTATATCAACCTTTACTTTAGAAGCATGATAATTTGTTTTGTTCAATCCAAATTTTCTGAAAAAGCATGCCTGAAAATTGTTATTTTTGATAAACATTTGCTTGAAACGGCGTAATATCTGATTTGAGATAGGTGAAACAGCTGTTGCAGCTTCATAAAAAAAAATGTTGCCAGAGAGAAATTGTGTCCCTAAGGCTTGGGCTGAGATACAGCTTTAAAAAATTAAATTAGCCCAGCACAGAGTTGGCTCCTCTGTTGCTTGGCTTCCTTGCACCATGGCCCTCCACTATGCCTACCTATTTGTTTGGCCCAAACTCTTCTGTAGTTTATTGACAGTAGCATGATAAATCACAGTTTCCACTGGGCATCATACCTGCTCACGTGGTCCTAGTCCCTGTAAGGGGGCCAATATTCATGCCTTCTCATGCAGGATTGTGAAATTGCTCTTTCAAAAGCTTAGAAATTGATGTTCCATGCAACAAACTATTCATAACCCATGCAGGAATTCTTAGGGAATTGTGACTTTTCCCTCAAAAATGACTACAATTCTGAATCCAGGGTGGCAGCCTCTCACCTTGCATGACACTCAGAGACAGTCATACATATTTCATACATGGAAGAGTTGATAAATATAAATATGGAATCAGGAGAAAGGCATTCTGATTTTTTAAAAATATATTTCATTGGAATATTTCTTAATCTCCTAGCCTTACATATAAACTCTTAAATGAAAACAATAACACATATCTTTTGATTCTAGAATAATTAAATTAACTTTCATTTGATTTCTTTTAAGTCATGAGTTTACCACATTTGTCAAAGAAAAAAAATCACATTACTTCTGTTATATGTATCTATTTTTTACTCACAGTAGACTACTGTCCAATCAAATTTTAATTGTACCTTATGTCTTTCATTTATGGATAACTGAAGAACTTCTACTATATGAGACTACAATACCATCATAAAGTAAGATTACGGGTCACTATAGTTATTTGTGGAGCCCTGGTGGCACAGTGGTTAAGAGCTCGGATGCTAACCAAAAGGTCAGCAGTTTGAATCTACTAGCTGCCCCTTGGAAACCCTATGGGGCAGTAGTTCTACTCTGTCCTATAGGGTCACTATGAGTTGGAATCTACTAGACAGCCATGGTTTTGGAGCTGGGTTATGGTTATTTAGAGAGGAGTGTCATTAAGTTACAATGAAATATTAGTCTAAAACCAAGATAAGGTAATAGGAGAAATGAATAATGAGATATCTGTTAACTGGTACTAAAAACCAGTGTTGCCACCTTTATAATTGATATGACAGAATGTCTTATCCTTGAAGCAGGGGGGAAAAAAAATCATTGTTCTACATTGACTAAATAGAAAAAAATTATATGCATTCGCTATTTGACCTATCACTTAGAAGAAGAGATCTCACCTTTGACTTCTCAAAGTATTGCTTAAAGGCTAGATACTTGAACATGAGCTCTGTTATTTCAAAATATTTTGTTCTAGTTTGTATCATATTCATTGATTCAATCATATTTACAAAAAACAAAAAGATTACATTTCATAGGGACATATATATGATAAGTAAATTAAACTAAAAATTTCATAAATAATTTTAAAAGCCAAAAGGTCAAAGGAATTGAGGGAGGCTCATGGTTGCTTTACAATACAATTTTGCGCCTTCAGGTTTTACCCTGGGCTAAGATATTATCCAAAGAACAACATTGTAAAGTGTACTTTTTGCTATTTCTTGGGTAGTTTGATTTGTTTTTTCAGTGCTGTCACTAACACAGTAAATCAATGCTACATGACACTTCTCCAGTGGTATATAACATTTTTTTTTTATATATATAACATTGCTTTTCTTATTTTGTCTAGGTTCAGAAGGAAGCTTAAAGTAGATGAATCCCTTGCAGCCTGATTCATTTCTAGTATTGATTTCCAAAAGTCTAGAATAGGATGGCAGCCTTTCAAGTTATTGAACACTTAAAGAATAATCTGCTTGGACTTTTTTTTTTTTTTATTCACCTGAAAGTTTGATACTAAACAGACCTTACTGTTTCTTGAAGGATTTATGAAAGCACAAGTTAAAAGTCTGTTTTCTTTCTAATATTTTAGTCCTTTCATCAGTTTGAGACCTAATTATACTTTTTTGCCTTGTGCATAGATATGGACCATGTTGCTATAACTGAATATCGGCTGTCAAAAGTATATTCTCTAAAATAAACACATTAAATAAAACAAAACTCCTTAACTCCCCTTTTATTTTCATTTTGCAATACTGGAGGAAACTCAGATCCATGATGCTTAGTGCTGTCTAGTTTCTTTTTTTCTCCTTCCTTCCTTCCTTCCTTCCTTCCTTCCTTCCTTCCTTCCTTCCTTCCTTCCTTCCTTCCTTCCTTCCTTCCTTCCTTCCTTCCTTCCTTCCTTCCTTCCTTCCTTCCTTCCTTCCTTCCTTCCTTCCTTCCTTCCTTCCTTCCTTCCTTCCTTCCTTCCTTCCTTCCCTCCCTCCCTCCCTCCCCCTCCTTCCTTCCTTCCTCCCTTCCTTCCTCCTTTTCTCTCTCCCTCCCTTCTCTATTTCTTTTTCTTTCCCCTTTCTTTTTTCTTAATTTTAATAGCATCTTACACTTAGGGTGTATTTAACTCATATGAAAATGTAATAGATGTTCTTATAATTTTAGTGTTGGTAAAATTTTGCTAAATATAATCTAAATCTCTTTAGAGCAAGGTTATGAGAATAACAACTGAGGTTAGGGATATTTTCTGAGACTTCTATGTTTATCATATTTACCTTGTTTATTAGATTATTTAGGAAACTGTATTTTTTGTCAAATGATAGTATAGCAGGGTATTTCTGTGTTAAATATTTTCTGCATTTCTAAAACAATGTTTCTCATGAAAGTAATTCACAAAGTCAAAGCTTTTCCCACACTTCCTGGGAACTCTTTGCTTACAAGATCAGATTGAAGTATAATGTCACTAACATTAATTGAATTCTCAAAATGTGCTTGTATCTGGGTTAGGTGTTCCAAATACATAATTTTGTTTAATCACCAAATTAACACTGTAAAGGAAGTATTATTACTCTCATTTTGCAAATGAGGAAATAAAGGCCCAGAAATTTGTCACTTGCCCAATCAGTGCTATACAGTTAGTAAGTGGAAGAATTTTAACCTTGATCTTTAGGATATGAAATTCCAAACTCTTTCCATTTTATCAGACAATGGTAGATGTAGATTTTCAGGTTTTATTTTTTGTTGTTGTAGATGGAGTGGCTATTTTTTGTTTCTAACTGTTGTTGTTCTTGTTCAAAAATAAGCTCACTGACAGCCATTTCCCTCTATATTGTTTGAAACAAAATCATCAAGAATATTCTAGCAAGAAAAAATTTAACAATAATCTGAATTTTTTCCCCCAATAATCTATGCATTGAGAAATAAACTCAAGTACTAAAATAAAACCAAAATTTGGATGCTAGACGAAGAAGTCTTCCTTTGTAAAACGTGCCATTTGGGACACTCAACGACCTAAAATGCAAATTAGTATCATGTAGTGGTCTGCGACATGGCTTCTTGAGCCCAATTTCTTAGATTCAGATCTCAGCTCTGTCTCTTAACCTCTGATATTAGACACGTGACTTAAACCTCCTATATCTAAGTTCTCTCATTTGTAAAATGGGGATCATAATAGAATCTCTCATAGTATTTTTTTTTAATGGGTGCTAAACATATTTGCATTATGAATACAAAGTGAGTTTAAGTTTGCAGTCCCTGGGTGGTGTGAACACTTGACAAGTTAGATTGCTAAACGAAAGGTTGGAGTTTGAGTCCACCCAGAGTCACCTTGAAAAAAAGACCTGGAGATCTATTTCCAAAAAATCAACCACTGAATACCCTATGGAGCACATTTCTATTCTGACATATACAGGGTCCAATGTGTTGGAATGAGTGAGAAGAGTGTTATGTCTGAAATACGAATGGAATGTTAAGGGAGTACGAGGAAGTAGTATATACCCTAGTGTTAGTGGGTGAAGTCAGGTGTAAAGATTTGAGTCTTGAATAATGAATAAATAAATGAGTTATTCTCAATCTATTTGAGTAAATACACATATCTAATACATGAGATTTTAAATCAGACACAATTACTAAATTTTTAAGCAAATAACACATGCCTTCTACGTTTGTTTGCTAACTGTACCTTCCACCTGTGAAGTATTTTGGTAAGCATCCTCTCCCAATTTTTTTTTTTTGTTTGTTTACAGCAACATGTACAAAATAAAATGGCATAGTGGCACTTAGGAAATACCTCATGGATGGAGGCTTGGTTGGCAAACAAACGTAGAAAAAATGCACAGTATTTGCTTAAAAATACCGTAGTTCTAAAAGAGCTGTTCTAACACTAGCTAGCTAGTGCTATGCCCCTATGAAAATTACTTAACTTCCCTAGGCCTTGGTTTTCTTGTCTATAAGTTAGAGCTAGAAATAGAAGACCACTTTGAGGGTAATTATTGCTAGGGTTAAAGAAACAGCACAAGTAAATTGCTAGACAGACTGTCTGGCACATAGTAATCCCTGAAATAAATTTAGCAATCATATATTTCACTGGGTCTCACAATTCTGAGTCATATATTCTGCAAGTAAACAAAACAAAACAAAAAATAAGTTTACCTTCATATATGCATGTATGTATACTTATTTCTCTGTTTAATACTTGCATTACTGTGTGTATGTATTTATATACATTATAAAGGTACTTAAATATGTTTTCACAAAGATAGAATAAAAATTAAAGTAAAATTTCAAATTATTCATTCATATCAATGAATTGTCTGGTGCATACCACCTGTGTGGCTCTTCCATTTTGTTGACCACTGATTAATTGAATAGAAATGGAATAATTCATTCAGGATATTCCAACTATTTTATCTATCCCTGAAGATTTTACTTGTTCCATCACTGTCTTTTCTCTCTGCTTATAATTTGAGTTACAAATTTGATAAAATATTAAGGTCATCCTTCATGAACTAAACTCTCCTCCTTCACTTCATAAAATCTTTCAGAATTATTTCTAGTTTCCTTTCTGTTTCTATGGAATATTTGCTTTCTCCACTACAGTATTTCTACATATGCTCTTGAATTTGTGGGTGAACTCTGGTCCTCACTGCTGTATTATCACTATTATTTATTACTTCAGATTATATTCTCACTTGTTAATGCTAATGGTAGTCAGTGGAGGAACGGAGAAGCAGGAATTGAGATGAACCCCACAACTCTGCGAAGAAACTAAACTGATGGTATTGTCATGTGTTAAGGGTCACAGGTACTTTGCCAATAGGGAAAAACATTGTCCAGGCTATTCATATATCGGGAACACTTAAAATTAATATTCTTCAAGGCAAATTAGTTAGAGATTTTGTTTATACAGTTGTTTGTTTTAAGATTTGCATGAGACCCACCCTCTTTAGGATACTCCAAAAACCCATTGCAGTTGAGTTGATTCTGACTTATAGCGACCCTCTAGGACAGAATAGAACTGCCCTATAGGGATTCCAAGGAGCACCTGGTGGATTTGACCTTTTGGTTAGCAGCCAAACTCTTTACCCCTATGACACCAGGGTTTCCATGTCTAGTACATTAGAAGATGAGATTAGGGAAGATGGTACTGCTCTCTAATTGCGTGCTGCTAAGTTTCTCTTAATTGTACTCTGCATTTGCCATAGATTTTCATTATAAACTTTAACCCCTTTTTTCTGGAGGGTGATTAGGTGTCTTATTTGCATCATTCTCACTCCTTTCACCCTGTAAATATTCAGCTTTTAGTCTTTTTGCCAAAGATTATATCTTCTTATTGCTCCTACTTGTTACAGTCAACTGCAGATGTCATGGTTAGTCAACATTCACATGAAAATGTTGTTACCGTTCAGTGACTTCAAGTCGATTTGATACACAACAATCTCATGTAACAGAGTAGAACTTCCCCATAGGGTTTCCTTGATTGTAGTCTTTATGGAAGCAGATTGCCACATCTTTCTTCTGTGGAGCCCCGGTGTAGGATCAAAGCACAACAGTTTGATTAATAACTGAGTACTTAACCATTTGCTCCACCAGAGCTCCTTGTATAAAAACATTGCTGTTATATTTGGTGGTTTCAATATTTATGTTGATGATCCTCTATGTGAAATCTTCTCAGTGCCTTAAACTCTCTCTCTTCAGAGATATTTTCCTCTCCACTGGCTGAGCAGTGCTCAAGCCCTATATTTCATCATTATCAAGCACTATCGTTGTTTTTGTTCTTGTAGTTAGTTACCATCAAGTCAGCTCTGACACCATATATAACAGAACAAAACATTGCCTAGTCCTGTGCCACCTTCAAGATCATTGGTATGTTTGACCATTATTGCAACCATTGTGTTAAACCATCTCATTGAAGGTTCCCCTCACCTTTGCTGGTCCTCCACTTTACCATAAAATTATGCCCTTCTTCAGCAATTGGTCTCTCCTGGTGATGCATCCAAAGTAAGCAAGTCAAAGTCTTGGACAAACTTCAACTAATTTTCAGAAGTTGATCACCAGGTCTTTTTTCCTAGTCTGTTTTTGGTCTGGAATCTTTGCTGAAGCCTAACCACATGGGTGACCCTACTGGTATTTGAAATACCAGTAGCATAACTTCCAGCCTCACAGCAACACACAAGTCACCACAGTATGACTAACTGACAGGTAGATGCATGGGAAAGATGGACAATGAATAAGGAAGACCAAAGAAGAATTGACCCATTTGAATTACGGTATTGGCAATGAAAATACCATGGACTGCCAGAAAAATGAACAAATCTATCTTGGCATAAGTACAACCAGAATTCTCCTTAGAAGAGAAGATGATGAGACTTCATCTCTTTTACTTAGGACATGTTAGCAGGAGGGCCCAATCCCTGGAGAAGGACATCATGCTTGGTACAGTAAACGGTCAGTTAAAAAGAGGAAGACCTTCAATGAGATGGATTGACACAGTGGCTGCAAAAATGGGCTCAAACATAGCAACAATTGCAAGAATAGTGCAGGACTGGGCAACATTTTGTTCTGTTATACATAAGGTTTCTATTAGTCAGAACCGACTTGAAGGCACCAAACAATAACAACACAGGCTATATCAAAGTTAGAAAAATTAACCTCATACTCTTTCCTCTCAAACCTGCTACTTTGCATTCTTTCCCTCAGTAAATAATAGTAAGTCCACTTTTCAAGTTGTTCTGATTAAAAATCTTGGAATAATTTTTGACTGCTTCTTTCTATTACACCTCTTAGCAATTCTTTCAGCAAATCCTGTTTACTCTGCCCTCAAAACATACTTGAATACAATACTTCTCAGCACATCTGTCTCTATACACTGGTCCAAGCCACCATTAACCCTTGCCCGCACTGTCTTATAGACTGCAAACTGTTATCCACACTTATGTCTTTGCTCTCCTTCCTAATTGATCCCAAACCACAGCTACAAAGATCCTATTCCCAGTCATTCTTCTGACCAAAGTTCTCACAGTTTCCTCTTCCCTTCAATGAAATTAAAATTCTCACGAATGGTTTTAAAGTGCTCTGGCACTTTTCTCAAGTCTCTGACTTCATTTCTTACCACTTGTCTCTTTTTCACTCTGATCTACAGTACATGCGCCTCCTTCCTATTCCTCGAATATGGGAAACACATTAAGGCCTTGGTCCTTTGTACTTGCTGTTTCTCAGCCTGGAATATGCTTCCCACAAATACTTATAGTTCCCTCTCTCGTATCCTTTAGCTATCTTATCAAATGTTAGCTTATTTTTGAGGCATTCCCTGACTACCCTCTTTAAAATTATTGTTGTTAGTTGCCATCAGGTTGGCTCTGACTCATGGCAACCCCGTGTACAACTAAACAAATCACTGCCCTGTCCTGCTCCATTTTCATGATCGTTGGAATACTTGACTCTATTTTACAACCACTGTGTATTTTAAGTGCCTTCCAACCTAAGGAAACCTTGGTGTAGTGGTTAAGAGCTAAAGCTGCTAACCAGAATTCAGCAGTTTGAATCCACCAGATACTCCTTGGAAACCCTATGGGGTAGTTCTACTCTGTCCTATAGGGTTGTTTATGAGTCAGAATTGACTCAACAGCAATGGGTTTGTTTGTCTTGTTTCCCCCTCGCCAGCCTAAGGGGCTAATCTTTCAGCACTATATCTGACAATATTCTGTTGTAATACATAATGTTTCCGTTGGCTAATTTTTAGAAGTAGATCTCCAGGCCTTTCTTTCTAGTCTGTCCTAGACTGGAAGCTCTGATAAAATGTTTCCACTGTGGGTGATCCTGCTGGCATTTGAAATATTGTTGGCATAGCCTCCAGCACCAGGCAACACATGATCTACCACAGTATGACAATGACACAGTAGCGTTTCTTTAAAATAGTAATCCACTATTTTAGTAGTTACATTCCTTATTCTGTTTAATGTTCTTTATATCATATATCATCATCTGGAATTTTTTTTTTAACTTACTTATACAGATGTTTCCATGACACAAAGAAAGCATTCAATAAATATTCTGGGATGAGTGAACAACTAAAAGAGAAAAGTCTTCATTTTATTTTTGAAATATTTCCTCTGTTAGCTGCTTTCTCTTGTCAATAACAGTTCAGTAATTGTTATAGAAAAGGATGTCCAGATAAATAATTACAAAATAATGAAATTGAAATATTAGTCCCAAAATACATGAATATATGGTGAACATACAACCATCTGAAATAGCACAAGGTTTATAAAACACATTTTGAATTATATTGTCTTACCACCATGAAGAGACAATTGTAGGTCATTGAATTTCCATATTAATATTAGTTTAATCAAACTTTTATATAGATGTACCCAGATACAGCATCATAATTTAAACTCCGATAGCAACCACAGCTATTACATTTTACTACAAATCTTTAGTGCTAGAAAACACTCACAATTTTTGCAGTGGTTTTTAATGATAGAAACCACTCAAATTTTAGCAAAATTTATGCATACTTCTAATAAATCAATCCTCATCCATAATTACTGATCTAGGCCTTAATGTCCTGGGATGGTTCAGTTATCAAGTATGAATTGTTTCAATCAAAATGATGAGCAGGAGACAGTGGAGAGTGAAACTTACCAAATTAAAATATGTCAGTGAAAATATAAATATTTTCACATTCAGGGTATACAGTGCATGAAAGTTATTTGAAGACTGTGAGCACTTCACATAGCAAGAAACTATTTGAAAAGCAGGAAATATTAATTATTTTTTTTCTTCGAGTACGAAATGCTGGAATATATCTTATCTGCTTTGTTTGTTAATTGAAGCTGTCTGTCTCATAAAACTTTCTACCTCTTACCTTCTAGCAGCTGAAATTATTTGCCAAACTCTTAAAACTTACAAACTGTACCTTGAAGAACTGTTAGTTTTGTTTTGTTTAGGTCCACATCCATTTTGAAGCTTTGCATTTCTGGAATCATGTCAAAGTAATGTATCTATCAAATTATTTTCCACTGTAGACTTTCTTGTTGGTTGGCATCAAGTCTGTTCAGACTTATGGTGACTTCGTGTATGCAGGGTAGAATGGTTCTAACCCACTACCAACCTTTCTGCCAGTAATCTAGTAATTAAGCAATTAAACACTTGTGCCACTGAAGACCACCACTATAGGCTAGAGCCATGTTATTAACCCTGAAGAACAATTATAATAAAGCACAATTATGATGAACAACTATGTAAAAGTATCAATATGATTTTAGACTTAAAAAAATAATGAACATTAAAAGACATTTGGAAGCATGACTCACACATAGTTTTGAGAAATAATCTTGTACAAGTTTTATTTCTTTTAAAATTCTCTTCATAAAGAAAAAAAGCATAATAAAAATCTGTTATAATTTACTTGATTTAATTGTATTTGGATTGTTGGGTTAACTGCCATTATATGGTTTATTAAAACAGTTTTTTTTTACCCATCGTTAGTGATAGACTCACTGCATCTGTTCGATGATCCATCCAGAAAGCACCCCAGAATATGGCACCTGTTATCTGGAGTGGCATTACTTACTTTCTCAGTAATTATATTTGCGTTTCTGGATGGCTTCTTCAGTGATCACTGGGTTAGATTGTTGGCTTGTTCAAACTGTTGTTCATCTTTTACCCAGAAAATTGAAATTTACTTCAGGTTCATACTTGGAACCAATACTACGCATAGTTTTTCTCACATATTTTCAGAAACCATTTGAGGAAAATTTTAAATATAAATAAATGAAGCACAGTATGTCCAGTACTATTTCCATTCCTTTTTTGTTATTGTTTAGAATACCACCAATAACAGTTTACTCCTATGAAATAGAATCTATGGTGTTGGTAACGCGATTTTGAACACCTTCACTGAAATGTAATATACCCCTTTGTCTCAAGAGATAATAAAAAGTTTGGCTGTGGAATACAGCTTTGGCATGGCTCCTCTGATGCTATTTCAGTATGTTCTACTTGTCCTATTAGATTATGGAACATAAAAGCCCTTTAAGAGATACCGTCAAATATAAGGATGGGTTAAGGAGATATTGATAATTAGAATGGTATTTAAGTAAGGTTTAGAGTATGTCCTCTTTCTTTGTGATATTTCTTATCATATTACTGACTCTTCTTGAGAGATCAGAAACTGGTATTTCAAACAACATCTCAATGAAGACAGGAAGATCTAATCTTCAGCTCTATCAATAAGAGAATGTGCATTTTAAACTAGGTCTCTAATAAAAATAATTATTAGCATATCAATAAATATATTAGGCTCTTTAAAAAATGGTATCTCATTTAAACCTTAAGGTAAGGCTTTTTATACTCACTTTCAAGATAAATAACAAGACTTCAGAGTCTTAGTAACTTTGCCAAGCCATAGCACTTAATTCAGGGATTTCAACTCAGGTTAGTACCACTTTATACATTTTACTAACTCCATGATTACACTAAATTGCCCATTCTTTCTCAGTTGAAAAAATGATAAAATAACATTTGTGAAGCAGTTTTGATATGTACCATATATGGTGCTTTGTCTCAATAAACCTAAAAGTTAGAAATATTTTATTTTTAAAATTCTGTAAAATGATGTACAAGGAGATACACAAAGGGCACACCTTGATAAATGTTTGACCTGGAATTAGGATTTAGTTATTTCTCAATCCGCAAAAAAGCTCTCTTTTCTCTTCTGGAATATCTAGCAAAGTGTGGATTAAAAGTATACAGTTATTTTCGGAGATTAGTGTGCTGATGCTCAAAAGGCATCACGTGGTAAACAGTTCTCAATGAATGAACAATTTCAATACCTTTCTATCTTCAGTGGTTAGGTAATAAAGATGTAGCAATTTATTTATCATGCACAGGTGGTCCTAAAATCTGACGGAATTTTACAAAGACTTTGTGAGGAGGCAGTCCTTTGGGCAAGCCTGGTAGCCATGTCGTCCCTGTTAGCATCTTTAGACTTCAGAGTAACTACTGCCACCTTCCTTCCCCCGATGACTAAAGGTTTGTCTAACTACCAGCATGGTGAAAAAGATATAACTCTGGATGAAGCTCCAAGGTGTCTGGCTCCCTCCTCTTTGGGTGGACTGGTGGGAAAAATCTCCCCGTGATGGGTAACATAAAATGGGGGTATCAAATGGCTGGGAAAAGGATTTTTCTTCATTTCCTCAGCTATGGTGCTAGTGGGGCATGGACAGTATTAAGCTTACAGGTTACCTCACTGCAGGGACCTGGCTCCCATTGTGTGCCTCACCCAGGATACCAGATGGAGGGCATGCCTAGAAGAGTTCTCTGTCTCCACCAGGATAGCTTCCAGAAGCCAGAGGGGGAAACGGAGTGTCATGTGACTGTCCTATTCAAGTTCCTCACCTGTTATACATAGTAAATTACACATAGTAGTTTTCCAACTCTGCCCAGACAGCTTTTGAGCCAGGGGTACTGCTCCTCTGTTGCATATTGTCTGCTTCTCTTTGTAAGTAATGAAAGCTGATTTCCATGATTAATGTGCTCAAGCTCTGATCGGGAGGGTGTTATACCCATGGAGGAGTCACATTTACTGAAATTAGATATCACCTGTGAGTACCACTTGGATTTGCCCTCTTGTCACCCAGGTTTTTCTTCGAACGGGCCTGATAGTGCATCACAGGCTTCATGCTGTCCTCCCTGAAGTATTTTTGAAGTCCAAAATAGCTTAAAGAAGCAGAAAATAATTTTCTGGGCTTTCTAATATGCCATATAATGGGTTGAGTTTTTTCAGTGTAAATTACCAATATTTATTCTAATGCATACTACTGCAAAATAGGTGCTTAGTTTGTATTGCCTTATCAACATCCGGTATGATAAATGGTAATTGAAAACTTCCTCTAAGTTTCCTCCAGATTTTAATGGAAAAATACATCAAATAGGTTTTTCAAAGTCAAGTTATAGAGAAATGACTATTTCAGATGCCTGCATTAGGGAGATCTGATTTAAAATGCAAAAGGTTATGAACAGAAATGGTAGTATTTGTTATAATTACATTAATCATGTATAAATGCATATATATGATTCCCTAGTTGTTAAATATCATATTTCTTAAGATAATTTTGAAATTATCTTGAATTTTAAAGCCATTTAACTCCTGTTTTACAGCATTATAATTAAGTACTCCTTTAGTTTTTTTTTTTTTTTAGTTAACTATTTTTTTTTTTTATATAGTTAATTCAGAGGTGACAGATCAAAAACAAAGCATCTGATTCCTAAGTAATATGTTTTCATTAGTATTACTATTATGTGTCATTAACAGGAAAAGATTATATTGAAAAATGACAAATTTTAGTTGTGGACATTATATGAACAAGTTTATATTGGTGAACTATAGAAGAAAATATTCTTTTGTATTAACACTATTTCCAAGGTGACTTGATAGTATTTTACCTCAAATCTGTTTTCAGCGTGGCATTCCCCTTTCGTTGCAATGTATACTTATAGCTGGATAGCTCATCCTTCTATGGAGCCAATCTGTGACCGTTTGGGGTTTGGATGGCCTAGAATACCAACAGCAGAAGATTTTCACATGTCAGAGAATTTCCTTTTTTTTTTTTATTGTACCATTTTGAATGTGATTTTTTTGGTATGATGGCAAATGACAAAGCTTGGGAAAATTTTGTTGTTCCAATAAGAATAATTATTTTGGTGTTTTTGGTGGCATGCTGTCAGGAGGCCAGAGATTCTGCCTACTTGTGAAAATGTGAGATAGTGAGATAAAGGAAAGTAAAGAAGGATAATAGAGAAAAGTAGTGTGGGTTTTTGGACATGAAATAAATCAGAACTTAGGCAATTGAAAGTTTGAGAAATGTTATGTGATGGCCCAAATTTGATAGCAAATGTTAATGTGTTTGATCTTTAATGGTCTCATTGATTTATAGAGGCAATGTACAGAGTACATTGATTATCTAAACTTTCTCTGAACCCATTCCAGACTACTATTCCTTAAAGAAATGGTGTTTTTAACTTTAGCACGAGCAGGCCTCAATTATCTACTTCCATTAAGAACGCTTTCAGTGGAATATGATGATTTTTGTTTGATCTAAATCTTTATAACATCTATGATGTAACATTTTTATTAACTGTATTATTTCACTAGTACCTTCTTCAGAACACTGTGAAATGATATTATGGTTAAGTACTGAAGTGTGCTTAACAAGATCCTTCAAATGTTCTTCTATATGCTTAAAGAGTAGGAAAAAAAAATCTTTCCAATTAATATGTAAGAGATGAAGCTGACCTCAATAAGCTGTAGAAATTCCACTTCAAACTTTTAGATGGAGTTATTTCTGAAGAATTAAAATGAGACCTTCCCACCTGCACCCCAGTTTTTAGAAAATTCAGCCTATCAAATCTTGGTATTCAAACAGTTTTCTCTAGAGACAGAGGTATTATTGGTTTCCTACGATACACATGTCCTTCATATATTTCATGTTAATGACTAGGGCGAGTTTACTGGAATCATTTTAAAAAGAAGACCAATTTTGATAAAAATTGAAGCATTAATATAAAAGCTATGTTTCCCTGACTGCAATGTGAAATATCTTTATTTGAAACACATATTTGATTCAGTCAGTAGTTGCTCCTTGCTTTCCTATGTGAGTGTTTTAAATTCAGAGGTTAAAGGAAATTTTAAGCACATTAAAATACCACAGGCTACATACACCATGAAGAAAATGATAGTGGACAACTTCCATTATGCAGTTTTAAAACAAAATTAAGTAGTACTGTATATTAGAAAAAATAATAACAAAAAGTTTTATTGAATTCTCTTCTATATTGTGTATGCTATGTTCACACAAGCTTTTCCACAATGATCAAATATATTAAAAGTTATGAGCAAAATAAATAAATGTAATAGTCAATGTAACACCAATTTTAAAAGATAGACATTAATTATGTACATTTTGAAGCAAACTCATAAGTTCAGCATTTTGATATTTTAGATTTGAGTGAAATTGGAAATAAATAATACAGGTGACGAGGTGGTAAAGCATGGTAAAAAATGCAAAGCCAATATTGGTGTGTGGAATGTTTGGCAATATTACTCATAAGAGAATAACAAATTATTTGTAAGAACTTTAAAAGCTTGACATATAAGCCGATAAGTTTGGCTGTTTATCTTTCTTATTTCTCTGATGTTTTATTTCCCCCTGAGTGTATCTGAGATACATGTAAATTAGTTAAAAATTATTTAATAAATATAAAGATCAAGTAATACATTAACTATTTAGTATATTAAAGACTAAAAATAATTAGAATATGATAAAAATCATTTTTAAGTGCAAAACAAAACAAAAAAAAGTCCATTGCCATCGAGTCAATTCCTACTCATAGTGACCCTATAGGACACAGTAGAACTGCCCCATAGAGTTTAGGAGGAGCACCTGGTGGATTCCAGCTGCCGACATTTTGGGTAGCAACTGTAACTCTTAACCACTACGCTTTAAGCTGCCAACAACAATATTTAAAATAATAAAACTAGAAAAGGACATTCAGATATACCATATGTATTTTCCACTCAGACACACATTCCCACAGGTGGGCATCTCTGGGTGGTGCAAACACCTAAGTGCTCAGCTACTAGCCAAAATATTGCTGGTTCTAGTCTACCCAGGGGCACATTGAAAGAAGAGTGGCAATCTTCCTCCGAAAGGCCACAGCCATTGAAAACACCGTGGAGAACAGTTCTACTGAAACACACTGAGTCGCCATGAGCTGGAGCTGACTCGACAGCAGCTGCTTGGGGCGCACTTAATTTGTGGAAATGAGAAATTGACTTCTTTAGTAGATAGATGATGATTAAATGTATTATACAGCGTATCTTCATAAAATTATGGTTTTTATAAAGTCAAGTAAATGGATAGCAGAACTATTTCTAAGAATAACTAAATTAAAAAAAATACATTTAATCATAATTATTACTTGGACAGTTTTTTTATAATCATTCTTTAAAGTAATTAAGCAGTAATTAATAACTGGTCAAAAATTTATAATGTATAGCTAAATCAAAGATGAACAATTTAATTTTAATGACATCAACTACAAAGCTCAGCTTTTATGACTTTTATACTCTAAGTACACCTAACTTTTGAAAATCCTTAATTTGTGCCAAAAAAAAAAAAACCTTTTGCCATCTAGTCGATTTTGACTTGTAGCGAACCTGTAGGACAGAGTAGAACCACCCCATAGGGTTTCCAAGGAGTGGTTGGTGGATTGGAACTGCCGACCTTTTGGCTAGCAGCTGAGCTCTTAACCATTGTGCCACTGTTAAAAATGCTTTCTATTTCCCCAACTCATCTCAATATTCCTATAAGTAATGTGACCAATGTCTCTCCATTAGGAAACTGCATAAGTGAAATTTGATTTGAAAGTCTGCATTTTCAACGAGTGCCATGTTTTTGTTACCATGTAATATGATGCAGCTGCAATTCATTTTTTTTTTCACTGCAGGCGTCAAGTTACAACCTGTGCATTTTATAGTTAATACATAAACATGTGCACCAGAATTTTGATGTGCTTGACAATTTTTCATCTAAATATTAGCCACTAATTGTGTTATCTGTCTTCCTTTTCATATCCCACACATGATTCTATATATGTAATGTCAAAACTAACTTCAAGACTGTGTTTCTATGTTGTTTTGTTTTGTTTTTGTGTATGTTATCAGAAAGCACACACTTATCTTGATTTTAATTTTTTCTGTATCTTATCACCCTGTCATGTCACTCATGATGAAAGTGTTTGTAAGCCCTAAGATCTACTTTATGTTTGAACTGAGAAAGAATCCAGATGTTTAGACGGCCTGTTTTGATAATGTGTGTAAAGAGAGTGTAATCTGACAGAATCCAAGGAGTTTTTTTTTATTTTTTTTACAAGGTTGGGGCACTATTTTAGAGTTACAGTATAAATATTTAAATATAATATGTGGGATAGATGTCAAATAAAGTGTGCAAATTAGAACCATATAAATTATAAACTGTATTTTTAAAATTAGTATACTAGGGTAACCTTATAGGTTAAGGAGTAACCTTAACTTATAAGAAAATTCACATTTTTTTATTTTTCATATTTAAAAATTATATCTTCACTGGTCATCAACCGAATTATGAAAAAAAAGTCAGCAGATTTTCACTGGGGAGGAATTTTCACTAACGCATTCATTTATTATATTCGCTTTGCCTGACATGTCTGAGGTATTCATTAAGTATTGCAGAAATATCTTGTTGCCTGGAGCTGTCAAATCAGCCCCTGACTCATGGCGACCCCATGTAAAAAGGGACCAGACCATTGTGATCGATAGAGTTTTCATTGGCTGACTTTTTGGAAATAGATCTCCAGGGCTTTCTGCTAAGTTCTTCTGAATCTGGAAGCGCTGCTGAAATCACTTCAGCACCAAAGCAACGTACAAACCTCCACTGACATAAGGGTGGTGGCTGTGTTTGAGGCGCATTAGCTGGGAATCGAACCTGGGTGTTCTGTTGGAAGACAAAGATTCTACCGCTGAACACCTTGCAGAAATATATAGGACAGAGCTAATGTTCATGTACATATTTCCCTGACCATTTATAGTTTGGTGGGGCCTTGTGACTAGTTCTAAGTAATGAACTATGAATGGTACCATTTCTGATTGAAATGACTAGGAGTGCACAGTCCTCAAACTCTTTGTATTCCTTTCTATGAAGATTTAAAAGCAACTGCTAATATTACTGGGCCACAGAACAGAAACAAACTACATTCTCGAGTAGCTAATGAAAGAATGTTGTTCAGAGAGCCTCCCAATCCTCAGAAGATTTTCCCAGTTGTAAAATATAAACTTCTTATGCTTAACCATTGAAATTTCTGCATTAATTTGATACTGCAGCATATTGACTAACAAATTAAGTTATAAAGTGATATATATTTGGTAAGAGAAAAGATGGATATGGTCTCTTGCCTTTTAATCTGGTATAAAAATTTTTTTTTTTTTTTTTAATCTGGTATAGAGGACAGTAATCACAAAAGTAAGAAGTATTCAAGTTAATCTTGCACAGTGATTGTATCAGAGATCAGCCAAAGAAGCAGAATCAATATATGTGTACCTATATTCTAAGTTCAAATCCGCCAGGTGCTCCTTGGAAACTCTATGGGGGCAGTTCTACTCTGTCCTATAGGGTCGCTATGAGTCAAAATTGACTCAACGGCACTGGGTTTTTTTTTTTTTTTTTGTATTCTATGTTCAATTGTTCAATGTTCTATATTCTGTGTTTTATATTCCATATTTAGAATATAGATACCCACATACGTTGTTGTTGTTGATAGGTGCAGTCAAGTTGGTTTCAACTCATAGTAACCCTATGTACAGCGGAACAAAACACTGCTCTGTCCCGTGCCATCCTCACAATTGTTATGCTTGAGCCCATTGTTGTAGCCACTGTGTCAATCCATCTCATTGAGGACCTTCGTCTTTCTCGATGACCTTCTAATTTAGCAAGTATGACCTCCTTCTCCAGGGGTTAGTCCTTCCTGATAACATGTACGAAGTATGTGAGACAAAGTCTTGTCATTCTTGCTTCTAAGGAGCATTTTGGTTGTACTTCTTCCAAGACAGATTTGTTCATTCTTCTGGCTATCCATGTTTCACTCTAAATCCTTTGCCAAATCATAATTTAAAGGCATCGATTCTTCTTCAGCCTTCTTTATTCATTGTCCGGCTTTCACATACATATGAGGCAATTGAAAACACCCTGGCTTGAACCAGGCACACCTTAGCCCTCAAAGTGACATCTTTGCTTTTTAATACTTTGAAAAGGTATTTTGCAGCCTATTTGGTCAGTGCAATGAGTCTTTTGATTTCTTGACTGCTGCTTGCATGGGTGTTAATTGTGGATCCAAGTAAAATGAAATCCTTGACAACTTCGATATTTTTTCCATTTATCATAATGCTGCTTCTTGGTCCAGTTGTGAGGATTTTCATTTTCTTTATGTTGAAATGTAATCCATACTGAAGGCTAAGGTCTTTGATCTTCATAAGTAAGCGCGTCAAATCCTCTTCACTTTCAGTAAGCAAGGTTGTATCATCTGCATACCTCAGGTAGTTAGTGAGTCTTCCTCCAATCCTGATGCCCCACTCTTCTTAGTATAGTCCAGGTTCTGGGGTCATTTTCTTAGCATACAGAGTGAATAGGTATGGTGAAAGGATAAAACCCTGAAGCACACCTTTCCTGATTTTAAACCAGTCGGTATTCCCTTGTTCTGTTGGAAAGACTGCCTCATGTTCTATGTACAGGTTCCTCATGTGCACAGTTAAGTGTTCTGGAATTTCTACTCTGCAATGTTATCCATAATATGTTATGATCCATAGAGTTAAATGCCTTTGTGTAGTCAATAAAACACAGCCAAACATCTTTCTGGTATTCTCTGCTTTCAAACAAGATCCATCTGACATCAGCAATGATTTCTCTCGTTTTAGGCCTTCTTCTGATTCTGGCTTGAATTTGTGGCAGTTCCCTGTCAAGGTACTACTGCAACCATTTTTTAATTACATTCAGCAAAATTTTATATACACACACATACACATACATATACTGATTCTACTTCTATGTTCTGTGTTCTATATTCTGTATCCTGGACTCATCTCTCAGCTTGTTGTACTGTGGTGGCTTGCATGTTGCTGTGATGCTAGGAGGTTTGCCACCAGTATTTCAAATACTAGCAAGGGCATCCGTGATGGACAGGTTTCAGCAGAGCTTCCAGACGAAGACAGACTAGAAAGAAGGAGCTGGGGATCTACTTCTTAAAAAATTGACCAGTGAAAACATTATGAATAGCAGTGAATATTGTCTGTTATAGTACCAGAAGATGAACCCCTCAGGTTGGCAAGCACTGACAATGCCACTGGGGAAGAGCTGAGATGGATTGATACAGTGGCTGCAACAAGGGACTCAAACATAGCAACAAATGTGTGGACGCCAGGACCAGACAGTGTTTCATTCTCTTTTGAAACTATATTGAGTTGTTTTAGTTTTAGCTTTCAATTTAAAAACATACTTTAATATTTTATATACACATTTTAGACTTATATTTATCATTATTATATTATAATCTAACTATAATTTGAGATGTATATTTTATACAAATAGTCTTAAGAGCAAAATGCATATATATATCATTATTTAAGCAATCACTATCCAACTGTTCAATATTTTAAATAACTTCAAATGTTTTGTATTAAAAAAATCTGTGATGCATCTTCAATAATGTATTATATCCTACAAAGGGAAATGCTAGGAGAAAATAGAATTAAATAAATAAGATTTTTCTTAGAAAAAAAAAAGCATAATGAATGTGGTTTTCCATCTGCAGAATTAGTCAAAGTAGTACTAGAGAACACCAATAGGGAGAATGGGCTGCAGGAGTGGGGAAGGGTTCATGGAAAGGACTAAATGAAAGCTATCTTCCACAAAACAGGAGAGGTTCTGGCGACTTTACAAATGTGTCCTGTGGCCTGCAACTAAATGAAAGACCTTGATTTGAGATCAGTTAGGAAAAATCCCCCTCAAGGGTTGCCCCAATCACCATGAGTAGGAGGCCAAAAGAACTGTGGCCTATTTTCCTCTTGCTGAAACAGTAATAGATCAAGAGGAGCTAAGCAAAGATGAGAATAATAAGGCTATTATATATTTAATTCTTAAGAGGGAAAGTCATTTAACTGTAAAGTTTCTTTTTTTTTTTTTTGCTTTTCATAGCAAATATTTTTACCCAGAGAGGAATAAGTGTGCAACACTTGATCATAGAACCTGTTTCTGGGGACACGTATAGTTATTCAGCCATCCTGAAATGAAACTTCATCTTCCAGTCTCAACTGAAAAGAGATATAAGCAGCAGTTTCTTTCTCTACTATATAGAACTTGGGGCAAATTTTTTCTTTACCAACAAATCCATTTCCAGTAGGTAATTTTGAAACACACCAGTCAGCCTGATGCTCAATGACTAAAAAGTTTCAACCGGTTTTCTCTGGAGAAATTCTTGAAAAAAACAGCTATGTTTCAGAGGTGGGATATCATTACCATTCAGCAAATCTAAGTAATATCACACTTCACCAGCTTGCCATTAGCAATTCCAAACTAAAATTATATTTTTAAGTCCCAAAATTTGAGCCCTCCTATGATACATCGAAAAACTGGTCAAAAATAATTTGCAGTTCTTTTCACCAAAAGGTGAATGCTGTTTCTGGACCCGTTGAATTTGGGTTGTCTTTGTGATTTAATTGGTTCTGATACAATATGGCAGAACTGCAAGTTCAGAGTCCAGGCCTTGGTGGTCTTGAATGTTTTCACTCTTGATGCATTGGCAAATGTGTCATTGCTGTATGAAGAAACCTGGAATAATCAGAGGCATTGCCTCAGAGCTCAAGAAATATACAATCACTGACCTGAACGTGGTTTGCTTCAAACAAATTGCCGTATTGCTGTGGAAATCACATTAGTTTCAGTACAGAAAGCTGGAAAACTTAAATATATGTTGTAAAAATTGCATGATGTCTTCAGACCTCATCTAATTTCCCAAGGAGGAAGAGAGACAATCAAGTTTATCAGCCTAAGGCTGACTCCTATGAGGTGGAAGTCAAACATACTGCTACCCTCTAAACTTTTTACCAATTCTGACACCAGCTGCCCCTCCTATCGTACTCTCTACTTCTCTGCTGGGTTCAGTAATTTGTTTCAATGGCCACACAGAGCTGACACACTATACTCACAGTTATGGGGTTTATTAGGGAAGTAACAGTTACAATTCACAATCAGGAGTAACTCAGAATACAGTACTTAGATCAGTACAGCTTCTTCTTGGCAGTGCCTTCAGGCAGGCCTCAGCCCATCCAACCCTCCAGCCCTCTGATCTGCTACCCCTCTGCCCCTCCATCTCTCAGACTCTTGGTCCCTTGGCCCTGAGCCTGGCTTCTGCCCTGCTAGGCAAGGGTTAACAAAGCTCTTTAGCTCTGCCAATAAGTGCCCAGAAGCACCCTACTCCACCAGCAAGCCTCCTGCCCAAAGGCACTCAGCTCTCTTGCCCTGTGGGTCTGCATGCCCACTGTAGCCACCTCACTCCATGGGTGGTGAAGCCCACTGTGCAGTCTCCCGGTTCTGCTGCTGCCATTTCTCTGTTATGTTTGCTGCTGCTGCTGCTGCTTGCTGTCTTGTGCTGTCTCTGGTGTTACAGCTGCCTCTGTCTCCTGTGTCTAGGAGTTTCTTGGCTCAGGGACCCTGGGTCCAAAATACTCCCTCTACTCCTGGCTCTTCATCTTGATAGTAGTGAGGTTCCCTCTCCCAACCCTGGGACTATATTTCTTTAAGCCTTGTGGGATGACAAATCTGACCAATCCCCTTGTTAGGGTTCCATACACCTTATTTACTTGCTCCCTCACAAGGGTTCCATGCACCTTATTTTCATTATTATCAGGCTGTCCAATCCCCTTGGTGGGCCACAAGTACCTTATTTGCATAGCCCCACCCAATCATTTTTGTGGGAGCCACAAAGACCATGTCTAGAAGGGTCATATTAAAATAATTCACTATATTGCAGACCACCCTTTCTAGCCATTGGTCCTTTCATATGTGGAAGATAACTCCCCCTCCCAATCATTTTACCAGTCCCAATCAGTCATTAACAATTAGTTCTTCAGCAAGGGAAAAAGTACTCAGGATGAGGTTACTCAGGAACCAGCTATTCAGGTCTGCTGCAGGTATCCATCTGATTTGGTCAGGCTCTCTAAAAGTAATCTTGTCTTCATGCTTTCTGGTTTCTGGTAAAATTTGACTGAGAGAAGATTATTCCCTTTTTCTGAGCCTCTCTCAAGGTATCAGCATAGCAAAACCTTTAAGAGTCTTTAGGTTCAGCCATACTCTAGCCCACCAATGCCTCCCCTTTATTCCACTGTTTCATACTTAAAGCCTCTACAATTACAGTTTGTTACAATCGCAATTATCCCTGTTAACAATCACTCACAAATGAATCATATAATCCTATCAGCATTCCCTCACCCCTTTTCTTCCCCAGACCCATCAGGAAAAGAGGAAACTATTCAGTGGGGATCCTTCCTTGTCCCCCTCCTTTTGAGTGTAAACACACTCATGAAAACATGTAAGCCAACCACTTCATGCCATTATCTCCCCCCAGTGAATATTTAAATTGCCTGTCCATCAAACCAGTACTCTGAGGAGACAACCATGTTCCTTGGTCTGAAGAATCTTCTGTTCTCATTATAACTCTGACCATCTGCATCCATAAGGAAAATCCAGTCCAGAACAAGCCATCAATTTGCAGCAATCTACACCAATTCATAGTGTCAAACATCTCTCTCTCTCTGTTCTCATTCATTTGGGGTCTGGCCAGCTCATCGCTAGCCCCTGTAGGTGAGGTAACAAGTACCAGCCATAGGCTCAGAAGTCCACACACCTCCCTGCGTGTCAGACCAGCCAAGCTATTCTCTCTCTCTCTCTCTCATCCAAAGCCCCAGTGGGCTAGGTCAGTGGATACCAACAGCAGGCTCAGGAGTTCATACAACTCTCTGTACTTCAGACGGGATAGGTGCATCTGTCTCTGTCATCCTTAGTCCCTCTAAGATAGGCCAATAGGTGCCAAAGGAATCTGTCCAAACTCAGCCCATCTCTTCACTGCTGTATCTTCCCCACTTGCACTCATTGAGTGGACTCAGGTGATCACCTCAAGCGAGCGTACCAGATGTCTACTCGGGAACCCCCTTTAACATCTGGTTCTGGAAGGGGATTCTTCTGATGGGCATTGACTTTTCCTGCCTTGATGCATCCAAAGGCAAACTGCTTGCTCAAAATTCAAAAAGCAATACAATCATTTTTCTTTTCCTTGCAGGTCCTTCCTTCAAATGCAAATGTCCTGCTCCCCCAGCAGTTCTGGGTGAGTCTGCACGTCTTTTCAAAGGCAAATTTTCTGACTCCAAAGATTCTGAGTGGGGCTCTGGTTTTTGACCTAAGCCCCCAATGCTCTATACACAGGGCTACTGGATTGAAACAGTCCGTATTTCTTTCAGGCAAATTTTAATTCCCTTTTTAGTATAGCCAATCAAGTATTGGCTGAAGACAGTTACGCACACTTTGTTTTGTAGTCTAGAATACCCAATATTCGTTTCTATCATATATTTAAGTCTGGTTTATAATGCTAGGTGGGAGGAACATTCAATGCATAGCACATTCAGTTATACACATAAACCCTTTTTAAACATTCTGATTTTATCTCTTCTCCGCCCTTGACTACCTTCGCATGCCCTTCAATCTCTGGTGGGTGGAACCAGAAAACCCTGGTGCCCTATCAATCATCTTGCTTACCCTGCCTGGCTTTCACCCCAAAACAAACAAACAAAAAAAAAAACCCAGTGCTGTCAAGTCGATTCCGACTCATAAAGACCCTATAGGACAGAGTAGAACTGCCTCATAGAGTTTCCAAGGAGCGCCTGGCAGATTCGAACTGCTGACCCTTTGGTTAGCAGCCGTAGCACTTAACCACCGTGCCATTCGGGTTTCCAGGCCATCCTAAATTCTGCTTTTCTCTCCTCAGCTGTAGCATAATATCTCTTACTTTGCTTTTAGCCATTACAGGTAACAAAAACCAAAGTACCCACCCAAGAATCAAAAGTTTCACTTCCCATGCTCCTTCATCCTTTCTCTTCCAAAGCCCCCTATTAGTATGAGCCAGGAGCCATTGCAATAAATACCACTCCAGATCCAACTGTAAAAATGGCATGCATTAGACGTTGTCTAACTTCTGGGGGAGGAGAGAGAATCAGCGTCAGCATCAGCACAAAGCTGACTCCCAAGAGACAGAGGTCAGATATACCTCCACCCTCCAAACTTTTTACCAAATTCTGACACTCTCTACTTCTCTGCTTGGTTTGGTAATTTGTTGCAATGGCCATACAGAACTGATAGATTATACTCACAGATATGGAGTTTATTAGGGAAGTAACAGGTTACAATTCAGGATGAGAAAAGACTCAGGATACAGTTTTTCTATCAGGACAGCTTTTTCTCAACCTTGCCTTCAGGCAGAGCTCTCCCTCAGTCCCTTGGCCCCTTGACCCCTTGTCCTCTTGGTCCCTCTGTCCCTCACCACTGCTACGATTGCTAGTGCATGTCTCTGTAATGATTTCTCAAGGAGTGAACAGAGTCACTTCTATTAGGGTACTTTAGGCCTAGAATGTGCCATAGAAAAATTGTGATGGTATCCAGATATAATATAACCCTCTTTCACTCACAGTGTGCATCTTTCTTAATGTGATAAGTTTTCTACCACATCTGCCTCAAGGGTAACTATAAATCCTTTGGTTCCCTATTCTTCTGACCTCCCTGGACAGTCAATACTGGGGGTCCAGTTGACTTCTTTTGTCACATAGCATTATAAAATTTCATTCTGATGCGTAAGATCCTGGTCCTCTTTCTCGCATTGGCCTCCCTCTATTAATTTACTCATTTCTTTTCCAGAAAGCTCTGAATAACAATGTGTTTATAGGAACACTATGTATATGATTTCATCTGCCTACAGATTCAGAACCTGAGAACTAGTATTCTCACAACATCTTGTTTAACCAAAATTAGATAGTATACATTTAGCTTATATATGATTTAGAAAATAATAATGGAATCATTATTCCCTGTCCTTGAGCATAGAGAATGTGACCCAGCTGGATTTGGGCTCACAAGGACTCAGAAAGACACATCAGCTGGACCCTGAGGTATAAAGACAGTAAAAACCCATTACTGTTGAGTTGATTTCAACTCATAGTGACCCTATACGACAGAGTAGAAGTGCCCCATATGGTTTCCAAGGAGTGCCTCGTGGATTTGAACCACCGACCTTTTGATTAGCAGCTGTAGCTCTTAACCACTATACCACCAGGGGTTCCAGTGAAGTTGCACTATAATGTGAACTCTGAAAAACCTCTTGCCATTGAGTCAATTTCAACTCATAAAGACCCTAAAGGGCAGAGAAGAACTGCTACCATAGAGTTTCCAAGAAGCGCCTGGTAGATTCAAACTGCCCACATTTGGTTAGCAGTCATAGCACTTAACCATTACCATCAGGGTTTCCGATAAAGACAATAGATAGGATAATCTTGGAAAATATCTTTTAGGGAAACTACGTAAGCCAATCAAACAGAACATAAAAGACTTTTCACTCTTACCTTTTTCTATTAGCATTTAGTGGATAGAAAATTTGTTGGACTGATGAAGACCCTCCTGTTGTTACTGAAACCTGTACCAATGATTGTTAAGAAAGATGATTCAAAATGTAGGGTCACAGTTTCTAGCCTAACTGTGAAAAGGTGAAGCTTTCAATGGCTTTGTCCAAATGTAACGTTACTATATACTGATGTAGCATTCCTTGGTCTCAGGCAGACATGGCTGTGGCAGCATGCTTGTCTGTTTTTCCATTCTTGCCTATTCTGTAATATTCCTTGGACTTGAACAAACATGGCTGTAGCAGCATGCCTGTCCATTTTCCTACTTTTGTCCACTTATAATATTTCCTTGGCCTTAGGCAGACAAGACTCTGGTAACATGGTTGTCAGCTTCCCTGTTTGGCCTTTTTGAATATATGTGGAATAAAACTTTCTTTTTGCTTTACTAAACTTTGTGTTTTTTATCCTAAAAAGCATATATTTGTATACGTGCATATATTGTTGTTAGTTGCCGTCTAGTTGATTCTGGGTCATAGCAACCGCATGTGTGCAGAGAAGAACCACTCCATAGAGTTTTCAAGGCTGTGAGCTTTCAGAAGCGGATGACTAGTCCTGTATTCAGGCACCCCTGGGTAGGTTCTAACTGACGACCTTTTGAATATTAGTTGAGAACTTAACTGTTCCCACGACCCAGGGAATCCAATAATGCATATGCATAATATTCATTTTGTAGCCAGAATATTTTATTTCCTTCTTCACTAGAAAGAGAGCCCTGGATTTTGCTGTGTACATGCATACCTGGAATAAACACTGTATTTTCAAGACTTTCATAAAAATAGTTGTAGTCATATGACTAAGATGTGGCCAATGGAAAAAAAAAATGAAAACGTATAGGTTGTGTCTTCTAAGAAGTGTCTTCAATGGGAAAGACTGTGTTTTTCAATTTTTTATTATCTCAATTGAATCTGGAGTAAATTCACAGGTTAAATGTAGCAAAAAAAGCAAGATAATAGGAAACTGGATCCCTGATATAACAACCCTAAACGACCTTCAGGCTTAATTTGCTTAAGACAGAAAGATGTTTTTACTTTCATTAAGTCACTGTTACTTTGAGTTTTTTATTACACATTCTAACCTTAAGTGGTATACTTGTTTTGAGTGAGGGTAATTTCTGGTGTCTGATTGTAATGTGCCTTTCCACACTCCTATACAAATCTTCTAATTCTTACTAACTCATTTTCAAAATTCTGTGTCAGTGATATTTTTTACATACTAACTGAAGGTTTGGCAGTTTGAACCCACCAGCCACCCTACAGGAGAAAGATGAGACTGCATGCTCTTGGAAGGATTTACAGCTTTGGAAACCCTATGGGCAGTTCTACTCTGTGTATAAGGTCACCACTATGAGTAGAAATTCAACTTGACAGCAGTAGGGTGTGTTTTTTTTTGTTGTTGTTTTTTGGCATCATCTACCTGACATGACCTTCCAACACATAATAAATATATTTATTAAGGAAATAGAAGATTGTTAACAACACACAACTCAAACTACCATCTAGATGATTTACTGGCACAATGTCCTAGAAGTATCTTAGTTATTTGGACAAAATCTCAGATAACACATTATCTTTATCACTTTTTAATGAAGATTTTTTTTTAACTGTGCTTAATTTTAATGCCTTTTTCCCAAAATTCAAGTCAGTCATATTAAAATCATTATAATCCTTTTACTCAGGTAATACTACAGTATTTTTTAATTAGTTCCTTTAATATAGTAGAGTTATATATCCATCTAATTATCCATTTATTTGCCTACTCATTTAGTCTATGAAAGAATTAGTGAGAATTACTACATGTCCTGTACTAATATCTGAGGATAAAAAATGAATAAGACACTGTGTCTGGTTTCAAGTTTCCAGTAATCTCTGAAGAAAAATATACATATATTTATGATAATCATGTATCAAATCCATGAAAAGAATAATCATAGAATACTAGTGTTGCTAGCTCAATGGTAGTTAAAACAATTCTCACTGTTGTTCCTCTTCCATAAGCAGAAGACCTGATACTATGATTATTTTCTCCATGCCCGGAGTTTTCCTCCCTTAGAATTTCTGAGAATCTGAGAATGGAGAGTCATGGGACATATATCAAAGGACATGTCCTTAAGGTGATTCCACAGAGACATCATAAATTTCTCTGATCATTATATAGCTATTGCCAATTTCTCAGGAAGGTTGTCAGTCGCTTTTTTCCTGGACATAACAGTTTCGTGGTAAGAATAAATCCCTAAGGGGTACAAAAAAAAAAAAATTTAAAGGGGTATAGCAAGTGTCAATTGTTTGGATTCATAAGAATACTACACTCAGACTGCTGCTGTTAGTATTAGATGCCTGGCAGTAGGAGAAAATAACTTAGAGAGGGCTTGTAAATACATCCAAGAAGAAAATATCATAGATGTGTCCAATCTTTTTCAAATTCAACCTGCTCCTCACTGAAATTATCAATGCTTCATGTTGATAAAGACAAATCAGATAAGGATGAGACTTGATCAGAGATGATGAGACTTATAGGAGAAAATAGAACTCAGAAGTAGCTGATAAAAGTACTAAATAACTGAAAATAAACTTAAGGAGTTCTGGAGTCTTTGTAGAAATGCTACAGATAGAAAGGAAGTTGTATAACTGAGTGTTTTCATCCTTTCTTTTAGGAAATGCAAAGTGATGCATTTAGCCATGTAAAAGGAGATTTCTCAATTTAAATGGAAGTAGCCCTTCTCTTGGAAATGTGAGCTACTGAGTTTTTTATTGACTTAACAAACACAGAAGTGGTATTTCTGTTAATTGTTATAAAATGTCTCCAGACTTTGAAAGAGGAAAGCCTTAGATGGAAGGGGAAAAAGATATACCATATAGCTGAAAGAATTCAGGAAGTGAGGGAATGTTGCGGGGGGAAAAAAAAAAACACTTTACCAGCAAATATTAGAAAGAGACTCATGAGGGAAATAAAGACATTTAGACTTATATTCTCAATATTCTGAAATAGAAAACAGAGAACCTCCCATTAGAAATCAAAATCATTAGAATCAGGTAATGAATGACAATTTTTGGTGCTTCTAGTCAAAAAGCTACAACATCTGGAATATAGCTCTATCATATGAAGGACAACTCTGTCTCTTTGATTTATGTTCATCTAACATCAAGGGCCATGATATTTTTGGTTTATGGAATCTAAAATTGCACCTAAAGCTGATGCTACCTAACCCTATTTGCAGATTCGTCAAGCCCTGGGCTTAGTTTTTAATGTTGATGTTCTTTTAATGTACAAATTCTAGTGATAATTACTAAATGACTGTTCCCAATGAAAATCACATCTTTCTTATTCCCTATGTCTGAGTGTTACTGGGTGGAAACCCCAGGCTCTTACCCAGTATGACTCATATTGGTCAATAAATGAGAGAACGAGGTGGGAGAACAAGAAAGACACTTTTATTTCATTGTACAAGGAAACGTTGTCAGTTGGAGCTACTGCTGCCAAGAGCACTTACCAAGTGTGGGCAAGTAAGTTACTTTTAAAGGGGTTTACAGGTACAAGTTATGTCAGCAACATTCTTAGTTATACTACGCACTGCAATGGGGTTTACACATAACCTCCAAGCAAAAGCAGGATGCAAATACCTGTGGTGGGGGGGAGCCCAGCAAAGGAAATAATTTTGTAATACAACACTGGAGGGGAGGAAGCCAGGTAAAGAATGCAGCACTGTGGGGTTACTGTCTCATGAGTAACAGATTAATAACTTTATAGCATATTATAGGTCCAAACTATTCACCTATCGTTTTCTTGTCTTCTCTACTAGGCAATAGTCTTATATTTAACCACAACCTGTACCCAGGGTCCTTAGATCAATTGAAAGACTTGCTTGGTACAAACTACTTCGTTGCATATATTTCTATAGATTATTTTCCCAGGATGTCTATTATCCTAGTTCACAAGTTGTATGATGACAAGCTTTGGTAATCTCAGAGTAAATTATACAATTTTAGATCTATCTATAATAATTTGAATTTTCTATTTGCTTGAACTTCGTCGAGTTCTTCAATTGCATCTTTAACTTCTTTGAATTAAAATGAATAATATATTATCAAATCTGTCTTAGAATTCTCTAGAGAAACAGAACCTGTAAGATATATATTTTATATATACACTGTGTGTATATACATATATATAAAAAAAATTATATATGTGTATATATATATATATATACACATACACACAGATTTATGTTGAGGAACTGAAAAACAGTCACAGCAGCTGACAAGTCCAAATTCTTAGATCCAGAGACTGGCTAAAAATTCTACAGTCTTATGTTCCAAAATCAGTAGGTCAGGTGGTGGGTAAGAGAAGGAAATTCTGACAAGATGTCTGTTCATAGTCTGGAGGGAGAATCCTTCCTTGAGAAATCTCCAGTTTTGCTCTTCAGCTGACTGGATGAGGCCCACCCACATTATGGAGGGTAATCTCCTTTACTTAAGACCAGTTGAGTTAAATGCTAATCACATATAATTTCTTCATAGAAATATCTATACAAATATTTCAGTGAACAAATGGGCACTATAGCCTAGCCATATTGACATATAAAATTAACCATTACACCAAAATGTGTATATATTTTTTTGTTTTAATTTATGAGCTTTTATTGTAATCCTCAATTCAACCTGAGTTTTTCTTTAAAGTAGACTATCATTAAGTGTCTAGAGGTTTTTTTTTTATTATTACTGTGTTTAGGTGAAAGTTTACAGCTCAAGTTAATTTCTCCTACAAAAATGTAGACACATATTGTTATGTAACACTAGTTGCAATCCCTATAATAATCCTTATAATGTAGCAGAATACTCCCCATTTCCACCCTGGGTTTCCCTTGTTCATTCAATCAGCTCCTGTCCTTTCCTGCCCTCTCATCCTGCCTCCAGACAGGAGCTGCACTTTTGGTGTAGTGTATCTGCTTGAACTAAGAAGCACACACTTCATGAGCATTATTTTATATTTTATAGTCCAGTCTAATCTTTGTCTGAAGAGTGGGCTTTGGGAATGGTTTTAGTTCTGGGTTAACAGAGCATCCAGGGCCATAGCTTCGGGGGTTCCTCCAGTATCAGTCACACCATTAAGTCTAGTCTTTTTATGTGAATTTGAGTTCTGCTCCACAATTTTTTCCCATTCTGTTAGGGACTGTCTGTTGTGTTCCCTGTCAGGGCGGTCACTGGTGGTAGCCAGAAACTATCTAGTTCTTCTGGTCTCATGCTGGTGGAAACTCTGGTTTATGTGGCCCTTTTTGTCTCTCTGGCTAATGTTTTCCTTGTGTCTTTGGTGTTCTTCATTCTTCTTTGCTCCAAGTGGGTTGGGACCAACAGATGCATCACAGATGGCCTCTCGCAAGCTTTTAAGATCCCAGGCACCACTCACCAAAGTGGGCTGCAGATTTTCTTCATAAACTTTGTTATGCCAAATGACCTAGGTGTCCCGCAAAACCACAGTCCCAGGCCCCAGCTACTCAGTCCGCCTAAGTGTTTGGTTGTGTTCAGGAAACTTCTTAACTTTTGGCTATGTCAGTGGTCCTGGCTTCTCCTGTAACATGTACTATTCTTCCCTTCATCTAAGATGATTCTTACCTACTATCTAGTGAAATCCCCTCTCCCTCCTTCCCCACCCTCGCAACCATCAGCGAATGTTTTCTTCTGCGTTTAAACCTTTTATTGAGTTCTTACAATAGTGGTCTCATACAATATTTGTCCTTCAGCAAATGAATAATTTCATTCAGCATATGCCGTCCAGATTCATCCATATTGTGACATGTTTCACAGATTTATCATTGTTCTTTATCATTGTGTAGTATTCCATTGTGTGTATGTACCATAACTGGTTTATCCGTTTGTCTGTTGATGGGCACCTAGGTTGTTTCTATTTTTTACTATTGTGAACAGTGCTGCAATGAACATGGGTGTGGACATATATTTGTGTGACAGCTCTTATTTCTCTAGGATATATTCGAAGGAATGGGATTGCTGGATTATATGATACTTCTATTTCTGGCTTTTAAGAAAGCGCCAAATCAATTTCAAAAGTGGTTGTACCATCTTACGTTCCCGTCGGCAATGTGTAAGTGTTCCAGTCTCTCCACAACCTCTCCAATATTTATTATTTTGTGTTTTTTGAATCAGTGCCAACCTTGTTGGGGTGAGATGGTATCTCATTGTAGTTTTGATTTGCATTTCTCCAATGGCTAATGATCTTGAGCATTCCCTCCTGTATCTGTTTAGCCCCCTTAATGTCTTCTTTGGTGAAATGTCTGTTTATATCCTTTGCCTATTTTTTAATTGGGTTATTTGTCTTTTTGTTGTTGTTGAGTTTTTGCAGTATCATGTAGCTTTTAGAGAATATATATTGATCAGATTTGTCTTAGCCAAATTTTTTTTTGCATGCTGTAGGTTGTCTTTTTACTGTTTAGGTGAAGTCTTTGGATGAGCATAAGTGTTTGTTTTATAGGAGCTCCCAGTTATCTAGTTTCTCTTCTGGTGCTTGTGCACTGTTAGTTATGGTTTGTATTCTGTTTATGCCATGTATTAGGGTTCCTAGCATTGGCCCTACTTTTTTTTTTTTTTTAATGATCTTTATCTTTTTAGATTTTCTATTTAGTCCTTTGATCCATTTTGAGCTAGTTTTTTTACATGGTATGAGGTATGGGTCTTGTTTCATTTTTTTGCAGATGGCTATCCATTATGGAAGCACCATTTGTTAAAGAAGCTGCTTTTCCCCATTTAACAGACTTTGAGCATTTGTCAGTATCAGCTGCTAATAGAAGTGAATGGATTTTCATCTAGATTCTCAATTCTGTTCTATTTGTCTATCTGTTGTACCAGTACCAGGCTGTTTTGACTACCATGGTGGCATAATAAGTTCTAAAATCGGGTAGTGTGAGGCCTCCCACTTTGTTCCTATTCAAAAATGCTTTAATTATCTGGGCCTCTTTCTTTCCATGTGAAGTTGGCGATTTGTTTCTCCATCTCCTTATAAACTGTTGTTGGAATTTGGATCAGGATTGCATTGTATCTGTAGATCGCTTTGGGTAGAATTGACATTTTTGCAGTGTTGAGTCTTTCTATCCATGAGCAAGGAATGTTTTTCCACTTATGTAGGTCTCTCTTGGTTTCTTGCAGTAGTGTCTTATAGTTTTCTTTGTATAGGTTTTTTACTTCTCTGGTTAGATTTATCCCTAAGTATTTTATCTTCTTGGGGGTATCATAAATGATATTAAGTTGGTAATTTCCCCTTCAAAGTTCTTTTTGTAGCTGTAGAGGAATCCAACTGATTTTTGTATGTTTATCTTGTATCCTGATACTTTGCTGAAATTTTCTGTTAGTCCCAGTAGTTTTCTTGTGGTATCTTTGGGGTTTTCTGTGTATAAGATCATATCGTCTGTGAAAAGGGATACTTGTACTTCTTCCTAACCAATTCGGATCCCTTTCGTTTCTTTATCTTGCTTTATTGCACTGGCTAGGACCTCCAGCACAATGTTGAATGAGAGTAGTGATAAAGGGCATCCTTGTCTAGTTCCCGTTCTCAAGGGGAATGCTTTCAGATTCTCTCCATTTAGAATGATGTTGGCCCTTGGCTTTGTATAAATATTCTTTATTAATCTAAGGAATTTCCCTTCTATTCCTATTTTGGAGAGAGTTTTTATCATGAATGGGGTTTGGACTTTGCTAAATACATTTTCTGCATCAATTGATGAGATCATGTGGTTTTTATCTTATGTTTTATTTATGTAATGGGTTGCGTTGCTTATTTTTCTAATGTTGAACCATGCTTGCATAACTGGTATGCATCCTACTTGGTCATGATGATTTTTTTTTTTTTTTTTTTGATACGTTGTTGAAATCTATTGGCTGGAATTTTGTTGAGCATTTTTGTGTCTATGTTCATAAGGGATATCTCTGTAATTTTCTTTTTTTGTGGTATCTTCACCTGGTTTTTGTATGAGGGTTATGCTGGCTTCATTGAATGAGTTTGGGAGTATTCCATCTTTTTCTATACCTGAAACACCTTTAGTAGTACTGGAGTTAACTGTTCTCTGAAAGTTTGGAAGAATTCTCCTGTGAAACTGTCAGGGCCAGGGCTTTTTTTGTTGTTTTTTTTTTTGGAACTTTTTTTTATTACCTCTTCAATATCTTCTTTTGTTATGGGTTTATTTAGTTTTTCTAACTTGATCTGTGTTAATTTAGGTAGGTAGTGTATTTCTAGAAATTCCTGCATTTCCTCTAGTTTTTCAGATTTTTTGTAGTACAATTTTTCATAGTATTCTGATTCATTTTATTTCAGTTGAGTCTGTTGTGATAATTGCCCATCTCATTTCTTGTTTGGGTTGTTTGCTTCCTCTCCTGTTTATCTTTTGTCAGTTTGGCTGATGGTTTATTGATTTTGTTGATTTTTTCAAAAATTTTTTTTCAAAGAACCAGGTCTTGTCTCTTTCAATTGTTTTTCTATTCTCTCTTTCATTTAATTCTGCTCTAATTTTTATTATTTCCTTTCTTCCAGTGGTTGAACGCTTTTGCTACTCTCTATTTTTTATTCATTTTAGCTGTAGGGTTAATGTTTTGAATTTGGCCTTTTATTTTTATTGGATGTGTATGTTTATTGATATAAATTAACCCCTGAGCACTGATTTTGCTGTGCCCCAAAGGTTCTAGTAGGATGTGTTTTCATTCTCATTTGATTCTATGAATTTCTTTTTTTCATCATTGATTTCTTCCATAACCCAGTAATTTTTGAGCAAGGTGTTGTTCAGTTTCCATGTATTTGATTTTTTCCTTGTTTTTTCAGTTACTGATTTCAACTTTTATGGTTTATGGCCATATTTCTATGTTTTCATTCTGTTAAAGATTGCTTTGTGGCCTAATATGTAGCCTATTCCGGAGAATGTGCCGTGTGCATTGGAAAAGAAAATGTACTTGGCTGCTTTTGGGTGGAGTGTTCTGTATATGTCTATGAGATCAAGTTTGTTGATTGTGGCATTTAGATCTTCTGTGTCTTTATCGAGCTTCTTTCTAGATGTTCTGTCCTTCACCCAAAATGGTGTGTTGAATTCTCCCACTACTATTGTGGAGTTTTCTATTTCTGTTTTCAATGCTTTTAGAGTTTTTGTATTTTGGAGACCTGTCAGGTGCATATTTATTTATTATGGTTATGTTTTCCTGTTGTATTGACTCTTTAACCATTATATTGTGTCCTTCCTTAACCTTTGTGGTGGATTTTGCCTTAAAGTCTATTTTGTCGGATGTTAGTATTGCCGTGCTTGCTCTTTTTTGATTGTTGTTTGCTCGATATATTTTTTTCCATCCTTTGAGTTTTTTTTTTTTGAGTTTTAGTTTGTTTGTCTTTAGGTCTAAAGTTTATCTCTTGTAGGCAGTATATAGATGGATCCTGCTTTTTAATTCATTCTGCCATTCTCTTTATTGGTGCCTGTAGTCCATTTACATTCAGTGTAATTATTGATAAGTATAAGTTTAGTGCTGTCATTTTGATGTATTGTGTGTGTGGGTGTGTGTGCATGTTGTTGACATTTTCTTTGTTTCTCTTAATTTTCTGTGCAGAGCCATTTTTCTTTACATATTGTCTTTTCATCTTTTTCATTGTTGTTGATTTTGTATTTGCTGAATCTTTATGTTTTTCTTCTTTTGTATTTTGATGGACTGATTTGTTAGTTTCCTTTGTGGTTACCTTAAAATTTACCTCTATTTTTCTAAGTTTAAACCAATCATTTATTTCTTGCTATCACCTTAATTTTCTCTCCATGTGAAAGTTCTATGACTACACTATTTAGTCCCTCTTTTTTATTTTAATGTTGTCATCTTTAACATATTCATGTCTCTGTTTCCCTATTTTCTGTTTTAGCTTTGACTTATTTTTTGTGACTTCCCTATCTGGGTTGATATCTTGTTGTTCTGTCCTGTGTTTTAGTCTTGGGTTTTTTTCTGATGTACTTGATTTTCTAGCCAGAGGACTCCCTTTAGTATTTCTTGTAATTTTGGTATGGTTTTTACAAATTTCCTCAACTTCTGTTTATCTGGAAATGCCCCAATTTTGCCATTGTATTTGAAAGACAGTTTTGTTGGATGTATAATTCTTGGCTGGTAATCTTTTTTCCCCCCTATGGCTTTCTCTATGTCATCCCTTTGCCTTCTTCCCTACGTGGTTTCTGATAAGCAGTCAGAGCTTAATCTTATTGGCTCTCCTTTGTAGGTGACTTTTCATTAATCCTTAGCTGCTCTCAAAATCCTATCTCTGTGTTTGGTTTTGAAAAAATTGATTATAATATGTCTTGGTGATTTTCTTTTGGGGTCTACCCTGTGTGGGGTTCAATGATCTCTTTGGATAAATATCTTCTTATCTTTCATTGTATCAGGGAAGTTTTCTGCCAGCAAATCTTCAACAGTTCTGTCTGTGTTTTCTGTTATCCCCCTATTCTGCTACTCCAATCATTTGTAGCTTATTCCTCTTAATGGAATCCCACATAATTCTTAGAATTTCTTCATTTTTTTAAAATTCTTTTACCTGATTTTTCCTCAAATAAATTGGTGTGAAGTGCTTTATCTTCAGTCTCACTAATTCTTACTTCCATTACCTCAGCTAAGCTTTTGTGACTTTCTGTTGAGTTGTCTAATTCTGAAATTATATTGTTAATGTTTTGTAGTCCTATTTAAAGTCTCTTTATGAATTCTATCGGCTTGTTAAATTTGCTATTCTGCTCTTGTATAGCTTTCCTAAATCCCTTTATTGTTTTGACTAAGTGTTCTCTGGCTTAGTCTGAGTTTTGCCTAATCTCCTTCCTGATCTCTTGTAGAGCTCTGTATGTTAATCTTTTGAATTCTACCTCCAGTAATTCCAAGACCTTATCTTCTTCCAGGAGGTTTTCTTGTTCTTTGTTTTGATCTCTTGCTAAAGTCATCATGGCCCACCTCTTTATGTGATTTGTTATTGACTGTTACCTCCAAGCCATCAATAAATTATTATTTATTTATGTTTGCTAACTGTGTCCTAGTTTCTTGTTTTGTTTTAATATGCCCAAATAGACTGGGTGTGGGAGCTACTTTGATTATTTGTGTCTTTGAAGCTTTCTCCTCCTGTCACCAGGAGGTCGGAGCTGCTACTGGCTGTGTCGATCTAGAAGTCCATTTACTTTTCTTTTGTGGATTCAGCTCAGGTATCTAAGTCGTGGGTCATTGAGTGTGTGGTACAGTTTCTCACCTAAAGTTCTAGATGAGGAGGCCTATGTAGGGGTGACTGGAACAGGCACAGGTACGTGGCTGCATTAAGGGCTTCTGCGCTGAGCAAGGAAGGGTATTGACAGCTGCCCCTGAGTACCTAGGTTGAAGGCAGGTCACTGTCTGCTAGAGCACCTAGGTGGTTGGATTTTGAAGCCAGACTTTGGGTACCCAGTGCTGTTGATTGTAAGGACTGGGAGGCACCACATTCTCTCTGACCCCTGTCATGGGTAGCTAGGTGGGATGGGCAAAGCCACCAGTCCTCAGGCCCCTGATGTGAGTGGGTAAGGACTTCAGGTATATACCCTGTTCTACCATGCTAATGAGTGGTTATGCTTTAAACGGGCCCACACAGGTCTAGGCAGGGGAGAAAGGCATTCAAAGTCCATGGACCCCTTTTGCCTGTGCCTGACAGCACTGGGTTTTTAGGGCCCCCAAGCATCTGTAAGTTTGTTGTACTATGAGGTCTTGTGCATTGCTGTGATGCTGGAAGCTATACCACTGGTATTCAAATACCAGCAGGTCACCTATGGTGGACAGGATTCAGCTGAGCTCCCAGACTAAGACAGATGAGGAAGAAGGACCCGACAGTCTACTTCTGAAAAGAATTAGCCAGTGGAAACCTTATGAATAGTAGCAGAACATTGTCTGATATAGTGCTGGAAGATGAGCCCCTTAGTCAGAAGGCACTCAAAATACTACTGAGGAAGAGCTGCCTCCTTAGAGTAATTCTTTATGACATGGATGGAGTTAAGCTTCCAGGATTTTCATTTACTTATGTGGCATGACTCAAAAGGAGAAGAAACAGCTGAAAACATCTGTTAATAATTGGAACCTGGAAAGTAAAATGAATCTAGGAAAATTGGAAATCATAAAAATCTATATCCTATACATTAGTGAGCTGAAACGGACTGGCGTTGGTCATTTTGAATTGAACAATTATATGGTGTGCTCTACTGGGAATGACAACTTGAAGAGGAATGGCATTGTATTCATCATCAAAAAGAACATTTCAAGATCTATCGTGAAGTACAATGTTGTCAGTGATAGGATAATAATATCCATATGGCTACAAGGCAGACCAGTTAGTATAACTATTATTCTAATTCACGCACCAACCGCTAAGGACAAAGATGAAGAAACTGAAGATTTTAACCATCTTCTGCAACCTGAAATTGATCAAACATGCAATCAGGATGCACTGATAATTATTGGTGAATGGAATGTGAAAGTTGGAAATAAAGAAGGACTTGTAGTTGGAAAATATGCCCTTGGTTATAGAAATGATCCCAGAGATCACATGATTGAATGTTGCAAGACCAATGACATCTTAATTGCAAATACCTTTTTTTACCAACATAAAGAGCAAATACACACATGTACCTGTCCAGATGGAATACACAGGAATCAAATCAACTACATCTGTGGAAAGAGACAATGGAAAAGCTCAATATAATTAGTAAGAATATGGCCAGAAGTTGAGTGAGGATCAGACCATCAATTACTCATAAGCAGGTTCAAGTTGAAACAGAAGAAAAGTAGAACAAGTCCACGAGAGTCAAAGTATGACCTTGAGTGTGTCCCACCTGAATTTAGAGACCACCTCAAGAATAGATTTAATGTGTTGAATACTAATGATCGAAGACCAGATGAGCTTTGCAAGGACATCATACGTGAAGAAAGCAAGAGGTCATTAAAAAGAAAGGAGAGAAAGAAAAGACCTAAGTGGGTGTCAGGAGTGACTCTGAATCTTGCTCTTGAACGTTGAGTAGCCAAGGCAAAAGAAAAAAATGGAGAAGTAAAAGAGTTGAACAGTATACCTTCTCATCTGGACAAAAGAGCTTCTAAGAATATCAAGAATGTTGTCCTACAGGATCTTTACATGTCCATACTTTAGAAAGATCTGAAAAAAACTATTGTGGATATGGCTACTGGGGCATGCAATGGAACCAGTGGAGATATAGAAGAAATACACGAGCTATTTAAAATTTTATATTGGTAAAACTAATGCCAGATTGGACTGAAAGGACCCCAGATGAAAAACTTAAAAACAAAGTTCTTTATGGATTGAGTTATGTCCCCCAAAATATATATATTGAAAATCCTAACCCTTATAGACATAATCCCATTGAGGAATAGGTTTTCTTTGTTATGTTAATTAATCCATAACAATATAGGGTGTGTCTTAAGCAAATCACTTTTGAGATATAAAAAGAAAAGATTAGGTATAGAAGCAAGAAAGCACAGGGAACCAAGGAAGAGAAGCTGAAAGAGACAAAGATTTTCTCCCAGAGTGGACAGAGAGAGAGACTTTTCCTAGAGCCAGCAACCCTGGTGGCATGGTGGTTAAGTGCTATAGCTGCTAAACAAATGGCTGGCACGAGGTGTTCTTTGGAAACTCTATGAAGCAGTTTTACTCTGTCATACAGGGTTGCTATGAGTCAGAATTGACTCAACGGCAATGGGTTTGTTTGTTTGCTTGTTTTTTAAGTCTACTGACAGCATTGGGTTTTGGGGGGGTTAAACTGTGAGAAAATAAATGTATGTTTGTTAAAGCCATCCACTTGTGGTATTTCTGCTATAGTAGTAATAAGAAACTAAGACAGGCCCCCATAATGCACTGAGCATAAAGCAGGCTAAGAAAAATACTAAGCAACACATATGGATTATATCTTTTACAGAAAAGAAAATTCAGAACATAGGACAGAATTAACATCCATGGACAACAATGAACAGGAAGCCAGCCACTTAGGCAGAGAGTAAGTCAAATCTGTAAATACTTCATAACTCCTAAATTTGGACACCGGTATGACTGGGTAGATTTCAAAAATTATTATGAAGCAATGAATCCCATTCTCCTCCCATTCTTTCCATTTTCAAATGGGAGTGACTATTGCAGTTATTGTATCCCGATATCATCATTGTATCAACCGTCATTGGTTGCATTCTTAATAAATAGAAGCCACATCTGAGAAGCCATCTCTGCATGTAATTTTATTTCATGCTCTGGACATGGAGTCTGATGCCATGATTGGATTGGACATTAGGGGGTGTTGGTAGTCGAATTTCATATATATATACATATATATATACATATATATGTACATATATATATACAGCAACAGGTTTTATATATATACTAAGAAGAAAATGAATCATTGAGAAAAATGGGAGAAATACTATAGATTGTTGTATGAGTATGCTTACTCCTCCTTATTTGCATACTTTCGATAGTTCCCTCCCACAGTGACTTTGTATAATGTCTCCAGATTTCTTTGGATATTGAAACAAAAGAAACCGTCAGAGAATTGAAAAGTGTTTGGACATTGTAGATTCTTCTCTTTTGCTGTTCTTGGGACCCTATAATTGTGATGTGAAGGACCCCACTAGCCTGCTGGGTGATGACAGACGTGTAATCCAATTGCAGGTTTTGTGTCAGTTAACTATCTGCCAGTCACCAGACAATTGAGTAAAGACATCCTATCTTACCTAGCCATCTGCTGATGTAAAAGTTGACCTCAGCCATAAGAGCAAGTTCAGCCAAGTTCACCTGAGCCAGCTAAATTAGAACAATAACCCAAACCACAGAAACTTGAGCTAAATGAATAATTAATTTATTAAACATGTCTTAAATGTTTGAAGGTAATTCTTTATGATGTAAAATATAACATATAGAAATAATTAGTGATATTTGGTCATGGATTTTAAACTAGATAATATAGATTAATTCAATCCAATTCACCTGAAAGGGGAAATTATTTAGTAGGATACCATTTTATGATATCAATATTGATAGGATAAAGAAAGAGCAAATGGAGAAATAGAAGAAAATAGGTAAAGGAAGAAGTGATTATTTGAGAAGTTAACACTAAGAGATACATTTTCGAGTAGAATAAACTGTGTACTACTAGGGGGTGGAGACTTGTTAGATAGTATTTTGGATTGGCCAATTATAAGGACACTGACATTTAATGTTCATTCTTACAAGAGACTTTTAGAGTTGAAACAATTTTACAAGAGATAAATAAAGTCATTACGAAAATATGTACAATTTTTGTAGGGTAATCTGTCAAGAAATTTAGTGTTGAAATTAGTCTGTTCAATCACTATATTGCACAAGAACCCATCCTGGGTAATGAAGGCGCAAAGACACAATCTCTTTCTATAAAGATCCTAGCATTGAGGAGATTAGAAAATAAATTTAGGAGGCATCAAGCTCAAGGACAGACTATATTATTTGCATGTGTTTCTTCGATTCTTTCAAGATAAAGCACCAGAGAATATTTGTAAGCTGTTGAATGATCTATGTATAGCGAGAGACTGGACTTCATTCCTAATGAGAATCTAAACATCTAACAAAAAGAAATTGTGACTCTTAATATTAACATCTACTTTCTTCAACTTTTACTCTGTGTTTGATAGAAAAATTTGTCTGTGGAGTTACTAGAACACTAAACCTATTTGGCCAATTTGTTAGGTATTGTATTTTATTCCTAGTTTACAAAGTGAATCATATATATATGGCAAATTGGACAAGATGCTTTAGCCAGATAGTAACTCTACTTTAGGCTTGAATCCTGACATCTTAGCATTTTTAGTGTCAATTGCAAGAAATACATAGCCAAGGACCCTGATTTAATCCTGTGGTAACAAAATATCCATAGGGAAAGATAATAATAAAAGCACTATCTTTAAAAAACAAATACTTTAACTTGCTCACTCTGAGTGACATAATGTTAGACTACCTAGACAGTACTAACTGTATAATGCAGAGATGCCATTTTGTAGGTTAGTAACTTCCGTATGGATTATGCTGGAACATGAACAAAACTAAAATCCTCATTAAGTGGACCAATAAAAAACATCAGGCAAAATGGCAAAGAAATTGAAATTGTCAATTTCATTCTACTTCGATCAACGGTCAATGTCCATGGAAGCAACTGTCAAGAAATCTAACAACTTGTGTGTTGCATGGGGCAAATCTACAGTAAAAGACCTCTTTAATGTTTTAAAAAGTAAAGATGTCACTTTGAGGACTAAGGTGTGCCTGACCCAATCCATGGTCTTTTCAATTGCCTCATATGCATATGAAGCTAGACAATAAAAAGGAAGACAGAAGAATTGATGCACTTGAACTTTGATGCTGGAGAAGACTACTGAGGATACCATGGACTTCTAGAAGAACAAAGAAATCAGTCTTAGGAAAAATACAACCAGATGCTCATTAAAAGTGAGGGTGACAAGATTTTGGTTAACTTACTTTGAAAACATCATCAGGAAACAACAAAAGGTAGAAAAGAGCATATGTTTGATAAAGTATAAGATCGAAAAAATGAGAGAAATTATCAGTGAAATGCAATGACTTAATAGCTACAGCAATGGACTCAAACATACCAATAATCATGAGATGGTACAGAACTGGACAACATTCTTTTAGACATTGTATCATTTTATACATTATATCATTCTTTTATACATTAGGTTGCCACCAGCCAAAGCCTAGGGCAACTAAGAATAACATTTTGTTTAAGGAAATTCTATTGCTTAAGTTTGCAAATGAGATTATTTAGGGATCATCTACCCTATACAGCATATAGATAAACTATATGGCAACGTTATGTTCAACAAAATGAAATGTCATCCAGTCCTGTGCCGTGTCATGATCACTGGTACGTTTGAGTCCATTGTTTATAGTTATTGTGTCATTTCAACTCATTGACAATTTCCTTATTTTTATACTCCAGAGTTTATATGAGTAGGAATTGACTCCATGGCAACTTTTTTTTTTTTTTTAAATACTTTACCAAATGTGATGTCCCTTCCTAGCTATTGTTCTATATAGTCTATATAGAAGCCCTTGTGGCACAGTGGCTAAGCACTTAGCTGCTAACCAAAGGGTCTGTGGTTTAAACCCACCAGCCACTCTGCAGGAGAAAGATGTGTCAGTCTGCTTCCATAAAGATTTCCAGCCTTGGAAACCCTATGAGGCAGTTTTACTCTTTCCTACAGGGTCGCTCTGAGTGGGAATCAACTTGATGGCAATGGGTTTTAGTCTACATAATTTGCTTTTAAGGAACAATACCACCAATACTTTTGGAAATCAGTATTGCTCTTACAAGTGATAAAATGAAAAAGACCAAGCATGTATCTTTTGCACACCCTGAGCAATGATTGATTTCCTGGAAAAATAAAATTGTAAACATTGTAGCCAGACCATTGCTGATTGGATAAAAAAAGTTTGAGTAATCCAGATCTCTGCATGAAAAATGAAAAAAAAAAAAAAAAAAATCCATGGAAAAATGACATTATCTAACTACACAGTAAAACCTGTGAAACTAAACCAGCTTAAGACGGAAAATTTTTGTGGATATTGTTAAGTGCCGCTGAGTTGGTTCCAACTCGTAGTGACCCTATGTACAATAGAATGAAACACTTCCCAGTCCTGTGCCCTCCTCACAATCATTGTTATGCCTAAGCCCATTGTTGCGGCCACTGTGTCAATCCATCTTGTTGAGGGTCTTCCTCTTTTTTGCTAACCCTCTTCTTTGCCAAGCATGATATCCTCCAGGGACTGATCCCTCCAAATAACATGTTCAAAGTATGTGAGACTTAGTCTCACCATCCTTGCTTCTAAGGAGCATTCTGGCTGTACTTCTTGCAAGACAGATTTGTTCATTCTCTTAGCAGTCCATGGTATAGTAAGTATTCTTCGCCAACACCATAATTCAAAGGCATCAATTCTTCAGTCTTCCTTATTTATCGTCCAGGTTTTACATGCGTATGAGGCAATTGAAAACACCATGGCTTGGATCAGGTGCACTTAGTCCTCAAAGTGACATCTTTGCTTTTTAATACCTTAAAGAGGTCTTTTTCAGCAGATATGCCGAATGCAACGTGTCTTTGGTTTCTTGACTGCTGCTTTCATGGGAGTTGATTGGGCATCCAAGTAAAATGAAATCCTTGACATCTTCAATCTTTTCTCTGTTTATCATGATGTTGCTTATTAGTCCAGTTGTGAGAATTTTTGTTTTCTTTATATTGTGGTGTGACTATATAGTGAATATATATGAATATATATAGTGAATGTATAGTGAAGGCTGTGGTCTTTGATCTTGGTCACGAAGTGCTTCAAGTCTTCACTTTTGGCAAGCAAGGTTGTGTCATCAGCATAATGCAGGTTGTTAATGAGTCTTCCTCCTATCTTGAAACCTTTTAGAGAAGGAAAACTCAAATATTTTCCAAAAAAGGAGTGATAGAAACTGGTAAGACCAGACCCTGTCAAAGGAGAAAAACTTAGGATACCTGGAAAAACAAGGCAGTACCTTCGAGTTCTGGCTCTCATAGGTTTCACTGTAATTGTTTTCTATTAAGGTTTGAATGTATTGCTTATAAAAGATATTCAAATAAGATTTATTTTTCTTTTTGATGAGATAAAAATGACATTCAATAAATGTTCTTGAACAAGTAAATTAAAACATTTATTTTACAGACTAATCATAATTCCATTTGACCAATTGAGTAGGACTATTCATTTGTTAATTTGTTAGTGAAACTCTTTAATCTTCAAACATAAAATTCTGTGTAAACCTTTCGTCCCAATAGGTTAATATTAACAATGCCTATTTAACGTGCATACTTGATATATTGACTATAATATTTCTAAGTGCTTTGTTGCCCATTTCTTAGAGGCTTCGAACATTCAGCACCAAAAATACCCCTGGTGTGTGAAGAGGTCTTATTGAAGTTCTTCTCGTGAGATTTTGACCGTTTCATATGGTAGAGACCTCCACTGTCCTTGGTCAGTGCCGCAGAACTTGTTCAGCTTCAAAAAAATAAAATCATTTCAGGAATGCTTGGATGTATTTAGTTACTCAACCAGATTCTCAAAGGATATCAGCTAGGAGATTTCACATATGAAAAAATACACCAAAACAAACCTAAGGAAAAACAAATTTCTTATTCTTAGGTGTAAATGGTAAACATGCAAACAATCTCAGACAGTTCTTTGCTTATCCTTCACGGGACGCAGTTGCCAATGAGCAGAGATCCTACCAGTGATCTCCATATGTTTTCCATTCCTCCACCCAAGATGGCTAGTATATCATGAGAATACTAACCCCAATTTCTTTATTCAGAAGAAAGTAGTTTCGCCAAATTAAGCAACAATTATTCAACAAAAATCTATATGGCATGCTTAAATGGTGTTCATTTTTTTGAGACTGGATGCTCCCTCTCCATTTGAGTAGCAGAGATGAGGACATGGGTGGCTGCTACAACCTCTGACAAAGCCATTCTGTAGGCTCCCCTTTGTGTTAAAGCAGAATTGGCAGTCAATTTAGGTTTGCTCACTTTGCAACTGTTTCACTGTCTCGAGAAGCAGGATTCAAAAAATATTCTAGAACTTGATGTGATGTGGTGTATAGGTCTGTATTTCTACCCCATGCTTTCAGTATGGCCAGGTTTTAGCCTCTTTTTATTACTCTGTCCAAGTCTGTGACCCTGTTGTCGTTATCTGACATCTTCTGCCAGATTAATAGCAGAGAAGATTTCCATCGGTCACCACAGAGATAACACCAGAGACAGAATTGCTTCTATAGTTGGTTGACAAAACTCTGAACCCTCGTAGGATCAGAGAACAACAGCTGAAGCAATTGTTGTACTCTCCTCCCCTCCCCAGCATGAGAATATGTCACAGGCATGGAACCAAGATCGCTTTCACAAGTGAGAAGATAAAAGGGGCCAGAGGTGTGCTATTTGCACACCCTAAACAGTGATCGCCTTCTCATGATAAGGATTAGTATCCTTAGCTTCAGGTGTCAATTATGGTCAGCTGGTTTTAGTGTAGGTTCGTCACAGAAAATATAACCATTGAATGAGAGTCTTATCTTCATTAAAATAGAAAAAACTATTCTTAAATTGTAAGCTTTTTCTCACCATCACATTGTTGTCACTGTTAACAAAAAGAGAACTTTATTTTTGTGTTGTCCATCATTTTCCTTGTATCTTATTTCACCTCACTCGCAGCTCCAATGACCCCTTCTCCACTTCAGTAGGGTTTGTTGTTTCCTTGATATACACGCTCAGTTGAGCATTTTTATATGTTTGTTTTTGTTTTTTGTTTTGGTGACAGCATCTACTTTTTTAAAAATGTTGAAATTTATGCTAAGGGTTGTGTCTGTAAATGTTACTCTGTCCTTTCTACTGCTAATCTTTTGCCTTTACCCTTAGGTTATTTGCCATGTAAAACAATCCTCCTCATTACAAACTAGATGTCTCTACTGCCCCAGGAAGCCGTATAACCCAGATCTCTGTAACAAAAGCTTTAAATGTAATGGGGGACGAGGTATTCCCTTCTTTGTCATGTATTGCAAATTTCAGAGAATACAAAGCATTATTGGCTCCCAAAACCTCAAGAGAGGTACCTGATAATAAAGCCTATCATGTCAGAGTCAAAAATATAGACCTTTTTTTTTTTTTTTTGTACTTGGCATTATTGACGTTTTGGGCGGCATAAGTCTTTGTGGTGGGGAATTCTTATGTATCATGGGATGTCTAGCAGCAACCCTGCCACTACTCACTAGATGACTATAGCACTCTAGCACTGCCATCGATTGTAGCAAACAAAAATATTTCCAAACTTTGCCAAACACTGCTTGGGTGGCAAAATCACTGCATGTTGAGTACGCTGCTTTAGAATTTGTGCATAAGTCCGTGGGGCTAATCCATGGTGCAAATTTGAGTGAACACTGTTTTTACTCAAAATCACATTTCCTCTCAAACATAATTTTATTACTAAGGAAAGTTTACAAAAGTCATTCCTGTCTTATGAACACACAGTACACCTGCCTATCACTGAAGCCATCAAATATGACTAGACATATCTATTTCCTGGGCTGTACACACCTAATTTTCAACCTGTGTTTCCTCAGGGTGGTTTCCTTGTGACTCTATAATCAACAAATTAGATGTAAAAGTGCATATTATACAATGAGTAATCATTTGAAAATCACTAATAAATGGTTAATCATATTGAATCTGTCAGAGAAATATAAATACATCAGTTCATATTGTTGAGATGACCTTAATTGATCCCCCCAAAAGATAAGCTTAATAGCATGTAATTATAATGAGTGTCAGGTATCTAGCAATTTAAAATTTTAAGAAAATGTGAACATTTTCAGTGTTCCTTATTTGTGTGCTATCCGAATAATATTATAAATCATCATGTGAGATTAAAATAGGTATCTTTCAGCTGTGCAGTGTTTCAAGGGTATAATCAATTAATCAGTCAAACGTGAAAAAAAAAAAGAAAACTGTTAAGGTTGGAACATTTCATTCCTTCATCATTTTCAATAGTTTGGTTATTTTGTTTCTTATATTAAGTAGTCTCCTGTATTTTATCCTGAAAATGCGTGTGTGTGTGTGTGATTGGACTCATGTGTATAATTAATCTTTAAATACTAGACTGTTCTTTAAGAAGACAATAGCAAATTTGAAAATGGCACATAGAATGATTTTTTTGGTTACATTGAATAATTGTGATTTTAAAAGACTTAAGTAATTTATGTTGGTTGGTCTTTCCTTCTGGAGATGCATTAGTCCTTTGTCATTTCTTGTAACTGTACTGACTAGCTTTACAAGGGTCTGCAAACTAAAACATCATCAGAGTTCAGCTACATCAGGAGTTCTCAAATTTAGATCCCTAGACCAGCAGCATTAGCATGGCTTGGGAACTATTTCAGACAGCAAATTGTCTGATCCCTCTCTCAAATTAATTCCCTCCCTTTCTCTGCTGATTTATGGATCAGGAAATCTTGGGGTGGGACCCAACAATCTGTGCGGTAATGAGTATGCTATGTCCTAATGCATGTTCAAGTGTGACAAGCTCTCAGATAAACTGTGAAACTGCTCACATAATTAATATGGCGTGTTAGAGATTGTGACAAACTAGAGAATTTATATATCGCTTTAAGCTGTTTTCATAATTAAGGGAAGAAAAAAAAAACTCTGCTTAGCAAACACATACGCGCACACTCACACACACACACTCTCTGTAGAATGAATTCTGCCATTTCTGCCTGCTGGCTGCCAGTTTGTTAAGCTTATTTACATACACTTTATGCTGTTCTATCTGTTTACAAACTCATTTTTTTTTTTTTTTGGTGATAATTATATCACTTTTTCTCAGTTTTAATTTTATGTATCACAGACACCATGTGGTTTTGGTCCTAATTTTGTGAATTAGTTACTTTTAGAAAGTGTAACCTGACTTAAACTATTCATTTTTTTTAATCGTCCCAAAGGCTCCGATATTTGGTATAGGTAATCCCATGACAATGTAATGAAATACTTTAAAAAAAGAAAAAATTTACGGGTGTTAGTAAACACTGACCACTCAGTCCTTGATACAGTATTTTTCTGGGTTTTTGACCCTTAGCAAAGGAATGAAAAGGGTCAACTGCAACTCTCTGCATTTTCCAAGAACACTTAACTCCTGGTGATTAGAACAATAGCGCAGAGAGATAATAAATTACTCATAGGAAGATTTGATTAAGGGTAGCTGAGCAAAACCTTTAAACTTTCTAAAACCTATTTTTTCCCCCAAAATGCAATAGAATATCATTTATAATAAGTGAAATACATGAACTCAACGTTAGAAACACAGAAAATAAAATGAAATGTCTTGGTTCACGAGGTAAGCTTCTTGCATGCCAAATATCGGGGATGATTCTTAGGCTCACACTAGATTATACTGCCTCATGAAGTAATTTGGTTATTTTCTTTAATGCTAAGATTTTTGGGAAATAAGAACAATTAAGGGTTGAGCTACCGTGGTCCATGGTAGGCACTGTAAAAAAAAAAAAATTAAATACCTGAAAGTACAGTCATATCATAGTATTTGAAATTCTAATCTTAATATTATCCTGAATACTGTGAAAAGCTTTCTCTGTGAGAATGGAAAGGTTTTGGATGTAAATTGCATAAAGGACCCTGACTCTGAACACTAAATCTCTAAAGATTGCTTTTGTTAGCAAAATCTTAGTTTTAATTACTAGTTTTTAAAGAGTTTTTTAATAAACTTCTCTTTTATTTTAAAATGTTATGTTTTGGACTGTTTTGAGTCTATTTACTGTGTTAAAAAATTGAGAAGAAATTTAGCTAAATCTGCAAGTAAGGGTATGCGTCTGTGTGTGTATGTTTGTATAGGGATCAATAAAATTTTATAGTGTATACACACCCCATGTACATACCACCAAATCAAGACATAGAATGTTAAAAAAAAAAAAAAAACCAGAAACCAACCCCATGCCCTTTCTCGGCTATTATCTATCAAATTCTAACAATGCTCCAGACTTATAATGCCAAAAATTTATTATTTTTTGAACTGTATATAAATTATAGGGTACGAACTCTTTGTGTCTAGTTTCTCAAACTCAACATTAAGTCATTTATTTTGTAATGTATTATTCTATTACATTAATGTATTAAAATTGAGTTGTGTCAGGTTTTTGACTGTTACGAGTAGTGATGCTATAAATAGTCTTGTATAGGTCTTTTGATCAACATGTTGTTAGTTGCCATCAAATGGGGTCTTACTCATTGTGACCTTATGTATAACGTTGCCCAGTCCCATGCCATTCTTTATGATTGTTGGTATGTATTCAACCATTGTTGAGGATATTGTGTGAATCCATCTGATTGAAGGTTCCTTTCATTTTTGTTGACCCTCTGCATTACAAAATGTGATATCCTTTTCTAGAAATTAGTCTTTTCTGATATTATATCCAAAATAAGCAAGCCACAGTCTTACCATCCTTGCTTCTAAGGAACATTTTGATTGTATATCTTCTAACACTGATTTGTTTGGTCTTTTGACAGTCCAGAGTATATTCGATAGTCTTCAACTGTACTAGTTTGGCGAACATAAGTCTCCATTTTTGTTGGACATACAACTATGAGTAAATATAATGTAACTTAAGAATATGGCTATGTTTACTGTTAAATTTATTACTAGTTTTCTAAAGTGGCTGCATGAATTTGAGCTTCCATCAGCAGCCTATAAGAATTCTTTTTGCTCTACATCTTTGGCAATTTTTGTTTATATATATATATATATATATACATGTATTTTTTTTTTTTAAGTAAAGCCATTGTGTTAACAAAAAATTGTTAATGTATGTTGTGGTTGTAATTTGCATTTACCAATATATAGGAGGTTGAACATTTTCATATGTTCACTGTCCACTTCAGTATCTTTTTTTGTTTGGGCATATGTGTATGTGAAGGACCTAAGCAAATCTTTTACCTGTCTTTATATTGGTCTTTTAAACATACTTTCTTCTCACTGATGCATACTTTTTTATATGTTCTGGATGTGATTTCTTTCTCAGACATATGTATCACAAATACCTTCTTCCACACCCGTGTCTTGTCTTTTCACATTTAATGTTTTTGTAATAAGCAGAAAACTTTTTTTTAATGAAGTTCACTGGGTCAATCTCCTTCTTTAGTGCTTTTCTTCCCAGTTACAGAAATCATTTTCTTCTCCAAGTCATCAGAGAGGCCTTGGAAGACAGACCTGGGGATCTGCTTTTGACAGAGCACAGCCTTGAAAACCCTGTGGAGTAGTTCTACTCTGCACACATGGAGTCAACCCGAGTTAGAATCAACTCAATGGCATCTTAGAGAAACTTATCACCTAGAGCTTTACTGTTTTTTGCTTCACATTTAAATCTATGATACTTCTGGACTTCGTTCTGAAATACAGTGTAAGGTAAGAATAAGGTTTACTTTATATATGATTTTTCAACTAATTAAGCATAATTTATTAAAAATGCATTCATTTCCTGTGCACTGAAGTTGCATGTTTATCATAAGCTAGATATAGATCAATTTCTAAACTTTCTATTTAATTTTGTTGGTCAATTTTTATATCCTTGCATTTGTCTGGGTTGCATTAATGGAAACCCTGGTGGCAGGCACTCCTTGGAAACTCTATGGGGCAGTTCTACTCTGTCCTATAGGGTCTCTTTGAGTCAGAATCAACTCTACAGCACTGGGTTTTTCTGGATTAATCCAAGACTAATTTATTCTTGTTATTTTGTAATGTAAGACCTTGACTTACCCATCTTCTATAAGATTGTCTCAACTCTTCTTATACTTTTGCATTTCCATATACATTTTAGAATATGTTTGTCAATTTTCATCAGGAAATAACAATGACAACAACCTGGAAATCTATTAGTGTTTCTTTTAATTGATAGATAAATCTGTTATCTTTACAGTAATTAATCTTATAATTTATATATTAGTATATCTCTTCATTTATTCCCTTTAAAAATTTCTTTAGTAATATTTTGTAGGTTTTTATTGAGAGGATGGATGTAACAGTAACCTTTCATTGGAATTATTACTGTTGCTGTTGTTAGTCTATTTCAACTCATAACCACTCATGTGACAGAATATAACTGCTGCGTAGGATTACCTAGGCTGTAATCTTTATAGGAGCAGATGGCCAAGTCTTTCTCTTGGGGAGAAGTTGGGTTTGAACAGTCAACATTTGGTTAGCAGCTGAGCAAGTAACCATTTCACCACTAGGAATCCTTGGAATTATTGCTTGGTATTTTTTTACATATGATATATATATATGGAGCCCTGGTAGCACAGTGGTTAAGAGTTTGGCTGTTGACCAAAAGGTAGGCAGTTTGAGTCCATCAGCCACTCTTTAGAAACTCTATAGGGCAGGTCTATTCTGTCCTACAGGGTCACTGTGAGTCAGAATTGACTCAACAGCAATGGATTTATATATGATATGTGATGCCAATGAAGGTGGAGTCTTTTCAAAATACCATTTTCTAATTGTTTGTATATAGATATTGGAATAATTATTTTGTATATTGACCATGTGTACATTATTAAATTTAGTTAACAGTTGTAAAGTTATTTATATTTTTGTGCATGTTCCTTGTACATAATTGTATCAGCTGGAAATGTTTCTTCCTGTGCAATCTTTATATACTTGACTGCTTTTTAAAAAAATCTTTCTTTAATACACTAGGCAAATTCCCCAGGATACTTGAATAGCAGCAAGTAGAGAAGACAAGGATATAGGAGAACTGAACAGCATCATCAATCAACAGGATTTAATTGATATCTACAGAACATAACAACAAACAGCAGTATAGTGCACATTCTTTTCAAGTGTCAATGGAATGTTGACCAAGATAGACTATACCTTGGGTCATAAATAAATCTTAACAAATGTAGAAGAATTGAAATCATTCCTAATCTTAAGAAAAAAAGCTTACAATATTTCACCATTAGAAATTGTTTTTAGTGTAGGTATTGTAGATATTCTTTATCAGATTAATGAAGCTTCCTAATATTCATATCTGCCTAAGAATTTTTATCACATTGAATTTTATCAAATACTTTTTGTTGCATCCTTAGAGATGATCACATGCTTTACCTCTCTTTTATTTTGTTAATGTGGTAATTTACATTGCTTGTTTGCAAATGTTAAACCCATCCCACATTTCCAGAGGAGGAGAAGAAGTTCATTGTGATATGTTAAACTTTTCATGAATTGTTGCATTTCCTTTCCTCACATTTCATTTAGGATTTTTGCAGATATGAAAAAAATTGCCTATAATTTTCATCTGTTTAGTAAATTATGCTGGTCTGTGAAAATTAATTAAAAAGATATTTTTTTCTATTGTCTGGAAGTATGATATCTCTCTTTATTTCTAACAAAAATTATTTATTCTATTTTTTCCCACTTATCCATTTAATTTCATGTTATCTTATCTGATCTTTTGTTAAAAAAAAAAAAAAAAAAAGACCTGAGTAGCCACACATAGATTTGACTTCCTATAATTGAAGTATTTGGTATGATTGATGAAATTTGCTTACTCTTTATAACAAAAGTATAAAAGATCTTTTTAAATCAGGCAAAAAAAAAAAAACCTCTAATTAATTGTTTGATTAAAGTTATGAATCTTTTGAGTATAACATGGAATTTATTGTTAATGAAGACGTAATCCTATTATTGATTAAAAAAAAAAACTAGAGAGAGCAAACAAATTTTCAGTGTTGTAAAATTCTCCAACTTTGATTCACTATACATAAAAACACTTTCCATATATTGGCAAGGTCAACTTCATATGAGTGAAAATATGTTTGAATTGAACAATTTATCATTTTAAATTTCTCAATGAATATCTCTCATTCATTCTAGATAATAATTATTTTGCTCCTGAACTTGGTGCTTAGAACATCTCTTTTGACCCTTACATACATAATTTCTTGTTACATAGTTTTAACTATTTCTGTTCCTTGTTTCTAAAACTAGAATTTAAGATTTTAAATAGCAAGAATCCTAATTGTTTCTTTATTAGAGGTGAATGCTATCTTTTCTACTATGTATTACGTGTCTATGACTCACTTCAGAAAGGCACACTGATGTGTATACAATAGATCTTATCATCATTTCACTCATTCATGAATTTCTTTACAAGAAAACAAATCAGTCTTTTATATACTGTGAGTATCCACACTCACTTGGTTTTCCAACTTTACCTGCTGTTGGTCAGTATTAAGCAACCCTGTTTAATCAAACCATCTAAATTTGAAGCTCCTAAATTCTGCATACTAATAGATAGTTATACTACTTGTAGATTGTTACCGTTACAAACTCTTCTTGTGCAAAATGAGTTTTGTTCTCAGCACTGCACTTCAGTCTCATAAGCACCAAAGTTCAGATGTCCCTCAAGGACAGTTCTTCCAAATCTACACTAAACTCCACAGGTCATCAACAACCTGCTACTCAACACTCTGTCTCTCTCTCAGACAATGAGTACTCTATAATAACAAATGATCAAGGAGACGGATGGCCCAAGACCAGGCAATGTTTCACTATTATACGTAAAGTAGCCGTGATTCAATAACAACAACAGGATAACAGAAAAAAAAAGTCTATGAACCCCTTTGTAAGTTCTTAATTACTAATATATTAATTCTATATTATTTAAGTTTCTTCTTTTGTCACTTCATAAAAAGACCCCATTACCCCCCCATTGTTAAAATCTTGATGCATACCCCTCTCAATTACTATCTCCTTAAGACACTGCCTTTCCCTGACCTTCCATATTAGAAAACTGTTTGTGAATTTCTTCCTCTCTTGGTATAAGTATGCTGATGTCTATTCTACCACAAATGATACCAGAAACAAAACTGCAAATAACAAGAATATCCCCTATACCACATCAAAAACAGCTGTAGCAGCAACAAGAAAAACCTAGATACCCTCCTGACCAAAACTGAACATACGCTTTCATACGATCCCTAGACCTTCAGTGTTTCATCTCTTGCTGAATGGCAAAACCATCCACACCAGCATGTAATAGAAACATCTGCACTAAACTTTCCCTTCGCCACTCATACATAATTTGACAAAAGACAATTAATTTAAATTCTTACCTAATCGATCATTTGTGTTTCATCTGATACTATTTCCTTAGTCTGATCCCTCCTGAAACCAAGATTTTTTTCTCTTACTGTAATAATGAGATGGAATTTATTGTAATGTCTTACTCTTTTAACCTGTATTACATATCAAACACATATTTAGCTGACTAAAGAACATGTATGCTTATTTCACTCCATTACTTAAAATTCATTGGATAATTCACAATTATTACAGAACAAATTTGAAATCATTAGCATCAAATAATCTTATCTTTTATCATGAACCATGTATGCACCTAGCAACACAGTTTCGAAATACATGAAAGTAGAACTAAAAAACCCAAACCAAACCAAACCTACTGCCATCAAATCAATTCTGACTGATAACAACGCTTTAGGTCATTGTAGAACTGCCCCACAAGGTTTCCAAAGCTGTAGTCTTTACAGAATCAGGCTACCACATTTTTCTTCAACAGAGCAGCGGGTGGGTTCAAACCACTGACCTCAAGTAGAGCACTTAAGTACTGTGCCACCGGGGATCCTTAAGAAAAATTGATAGAGCTAAAACTTAGATGATCCTACAGTTATAGTTGGGTGCATCAACACTCCACTCTCAGCAATTGGTATAAGCACTAGATAAAAACATAAACAAGGATATAGGCGAACTGAACAACATCATCAATCAATTGGATTTAATTGATAGCTGTAGAACATAACAACAAACAGTAGTATAGTGCACATTCTTTTCAAGGGTCAATGGAATATTGACCAAGATAGACTATATCTTGGGCCATAAACAAATCTTAACAAATGTAAAAGAATTGAAGTCATGCAGAGTATGTTCTCTGACAATAATGAAATTAAATTAGAAATCAAAACAGAAAGACAGCAAAAAAAAAAAAAAAAAATCCAAATACTTGGAAATTAAACAAGTTTATAAATAATACATGGGTCAAAAGGAAATTTTAAAGCTACAGTAAACAACAAAAATACAATCACAACATAGCAAAGTTAATGGAATGTAGATAAAATAGTGCTGAGTGGGAAATTTATAATACTCAATGTTATTATTAAAGAGCCCCACTGGCACAATGGTTAATCTCTCAGTTGCTAACTGAAAATTGGGGGTTGAAGACCACCAGCTGCTCCATAGGAGAAAGACCTGGCAATCTGCTACCATAAAGATTATAGACTATGAAACTCTATGAGGCAGTTCTACTTTGTCATATACGGTTGTTTTGATTCAGAATGGATGCAATGGCCCACAAGAACAACAAAAACAAAACAACTCCAACAATAGAAAAGAAAAAAGTCTCATATCAATAATTTAAGTTCTCATCTCAAGAACCCAGAAAATGTAGAGCAAAATATACCTGTTATGGATGGAATTGTGTTCCCTCAAAATATGTGTTGTAAATGCTAAACTTTATGTCTGTGGTTCTAACCACATTAGGAAATGAATTGTCTTTGTTATGTTAATGAGTCAGGATTAGTGTACTGAACGTCTTTAGTCAATATCCTTTTTTGAGATATGAAAGAGATTAACCAAGAAAGCCAGCAAACAGAGGTAGGTAAGATAGATGCCAAGACACATGGAGATCTCCAAAGACCAGTAAGCAGAACCTAAGGAGACAAGGACCTTCCTCCAGGGCCAACAGAGAAAGCCTTTCGCTAGAGCCAGAACCATGAATTCAGACTTCTAATCTCCCAAATATTGAGAAAAGACATTTTTATTTGTTAAAGCCAGCCACTTATGGTCTTTCTGTTATAGCAGAACTAGATAACCAAAACTGAATTTCGTACTGAGAGTGGGGTGCTGCTTTAACAGATACCTAAAACATGGGAGTGGTTTTGGAATTGGGTAACAGGTAGAAGGTAGAAGATTTTAAGGTACCTAATTTTTTTAATAGTAAAAGTAAACTGGAAATCCTGGTGGCTTAGTGGTTAAGTGCTACAGCTGCTAACCAAGAGGTCAGCAGTTTGAATCCACCACTTGCTCCTTGGAAACTCTATGGTACAGTTCTACTCTGTCCTATAGGGTCTCTATGAGTTGGAATCGACTCAACGGCTGTGGGTTTTTCGGGGGGGTTTTAATAGTAAGAGCCTAGATTGCCTTGAAGAGGCTGTTGATAGAATTATGGATGGCAAAGGCAGTTTTGGTAAAGGTCAAAAGGAAGTGAGGAGAGCCATAATGAAGTCTCTATAGTCTTAGAGAATACATGTAGCACAAGCAACAGAATGTTGCTAGAAATGTGGACTTTAAATGTGCTTCTAGTGAGTCTTTAAGAGAAAATGATTGAACAATGGAAAAACGATTATGTTTTTTATGCAGTGGCAAAGAAATTCTCTGAATTATGTTCAAATGTTTGATGGAACGTAGAACTTGTAAGTGATGAACTTGAATATCTGACTGAGATTTCTAAGCAAGATCTTAAAGGAGCCGCATAGTTTCTCCTTGCTGATTATAGTAAAATACAAGAGGAAAGAGATGGATTTAAAAATGAACTGTACTAAAAGAAAATAGAACTTAAAAATTTGGAAAATTCTCTTGTAAAAAATAAGGACAGGTGTCCTAGAATGTTCCAAGGATGTGGCTACACAATCTTTTGTTAAAGAGTTTAAGCTGTTTGTGATGGATCTAACCAACTACCATGCAGAAAACCCATCAGCTTAGACTGAAAGGGACAGAGAAAGAAGGAATAGGAAGAAAGCTATCTGCTTCTTGGAATTCTACAGGCCGAAAACTGGCCAGAGGAGCTATATGTGTTGTTTCCCAAGAAAAGAAAAAGAACCATCCCTGGAGCAGCTCAGAGATCAGCAGAACTATTGGAAAGAGCACAGGAAGCAGAGCCTTTGGGTTTCAAAGAGTGGGTCTGAGGTTTCCTAGAACGCAAAGGGTGGGGCCACAGCCTCCCAGGTTTCAAAGAGTCAGAGCTTTGCCAATTTAGTTCTGGAATGTGGGGATGCTGTTAAGGAGTGCCAGGGGGTTGGGGCTGCTGGTGGAAGCTGAGATGGTAAGACTGCCATGTCCAAGGGGCAGAAGAAAAGGGCCTGCTAGGGTTGAGGGTGTGGGTTGCCACTCAGATTGCCTAGGAGAATGGGGCCACCTAAAACTGAGAGAGTAGAGTTGCCATTTCAGAGGGCCTGGAAGGCCATGCCGAAGCCCAGGTTTCAGCCCGGAATCCACAGGCAACGGTCAATATCCAGAGTCTGGAGGGCAGGGCTGATGTCTAGATGGGTTCAGGGAAGGGAGGATTATTTTCAAGCCTTGAGATATAATGTAATTTGTTGTACTGGCTTTTGGACTTGCTTGGTGCCTAATATTCTTTCCTTCCCTCCAATTTCTCCCATTTGTAATGGGAATGTCTACTTTGAACCTGTTCTACCATTGTACTTTGGAAAGAGATAACTTATGTTCCAGATTTCACAGCTTCACAGGTGAGGAGCAATTTTTCCCCAGGGTGGAATAGACCTAATGTCTCAGCCATGCTTGATTTAGATGATTTAGAAGAAGAGATTTTGGATGCAGAGTCAATTTAAGGCTTTTGAGCTGATGTGATGGGGTGAATGTGCTTAGCATGTAGCAAAGACATGAATTTTGGGGGGTCAAAAGGTGAATGTTATGGATTGAATTGTGTTCCCCAAAAATATGTGTTATAAATTCTAAACTCTATGCCTGTAGTTATAATCTCATTGGGGAATGGGTTGTCTTTGTTATGTTAAAGAGGCAGTATTACTATAGGGTGTCTCTTGAGTCAATCTCTTTTGATATATAAAAATATTTAATTAAACAAGCAAACAAAGGAGAGTTAGGAGATCTCCAAGGAACCAGGAAGCAGACACTGAAGAGACAAGGGCTGTCCACCAGACCCAACAGAAAAAGAAAGCCTTCCCATTGAGCTGTCACTCTGAATTATGTCTTCTAGACTCCTGTGAGAAAATACATTTCTGTTTCTTAAAGCTACCCACTTGCGTTATTTCTGTTATAGCAGCACTAGATAACTAAAAGAATACCCAAAGTGAAATTAATGAAAATTATAAATGAAAAACTATAAAGACTATCAATGAAACAAAAAGTTAGCTTTCAAAAAAAAAATCAATAAAATTGATAAGCATAGTGAGACTGATAAAGATAAAAACAGAGAAGTCAAAGGCCACCAGTCTCAGGAATTAAATGGCATAGCATAACAAATTCTGTAACCGTTAAAAAGATAATAAGGAATAACATGAATAGCTTTATATTTATGAATTTGACAACTTAAGAAGAAATGAACCAATTCCAGGCAAATATAAACAAAAGGAAAGTATACATCAAAATCTTGGAAGATCTTATGAATATAAATAAAACTTTTAACCTAATAAATAATGTGCCTTTTCTTTTTTTAATTGCCATAAAATTTTCAAAATGTGACGATTTGGGGCCATAGAAATTATGACATATTCCAAAATATAAAAGTAATGCAAATAAAACCTCTGACAAACTTAAAAGCTTGTGAGTGGCCCTCTAAGATACAACAGTAGTCCCAACCCATCTGGAACAAGGGAGAATGAAAAATAACAAGACACAAGGGAAAGATCAGTCTGAAGAATTAATGGGCCACAACTACCACAGCCTCCACCAGACTGAGTCCAGCTCAACTAGATGGTGCCCAGCCACCACCACTGACTGCTCTGACAGGGAACACAATAAAGGGTCCCAGATAGAGCTGAAGAAAAATGTAGAACAAAATTCTAACTCACAAGAAAAGACCATACTTACTGGTCTGACAGAGACTGGAGAAATCCCAAGAGTATGGCCCCCGGATATCCATTTAACTCGGTACTGAAGTCACTGCTGAGGTTTGCCCTTCAGCAAAAGATTAGACAGGCCCATAAAGTAAAACTAGTCTTAACAGGCACACCAGCCTAGGGAAAAGGGCGAGAAGGCAGGAGGGGACAAGAAAACTGGTAATAAGGAACCCAAGACTGAGAAGAAGAGTAAGTTTATACTTCATGTGGTTGGCAAGCAATGTCACAAAACAATATGTGTACTGTTTAATGAGAAACTAATTTGCTCTGTAAATACCCATCTAAAGCACTATTTAAAAAAAAAGAAAAAGAAATAAATGGAAAGATTATTTTTTCTCTGTTGACCCTATTATCCAAAGCAAGCACACTGCTAGCCACAGGGGCAGGAGGTGGAGTGGGTGGGACGTTGTTTTGCTGAGATAAGGAGAGTTGCCAAGCAATAAATAAATAAATAAATATGATCAAGCTTAATAAACTAGATATTAAAAATAAAACTGCAAAATAGAAATAATAAATGTATACTCCACTTGGAAATTTCAAACACTTTCTTAAACTGCTCTTAGATCAAAAGACATTTCATAATTTTTAGCTACTACTAATAACTAAACCATGACATAACAAATCAATGGGATACTACTGGAGCAGTGATCAGAGGTGATATATAGCATTACTCATATCAGTAAAAATGATATACGTAGCCAATCGCCAAGGATAAGGTAAACAATAAGGTAATCAATAAAGCAAACCAGAAGGAAGGAGAAATTATTAAAGAAGAAAGCAGAAATTAATGATTTAGGAAACAAACATGACAGAAATAGTAATTAAATATTAATGGTTGTTTAAACAAAGCAACAGAATAGATAAAACACAGCTGAGTAATTTTTTAGGAGAAAGAAAATCAAACAATATTAAAAAACAAGAAAAATAACAATTGGAACAAGATATTTTAAAATCTATGCTTATACATGTGGTCTAAGAACCCTTGGTAGTGCAGTGGTTAAGAGCTTAGTATGGCTACTAATCAAAAGGTTAGTCATTCGAACCCACCCATTAGCTCTTGGGAAAAAGACCTGGTGATCTGTGCCCGTAAAGTTTACAATCCAGAAAATGCAATGGAACAGTTCAACTCTGTCACATGGGGTCACTATGAGCTGAAATCGACTAGACGGTACACAATGATGACAACAACAACAGCATGCATTTGGTAATGTAGATGAAATGGATTTTTTTGTTGTTGAAAAAATAGAATGTCAAGATTTTAATATAGAAAATTATCATAGGGAAAATAGAAAAAATATTTTCAAAGTAGTCCTTAAAAAGAAAAAAAAAAATTAACTCATAGACTCAGATGATTTTATAGAAATTTTATCAAATATTTAAAGACAATATAGTTCAGTGTTTCTTATGTTACTTATACTGTTACAGAACAAAAACAAAGAAGATAAAAATTGTCATTTAAAAAAAATGTTAGATTGATATTACAATCTGAATCATAATGTTTACAAAAACAGTGACCAACCCCACCCATGAACATAGATGCAAAAATCTGAAATGATGAAATAGCAAATAGAATTCTATAAGGCACACACTAGTAAAACATCATGACCAACTGGTTCTTTCAAGGAATACAAAGGTGAGAGTGTCCATTATTGTCACTGAAATTTATTATAATATTCAAGGTCAATGCACTGAATTTTTACATATTCATCACCTGGATTAAATAATTATCAAGATATTTCAAAACAAGCCATGTTGTTGTTGTTAGGTGTGGTTGAGTTGGTTCTGACTCATAGCGACCCTATGTACCATAGAATGAAACACTGCCTGGCCCTGTGCCATGCTCACAATCGTTTTGCTTGAACCCATTGTTGTAGCCACTGTGTCAAGCCATCTCACTGAGAGTCTTCCTCTTTTCCACTGACCGTGTACCTACCAACAATGATGTCCTTCTCCAGGGATTGATCCCTCCTGACAACGTGCCCAAAGCATGTAAGACACAATCTCGTCATCCTTGTTTCTAAGGAGCATTCTGGTTGTACTTCTTCCAAGATGGATTTGTTTGTTCTTTTGGCAGTCCATGGTATATTCAATATTCTTTGCCAGCACCACAATCCAAAGGCTTCATTTCTTCTTTGGTCCTCCTTATTTATTGTCCAGCTTTTGCATGCATATGATGAGATTGAAAATACCATGGCTTATGTCAGGCACACTTTAGTCTTCAAGGTGACATCTTCTGGTTTCAACACTTTAAAGAGGTCTTTTGCAGCAGATTTGCCCAGTGCAATGCCCCTTTTGATTTCTTGACTGCTGCTTCCATGAGTGTTGATTGTGGATCCAAGTAAAATTAAATTCTTGACAATTCCAATCTTTTCTCCCTTTATCATGATGTTGTTTACTGGTCCAGTTGTGAGGATTTTTGTTTTCTTTATGATGAGGTGTAATCCATACTGAAGTCTGTGGTTTTTGATCTTCATGGATGATGTCCTTGATATCATTCCACCACTCATCTGGTCTTTGGCCATTAGTATTTAATGCATCAAATTTATTCCTTAGATGGTCTCTAAATTCAGTTGGGATATACTCAGTGTTGTACTTTGGCCTCTCATGGACTTGTTCTACTTTTCTTCAATTTCAACTTGAACTTGCATACGAACAATTGATGGTCTGTTCCGTAGTCAGCCCTTGTCCTTGTTGTTACTGATGATATGGAGCTTTTCTATTGTCTCTTTCCACAGATGTAGTTGATTTGATTCCTGTGTATTATATTTGGCAAGGTCCATGTGTTGCCGTTTATGTTGGTGAAAAAAGACATTTGCAGTGAAGGAGTCGTTGGTCTTGCAAAATTGTATTCTGTGATCTCTGGCATCGTTTCTGTCTCCAAGGCCATATTTTCCAACTAACCATCCTTCTCCTTTGTTTCCAGGTTTTGCATTCCAATCACCAGTAATTATCAATGCATCCTGATTGTATGTTCAATCAATTTCAGACTGCAGAAGCTGGTAAAAATCTTCAATTTCTTCCTCTTTGGCCTTAGTGGTTGGTTAAAAATTTTGAATAATAGTCATATTAATTGGTCTTCCTTGTAGGCATATGGATATTATCCTATTACTGACAGCATTGTACTTCAAGATAAATCTTGAAATATTCTTTTCAACAATGAATGCAACGCCATTCCTCTTTAAGCTGTCATTCCGGCATAGGAGACCATATGATTTCCTGATTCAAAATGGCCAATGTCAGGCCATTTCAGCTCACTAATGCCTAGGATATTGATGTTTATGCATTCTGTTTCGTTTTTGACAATTTCCAATTTTCCTAGACTCATACTATGTACATTTCAGGTTCTGATTATTAATGGATGTTTGCAGCGGTTTCTTCTCATTTTAAGTCCTGACACATCAGCAAGTGAAAGCCTTGAAAGCTTAACTATCCACATCATTAAGGTCGGCTCTACTTAGAGGAGAAAACCCTTCGCCAGGCATCTTTTGAGTGACTTCCAACCTGAGGGGGCTCATCTTCTGGCACTATATCAGACAATATTCCACTGGTATTCATAATGTTTTCACTGGCTAATTCTTTTCAGAAGTAGACTGTTAGGTCCTTCTTCCCTAGTCTGTCTTAGTCTGAAAGCTTAGCTGAAATCTGTCAGCCACGGGTGACCCTGCTGGTATCTGAATACCTTGGCATAGCTTCCAGCACCATAGCAACACAAAAGCCCCACAGTACAAACTGACAGACACATAGGGGAAAACAAACCATACCAAACAAAACCCAGTGCCATCGAGTCGATTCCGACTCCTAGCGACCCTATAGGACAGAGTAGAACTGCCCCATAGAGTTTCCAAGGAGTACCTGGCAGATTCGAACTGCTGACCCCTTGGTTAGCAGCCGTAGCACTTAACCACTACATCACAAGGGTTTCCAAACAAGCCATAGTTAACCATTATCTAATGTTTTTTTTTTTTTTTTTAATGTGGGGAGGTTTAAGTCCAAACTCTGTATGTTAATTCATTGCTACGTATTTCTGTAGACATCTCAAAGATGTGAGCAATGGCATCATCATAATAAAAATAAATTTATTCTTGTTACCATTCAATGCCCAGTTCATATTCAAAGTTCCAGAATTGTCCCCCAAATGTGTCCAATTATCCTAATTCCTTACAAAATTTTACTTTACAGTGGTTTGTTAAAACCAGTACCCAAACATGTTTACATTTCTTACTTTCTCCCTTTAAAAGCCAGCAAATTGTTTTCTCCAATGAGGGTGTCATAAACTAAGGGACCAAAAGAATCCATCATCTGTGACCACTGAAATCAATTTTGTGGACTTGCTGTTAGTTCAGAGTGCTATTCTCTCTATTTTGAATATACTCCCCAGACTATTTTCTCTGCTCATATAATATCTATAACCTTATATTGTTATACTTTTATCAGCAGTATTTATCATTGGTTTTATTTAATAGTTTTTTCTTTTTTTATGTCATTTATTAATTCATATATGTTTGAAAATTTTAATATCTCCAGATGCTTTTTTCTAAATACTGATCACATTTGGAGGATATGGAATTAATTCTTAAAGCTAAAAATGATTAATTTTTACAGAAAGAACTTTTAATTAACTATTAATCCAGCTTTTTGTGCTTCCAGTTATATTTATGGTCCTATGTATGAAATAAAAAAAAAAAAGAGAAGTGTTTTTATCTGAGTTGTATTGTTATACATTATGATGGTTGCCATCTAGAGATATGGAATAGGTGTCTGGAATATTATCAAAAGATTGTGCCTCCATAAGTGTCAATAATTGATCATTAAGTACAGTAATATGATTTAAAACGTTACCTCCTATAAAAAACAGCGTGGTAGCATCAAACCTCTAATATCACAAGAAGGGACAAGAATCAAGATTAACATCAGCCCAGGACTGATTCCTGTGAGGCAGGATCAGATACACCTCCTCTCTCCATCCTTTTTACCAATTCTGACACCAGCTGTCCCTGCCACAGTACTCTCTACTTCTCTGCTGTATATAATAATTTGTTGCAGTGGCCACACAGAACTCACAACCATACTCACAGTCATGAGTTTATCAGGGAAGTAACAGGTCACGATTCAGGGTCAGAAATGACTCAGCACACAGTTCTTCAGTCAGGATAGCTTCCCTGCTGTGCCCACAGACAGGCCTCTCTCTGGGTCCCTTGGCCCCTCAACCTGGCCTCTGTTCTGCTTGGGCAAGAGTTACAAAGCTCCTTAGCTACATCAACAAGCGACCGGAGGCACTCCACTCCACCAGCAAGCCTCCTGCCTGAAGGTCCTCAGTTATCTTGCTTGGTGGGTCAGCACACCCACTTGTAGCCACCTCACTCTGTGGGCCGGAAAGTCCACTATGTTGTCTCAAACCCGTTTCCTGGTTCTACCGCTGCCATTTCTCTGCCACTACTTTTCACCATCTTGTGCCATCTTCAATGTTACAGGTCTCTGTCCCCTGGGTCTAGAGGTTCTTAGAACCAGGGACTAGGTGCATAGAAGACACTCTGCTCCCATCTCTCTTCTTGGTGATAGTAAGGTCTCCTTTCTAACTCTGGGATTGGCTCCCTTTAAGCTTAGTGGGATGACAAAACTGACCAATCCCCTTGTTAGGGTTCCATACACCTTATTTACATGGCCCTACACCCCCACATGGGTTCCACGGACCTTATTTGCATTATTAGCAAGTTGTCCAATCCCCTTGGTGGGCCTCAAGCACCTTATTTGCGTAGACCTACCCAAACATTAGGAGCCCTGGAGGCACAGTGGTTCAGAGCTATGGTGAGCTACAACTGCTAACCAAAAGGTTGGCAGTTCAAATCTACCAGCCATTCCTTGGAAACCCCATGGGGCAGTTCTGCCCTGTCCTATAGGGTCACTATGAGTTGGAATTGACTCAACAGCAATGGGTTTTTTACCAAATCATTTTGTGAGAGTCATAGGACCATGACTAGAAAAGTTATATTAAGTAATTCACTGCACCACATTTCCTCATAGCATGATGGAATGCTAATTTTATTTTGAACAGGAGGACTTTACAAAAATCTTTTCTGAGTTTTCTCTAATTATAATTAACTCATCTAAAACATTTCATATCACATAAATTGTGTGATCATATGGTGATCATTTAAATCATATGTTAGCAAGTGATTGAAAACTTAAACGTATGCCTGGACCTAAAGAAATAAACTCTTAAGATATAATTTAAATATAACTTGTCTTCATAATCTAAGCTAGAAATTTTCCTCACTTATCTGTCCAGGTATTTATTTTTCATTTATTTACTTCTGTCACCAGGCATGGTGCCTTCCAGAAAGTATTTTCTTGGAAAGGCTTAACAAAAAAATTTACATTATTTATTTAATGTCTTACTTCTCAAGTAGTTTAAAATCCAATTCATAAGGATAGTAAAATCCCTGTCCCTTTCTATTACTTTTGAGTGATTCTTTTTCTGCACATATTTGGAATGCAATAACATCACAGAATCATATATGCTCACTTAATAATATTATAAGAAAATAGTGATGAGCTAATTGAAAGAAAAGGTTTAAATTTCAGGAAATGTGTTTGTCTTCTCTGTTACTTTTCTTCACTTTTTTTAATATTGAGGGACTTCATGAATTGCTATATCTCCTTGATTTGTTTACATTTGATATCTAGGTACAAAATTATGGATTATATTATCATTCATAATAAGTATAGTATAAAACTTGTAGGTAAAATATATCATCCAACTGTTTTAAAGTGAAATTGATCAATGGACTATAGATGGAGAAGTTTTGCTCTTCCTTGGTGAGTAGAAAGTGAATGAAAATGAATGAGATGAAAAAAGGTATATGGAATTGTATATTTTGCTTGTATCATGATAAAAAAAAAATCAATGACTTTTTTTTTCAAGAACAATTTTGTGTTTTCCCTAGAGGACATAGTTCTGATGAAATTGATTTTTTTCAATCATTGTCAGGTTTGTTCTGTGCATTTCACTAGCAACAATAGCTTTTCTCACAGGGCAAAATTTATCTAATATTCCTAGGTGAGAGGAGATGTTTGTGCAATATAGGCATATCAAACCTGACATTCCTATTTAAAAAGATACTAAAACTAAATAAGAGTGAATGTGGCTATATATATGTGTGTGTGTGTAAATATATGTATAAGGTGATTATATACCTTAACACCAAATTTTTCACACACACACTTTGCATATAATTATATTGTAAATAACTAAAAACATGTAAACAGTTACTTTGAAATACATATCCTTTAGAGTTATTTCATTTTCTTAATTAAGCCTTTATGATAGTCATCAGGCTTCCCCAATATTCAAAGTTCAATGCTTTTTTTCTCCTTCCAGGAACTGTTAGGCAATGATCATGTGGCTCATTTTGGCCAATGAACTGATGGTAAGTATGCGGAACATCACAGTTGAGCAGATGGCTTAACAATCAGTATGCAATTTGATTTTTTTTTCTTTTGTAGGTCGCAGCATCCATGGAGACACACACGGAGATGAAGCCGCCATTGATACAGGTTGAGTGACTACAGTAAATGTGACCCCAGCGCTTCCTCATAGGAAATAAAAATGAATAAGAAAACTCAAGATGTTGAGATTGTTTAATAGAATGGCTTACACAAAATGGGGATAATTAAAAAAAGAGTATCATTTCTTCAGTTTTCTCAGCTATGTTATATATTCCTTCCTTGCATGGAAAGTATAGCTGAGGTTACAACAGTTAAATAAATTGAAGTGATATATTTAACTTAATGTTGGCATTTATATAGAAAAATCAATCATTGGGTTATTCTTTTTGTGTCCATACCCTGGGCATTACTTAGCCTTGAACAGCCACATTTTTGGGGACACTGCTTCATACATGTACTAAGATGCTCTGCTTTGTACATGTAGAATGATGAAGAAATAAGTCTTTGCTGTGTTAAGTCACTGAGGTTTGAGATTTTATGTTATTGTACCATTTCTTAGTCTTTCCTTAGTTTCAGTCTTAGTATTATTATCTACATGTTTACGATATTCTTATATTTTTGCTGTGCATAATTATCCTATGAAATTTTTAAAAAGTCTTGAAATGTGAGCTTTTGAACTATATTTTTTTATTAGATGTAATTTTCTGTTTTCTTCACTATATAAATAGATGGGTACATTTATTCTTAACTTTCTTGAAGAACTCTATAACAATATCATATTCATTGTGCAACATACACACACGCACACATAGATTCAGACAAATAATATATGGTTCAGTAGTATGGTATATATGGAGATTAATACATATGTACATAACAAAATAGTCAAATATAATTTATTTTCTAGAATTTCATTTATTAGAAGAATCTCAATAGTTTTGACACACAGGAAGTAAATTTAAAGTATCCATGGAAACTAAAGTTATGTATTGAATGCACATTTGCTGTTGTTTATTTTTCTAAATATTCTTCATGTTGAAATACTTTAGCTTTAGCCATAGAAAGCATTTGAAAGGCGTTGTCAGTCATGATCAATCTCAGGGATATTTAAAGAAAATATAATAGAATTACTGCTCAGAGGGCACACAGCAATAACAGAATGCAGAAGATTGTACCTAATAGACAACAATGGATTATTAAAATCTTCAAAATATTATACACAAAGTAAGTTATAAAAACACTCCTTAGCTAGTCATACTTCAAGGTTACTAAGCAACTGATTAAAAAAAAATCTTTATAAAATCTCTACATTGAGCTTAAGGTATATATCTAAACTCAAGCTAGGCTTGATTTTATTTCATAAAAATGAATATTTGACACATTTAATTTCCTAGAAAGTTTTAATACACAGAGGGAATCCTGAATTAAAACATTCAGAACAATGGAGGATTAATTTACAAAGATTAAGCGTACTCACTTAACTCAGCAAATAAAAATTGGAAAACACTGAGTGGCCCTAGATATATTCAGGACAGTAGATATGGCCAAAAAGATGCCAACACTATGATTTTCTTCAATTCCTTTTCAATTGGCCTAAGATTTGAAGATCTTAAACAACAATAATGATTGGTGCTTATCTGCTGTTACTGCTCATGTTGAAGTATTATCATAGGAATAAATGCAAATGTCTATGGATGTAAACATGCCCCAAAATGAGAGAATTCAACTAACAGTCTTTATCCAATTATTTTTTTAATATCAATAAAAGAAAACAAAAAGAACAATCAGCAAAAATTAAATAAAAATATTGCCATATGGAATACTCTGTTGGTTATATTATATGCTATGGATTGAAGCAATTAAACACAAATAAGGAAAAGTGATACAAAGCAGCAATTGCCAAGGAACCAAGGAATTCTGGGGCTAGGAGAGCTGGGACAAGAATTTTCTCCCACATCTGATACAGTATCTTCCCCTAGAGCTGATATCCTGAGTTCAGACTTTCAGCCCTCTAAACTGGGAGAAAATACATTCTTATTCGTTAAGGCCACCCACTTTTTGTGTTTCCGTTACAGAAGCACTTAGAAATTAGGACAGAATTTGGTATGAGGGAGTGGGGTGATACTCTAAAAAATACCTAAAATATAGAAAGGGCTTTATGATTGGGTATGTCAGTTTGTCATACTGTGGTGCTTTTGCGTGTTGCTGTGATACTGGAAGCTTTGCCACCAGTATTTTAAATACCAGCAGGGACACCGTTGGTGGACTGGTCTCAGCAGAGCTACCAGACTAAGACAGACTAAGAAGAAAGACCTAGCAATCTACTTTTGAAAAAAAAATGACCAGTAAAAACCATATGAACAGCAGCAGAACAATGCCCATGGAAGCAGCAGTCAAGAAATCCAACGACGTATTGCATTGGGCAAATTTGCTGCAAAAGACCTCTTTAAAGTGTTAAAAAACAAAGCTGTCACTTTAAAGACAAAGGTGTACCTGACCCAAGCTGTGGTGTTTTCCATAGCCTCATATACATGTGAAAGCTGGACAGTGAATAAGGAAGACTGAAGAGTTATCAATGCCTTTTAATTATAGTGCTGGCAAAAAAAAAAAAAAAAATATTGACTCTACCATGGACTGCCAGGAGAAGGAATGAATCTGTCTTGGAAGAAATATAGCCAGAATGTTCATTAGAAGGAAGGATGGTGAGACTTCATCTCACATAATTTGAGCATGTTATCAGAAGGGACCAGTTCCTGAGGTCCTTTACCAAGCATGATGAGACCAGTCCACATCATGCTTGGTAAAGTAGAGGGTCAGTGAAAAAGAGGAAGACCCTCAACGAGACGGAATGACACAGTGACCGCAACAACGGACTCAAGCATAACAACAACTGTGAGGATGGCACAGGACCAGGCAGTGTTTTGTTCTGTTGTACATAGGTTCGCTATGAGTGGGAACTGACTTGACAGGACCTAACAACAATAATACTGGGTTTGAGTAGTTGCTGGAAAAATGTTGATGTGCTTCACCGTAAAGCCCTAGATGCCTTGAAGAGACCCTTGGTAGAATTATAGACATTATAGGTGATTCTGATAAGGGCTCGGGAAGAATTCAGAACAGTGATGAGAACTTCTACTACCATGACTATAATATTGCTAGAAATGTATATGTTAAAGGTGCTTCTGGTGAGGCTTTAGAAAGAGATCATGAACAGATTATTGACCATTGGAAGGAAGGTTTTTTTTTTTTTTATATAAGGTGGCAAAGAACTTGTCTGAATTATGTTCAACGTTTTGTGAAAGGTAGAATTTATGAGTAAAGAATTTGTATATTTAGTTGAGGTGATTTCTAAGTGAAATCTTGAAGACATGGTGTGGTTTTTGTTTACTATTTATGGTAAAATGCAGAAGGAAAGAGATAAACTTAAAAAGGAATGGTGCAAAATGAAACCAGGAATCAAAGATTTGAGAAGTTCCGCGATACCAACTAAAGTAAGCTGTCCTGAAATTTCTGCCAAGGGTGTGGCTACGCAAACTTGTTAAAGAGATTAAGTCTGTGGCTGATGGAGCTAATCAACTACTACAGCAGAAATCCCACCAGTTTAGACAGAAAAGAACAGAGACAGAAAAAAATGAAGGAAAATTATCTGCCACCTGAAAAGGACAGTTGTCTGCCTCCTGGAAGTCTACAGACAGGAAACAGACCAATGGATCTACTTGGCTGTGAACATTTATTGCCATTCAAGAAAATAAAAAGATCATCCTGGGACTAACTCAGAGATGGGCAGAATTGTTGGAAGGAAGATGGGAAGCAAGGCTGCCTCAGTTTCAAAGGGTGGAGGCAAGACTTCCTAAGAGTTAAAGAGTCAAGTCTGTACCACTTCAGGTCTGGAAAGTGTGACTTCCATTCAGATGGGTCAAGATAATGGGCACACCAGTACTGCCCAAGGTTTTGGGGGTTGGGCTGTCATGCCCATGGGCCAGAAGAATGAGACTGCTACCCAAAGCTGACGGGGGTGGGGGGTTGCAATATAAGTGAGCCTAGAGAACAGAGCCGCCTAGGAGTAGAGGCTGGAGTCACCACTCAGGTGGATCAGAAGAATGAGGCCACCGAAAGCCAAGAGATGAAAGTTGCCTTTTCAGTGGTCTTGGAAAACAGGGTTGATGCTCAGGGATGAGGGGCCTCTACCCAGAATCTGGAGAACATTAGCAATGCCCAGACTCTGAAGGGTGGGTTTATTGTCCACATGGTCCTTGAGAACAGAAGATTATTTTCAAACTTCAAGAGCTAATAGAACTTATTCTGCTGGGTTTGGGGCTTCCTTGTTACCCATGATCCCTTCTTTCCCTTCAATATCTCTCATTTGTAATGGAAATGTCTAACTGTTCCACTATTATACTTGGAAAGCAGATAACTTGTTTTCTAGTTTTCACTGGCCCACAGAAGGAAAGGAATTTTGCTCAGGGATAGAACACACACAGAATATACTTGATTTAGATGATCCTAAAGTGAGACTATGGATTAAGAGTTGATGCTAAAATGAGATAAGATTTTGGGGATGATACAATAGGGTGAATGTGTTTTCCACTTGGGAGGGATGTGATTTTTTCAGGAGCGAAATGGTGGAATGTTAGCAATTGAATTGTGCCCACAAAAATATATGTTGGAATCCTAACCCCTCTACTTGTGCTTATAATCTCATTTGGGAATAGGGTTTTCTTTGTTACATTAATGAGGCCATATCAGTGTAGGTTGTGTATTAAGCCTAATACCTTCTGAGATATAAAAAGAGCTGATTATGTACAGAAACAAGCAACCAAAAATGGGAAAATATATATGCCAGATGGAATTCTCTAAGGAACTGAGGGACACAGAGAAGCTGAGACAGGATTTTCTTCCACAGCCAACAAAGAAGCCTTCCTCTAGAGCCAGTGCCCTGAATTCAGACTTTCAGCCTCTTAAACTGGGAGAAAATAAATTATTGTTCGTGAAAGCCACCCACTTATGATGTTTCCGGTACATTAACACTAAGAAACTAAGACATATATCATCAAGTACATTTGAGTCAAAACTGCATTTAATAAGAAAAACTCAAATCTTTCATTTCATATGAATCAAGTATTCTAGTACTTCTCAGCAGGAACTTTTTCTTCTTAAATGTATTCCAGAAATAACAGTTTTATTGGTAAATGGTTTTCTTAACCTTAACATATTATTTACCTTAACAGTAGAACCCTAGGTGGGTCTTAAATTAATGAATTCAATACCTAATATGATGGATTTTATTTTAGGAATAGGACTGTTAAGTCTGCTGCTGTTTGGATGAATGTCTCTGACACTCATGATACCTACAACAGCTTAGCTTAAAAAGAATAACCTACCTATTTATTGCTTTATTTCAAAATTGACTGTTGCAACTATTTCCCAGCAGTCCACAAATTTGCTGTATTGCATGAAATTGTACTTTCTTGTGGGCTTAAATTTATACTTCTTTACAACCTGCTCACATTTTTACTTCTTCAGCTCACCATACAACGAATGTTTAGGAAGCCTGTTGTTTTTAATTTATCTTATGACATTCATCTCAGTGGAGTTTTACTCATCATGCATGGGTTTCATTCCTCATTGCTATGAAATTTATCTTTCTCATGGGTGAGATTGATTAATCTATTTGAGAAGCTAGCCTACAGAAATTCTAAGTGTAACTCTGATGCCTATGACCTGAGAATTTACAAATTCTCCAGCTTCGTGAGGGCACTTTCATTCTTGCTGTTGTTAGGTGCCATCAAGTTGGCTCCGACTCTTAGGAACCCAATGCACCACAGAAGAAAACACTGCCTGGTTCTGCACCATCCTTACTATCGTTGTTATGCTTGAGCCCATTGTTGCAGCCACTGTGTCAGTCCACCTCATTGAGGGTCTTCCTCTTTTCCACTGACCCTGTACTTTGCCAAGCATGATGTCCTTCTCCAGAGACTGATCTCTCCTGAGAACATATCCAAAGTATGTAAGACTCGGTCTCTCCATCCTTGCTTCTAAGGAGCATTCTGGTTGTACTTTTTCCAAGACAAATTTATTCACTCTTCCGGCAGTCCATGGTATATTAAACATTCTTCGCCAACAGCACAATTTAAAGGCGTCAATTCTTCTTCGGTCTTCCTTATTCATTCTCTAGCTTTCACATGCATATGATGCGATTAAAAATACCATGACTTGGGTCAGGCACACCTTAGTCTTCAAGGTGACATCTTTGTTCTTCAGCACTTTGAAGAGGTCCTTTGCAGCAGATTTAACGTATGCAATGCGCCTTTTGATTTCTTGACTGCTGCTTCTATGGCTGTTGATTGTGGATACAAGTAAAATGAAATCCTTGACAACTTCAATCTTTTCTCCGTTTATCATGATGTTGCTCATTGGTCCAGTTGTGAGGATTTTTGTCTTCTTTATGTTGAGGTGCAATCCATACTGAAGGCTGTGGTCTTTGATCTTCATTAGTACGTGCTTCAAGTCCTCTTCACTTTCAGCAAGCAAGGTTGTGTCATCTGCGTAATGCAGGTTGTTAATGAGTCCTCCTCCAATCCTGATGCCCCATTCTTCTTCATATAGTCCAGCTTCTCGTATTATTTGCTCAGCATACAGATTGAATAGGCATGGTGAAAGAATACAACACTTTCATTCTGATATATAAATAAAAACTGGCTCAGTTTTTTTTTTTAATATCAGTTTATGTACACCCCAACTTTCTCTAAAAGCAGATGTGTTATTTTGCTTTTCAGTCAATTAATTACCAGACTAATTTTTCATTGTTGCCTGATTCTGTCTTTTATTTCTCTTTTTCTATTGCAATTTCTCCAAATTGTGACTTACTTCAAGCATAGTATTCCTTTCCTTTTTAGTTTTCTAAGGTACTGCTGATAGAGTGCATATGTATGTCCCAAACTTTTATTAAAGTTCTGTATGCAATGAAGGTGGTGTTACACACAGTGATACAAATAACATAAAGCTTAATAATACACATGACTGATGTTGAAAACTGTCTACATTTTGATATCACAGGAACTTTCTCAATTAGCTCTGGTCTTTTTCCATTTTCTCGAGACCTTTCACTCCTACTTTTTTAGACAAGAAGGAGAAACTCAAAACACCTCTAATCTTTATAAAGCAGAAAAAGAATCCTCCTAAATTTTCCTTCAGAATTAATTGTTATATTACACAGGCATCATAAAAACAAAACACCTGATTGAATAATGAATTTTAATCAACAGAAACCTCTCTGAGAAGTGAAAATGGTTAACATTATTACCTTCTAACCAAAAAGTTGGGGGGTTGAGTCCACCCAGAAGAACCTGAAAAGGAAGGCCTGCTGATGTATTTCCAAAATATCCACCATTGAAAGCTGTATGAAGTATGGCACATATGGTGTCGTCATGAGTTGGAGTTGACTTCATGCCAACTGGTTTCTTTGTTTGTTTCCTTGTTTATATAACCATGAATGAAAACAGAATAAAAAAAAAAAATGTGTAAATGGCTAAAAAATTGCACTTGAAAAATAAAGCAACAAAACAAAAGGAGAAAATGTAATTCAGGAAAGGAGTGGAATCACAACATTAAAAATATCAATGAATAAACAGCCTCATTGAATTCAGCATAAGAAAAATATTGTGGATGAAAAGATGATAACATTAATAAGGAACTAGATTGACAGATTTAAGTAAAATTAAAAAGTGTTAATAATAATAAAAAATGGAGAAGGGAAGGGGTATACCAACAACAGCCAACATATACACAATCAATTTCCCAAGAAGACAATGTTTCCAAGAAATCCAATATTTAATCCAAGAAACCGTTCCAAAAATATGACTTGAATCTATATAGGCAATCATGGCATAGTGTTACTAGAAAAAAAATTATTATTAATGTGATCATCTGTAGAAATTTTACTGTTTTCTGGGATTATGCTAAGATTTACTTTTCTCTAGGAAGTGAAAAAGTCATGATTCAATAGATCATTGCTGTTGAGTCTATTCTGACTCATAGCAACCCTATAAATAATATTCCATATATTATCAGAAGCAGACTTAATGAAGTTTAAAAAACAAAACGGATGAAACAAAACTAGAACTCATTGTATGAAATACCACAGTTTGACCTATAAATAAATGTAATTGGAGTAGTTTAGTTAAAATAATCCTCAGATCAGATCACACATAGTATAAACAAAGCATATGCTGTGCAAATGCATCCTATCAAAAACAATTCATTCAAAAAGTTTAAAAATGAAAGAATAGGCAAAAGTGAGCCAAGCAAAGGTAAACCAGAAGAAAGTAGGCTTGCAATTTATTAATATCATGTAAGGATAAATTCAGGCCCAAATGTATGAAATAACAAAATTAACTAATAAAGTATAGACTGTACAATTAAGATCTATTTCTAAGGATTAGATGAGTCAAAAATACATCACCAAACTTAATAAATTAGACACATTCTCCTTCCAAAAGGGTAACTGTTCATTTTAGACGATTTCACTGAGAAAAATATTACAAATTTGAGCAAATTAGAAAAAATAATTTTCTTAAACATTTTGAAGAACTAACAAGCAATGAGTAAATGGGATAAGGGATTAAACATTTTAGTCCATTTTTCAGCTAAGGGCAATTACCTATCGTAAAATGGAAGCTGAACAGGGCTTTTGACAGACTCATGGGGCTTGTGGTGGTGGGGCTTAGGGAGCACAAACTGGAATTCAGACCTCACCAAGGTGAAATGACTTGGGTAACATCTCCAGAATTCTGTTGTGACTCAAAAAAGGTAAATCTGAAGGAAAAATAGAATAGCAACACATCAGGTCATCATGAGTTGGAATGGACATAAATGTGTTTGTTTGTCTTGGAATCTGCGGTGTTAGGCAAAAATTAAGACTCAATATTATGTGCTGGAAACCCTGGTGGTGTAGTGGATAAGTGCTACGGCAGCTAACCAAGAGGTCTGTGATTTCAATCCACCAGGGGCTCCTTGAAAACTCTGTGGGACAGTTCTACCCTGTCCTATAGGGTCGCTATGGGTCAGAATCAACTCAATGGCAGTGGATTTGGTTTTTGTTGTTGTTGTTGTTATGTGCTGCCTTGATAACTGGGAAAATCAGGAATTCTTCAAATGACAGATAAAGTCTCCTACCCAACACCTTTATCAAAGTGAGCAGGTATAGTGCATGTTTATCCCTGAATAGTAGCTTTCAATTGCCTGTCAGCTTGCAGAAATACTCAAACAAGCCAATCACATCCTCCAGCCAGAAGCCAAGGGCCTCTCCATTCTCCTCATACCACAAACCCTGCCTCCCATATACCCCTGGTTTTTCGCACTGTTACAGAATGCAAACACAGTATGGCCCTGTGTGACTGTTGGTCCCACCCGTCCAGTGTCCAGTATCATGTGCTTGGCCACATCCATAACCCTAGTTTCAACAGCCCATCCCTTCAACAATGTGGTGATGAAAACACTAACCCAGAACTGAAGGTTGGTTTTGAGGTGTCTCAATCCTTTATTACATTAAGGTGATTTAGGAATCAGAATCAACTCGATGGCAACAGGTTTAGGGATTTTGACATTTTCAGTGCACTTAAGCTGGCTGGAATAAAATATAACTTCTATAAGGATCACAGAGATTACACACAATTGTTAAAACATTTCATACTCACCTCCAACCTTCAATATAAGAAAAAAAAAAAAAAACACTGAATTTAGAAACAACATGACACTAAAAACTAAGAAATTATCAGACCTTCAACACAGTTCTTCAGGGTAAACCAATAGACTTTAAAATAGTTACAATTTATATTTTAATAAATAAAAAACAAGATGTATAATTTTAGCAGAGTTTTAGAATATACAAATCATAGCAAATGGTAATTCTAAACTTTATAAAACTACAGTAAATGACAATTAACACCTCTATAGTCACCAATAGCTAATTATTTTTAAAAAATGATGAAAGAAAATATCCAGCTACAAGCACAAAAAGGATTTCATGGAAAATACAGAAAGTGAAGAAGTATAAAATATGAATGACGATAAACAGACCTTATGTATCTATAATTCCCGGTTCTCAAGTAGAAAAAGGCATAGAGACTGGGGAAGGAGCAATATGTGAAGGTAAGACGTCTGAAAAGATTCTAAAGCTGATTTTTTTTTTTTTAAATTAAGCTACAATTCAAAAGCACCACAAACTGAATTAACATATATTACTCTAAAGATATAAAAAACAACAAGTTCAAATAGAATCCAGCAGTGTGTTAAAGAGATTATACATCATAACCCCTGGATTTATCCCAGGAATGAAAGGTTAGTTAAATATGCAAACATCAATCAATGTAATATACCTTAGTAGTAGGGTGAAGAAAATCTCAATAGACAAAGCACTTAAAAGAATCCACACTTTCCTAATAAAAAGGACCCAACTGCCTGAGTTAGAAGGTAACCTCCGCAGCCAAATTCAATACAACAGTTATCAAAATTCCGGCCTTTTTTTTTTGCAAATATGGAAATGCTGGTCACAAAATTCATATTGAATTTAAGAAACTCTAAATAGCCAAAACAAAACAAAAAAACCTTGTTAAAAAAATGAGTTACAGGACTAATACTTTCAGGTTACAAAATATACTACAAAGCTACAGTCATCAAAATAATGTTTTACTGGTGTAAATATAGACATACAAATATAGACAGTGGAATACAATTGAAAATCCAGAAATAAACAACTGTCCTTTCCCCTTTGAATTAACTTGACACTTAATATTAGAAATCATGTGGCCATAAATGCAAGGGTTAATTTCTTGGAAACCCTATGGGGCATGTCCACTCTGTCCTATACTGTTGCTATGAGTTGGGATTGACTCAACAGCAATGGGTAGTTGAGTATTAAAAAAGAAAGAAGAGAGTTTTGGTTAAGATGGTGGCCTAGTAAATGTACCTGAACATTCCCTCAAAACAAAGACTCAAGAAACCAAGTGAAACAAATACCTCAGATCCCTGATTATCAATAGGAAGTTTGAAGAATCGGACTGAACATTGACTGAAAAGAGAGTTGGAATGAAATCAGAAGACACAGAGATTCTCAAATAGTCCATATTCACCCTGCTGGCCTGACAGCCTGGCCATTTTTAGATGGGAGCAAACAACTCCCCAGGCAAGGAACCCAGGAAGGTAACATTGTGGAAAACACAGCTGCATGCAGAGATACTGGAAAGAAATGAGAAACTGTACTAATAGCACCCAGCAACACAGAAGGACCACCCATCCCCACAAGAACTGTGGAAGGACCCTAACCACCTAATATCTGGAGCCCCACTACAGGGAAGGTACTGCTCACACTACTGTACATGATACAGGAAGACATATTTGCTCAGTGACAGATAATTTCCATGTGTATCAACCAGTCACACCCACTAGTGAAAGAAAATTACTCCCAACCAATCAGCAGCATCACAGTCATACTCTGACCAACAGTACAAAGCAACATCAATTAAAACAATACAAAGGAAGGTAGACAATATAAAGAGAAAAGGAAAAGCTAAGCTCCAGATATTTCAAAAGAAAAGCAAAACAATACAAAAAGGCAAACATACACTCAATAAATATATAAATAAAATAGAAACTTAATGTCTCGAAGACAGCAGTCAATTACAAACCAAATGAAGAAGCAGGATAAGATGCCTCAAGAAAACACAAAAAATAAAGGTGCAGAAGACCTTTCTGAAGAAGAACTGATAATAGAACTACCTGACAAGGAATTGCGAAGTCTAATATTACGGTGCTCAAAGAGATGAAGAAAAAAATTCAGAAGAAAACCTATAAAATTCAGGAAAACAATACAAGAACAAAATCACAAATTGAGTAGCAAATTAGAAAGAATACAAAAACAACTACTAGAAATTCAGAAGCTTAACAATAAAATATTAGAAATAAACAACACAATGCAAGGATAGAGAAGTAGAACTGAAACAATAGAAGAAAGAATCAGCAAAAGAGAGGACAAATCTCTTGGTACTAATATGCTTGAGGTAAAATCAGAAAAAAAAAAAAAATGAAGAATCCCTAAGAGTTATGTGAGACACCACCAAGAGGAATAATAGATCCAAGTTAGAATCCAAGAAGAGACAAAAAAGCAGAGAATTTTTGAAGACATAGCATCAGAAAACTAAACAAATATTATGAAAGATGAGAAGATTCCCGTCCAAGAATCACGATGAACCTCATACAGGATAGACCCCAAAAGAAATTAACTAAGGCATATCATTGAGAGAAGCTCATGAAAACAAAATTTCACTAACAAAGTGGTCTCAATAAGAGATCCCTTTCTTCTCAGAAACTATGCAGGCAAGAAGGCAATAGCATGACATATACAAAGCCCTGAAAGAAAAGGACTGCCAACAAAGAAATTATATATCCAGCCAAAATGTCTTTCAAAAATGAGGTGAAATTAGCAGAAATTAAGGCAATTTGCAACCACCAGACAAGCCCTACAAGAAATATTAAAGTGAGTCCTTTGGATAGAAAACCAAAGACAACAGATAAAAACCTGAGATAAAGACACACAACAGCATCATCCAGAAACTAGATCAGGTAAGGATCTTACAAAAGTAAAGCAAAGCCACAAAACTGATCACAGGGAACCAGAGACATAAAGCTGTAATCGATGGCAACTTCTAAACAATAAGGTGATGCATGGTGTAATTACAGCGCTTCCATGTGCAGAGGAAGTCAAGGCAATTTCAATATATAACAGACTGTTTTAAATTTAGGATGATAAATGTAAACTTCAGGATGACCCAACAAAAATTAATAAATCTACTCACCAAAGTAAAGAAGGAGAAAATCAAAAAGACTCAATGAACACAAAAACAACAATAACAAATGAAAGGAAAAGAAAATCCACACAAGAAAATAACTCAGCACAGAAAGTAAAGAAGAAAGAAACAATAAACACCACAAGAAGTATAAAAAAATGGCAGCAGTAAATTCTTACCAACTGATAATCTGAATGTAAGTGGAATAAAGTCACCAACCAAGAGGCAACTAGCCTCTTTTACAAGAGACATAAATTAGACACAAAGTCAAAGGTTGGGAAAAAACCCAAAACCAAACCCAGTGCCATCGAGTTGATTCCGACTCATAGTGACCCTATAGGGCAGAGTAGAACTGCCCCATAGAGTTTCCAAGGAGCACCTGGTGAATTTGAACTGCCGACCGTTTGGTTAGCAGCCATAGCACTTAACCATTATGCTATATATATATACATATATATATATATACACACACACACACACCAAGGAAACAATTATCAAAAGAGACCAGGTGTGTCAATATACTTTTTTAAATTGTGCTTTAAGTGAAAGTTTACAGCTTAAGTTAGTTTCTCATACAAAAATTTATACATACATTGTTATGTGACCCTACTTGCTCTCTCTGTAATGTGACAGCACACTCCTCCTTTCCACCTGGACTTCCCAGGTTCATTCAACCAGCTCCTGTCCCTTTCTGCTTTCTCAGAATGCCTCTGGACAGAATCGACCCATGTATCTACTTGAGATAAGAAGCACACTCTTCAGAAGTATCTTTTTTTTTTTTTTGGTCTTATAGTCCAGTCTAATCTTTGTCTGAAGAGTTGGTTTTAGTTTTACTTCTGGGTTAACAAGGAGTGCAGGGGCCATATGTTCCAGGGTGTCTCCAGCCTCAGTCAGACCATTAAGTCTTGTCTTTTTCTCCAGAATTTGAGTTCTGCACCCCACATTTCTCCTGCTCCATCATGAACTCTCTATTGTGCCCCTGTCAGGGTGGTCAATGATGGTAGCTGGGCACCATCTACTTCTTCTGGTCTCAGGCTGATGGAGTATCTGGTTTATGTGGCTCTTTCTGTCTCTTAGGGTAACGTTTTCCTTGTGTCTTTAATGTTCTTCATTCTCCTTTGCTCTAAGTGGGTTGGGACCAATTGATGCATCTTAGATGGCTGCTTGCCAGCTTTTAATACCCTAAGACGCCAGTCACCAAAGTGGGATGCAGAACGTTTTCTTAATGAACTTTGTTATGCCAGTTGACCTACATGTCCCCTGAAATCATAGTCCCCAGCTCCCCACCCCTGCTACTCTGTCCCTTGAAGTGTTTGGTTGTGTTCAGGAAACTTCTGAGCTTTTGATGTAATCCAGTGGTGCTGACTTCCCCGGTATTGTGTGTTGTCCTTTCCTTTACCTAAGATTATTCTTGTCTACTATTTAGTTAGTGCATACCCCTTTCGCTTCCTCCCTACCTTCCTAACCATCAAAGAATGTTTTCTTCTGTGTTTAAAACTTTTCTTGAGTTCTTATAATAGTGGTCTCATACAATATTTGTCCTGTTGTGACTGACTAATTTCACTCAGCATAATGCCTTCCAGGTGTTTCATGAATTCACCATTGTTCTTTATTGTTTCATTGTATTCCATTGTGTGTATATACCATAATTTGTTTATCCATTCATCTGTTGATTGGCACCTAGGTTGCTTCCATCTTTTTGCTATTGTGGACAGTGCTGCAAAGAACGTGGGTGTGCATGTATCTATTCCTGTGATGGCTCTTATTTCTCCAGGATATATTTCAAGGAGTGGGATTGCTAGATCATATGGTATTTCTATCAGCTTTTTAAAGAAGCACCAAATTGATTTCCAAAATGGTTGTACCATTTTACATTCCCACCAACAACGCGTAAGTGTTCCAGTCTCTCCACAACCTCTCCAACATTTATTATTTTGTGTTCTTTGGATTAATTGCTAGCCTTTTTAGGGTGAGATGATATCTCATTGTAGTTTTTATTTCCATTTCTCTAACGGTTATTGATCCTGAGCATTTCCTCATATACCTGTTAGCTGCCTGAATGTCTTCTTTTGAGAAGGGCCTATTCATATCCTTTGTCCATTTTTTTTAATTGGGTTATTCTTTTGTTCTCCAGGTTTTGCAGTATCTTGTAGATTTTAGAGATTAGACTGTGATCTGATATGTCGCAGCCAAAAATATTTTCCCAGTCTGTATGTTGTCTTTTTAATCTTTTGTTAAAGCCCTTTGATGAGAATAAGTGTTTGATTTTTAGGAGCTCCCAGTTGTCTAGTTTCCCTTCCGGTGTCCGTGCATTGTTGGTAATGTTTTGTATTCTGTTTATGCCATGTATCAGGGCTCATAGCATTGTCCCTATTTTTTCTTCCATGATTTTTATCATTTTAGATTTCATGTTTAGGTCTTTGATCCACTTGGAATTAGTTTTTGTACATGGTGTGAGGTATGGGTCTTGTTTCATTTTTTTGAAGATGGACATCCAGTTATGCCAGTACCATTTGTTAAAAAGGCTGTCTTTTTCCCATTTAACAGACTTTGAGCCTTTGTCAAATATCAGCTGCTCATAGGTGGATGAATTTATATCTGAATTGTCAATTCTGTCCCATTGATCTAGGTGTCTGTCTTTGTGCCAGTACCAGGCTGTTTTGACTACTGTGGTAGTATAATAGTTTCTAAAATTAGGTAGTGTCAGTCCACCCACTTTGTTCTTCTTTTTCAGTAATGCTTTTTACTTATCTAGTGCTATGGCTGCTAACCAAAGTGTCAGCAGTTTGAATCTGCCAGGCACTCCTTGGAAACTCTGTGGGGAAGTTCTATTCTCTCCCGTAGGGTTGCTATGAGTTGGAATCGACTTGACAGCACTGGGTTTTCTGGGTTACTTATCTGGGTTCTGTTCCCTTTCCATACGAAGTTGCTGATTTGTTTCTCCAGTTCATTAAAAAATGTCATTGGAATTTAGATAGGGATTACATTGTATCTGTAGATCACTTTGGGTGGAATTGACTTTTTCACAATGTTGATTCTTCCTATCCATGAGCAAGGTATGTTTTTCCACTTATGCAGGCCTCTTTTTGTTTCTTGCAGTAGTGTCTTGTAGCTTTCTTTGTATAGGCCTTTTACTTCTCTGGTTGGATTTATTCCTAAGTATTTTTTTTTTTTAATTAACTTTTATTAAGCTTCAAGTGAACATTTACAAATCCAATCAGTCTGTCACATGTAAGTTTACATACATCTTACTCCCTTCTCCCACTTGCTCTCCCCCTATTGAGTCAGCCCTTTCAGTCTCTCGTTTCGTGCCAATTTTGCCATCTTCCCTCTCTCTCTATCTTCCCATCCCCCCTCCAGTCAGGAGTTGCCAACACACTCTCCAGTGTCCACCTGATTTAATTAGCTCACTCTTCATCAGCATCTCTCTCTCCCCTGCTGACCAGTCCCTTTCATGTCTGATGAGTTGTCTCCGGGGATGGTTCCTGTCCTGTGCCAACAGAAGGTCTGGGGAGCATGGCCGCCGGGATTCCTCTAGTTGCAGTCAGACCATTAAGTATGGTCTTTTTATGAGAATTTGGGGTCTGAATCCCACTGATCTCCTGCTCCCTCAGGAATTCTCAGTTGTGCTCCCTGACAGGGCAGTCATCGATTGTGGCCGGGCACCAACTAGTTCTTCTGGTCTCAGGATGATGTAGGTCTCTGGTTCATGTGGCCCTTTCTGTCTCTTGGGCTCTTAGTTGTCGTGTGACCTTGGTGTTCTTCATTTTCCTTTGCTCCAGGTGGGCTGAGACCAATTGATGCATCTTAGATGGCCGCTTGTTAGCATTTAAGACCCCAGACGCCACATTTCGAAGTGGGATGCAGAATGTTTTCATAAGAGAATTATTTTTCCAATTGACTTAGAAGTCCCCTCAAACCATGTTCCTCAGACCCCCGCCCCTGCTCCGCTGACTTTTGAAGCATTCATTTTATCCCGGAAACCTCTTTGTTTTTAGTCCAGTCCAATTGAGCTGAGCTTCCTTGTATTGAGTGTTGTCTTCCCCTTCACCCAAACCAGTTCTTATCTACTGATTAATCAATAAAAAACCCTCTCCCACCCTCCCTACCTCCCCGCTTCGTAACCACAAAAGTATGTGTTCTTCTCCGTTTTTTCTATTTCTCAAGATCTTATAATAGTGGTCTTATACAATATTTGTCCTTTTGCCTCTGACTCATTTCGCTCAGCATAATGCCTTCCAGATTCCTCCATGTTATGAAATGTTTCAGCGATTAGTCACTGTTCTTTATCGATGCGTAGTATTCCATTGTGTGAATATACCACAATATATTTACCCATTCATCCGTTGACGGACACCTTGGTTGCTTCCAGCTTTTTGCTATTGTAAACAGAGCTGCAATAAACATGGGTGTGCATATATCTGTTTGTGTGAAGGCTCTTGTATCTCTAGGGTATATTCCGAGGAGTGGGATTTCTGGGTTGTATGGTAGTTCTATTTCTAACTGTTTAAGATAACGCCAGATGGATTTCCAAAGTGGTTGTACCATTTTACATTCCCACCAGCAGTGTATAAGAGTTCCAATCTCTCCGCAGCCTCTCCAACATTTATTCTTTTGTGTTTTTTGGATTAATGCCAGCCTTGCTGGTGTGAGATGGAATCTCATCGTAGTTTTAATTTGCATTTCTCTAATGGCTAATGATCGAGAGCATTTTCTCATGTATCTGTTGGCTGCCTCAATATCTTCTTTAGTGAAATGTGTGTTCATATCCTTTGCCCACTTCTTGATTGGGTTGTTTGTCTTTTTGTGGTTGAGTTTTGACAGAATCATGTAGATTTTAGAGATCAGGCTCTGGTCTGAGATGTCATAGCTGAAAATTCTTTCCCAGTCTGTAGATGGTCTTTTTACTCTTTTGGTGAAGTCTTTAGATGAGCATAGGTGTTTGATTTTTAGGAGCTCCCAGTTATCTGGTTTCTCTTCATCATTTTTGGTAATGTTTTGTATTCTGTTTATGCCCTGTATTAGGGCTCCTAGGGTTGTCCCTATTTTTTCTTCCATGATCTTTATAGTTTTAGTCTTTATGTTTAGGTCTTTGATCCACTTGGAGTTAGTTTTTGTGCATGGTGTGAGGTATGGGTCCTGTTTCATTTTTTTTGCAAATGGATGGATATCCAGTTATGCCAGCACCATTTGTTAAAAAGACTTTCTTTTCCCCAATTAACTGACACTGGTCCTTTGTCAAATATCAGCTGCTCATACATGGATGGATTTATATCTGGATTCTCAATTATGTTCCATTGGTCTATGTGCCTGTTGTTGTACCAGTACCAGGCTGTTTTGACTACTGCAGCTCTATAATAGCTTCTGAAATCAGGTAGAGTGAGGCCTCCCACTTTCTTCTTCTTTTTCAGTAATGCTTTGCTTATCTGGGGGTTCTTTCCCTTCCATATGAATTTTGTGATTTGTTTCTCTATCCCCTTAAAATATGACATTGGAATTTGGATCGGAAGTGCGTTATATGTATACATGGCTTTTGGTAGAATAGACATTTTTACTATGTTAAGTCTTCCTTTCCATGAGCAAGGTATGTTTTTCCACTTAAGTATGTCCTTTTGAATTTCTTGTAGTAGAGGTTTGTAGTTTTCTTTGTATAGGTCTTTTACATCCTTGGTAAGATTTATTCCTAAGTATTTTATCTTCTTGGGGGCTACTGTGAATGGTATTGATTTGGTTATTTCCTCTTCGGTGTTCTTTTTGTTGATGTAGAGGAATCCAAGTGATTTTTGTATGTTTATTTTATAACCTGAGACTCTGCCAAACTCTTCTATTAGTTTCAGTAGTTTTCTGGAGGATTCCTTAGGGTTTTCCGTGTATAAGATCATGTCATCTGCAAATAGTGATAGCTTTACTTCCTCCTTGCCAATCCGGATACCCTTTATTTCTTTGTCTAGCCTAATTGCCCTGGCTAGGACTTCTAGCACGATGTTGAATAAGAGCGGTGATAAAGGGCATCCTTGTCTGGTTCCCGTTCTCAAGGGAAATGCTTTCAGGTTCTCTCCATTTAGAGTGATATTGGCAGTTGGCTTTATTATGTTGAGGAATTATCCTTCAATTCCTATTTTGGTGAGAGTTTTTATCATAAATGGGTGTTGGACTTTGTCAAATGCCTTTTCTGCATCTATTGATAAGATCATGTGGTTTTTATCTTTTGTTTTATGTATGTGATGGATTGCATTAATGGTTTTTCTGATATTAAACCAGCCTTGCATACCTGGTATAAATCCCACTTGATCAGGGTGAATTATTTTTTTGATGTGTTGTTGGATTCTATTGGCTAGAATTTTGTTGAGGATTTTTGCATCTATGTTCATGAGGGATATAGGTCTATAATTTTCTTTTTTTGTAATGTCTTTACCTGGTTTTGGTATCAGGGAGATGGTGGCTTCATAGAATGAGTTGGGTAGTATTCCGTCTTTTTCTATGCTTTGAAATACCTTCAGTAGTAGTGGTGTTAAGTCTTCTCTGAAGGTTTGGTAGAACTCTGCAGTGAAGCCGTCTGGGCCAGGGCTTTTTTTTTGTTGGAAGTTTTTTGATTACCTTTTCAATCTCTTTTTTTTTTATGGGTCTATTTAGTTGTTCTACTTCTGAATGTGTTAGTTTAGGTAGGTAGTGTTTTTCCAAGAATTTATCCATTTCTTCTAGGTTTTGAAATTTGTTAGAGTACAATTTTTTGTAGTAATCTGAAATGATTCTTTTAATTTCATTTGGTTCTGTTGTGATGTGGTCCTTCTCGTTTCTTATTCGGGTTATTTGTTTCCTTTCCTGTATTTCTTTAGTCAGTCTAGCCAATGGTTTATCAATTTTGTTAATTTTTTCAAAGAACCAGCTTTTGGCTTTGTTAATTCTTTCAATTGTTTTTCTGTTCTCTAATTCATTTAGTTCAGCTCTAATTTTTATTATTTGTTTTCTTCTGGTGCCTGATGGATTCTTTTGTTGCTCACTTTCTATTTGTTCAAGTTGTAGGCACAGTTCTCTGATTTTGGCTCTTTCTTCTTTTTGTATGTGTGCATTTATCGATATAAATTGGCCTCTGAGCACTGCTTTTGCTGTGTCCCAGAGGTTTTGATAGGAAGTATTTTCATTCTCGTTGCATTCTATGAATTTCTTTATTCCCTCCTTGATGTCTTCTATAACCCAATCTTTTTTCAGGAGGGTATTGTTCATTTTCCAAGTATTTGATTTCTTTTCCCTAGTTTTTCTGTTATTGATTTCTAGTTTCCTTGCCTTGTGGTCTGAGAAGATGCTTTGTAATATTTCGATGTTTTGGACTCTGCAAAGATTTGTTTTATGACCTAATGTGTGGTCTATTCTAGAGAATGTTCCATGTGCACTAGAAAAAAAAAGTATATTTTGCAGCAGTTGGGTGGAGAGTTCTGTATAAGTCAATGAGGTCAAGTTGGTTGATTGTTGTAATTAGGTCTTCCGTGTCTCTTTTGAGCTTCTTACTGGATGTCCTGTCCTTCTCCAAAAGTGGTGTGTTGAAGTCTCCTACTATAAATGTGGAGGTGTCTAGCTCACTTTTCAATTCTGTTAAAATTTGATTTGTATATCTTGCAGCCCTGTCATTGGGTGCATAAATATTTAATATGGTTATGTCTTCCTGATCAGTTTTCCCTTTTATCATTATATAGTGTCCTTCTTTATCCTTTGTGGTGGATTTAAGTCTAAAGCCTATTTTGTCAGAAATGAATATTGCTACTCCTCTTCTTTTTTGCTTATTGTTTGCTTGATATATTTTTTTCCATCCTTTGAGTTTTAGTTTGTTTGTGTCTCTAAGTCTAAGGTGTGTCTCTTGCAGGCAGCATATAGATGGATCGTGTTTCTTTATCCAGTCCGTGACTCTCTGTCTCTTTATTGGTGCATTTAGTCCGTTTACATTCAGCATAATTATAGATAAATAAGTTTTTAGTGCTGTCATTTTGATGCCTTTTCATGTGTGTTGTTGGCCATTTCATTTTTCCACATACTTTTTTGTGCTGAGACGTTTTTCTTAGTAGATTGTGAGATCCTCATTTTCATAATGTTTATGTTAGTTGAGTTGTTACGTTTTTCTTGGCTTTTTTCTTGAGTTATGGAGTTGATATTCCTTTTTGTGGTTACCTTATTATTTACCCCTATTTTTCTAAGTAAAAACCTAAATTGTATCCTTCTATATCGCCTTGTATCACTCTCCATCTGGCAGTTCAATGCCTCCTATATTTAGTCCCTCTTTTTGATTATAGTGATCTTTTACCTATTGACTTCCATGATTCCCTGTTATTTGTATTTATTTATTTATTTATTGTTTAGAATTAATCTTAATTTGTTTGTTTTTGTGCTTTCCCTATTTGAGTTGATATCAGGACGTTCTGTTTTGTGACCTTGTACTGTGCTGGTACCTGATATTATTGGTCATCTGACCAAACAATCTCCTTTAGCATTTCTTGTAGCCTTGGTTTGGTTTTTGTATATTCTCTAAACTTGTGTTTATCTGTAAATATCTTAATTTCGCCTTCATATTTCACAGAGAGTTTTGCTGGATATATGATCTTTGGCTGGCAGTTTTTCTCCTTCAGTGCTCTGTATATGTCGTCCCATTCCCTTCTTGCCTGCATGGTTTCTGCTGAGTAGTCTGAACTTATTCTTATTGATTCTCCCTTGAAGGAAACCTTTCTTTTCTCCCTGGCTGCTTTTAAAATTTTCTGTTTATCTTTGGTTTTGGCAAGTTTGATGATAATATGTCTTGGTGTTTTTCTTTTTGGATCAATCTTAAATGGGGTTCGATGAGCATCTTGGATAGATATCCTTTTGTCTTTCATGATGTCAGGGAAGTTTTGTGTCAGGAGTTCTTCAACTATTTTCTCTGTGTTTTGTGACCCCCTCCCTGTTCTGGGACTCCAATCACTCGTAAGTTATCCTTCTTGATAGGGTCCCACATGATTCTTAGGGTTTCCTCATTTTTTTTAATTCTTTTATGTGATTTTTTTTCAGCTATGTTGGTGTTGATTCCCTGGTCCTCCAGATGTCCCAGTCTACGTTCTAATTGCTCGAGTCTGCTCCTCTGACTTCCTGTTGCATTGTCTAATTCTGTAATTTTATTGTTAATCTTTTGGATTTCTACATGTTGTCTCTCTATGGATTCTTGCAACTTATTAATTTTTCCACTATGTTCTTGAATAATCTTTTTGAGTTCTTCAACAGTTTTATCAGTGTGTTCCTTGGCTTTCTCTGCAGTTAGCCTAATTTCATTTGTGATGTCTTGAAGCATTCTGTAAATTAGTTTTTTATATTCTGTATCTGATAATTCCAGGATTGTATCTTCATTTGGGAAAGATTTTGATTCTTTTGTTTGGGGGGTTGGAGAAGCTGTCATGGTCTGTTTCTTTATGTGGTTTGATATGGACTGCTGTCTCTGAGCCATCACTGGGAAACTAGTTTTTCCAGAAAATCCACTAAAAAAAAATGCAGTCAAATCCCTATCAGAGTTCTCCCTCTGGCTCAGGCTATTCGGATGTTAATGGAGCAGCCTGGGGAGGGTGGGGGAGGGATCAGAGAGCTAGGAGTGTAACACCTCAGAATGTAGCCAGAGTTGTTTGTCTTACTTGGAATGATTCTTATATCTGAGATTTCCGCGGGGCACATCTTCTATATGTACTGGCTGTGTGGAGATTGCCCCCTGGGGGGTCTGGCCTGCTGGCGTCACGTTCAGATCCTCCGCTGTCAGCCCCACCCCCAAGGTTATGGCTCCCCTACTGGGACGGTGCACTCCCGACTCCAAAATCAGTCGCTGCCTCTTGGGGACTCCCCGTCCAGCCAGCCGCGTCCCTCGCCGCTCCGGCTAACCGGGTGGGCTCTCCCCCCGGGGTCAGCTCAGGAGAGCGGAGCAGCTCCCCGCGCCTGAGTTGCGACTGCTCTTCCCGGCTGGGACGCCGCTCTCCCTGCTCCAAGACCAGCCACTGCCTCCCGGGGACTTCTTCCACCAGCTGCTCCGCCACGCCACCCGCGCGAACCTGCTGGGCCCTCGCGAACCGGTTGGAACCGCCCCAGGGTCAATTCAGGGGAATGTAGCTGATTCCCGAGCTCACGCCCTGCCCGTGCCCGCCAAAATCCCGGCGGGACGGCTCCCAGGCTGGGACGCTGCTCTCCCCGCTCCAAGACCAGTCACTGCCTCCCGGGGACTTCTCCCACCGGTTGCGCCACCATGCTGCCCGCGCCAACCGGCTGGGCTCCCTCCCGGGATGAGTTCGGGGGCTAGGGCTGGGCCCCTTGTCTGTGCCGTCTGCCCCCCTGGGCTCTGCCCCCAATCGGGCTCCGAAGGTCACCTGCCTGGTACGCTGGCTCCTGGCTCTGAAAACAATCGCTGTCTCCCCGTATTTGTTCGTTCTCCATCTCTAAGTCTGTGTTTGTTGTTCAGAGTTCGTAGATTGTTATGTATGTGATCGATTCACTTGTTTTTCCGAGTCTTTGTTGCAAGAGGGATCCGCGGTAGCGTCCACCTAGTCCGCCATCTTGGCCCCGCCTCCTATTCCTAAGTATTTTATCGTCTTGTGGGCTATTGTAAATTATATTGATTTGGTGATTTCTTCTTCAACATTTCTTTGTTTGTGTAGAGGAATCCAACTGATTTTTGTATGTTTATCTTGTATCCTTCTACTTTGCAGAAATCTATTCCAGTAGTTTTCTTGTGGCTTCTTCAGGGTTTTTTGCATATAAGATCATATCATCTGCATACAAATACTTTTACTTCTTCCTTTCTAATTTGGATACTCTATTTCTTTTTCTAGCCTAATTGTTCTGGCTAGGATATCCAGCACAATGTTGAATAAGTGTGGTGATAAAGGCATCCTTGTCTGTTTGACATTCTCATGGGGAATGCTTTCAGATTCTCTCAGTTTAAGATGATGTTGGCTGTTGGTTTTATATAGATGCCCTTTATTATGTTAAAGAATTTCCCTTCTATTCCTATTTTGCTTAGAGTTTTTATTATGAATGGATGTTGGGTGTTGTCAAATGCCTTTTCTGCATCAATTGATAAGGTCATGTGGTTCTTGTCTTTTATTTATGTAATGGATTATATTGATTGTTTTTCTAATTCGAACCATTTCTGCATACCAGGCATGAATTCCATTTGGTCATGGTGAATTATTTCATAAGTTGTTGAATTCTATTAGCTAGAACTCTTTTGAGGATTTTTGTGTCTAAGTTCAAGAGGGATATTGGTCTGCAATTTTTGTTGTTGATGTTTTTGTTGTGTCTTACCTGGTTTTGGTATCAGGGTTATGCTGGCTTCATAGAATGTGTTCAAGAGTATTCCTTCTTTTTCTATTATCTGAAATGCCTTTAGAAGTATTGGTGTTAACTATTCTCTGAAAGCTTGGTAGAATTCACCAGTGAAGCCACCAAGGCCAGGTTTTTTTTGTTGTTGTTGAGAGTTGTTTAACTACCTTTTCAATCTCTTCTTTGGTTATAGTTTTATTTAGTTTTTCTACCTCGGTTTGTGTTAGTTTAAGTAGGCGGTGTGTTTCTAGAAATTTGTCCATTTCTACTAGTTTTTCAAATTTGTTGGAGCACAAGTTTTCTTCAATATTCTGTTATGATTCTTTTAATTTCATTTGGATGTGTTGTGATATCACCCATCTTACTGCTTATTCAGATTATTTGCTTCCTCCCCTGTTTTTCTCTGCCAGGTTGGCCAATGATTTATCAATTTTTTTGATCTTTTCAAGGAAACAGGTTTTGGTCTTGTTAACTCTTTCAATGTTTTTCTATTCTCTATTTCATTTAATTCTACTCTAATTTTTATTATTTGCTTTCTTCTGGTGCCCAAGGGCTTCTTTTGCTGCTATTTGTGAAAGTTGTACGGTTAATGTTTTGATTTTGTTCCTTTCTTCTTTTTGGATGTGTGCATTTATTGCTAGAAATTGTTCTCTGAGCACTGCTTTTGCTGTGCCCCAAAAGTTCTGGTAGGATGTGTTTTCATTCTTATTTGATTCTGTGAATTTCTTATGTAATTAATTTCTTCTATAACCCAGTAGTTTTTGAGCAAGGTGTTGTTCAGTATTCATGTGTTTGATTTCTTTTTTTTTTTCTTGCTTTTTCTGTTATTGATTTCTACTTTTATGGCTTTATGGTCAGAAAAGATGCTTTATAATATTTCAATGCTTTGGATTCTGTTAAAGCTTGCTTTCTGACTTAATATGTGGTATATTCTGGAGCACTTTCTATGTGTGTTGGAAAAAAAACATATAGTTGATGCTGTTGAGAAGAGTGTTCTGCATATATCTATGAAATCAAGTTAGTTGATTGTGGCATTTAGATTTTCCATGTCTTTATTGAGCTTCTTTCTGGATGTTCTACCCTTCACCAAAATTGGTGTGTTGAAGTCTGCTACTATTGTTGTGGAGCTGTTAGAGTTTGTTTTATGTATTTTGGAGCCCTGTAGTTGGGTGCATAAATATGTATTATGGTTATGTTCTCCTGGTGTACTGACTTTTTAATTATTCACAGGGTCCTTTCTGATCCTTTGTGGTGGATTTTACTTCAGCCTTTTTTGTCAGAGGTTAATATCGCCACTCTTGCTCTTCTTTGATTGTTGTTGGCTTAAGGTATTTTTTCTATCCTTTGAGTTTTAGTTTCTTTGTGTCTTTACTTCTAAGATGTGTCTCTTGTAGGCAGCATATAGACAGGTCATTTTCTTTTTATCCATTCTGCCACTGTCTGTCTATTTATTGGTGCATTTAATTTATTTACATTCAGTGCAATTATTGAGAGATATGAGTTTAGTGCTGTCATTTTGATGTATTTTTCGTGTGTGAGTGTTGTTGTTGGTTTCTTTGTAACAGTTTTCTGTGCTGAGTCATTTTCTTTTCATCCCTTTCATTGTTTTTTTATTTTGTATTTGCTGAGACTTTACGTTTTTCTTGTTTTTATTTTGATGTGTAGAGTTTTTAGTTTCCCTTGTGGTTACCTTAATATTCACCCCTATTTTTCTAAGTTTAAACAATTTTTAATTTTTTTATATATCACCTTGACTTTCTCTCCATATGAAAGATCTATGAATACATTATTTAGTCCCTCTTTTTTGTTTTTATGTTGTCAACTTTTACATATTGACATTTCTGTTTCCCTATTTTCAGTGTTTTAGCTTTGATTTAGTTGTGACTTCCCTACCTGGGTTGACATCTGGTTGTTCTGTCAGGTGTTCTAGCCTTGGGATGTTATCTGATGTTATTTGATTTTTTTACCAGAGGACTCCCTTTAGTATTTCTTGTAGTTTTGGTTTGGGTTTTTGCAAATTTCCTTAACTTATGTTTATCTGAAAATGTCCTAATTTTGGCATCATATTTGAGAGATAGTGTTGCTGAATATATAATTCTTGGCGGGGAAATTTTTCCTTCAATGTTTTACATATGTCATCCCATTGCTTTCCTGCCTGCATGGTGCCTGCTGAGTAGTCCGAGCTTAGTCTTATTGACTCTTCTTTGTAGATGACTTTTTGTTTATCCCTAAAAAAACATCCTGCTGCCATCAAGTCAATTCTGGCTTATAGCAATCCTATATAATGAGCTGCTCTTAAAATTCTTTCTATGGTTTCGGCAAGTTTTAGTATAATATATATTAGTGACTTTCTTTTGGAATCTACCTTTTGTGGGTTTGGATGAGTATCTTGGATAAGTATCTTCTCATCTTTCATGATATAAGGGAAGTTTTCTGCCAACAAATCTTCAACAATTATCTTGTATTTTCTATTTTTCTCTCCCCCCTCCCCATTCTGGTACTCCAATCACTCGTAGGTTATTCCTCTTGATAGAGTCTGGTATAATTCTTAGAGTTTCTTCATTTTTTTAAATTCTTTTATATGATTTTTATTCATATAAGTTGGTGTCAAGTGCTTCATCTTCCATCTCACTAATTCTTACTTCCATTGCCTCAGTTCAGCTCCTATGACTTTCTATTGAATTGTCTAATTCTGCAATTGTATTGTTAATCTTTTGGATTTCTGTGCTGTCTGTGGGTTCTTGAAGCCTGCTAAACTTGTCATTGGGCTCTTCTGTAATCTTCTTAACTTCCTCTATTGCTTTCTCTGTGTTCCTTGACTTGTTCTGCATTTTGCCTGATCTCCTTCCTAACCTCTTGAAGAGCTCTGTATATTAATATTTTGAATTCTACCTCCATTAATTCCGAGATATTCTCTTCCTTCAGAAGGTTTCTTGAATTTTTCATTTTGGAGCTTGCTGAAGCAAATTATGGTCTGCCTTTTTATGCGATTTGGTATTGACTGTTGTCTCCAAGCCATCAATAAATTATTATATTTATTTATTTTATGATTGCTTAGTGTGTCCTAGTTTCTTGTGTTGTTTTGCTTTAATATGCCCAAATAGGCTGGTCCTGTGATCTAGTTAGATTTTTGGCATCTTTGAAGCTCTCACGTCCTGTCACCAAGTGGTTAGAGTTCTTACTAGGTATGAGACCCTAGGAGTCCCTTTACTTTTCTTGTATGGATTCAGTTCAGGTGCCCGGGTAGTTGGTCACCAAGAGGGTAGTGCAGGCTCTCACCTACAGCCCTAGACAGGCAGTGTGATTGGAATAGTCATAGATATCTGGCTTCAGTAGGGGGTCATGCACTGAGCAAGGCAGGGGACTGACATCTGCCCCTGAGTGAGAGGAAAGTGTGTCCTTATCCTAGAGCACGTAGGTGTGAGGATTTTGCATCCAGACTATGGGTGCCCAATGTTATTGGCTGTAAGGACTGGTAAAAAAAAAGTAGGCACCACTTATTCTTGGATACCTCTTATGGGTGGCTAGCTGGCATGAATGGAGCAAGCAGTCCTCAGGCCGCTGATGTGCGTAGGTGAGGACCCTGCTTAACGAGCAGAGGGGTGTCAAATATCACAAATCTGCCACTCTACCTTACAGCTGATATAGTTGAAAATAGGCTTCAGGTACGTACCCTGTTGTACTGTGCTAACGAGGGCCTATGCTGTTGCAATGGGCCCACACACAGGTCTATGCATAGGTGAAAGGCATTCAAAGCTTACAGACCACTTATGCCTGTACCTAGGCAAAGGGACTGTGTCTGCCCTGAGTTTCTGGCTTAGGGAAGCCAACAGATTACCTTCTCCTGTTTGTTAATTTGTTTTCTCTCCAGAGCTGAGAGAATGGTTCAGGCCAAGTGATGGGTCCTACTTTCAGCCCAGGGGATGCAGCAATTGCTGAAGCTGGCCCAGGAACTGATACAGAGCTGGGAGAGGGCAGGTAAATGGAAGACAGGTTCTTCCCACAGAGGGTGGTTTTCATCCACACAGTTGGTTAGATGCATGTACTTGTCTTTTGCTGATTGAGTCCCACTTTTAACTGGTTTTGGAGGGTTGTGTGGACTCTCCACTCCTTGGTCTCTCCCAATGTGGAAAATGTGTCCCAAGTGCCACTGTTTGCGTCACTGTGCACACCAGGAAATCCACCCTGCAGAGTGCCAGTTCCCGCCAGGTTAGGTCTGGTAACTCCTTGCTGCTTCTGAACTCTGTCTCCCTCCCCCTGGCCCTTGGTCTGACTCCTCAGCCTTGATTTTGATGTTTAGATCTCCTAGATTGTCACATATAATCTATTCACTTGTTTATTTTGGGTCTTTGTTGCAAGAGGGATCACATGAAGCACCTGACTACTCCACCATCTTGGCCCCATCTCAGGAATGTCAATATCTGATAATATAGACATTAAGACAAAATCCATTATAAGAGATGAAGAAGAACATTATATGATGATTAAAGGTCAATTCATAAAGAAGACATAACAATTAGAAATGTTTATTCATCCAATGCCAGAGCTCCAAAATCTATAAAATAAACTCTAACAGAATTGAAGGTAGAAATAGACAGATTTATAATAGTAGGTGATCTTCACATATCATTTTTGACAATGGGCAGAACAACTAGATAGAAAATCAATAAATAATATGAAACATAAAAATAACAGTATTAACTAGATAGACATTGTAGACATTTATAAAACAGTCCACCCAACAGCAGCACAATACACATTCTTTTCCAATGCACTTGGAACATTCCCCAGAATAGACCATATTTTAGACCACAAAACAGGCTTCATAAATTTAAAAAGATTGAAATTATACAAAGTACTCTATTTGACCACAGTGGTATGAAACTAGCCATCAATAACCAGAAAAACAAGGAATATAAATTAAACACATAGAAAACAAATAGCATGTTCTAAAAACTATTGGGTCATAGAGGAAATCAAAGAGAAATTAAAAATACTTAGAATCTAAAGAGGATGAATGAAAAGGCATTATACCAAAATCATTGGAAAACAGTAAAATTAGTGCTCAGATGGATATTTATAGCAGTCAGTGATTACATTAAAAAAGAAAAGTCCAAAATCAATAACTTAACCCCAAACCTTGAATAAATAGAAACGGAGGCAAAAATGAAAAATAAAGAAGAAGAAGAAAGGAAACAATAAAGATCAGAGCAGAAATAAATGAAATAGAAAACATAAAAACGATAGAAAGAATCAATAAGACAAGAAGTTGATTCTTTGAGACGATCAATAAAATTGGCAAACCTCTGGCCAAACTGACAAAGGAAAAAAATGAGATGATGCAAATAACCAAAATAAGAAATGAAATTGGAGACATTACAACAGATTCAGCGGACATAAAGAGGATCATAACAGAGCACTATGAAAAACTGTACTCCAATAAATTTTAAAATTTAAAACGAATTTCTGGAAACACACTACCTACCTAAACTAACACACACAGAGGTAGAAAATATGAACAGACCTGTAAGGAAAGGAGAGATTGAAAATATCATTAAAAAAACTCCCAATAAAATAAAGCCCAAGTTTAAATGGCTTCACTGATTTATAAGGGACATAAAAGTAAAGAACACAAATATAACCATAGCCAGGAATGGGGTGAAATGCAATTAAACTGTTTTAAAGTTATTGCATTCTTTGGAACATAGTGTAAGTACTAATTTAAATTAGACTGTCATAATTCAAGGATGCATATTCGACTTTAATCTTAAACTGCTAAACTTGTGTAGGATCTATATAGAAATGTAAAATTAAAAAGACAATTTAAAGAACAATGGAATACACACACATATTGAATCTGATTATACCAAAATAATGTAATAAATGAGAATTAAAGAATAACACCTGATATGAATACAAAGCAAACAGGAACATGCTAGACTTAAACTAAACTATGTCAGAAATTGCATTACATGTAAGTACACTGAAAACTCCAATTGAATCAAAGCTAATCAACATTGCAATTTTATGTGTTTGTACCTGATATAATTCAAATATGAAAATACAAAGATTAAAAAACAGTAACCCAAATATATTTTTATAACTCTTCTAATACAGGAAAAGAATAGATCTTAAGACAAGAAATATTACTAAAGAAGACAGCAGCATTATAATAATTTCAGCTCAACTCTAGAAGATAAAACAATTGCAAGTTTGCATACAGTTAATAATATATCTTCAAAATATAAAAAAGCAAAATTTGACAGAACTTAAAAAGTAGAAAAAGACAAATCCAGAAACAGGATAGATTTTAGCACACTGCTCTCAGTAACTAAAAAAAATGCATGTCTTTACAACACCTGCATCATGGTGTGTATAGTATTCATACAGTATGGTCTTGTTAGGGGGTTCCCATGTTGGTTTTTAATCCCACTAGTAACTTGAGGTTTTCACTGGCCAATTTTTTTTTTTTTTTCTGAAGATCACCAGGTCCTTCTTCCTAGCCTGTCTTAGTCTGAAAGCTCTGTTAAAACCTGTCTACCATGGGTGACCTTGCTGTTATTTGAAATACCAGTGGCATGGCTTCCAGAATCACAGCAACATGCAAGCCACCACAGCACAATAAAATGACAGAAAAGAAAAAGAGGAAGACCCTCCATGAAATGGGTTGACAATGCAACAATGGGCTCAAACATACAATGATTGTGAGGATGGTACAGGACTTGGCAATATTTCTTTCTATTGTACATGGGGTCACTATGAGTCAGGGCCAACTTCACAGCACCTACAAACAATAATAACAACTTCAGGATGTTAGAGGTTGTCACATAAAATTATTGGGAATACCAAAAATGCATGATAGGCAGTTTTATATGATGATTCCATGATATCAGCCTGTTGGTGTTATACCCTGTATAATCCCCTCACTTCAGTGTGGGTAGGATCTGTGATTTGTTTTTAATCAATGTTGTGTTGTTAGGAGCCATCTAGTCCATTTTAGCTCATTGAGATCCTATGTACAACAGAATGAAATACTGCCCAGTCCTGTGCCATCCTCACAATCATTGTTATGTTTGAGCCCATTATTGAAGGCACTGTGTCAACCCAGCTCCTTGAGGGTCTTCCTCTTTTTCCCTGACCCCTCTACTTTACCAAGCATGATGTTCATCTCTAAGAACTTGTCCTCCTGAGAGGTTGTACAAAGTCTCACCATCCTCTCTTTTAGGGAGCATCCTGAGTGTACTTCTAAGAAAAATTTGTTCTTTTGGCAGTCCATGGTATAATCAATATTTTTCACCACCACCACAAATCAATTCTTCTTCAGGCTTCCTTATTCATTGATGAGGTTTTGCACACATGTGAGGCAATTGAAAATACCATGGCTTTGGTCAGGGTCACTTTATTCCTCACATTGGCATCTTTGCTTTTTAATACGTTAAAGAGGAATTTTACAGTGGATTTACTCAATGCAAGACGTTTTGATTTCTTGACTACTGCTTCCACAGGCGCTGATTGTCGATCCAAGTAAAATGAAAGCCCTGACAACTTTAGTCTTTTCTCCATTTATCATGATGTTCCTTATTGATCCAGTTGTGAGAGTTTTTAATTTTTTGTTAAGGTGTAATGCACAATGAAGGCTGAAGTCTTTGATCTTCATTAGTAAGTGCTTCAAGGCCTCTTAACTTTCAGAAAGCAAGCTTGTGTCACTGCATATTGCAGGTTGTTAGGAATCTTCCTCTAACCCTGATGCCACATTCTTCTTCAGACATTCCAGATTCTTGGATTTTTTGCTCAGCATACAGATTGAATAAGTATGGTGAAAGGTACAATCCTGACACACACCCTTCCTGACTTTAAACCTTACATTACCCCCTTGTTCTGTTCGAATGTCTGCTTCTTGGTGTATGTATAGGCTCTGCATGAGCACCATTAAGTGTTCTGGAATTCTCATTCTTCAAAATTTTGTCTATAATTTGTTATGATCCATACAACCAAATGCCTTTCCATAGTCAATAAAACACAGGTAAGCATCTTTCTGGTATTTTCTGCTTTCAGTCAAGATTCATCTGGTACCTGCAACGATGTTCCTCATTCCACATCTCTTCTGAATCTTCCTCGAATTTCTGGGAGTTCCTTGTTGATGTACTGCTGCAACACTTTTGAATTTTCTTCAGCAAAAGTTTACTTGCATGTGATATTAATGATATTCTTTGATAATTTTTGCATTCCATTTAATTACCTTTCTTTAGAATAAGCATGCATATGGATCTCATCCAGTCAGTTGGGCAGGTAGCTGTCTTCCTAAGTTTTTGGCATAGATGAGTGAGCACTTCCAGCATCCCAACTATTCGCAGAAAAATCTCAGTGGTATTCTGTCAGTTCCTGGAGCCTTGTTTCTCACCAATGAAGCTTAGACTTCTTCCTTCAATACTATTAGTTCGTGGTTATATGCTACCTCCTGAAATGTTTGAAAGTCGACCAGTTCTTTTTGGTAGAGTGACTGTGTGAATTCCTTCAATCTTTCTTTGATGCTTCCTTTGTTCAATTTTTTGAGCATAGAATCCTTCAATATTGCAACTCAGCACTTGAATTTTTCCTTCATGTCTTTCAGCTTGAGGAATACTGAGTAAGTTTTTTCCGTTGATTTTCTAACACCAGGTCTTTGCACATTTTATTATAATACTTTACTGTGCCTTCTCAAATTGCTGTTTGAAATCTTCTGTTAAGCTCTTTTACTTCATCATTTCTTCCATTTGCTTTAACTATTCTATGTTAAGAGTAAGTTTCAGAGTCTCTTCTGACACCTATTTTGGTCTTTTTTTTTTTCTCTGTCTTTTCAATGACCTTTTCCTTTCATCGTGCAATATGCCCTTGAAAATCAATAAAATATGGTAAAGGTGATCAGATCTCACGCCCTCTATTAAATTATGTTTTATGGCAGAAGTTATACGATTTATTTCCCCTTGATTAAAAAATAAGACAATGGTGATTGGGCTTTACTCCAATGATTTTGTTATATTTTGTTACATAAGACTCAGCCATGGAAGACTGAGACAAGAAATTATGTCTGTGTTTGAAGAAGTAAGCTGTCAGATATTGAAATAAGTTCTGCCAACAACCTGTGGGAGCCTGGAAGTGAATCCTTCCTCATTCAGGTTTCCAGTTGTGAAGACTTGAGCAGTGGATGTAGGTAAGCACTGCTCCAGCTTCTGACTCCTACAAATTGTAAGATAATAATGCTTGCCATTTTAAGCCTTAAACTGCTAAATGTGTGCTAAATCTTCACATAGCTACAGCAAATGAATATAATATGATTGTTTTAGAAAATTCATTTTCTAATCCTGATATATTGTTGTTAGATGCTGTAGAGTTAATTTGGATTCATAGTGATCCCATGTGACAAAGCAGAACTTCCTTATAGGGTTTTCTAGGCTGCAATTTTTATAGGAGCTGATTGCCAAATCTTTCTCCTCTGACAAGGAGGCATTCACTTTAACCTTAAATATGTTTATCTTCTCTTGTTTTTGACTTTTCTCCTATCTTATATCCATAACTTAAAAAATAAACAAAGATAAAATAATTCAAGCCTTTCACTCTTTGTAAGTGCGCGTAAGAGTTATCTAGCTAGGTAGGCAGGTAGACATACAAAGGAGAAAAGGAAGAATGAAAAGGAAACGTGTTGGAAAAAAAAAAGTTGAAAATAGTAAATAATTGTGAAGTTAGTTTATTAAAAAAATATTGTCACTATCTTGCTAAATTTTTAATATAATTCTGTTTACTCCAAGAATATAGTGAAATATTATTCTCTCCCTGGCTTATAAAGACTGCGTATACTTTTATCTCCTATCTCTTTATAGTAGCTTCCCTTGCTTTTGCCACACCAGCTTTATTTCAGTACCTTGAATACGTTAAACTTGTTTTCCCCTTAGGGCCTTTATATTCCTTCTGGTTGTAATGATTTGTGGTGCCAACTTCGAGACATTCAACTCTCAGCTTAAAAGCTACCATCTCAGAAGAGCTTTCCTCTCTCTTAGTTTTAAAATAGTCCAAAAATCTCTGTCTATTATATCTCCTTATATGATTTCCCTGCACAGATATTTTCTCTGATCTGTTCTTTTTTAGAGATTGCTTATATTCAATTTTCCATAATATCTGATGGAATTTATGCTGAAAGAGTAGGAATTTTATATTTCATATTTTTCATTATATCCTAGTGACCAAAATAGAGTCTGATCCATAATAGGTGTATAGTAAATTTTTCTTCAAAAGTAAACTTTTGAAGAAAAATTGAAATATTTTTTATTATTTAAGTGAACTAAACCCTTCTTACCCTAGTTGTAAGAGGCTAGTCTGGGAGCCTAAGTCTTTGCTGGCATTGAAACACTGTGGACAAAATGTCAGACCAAAATGGGCCCATTGGCCCCAGATATCTGCAATGTGGATAATCCTCAATCTTTCCACCAACCAAAAATCACCAATGAAAACTTCAGGAAGCTTTTCATGACCCACCTCTGCATGGCCCTTGAAGTCACATTACCCTTAGATACCTCTGGAGTACACTGAGGGTGAAGACCCAGCTGCATGAAGGAGAAAAAGGGAGAGTTATTATGCCAACCTAGGACAATGAAAAAATTTAGAGAGAGTAGGAGCTAGCACAGATATACTAGGACCATGCCAAGGAATGTATAGGTGATGGGAACAAAGATTACAAGGGAATTGAGTTGATTAAGTACCACAGCTAACTACAGGGCTGTGGGCCCCACAGCTGAAGCAGACAGATCTTCACTCAGAGGAGAGAAAACAGTTGATCCAGGAGTCCAAATTCTTAGATGGTGACATGGAACATACCCATTCAGTGAAAGGCTTAGATTTTTGCTCTACTTGAAAAGATTGGAGCTGATAATCCTGGCAAAGAGAAAGAGGAGGAGGAATTGATGGAAAAATTTCAGAAAGGAACCAAGAAAGATGAGGATCCTGAGAATAAGACTGAATTTAAAATATGTCTGGCCCGCAATGTTTTCCCATACTCTTCTGAAGCAAAGCATACAACAATATCAAAGAGCTGTTCCTGCCTGGCCACATGGCCTATGTGGTGGAGTTGGATGACAAGTATGCTGACATGGACATGCCCCTCACTCTAATCTGCAGCAAGGCTGATTGTCCCAAAATAGAAGTCCATACCACACTGACCACAAATGGCATTGTCATCAGTAAGCTCACCCAGATCCTTTGCTACCTTAGTAAGAGGGCCTGCAATGAGAAGCTCAAGAAGAAAGACCAAGGAAAGCTGGAAGGGAAGAAACCTCTTGAGGCCAATATGAAAATTTTTGAAGATGCTGAAGATTACACAGCCTCTATAGCCAGATGGAGAACTGGTGGCACAGTGGCTAAGAGCTCAACCTCTAGCCAAAAGGGTCGGCAGTTCCTATACATCAACCAGCCTCTCTTTGGAAACCCTATAGGGCAGACCTACTCTGTCCTATAGGGTCACTATGAATTGGAGTCACGACGACAAAGAGTTTGTTTTTTGTTTTGTTTTTATAACCAAGATATCTTCACCTCAGTACAAGGAGTAGGAGAAATATCTTGAATATGATCCAGAGCAAAATGGAGACCATAGCTGAGAGCAAGATCTAGATTGAAAGTGGGAGCTAGATGGAGAAAGGAAGAGAAGAAGCACCACTACTATGTGAAGCCAAAAGTGGATGATGAGCCCATTAACATCAACAAAGGACCTGAGTCTGTCAAAGAGTTGATTTCAGTCCATCAATGACAAGTTTACCGGGTTTACTAGCTGTGAAGGCAACCAATTGCTGAGGAAGCAAGGGGACAAAAAGCAACTGATAGATTTCTTCGGCATGTCCAACAGTTATGCAGGGTGCTACCCAGCCACAATGGGTGACTTGGCTGTGGACAGTGATGAGGACGTAGATTATAGCAAAATGGATAAGTGCAAAAAGAAGGGCTCCTAGGTCACTAGGACTTCACTAACTAGTATATGAAAAATGAAGAGGCTTTGCCCAAGACATCGGTATGGCATCAAGATACCTAAAAAAAGGGTAGAAAATTAAGTGCTTCAAAGAAACCAATAATAAGGCAGAGCTTGATTTTTTTTTTTTTTGATCACCAGTGGAAGATTAGCACAATCATCAAGGAGAAGAAAATGGAAGCTCCTGGTATTGAGGTAAAAAAAAACCAAAACACTAATCTCCAGTTCCACCTCCAGGAAGAATCTCCACAAAGCTGTGTTCCTCGCTGCTTTTTCTCTTGGCAATTCCCAGAAAGACTGCAAGATATTCTTGTTTTATGAATGAATATATAAAATATATATTACCCTACAATTGGTTAATCTGCAAAAAAAAAAGCTCAACTCTATTCATACTTGCACTTTTTTTCTGAAATCAGCAAATGCTTTTTAGTATACTGTTTTTGGTACTATACCCTTATATTTTTCACACCACATTTATTACCATATTCATACATAATTAATGTGTGCCTTCTACATTTGTTTGCCAACCGCTCCTGCCCCCACAAGGTATTTTCATAAGCACCACTAAGCCACTTTTTTTTTACATGTCATTGTAAAAAAATTAGCATAGCATGCTTACAAAAATACCTCCCGGGGGGAGGGCACAATTGGCAAACAAATGTAGAAGGCACGTGTTATTTGTGTAAAAATATAGCATGCATAGTCCCAAAGAAGTACTCAGAGAAATATTTCTATAAAGTTTTCAAAAGAAACTCATTAATATTGCTTTGTGACAGCGGAGCAAGGGCGGGGGTTTGGGAACCATGGTTTAAGGGGACTTCTAAGTCAATTGGCAAAATAATTCTATTATGAAAACATTCTGCATCCCACATTGAAATGTGGCGTCTGGGGTCTTAAAAGCTAACAAGCGGCCATCTAAGATGCATCAATTGGTCTCAACCCTCCTGGAGCAAAGGAGAATGAAGAACACCAAGGTCACACGACAACTAAGAGCCCAAGAGACAGAAAGGGCCACATGAGCCAGAGACCTACATTATCCTGAGACCAGAAGAACTAGTTGGTGCCCGGCCACAACCGATGACTGCCCTGACAGGGAGCACAACAGAGAACCCCTGAGGGAGCAGGAGATCAGTGGGATGCAGACCCCAAATTCTCATAAAAAGGCCATACTTAATGGTCTGACTGAGACTAGAGGAATCCTGGCGGTCATGGTCCCCAAACCTTCTGTTGGCCCAGGACAGTAACCATTCCCGAAGACAAATGATCAGACATGAAAGGGACTGGACAGTGGGTAGGAGAGAGATGCTGATGAAGAGTGAGCTAATTATATCAGGTGGACACTTGAGACTGTGTTGGCATCTCCTGTCTGGAGGGGGATGGAAGGATAGAGAGAGTTGGAGGCTGCCAAAGTTTTCACGAAAGGAGAGACTGGACGGGCTGACTCATTAGGGGGAGAGCAAGTGGGAGTAAGGAGTAAGATGTATATTAACTTATATGTGACAGACTGACTTGATTTGTAAATGTTCACTTGAAGCTCAATAAAAGTTAATAAAAAAAATATTGCTTTGTGAATATTATGTATGCTACTCAAAAAGTGGCTTCAAATTTATTGGACCATCACCTATTTTTCATAGTGTTGACAAAGAAATTGATTAGGTTGATGCCACAATAGTTTTAAGTAAATATTTCTGTTTGTTATTTGATTGTATTGCATAGAGTGTTTTCATTTATTTCATTCATTTCTAACATCATGTAAGCTCTGGTACTGAATTAATTATTTGTTCTTTTTATTTATCCCAGTGAATTTCATGTGATTATAAAAGATTCTTGTTCAAGTAAATTATGATTTTCCACAGGGTTGTCTTTTAAATGATGTCCTCTGTGTTATTTACATATTTGTATTAGAATTATTTCGAGGACATGAATTGTGAATTATTGCTGTTTCATGCATCAAACAATCTTATCTGTGTCACACTGAAGATGTAAATATAAATTCCTATCACCAAATTTATTCAAAATGATTCTTATAAACACCTAAAGATTGAAATTTTATTTGAATTAATAAAAATTCTCTCTTAGCATCAAGGAAGATACACAATCTTATTTGACTTAGTTTCGTTGTGACAAAAAGAAAGCCATAATAATTGATAGAACTTATCTTTCTAACAGTCAATTTTGACATTAATATCATTAATAGACTAATAATGTTTGATATAGCCCAATGATAATGCATGCATTTATATCACTGAAATAATAGAACAATCATTTATAAGATTCTGAAGTTTGAAAGAATTTAAGTTTCTTTGTTAGTCCACAATACATGATAGGGCCCTCGAATGCTACTTTTCTAAGGCACTTTTGCTAAAACTTCAAATAAAGAGTGATTTTTACCTCTTCCAGGACATAAATCTTGCTAGGGTCATGCCCTTATACCCAGTGTGGAGGAAGGAGTTAAAGCACCTGGACTGTGATCCATTTCTTTCTCAATACTGGACAATGGGATGGAGGATGATCTAATATAGCTAATGATATATACTAGAAATAATCCTTTATATGAAATATTTTTCTGTTGTGTTTTATGAAGGTTTACAGAGCAAATTAGTTTTTTCATTTACCAGTTAATACACATATTGTTTTCTGACATTGGTTGCAAACTTTGTGAAGTGTCAGCACTCTCCCCTTCTCAAACTTGGGTTCCCCATTTTCATATGTCCAGCTTTCCTGTCCTTTCCTGCCTTCTCATTCTTTCCCTGGGCTGGTGTGTCCATTTAGTCTCATACATTGGTTGAGCTAGGTATATTACTGTTTGTTTTATGGGCCTGTCTAATCTTTGCCTGAAGGGTGAACCTCAGGAGTAACTTTAGCACTGAATTAAAAGCGTGTCCGCGGATTGTATGAAATATTTTTAACCCTGGTTTAGGATCATTTATGGTAAACAACCATGAACAGTGAAAATGAGGATGAGATAATGGGAGAATTTTAGCACTGATCAGGAAAAAAGATATGTGACCTGCCCAATCAGCAGAACAATCAATTGGTAAAATGATCCTGGACAGTCTTAAGTGGTTGGGACTCAAAATTTGGAATTCATCCATATCAATTTGGTAAGACATTACTCTCTATATTTTCTGTGATCTCTTCCTGTGCTTCATTAGCCAGGCCAAAGGGAAGCATTAGTTATTGGAAGTGAACCTATCAGACCGAAACTGTTATTTGGGGCCAGAAGGTAAAAGTTGCCTGGGGATGGAGGTCAGCCCACTTGCCTGGGTTCCCCAGTAGGCAGGAGGTGGACGTTGTAAGACCTGTGGGCCTGAATAGGAAAAGGAGAGAGGTGCACACCTATGGACTGAGGATGGAATGACCCCAAAACCATAACACGGTCAGGATGGTGAATTAGGGTATTCAAAGAGGAAAGGACATCCTAGTCCTGGAAGCCATTATGGCAGGCAGATGAAGCAAGAAGGCAGAGACATCAGGGAGGATCTTGTATATTAAGCACAAGTTGGGGAGGTGTCTTTGAAAGCTCATTCTGGATTCTGCAGCTGGTTCCTTCCTGTTCACCTGACCTCCAGTTCTAGGGGCTTGAGCTAGCAGCTTACCTACCAGTCTTGGTGTTCATCAGCCTCAGCAGTCTTTGAGCAAGAGGCCTGCAGTCTGACTTGCCAGTCTTGGGTTCACCAGCCCCTACAGCTACGTGAATCAAGAGAAGTCTCCATCCCGACTCCTGGACTGGGGACTTTCCAGCCTCTTAAACCATGTGAGCCATTTCCTTGAAACAAATCTATCTATATACTTATATGCTTCCTTGGTTTTGTTCTTTAGAGAACCAAGTATAAGACAGGAAGTCACTGTCCTACTGAATAGGCACTTCAAACCACTAGACACATGTTGGGCACTGCTCCCTACACTGCTGGGAGGAGAGGAGTTGGGACTTAAACTCCCTGAGAAGACATATTACTTCAAGGGAAAGGCGGCATAGTATTGCTATGAAAATGACTGTGATAATTTACCCTCTGCTTGGCCAGCAGCATGAATCCTTGGTGGTGTAGTGGTTAAAGAACTCGGCTGCTAATTGAAAGGTTGGTGGTTGAAACCTACCAACTGATGCATGGGAGAAAGATATTGCAGTAGGCTTCCCTAAGGATTGCTGTTGTTCTGGTGGTTAGATGTCATCAAGTGTGTTCTGACTCACAGCAACCTTATGTACAGAATGAAACAGTGCCTGGTCCTGTGTCATCCTCACAACTGCTGTTATGCTCGAGCCCCTTGTTGCAGCCACCGTATCAATCCATCTTACTGAGGATCTTCTCACTTTCGCATACTCTCTGTTTTACCAAGTGAGGTGTCCTTCTCCAAGGACTGGTATCTGCTGATAACATGTCCACAGTACATGAGACGAAGTCTCACCATCCTTGCTTCTAAAGAGCATTCTGGTTGTACTTCTTCCAATAGAGATTTGTCTGTTCTACTGGCAGCCCATGGAATAATCAATATTCTTTGCTAACACCATAACTCAAAGGCATCAATTCTTCTTTGATCTTCCTTATTCACTGTCTAGCCTTGCACACATATGTTGTGGTTGTCATTAGGTGCCGTCTAGTCAGTTCTGACTCATAGCGACCCAATAGAATACAGTAGAACTGCCCCATAGTGTTTCCGAGGAGTGGCTGGTGGATTTGAACTGCCGATCTTTGGCTAGCAGCTGAGCTCTTGATCACTATACTTGAAAATACCATGGTTTGGGTCAGGCGCATCTCAGTCCTCAAAGTGACATCTTTGCTTATTAACACTTTAAAGAGGTCTTTTGGAGCAGATTTGCCCAGTGTAATATGTTGTTTGACTTTTTGACCGCTGCTTCCATGAATGTTGAAATCCTTGTCAACTTCAATATTTTCTACATTTATCATGATGTTGCTTATTTTTCCACTTGTGAGGAAGCATCATAGCAACATGCAAGCCACCACAGTACAACAAACTGAAAGAAGCATGGGGTTCATAAAGATTACAGCCTTGGAAAGCCTATTGGGCAGTATTACTGTGTCCTACAGGGCCGCACCACCACGTGCCTGTCAGTTTTCTGGTTTCAGCGGAGCTTCCTAAGACAGATCAGGAAGAAGGGTCCAGCAGTCTACTGAAAAAATTAGCCAGTGAAAACCTTATGAATGACAGTGGAACATTGTCTGATATAGTGCCAGAAGATAAGCCCTCAGGTTGGAAGATACTCAAGATATGATGGGGGGAGAAGCTGCCTCCTCAAAGTAGACTAAACCATAATAATATGGATAGAGTTAAAGTTTTGGGACCTTCATTTATTGATATGGCACAACTTAAAATGAGGAGAAACAGGTGCAAACATTCATTAATAATCAGAATGTAGAATGTATGAAGAATGAATCTAGGAAAATTGTAAGTTGTCAAAAATGAAACTTCAGTATCCTAGGCATTAATGAGCTGAAATGGACTGGGATTGGCCATTTTGAATCAGACAATCATTTGGTCCATTATTTAGGGAATGATGAACTGAACAGGAATGGTATCCATTCTTCCACAAAAAGAAAATTTCAAGGTCTATCCTGAAGTACAATGCTGTCAGTGATAGGATAATATCCATACACCCACAAGGAAGATGAGTTAATAGGACTATTATTCAAATTTATGCACCAACCACTAAGGCTAAAGATCAAGAAATTGAAGATTTTTGCCAACTTCTGAAGTCCGAAATTGATCAAACATGCAGTAAAGATGCATTGGTATTTACTGGTGATTGGAATTCCAAAGCTGGAAACAAAGAAGAAGGATTGGTAGTTGGAAAATATGGTCTTGGTGATAGAAATGATGCCAGAGGTCTCATGATAGAATTTTGCAAGATCAATGACTTTCATTGTAAATGCCTTCTTTCAACAACATAAACAGTGACTACACATGTGGACCTTGCCAAATGGACTACACAGGAATCAAAAGACTACACCCATGCAATGAGCCAATGGAAAAGTTCAATATCATTATTCAGAACAAGGCGAGGGCCCTAATAAGGAACAGACCATCAATTGCTCATATGCAAGTTCAAGTTGAAGTTGAAAAAAATTAGAACAAGTCCACAAAAGCCAAGGTATGACCATAAGTACATTTAAGCTCAGCTACCCTATGTACAACAGAATGAAATGCTACCCAGCCCTGCATCATCCTCACAATCTTTGCTATGCTTGAGCCCACTGTCGCAGCCATTATGTCAACCCATCTCATTGAGGGTCTTCCTCCTTTTTGCTGATCCTCTGCTTTACCAAGCATGACGTCCTTCTCCAGGGACTCGTCCCTCTTGAATAACATAACCAAAGTACATGAGACAAACTCTCTCCATCCTTGCTTCTAAGATATTTAAATATATACACATATACATACTTATATAAGTACAAAGGAAATGAAATTGTTGGAAAAAAATCAGATTTTATAATGTTATATTTATTTTAGATATGACAATTATTATTTCAGTTCATAAATATTTATTAATTAAATTTAAATCTGATTTAACAGAGTTTTTTTTTTTTTTATAAATAACATGATGTTTTAAGTTTTAATGTAATGACCATTTGTTATAAATTTATCTACCAGGACTATAAGTCATCCTGTGTTATTAAGAAATTACTTTCATTAAGAGAATTGTCTCACAATAATATAAATAATGGATTGAGTCTATCATAGAAAAGTACATGAAATAATTTTTTAATGGTTGCCAAATTTTAAATTAAATATTTATAATTTATTCCAAAAAATGTTGATGCAAAATTTTGCTTTCCAATAATTTATATGTAATATATTTTATTCATGCAACTCTGGAAAAGAGATGCTATTATTATTATTACTGTTTATCAAATAAAGAAATTGAGTTTAGAAATGCAAAATCGCTAGCTTTTGGCCTTTAACTAGTAAGTGATAGGTTTAGTTAATTCTAGTTTAAAGTGCATTCTCTATGCAATTATACAATCCTGACTCCAGATTTAGGTCCTAAATCCATGGCTCCAAACACTCCAGTTGGCTCTTGTGTACTTGTTCTAACTTCCCTTCAGCTTCAGCTCGAACTTGCTTATGAGCAATGGATGGTCTGTTCCTCAGTGGGCCCCTTGCCTTGTTCTGACAAGAACAAGTGAAACATTCCATGATAGCCAAAGTAGGACCTTGAAGATATCCCACCTGAATTTGGAGACCATCTCAAGAATAGATTTGAAGCATTGAACACTAATGTGATCTTCATAAGTTGGAATCAAATTAGTGGCAATGTGTTTGGTTTGTTTTTTAAGCTGTGAATTTAAGCAACTGACTGCCACAACAGGAAATGAAAAAATGGCATCGCTGCTGAAAGATTCTGCACAACTTGCACAAAAATTGGGCTTGAACCATAGTGGAGGTTTTGAGCTCTGAATGACCTAGTTAATATGAATTTTTTTAGTTTGGAAGGCTGTTCACCCTACCTGAGGCCTCATAAGTCTAGGCCAACTGTCACTGGAAAACATTATCCAAGGTCAAAGACCGGTCAGCTGAGGATGGTAGAATCGGCTTATCAGGCATTGGGACATGATATTTTAGCAAGTCTGGAGAATCTTCATTAAGTCCTGATTCCACCGAATTGTTTCTCGGTGTGGGGGGGGGGGGCTCTTCTGACAATTACATGTCCTTTTTCATTGACAAAGATGCTGTTGTTGTTAGCTGCCATCGAGTTTGTTCTGACTCATAGAGACCCTATGCACAACAGAGCAAAACCGGTGGTTCTGGGCCATCCTCACAATTGCTGCAGCCACTGTGTAAATCCATCTTGTCAAGGGGTTTCCTATGTTTTCTAACCCTCCACTTTACCAAGCATAATGTCCTTCTCCAGATACTGATTTCTCCTGCTAACATGCCCAAAGTAAGACAGACAAAGTCTCACTATCTTTGTTTCTAAGGAGCATTTTGGCAATAATGGCTAATGCTGAATAGAACAATTCAACAGGCTATAAATTTCCCTGAATTAAAAGAAATGCATGAAAGACAAACTCAGAATCAAGTGCTGACTGTGCATACAATATCCCACCTGATCTAAACCAAACTGCTATCAACAGCCAGGCTCCTGAGCCCAAAGCAAAAAGATCACCTACACCCAACCTATCCCTCTTTAAGTGGGAATGCAGATGAACCCTGCACCGCAAGGGGGTCCCAAACTGGGTGATTTCTGGTAAATTGGTGGAATAATTACAATATTTACTAAGGTTAGAGTACAAGCTGAGATGGATTTCTCCTTTGGAGATAGTTCTCCTTTACTCTCCTCCAACCTCATATCCCTATCTTCCTGCCTTCAGCCCTCATTCTCCCCCATCCCCATCCCTGCCTTCCCTTCATATCCACCAGTGACATGGACCTTCTCTCACACAGGAATAAGGTGGTCAAGAAAGCTGGCCTCTCTGACAATTTCCCTTTTACCACATAAATTGTAGCAAGGCAGTCCCCAGGTTATGAATGAGATCTGTTCCTAAGTCTGTCTTTAAGCAGGATTTGTAAGTCTGAGCAGGTAAATAAGGTTCTTATTTAGCATCAGTTAGTCAAATGTTTGTCTATGTATAAAACGTAGTATATATTTTATCTTTCTATTGGAGCCTTGGTGGCACAGTGGTTAAGAGCTATGGCTGTTAATCAAAAGGTGGCAGTACAAATTCACCAACTGCTCCTTGGAAACTCTATGGGGTAGTTCTGCTCTGTCCTATAACGTTGGTATGAACACTGCCAAATTGTTCAGGATTTTCATGAGTGTCACAAAGTAGTGCGTGCATTCATTATCATGAACCATTGTATTTAACTCAAATTTGTGATATAATAGGCTTTATGGCAGTCCTTTCTTGAGTACAATTTGTCCGTAAGTTGAACGTTTGTAAATCGGAGACTGCCTGCATAGGCTACAAAGAATAAACAATAATGACTAGCTTTCTTAAACATGGGAGCCCAAATATTCATAATCACAGGAAGCACTCATGCCTTAAAGAGACCCACACAGGAGGTGACTGGCTTGGTAGGAGGAATAATCAAAGGGTTAATTAATCACTTAACTATTAAAATTGGTCCAGTTTGTCTAAAAGATGCTTCTGTCCTGGTTGTTCCCTCTTGAGACTATCCCTTTTCCCTTTTTTGGAAAGGACCTCTTCATTCAGCAGGTAACCTTATGGAATAAGCCTAAGAATATTTTACTTCACTGATTGACTTGTATGATGTTTACTCATTCCTTTTATTTATATACAAATATGTCTGTTAATTATTTTATACTTTTGTCCAAGGTATCTTTCATTGCACATAATTTATTGATGTTCATATATTCAAATATACCCATTTTTTCTTTGTGGTCTCTTGATTTTTGTCATGCATAGGAAGGTATTTTCTACTTAAATATAAGATTATCTCTGTTGTTTTCTTCTATTACTTTTATAATTATATTTTTCATATTTTATTCAAACGGGAATTTATTTTTGTGTATGGCTTTGTGATTAGGTGTAATTTTATTTTTGCTCAAAAATAAATATTTTTATTCATTATTAGATATTGACTAGTCTACTGTTAAGTATTCATTAGAAATGCTGTCTGTTTCATACATTAAATCTCTACATAATCTCTGTTTATTCCTCTGTCGATTGATCTTACAAAGCCTACACTTTTAATTGCTGTAATTTTATAAAATGTTTCAATATCCATGAAAGCTAATCTCATTTATTGTTCTCTATTTCAAAAAAAATTGGCATAATTTGCAGGTTGTGCATTTTTTGAAAGCCCAATTCACTATATGGGTTATATATATATAATTTGCAGTATTTTCTAATACATGAACTCTTTTTATTTCTTGTTTATTCCAATATATAACTCCATTTTAGTGTTTTAGGTAGCTCTTATTAAATTTATTTTTAGGATTTATATTAGAATTGAAAAATTAAAAAAAATTATGAATCAGGTCCTTATTCTACTTCATTTTGTAAGTGATTCCTTGCTAGTGCATTAGTCATTTTTGTATAATTATCTTGCATCTGATTATTTTCAGTTTAATTTCTTTTGTGAATTACTATAAACTATTCTCATATATTAATGTGTATATTTTCTAGTTAAATCACATTACCTTGGCCATAACATGCATGCTGTAATAATTGTTGATTAAGATCTCAGAAGGAAGGAATATTTTGATCAAAAATGTTAAGATTGAATAGTGCCCTTCGCATTGCCATCAAGTCGATTCTGTCTCATAACGACCCTATCAGACAGAGTAGAACCGTCCCGTGGCGTTTCCAAGGAGTGGCTAGTGGATTCTAACTGCTGATCTTTTGGATAGCAGCTGAGTTCTTAACCACTGCACCACCAGGGATCCTTGAATAGTGCAGACGTTCTAATCTGTAGCTATAACTAAACCAGCTACAAAGGGCTATTATAATATCATTAGAATTTTTGTTTCTGTGTTTTTGTTCATATTTTTCTCACTATCTGAAATATTCATTATTTTTCATGCATAACCAAATTCATACCCTACAAAATCTTATTTATGTTCTCCTTTTTTCTGAATTTCACAAGCATTTACATTCTGTTCCACACAATCTAGCATTACTCTGTGTTACTCTCCAGCTGTTTCACATTCCCTGGCTGGCTTTTAAGCTTAGACAGTGTCTTTTATTTCTTTCAAGTCAACACAACCTTGTGCAAATAGGAATATGATTTTCTGAAAGAGTTATAAAAGCTTTTTACTCCTTTAAACAGATGTATTTGTCCAGCTTTATTAGAATATGTAAGTTAAAAAGTCTATCAATAAATAATGTAATGACTAAAACATTTTGATACATTTCTAGAATGAACAGTGTAATTTTTGAAAATTAGTAGAGAAAGCTAGGAATAAAAAAGTCCAATTTACAAATGAGATTGAAATAATTTACAATTCTGCCATGTGTTAAAAGAAATCAATTCCAACTTTTGTTTTTCAGAAATACAAAAATTATTTGATATAATTATTCACTAATAGAAATATATATATTGAGACTCAAATTGGAACACATCTATTTATAATAAAATAATTAGCCATATGATTATTCTATCTCTTGTGGAGACTATGGAGAGTCTTCAGGACCCCAGTCAATAATCCTTAAGCAAAAGTAACATCTGTTCTTATTTACATAAATGTAGAATAATTTTACCTGGACTTGAACTTCATATATAAACAAAATCATACATTATATAGGATTTGATGTTCTTCCTGTCATCACTATTTTTTAAATCTATTTTATTCTGGGGTTTAAAATATAACAATAATTCAGGGTATATGTTATTTAACAATCCACATAAATATAACACACTTTATTCTAATGTTAAATGGACATTTTGTTTCCTATTTTTTAGCAATTATGATAAGTAATTATTTGGATGTGTTTTGTGTGTGTACAAACTTATTGAGTAGTTCACAGAATAACTGCCTTAATTTTTGTGCTCTTTATGTATGCTATAATCCAATATATTTTTTAGTATGACACACAAATGGAATGGGAAAGAAGAAATAATTAAAATTCAAACCTTAGTAAACTAAAAACGTAAGCCTTCCTTTTAGGTCCTACAAAGCAAAATTAATCAACTTACTACCAGAGACTCCATTTATTTATCATCTAAATCATATGCATATGGTTAAAACATTGTTCATTGAAGTTTTGGTTAATTAAGAAAACAGTCATGACTTTCTATAAATATATTTGTATATGTACAAAACACTCTGATATCAATGAGTCAGCATCATGTCAAAATGCTTATTTCCAAAACTTAGGTCATAATCATAATCTTTTCAAATCAATTCTGCCTCCAACTTCTCTACTTTTGTCAAAATAAAAATTATCCCCTGTAGGAAGAAAGAAAAATCATAAGGTCATTTGTTAACTAATCCCTCTCTTCCACCTACATGTTCACAAAATTAAGAAATGTCTACTAGGAGAAAACATTAAATATATTTTGTTAGCATTATTATCATACAAATGTTAAAAGGTTAAAATAATGTCTTTTAACCTAATTTACAGACCCTCAAAGTGTGTAAGACATTGTGATAAATAAAGTATAAATTAAAAGAGGATTATAAAAGAATCTTTGTCTTCCAGAAGCTTATTATCATATAGTAGATGGGTATAAGTATACAAGGGAACAAAACAGGAGCCATAAAAGACATAAAATAAATTTGTGAAAACATTTACACTTACATTTTGGATGAGTTTCAAAATTATATTGATAAAATAGGTAATTAGAAATTAAAATGCAGACGTTTAACTTTTTAAAGTACCTTATTCACCAAAATTGCCCCATCCTAATTAATTTAAAATTTTAAGAATATAAAATCATAACATTTTACTTATACTAAACAACAAATGGTTTATTTAAAAAATAGGATAAAATAGTTTGTAAAGCTTAATAGATTGACCCACAGTAATCAAAATTGTTTTTGATTTTTAAAAGTACCATATTTTCTTTGATGGAAAAAATATTCTCACAATAAGTGATTTGGCTAGACATTCTCTCACACTTAAATGATTATAATGTATTATAAATCTATTAAACTAAATGATGAACAGAATTCTAATATTCAACTTTGCGTATTTCATCTTTCATCTACCTTTCTCCTTAATTTTTTAAACTTCTCTATTTTCAAAAACTTACTTTAAAGAATATTTAAGTATTTGGTAATTGTCCTTTCCATTCCATGTTTAAGTTTTTTGCTTGCTTTTTTGTTTTATTTATTTATTTTTAATTTTATTGTGTTTTAGGTGAAAGTTTACCGTGCAAATCAGTTTTTTATTCAGAAATTTTTATATGAGGAGGCAGAATCAACGTGATGCCCTAGATAGACACGTCATGCTGTCTCTCCGCAGCAAAGACTCAAAAAACTAAGTAGAACAGATACAAACGTCAATATGGAATCCTAAATATCAAATGAAGGGGTGAGGAACTAGATCAAACACCTAATGGAAGAAGAAACTGAAGGAAAACAGAAAATGAAGAGAGATATGGAGTGGCAGTCCCGTGGCAACAAACACAACACCGCATCACCATCTTGGAGCACAGCCAGCAATGGCCCCAGACAGACAGCAAGGGAAGGCAACTTCACAAAGCTCCCAGAAGGAGACAGAACACCCAATAACAAAAGAAACATGCTTTCCCACTTCTCATCTTTCTCCCGGTACACCATTTCCACCTCTTCCTGACGTGCCACACTGCTCAGCTTGGCTAGGGAGCTACCGGCCTGCTGTCAACCCAAATCCCCACCACCTACACTCACTAGCTGCACTGTTTTTTTTCCACCTTTCTTCATTTTCTTTTCTTTCACCTAGCCCTGTATTCCACCTTCGTAATGGCCCACATTGCACTACTCGACTAGGGAGCTACTGGCCTGTCATCAACTTTGGCCCACCCTGCTTCTGCCCACTGGCTCTTACCAGGCCATTTTGTTCTCTTTCTTCCCGTTCTTTCTCCCTCCCACCTATTCCCTAAACCCTCCTCTATCCCTTCCTTCTGGGCCATGCTGAGCTACTTTGGGTAGAGAGCCACCAGCCTGCTGCCACCCCTGGTCCACCCATCCCCACTCAACCACTTGTGCCACACCGTTTTATTTCCTTTTCCTCCTTTTCTTTGTGCCTTCCACCTAGCTCCTTACACCACCTCCACCCTTTCCCACTGGGTCACACTGCACTGCCTTGGACAGAGAGCTACCAGCCTACTGCCACCTGGGGTTTGCCCTACCTCCACCCCCTGGATCTCACCTTGCCATTTGTTTTTTTCTCTTTCCCTTTTCTTTCTCCTTTCCAACTATCCCCATATGCTACCTGTACCCCTTCCTGCCCGGCCTTGCTGCACCACTATGGGTAGACAACTACTGGACTGCCAACACCCTGGGTCCCACTGCTCCCACCTGCTCCCACCTGCTAGCTCCCACCACAGCATTTTTTCCCTTTCTTCCTTTTCTTCCCCTACCCCTCTTTAGCCCCCTCACCACCTCTACCCCTTCCCTCCAGGCCTCTCTGCACCACCATAAGTAGAGAGCCAGCAGTCAGCCTCTTGGGTTCACCTCACCCCCACCCACAGTCTCCTGCCATGCCATTTTTTTTCCTTGACTTTCTTTCTCCCTCCGACTTAGCTCCATATGCCACCTCTACCCCTTAAGGCTGGGCCATGCAGTACTGCCATTGCTAAAGGGCCACTGGCCCACTGCCATCTTGGGTGTGCACATTCAAGTTTTTGAAAGAAAAGCTAATTTGCACTGTAAATTTTTACTTAAAACACAATAAATTTTTTAAAAAAGAAAGAAGAAAGGCAGAAAAAAATATACACAAATTGTTTTGTGACATTGTTGCAATCCCTGCAATGTATTAGGACTATTTCCCTTTCCCTTTCTACCCTGGATTCTCTGTGTCCATTCTTCCAATTTTCCTGTCCATTCCTGTCTTTTTGTCTTTGTGTTTGGACAGGTGTTGCCCATTTGATCTCCTATACTTAATTGAACTAAATTGCACCTTCTTCCTGTGTGTTTTTGTTAGTTTTATACGCCTTTCTAATCTTAGCCTGAAAGGTGGACTTTGGGAGTGGCTTTAGTTCTGAGTTAGCAGGGTGTCCAGGGGCCATAGTTTCCAGGTTTCCTCCAGTCCCTGTCAGACCAGTAGGTCTAGTCTTTTTGTGTGTGTGTGTGAATTGGAATTTTTTTCTACATTTTTCTCCTGCTCCGTCCGGGACCTTCTGTTGTGATTCCTGTCAGCGTGATGGGTGCTGGTAGAGAGCACCATCTAATTCTTCTGTGGTCAGGCTGGTGGAGGCTATGGTTCATGTGGTCCATTAGTTCTTTGGACTAATATTTTCCTTGTGTCTTTTGTTATATTCATTCTCCTTTGCTATGAACATGATGGAATCAATAACTGTATCTTAGACGGCCTCTTCAAGCATTTAAGACCTCAGAAGCTACTCACCAAAGTAGGGTGTAGAACATTTTCTTTATGAACTATATTATGCCAGTTGACCTAGATGTCCCCTGAGAGCATAGTCCTCAGCCTTCAGCCCCAATAACTCTAGGGGTTTGGATGTGTCTGGGAAGCTTCTATGACTTTGCCTTTGTCAAGTTGTGCTGCCTTCTCCTGTATTGTATGCTGTCTTTCCCTTCATCAAAGTGAACCTGTCTACTATTTAGTTAGTGATTTTCCCTCTCCTCTTCCCTCATAACCACTGTCATGGATTGAATTATGTCCCCCCCCGAAATGTGTGTATCAACTTGGTTAGGCCATGATTCCCAGTGTTGTATGGCTGTCCTCCATTGTGTGGTTGTAATTTTATTTTGAAAGGATTACGGTGGAATTGTAACCCCACCCTCACTCAGGTCACCTCCCTGATCCAAGATAAAGGTAATTTCCCTGGGGTGTGGCCTGCACCACCTTTTATCTCTCAAGAGATAAAAGGAAAGGGAAGCAAGCAGAGAGTTGGAGAACTCATACCGCCAAGAAAGCAGCACCAGGAGCAGAGCGCATCCTTTGGACCTGGAGTCTCTTCGCCTGAGAAGCTCCACGACCAGAGGAAGATTGAGGACAAAGACCTCCTTCCAGAGCTGACAGAGAGAAAAATCCTTCCTCTGGAGCTGACGCCTTGAATTTGGACTTGTACCCTACTGTGAGAAAATAAATTTCTCTTTGTTAAAGCCATCCACTTGTGGTATTTCTGTTACAGCATCACTAGATGACTAAAACAACCATCAAGGATTGTTTCTTTTTGTGAGTAAACCTTCTCTTGGATTTTTATAATAGTGGACTCATACAACATTTGTCCTTTTGTAATCGACTCATTTCATTCAGCACAAAGCCCTCCAGATTCTCCCATGGTGTGAGATGGTTCAAAGATTCATCATTTTTCTTTTTTGTTGCATAATATTACATTGTGTGTATGTACCATAATTTGTTTATCCATTCATCTGTTCATGGCTACTTAGTTTGTTCACATCTTTTTGCCATTGTGAATAATGCTCCAATAAACCTGGATGTGTATATGTCCATTCTTGTCATGCCTCGTATTTCTCTAAGACATTTCTAGGAGTAGATTGTTGGATCATATGATATTTCCATTTCTAGCTTTTTAAGGAGGCACCATGTCATTTTTCATAATGGTTGTACCGTTCTACATTTCCAGCAGCAGAGTGTAAGAGTTCTAATCTCCCTGAAACCTCTCCAAAATTTATGTTTTTTGGTTAGTGCTGGTAATGTCAGGGTGAGATGGTATCTCATTGTAATTTTGATTTGCATTTCTCTAATGGCTAATGATTGGGAGCATTTTCCACGTGGCAGTTAGCAGACTCAGTATCTTCTTTGGTGAAGTGTCTGTTCATTTCCTTCACCCATTTTTTAATTGGATTATTTGTGTTTTTGCTGTTGAGGTGTTGCAGTCTTCTATAGACCTTTGAGATTAGACACTTGTTATGTTGTACCCCCAATTTTTCCCAGTTTGTAGGTTTTCTTTTCACTCTTTTGGTGAGCATAAGCGTTCAATTTCTAGGAGCTCCCAGTTACCTAGTTTCTCCTCTGTTGTTTGTGCATTGTTAGTTATGGTTTGTATTCTGTTTGTGCCATGTATTAGGGCCCCTGGCATTGTCTCTATTTTGTCTTCTATTATCTTCATTGTCTCACATTTTATATTTAGGCCTTTGATCTATTTTGTGTTAGTTTTTGTGTATGGTGTGAAATATGGGTCCTGTTCCATTTTTATACAGATGAACATCCAGTTTTGCCAGCATCACTCATTAAAAAGTACTGTCTTTTCCCCATTTAATGGACTTTGGTCCTTTGACAAAGATCAGCTTGCCATAGGTGGATGGATTTACATCTGGGTTCTTGCTTCCGTACCATCGATTCATGTGTTTGTTATTATACCAGTATCAGGCTGTTTTGACTACTGTGGCTATAAGGTAGGTTCTGAGATCAGGTAGTGCAAGGCCTCTTGCTTTATTCTTTTACTTCAATAATGTTTTGCTTCTCTAGGGTCTCTTTCCTTTCCATATAAAAACGGTCATTAGTTTTTGCATCTCATTAAAGAGTGCTATTGCCATTTGGATAAGGATTGAATTGTATCTGTAGATCGCTTTGGGTAGGATTGACATTTTCACAGTGTTGAGTCTTTCCACCTGTGAGCGTGGTGTATTTTTCCATTTACGTAGTTCTCTTTGGATTTCTTGCAATAGAGTTTTGTAGTTTCCTTTGTATATGTCTTTTACATCCCTGGTTAGATTTATTCCTAAGTATTTTATCTTTTTAAGAGCTGTTATAAATGGTATTGTTTTCCTGATTTCCTTTTCGAAGTTCTTCTTGTTGCAGTACAGGGATCTGACTGATTTTTGTATGTTGATCTTGTATTCTGATACTCTGCCAAATCTCTTAGTTCCAGTAATTTTCTTGTGGAATCTTTAGGGTTCTCTAAGTATAAGATCTTATCATCTGCAAATATGGGTAGTTTCACTTCTTTCTTTCCAATATTGATCTCTTTTATTTCTTTTTCTTGCCTTATTGCTCTAGCTAGGACTTCCAGCACAATGTTAAATAGGAGAGGTGATAAAGAGCATTCTTGTCTTGCTCCTGTTCTCAGGTGGAATGCTTTCAGCCTCTGTCCATTGAGAATGATATTGTGTATTTGTTTTGTATAAGAAAAAAATAGATGCCCTTTATTATGTTGAGAAATTTCCCTTCTATTTTATTGAGAGTTTTTGTCAGGAATGAGTGTTGGACTTTATCAAATGCCTTTTCTGCATCAGATGAGATGATCATGTGACTCTTTTTTTAAATTTTATTTATGTAGTGGATTACATCAATTGATTTTCTAATGTTGAACGATTCTTGCACACCTGGTGTGACTCCCACTTAGAGTGTTTCTTTGTTTTTTGTTTTTTTTTAAAATATGATGTTGAATTCTATTGGTTAGAATTTTATTGTGAAATTTTGCACCTATATTCATGAAAGATATTGGCCTTTAATTTTCGTTTTTTTGTGGTGTCTTTGCCTGGCTTTGCTATCAGGGTTATGCTGACTTCATAGACAGAATTTGTGAGTATTCCTTCCTTTTCTATGCTCTGAAATAGTTTGGGTAGTACTGGTGTGAGCTTTTTTCTGAATGTTTGGTAGAATTCTCCAGTGAAGCTGTCCAGGCTAGAACTTTTTGTTGTTGTTGGGAGTTTTTTTTTTTTTTTTTTTTAATTAGCTCTTTGATCTCTTCTTTGTTATGGGTCTGTTCAGATTTTCTCTCTCAGCTTCTGTTAGTTTAGGGAAGTAGCATTTTTCTAGAAATCTGTCCATTTCCTCTTGTTTCTCAAACTGGTTGGAGTGCAATTTTTCATTCTGTTATTATCCTTTTTTATTTTAATTAGGTCTACTGTAATGTCCCCCATCACATTTGGGTTATTTGCTTTCTCTCCTGTTTTTCTTTCATCAGTTTGGTCAGTGTTTTGTTGATTTTGTCAATCTTTTCAAAGAACAAACTTTTGGCCTTGTTGATTCTTTCTATTATTTTTCTGTTCTCTATTGCATTTATTTCTGCTCTAATCTTTATGTTTTCTTTTTTCTAATGGCTGTGGGCTTCTTTTGTTGTTCTCTTTCTATTTGCTCGAGTTATAGAGCTAACATTTTGATTTTGGCCCATTCTTTTTTGATTTGTGTGTTTAGTGCTATAAATTGACCTCTGCACTGTATTTGCTGTGTCTCAAAGGTTTTGGTATGATATGTTTTCATTCTCATTTAATTCTAGGGATTTTTTTAATCCATCTTTGATTTCTGTTATTACTCAGTTGTTTTTAAGCAAGGTGTTATTCAATGTCCATGTATTTGATTTTTTTCTTGTTCTTCTTGTTATCTATTTCTACTTTTATGGCATTGTGATCAGAAAGAATACTTTGTATTATTTCAGTGTTTTGCATTTTTCTCAGAGTTGCTTTGTGGCCTAAAATGTGGTCTATTCTGCAAAATGTTCTGTGTGCATTGGAAAAGAATGTATACTTTGCTGCTGTTAGATGGAGTGTTTTATATTTTTATGAGGTCAAGTTGTTTGATTTTGGCCTTTAGATCTTTCATATCTTTTTTGAGTTTGTTTTCTTTTGTTTTTTTATGTGTAATTTCATTTGTGACTACCAGCGTGTTCTATGAATATGTTCTAAAAATTACTGCATAGGTAGATAGTTCATCAACTGTAGACTATATCCAAACCTTTAAGATTTCTTTGAGACCTCAGAAATATCATCCTTTTATCTTCATAAACTCCTCTCTCACAAACTCTGAAGAACTTGTTGACCTGTGATTCAAGAAGTATTCTAATTTGTCAACTGGATAATTTTTTTTTTCTCATAAGAAGCATATTTCAAATATAGATTTACATTTAACTATATGTTCATTAAATATAAACTGCAGAATAATTTATATTAGAGTTATTATCTAACAGAATTGAATTCCCAATGGACTATGTTATAAAATAAAATTGCAAAATGGATAGTTATTCTTGAAATCAAATTTTGTATTTATAATCTCATAGCTCTGCCACACTGTGGCTATGTGAACATAAATAAAAAGCCATTTTATTTCTACGAAGCTAAATTTATTTTCATATAAAAATAATGATTAAAATAATATTTGAATAACTGACCTCACAGGGTTAATGATTGTATCAATTTGTTCTAGTTTATAAACACAAACTATTCGCTCAAATGTGCACTAAAACTTCTGTTATATTTATCTATGCCCAGTTTTCTAAATTAAATTATGTAGATCAATTACTTCAAGTAGAACTACAGGGATAAAGGCTATACAGTTTTCACATTTTTTAATCAAAATGCCAAATTGTCTTCTAGAATGGTGATTACAATTATACATTCTTACCAACAAAGCATGAATAACTATTTCTCCACTGTGGTACTCAGTACCCCCATCCTGGAATATTTGTTCTAACTGTGGTTACTGAAGAAATTAAGTAATATTGCTTCACTGAATTGCATCCCCCAAAAATATGTGTTGGAATTCTAACCCTTATAGCTGTCGATGAAATCCCATTTGGAAATAAGTTTTTTTTTTTTTTTTTTTTTTTTTACGTTAACAAGACGATTTCAGTGGAGTATATATAAAACTTACTCACTTCTGAGGTATAAAAAGAACAGATATAAAAAAGACAAGCAAGGGGGAAAAAAAGACAGTAAAGGAGAAACAGGGAAAGATAGATGACACATGGATTTAGCCAAAGAACCAAGGAATAGAAGCTGAGACAAAGGTCTTCTCCCTGAGCTGTCAGAAAGAGAGCCTTTTCCTAGAGCCAGGGCCTTGAATTTGGAATTCTATTCTCCTAAATGTGAGAAAATAAATGAGTTCTCTAAAGAGACTCACATGTGGTATTCTGGCTACAGTAACACTAAGAAATTTTCTCTGCTGCCTTTTGGACTTACTTGGTACCTGTGACCCCTTTTCCACCATCCTATTCCTCCCATTTGGAATGGTAATGCCTACCTACGTCCGTTCCACCGTTGTACTTTGAAGCAGATAAGTGGTATTCTCAGTTTCACAGGTCCACTTATGGCAATAATTTTGGCTCAGGACGGGACACTCTTAATCACCAGAATGATTCAGAAAATGGCATTTTGGATATAGAGATGATATAAGAATTTTGGGATGATGTGATGGGGCAAATGTGTCTTGTACATGGGAAAAACATAAATTTTAGAGGGGCAAAGGGTAGAACGTTATGAATGGAGTTGTTTCCCCCAAATATATGTATCGAAATCCTAACCTCAGTAATTAGAAGTAGGGTTTTGTTATGTTAATGAGGTTATGTCAGGGAAGGGTGTCCCTTAAACCTAATCACTTTGAGATATAAAAGAGAAGATTAGGTACAAAGATAACCAAGGGCAAACAAGATAAGATACATGACATGTGAATATTGCCAAAAAACAAAGGAACAGAGGTTGAAAGATACAAACATCTTCTCCCAGAGTTGACAGACAGTGAGCCTTTCCTTAGAGTTGGTGCCCTAAATTTGGACTACTAGTCTTTGAAGATAAATTTCAATACACTAAAGCCTCCTTCTCATGGCATCTCTGTTAAAGCAGCAGGAGAAACTAAGACAAATATCAAGAGAGAGTAAATCAGATTTTTGTACTTTTCTGTATGTATGTTATGCATTAATAAAATTTACAAACCAAAAATCGATGACTTCAAAATTTCTCTTAAAAGCATATTAGTGTTGGGGAGGGGGACGGGTACTGAAAACTACCTAATGGAAAAAGGTGAGATTTTGAAGAAATTGTTTGTTCAGAAATGGGAGAAACATAACCAATTGTAAATCCACTTTGCAAATGAAATAAAAATTGCAGAAAAAAAAAGAAAATGAGTAGGATATGGTCAGGAAACTTGTACAGTGGCTTGCATCTTAGTGATGTAAACTTTAGAGAAATCCTCTACATGAACAAATTCATTCTCTCTCTCACTCTTCTTTTATATGTCTTTCTTCTTTCTCTCTGTCTCCAACTCTAGCTCTAGGTATATCTATCAAAATCTCTCTATCTCTTTATGTGTATATCATTTTCTATTTAGGTTTTTTGTTTTTTCTAATGAAATAGATGAAGAATTAATTTGAAATACGTGGACTAACATGAAAATGCGAGAACAACTACAATAGGGGAGTATTACATGAATTCAAAACTCACAGAAGCTTAAAGGAACTCAGGATCTGAAGGAAACATGAAAAAGACAGTGCTCTTGGAATGACCAGGGATGTTGTGCTTATTTTCTCCTTTTTTTTTTTTGACTGTTGAAGACTATAGTGGTCCATTGGTTTTGTTACTCTTCTAAACTATTTTTTGCAAAGACTGTGTTTCTTGAAATTTGTGGCCAATGAAGCCTCTGTTCATTTGGCTTGTGCTCAATTACTGTTATGACTGTGATGTTCTTGAATGCCAGGAGTTAAAAAAGAAAAAAGAAAGCTAAATAAAAACAAACAAAAAATTGGAATAAAAAAAAAGAAGAAACAAACACCTTTTCCAGTTTTTGAAGATAGGCTCTCTTCTTGGGCATTCCTTCAACACTTAGCCAGGCTCAGACTGAACCTAGATATCAGCCCAAGGTGACAGCTTAAGGTTTTTGAGGTCTGTTCTTGCCATGGACATGTGTGTAACTTTCAGAATTCTCCTGTATAAAGAATGTTTTTGAATAATCTCTTTTCAAAATAGTATGAGACATATTGTTGTTAGGTGCCCCTGAGTGTTTTTCCACTCAAAGAGACCAACTGTGATGTGTTAGAACTACTCCCAGGTAGTTTTCTAGGGTGTAATCGTTATAGAAGCAGATTGCCAGCGCTTTTTCCTATGGAGCAGCTGGGTGGTTCAAACCACAAACCTTTCAGTTAACTGCCAAGTGCTTAACTCTTGTACCAACAGGGCTCCTTACTTCAGTATACAGTTGAAATATTTTTTGCATATTTCCCATTTTGCTACAATGAATAATAAAAAGATGTGTACTAAAAGGTTGAGATTTAATATAATTAGTTAAATTTGGTAGCACTGCCTTCGTTCACACTCATAGGCATTTTTGTGAAATCAAAACAATCATCAACATAATGTAAAGGACAAATAAATTTTATTCTTACTACTTAGGATTATCAGAAAAGGAATTTAAAATAATTATTGATAAATATGTTAAAAGCATTTATGAAAAAAAGAATAAATGAAAGAACTGATGGGTAATATAAGCAGAGAGACAGAAAATCAAAGAAAGAATCAAAAGAAAAAGCTAGAAATTGAAAATGCTGTAATAAAAATAAATACGTATTTGGTGGGGTCTTCAATGGACTGAACATGGCCAAAGAAAGCATCAATGAGCTTAAAGACATGTCAATAAAAAAAAATTTCAAAACTTAAAGACAAAGATGAAAAAAGGATAAAAAGAAATAGAATATCTAAGAATAGTGGGACAATTTGAAAAGATGACAAATATGCATATTGGAATACCATAAGGAAAAGAAGAAAAGAGAAGGAAAAATATTTAAAATATTAACAGCTTAAAAGTTTCCCAAATTAATGGCAGAGGAAAAAATAGATATTAGGAAGTTCAGAGAACAATAAACAAGATAAATACCTAAAAACAGCAAGAACAAAAATTTTACACCTAAACATATTATATCCCAACAGCAGAAAACCAAAATAAAGAGAAAATCTTAAGAGAAGCCAAGAGGAGGCGGGGCCAAGATGGCGGACTAGGTGACGCTACCGCGGATCCCTCTTGCAACAAAGACTCAGAAAAACAAGGTAATCGATCACATACATAACAATCTACGAACTCTGAACAGCAAGCACAGACTTAGAGACAGAAAACGAACAAATACGGGCAGACAGCAACCGTTTTCAGAACCAGGAGCCAGCGTACCAGGAGCCCGATCTGGGGCAGACGGCACAGAAAGGGGGCCCACCCCTTCCCCCCCGAACCCATCCCAGGAGGAAGTTTAGCTGGTTGGCGTGGGCGGCGTAGAGGCGCAGCCGGAGGGAGAAGCACCCGGGAGGCAGTGACTGATCTGGGAGTGGGGAGAACAGCTTCCCAGCTGGGGTGCCGTCCCACCAGGAGTTAGGCGAGAGGTGGACGGGGCGCGAACAGGGGGGGTCAACTATATTTCCCTAAAGTGACCCTGGGGCGGGGCCCACACGTTCATGCGGGAGGATGCACACCCAGTCCACGCGTGTGGCGCGGCACACCGGAGGGAGAAATCCCCGGAGGTGACTGGTCTCGAGGCAGGGAAGGCAGCATCCCAGACAGGGAGTCATTCCGCTGGGATCTGGGCACGCACGTGGGCGGGGCGTGAGCGCGGGGTCCATTTTTATTACCCTGAGTTGAGCCAGGGGGCGGGCCCACCTGGTCGTGCGAGTGACGCCCACCGAGTTCATGCGAGAGGTGTGGCACACCAGAAGGAGAAGTCCCCGGGAGGAAGGGATTGCTCCCGGAGCAGGGAAAACAGCGTCCCAGACAGGGTGCCGTCCTGCTGGAATTTGGGCGCGTGCGCGTGGGCGGGACGTGAGCGCAGGGTCCATTTTTAATCCCTGGAATTGACCCAGGGGGCGGGCCCACCTGGCCGTGCAGGTGACGCCCACCGAGTTCGCGTGAGAGGTGTGGCGCACCGGAAGGAGAAGTGCCCGGGAGGAAGTGACTGGTTCCAGAACGGGGAAAGCAGCGTCCCAACCCGGAAGTCATCCCGCTGTGATTTGGGTGCCCGCACGGGCGGGGCGTGACCTCGGGGCCCAATTATAATCCCCTGAATAGACCCTGGGGGCGGGCCCACCCGTTTGTGCAGGAAATGCCTGCCCACCCAGTGCGCGCGAGCGGTGCTGCTCACTGGAGGGAGAAGTCTCCAGGAGGAAGCGACTGGTCTCCGAGCAAGGAAAGCAGCGTCCTAGCCGGGGACCCGTCCCGCCCGGATTTTGGCTAACAGGGGTGGAGTGTGAATGCAGTGTTCAGCTCTATATTCTGTGGTGCTACACTCCTAGCTCTCAGATCCCTCCCCCACCCTCCCCAGGCGGCCCCATTAACATCCGAATACCCGGAGCCAGAGGGAGAATTCAGATAGGGATCTGATTGCATTTTCTTTTAGCCGACTACCTGGAAAATCTAGTTTCCCAGTGATGACTCGGAGACAGCAGTCCATATCAAACCACATAAAGAAACAGACCATGACAGCTTCTCCAACCCCCCAAACAAAAGAATCAAAATCTTTCCCAAATGAAGATACAATCCTGGAATTATCAGATACAGAATATAAAAAACTAATTTACAGAATGCTTAAAGATATCACAAATGAAATTAGGATAAATGCAGAAAAAGCCAAGGAACACACTGATAAAACTGTTGAAGAACTCAAAAAGATTATTCAAGAACATACTGGAAAAATTAACAAGTTGCAAGAATCCATAGAGAGACAGCATGTAGAAATCCAAAAGATTAACAATAAAATCACAGAATTTGACAACGCAATAGAAAGTCAGAGGAGCAGACTCAAGCAATTAGAATGTAGACTGGGACTTCTGGAGGACCGGGGAAACAACACCAACATAGCTGAAAAAAAATTAGATAAAAGAATTTAAAAAAATGAAGAAACCCTAAGAATCATGTCGGACTCTATCAAGAAGGATAACTTGCGAGTGATTGGAATCCCGGAACAGGGAGGGGGGACAGAAAACACAGAGAAAATAATTGAAGAAATCCTGACACAAAACTGCCCTGACATCATGAAAGACGAAAGGATATCTATCCAAGATACTCATCGAACCCCATTTAAGATTGATCCAAAAAGAAAAACACCAAGACATATTATCATCAAACTTGCCAAAACCAAAGACAAACAGAAAATTTTAAAAGCAGCCAGGGAGAAAAGAAAGGTTTCCTTCAAGGGAGAATCAATAAGAATAAGTTCAGACTACTCAGCAGAAACCATGCAGGCAAGAAGGGAATGGGACGACATATACAGAGCACTGAAGGAGAAAAACTGCCAACCAAGGATCATATATCCAGCAAAACTCTCTCTGAAATATGAAGGAGAAATTAAGATATTTACAGATAAACACAAGTTTAGAGAATTTGCAAAAACTAAACCAAGACTGCAAGAAATGCTAAAGGAGATTGGCTGGATGACCAATAATATCAGGTACCAGCACAATAAAAAAAACAAGGTCACAAAACAGAACGTCCTGATATCAACGCAACTCAAATAGGGAAAGCACAAAAACAAACAAATTAAGACTAATCGTAAAAAATAAATAAATAAACAAAATAATACACACAACAGGAAATCATGGAAATCAATAGATAAATGATCACAATAATTAAAAAAGAGGGACTGAATATAGGAGGCATTGAACTGCCAGATGGAGAGTGATACAAGGCGATATAGAAGGATACAAGTTAGGTTTTTACTTAGAAAAATAGGGGTAAATAAAAAGGTAACCACAAAAAGGAATATCAATTCCACAACTCAAGAAAAAAGCCAAGAAAAACATAACAACTCAATAAACACAAAGTTAAACATTACGAAAATGAGGATCTCACAAGCTACTAAGAAAAACGTCTCAGCACAAAAAAGCATGTGGAAAAATGAAATGGCTAACAACACACATGAAAAGGCATCAAAGTGACAGCACTAAAAACTTACTTATCTATATTACGCTGAATGTAAAAGGACTAAATGCACCAATAAAGAGACAGAGAGTCACGGACTGGATAAAGAAACACGAGCCGCCTATATGCTGCCTACAAGAGACACACCTTAGACTTAGAGACACAAACAAACTAAAACTCAAAGGATGGAAAAAAGTATATCAAGCAAACAATAAGCAAAAAAGAAGAGGAGTAGCAATATTAATTTCTGACAATATAGACTTTAGACTTAAATCCGCCACAAAGGATAAAGAAGGACACTATATAATGATAAAAGGGACAATTGATCAGGAAGACATAACCATATTAAATATTTACGCACCTAATGACAGGGCTGCAAGATACATAAATCAAATTTTAACAGAACTGAAAAGTGAGATAGACACCTCCACATATATAGTAGGTGACTTCAACATACCACTTTCGGAGAAGGACAGGACATCCAGTAAGAAGCTCAATAGAGACACGGAAGACCTACTTACAACAATCAACCAACTTGACCTCATTGACTTATACAGAACTCTCCACCCAACTGCTACAAAATATACTTTCTTTTCTAGTGCACATGGAACATTCTCTAGAATAGACCACATATTAGGTCATAAAACAAATCTTTCCAGAATCCAAAACATCGAAATATTACAAAGCATCTTCTCAGACCACAAGGCAATGAAGCTAGAAATCAATAACAGAAAAACTAGGGAAAAGAAATCAAATACTTGGAAACTGAACAATAAAAAAAAAACAATACCCTCCTGAAAAAAGACTGGGTTATAGAAGACATCAAGGAGGGAATAAGGAAATTCTTAGAAAGCAACGAGAATGAAAATACTTCCAATCAAAACCTCTGGGACACAGCAAAAGCAGTGCTCAAAGGCCAATTTATATCAATAAATGCACACATACAAAAAGAAGAAAGAGCCAAAATCAGAGAACTGTCCTGACAACTTGAACAAATAGAAAGTGAGCAACAAAAGAACCCATCAGGCACCAGAAGAAAACAAATAATAAAAATTAGAGCTGAACTAAATGAATTAGAGAACAGAAAAACAATTGAAAGAATTAACAAAGCCAAAAGCTGGTTCTTTGAAAAAATTAACAAAATTGATAAACCATTGGCTAGACTGACTAAAGAAAAACAGGAAAGGAAACAAATAACCCGAATAAGAAACGAGAAGGACCACATCACAACAGAACCAAATGAAATCAAAAGAATCATATCAGATTACTACATAAAATTGTACGCTAACAAATTTGAAAGCCTAGAAGAAACGGATAAATTCTTGGAACAATACTACCTACCTAAACTAACACATTCAGAAGTAGAACAACTAAATAGACCCATAACAAAAAAAGAGATTGAAACGGTAATCAAAAAACTTCCAATAAAAAAAAGTCCTGGCCCAGATGGCTTCACTGCAGAGTTCTACCAAACCTTCAGAGAAGACTTAACACCATTACTATTGAAGGTATTTCAAAGTATAGAAAAAGACGGAATACTACCCAACTCATTCTATGAAGCTACCATCTCCCTGATACCAAAACCAGGTAAAGACATTACAAAAAAATAAAATTTTAGACCTATATCCCTCATGAACATAGATGCAAAAATCCTCAACAAAATTCTAGCCAATAGAATCCAACAACACATCATAAAAATAATACACCCTGATCAAGTGGGATTTATACCAGGTATGCAAGGCTGGTTTAATATCAGAAAAACCATTAATGTAATCCATCACATAAATAAAACAAAAGACAAAAACCACAGATCTTATCAATAGATGCAGAAAAGGCATTTGACAAAGTCCAACACCCATTTATGATAAAAACTCTCACCAAAATAGGAATTGAAGGAAAATTCCTCAACATAATAAAAGGCATCTATGCAAAGCCAGCCGCCAATATCACTCTAAATGGAGAGAACCTGAAAGCATTTCCCTTGAGAACGGGAACCAGACAAGGATGCCCTTTATCACCGCTCTTTTTCAACATCGTACTTGAAGTCCTAGCCAGGGCAATTAGGCTAGACAAAGAAATAAAGGGTATCCAGATTGGTAAGGAGGAAGTAAAGCTATCACTATTTGCAGATGACATGATTATATACATGGAAAACCCTAAGGAATCCTCCAGAAAACTACTGAAACTAATAGAAGAGTTTGGAAGACTCTCAGGTTATAAAATAAACATACAAAAATCACTTGGATTCCTCTACATCAACAAAAAGAACACCGAAGAGGAAATAACCAAATCAATACCATTCACAGTAGCCCCCAAGAAGATAAAATACTTAGGAATCAATCTTACCAAGGATGTAAAAGACCTATACAAAGAAAACTATAAAACTCTGCTACAAGAAATTCAAAAGGACATACTTAAGTGGAAAAACATACCCTGCTCATGGATAGGAAGACTTAACATAGTAAAAATGTCTATTCTACCAAAAGCCATTTATACATATAACGCACTTCCAATCCAAATACCAATGTCATACTTTAAGGGGATAGAGAAACAAATAACTAATTTCATATGGAAGGAAAGAACCCCCAGATAAGCAAAACAATACTGAAAAAGAAGAAGAAAGTGGGAGGCCTCACTCTACCTGATTTCAGAACCTATTATATAGCTACAGTAGTCAAAACAGCCTGGTACTGGTACAACAACAGGCACATAGACAAATGGAACAGAATTGAGAATCCAGATATAAATCCATCCACGTATGAGCAGGTGCTATTTGACAAAGGACCAGTGTCAGTCAATTGGGGAAATAATAGTCTTTTTAACAAATGGTGCTGGCATACCTGGATATCCATTTGCAAAAGAATGAAACAGGACCCATACCTCACACCATGCACAAAAACTAACTCCAAGTGGATCAAAGACCTAAACATAAAGACTAAAACGATAAAAATCATGGAAGAAAAAATAGGATCTACCCTAGGAGCCCTAATACAGGGCATAAACAGAATACAAAACATTACCAAAAATGATGAAGAGAAACCACATAACTGGGAGCTCCTAAAAATCAAACACCTATGCTCATCTAAAGACTTCTCCAAAAGAGTAAAAAGACCACCTACAGACTGGGAAAGAATTTTCAGCTATGACATCTCAGACCAGCGCCTGATCTCTAAAATCTACATGATTCTGTCAAAACTCAACCACAAAAAGACAAACAACCCAATCAAGAAGTGGGCAAAGGATATGAACACACATTACACTAAGGAAGATATTCCGGCAGCCAACAGATAGATACATGAGAAAATGCTCTCGATCATTAGCCATTAGAGAAATGCAAATTAAAACTACGATGAGATTCCATATCACACCAACTAAAAAAAAAAAAAATAGACTGGCATTAATTCAGAAATCACAAAATAATAAATGTTGGAGAGGCTGCGGAGAGATTGGAACTCTCATACACTGCTGGTGGGATTGTAAAATGGTACAACCACCTTGGAAATCCATCTGGCGTTATCTCAAACAGTTAGAAATAGAACTACCATACAACCCAGAAATCCCACTCCTCGGAATATACCCTAAAGATACAAGAGCCTTCACACAAACAGATATATGCACACCCATGTTTATTGCAGCTCTGTTTACAATAGCAAAAAGCTGGAAGCAACCAAGACGTCCATCAACGGACGAATGGGTAAATAAATTGTGGTATATTCACACAATGGAATACTACGCATCGATAAAGAACAGTGACGAATCTCTGAAACATTTCATAACATGGAGGAATCTGGAAGGCATTATGCTGAGCGAAATGAGTCAGTTGCAAAAGGACAAATATTGTATAAGACCACTATTATAAGATCTTGAGAAATAGAAAAAACGGAGAACACAGACTTACGTGGCTACAAAGGGGGGAGGGAGGGAGGGAGGGAGAGGGCTTTTTATTGATCAATCTTTAGATAAGAACTGCTTTGGGTGAAGGGAAAGACAGCACTCAATACAAGGAAGGTCAGCCTAATTGGACTGGATTAAAAGTAAAGAGGTTTCCGGGATAAAATGAAAGCTTCAAAGGTCAGCGAAGCAGGGGCTGGGGTCTGGGGAACTTGGTTTGAAGGGACTTCTAAGTCAATGGGCAAAACAATTCTATTATGAAAACACTCCGCATCCCACTTTGAATTGTGGCGCCTGGGGTCCTAAATGCCAACAAGCGGCCATCTAAAATACATCAATTGGTCTCCACCCACCTGGAGCAAAGGCAAAGGAAGAACACCAAGGTCACATGACAACTAAGAACCCAAGAGACAGAAAGGGCCACATGAACCAGAGACCTACATTATCCTGAGACCAGAAGAACTAGTTGGTGCCCGGCCACAATCGATGTCTGTCCTGTCAGGGAGCACAACAGACAACTCCTGAGGGAGCAGGAGACCAATGGGATACAGACCCCAAATTCTCATTAAAAGACCACACCTAATGGTATGATTGCGACTAGAGGAATCCCAGAGACAATGCTGCCCAGAACTTCTGATGCCACAGGACAGGAACCATCCCCGAAGACAAATCATCAGGCATGAAAAGGACTGGTCGGTGGGGGGGAGTGAGATGCTGATGAAGAGTGAGCTAATTAAATCAGGTGGACACGGGAGAATGTGTTGGCAACTCTTGACTGGAGGGGGGATGGGAAGATAGAGAGAGAGGGAAGATGGCAAAATTGGCACGAAACGAGAGACTGTAAGGGCTGACTCAATAGGGGGAGAGCAAGTGGGAGAAGGGAGTAAGATGTATGTAAACCTACATGTGACAGACTGATTGGAATGGTAAATGTTCACTTGAAGCTTAATAAAAATTAAAAAAAAAAAAGAGAAGCCAAGAGATGGAAAAGAGGGGGAACTATCTTACTAAATGGAAACAAGAATAAGAATTACAGAAGTTTCCTCATTAGGAACCATACAAGAAAGAAGAGAGTGCAGTGAAATATTTAATGTGTTGAAAGAAAATAATAATAATACCAGACAAGTCTATATCCATCAAAATTATCCCTCAAAAAATAAGTGGAATCAAAGGCTTTCTTACTAAAACATGACCTGCAAGAATTGTGAAAAAAGTTTTTCAGCAAGAAGGAAAATTTACATGCCAGAAAGTCAGGTCTACATAAAGAAAGAACTTGTGTCAGAAAAATAATTTACTTTTCTGATTTGTAATTGATCTAAAAGTGACTGTTTGTTTAAAATATTAATAATAACAATGACACAGTTGATTATAGTATTTGAATAAGTGAAATGAATGGCAACACTACTATTGTTGTTGTTAGGTGCCATTGAGTCTGTTCCAACTCATCGTGGCCCTATGCACAACAGAATGAAACACTGCCTGGTCCTGAGACATCCTTACAGTCGTTGTTATACTTGAGCCCATTGTTGCAGCCACTGTGTCAATCCACCTGGTTGAGGGTCTTCCTCTTTTCTGCTGACCCTGTACTCTGCCAAGCATGATGTCCTTCTTCAGGGACTGATCCCTTCTGACAACATGTCCAAAGTATGTAAGACACAGTCTTGCCATCCTTGCCACACTACAATAAGGAATCAAAAAGACAAATTTGAATGTCCTAATGTAATTGAACAAAGGGATACTACGTGGTTTAAAGTCAGAAAAGGTGTGCATCAGGGTTGTATCTTTTCACCATACTTGTTCAATCTGTATGCTGAGCAAATAATCAAAGAAACTGGACTTCATGAAGAATGGGCCATCAGGATTAGAGTAAGACTCATTGACAACCTGCATTACACAGATGACAGAATCTTGCTTGCTGAAAGTGAACAAGACTTGAAGTACTTACTGATGAAGATCAAAGACCCCAGCCTTCAGTATGGATTACACCTCAACATAAAGAAAACAAAAATCCTCACAACTCAATCAATTAGCAACATCATGATAAACAGAGAATAATTGATGTCAAGTATTTCATTTTACTTGGATCCACAATAAACACCTGTGGAAGCAACAGTCAAGAAATTAAAAGATGCGTTCCATTTGGCAAATCTGCTGCAAAAGACCTCTTTAAAGTGTTGAAAAGCAAAGATGTCACCACGAAGACTAAGATGCAGCTTACCCAAGCCAGGATGTTTTCAATTGCCTTATATGCATGTGAAAGTTGACCAGTGAATAAGGAAGAATGAAGAAGAATTGTCACGTTTGAAATGTGGTGTTGGAGAAGAATATTGAATATGCCATGGACTGCCAGAAGAACGAACAAATCTATCCTGGAAGAAGTACAACCAGAATGCTCCTTAGAACCAAGAATGTCAAGACTACTTTTCACGAACTTTAGACGTGTTATTGGTAGGGATCAGTCCCTGGAGAAAGACATCATTCTTGGTAAAGTAGAGTGGCAGCGAAAGAGAGGAAGGCTCTCAACAATAGATTGACACAGTGGCTGCAACAACAGGCTTAAGCATAACGATTGTGAGGATGACTCAGGGTCGGGAATTGTTTTGTTCTGTTGTATATAGGGTCGCTATGAGTCAGAACTGACTCGACGGCACCTAACAACAACAACAAGAACAACATAATGTACTTACATCTCACACGAAGTGTTATACAGTGTTATTTAAGGGTGGGCTTAGATTACTGAAAAAAAAATGTTTATTTCTAAATCTGGGGCAACCACTAAAAAAGAAAAAAAGTGTATGCTGAGAAAAAATGGAATCGTATAAAATGATCAATTAAAACCAGAGAAAGCAGGAAAAGATAGAAAAAAAAATGAAATGAAAGACAGTACAACAGATAGAAAACAGTTAAAAATATGGTAGACATTAATCGACCACATCAATGATCACTTTAAAGGTTAGTGGTCTAGTATAGTACTAACTCCCTATTTTTGTATACGTTTTAATTTTTCCAAAATGAAAAAAAAAACAAAAACAAAAAAAGTGAGTGGTCTACACCAATTAAAAGTCACAGATCATCAGATAGGATAAAAATACCAAGACTCAAGTATATGTTGCCTACGAAAGATCCATTTTAAATATAAAAACTCAGGTAGGTGAAAGTAAAAGGATGGAGAAAGATATACCATGCTAACACTAAAAGAAGAAAAAAAGAAAAGAAAAAGTTGTGTAGCTATGTTTAATTATAGACCAAGCGGACCTAACTGCAAGGGAAATTATCAGAGATAAAGATAGGCATTTCTTAATGATAATGGGGTCAATCTTCTGAGAAGCAATAACAGTACTTGGTATGTATGTGCCTAATAAAATATGTGAGGAAAAAACTGATTGACTTGTAAGGATAAATAAGCATATTCACTCTTATAGCTGGGAACTTCAACAAACCTTTTCTCTAATTGATATATCAAACAGGGAGAAAATTGGTAAGGGTAGAATTGGCTGGGATAGCACTATTAATCACTTTTATCTGATTGACATTTATATAATACTCCATCTAAAACAGCAGAATATACATTTTTCTCAAGCTTGCATATAATATTTACCCAGGTAGATCACATTCTAGGCCATAAAATGCACTTCCATGATTTTAAAAGAATAAAAATTGTAAAAAGTATGTTGGGAGACTACAATGGAAATTCGAAATTAATAACAGAAAGATACTTAAAAAAATCCAAAACATTTGGAATTTAAACAATACCCTTCTAAGTAACACATAGGTCAAAGAAGTGTCAAGAAAAGTTTTTTAAAAATGTATTTTGAACTAAATGAAAATACAACTTACCAAATTGTGTAGGATACCCTGACAGCAACGCTCAGAGAGATTTTTCAGCGTGAAATACATATAGTAGAAAAGAAGGAAAATCTAAAAATCATTCATGTATTTTTTCACCTTAAGATTCTGGAGAAAAGAGCAATTTAAGCATAAAGCAAACAAAAGAAAAGAAATAATAAGTAGTAGAGAAGAAATCATTTAAATTGAAAACAGCAAAATATTAGAGAAAATGGGAACAAAATCTGGTTCTTTGTAAAAATCAATACAATTGCTAAACTTCTAGCTATGGTAACTATCACTAGAAAAGGACATCATGTTTGGTAAAGTAGAAAGTTATTAAAAACAAAAGAAGCCTTCAAGGAGATGAATTCACATAATAGCCACAACAATAAACTAAAACATACCAGTGCTCATGAAAATGGCACGAGACTGGGTGACATTATGGTCTGTTATACATAAGGTTGCCATGAGTTGCTGCTGACCAGTGGGAACTAACAACAACAAAAACATTTGGTAGATACATCTCAAAAATTAAGTAAGTAAACCAGTTGCTTCAAGAAAAAATAGCATACTATTTTCTAATCCAGGATAACTTTCAAGTCTTCAGGTGAAATTTCACATTTTGGACAGATTTTATATACCACCATTGGCTGAATTCATCAAATAGGATAACATATGCTCTAGTAACACAGAACACAGACTTCCAGTATCTTAACATCCACAAAAAGTTTCTCACTCAAGCTACATATCAAAGAAGTTTAGCTTGTTGGGAACAATTCATCGTTTTCTACAGGAATCCAAGCTCACAGAGGTTCTTTCTGCAAAATGGTGAAGAACAGAAAAAAGTAGCAGATCATGAACTGCCTATTCCAACTTTTGCCTGGATATAACACATACCAATTATTATCATGTTTTATTGGACAAAAGAAGTCACATGACACACACACCTTCAAAGGTCTGGGAAGTTCACTGCTCTAAGTGCCTGGGGATATCTGAAAATATTTGGTGAAAACACTAATGGCTAAGTTTAATTGTTCTCATCACTAAGTACTTGGTTTACCCTCCTTTTACACACACACACACACACACTCATCTCCCCGTGTAAGATTACCCAAAGCCTCATCAGTTTCCTGGTTAAGAAAAATGTCCTGGATCCATTTCTTAATAATACATGGTAGTTTCGCCAGAGGATGAAGGCTTAGATAGAAAAACAAGAAATTTCAATTGGCCACATATTTGACCTATTCATACACAAATATCTTGCTTGGACATTTCAAAGTAAGTATATTCATTTCCAATATATCCTTTTACAAGTGATTGGCCACCACAGTTTAGGCAATTGCTTGTATTAAGCACTCTCAGGAAATTCTATCCACAAAGCCCTTTGTACAACAGCCAAGGAACATGCCAGTCCTCTCTGGTGACCTTATTATCTTCCCAATATGTGTCCGAGGTGAAGGATGATTTCGTCAATCACTGTCCAGGAGGACCAGTTTAGGCTCAGAGAGATGAGCCTTTTTATCTATCTGGTCTTTGATCTTCTTAGGGTGCAATTATCAGGCCGCTGACTCTTCTGTCATTTTTATCTTTAGGGAAACACCTGCAAGCATCAATTTTCACATACACTGTAACTCAGTTTTTCCTTTTGCTTCATGATGGAGGTTAAGTTTCATTTTCTCAATATTTAATAACCATCTTATCAAACCATATTTGTCATTGCGGTTTACCAGTGTAATAGGAAAAAAAAATTGTTGAGATATTTTATGTTTTATTCTCAGAGCCATAGAAAATGGTAAAACGCTTTCTTCCAAACTCTTACATTTTACAAGAAACCTTATTTATTTTTGAAGTCATTTCAAAATACCCAGGTAGCAAAAGTCAAGGCTTTGCCTTAAATGGCAGGACATATAAAGCTGAAATGGTACTGGAAGTTGGGCTACTCATCTAAGAAGCTACCTCATCAGGACAACTTACAAAACATGACCACAGAGTTATTACTATGCAATAAAATTGCCCCTACCATGTGGCCCAGTACTCTATTACAAGTTATTTACCCAAAATAAAGGAAAATATATGTTCAACCAAGGACTTGTTAAAGAATGTGCATTGCGATTATTCATAATAGTTTAAACTGTAAATAATTGAAATGTCTATTAACAGCTGAATTGATAATCACATTGTGTTATATCCATATGATGGAATACTACACAACAATCAAGAAGAATGAGCTAATGGTACATACTGCAACATGCAGGCATTCAAAAACATTATGCTAAGTGAAAGGAGCAGGCACAAAACATCAAATACTGTATGATATAATTTTTATAAGATTCCAGAAAATTCAAGCTTACGTATAATGACAGAAAGAAGATCAGTAGTCTGGTAACCTGGTACTGGCCTAAAGGAGTAGACAAACTGTGAAAGGGCATGAAGAAACTTTTGTGCGTGATGTAAATGTTTTGTGTTTTGATGGTGATTGTGGTTTTACGAGTATATACATTTGTCAAAACTTATCAAATTGTACATTTTAAATGGATGCATTTTATGCAAACACACTACACTGAGGTTGAGAATAAAATCAATGAAAAAATAAATATTTTTTATATTGCTAAAATAAATAGGGATTGCAATAAAATAAGGAAAGTCAGTTCACCATAACCTAGATGGATAGACAGATTTCCTCTGATTTCAGTCAGGGGAAAGAATAGTGTACAGTTATAACCTGAACTTGAATATTCAAGTTGTGAAACTAACTCCTTTTAAAGTATATTAAAAAGATATTTCTAGGGTAATAACAATAAAATTATCAGTATTTTCACTCAGAAAAGATCATCCCAGTTATATAGTAGCCCAAGGTCTGGTAACTATAGTTTAAAGTCCTGATAAATATACACCTTCAATCCACCTGATATTTTGTGGTCAGGAATCATTGATTCAGTAATCCAAATTCTTGAAGACAATAAATATTGACTCTTAGTTAATGCCTATTTTTAACCCAAAAATGATTTATGATTAAAAATACATGTAACGAAGCAAGTTAAATCCATTTGTATTAAATAGTTTCATTTTAAAATAAGAAATGTTATGCTTAGTATTGAAATGCTTGTAAGTTTTAAGGGCAGTTAGCGTATGAATGAGAAATATTAGTTCCAGTCTAAAAAGTATAATTTATACTAAACTTTTTTTTTTTTAGGTAGAAATACAGCAGACATTTTAACTAAATTTGGAAGCTAATCTGAAAGTTTTAGTAAAGCCTCTGTATATAAATTAATTAGGTTTATTAAATTCATAATAAATCTACTCATCAGGTTTATAAGAGATTTTTAAGTACTTGTGCAGGTAAGTTTACATATTTGATTTAAGATTGCTCAATCAGGTATATGTAGTATAAAAAAGCAATACAAAAACATGTAAAAATTGTGCATATATATATAGCTCAATTTGATTAAGTGTATTTATTGATTAAGACTGCAAATGGGACTATTTAAGGATTATTTAGTCTATATGATTTACCTTAAAAAAACCTTAAAGAAACATTAATAAAATTCTCTGTAAAACAAATGTGTATATTGAATATAAAATTATCAGGGCACTGTATTAGTTTTCCAGGGCTGCCATGACAAATGACCTCAGACTGGATGACTTACATTAAAAATTATTCTCTCACAGTTCTAGAGGGGAAAAAAAAAATTGAAATCAATGTGTCAACAAGGCCCTGCTCTCACTGAAGCTTCTGGTAGAGACTCTATTCCATGTCCTTTTCTTAGCTTCAGGTGCTGCTGGCATTCCTTGACCTGTAAGTGCATTACTCCAACCTCTGCTTTGGCATCACACGGCATCTCCTTGTGTGTCTGTCTCTCTCTCTCTTCTCCTCTTATATGGATATGAGCCCTTAAATCTTTATGGAAGAGGACTTCCACATCTTTCTCCTACGGAGCAGCTGGTGGGTTCGAATCACCAATCTTCTGGCTAGCAGCTGAGTACTTTAACCACTGTGCAACCAGGGCTCCTTATTCAAAGGTTACATATCATGTATTTATTGAGGTTGCCCAAAAATAATACTAGCTTAGATTCTTCACTGGTATCTGGGCCACTAGTGTGTCTAAAACTGAATTTATGATAATAATTTCACAATAGCTTTCCCTGCAATTTCCTTCATTTTGGTTAAAGGATGTTCTACCCTTTTTTGAGGTGCTCCAACAAAAATTTTCAACTTCCTTCTTGGTTACTCAGTTTATGATTTATAAAGTCCTACACAAAGTGTGGAGCCCTGGTAGTGCAGCGGTTAAAAGCTTGGCTGCTAACCAACAGATTGGCAGTTCGAATCTGCCAGCTGCTCCTTGTAAGCCCTATGGCTTTTTTTTTTTTTTTTTTGCAGGAAAAATAACTTTAAATTATTTATGATGCATTCAAATAGAGATGTGTAACACGTAGCTAAAAATATAACTATGGAGTTCGGAATCCACTTGAGGACAATGGGTTTATTACATAAACTGTACCTCATGTTACCTCTCTGACCTCAGCTCCTATTACTCTTTGCTCTCTGTGTTCTGCTCCACTGGACTCTTTTACCTTCCCTGAATACAGATAGACACTCTCCTACCTCAGGGCATTTGCATGTGCTTGAACTTCTAATAGATATATGTGGAAGTTGAGCAAAGCTGCTTTCCTTCCTTTATGTCTTCCCTTAAGACATTTACATAAATTTAATTCCCCTACACACATGCTAAGGTGCCCTGACGGCTCAGTGGTTAAGTGCTCAGCTCCTAACATAAAGGTAGGCAATTCAAATCTACCAGTTGCTCTGTGGGAGAAAGATGTGGCAGTCTGTTCCCATAAAGAAGACAGTCTTGGAAACCCTATAGGGAGGGCAGTTCTACTCCGTCCTATAGGGCCACTATAAGTCGAAACCAACTGGACAGCAATGGGTTTTGGGACACACATCCTATCACTTTTCTCTGATTTATTATTATTTTCTTCTTAACACTCATGAATATCTTGTGTGTATCTTCTGTTTGTTCCATTACAATGTAGACTTCACCAGGGTAGGAAGTTTCTGTCTGTTCACTGCTGTGACCCTGTGCCTGACATGCAATGGACAGAACACATTTATAGAATACATGAATGAATGAGTGAAGTGACATGTGGAATGTGGTATATGGAGAAATTTGCAGGAAAAATAACTTCAAGTTATTCATGAAGCGTTCAAACAGAGATGTGTAATGCATAGCTAAAAATATAAATATGGACTTCACAGACATTTTAAAATTAAGTAGCACACAATTGATTAAATAAAATATTCAGTTTTCCAAGATTTGATGTAAGTACTAGGAATATAAAAAAAAAGTACTAGGAATATAGAAGTGAAAAAAAATCTAATCAGACTCTGCCTCTGTTGAATTTACAATGATATTTCCCTCCTTTAAAAATAGTTGAATTCTTTGTAACAAAATTATTTGAGTGAGAAGAAATGTAGGGTAATAATAGAAAAATATCAAACTATAAGCCAAAAAAACAAACCCTCTGTCACCGATTTGGTTTTGACTCATAGCGACCCTGTAGGACAGAATAGGACTGCCCTGTAGGGTTTCCAAGGTCATAAATCTTTATGGAAGCAGACTGCCCCATCTTTCTCCCACAGAGCAGCTGGTGGGTTCAAACTGCCAACCTTTCAGTTAGCAGCCAAGTGCTTAACCACTTCGCCACCAGGGCTCTTCATAAAACCATATTCATAGGGAATATCAAGTTTTTAGAGGAGGCAGAAAAACATAAGCTACATTAAACATGAGAAAAAGGACAGTCAAAGAGAAAAAAATAAAATAAAACAGGTTTAGATTCTCTGAAGTGAAAGAGGAGATTTTTGGAAGGGTGTATTCAAAGTGCTAAATACTGCAGCAGGATTAAGTAGGATGAGAACAAAACCTAGGGATTGTATATATTGATGAGTTATTCACTAATATTTGTAGCAAAACCTGTTTCTATGTAGTTGTAGAGGTAGGGACCAGATTTAATGCACTGGGGACTGAAATAGAAATAGAGACATTTATATTAACTGTTTTGGTCAAAGAGTTTTATGATGAAGGGAAAGAAACAGGGCATAACTTTGTGGGTGATTAAGGATTGATTGAGGGAGAGACACACTGGGGAGGAAGAAACTGCACAGGCAGAAACGTACTGGAGACCAGATGAAGTCAAGAACTATATGACAAAGCCTTGGAAAGAAAGTTAATATTTTCCTTTGAATTAGAAGTATACCAGGGTAAACAATCCTACAACCAAACCAAATCTATTGCCATTGAGTAGATTCCAATTCCTAACGACCCTACAGGAGAGAGTAGAACTGCCCTGTAGGATTTCCAAGGAGCAGCTGGTGGATTCCAACTGCCAACCTTTGAGTTAGCAGCCAAGCTCTTAACCACTGGGCCATCAGGGTCCTAGCAATCCTAAAAGAGGGGGAAATTTGGAGGGTAAGAGCATTTGTATATCTGACAGGTTGCCTCACAAATAATACCTTATGAAGAAAGATCTGAAACAATATGTTTGTGATATGCCAGGACATTGTACTTTAGGTTGCTTTCGTGAGGCCTGCCACTATTGGAATTTTTGAGCTTTATAAAGAGGTCATCATAATTTTCATGAAAACTGGCATTGCTTTCATTATAACAAATATTAAAAATTATCTTTTTTATGTAGTATCCTAAGAATTCTCAGTAGGATGTTACCACTCTCAATTTCATGATGTTACTAGAGAACAAGCTGAACCAAATTGTAAATACTTATAAGTAATAAGATCGACTACAATGCTGGAAAATTTTTATAAATGCGTTGACACATTTGAGATGTGGTGATAATCAAAAAAGGATCTAATTGGGATTCTGAAAATCTGGTCCACCTGCCTGGGGAAACTGGATATACTCATTTTAAGGCCTTTTCTCTAGCATAATCCTCCCTCAAAACTTCCTTTGGTTACCTCCCTCTCCTTTCTCAGACATCTCCTCAGGGAGGGCTGTCTCGACTACACAGTTTTATACTGCAATCTTCTTTCCACTCTCCACTATACCTCTTATTCTCCATTACCCTGCTTTACTTTTTTTGGTAGCACTTCTCACCTTTTAACATATTTCTTCTTATAATTTTCATGTTAATATGTATGCCTCACCCTGCCCTATCTAAAATGCAACAACTTCATGGACAAAAGGAAGCAATCTTTGTTTTCTTCACTAATAAATGCATCCTAAGAGCCACAAGCCCTCGTGGCACAGTGGTTAAGAGCTACAGGTGCTCACCAAAAAGTCAGCAGTCCAAATCCACTAGCCACTCCTTGGAAACCCTACAGGATAGATCTTCTCTGTCCTATAGGATCACAAAGAGTTGGAATCCACTCAAAGGCAACTCTTTTTTAATTTTATTTTTTTTTAAGTACCTTGAGCAGTGCCTGGCAAGAGGCACTTGATAAATATTGTTTGAATAAAGGAATGACAACATTTATATGGAGAAATAATCTTGCGGCCCAAAACCTCCCAGGAGCATCGTCTTCTCTCATGGGTTTCAGAGCCCACTTTGTTGAAATACAGAAGATAAAGGCTTGTTCCTGATAAACTAATCCCTGCTAATTTCTCCAGTAGATAAAGATTAACAATGAGTTAATTTTTAAATACATAAATATAACAAAATATGGTATCTGTATCGATGGGCTGGTCACTAAATCCGTTCAGCAATTTTTTCTCATTTCTGTCTCTGAAACTCAGAGAACAATAATGGCATCTCCCCAATTTCCCCATGCGCAATGGAAAGGACACTGTTCTCAGTTAGTGTTTTTCTTTGTGGCAAAACTTCTTATATCTATAACTAACATTTTTATAAATGTTAATTTTCCTCAAAATAGAGAAGTTATTTACAAATTTATCAGCTCAAGTAAATTTAACTAAATATAATAAAACAAGTAAATTTAATGGTTGACAGTAACACCTTAAGGCTTTTGTGTTGTTTTGTTTTTACTTGTTTGCCTAAAAGTCCATACACAATTTTAAACAAGCAGATATTATAGTTTTCTTAAAATTTTTAACATTCTTCATTGAAGTCAATATATGAAAATACAAGGAAAAAAGACTCCTGGTTTCCAGTTAGACATGTAAAGAGCTTGAAAGTCATCGCTCTCATCCTCAAGAAAAAAACAAACAAACAACAAAAAAAAAAAAGCTGAAACACTGAACATCAACAACTCTTCTTCTATTGATCATAGATTGAGGTCACAGGGCGTTCCAATGGACCCCAAACTGGAGAGACAGTTTAATACTAAGAATCGCTGCTTACCAAGAGCAAAAATTACTGCTGTTCCACACAGCACTGGGTAAGAAAAATTAAAGAGTAATTGACAAATTCCTGGAGACTAAGCATGGACTAACTTGAGAGACAAAAGCTGCTGGAAGCACAGACTTAGGAGAGCTTCTCACGCTTTTATGAGTTTTACCCTCAGGAGCTCCATCAGGTTCTCACTGGGTATATTTCAAAAGCCCCGGTGGGCAGTGGTTAAGCGGTGGGCTCCTAACCAAAAAGCCCATGGTTCCATCCCACCAACTGTTTCATGTGAGAGAAAGATGAGGCAGTCAGCTTCCATGAAGATTCACAGCCTTGGGAAATCCTATGGGTCAATTCTATTCTGTCCTATACGGTCTCTATGATTTGGAATTCACTGGACAGCAGCAGGTTTAGAGAGCTTAAGTGTTTTGGACATTGCAGAGCTAGAAAGTGGCCCATCTGGACTTCAAAGCTGGATCTGAATGCAGATTTTTTCTTTTATCTAAGAAGCAGAAAGGGTCACAAGTACTTTTAGCCAACAAATAAAGAAAATACACAGTATTTAGGTGCAATTAAAAAAAATCTACTAAACATTTCTACACAAAGACTTTCTCCTAGTAAATTATTTAAATTTCCAATTAAAGCTCATTTTGTATCTTTCTTAGAAAACACATTTATCCTTTCAGGGGCTAAGCCATTTTATAAGTAATTTAAAAATAGAAGGATTTATAACTCAGAAAAATGACCAAGTTGCTGGAAATATGAGACCAAACATAACATATAACATAACAAATAATATATTATTTAAATACATTTTTTAATTTTTCAAATATGCAAACAAAGCAACTTACTTTTATGGGCCGTTTTCACAGTAATAGTGTCCATGAAAAAAAAAATTATATTTAAGACAATCTTTAAAATTAGAAAATAGTGTACTTCAGTAATCCAATTACGGAAGTCATATACATACCTGCAGGATGTAAGAGGATTTTGTCACGCACAGGTAATACACAATTTATGCACGTGTGTGTATCTATCGATTTATTTAGCCATCTACCTATCTATCTATACATGCGCATGTATTTAATATATATGCTTTTTAAGTAGTTTAAGGAGTTTGGTAAATAGCAGAAGTGTGGAGATTGGTTTAACACATATATTATTTCATTTCTTTAAGAATTTTTACCGTGTACTAGAATAAATGATATTAAGACTTGCAAATATAAATATAAACACTAAGTTTGAAGTGACTTAACAGGCCTTTTGGAGTAAGAAAATAAAATAGATTTACAAAGTTTGTTGTGCAGTTTATAGTCATTAAGTGTGCTACCGTGGCCTGTCTAACACACATTCTTAATAACGTTTCTTGGTAGTGTTTTTTCACAGGAGTCACTACTGGCCTTCTGAGGAGCAAAATCTTCATTTTTACTAAATGCAACAGCACTCCTTAATCCCTGTGACTATCAAAAATGCCCCTACATTTTTTCAAACACCCTGGATTGGGGCTTAGAGAATGAAGAGGCGGTATTAGTACAAAGGCACTAGATAAAGTGTATAGACCTGACCAGTCTCTTGGAAAACATAAAGGCCAACTCATATGCTTGTGTGGATAACTCAGCCTTCTCAGTCAACTAATCAGCTCCACACCTTTTTAATCATTATAAACATTTCTGGAGACAAGAGAGAAGAATCAAGTTTCTATCATGCTAATGATTTCACATATCTTCCTCCACAGCATCTACGAAAATCAGAGACTGATATTTGACCTCCCCAATAACCCCAGGGTGAACACGATCAGGTGGAGATTGGGCCCAGAGTTCAGTGCTATCTTTAAATGTTGCAAGCCATTTAAAAGTATGAAAGAGCTGAGGAGTGGGAAGTTGTGGGAATAGAATTCCTTCTGTTTTGCCCTTATAGTTCTTAGACCATTTTGCATTTCTAAGAACTGCAAGCTACCGCTGACAAGAAAGAATCTAAGAGTAGCATGTCAACTTTGCTTTAGGAAACAACCTTGAGACCAAGGTATCCTGGAAAGGAAAGGCAGAGATTTGGCCTCAGAAAAGCAATACATTGTTTAAAATGACACTCCCCTGATAAAGTAAGGTTCTAAGGCCTTCCAGAAGCTGACATTATATCCTGTGTCGTATATTAGTAACAAATTATCTTTTCCACAGATTCTTCATCTCTCTTCCAAGGACCGCATGTCCCCACGCTCAAGAAATCCAAAATAGAGGAATGCGTGGAATAGAAATTTGTATTGTGGAAGGCCAAACTGCAGATATTCCACTATCATATTTTAAGTACCTTCTAATTTCAAACATATTGTGACTGTTCAAACAAATTGATTAAAACTGGCATGTGATGTATTTCTATAACTCAGTGTTTCCCAAACTGCAGTCATTTAGGAGCCAAATTTATAATTGTGGCCATACCCTCAGTTCAGTAGTAATAATTTCTTTAACATATTTTTGTCTAATCACATTATTTTGGGTCATTTTATTTATTTTTGAAAATTTTACATATAAAGGAAAAATCAGTAACATAATGAAGATTAGTGTACCCTCCTATTATTTTAGAAAATGTTAACATTCTGTTCATTTATTTTACATTTATTTTTCTTTTAGTTTGTTTTAATGAACACACATATTCATTTTTGGCAAGGACATAAAACTCACTTCTTGCAGCAAGGTCAATGAACTTTATTATTTGATTTTGGGTACTTTGAAAAGGTCCCTGCAGGCAAAAGTCACTCTAATGTGAATGCAATGATATTTTGAGAGTAGGGATCAAACAAGATTCTTTTGGATTCAGGAGAAAGAATTTACTGTTAACTGGTGAGCTGTATGCATATGCACATGCCAATTGCCTCACTATTACAAGCAGAGGTATGACTACTGGGATGAGGACTCTACTATCCAATCTGATTGGATCATACACGCAAGACACACAGTATTGGCACTTGAAAGTCATTATTATTATTATTTTTTACAGAAGGTAAATGGTAAACAACAGGGACAGGTTACTTATAGAAAGCAAACATGAAACAAGGGGAACAGATTTGAGGTGAAGCGGTTGGCCCAATCCCTACCAGTACCCCAGTTAGCATTGTAGGTGAAAAGCCCACTTATGTCTAAAAAGGGACTTGCTCACCCTTCCCAAACTACTCATATCCATTTCTGTCACTGGAGAGGCATGATGTGGATCAGGTGTTACCAGGTATGTCTCAGCAGGTGTGTTGTCAGCTCAGGTCAGGTGCAGCATGGCTGTGCTTGTTCTTTCTCTTCCCCTCCTTGGATTTTCTTGGTTGGTTCTGGCCCCCTATGCTTGATTTTCCGGCACCCAACAAACATCTTTGGGACAACCCTGGGCCAGTGCCAGCGGCAGACTGACATTATGACAGCTCTCAAGGGAAAAGTGTTTTGCCAGCAAGCTGTATATGGTACATATTCAAGCCTATGTTCTATCGTTGACGTCCTACCTGTAGGTGCTCAGCTCCATTAGCAGCCTTCTTCCTGGTGTGCCCAGGTCCACCCCATGGGCTGACTCTGTCCACTGCCACCGTCTACCGGCCTCGTGATTCCCACTGCTTGCAATGCTGCTGTCATTTCTCTACCATACCACTCTCTTGTGCTTGCCCTCATTTCTCTCAGTCTTCAGTGTTAATCAGCTGATTGTTATAGCCCTTAATCTGTATTACAGCTACTCTAGGAGATTCGTAACACAGCGCCTCATGTCCAAAAGATGAGCTCTCAGAGCTGCCCTCCTAGATCACAATGATCAAGGAGTCCCATCTGAACCTCTGTGTTCTAGAGTTTTTATCAGTCACTGGGAAGGTCCCCTGTCATGGACTGAATTGTGTCCCCCCAAAAATGTGTTTATCAACTTGGTTAGGCCATGATACCCAGTATTCTGCAGTTGTCCTCCATTTTGTGATTGTAATTTGAGAGGAGTAGGGTGGGATTGTAAAACCACCCTTACTCAGGTCAACTCCCTGATCCAAGGTATCTCTCAAGAGATAAAATGAAAGGGAAGCAAGCAGAACTGGGAACCTCATACCGTGAAGAAATAAGCATTGGGAGCAGAGCATGTCTTTTAGACCCAGGGTTCCTGTTCAGAAAAGTTCCTGGTCCAGGGGAAGGCTGATGAGAAAGACATTTCTCCAGAGCTGACAGAGAGAGAAAGCCTTCCCCTGGAGTCGACATCCTGAATTGGGACTTGTAACCTACTAGACTGTAAGAAAATAAACTCCTCTTTGTTAAAGCCATCCACTTGGGGTGTTTCTGTTACAGCAGCACTAGATGACCAAGGCACCCCCCCCCCAATCAATCCTGGTAAAGGTCAGACTGGGTGGGGCTTCCCCAGCCAATCCGTAAATGGTCAGACTGCAGGGTTCCAGCCATTACTGTAAAGGTGGATATCAAACCAACCAATCCGTTGCAAGTTACTTATGCATGGATATCAAATTGACCAATTCCTTGCAAGCTGAATATGTGGAGAGGAAACAGACCAATCCCTTGCAAGTCACTTATGCAAATAGCAAAAAGGCCAACCTTTTAGCAAAATGGGACCTGACCAATCATTTTGGAAGAATCATAAACTCAGGACCAGAAAGGCCACATAAAAGAAAATCCATTGCACTACAACTAGGGAATATAATATAGGACAAAATAATGCTAAAGAGTAAACATGCCGAAATATTACACTGTCAGGCTGGCTAGATTCTTTACCTCATTCATGCAAAGACAGCATAGCCATTAATATCTTTCTACCAACCCCACATATATGAGTATCATTTACTTCATCAATGGAAAGTATTTCAAATATATATTGTACCAGTTAAAACCTCTTTGGGTAGATAAATATTTGATGATTAGTGTCACTTAATCTTAACTAATCATACTTACACTGTTTAAATGATTTATCCTGTGCTACTTTTTTTACTTTAATGTGAATTACTATGTGAATTACTATATGACAATATAACAGTTTCTCCACTACATATTCTTATACATCCACTCCTCATTTATTTACGTGGTTACATTTCAAAGATCAGGTTGTTAGGCAAAAATTGGGGTTATGTGAAAATAGAGGATGATTTTTTATTACTGTTGTAAACGTGAAATGTCAGATGAGACAGTGAGGAGTAGGTGTACAATAAATTGCATGTATGTATATATATATATAAACACAGGTAAAAATTAAGTAGATACCTCCAAATTGCTTTCCAAATTAATTTTAAGATTACATGCCAATAATCAGAGCATAGCAATTTATCTTTCTTTGGAAATAGTACAATAATGGTATTTTACTTATGTATGTTCTATATTTTGATTTCCAGTGACTATGAGTATTTATTACTCTGCTTTCTAGAGCCATCCTTGTACATCTATCCCCTTTGTAATCTTCATTTTGGGCTGTAAATTGCCTACTGATCTGTATTAATTCAATATTCTGGTTATTAATTCATTATTCATTTAATAATATAGAAATTCCTTCCTTTACACCTGAACTTGTTTTTTCACTTAGTGTATTATATTTTATAGTGTTTAATTTTAATAAAGTCAAATTTATCAGTATTTTCCTTCACATTGTGTAGTTTCTGTGTCTTGTTTAAGCAGTATTTCACAACATCAAGGTTATAATGTTATTGTTTTGTATTTTATTGTAAACATCTTACAATATTTTGGTCTTTTACTTTCATGGATGTTTTAAAGCAGTGGTCTACTATTAGTTTTATTGCAGGACAATAACTAAGAGCCCTAGGATTATTTGTGAATAGCCAGTCTTTTATCTGCTGATTTGTAAAATGATGACAAAGATCAAGTTTTCATGTACTTTTAGGTCTGCTACTATGCATCTATTATCCATGCGGAAAACAACCAATGTCAGTAAAATTGTATTTTCTTTTCAAGTCTGCTTCCCCAGTTCTTTATTATCCAATTTTCTTGTGGTCAAATGTGCTTCACAATCCAGAACATTTTAGAATTTAGTAAGGTAATATAACAGATATACCATGTACTAGGTAGTATTTACAGTGTGGCCAAGGGCAGTACTAAAATATACGAAAATTCACACAACATGTGATAAATAATAGCCCTGAAAATTCTTATATGATTTCATGTAAGATTTTGTCTTTCAATTTTTTCAGGTCAGATCCTGAAAAGTCATTATAATTTTACATATTTACAAATGCCTATATTTGGAAATTAATATTTAAAAATTCCATTATTATAGTATAATGAATAAAAATAAATTGAAGAGAAGATGTGCAAGATTTCTATGTTTAAAATTACAAAACATTGTCGATGAAAATTAAAAAATACCTAAATTAAAGAAAACATATCATTTTCATGGATTGGAAGATTAAATATTGTTAAGACTGTAATTCTTCCCAAGTATACCTGTAGACTCAAAGTGGTCCAAATCAAAATCTTAGTAGGCATTTTGAAGAAATTTATAAGATTACACTAAAATTTATATAGGAAACAAATAATTTATAATATTAAAAATCAAAATCAATATTAAAACTGGAAAAGTTGCAAAACCTTATGTTTAGACTAGTAATATAGTTAGAATACCAGGACAGCATGGTTTTAACCTTAGAATAGCTATACAGATCAATGAAACAGAAAATGAATCAAGGACTATACCAATATTTATTTGGCCAATTAATTTTTTAAGTTACCAAGAAAATTTGACGGTTAAAGTATAGTCTTTCAGCATAAAATGCTGGATCCATGGTATACTTGTACTTAAAAAAAGAACATTGTAGTTTACATTACACCATTTGTGAGAGTTGTGTTAAAATGGACAATAAACCTAAACATAATAAATTATAAGATTTCTATAGAAAAAATTAAAAAAATAATATTCAAACATTCAGGTTTTTAAGAAAAAATTGTATGGGATACATACATACAATAGACTATTATTCAGTCATAAAAATGAAGTTCTGATACATGCTACACCATAGAGGAACCTTGAAAATATTGTGCTCAGTAAAATGTCAGTAATGGAAGGGTAAATACTGTACTATTCCGTTTACATGAAATATGCATAATAGAAAAATTTATAGAGATAGAAAATAGATTAGAGGTTACCAGGGGCTGGGCGAAGAGAGAATGCAGAGTTATTGCTTAATGGATACAGAGCTTCTATTTGGTATTAAAAAAAAAAAAAAGATAATGGTGAGTGTTGCACAACTTTGTAAATTTAATAGTCACTGAATTGTAACCTTAAAAACGGTTAAAATTAAAAAACTACATATATTATATGCATTTTATTTCACTTACTAATGAATATCAAACACTACAGCCTTCAGTATGGATTATACCTCAAAATAAAGAAAACAAAAATCCTCACAACTAGACCAATAAGTAACATCACGATAAACAGAAAAGATTGAAGTTGTTAAGAATTTCATTTTACCTGGATCCACAATCAGCGCCCCTGGTAGCAGCAGTCAAGAAATCAAATGGCGTACTTACTGCATTGGGCAAATCTGCTGCAAAAGACCTCTTTAAAGTGTTAACAAACAAAGACGTCACTTTAAAGGCTAAGGTGCACCTGACCCAAGCCATGGCATTTTCAATTGCCTCATATGCATGAGAAAGCTGGGCAATGAATACGTGAGACTGAAGAAGAATTGATGCCTTTGAATTATGGTGCTGGCAAAGAATATTGACTATGCCATAGACTGCCAAAAGAACAAACAAATCTCTCTTGGAAGAAGTACAGCCAAAATGCTCCTTAGAAGCAAGTATGGTGAGGCTTTGTCTCACATATTTTGGACATGTTATCAGGAGGGACCAGTTCCTGAAGAAGGACATCATGCTTGCAAAGCAGAGGGACAGCAGAAAAGAGGAAGGTCCTCGATGCGATGAACTGACAAAGTAGCTGCAACAATGGGGTGAAGCACAACCACGATTGTTAGGATGTCTCAGGAAAGGGCAGTGTTTTTTTTTTCTGTTGTCATAGGGTCACTATGAGTCGTAACCTACTCAACAGCATCTATCAACAACAATAAAAAAGTTTCAAAACTCATTAAATTAAAGAAAATATATTTGGAGTGAAATACTAGGAAAATAAAATAAATGCCCATGTTAGGGCTATAAAATATTTTAAATCACTTTTACATAGACTTTTTCAGTTTATCAACATGTAAGAAGAGAATATCTTACTAAAATAAGTTTACTCTAATCTGATACTGAATGCATTCCATCTATAACATACCAAATGAAGTACTTAAATTGTGACATTATAAGCCTAAAACTTCCATTTATTTCCTTGGATCTTTGTTCTTTATCAGTCAAGCGACTATTTTGCTGAATTTGGTATGGATTTAATTTGGCTAATGCCCAAACTTGATCTCAAATAATTTCTTTTCCCGTATGCACTGATCCCTATAGCAATAAATGAATAAAGGATATTTCATTCTTTGAACACCTCTAATTTAAAGCAACTTAATCAATCCTCTTCATGGAAGGATTCTAGACCACAATTACAGCCTTAATGTCTAGCTGTCGGTTCCTTTCAGGCCTGGTACCAGAGGGTAATTGCATCTCACGTATTTTCTTATGAAAAATGCTTCAAGCCTAGAGGTAATTTTTTTTTTTTTCTTAATCATTTTCTTCTGTATATGGTAACTATTAGTCACATAGAAATTTTTTTTAGCTACAATATTCAGTTGTGATTCTTCCTTACCTGGACAGCAGCAGGGAAAAATATATATCTAACTACTTTGCTTGGATTTAGTGATGACACAGTGCGTTTAATGGTAAGAAGATCACCAAGTCATTGCAATGTGACCCTTGGTATTTTATATGTTCTGACTTTTGAGGTTCATTACATACTGAGAAGATTTTATTTCTGAGATTCTAACTGTATTTTAAAAATTATTTTGTCATTTTAGCCTTTCAAGACATTTTGTTGAAATACTCAAAATGGATTCTTAATAGTTGACTAAAACATTTACCATATATTTCTTGATAATCCTGCCATTAGCAAATTTTAGTAGCTCTCTCAAATATCCCTGTGCTTATATAAAAAAAAAAAAAATTTCCTTTCTTATATATAAAAAAAATTTTTTTTTTTTTTTATATAAGAAAGGAAACCCTGGTGGTATAGTGGTTAAGTGCTACAGCTGCTAACCAAAGGGTCGGCAGTTCGAATCTGCCAGGCGCTCCTTGGAAACTCTATGGGGCAGTTCTACTCTGTCCTACAGGGTCACTATGAGTCAGAATGGACTCAATGGCACTGGGTTTGGTTTTGGTTTATATAAGAAAATTCAGAAAAATGACAGAAAATTACAAACACAAGAAAACTTAATTATGTATTTATATACTCCAAGTTGCTTTTTAACATCAGCTGATGACTTGAAAGACGCAAACATTTATTGAATTTTAGTATTTATGATGAATCTCTAATAAAGTTTAAGGGTCATTTGTCTAATTATATTCAAACTTTATAATAATTTTTCTCTAAAACTGCATATGTCTCTCCCAGCCTTTCTAAAGTTTTATTTTAGTTCTTTTATCGCCTACCGATACAGCTTCCCAAAATTTGGAAGGAATGAATCGCTTGGAACTTTAGTTTAAATCCTCTAACACAAATTCTCCTCAAATTCCTTTCCTGTCTCTAGTTTTTGAGTCCTCCCAATTTGGTTGAATATTAGGTCCTTGAGAACCTCTTAGCCATAGATTTTTCCTTTTAAGGAAAAAAAAAAATTACTGTAGTAGTTTTTCTAATCTTTTAGACTTGTCCCCAAACAATATATTCATTGCATAACCACACCTCAAAAATCAAGCAGTGAAGCCAGAAACCTAAACCTGTGTTATCTGCTGCGTTTTGACTTACCCACCTTTTGTGATATTTCTGTGCTTTAGATCATCTTATGCTATTGAATAATGTGCCATAGGTCCCCAGTCATAAGCCATAAAAGTTAATCTTTGTACGTCCATTATTAACTTAAATGGATAAAGTTTCTTCATGGACCTGCAGCAACCTTCTTCTCCTGTCCTTGGCATGGTTGTCCTGCTGAATCTTTATGCGTTTATCGCTCAAATGACAGACTGTTGGAATCCAAACCCCTGCCAATATGTCTTCGTCATTGAGTGCCCATGGAGTACAAAGGTAACTGCTACTGAGAAGTGAGTCATAAAATGAAACCATTTGATTGCCCTGCTTTCAACTGTACTCTATAAAATTTTCTTTCTAATTCTTAATAATATTTGTGGCAGATTGAATGCATTTCCAGTTATTTTTAATTACTAAAATACCTAGCCCAATCTTATGTTGAATTTTAAAATGTTTCATTTCTCCATGGTGTGAAGTTGATGGAAACTTAATCAGGCTCTGAGACATCTCTCCTTTTCCTCATCTGTAAGTGAAACCTCCAGTGTGTTAAAGAGTACAAAAAAACCCATTGCTGTCAAGTCAACTTCGACACATAGCAACCCTAAGGGACGGAGTAGTACTGCCCCATAGGGTTTCCAAGAAGCACCTGGTGAATTCGAACTGCCAACCTTTTGGCCAGCAGCTGTAGGTCTTAACTACTGCTCCACCAGGGTTTCCGAAAGATTGCAAAGGTAGAGGAAAAAGGACAAGTATCTCTGCTTAAGTGTCTGCATTTTAGTTCACCCTCAGTATTCACTGCTTTCAGGGTCAGCATGGATTAGCAATCAGTGCTGTCTGTGGCAGTGATCCAAAGGCTGACTTCCCATGATTATATACATATAATTCACACACACATATATATGCATATTTTCCCTACTGTAAGACATATGGCTCAGTTCAATGTCTTTCTCAATTTCAGCTCCTCCCCACCAATAGTAGGGATTTCTTTTCCACATTGAATGGATTAAAGCAAAAGAAAAAAGAAAAGCCTATTACCCAGCTATTTTCTGAGATAATGATTTGATTCTTGGAAATCTCACTTTGTCACCCTAAGTGGTGCATATAAGTCCTTCTCATTCTCCATCCTATAATCTCTTTGTTTTTCACCTGCTTGTAGGCACAGGGACGAACCAGCAAGTTTACTGACAAAGCAAACAGTCAACTGGGAGTATCCAGTGATTCTCTTAAAGCCTCCTCTCATTGGTCGTTAGGCAGGGCAATAGTGCCCTCCAAAGACTGCCACTTTGAAATTTTATTACCTCCTCTTTCCTGTAACGGAGCCCTGGTGGCGCAGTGGTTCAGTACTTGGCTGCTAACCAAAAGGTTGGCATTTTGAATCCACCAGGTGCCCTCTGGAAACCCTATAAGGCAGTTCTACTTTGTCCTGTACGGTCGCTGTGCGTTGAAATGCACTCGACGGCAACGAATTTGGTTCAGTTCTCCCTATAATTGTCTCAACCAATTACTTCTGTAAATCACAGATAATGCCTACGTATGATTAACACTTCCTAATCCTTATCTTTTTTCCAAATTCAGCAGAATTCGATATTATTTAAAACTCATATTGTATATATAATTTAGTTTGTCCTCCTCTCCTAGTTCCTAAAATGGCACAGTTTCTTGGTTTTCCTCCCAAATTTTTCTCTCACTTCCTTTCACATGCCACTTTTTTTCTCTTAATTTCACTTAGGGATCTCTTCTAGGTCATATTTAGCTCTATTATCCCTAAACAAGCTTATCAACAGTTTATACTTCCAATTACCATATCTGACATACTGTATATTTTGTCAATAAATTGTTCCTTCTTTCCATGTAAAGGAATTATGTATCCTTGCCTACTACCTAGCAATTTGAAGCATCTTTCTGTGAAAGGAGAATAATTTCTTGCTCATTGAATTTGGCTTGGCTATGGTCTTCACTCGCTGATAAAATGTGAGTGGAAGTGGCTAACAGAACTTTACAGTATAATATACTTCTACTGGCTTTATCACACATTTTTCCTGCCACAAGACTGGTATATTCCACGTGTGGCATGTGGGCTGCAACTTCAGCTCAGATCTAATAAAAAAAAAAAATGGATATACTGCATTTGATCTGTAACCTGGTGCTAAGTCATAATTTGGAGTAGACCCAAAGTCAGATCAGATTTGAAATGTAAAGGTGAGATTTACATGTATCTTTGTTATTGTAAGCCATAAAGACAGTATTGTTGTTTGCTACTGTAGTAAAAAGGAGTGTCAGCCTATACATGTACTACAAATACCTAAATCTGTCATTGATGCCCAGCTCTTTTTCTTGTGCATGAGATCTGAGTCTTAACAACCCAGGGGAATATCGTGGGATTTCCCACTAAAAGAACCAAACACACTGCCATTGAGTTGATTCTGACTCAAAGCGACCCTATAGGACAGAGTAGAACTGCCGTATAGAGTTCCCAAGGAGCGCCTGGTGGATTTGAATTGCCGACCTCTTGGTTAGCAGCTGTAGTACTTAACCACTATGCCACTAGGGTTTTCTGCATCTGTGGGGTTTCCCACAGATGTCTCAAACTCAGAAATTTCTTCACATTAATCTATTACTGTTCTACCAATCTTACCTTTCTGTTTCTTACCTCAGTGAATGAAACTACTGTAAACTCTGCATTTCATGCTGGGAATGTAAGTGTTGTTCTTGACTCTAAATGTATCTTACATGCAATCTTCAATCATCTCCTACATTCTCTTTTACTTGCAGATTTTGGTTATTAAGTTCCATTGATCCTTTGCAACAAATATCTATCTCCCAAGTAAGCCACTTCTCTGTTACTGTTTACTTCAACTCACCTTATTTCTCCTATGAATCATAATAAGATTTTTCTGATTTTTATTGACCTGAATACCTCCAACCATTCACCATATTGCCACAAGAGATTGTTCTAAAGATATAATTTTAACACTTCGTCTTCTAGATTGAAACGAACAAGCAACCAGACAAGCAAACATATCTAATGCCTTTTTATTAATGTAAAAAAAAAAACGCAAACTTCTTTTCACGATTTTGAAGAATGATTTAAAAACTAATATACTTTTGCAATCTCGTCTATAATTCTCTTTTCTCAAACTTTATAAACTAACATAATATCTTTCAGTGCTTCTACTGTCTTGTCTTGATTCAAAGACTTTCTTTCCATGAATTGTTTCTTTTATGTAATTTTTTACTGTTTAATCCTTCAGGTTTAAGATTTTATTATACTTTATCTTAGGTACCTTCTATGTCTCTTTTCAAGGATCCCTGGGTAGCACAAATGGTTATGTGCTAGGCTGCTAACTGAAAGGTTAGCAGTTTGAGTCCAACAGAGGTGTCTCATAAGAAGACCTGGTAGCTTATTTCCAAAAAATCAGCCATTGAAAACTCTGTGCAGTCCAACTCTACTCTGACACACATGGGGTTGCCATGAGTTGAGGCCAACTTGACATCAGCTAACAACAGCATACGCCTTTTCATATCCCCTCAACTCCATTGTAACACCATTAATTCATATTTTTTTTCACTTATTATACTTAACTTATACATACGTATATAAAATTTATATATATATAACTTATATAAGTTAAGTATAAGGATATATATATTCATCACTTGATTTTAAGCATTATGGAGATAAATATAAAGAATGCCTAATTCACTTATATTGTTCTGGCACTTTGTCCTCCAGCATCTGACATGTATTGATTTCCAATACTTACCGAAGAATAACTATATAAATGACTGCCATCTACCTATCTATCTGTCAATATGAATCTCCTCTATTCTCCAAATCAAATAACTAGCAAACCATTTCCTGAGTCTCCTTAAGGTTTGTTTGTGTGTTTGTTTGTTTTTCTCCTCATTCTAAAATCAAGAGTTCATATACAACTGAATCCAGGCTAAACTTTCATAAATATACATGGTTTACTAGAATAATGTTGTTGTTGTTAGGTGCTGTGGAGTCTGTTCTGACTCATAGCAACCCTATGTACAACAGAATGAAACACTGCCTTGCCCTGCGCCATCCTCACAATCACTGCTACGCTTGAGCCCAGTGTTGCCACTGTGTCAACTCATTTCATTGAGAGTGTTCTTTTGTGCTAACCTTCTACCTTAACAAGTGTGATGTCCTTCTCCAGGGGCTGCTCCATTCTGAAAACATGTCCGAAGTACATGAAATGAAGTCTTGCCATCCTTACTTCTAAGGAACATTCTGGCAGTATTTCTTCTAAGACAGATTTATTTGTTCTTCTGGCAGTCCATGGTATACTCAATATTCTTCGCGAACATCATAATTCAAACACATCAATTCTTCTTTGGTCTTCCTTATTCATTGTGCGGTTTTCTCATATATTTGAGATGACTGAATATACCATGGCTTGAGTCAGGCTTAACTTAGTCCTCTAAGAGAAATTTTTGCTTTTTCATACTTTAAAAAGGTCTTTTTGTAGCAGATTTGCCAAATGTGATTAAAATAATGGAAGTGGAAATATCTGCTAAGTTAAAAATGTCTCTATTAAATTGATAGGATAGTTTTGCAAGTTGGTAATTGTCTTTCTAAGTACAATACTTATTTTTAAATGAAGTTGGAAAACATTAAGTAACATAAAAACCTGAAAAGAATTTAGCATATTATCTGGCAGTTAATAATTGACCTTAATTATATCATCTCAAACATTTTTTTATGCAATATTTCAGAGAAATATATTTACTAATAATATAGCCTACAGAGAGCAATTCTAAAAAAACTTCTACAGCCAAATATGTTTAAAAGACCATTAAAAAATAACAAAAGAAAACAGTTTCCACCAACCAATTCTGACTCATGGAGACTGCATGTGTGCAGAGTAGAATTGTCTTCTATAGAGTTTTAATGGCCAATATTTTGGAAGTGGATCTCCAGTCCTTTCTTATGAAGCACCTCTGGATGGACCTGAGCCACTCAACTACTATGTTAGAATTGACACTATGGTGACCGGCTTGGTTTTAAGTGTCCTGGGGCGGTGAGAACAGTTAAACACAGAACTACTCCCTGGAAGGTTGCCTGTTCTAACCCTCTTAGATACAACTTTGAGAGGAAGTCCTCTTAAATACAACTTTGAAAGGAAGGCCTGGTGATCTGCTCCTGAAAAGTCACAGCCTTGAAATCCCTTGAAGTGCAGTCCTACTCTGCACACATGTAGCCTCCATGAGTAGGAATTGGTTGACAGCAACTGGTTTGGCTTTTGTTAGTTATTTTACAAAATACATCTTCATAAAATCGTCAGCTGTATACATATATTTCTTCACATTTAAGGATGACATTGATGATATTGAAAAGCTTATCCATTCCAGCATAGTTTTGTAATAATGCAAAATATATGTACTTCATGAGATTTGTTACAAGTCATTTTTTACTTTCATTCAAGGTATTATCATCTCAGACTGGCGCTAAAAACCAAATTGATGGTACTTCATCTAAGTTTCTGAGTACATGACACTAAAACCTGAATTAATTTTTCAAGAAAATTTCATGAGACACTGTATCAAATACTTTAATAAAATCTAGATGTACTGCATTATACCCATTGCATTTCCTTTTTCTACTCAACTTCTTGATCATGTCATTTCATACCTTCTGCTTCTCCAAGGTTTTTATCTATATAAAATATGTCTTGGAGGTAGATAACAAACATACATCATTAATTAGATTATTTAATTTTGAAAAGAGGTAGTCAAGCATATTTTATCCTTACCGAAGAAAAAATATCTTTACTTGGAAATAATGCAAGAGATAATAACTACAACATATGCCATTATAAATTGAATAGAAAGTTTTATGAGTAATATAATTGTGAACACTTAGTTTTTATTTCTTTAGGCTATGGCTCTCAATTAAACATTTCTATTTGTATTACAAAATGTAATACTCACGGTATCTGTTTTTAGTTGAATGAAAAATATAAACTGTAGGTTTGGGATGAGTGTGTAATTTTACTTTATTGACTCAAAGGTAATCTGCTAGCTATTCTAGGGTAAGAGGGTTAATAAACTAGAGAATGTATACTCTGATTGCAGAATCAAGATTAACTATTCTTTTGTTTTTGAAAAATAAAATGAGGGAAAACATGCAGATAGTGGTTAATCTTATTTATTTCTTTTGTTTTACCTCAACATATATTTTCTCCTCAGATTAAAACATTCAAGTTCTTGTAAGAAATGTCTACTGTGCATTATCTTTAGAGATACTTCATCAAATGTATACTGTTTGATGTACTTATAAGTTACATGAATAAAATCAACAAAATACCAGCAATCCTTACTACCTAAAGTGATGGGGGAAACAGTTGCATAATAAAAGGAGATAGAAACATATAAACTCACCCGGCGCACCAAGCTAAAAACTCGCTGAGTCAGGTTCTGAAGAAACTAAAAGGATGCAGAATTTTAATAATTATTTGAAAAACCTGAAGCCAACTGGAATGTTCAAAAAGAAGAGTAAGAAATCATATATTTGTATAAAAATAATAATATGCAAACCACTATATATAGAATCTCTATGAGTTGGAATCAACTCGATAGCAACAGATTTTTTTTTTTTAAATGGTTTATGTTAGGTTTACTCACTTTTTTTTGCATAGCACTGTGTTTGGGATTTCAGAGAAGAGAATTTGTGGATTATATTCTTTTAATTAAGTTTCAGTCTGTTAATATGATACACGCACACACACACAAAAAAAAATCCCGTAATAATATGAATATAAATAAATAACACAAGTCCCTCTAAATCATATCATCTTCCTATCACCATTCTACCTATTGAACATGTTACATAAATATTATATCTGTTATGAATTGGGGCCACTTGAGTGTCATGATGAGTCAGTGATTGATTGTGCTAAGGTTTAACAAACAGGAAATCATATGAAGGCTTTTCATTCCCCTGAATTATCCCCAAAAGGATCTCTAACTCCTATAATCAATAAAAACAAAACCTAACACCCATTACCATCAAGTCGGTTCCAACTCACAGCGACCCTTTAGGGTAGAGTAGAACTGCTCCAATAAGAGAGGAAATAATTAGATTCATTCATTTGTGCAATCATAAAATTTTAAAAAATCTATTATTTCTGAAAATATGAAATGCGAAACAACTTCCTTAGACACTCCTAGACATTTATTGAAAGTGTTAATGTCTACGGTCTGGCTGGCAATCTGTATCAAAGCAAACATCCTCAGTAACTCATATGCACTTTGACATTTTAACAACCAGAAATTATAATGACTCCAGGTTGTGAAGAGGAATTGCTATAATGTGACAAATTCTTCCATAAATTTGTGAAAACTATTTTTTTAAGTTTTCTAAACTGTTTTCTTTTTGTAAGGTAACAATTCCTATTTAACGAAATCTGTATGCTTTCTTAAGTTTCGAGAAATTTAATCAAATTTAATTTTCATAAAGTTTATTGGTATGAATATCCATGTTCATTTTATAAACAAAGTTGTTGAAAATTGCTTGCTTTTTCATGCTTCCTTATATCCTCCTGTGACAACGTAGTACATATACATAACCAGATATGAATGCTTGGTAGGTTGAAGAGATTCTATATGAAATTAGAGGAAGCAAGGAAATATCACATGATCTTGAGCTAGAGTAATGTAAACATTTACTTAGTCTTTGCTGAAAATCATATTTGTATCTAAGTGAAGAACTTATTGCAACAGAAACTTAAAGCAAATTCTTCCAGACACGTACAAAATTGTCTATAATAATTCATCATTCAACATTAGGGTAAGCTCATGAAGTGGCCTTAAAATGGAAAAGAAAAAAAGGAAGGGATGAAGGGAGGAAAGGAAGGAGGAAGGGAGGAAAGGAAGGAGAAAGGAAGGGAAGGAAGGAGAGAGGGAGAGAGGGAGGGAGGAAGAGGAAAAAATTATCAGACATGACTTGGTAATGAAAGAGATCAAAGAGTTAGTGGAAATTGTTCAAAATGGGAATACACAAATGATTTGAAGAATGCAGACCTGAAATGATCTTCATAAGTGGAAGGATGAATACTGTACTTTGATCTATTTTTCATAGTTATTCTCTAATTCTTTCAATCTTATCTAGGAATAAGAGAATTACTCTCAGCTGTTCCCTGTGATTGACTAATAGGCATGGTAATCAACTCAAGGAAGACAGTTCCCACTCTATTTGAGTGTGAATACTAACAGTTGGTTTTACAAAACTGGAAGTCAAGACGTAGAATGAAATTTATAATATTAATGATATTAATAATCAGGTTTTAAAATTTTGTGCAAAATGTTAAAATTATTTAGAAGGATTACATAAACTGTATATATGAACCACACCTGTCTGCCAGTTTGTAGTATTGTGGTGCTGGCATGCTCGTATGATGTTGGAAGTGATTCCACCAGGGTATCAAACACCAGCAGAGTTACCCATGATGGATAAGTTTCAGTGGAGCTTCTAGACTAGGACAAAATAAGAAGGAAAGCCTGATGATCTACTTTTGAATATTAGCCTATAAAAATCCTAAGAATCACAATAGAATATTTTCGATATAGTGCTGGGAAACAAGCCCCCTAAGTTAGAGGGACTTCAAAATACACAGAAGCTGTGAACATGGACTTGAGCCTACAACTGATTGTGAAGATAGTGCAGGACCAGCAATATTTTGTTCTGTTTACACGGGGTCGCCATGAGTTGAAGCCAACTGAAGAGTAGTTAGGAACAATACATATGGATAGAGTAAACAACCTCATCTATGTATTTATTTTGAAAGCTTGGGATCCATTTTACTAATGTTAATGATTTTAAGCCTATACACAACAATATTACAAGATACAATAATCATATAAATTTCAGTAATTGTATATTTACATTTTGTCTTTGTAAGGTTTGGCATCTAAAAATTCGGAATTAAAAGGCCGTAATTATGCTTGAACACCATATTATATTGTCTTGTTCGTCTAGTGCTGCTATAACAGAAATACCACAAGTGGATGCCTTTAACAGAGAAATTTACTCTCTCAGTCTAGTAGGCTACAAGTCCAAATTTAGGGGGTCAGCTCCAGGGGAAGACTTTCTCTGTGGGCTCTGGAGGAAGGCCCATAATATCAATCTTCTCTTGGCCTAGGAGTTTCTCTGTGCTGAAACCTCAGGTCCAAAGGACACGCTCTGCTCCCAGCACTGCTTTCTTGGTGATATGAGGTCCCCATGTCTCTCTGCTCACTTCTTTCCTTTGTATCTCAAAAGAGCTTGGCTTAAGACACTATCTAATCTTATAGATCTCATCAGTATAACTGCCACTAATCCATCTCATTAACATCATCGTGATAGGATTTACAACACTTAGGGAAATCCCATCAGATGACAAAATGTTAGACAAGCATACAATAATGGGAATCATGGCCTAGCCAAGATAACAGATATTTTGGCAGACACAATTCAATCCATGACACATAACTTCAGCAAATACAAAACAATGCTAAATTGTAGATTCTACCTCCTTTGCAATGTGTGCATCTAGTCCTTTACAAAACCTTTATGGAAATAAAAATGTAATTTCTTCATTGAACACCACAAAAATAAATTTAAATATTAGGGAGGATCTTTTATTTACTAAAAAAATTTCATGGGCTATAGACTTTCAATATTGTGCTATTTCCGTATTCTTTTAATGATTTCTCAGATAAGATTTTGTACAGCAAATATTGTACTCCTCACATTTTTATGTTCTAGATAAGAAAAAAGGAAAATTGCCTTATATGATCTCTTCAACATTTTAAAACATTTCTTTAATTTTTCCTCAAGTCTTCTGGGAGACACAAGCAGCTTATTCAAAGCTTTGGAATTATTCACACAAGTCATTATTGCTTCTTTTGCTAAAGGATGCTCAGATCCTTCCCCTTTCTCTTTTGATTGCTTCTTTTCCTTCTTTTTTGATTATTCCCTTGTTGGACAATTTTTCATGCTCCAAAGAAATATAAAGCTATTTTTATCACAGAAGAATATGCATAATGATATAAAACATATTTCAATTTATTTAGCCTTTTCTGGGATACAGTCCAATTACAGCTTTTAAAGTATACCCTAGTTGATATTACGCCTGTGTGAACTTTCAAGATCTATTTTATGATAAAGAGCCTTTTAAGGAGTGTATCTTGGTATATGCTGATTTTAAAGTACTGTTTTAGTTGCTATTTTCATTTCCCAATTAGTCTTCACTGTATAATCTGTGTGTTCATGTAAATGGCACGCAGTTAAAAAACACATTTGGCAAATGAGTACTTTGCAAATACATTTTTTTCATCAATGTTTACATTAGTCGTAATTCATCATTACATTTAGATGACAATAATTTAAAATGACCATTGGATCACACTTTGTTATTTTCCTAATTTTCATATAAAATTAATCAATTTACTTTATCAAAAAATTCTATTGTATTTATGTATAAATACAATAAAAGGTATAACAAACTTTCAAACTTTAGTAGCAAAGCTTGAATACTGTATGCTAACCCCATATATTTCAAAACACCACACATGAAGTCAGGTCAACAAGACAAGTGCTAGTTTAGGAATGTGCATGAGTATTCTCTTCTCATTAAAAATGTTTCTTTTACAGGGTGCAGTAAATAGAATATGGGGGGGCAAGATGGCTGACTACGTAGACGCTACCTTGGATCCCTCTTGCAACAAAGGCTCAGAAAAACAAGTGAATCAATCACATACATGGCAATCTACGAACCCTGACCATCAAACACAGATCTAAAGAGTTGACCTGAGTGACAGAGACTGAGAACTAACAACCAAGGGGAAGCAGCAACTGTTTTCGGAGCCTGGAGCCAGCGTCCCAGTCAGGAAACCTTGGCTCCGGGCTTTGGACTAGGTGCAGGGGAGCTGAGCACAGCACCCTGAGATGGCGCAAAAACAGGGCGCAGCCCTAGCCCCCTGAACTGACCTCGGGGGAAGCCCAGCCAGTGCACAAAGTCAGCACAGCAAAGCGGCTGACAGGAGGAGAAGTCACCAGGAGGCAGCAACTGGTTTTGGTGCCGGGAGCGCAGTGTCCCAGCCGGGGAACCTTGGTGCTGGGCTTTGGACTGGGAGCGGAGGAACTGATCGCGGCTTCTGAGACAGCGCAAGCATGGGATGCGGGCCTGACCATCAGGGACAATTTCTACCCACCCACTGCACACAGCCCACGCGCCCCTCGGGAATCTCAGATAAAACAGTCACCCCAAGCAAGATAAGTAACTTTGTCTATATTCTGGGGTGCTACTCTCTCCTGTTTATCTGAACCCTCCCCTCCCCTTCCCAGGTGGCTTCATTAACATTGGAATTTCCTGAGCCAGAGGGAGAACTGCTCCACGGTTTTTCTTTTTTTCTTTTCCTTTTTTTTTTTGGACTTTTCCTAACCATTCTTCTGGCCTGAGAGAAGCAACCACAAAAAGCCCAGGGACCAAAAATCCTTCCCTAATTGGACTAAAAACACAGAACCAGCTCCAGCCAAGCATATGTGATCCACAGTCTCTGGCTTTCATCCCTACAGGGAACAAAGTGGCTATTATAAGGCAAAGGCATTTCTGATAGGGATCTGACTGCAATTGTTTTAGCGGATTTACTGGAAAGACAAGTTTCTCAGGTCTGATATCTCTGCATATTCAACAGAGCCCTCACTGACCCACAACAGGGAACTGAGGACTGAAGCTCCCCCCAGACCACCTAGACTCCTGCCTTAGGGGTCTAAGGAGGGTGACACCTACCAATCTGTAAAGGTACTTGCATTGGGGGCCTAAGGTCTGGTGCACACAACTATCACCACTACTTCTCTCAAAAACTTCTCTAGGTGGACCCAAAATCAGATTCTACCCAAGAATAGTGAATGGACTCAGGCTTATATATCTGGTAACAGCCCAAACCAGCTGGTAACATGACATAAGTGAGTCAAGGGCTACAACAATCAATACAGCTCAATATAGTAGCCCATCTACATATATTGAAAGAAAACAAAACAAGATAAGACTCATTGAGCAAATATACAATAAATCACTACAATATCTTAGTGATGGCTCGGAGACAGCAGTCGATATCAAACCACATAAAGAAGCAGACCATGACAGCTTCTACAACTCCCTAAACTAAAGAATAAAAATCTTTCCCAAATGAAAATACAATCCTGGAATTGCCAGATACATAATATAAAAAACTAATTTACAAAATGCTTCAAGACATCAGGGATGACCTCAGAAATGAAATAAGGCAATCTATAGAAAAAGCCAAAGAACACACTGACAAAGCAGTTAAAGAACTCAAAAAGATTATTCAAGGACATAGTGGAAAAATTAATAAGTCGCAAGAATGCATAGAGAGACAGCATTCAAAAATCCAAAAGATTAACAATAAAATAACAGAACCAGACAATGCAATAGGAAGTCAGAGGAGCAGACTCGAGCAATTAGAATGCAGACTGGGACATCTGGAGGACCAGGAAATTAACACCGATAGAGTTGAAAAAAAAACAGATAAAAGAATTCAAAAAAATGAAGAAACCCTAAGAATCAGGTGGGACTCTATCAAGAAGAATAACTTGCGTGTGATTGGAGTCCCAGAACAGACAGGGGCAACAGAAAACACAGAGAGAATAACTGAAGATCTGTTGGCAGAAAACTTCAATGACATCACGAAAGATGAAAGGATATCTATACAAGATGCTCATCGAACCCCATTTAAGATTGATCCAAAAAGAAAAACACCAAGACATATTAACATCAAACTTGCCAAAACCAAAGATAAACAGAAAATTTTAAAAGCAGCCAGGGGAAAAACAAAGGTCTCCTACAATGCAGAATCAATAAGAATAAGTTCAGACTACTCAGCAGAAACCATGCAGGCAAGAAGGCAATGGGATGACATATACAGAGCACTGAAGGAGAAAAACTGCCAGCCAAGGATCATATATCCAGCAAAACTATCTCTGAAATATGAACGCAAAATTAAGATATTTACAGATAAACACAAGCTTAGAGAATTTCCAAAAACCAAACCAAAGCTACAAGAAATACTAAAGGAAATTGTTTGGTCAGAAAACCAATAATATCAGATACCAGCACAACACAAAGTTACAGAACAGAGCATCCTGATATCAACTCAAATAGGGAAATCACAAAAACAAATTAAGATTAATTAAAAAAAAAAAAACACTCAAAACAGGGAGTCATTGAAGTCAATATGTAAAAGATCACAATAATCAAAAAGAGGGACTAAATACAGGTGGCACAAAACTGCCATATGGAGAGGGATACAAGGCGATATAGGACAATACAAGTTAGGTTTTTACTTAGAAAAATAGGGGTAAATATTAAGGTAACCACAAAGAGGTATAACAACTCCATAACGCAAAATAAAAACCAAGAAAAACATAACAACTCAGCAAACATAAAGTCAAATACTATGAAAATGAGGAACACACAATTTACAAAGAAAAACTTCTCAGCACAAAAAAGTAAATAGAAAAATGAAATTGTCAAAAACACACATAAAAAGGCATCAAAATGACAGCACTAAACACATACTTATCTATAATTACATTGAATGTAAATGGACTAAACGCACCAATAAAGAGACAGAGAGTCTCAGACTGGATAAAGAAACATGGTCTGTCTATATGCTGCCTACAAGAGACACACCTTAGACTTAGAGACACAAACAAACTAAAACTCAAAGCATGGAAAAAAATATATCAAGCAAACAATAAGCAAAAAAGAAGAGGAGTAGCAATATTAATTTCTGACAAAATAGACTTCAAATTTAAATCCACCACAAAGGATAAAGAAGGACAGTACATAATGATAAAAGGGACAATTGACCAGAAATATATAACCACATTAAATATTTATGCACCCAATGACAAGGCTGCAAGATACATAAAACAAATTTTAACAGAATTGAAAAGTGAGATAGACACCTCCACATTTATAGTAGGAGACTTCAACACACCACTTTCGGAGAAGGACAGGACATCCAGTAAGAAGCTCAATAGAGACACAGAAGACCTACTTACAACAATCAACCAACTTGACCTCATTGACTTATACAGAACTCTCCACCCAACTGCTGCAAAGTATACTTTTTTTTCTAGTGCACATGGAACATTCTCTAGAATAGACCACATATTAGGTCATAAAACAAACCTTTGCAGAGTCCAAAACATCGAAATATTACAAAGCATCTTCTCAGACCACAAGGCCATAAAAGTGGAAATCAATAACAGAAAAATTAGGGAAAAGAAAACAAATACTTGGAAACTGAACAATACCCTCCTGAAAAAAGACTGGGTTATAGAAGACATTAAGGAGGGAATAAAGAAATTCATAGAATGCAACCAGAATGAAAATACTTTCTATCAAAACATCTGGGACACAGCAAAAGCAGCGCTCAGAGGTCAATTTATATTGATAAATGCACACATACAAAAAAGAAGGAGCCAAAATCACTACAATTTGAACAAATAGAAAGTGAGCAACAAAAGAATCCATCCGGCACCAGAAGAAAACAAATAATCAGAACTAAATGAGTTAGAGAACAGAAAAACAATTGAAAGAATTAACAAAGCCAAAAGCTGGTTCTTTGAAAAAAATAAAAAAATTGATAAACCATTGGTCAGACTGACTAAAGAAACACAGGAAAGGAAAGGAATAACCCCAATAAGAAACAAGATGGAGGGGCGGGGCCAAGATGGCGGACTAGGTGGACGCTACTGCGGATCCCTCTTGCAACAAAGACCCGGAAAAACAAGTGAATCGATCACATACATAACAATCTACGAACCCTGAACAACAAACACAGATTTAGAGACAGAGAACGAACAAATACGGGGAGGCAGCGATTGTCTTCAGAGCCTGGAGCCAGCGTACCAGTCAGGTGAACTTCGGCGCCCAATTTGGGGCAGAGCCCAGGGGGGCAGACGGCACAAACAAGGGGCCCAGCCCTGGCCCCTGATCTCGTTCCGGGATGGGGCCCAGCCAGTTCATGCGTGGCAACGCAGCCAGTGGGAGAAGTCCCCAGGAGGCAGTGACAGGTCTTGGAGCGGGGAGAGCAGAGTCCCAGCCGGGGAGCCGTCCTGCGGGGATTTTGGCGAGGCGTGGGCACGGCATAAGCGCGGGGAGCTGCTCCACCCCCCTGAATTGACCCTGGTGGGGTGCCCAGTCAGTTCGCTCCGGCGGCGTGGCGACGCGGCCAGTGGGGGAGGTCCCCGGGGGCCAGCGACTGGTCTTGGAGCGGGGAGAGCGGCGTCCCAGCTGGGATGCACGGTCTTGGCGCAGGAGTGGGGAGCTGCTCCGCTCACCTGACCTGACCCCGGAGGGGAGCCCAGCCGGTTCTCGGGGGCGGCGCAGCGACGCGGCTGGCGGGACAGGGAGTCCAAGGGAGTCAGCGACTGATTTTGGAGTCGGGAGTGCACCTTCCCAGTAGGGGAACCTTGACGCTGGACGTGCAGCTGGCAGTGGAGGCTCTGACCATGACTCCAGCGGGCCAGATCCCCCGGGGGCAATCTCCATACAGCCAGCACACATAGACGACGCGCCCCACAGAAATCTCAGATATAATAGTCATTCCAAGCAAGACAAGCAACTCTGGCTATATTCTGAGGTGCTACTCTCCTATCTCTCTGATCCCTCCCCCACCCTCCCCAAGCGGCTTCATTAACAGCCAGATAGCCTGAACCAGAAGGAGAACTCTGACAGGGATCTGACTGCATTTTTTTTTTTTAGCGGATTTTCTGGAAAAACAAGTTGCCCAGACATGGCTCGGAGACAGCAGTCCATATCAAACCACATAAAGAAGCAGACCATCACACCTTCTACAACCCCCCCAAACAAAAGAATTAAAATCTTTCCCAAATGAAGATACAATCCTGGAATTATCAGATACAGAATATAAAAAACTAATTTACAGAATGCTTCAAGACATCACAAACGAAATAAGGCAAACTGCAAAAAAAGCCAAGGAACACACCGATAAAACTGTTGAAGAACTCAAAAAGATTCTTCAAGAACATAGTGGAAAAATTAATAAGTTGCAAGAATCCATAGAGAGACAACATGTAGAAATCCAAAAGATTAAGAATAAAATTACAGAATTAGACAACGCAATAGGAAGTCAGAGGAGCAGACTCGAGCAATTAGAATGCAGACTGGGACATCTGGAGGACCAGGGAATCAACAACAACATAGCTGAAAAAAAATCAGATAAAAGAATTAAAAAAAAAATGAAGAAACCCTAAGAATCATGTGGGACTCTATCAAGAAGGATAACTTGTGGGTGATTGGAGTCCCAGAACAGGGAGGGGGGACAGAAAACACAGAGAAACTAGTTGAAGAACTCCTGACACAAAACTTCCCTGACATCATGAAAGACGAAAAGATATCTATTCAAGATGCTCATCGAACCCCATTTAAGATTGATCCAAAAAGAAAAACACCAAGACATATTATCATCAAACTTGCCAAAACCAAAGATAAACAGAAAATTTTAAAAGCAGCCAGGGAGAAAAGAAAGGTTTCCCTCAAGGGAGAACCAATAAGAATAAGTTCAGACTACTCAGCAGAAACCATGCAGGCGATAACGGAATGGGACGACATATACAGAACACTGAAGGAGAAAAACTGCCAGCCAAGGATCATATATCCAGCAAAATTCTCTCTGAAATATGAAGGCAAAATTAAGATATTTAAAGATAAACACAAGTTTAGAGAATTTGCAAAAACCAAACCAAAGCTACAAGAAATACTAAAGGATATTGTTTGGTCAGAAAACCAATAATATCAGATACCAGCACAATACAAGGTCACAAAACAGAATGTCCTGATATCAACTCAAATAGGGAAAGCACAAAAACAAACAAATTAAGATTAATTAAAAAAAAAATAAAATAACAATGCACATAACAGGGAATCATGGAAGTCAATAGGTAAAAGATCACAATAATCAAAAAGAGGGACTAAATACAGGAGGCATTGAACAGCCACATGGAGAATGATACAAGGCGATATAGAACGATACAAGTTAGGTTTTTACTTAGAAAAATAGGGGTAAATAATAATAAAAAAAAAATAACCACAAAAAGGTATTACAACTCCATAACTCAAGAAAAACGTAACGACTCAACTAACATAAAGTCAAACACTATGAAAATGAGGATCTCACAATTTACTAAGAAAAACGCCTCAGCACAAAAAAAGTATGTGGAAAAATGAAATTGCCAACAACATACATGAAAAGGCACCAAAATGACAGCACTAAAAACTTATTTATCTATAATTACCCTGAATGTAAATGGACTAAATGCACCAATAAAGAGACAGAGAGTCACAGACTGGATAAAGAAACACGATCCATCTATATGCTGCCTACAAGAGACACACCTTAGACTTAGAGACACAAACTAAAACTCAAAGGATGGAAAAAAAATATATCAAGCAAACAATAAGCAAAAAAGAAGAGGAGTAGCAATATTCATTTCTCACAAAATAGACTTTAGACTTAAATCCACCACAAAGGGTAAAGAAGGACACTATATAATGATAAAAGGGACAATTGATCAGGAAGACATAACCATATTAAATATTTATGCACCCAATGACAGGGCTGCAAGATACATAAATCAAATTTTAACAGAATTGAAAAGTGAGATAGACACCTCCACAATTATAGTAGGAGACTTCAATACACCACTATCAGAGAAGGACAGGACATCCAGTAAGAAGCTCAATAGAGACACGGAGGACCTACTTACAACAATCAACCAACTTGACCTCATTGACTTATACAGAACTCTCCACCCAACTGCTGCAAAATATACTTTTTTTTCTAGCACACATGGAACATTCTCTAGAATAGACGACACATGAGGTCATAAAACAAATCTTTGCAGAGTCCAAAACATCGAAATATTACAAAGAATCTTCTCAGACCACAAGGCAATGAAACTAGAAATCAATCACAGAAAAACTACGGAAAAGAAATCAAATACCTGGAAAATGAACAATACCCTCCTGAAAAAAGACTGGGTTACAGAAGACATCAAGGAGGGAAGAAGGAAATTCATAGAAAGCAATGAGAATGAAAATACTTCCTATCAAAACCTCTGGGACACAGCAAAAGCAGTGCTCAGAGGCCAATTTATATCGATAAATGCACACATACAAAAAGAAGAAAGAGCCAAAAGCAGACAACTGTCCTGACAACTTGAACAAATAGAAAGTGAGCAACAAAAGAATCCATCAGGCACCAGAAGAAAACAAATAATAAAAATTAGAGCTGAACTAAATGAATTAGAGAACAGAAAAACAATTGAAAGAATTAACAAAGCCAAAAGCTGGTTCTTTGAAAAAATTAACAAAATTGATAAACCATTGGCTAGACTGACTAAAGAAATACAGGAAAGGAAACAAATAACCCGAATAAGAAACGAGAAGGACCACATCACAACAGAACCAAATGAAATTAAAAGAATCATTTCAGATTACTACGAAAAATTGTACTCTAACAAATTTGAAAACCTAGAAGAAATGGATGAATTCTTGGAAAAACACTACCTACCTAAACTAACACATTCAGAAGTAGAACAACTAAATAGACCCATAACAAAAAAAGAGATTGAAACGGTAATCAAAAAATTTCCAACAAAAAAAAGTCCTGGCCCGGACGGCTTCACTGCAGAGTTCTACCAAACTTTCAGAGAAGAGTTAACACCACTAATACTGAAGGTATTTCAAAGCATAGAAAAGGACGGAATACTACCCAACTCATTCTATGAAGCCACCATCTCCCTGATACCAAAACCAGGTAAAGACATTACAAAAAAAGAATTATAGACCTATATCCCTCATGAACATAGATGCAAAAATCCTCAACAAAATTCTAGCCAATAGAATCCAACAACACATCAAAAAAATAATCCACCCTGATCAAGTGGGATTTATACCAGGTATGCAAGGCTGGTTGAATATCAGAAAAACCATTAATGTAATCCACCACATAAATAAAACAAAAGACAAAAACCACATGATCTTATCAATTGATGCAGAAAAGGCATTTGACAAAGTCCAACACCCATTTATGATAAAAACTCTTAGCAAAATAGGAATTGAAGGAAAATTCCTCAATATAATAAAGGGCATCTATGCAAAGCCAACAGCCAATATCACTCTAAATGGAGACAACCTGAAAGCATTTCCCTTGAGAACGGGAACCAGACAAGGATGCCCTTTATCACCGCTCTTATTCAACATCGTACTTGAAGTCCTAGCCAGGGCAATTAGGCTAGACAAAGAAATAAAGAGTATTCGGATTGGCAAGGAGGAAGTAAAGTTATCACTATTTGCAGATGACATGATCTTATACACAGAAAACCCTAAGGAATCCTCCAGAAAACTACTGAAAGTAATAGAAGAGTTTGGCAGAGTCTCAGGTTATAAAATAAACATACAAAAATTACTTGGATTCCTCTACATCAACAAAAAGAACACAGAAGAGGAAATAACCAAATCAATACCATTCACAGTAGCCCCCAAGAAGATAAAATACTTAGGAATCAATCTTACCAAGGATGTAAAAGACCTATACAAAGAAAACTACAAAGCTCTACTACAAGAAATTCAAAAGGACATACTTAAGTGGAAAAACATACCTTGCTCATGAATAGGAAGGCTTAACATAGTAAAAATGTCTATTCTACCAAAAGCCATGTATACATATAACGCACTTCTGATCCAAATTCCAATGTCATATTTTAAGGGGATAGAGAAACAAATAACCAATTTCATATGGAAGGGAAAGAAGCCCCGGATAAGCAAAGCATTACTGAAAAAGAAGAAGAAAATGGGAGGCCTCACTCTACCTGATTTCAGGACCTATTATACAGCCACAGTAGTCAAAACAGCCTGGTACTGGTACAACAACAGGCACATAGACCAATGGAACAGAATTGAGAACCCAGATATAAATCCATCCACGTATGAGTAGCTGATATTTGACAAGGGCCCAGTGCCAGTTAATTGGGGAAAAGATAGTCTTTTTAACAAATGGTGCTGGCATAACTGGATATCCATTTGCAAAAAAATGAAACAGGACCCATACCTCACACCATGCACAAAAACTAACTCCAAGTGGATCAAAGACCTAAACATAAAGACTAAAACGATAAACATCATGGAAGAAAAAATAGGGACAACCCTAGGAGCCCTAATACAAGGCATAAACAGAATACAAAACATTACCAAAAATGATGAAGAGAAACCCGATAACTGGGAGCTCCTAAAAATCAAACACCTATGCTCATCTAAAGACTTCACCAAAAGAGTAAAAAGACCACCTACAGACTGGGAAACAATTTTCAGCTATGACATCTCCGACCATCACCTGATCTTTAAATCTACATAATTCTGTCAAAACTCAACCACAAAAAGACAAACAACCCAATCAAGAAGTGGGCAAAGGATATGAACACACATTTCACTAAAGAAGATATTCAGGCAGCCAACAGATACATGAGAAAATGCTCTCGATCACTAGCCATTAGAGAAATGCAAATTAAAACTACGATGAGATTCCATCTCACACCAACAAGGCTGGCATTAATCCAAAAAGCACAAAATAATAAATGTTGGAGAGGCTGCGGAGAGATTGGAACTCTTAGACACTGCTGGTGGGAATGTAAAATGGCACAACCACTTTGGAAATCTATCTGGCGTTATCTTAAACAGTTAGAGATGGAACTACCATACAACCCAGAAATCCCACTCCTCGGAATATACCCTAGAGATACAAGAGCCTTCACACAAACAGATATATGCACACCCATGTTTATTGCAGCTCTGTTTACAATAGCAAAAAGCTGGAAGCAACCAAGGTGTCCATCAATGGATGAATGGGTAAATAAATTGTGGCATATTCACACAATGGAATACTACCCATCGATAAAGAACAGTGAAGAATCTGTGAACTATTTCATAACATGGAGGAACCTGGAAGGCATTATGCTGAGCGAAATTAGTCAGAGGCAAAAGGACAAATATTGTATAAGACCACTATTATAAGATCTTGAGAAATAGTAAAAACTGAGAAGAACACATACTTTTGTGGTTATGAAGGGGGGAGGGAGGGAGGGAGGGAGAGCGTTTTTTATTGATTAATCAGTAGATAAGAACTGCTTTGGGTGAAGGGAAAGACAACACTCAATACATGGAAGGTCAGCTCAATTGGACTGGACCAAAAGCAAAGAAGTTTCCAGGATAAAATGAATGCTTCAAAGGTCAGCAGAGCAGGGGCGGGGGTCTGGGGACCATGGTTTGAGGGGACTTCTAAGTCAATTGGCAAAATAATTCTATTATGAAAACCTTCTGCATCCCACTTTGAAATGTGGCGTCTGGGGTCTTAAATGCTAACAAGCAGCCATCTAAGATGCATCAATTCATCTCAACCCACCTGGAGCAAAGGAAAATGAAGAACACCAAGGTCACACGACAACTAAGAGCCCAAGAGACAGAAAAGGCCACATGAACCAGAGACCTACATCATCCTGAGACCAGAAGAACTAGTTGGTGCCCGGCCACAATCGCTGACTGCCCTGTCAGGGAGCACAACGGAGGACTCCTGAGGGAGCAGGAGATCAGTGGGATGCAGACCCCAAATTCTCATAAAAAGACCATACTTAATGGTCTGACTGAGACTAGAGGAATTCCGGCGCCCATGCTCCCCAGACCTTCTGTCGGCACAGGACAGAAACCATCCCCGAAGACAACTCATCAGACATGAAAGGGACTGGTCAGTGGGTGGGAGAGAGATGCTGATGACGAGTGAGCTAATTATATCAGGTGGACACTTCAGAGTGTGTTGGCAACTCTTGTCTGGAGCGGGGATGGGAGGATAGAGAGAGACGGAAGCTGGCAAAATTGTCACGAAAGGAGAGACTGAAAGGGCTGACTCAATGGGGGAAGAGCAAGTGGGCGTACGGAGTGAGATGTATGTAAACTTATATGTGACAGACTGATTGGATTTGTAAATGTTCACTTGAAGCTTAATAAATGTTAATAAAAAAAAAGAAACAAGATGGGACACATCACAACAGACCCAACTGAAATTAAAAGAATCATATCAGATTATTATAAAAAATTATACTCTAACAAATTGGCAAACCTAGAAGAAATGGATGAATTCCTGGAAAAACACTACCTCTCTAAACTAACACAATCAGAAGTAGAACAACTAAATAGACCCATAAAAAAAAAGAGATTGAAACGGTAATCAAAAAACTTCCAACAAAAAAAAAGTCCTGGCCCGGACGGCTTCACTGCAGAGTTCTACCAAACTTTCAGAGAACTGTTAACACCACTACTACTAAAGGTATTTCAAAGCATAGAAAATGATGGAATACTGCCTAACTCATTCTTTGAAGCCACCATATCCCTGATACCAAAACCAGGTAAAGACATCACAAAAAGAGAAAATTACAGATCTATATCCCTCACGAACATAGATGCAAAAATCCTCAACGAAATTCTAGCCAATAGAATTCAACAATATATCAAAAAAAAAAATCCATCACGACCAAGTGGGATTTATACCAGGTTTTTTTTTTTTTTTATGCAAGATTAGTTTAATATTAGAAAAACCATTAATGTAATCCACCATATAAATAAAACAAAAGACAAAAACCACATGATCTTATCAATTGATGCAGAAAAGGCATTTGACAAAGTCCAACACCCATTTATGATAAAAACTCTCACCCAAATAGGAATTGAAGCAAAATTCCTCAACATAATAAAGGGCATCTACGCAAAGCCAACAGCCAACATCACTCTAATTGGAGAGAGCCTGAAAGCATTTCCCTTGAGAACGCGAACCAGAGAAGGATGCCCTTTATCACCGCTCTTGTTCAACATTGTCCTAGAGGTCCTAGCCAGAGCAGTTAGGCTAGAGAGAGAAATAAAGGGCATCCGGATTGGCAAGGAGGAAGTAAAATCATCTCTATTTGCAGATGACATGATCTTATACACAGAAAACCCTAAGGAATCCTGTAGAAAATCAGTGAAACTAATAGAAGAGTTTGGCAGAGTCTCAGGTTATAAGATAAACATACAAAACTCACTTGGATTCCTCTACATTAACAAAAAGAACATCGAAGAGGAAATAACCAAATCAATACCATTCACAGTAGCCCCCAAGAAGATAAAATACTTAGGAATAAATCTTACCAAAGATGTAAAAGACCTATACAAAGAAAACTACAAAGTACTACTATAAGAAACTAAAAAGGACCTACTTAAGTGGAAAAACATACCTTGCTCATGGATGGGAAGACTTAACATAGTAAAAATGTCTATTCTACCAAAAGCCATCTATACATACAATGCACTTCTGATCCAAATTCCAATGACATTTTTTAATGTGATGGAGAAACAAATCACCAACTTCATACGGAAGGGAAAGAAGCCCCGGATAAGCAAAGCATTACTGAAAAAGAAGAAGAAAATAGGAGGCCTCACTCTACCTGATTTCAGAACCTATTATACAGCCACAGTAGTCAAAACAGCCGTACTGGTACAACAACAGGCACATAGACCAATGGAACAGAATTGAGAACCCAGATATAAATCTATCCATATATGAGCAGGTGATATTTGACAAAGGCCCAGTGTCAGTTAATTGGGGAAAAGATAGTCTTTTCAACAAATGGTGCTGGCATAACTGGCTATCCATTTGCAAAAAAATGAAACAGGACCCATACCTCACACCATGCACAAAAACTAACTCCAAGTGGATCAAAGACCTAAACATAAAGACTAAAACAATGTGGAAGAAAAAATAAGGACAACGTTAGGAGCCCTAATACAAGGCATAAACAGAATACAAAACATTACCAAAAATGATGAAGAGAAACCCGATAAGTAGGAGCTCCTAAAAATCAAACACCTATGCTCATCTAAAGACTTCACCAAAAGAGTAAAAAGACCACCTACAGATTGGGAAAGAATTTTCAGCTATGACATCTCCGACCAGAGCCTGATCTCTAAAATCTATAGGATTTTGTTAAAACTCAACCACAAAAAGACAAACAACCCAGTCAAGAAGTGGGCAAAGGATATGAACACACACTTCACTAAAGAAGATATTCAGGCAGCTAACAGATACACGAGAAAATGCTCTCGATCATTAGCCATTAGAGAAATGCAAATTAAAACTACAATGAGATTCCATCTCACTCCAACAAGGCTGGCATTAATCCAAAGAACACAAAATAATAGATGTTGGAGAGGCTGTGGAGAGATTGGAACTCTTATACACTGCTGGTGGGAATGTAAACTGGTACAACCACTTTGGAAATCTATCTGGCGTTTTCTTAAAAAGTTAGAACTACCATACAACCCAGAAATCCCACTCCTCGGAATATACCCTAGAGAAATAAGAGTCTCCACACAAACAGATATATGCACACCCATGTTTGTTGCAGCTCTGTTTACAATAGCAAAAAGCTGGAAGCAACCAAGGTGTCCATCAACGGATGAATGGTTAAATAAATTGTGGTATATTCACACAATGGAATACTACGCATCGATAAAGGACAGTGACGAATCGGTGAAACATTTCATGACCTAGAGGAACCTGGAAGGCATTATGCTGAGTAAAATTAGTCAGAGGCAAAAGGACAAATATTGTATAAGACCACTATTATAAGATCTTGAGAAATAGTATAAACTGAGAAGAACACAGACTTTTGTGGTTACGGGGGGGGGGAGGGAAAGAGGGTGGGCGAGGGTTATTTATTGATTAGTTAGTAGATAAGAACTGCTTTAGGTGAAGGGGAGGACAATACTTAATACACGGAAGGTCAGCTCAACTGGAGTGGACCAAAAGCAAAGAAGTTTCCGGGATAAACTGAATGCTTCAAAGGTCAGCGGAGCAAGGGCGGGGGTTTCGGGACTATGGCTTAAGGGGACTTCTAAGTCAATTGGCAAAATAATTCTATCATGAAAACATTCTGCATCCCACTTTGAAATGTGGCGTCTGGGGTCTTAAATGCTAACAAGCGGCCATCTAAGATGCATCAATTGGTCTCAACCCACCTGGATCAAAGGAGAATGAAGAACACCAAGGTCACACGATATCTATGAGCCCAAGAGACAGAAAGGGCCACATGAACCAGAGACTTACATCATCCTGAGACCAGAAGAACTAGATGTTGCCCCTCCACAACCAATGAATGCCCTGACAGGGAGCACAACAGAGAACCCCTGAGGGAGCAGGAGATCAGTGGGATGCAGACCCCAAATTCTCATAAAAAGACCATACTTAATGGTCTGTCTGAGACTGGAGGAATCCCGGTGGTCATGGTCCCCAAACCTTCTGTTGGCCCAGGACAGGAACCATTCCCGAAGACAACTCATCAGACATAGAAGGGACTGGACAATGGATAGGAGAGAGATGCTGATGAAGAGTGAGCTACTTGTATCAGGTGGACACTTGAGACTGTGTTGGCATCTCCTGTCTGGAGGGGAGATGGGAGGGTAGAGAGGGTTAGAAACTGGCAAAATTGTCACAAAAGGAGAGACTGAATGGGCTGACTCATTAGGGGCTGAGTAAGTGGGAGTAAGGAGTAAGGTGTATATAGGCTTATATGTGACAGACAGACTTGATTTGTAAATGTTCACTTAAAGCTCAATAATAATAATTATAAAAAAAATAAATAGAATATGGGTCTTGCCCTTACACTAATGCAACCACTTTTTGTCCTTTATCTTCAAGTAATCACATTTCTTTCTATTGCAAAACCAGTTACTTCTTTCTGTTTATTAATGTCCAAGTCTTTTTTTGTGGGTTATTCTTAGTAATGCATAATTGATATTAAACTCACAGAACCTTGGGAGGGAACAGAATAAAAAGATATTGTTGATTAAGGCAGAATAATGAAGAATGTTTAATAAGTAATTTCTAGTTTGAGAAAGTAAAATGTGTTAATTTGTAGTGTTTTTGTTATTTGTTAGGTGCTGACATGTCAGTTCTACTCATATCCACCCCATGTACAACAGAACTAAACACTGTCTGGTCCTGCACCATCCTCACAATTGTCGTTATGCTTGAGCCCATTGTGGTAGCCCCTGTCAACCCATCTCGTTGATATTCTTCTTTTTCCTGACCCACTACTTTATCAGCATGATGTCCTCCTCCAGCAACTGGTCCATGCTGATAACATGTCCAAAACACAAGAGAAGAAATCTCACCATCCTCAATTCTAAGGAGCATTCTGACTGTTCTTCACCAACATCGTAATTCAAAGGCATCAATCCATCTTTGGTCTTCCTTATTTGCTGTTCAGCTTTTGCATACATATGAGACAATTGAAAATATCAGGGTTTGGGTCAGGCACACATTAGTCCTCAAAGAGACACCTTTGCTTTTTAACACTTTAAAGAGGTCCTTTGTCCAGACTTGCCCAACGCAATACTTTATTTGATTTTTTGACTGCTGCTTCTGTGGGCATTGTCTGTGGATCCAGGTAAAATGAAATCCTTGACAACTTCAATAGTTTCTCTATTTATCATGATGTTGCTTATTGGTCCAGTTGTGAGGATTTTTGTTTTTTTTTCTTTTATGTTGAGGTGTAATCCATACTGAAGGCTGTAGTCTCTGATATTCATCAGTAAGTGCTTCAAGTCCTCTTTACTTTCAGCAAGCAAGGTTGTGTCACCTGCATATCACAAGATGTTAATAAGTCTTCTCTAATCCTGATGCCATGTTCTTCATTTAGTCCAACTTTTCAAATTATTGCTCAGCATACAGATTGAGTAAGTATGGTGAAGGATGCAACCCAGACAAACATCTTTCTTGATTTTTAAACCACATGGTGTCCCCTTTTGTTCTTTTCTAATTACCGCCTTTTGGTCTATGTACAGGTTCTGCATGAACACAATTAAGTGATCGGGAATTCCCATTCTTTGTAAAGTTATTCATTATTTATCAAGATCCACACAGTTGAATGCCTTTGCATAGTCAATAAAATATAAATGATCATCTTTCTGATAGTCTCTGCTTTTAGCCAAGACCCATCTGCCATCAGCAATGATATCCCTCATTCCATGCTGTCTTCTGAAGCTGGCTTGAATTTCTGAAAACTGCCATCAATGTACTGCTGCAACCATTTTTTAATTAGCTTTGGCAAAATTTTACTTTGTCATATTAACGACATTGATAATTTCTGTATTCAGTTGGATCACCTTTCTTTGGAATGGGCACAAATATGGATCCCGTCTAGTCAGTTGGCCAGGTAACTGTCTTCCAAATTTCTTGGCATAGATGAGTGAGCACTTCTAGTATTGCATCTGTTTCTTGCAACATCTCAATTGGTATTCTGTCAATTCCTGGAGCCTTTTTTTTTTACTCGCCAATGCCTTCAGTGTAGCTTGGACTCCTTACTTCAATACCATCTGTCCTTGATCATATGCTACCTCATGAAACTGTTGAACAACACCAGATATTTTTGGTACAGTGACTGTGTTTATTCCTTCCATCTATATTTGATGCTTCCTACATCATTCAACATTTTGCTGATAGAATTATTCAACATTACAATTGAAAGCTTGAATTTTTAATTCAGTTCTTTCACCTTGAGAAATGTCGAGGGTGTTCTTCCTCTTTGGTTTTCTAACTCCATTTCTTTGCACATTTCATTACAATATTTTCCTTTGTCTTCTCTAACCACCATTTGAAATCTTCTGTTCAGCTCTTTTACTTCATTGTTTCTTCCATTTGCTTTAGTTTCTCAATGTTCAAGAGCAAGTTTTGGAGTCATTTCTAACATCCATTTTTGTCTTTTCTTTCTTCCCTGTCTTTTTAATGACCTTTTGATTTCTTCATGTATGATGTCTGTGATGTCATCCCACAACTTGTATAGTTTTTGGTCATTAGTGTTCAATGTGTCAAATCTATTCTTGAGATGGTCTCTAAATTCAAGTGGGATATAATCAAGTTTGTACCATGGCCATCATGTATTTGTTCTAATTTTCTTCAGCTTCAGCTTGAACTTGCATATAAGCAATTGATGATCTGTTCCACAGTTGGCTGCTGTCTTTTTTCTGACTGATAATATTGATCTCCATTGTCTCTTTTCATAGATGCAGTCTATTTGATTCTTATGTATTCCATCTGACTAGGTCCACTTGTATACTTGCTGTTTACGTTGTTGAAAGAAAAGTATTTCCAAATGAATATGTTGTTGGTCTTCCAAAATTCTGTCACATGATTTATGGATTCATTTCTATCACAGAGGCCATATTTTCCAACTACTTACTGATCCTTTTTTTGTTTCCAACTTTTGCATTCCAATCACCAGTAATTATCAGTGCAACTTGATTACACATTTGATGAATTTCAGGCTGCACAAGTTGATAAAAATCTTCAAATTTTTCATTTTTGGCGTTAGTGGTTGGTTCATAAATTTCTATAATAATCATAGTAACTTGTCTTCCCTGTCAACCCAAACCAAACCCATTGCCATTGAGTTGATTCCAACTATAGTGACCCTATAGGACAGAGTAGAACTGCCCCATAGGGTTTTCAAGGAGTGGCTAGTGGATTCAAACCACTGGCCTTTTGGTTAGTAGCTGAATGCTTAATCACTGTGTCACCAGGACCCTGTCTTCCCTATGACCATATGGATATTATCTTATCACTTACAGAGTTGTACTTCAGGATAGATCTTGAAATGTGCTTTATGACAATGAATGTGACATTGTTCCTTTTCCATTTTCATTCCTGGCATAGTAGACCATAAGATTATCTGATTCAGAATGGCCAAAAGCAGTCCTTTCACCTCACTAATGCTCTGGTTGCACAGTAGGTAAGAGCTTGGCAGTTTGAATCTACCAGCTACTCCTTGAAATCCCTATGAGACAGTTCTACTCTCTCCTATAGGGTCAATATGAGTTGGAATTGGGTTTAATACCTAGGACATTGATCTTCAAGTGTTCCATTTCATTTTGGGCAACTTCTAATTTCCCTAGATTCATACTTTGTATTCCATGTTCTGATTGTTAATGGATGTTTGAAGCTGTTTCTTCTCATTTTGAGTCTTACCATATCAGAAAATGAAGTCCCAAAAGCTTTCCTCCATCTACGTCATTAAGGTTGACTCTATTTTGAGGAGGTGGCTCTTCCCCAGTTGTATTTTGAGTGCCTTCCAACCTGAGAGGCTTCTTTTCTGGCACTATAACAGACAATGTTCCACTGCTATTCATGAGGTTTTCACTGGCTATTTTTTTTAGAAATAGATTGCCAGGTCCTTCTTCCTACTCTATCTTAGTCTGGAAGCTTTGCTTAAACTTGTCCACCATGGATGGACCTGTGGTATTTGAAATATCAGTGGCATAGCTTCCTGCATCACAGTAACATGCAAGCCACTACAGCAGGAATAATTCAGGACTTTTGAATGCTATTGGAAGTTTGGAATCTGAAAATAAATGTGAATCTTTGTATATTTATGTGTCCTCATTAAATTAGGGTAATAAATTTTGTGACTAATGACAATGGGCCTAAAAGAAATCTTCAATTGATCATTTTGAAAAACATATTCACATTCATTTAACTGCCTGGGCAGAGGAGCAGAGGGAAAAGAGAGAGGGGTGTACCTTCCAGGTACAACCTCCTTCATTTTAAATTAAGGAGACCAAATAGATTAGGCTAATATATTCCTTTTCTTAAAAAAAAAAAAAAAAAAATTTTCTTAAGAACTGGTAAATAAATGATTGATGTCAGTGCACCAGCTTTTAAAAACTCGTGCTACTCACCTAAAACAAAGGTAAATAGAAGTCCTTCAACAAGAGAGCTTATTTATTAATGAGGTTGCAGTTATGAATTTCTCTGCATGCTGATGTACATCATCTATAGAAGGTGTTTCTAAGTCCAAATATCTGTGAAAAAACCTATCAAATACAATTTACACCTGAATTACCCTTGAGTTGCAAGTTGCGTGTAAATATGATTGCTTTGTCATAAAATCGTTTTAGGAAATTCTATAATTTATTATTATTAGATCACCTATATTAAAAGACTTAACTGACATTAAAAAAAAAAAGTTGCTATCAAGTTGATTCCAACTCATGGTAACACCATTTGTTTCAGAGTAGAACTGTGCTCTGTAGGGTTTTCAATGGCTGTGAACATTTTGAAGTAGATTGCTAGGCCTTTCTTCCAGGCTGAAAAGTTACCTCAGGGTAGATTTGAACCACCAACCTTTAGGTTAGTAGCTGAGCACTTCATCATTTGTGCCACTCGGGACTCCTATCTCATGTTAAACAAAGAACAATTGAGAGTGTAGGGTTCTAGACTGTGATTTCTGTGTTAACTCCATTTCCCTCCTGACCCTTTGCAATGAGAGTCCAAAATTATAAGTATTCCATGGTTTACATGGCACCAGCACAATCATTATCTTATCTGGTGCTCAATGCCATCCAGTGAGGTAGATCTATGACATCCCAGATTTCTTGGTAAGACTTCCACTAAAAGAAGAGTTTAAATATATCTGAGCCTAGTCCTTATGATTTTCATTTACTGTGGATATTTCATGTTGTAGGTCAATTTTTGTTTAAGACTTATCTAAGTAAATTAAGGATATGTTTGAGGGTAATAATATCCTTTTGTATCAGTACAAAGTCAAAATGTCAGAAAAAAAATTAATTTTACTTATTTAAGTCTTGGCTTATTATTTTGTTCTATTTGTTGTTCACGTATTTTTAGCATCTTAGACATTATTCAAGTTATCTTTTCTCTAGTCTGACCTCTTTATATTGGTTATAATTAATAACAAATTAAAAAAATGAGTTCATTTTTCTTAAAATTTTGTTGATCATTGGTCTTTAATCATTAAGAAAATTAAATAAGGAATCTAAAATTTTCAAAAAGTCCAATCAGTTGCTTTTTAAACTTTTGCAAGAGAGAAAGAAAGAGATCATAATTCAGTTCTTCCCAGCTTGTTGTAGATATGTTGATCTCTAAAAGATTGTGTTCGTTTTTGGTTCCTCTTTGGTGTTGAATCTATTACGGCTCATAGTGATCCTGTAAGGCAGAGTAGAACTGTTTCATAAGGTTTCCAAAGTTGTAAAACTTTATGGAAGCAGATTGTCACATCATCCTCCCACAGAGTGGCTGGTGGATTTGAACCACCTACTTTTTGGTTAGCACTTGAGCACTTAACCATTGTGTCGCCAGTGTTCCTTCTCTAAAAGACTAAATATATACATTTCAGTGTCTCAATCTCAAGTATTTTGTCAATTAATTTGCTCTGTCTATATTTATCAGGTGCCCGTTTATGTGATTTTCCTGGAGACAACTGGTAAACAATATCAAAAACCTCAAAAATAAAACAATAAGAGGAACAAAACACTAATATAAAATCCAACATATACCATGTATAGCTCTGTCCTTTCAGAGCCTAAAGTTATTCAAAGTGTTGTTCATCCCAGAGCTTCAACACCACTTAAAAGTTTATTCAAAATGCGTAATCTCAGATCCCACCCCAGTTAATTATTAAGATTGATAACACATTCATCTAGAATTTTCATAAAAAATAAATTCATATTCAAAAAGACAAATTTGTATATTTCTTTACTGATACTTCATTTAAGCAACAAAATGGTTACTATTTTTATTTATTTTCTTTTCATTAAATGTCATACAAGTGTGTCCAGGTTACCAAATAAACTGAGGAAAGTACAAGACAAAGCATACCATTCCTTCTCAAGCTTCTAAGTGTGACGGATGGGGTCCAAAATTATCAACCAGTATTAAGAAAATTGTAATATAGGAATCCTTTTGCAAAAAATAAGGCTTCAGGAATTGACAGAATATCAATTGAGTTACTTCAACAAATGTATGCAAATGTTGGAAGCACTTACTTGTCTATGTCAAGAAATTTGGAAGACAGCTGCTTGTCCAACTGACTGGAAGAGTTCCATATCCATGCCCATTCAAAAGGCCATCAAATGAAATGTGAATATCATTGAACAATATCAATAATATATTCTAGTAAAATTTTGCTGAAGATAATTTTTAAAAAGGCTGTAGCATACATTCACAGGGAGCTGCCAGTAGTTGAAGCCAGATGTAGAAGAGGACATGGAACAAGGGCTATCATTGATGATGTCAGATGGATCTTGGCCAGAAGCAGAGAATACATAAAAGATATTAACCTCTGATTTTTTGACTAAGCAAAGGCGTTTGACTGTGCGGATGATAACAAATTATGAATAACATGATGAAGAATGGGTATTCCAGAACACTTAATTATGTTCATGTGTTTGAACAGAAGATGCTGCATGGTTTAAAGTTGAAAAAGATTAGCAGCAGGGTTGTGCCCTTTCACCTTACTTATTCAATCGGTATGTTGAGAAAATAATCCAAGGAGCTGGAGTATGTGAAGAAATTGGCATCAGGATTGGAGGAAGACTCATTAACAATCTGCAATAAGCAGATGACACAACTTTGCTTGCTGAAATCAAAGAGGACTTGAAGAACTTACTAATGAAGATCAAAGACTAGAGCCTTCAGTGTATATTACACCTCAACATAAAGAAAAAAAAATTCTTACAACTGGACCTATAAGCAACATCATGACTTATGGAGAAGAGATTGAAGCTCTCAAGAATTTCATTGTACTAGGATCTACATTCAACTCCTATGGAAGCAGCAGTCAAGAACTCAAATGACATATTGCATTGGGAAAATTTACTGCAAAAGACTTCTTTAAAGTATTAAGAAGCAGAGAAGTGAAGAAAATGTGAAGCTCTTACTGAAGAAGGTAAAAGACTATAGCTTTCAGTATGGATTATACCTGAATGTGAAAAAAATATGCTCAGGACTGGGCCCATACAAAATATTATGATAAGCAGTGCAGAAATTAACCTTGTTAAGGATTTCATTCTACTTGCATCAACAGTGCAAGTATTGTTTCAAATGCCCAGAAAAGCCACAGTCAAAAAATGAAACAGAGTATTGCATTGGACAAGTCTGCTGTAAAAAAAAAAAAAAAAAAACTTAAAATCTGAAAAAGCAAAGATGTTATTTTGATGAATAAGGTGTCCCTGACTCAAGCAATGTTATTTTCAATTGCCTCATATGCATGCTAAAACTAGAGAATGATAAAGGCAGATGAAGAATTATTGAGACATTCACACTGGGTTGCTGGCAAAGAACATTGAATATTCTGGATTGCCAGAAGAAAGAACAAATTAATCTTGGAGTAAGTACAGCCAGAAAGCTTCTTAGAAGCAAGGATGGTGAGACTTAGTCTTGCTTATTCGGACACATCATTAGGAGGTAGGGATGCCTAGAGAAGGACATTATATTTTTTGAAAAATTGCTACTGCCCTATGCCCTCCTAATTCAAGCAATTTTACCACCCCCCTCACTCCACTTTCTTCTTATAATCTACCATTTTTAGGATGTCTGCCACAGCATTGGATTTCCCAGACAGCCTCTTGTCTCCTGTTTCTAAATGGGTTATATCTATTGTACAACCACATCTGGGCATGTAGAGAATCACTCCATGGAAGCACACCAAGGCATCTAGTAGAGGTATATGGAGTTGTCACGTGTTTCCATGGTGCTGACTTTACTGTGCTAGGCAGGCAAGACTTTATTTAATATTATCTTGTATTGAAGTATTTCTATTTCTACTTCTTTTTTGCTTTTTAATCTAACATAGTGGTCAAAGCAGGAATATACAGATTCATCGAGGAGAACTACAGGTAACTTGAGAAGAAATTTGGTGAAGAACATAGAAACATTTTTTTTTCTTTCTGAATATATATGCTACTAAATAAATAGGATAAACATATATTAATTTTCCCCAACCATCTAAGATTTTATGCCACCATAAAATTACTTTTTGGCCAGATGTAATTAGGGCACAAGGTATTCTACTTATTGTCGTCACTGTAGTTCTATTTTCACTTAGTTGTCAAGGTTAAAAATATGACCCTATGATTCTCTAGAGTGTCAAATGACATCAGAAAATGCAGAGTCAGAAATAGTAGAAGAAAAATCAATATATACGGAGAACCAGATAGACTGTTACCCAAGGATTGAAGAAAGGACAATAAAATTCCTTAATTTTTCCTTTTAATCACCTATTAGAACCTCTTAGCAAATAATTATATGTCCTATTATTAGTTTTACTTTGATATTGGGATCCTCTTTTTCATTTCCAGATCTTTGGACTGGAGAAGAGCTCCAATTCCTTTACCTTGTGCTATTAACACTTCTTAATTAGGGAGTACACTGTTCTCTAGGCTCTGATGTTTTTTAAAAAATGAAAAATATAGCCACATAGTAGATGAATCTATACTAAACTGTGTATTCAGTACTGCTCTCTGAACAGTTATGGCTTGAGTTTGATAGCAGGTGGAACGTCTCATCAGGTTAGTATCAGGTTCCCATCAATCTGCCTTTCATCTGAGGAGCAGTTATCAAAGAATCACCTTATTTGCTTTTGCAATGTCTCCTTTCTTCCACTCATTGGTTCTGGAAAAACTGAATGTGTCCATTTTGGAGGACAGCAATGTGTCTTATTTAGTCTAATGCTATTTTAACTAGAATAATAAAACTTCTGCCTATATTTTGGAAGGCAACAATGGTGAAATGAAGTATTTCGTCTAACACTCAAACAGGGTTATACCTTCAATCACATGAAATATGATCCAAAAAATGGGACGTTTTGCCTGTTCATAGAAGGAATGACTTGGGAAATTAAACTCACATTTATTAAAAGAAGTAAAAGAAGTAACATACACATTAAATAAGATTTTAAGAATAAATTCAGAAAACCATTTTCAAAATTTCTGTCCTTATTTAAACTATCTCAATTTTTAGGGAGAAAATATACTCAATAAGAGCCAGAGTGAGTATATCGAAGGAGTGGAGACTAAAGATTATCTTACCAATATCAGAGTGCATGATGCAGCCACCATAATCAAATCAACAAGGCAGAAATATTAATGGAATAGAATGATAACCTAGAGTTTCTAATATATATAAAAATTCTATGCGACTCAATTGTAATTTTATTTTATTAAACATCGTGGTGACAAGTAATTTGTTCAATAATTATCACAATGTGAAAAGTAAAACTAACATTTTTAAGAAATTGGAAACTACTTGTAAATCCTGGTATTGAAACAAACCTTAGTGGGGTGGGAAGAGCAAACAGGAAAATAAGAGCAAGTATTAAATGAATACCTGTTTTGTATAAATTAAAAATAATATTTGTCTAATCAATATTATGTCACATAATAAATTTTGAAAATGGAATTACATTGCAGATGATTGTTAAAAAGGTTTAATGCCTAAAACAGTCTTTCTAAAAATGCTGTCATAACTAGAATCAACATTGCATGGAAATTTGTCAGGAATGCAGATTTCCAGGAGAAAGCCAGAATCTACTGAATCAGCAATTCTGGAAATTCTATCCTGCAATCTGTATTTTAACCGTCCCTCTGGGTGATTTCATCTTATGATAAAGTGGAAATCATTGACAGTAATAATGAAAGTTCTTATACAAATTGACGAAAAATAACAAACGACCTGTGTTAGCTAGGGTTCAAACAGAAGCATAACCGATAAGAAATACGTGAGGATTTGAACTTAAGCAATTGTAGGAGTTGGTTAAGTAGTTTCTATACGATCATTTTCTTACAGGAGGTTTTATATGTATGTGTATATGTATATGTATATGTATTTGTTGCTGTTGCTAGGTGCCTTCAAGTCAGTTCTGACTCACAGTAGCTCAATGTACAATAGAACAAAACAATGCTCAGGCCTGCGCCATCCTCATGATCATTGTTATGCTTGAGCCCATTGTTGCAGCCACTGTGTCAATCCATATATATATACATATATGCTGTGAGTCAGAACCGACTCAATGGTAATGGGTTTGGTATATATATATATTATTTATATATATGTATATATAATCAAAAAAAAATTTTTTTTTATATATAATCAATTTGACCATAAGCAGTTGTAGGAGTTGATTAAACAGTTTCTATAAGATCATTTCCTTCATGTTACTGTCTAACGCTGGAACTTGAAGCCCATCGGGCAGGCAGTCAGAAAGGGAATGTGGATGTAAAGTAGGGAAGATCAAAATCAAGCTGGAATCTTCAAGCACAAGATGAAACTTTTCGAGGAAGATCTGAAACCTGAGTTCATTGTTGTTGCTTCTGCCATTGGTGGTATGCAAATCCTGCAGAAGCCAGGTGCCTTTGACACAGAGCTAAACACACATACCTGGCCAAAAAGGTTAAGAAGCTAAAGGAGGATTTGAGGGATGGTGGAGCAGTGCCGGGGCCAGCAGCTACTTCATGCCAAGTAAGTGAGTTAGTGAATCAGAAACAATGGATGTGAGCTGCAACATGGCTACTTTTTTTTTTTTTCCAGCCTTAAAGTCTTCCAAGAATTTCCTTTGGGCCCACCCTGACCAGAAATATACAAAAAAAGGAAATTCTGGGAAATATAGTTCAGACTAGTCATAATGATACATTACAAAGCCAACTAACCAATACAAAAATGGAAAAATAATGAAAATTAATAATTTGTAGAAGAGAAAATCCAACTCAGCAAAAAAAAAAAAAAAAAAAGATATTCAAATCCTCTATTAATGCAAGGTAAAGAAATAAAGTTCAAGGTAAATTTACGATATCATTTTGCCACCATCAGACTTTCAAAAGCAGAAGTGCAGTCACTTAATGCTGGTGTAATTCAAACTGCACCACACTATCAAAATTTTGTGCTGTATATACACATTTGTTCATCAATCCTGCTTCTCTGATTTAAGAAGAAAATAAAATAGAAGCATTAATGGATATGCATATTTATTGGCACACTACCTTATGATTTTCACTAGTGTATTGACAGTGAACTGCCAGAAATTCAAGCCAGATACAGAAAAGGACTTGGAACCAGGGATATCATTATTGATATCAGATGGATCGTGGCTGAAAACAAAGAATGACAGAAAGATGTTTACCTACGTTTTATTGGCTTTGTAAAGGCATTCTACTGTGTGGGTCATAACAAATTATGGGTTTTTTTTTTTTTTTTTAGTTGTGCTCGTGTGGAATATGTGCCTAGACCAAGAGGCAGTCTTTTAAACAGAACAAGGGGATACTCCCGCTATACTAATGGCTTAAAATCAGGAAAAGTGTGTGTCAGGTTGTACCCTTTCACCACACTTATTCAATCTGTATGCTGAGCAAATAGTCCCCAAAGCTGGACTGTGTTAAGAAGAACGTGGCATCAAGATTGGAGGAAGACTCATTAACGACCTGTGACATGCATATGACACAACCTTGCTTGCTGCAAGTGAAGAGGACTTGAGACACTTACTGATTAAAATCAAAGACTGCAGCCTTCAATATGAATTACACCTCAACATAAAGACAACTAATGTTGTTACAACTGGACCAATAAGCTTCATCATGATAAAAAGAGAAAATATTGAAGTTGTCAAGTATTTCTTTTTACTTGGATCTGCAATCAATGCCCATGGAAGTAGCAGTCAAGAAATCAAACAATGTATTAAATTGGGCAAATCTACTGCAAAAGACCTCTTTAAAATGTTAAAAAGCAACAATGTCACTTTGAGGACTAAGGTGTACCTGACCCAAGTCATGGTATTTTCAATAGACTTATATGTACAAGAAAGCTGGACAATGAATTAAGAAGACCAAAGAAGAATTGACGCTTTTGAATTATGGGACTGACAAGGAGTTTTGAATATACCATGCACTTCCAGAAGAACAAACAAATCTGTTTGGGAAGAAGTACAGTCAGTATACTCCTTAAAAGCAAGGATGGCAAGATAATGTCACATACTTTGCACATATTATCAGGATGGGCCAGCCCCCGAAGAAGTGTATCATACTTGGTAGAGCGTCACTGAAAAAGAGGAAGACCCTCAACAAGATTGACTGCCACACAAAGAAAATGAACAGGTATTTCACCAAAGAAGACATTCAAATGGCAAACAGACACATGAGGAAATGCTCCCAACACTAGCCATTAGAGAAATGCAAATTAAAACTACAACGAGATATCATCTCACCCTGACATTACTGACATGAATCAAAAACACAGGAAATAACAAATGTTAGAGAGGCTTCAGGGAGATTGGAACTCTTATCCACTGCTGGTGGGAATGGTAAATGATATGAACATTTTGGAAAATGATATGGTGCTTCCTTAGAAAGCTAGAAATAGAAATAAAATATGATCCAGCAATCCCACTCCAAGGAATGTATCCTAGAGAAATAAGAGCTGTTACAAGAATAGACGTATGCACACCCACGTTCATTGCACCACAACAGGAAAAAGATGGAAACAACTTAGATGCCCATCAACAGTTAAATGGATAAACAAACTATGGTACATACACACGATGGAGTATTATGCAATGAAAAAGAACAATGATGAATCTGTGAAGCATCTCATAACATAGATGAATCTGGAGGGCATTATGCTGAGCAAAATAAGTCAATCACAAAAGGACAAATATTGTATGAGACCATTACTGTAAAAACTCATGAAAAGGTTTACACACAAAAAGAAACAATCTTTGATGGTTATGAGAGAGAGGAGGGGTGGGGATGGAAAAACATTAAATAGACAATAAACCCATTGCCGTTGAGCTGATTCCGACTTATAGCAACCCTATAGGACAGAATAGAACTGCCACATAGAGTTTCCAAGGAGCGCCTGGTGGATTCGAACTGCTGATCTTTTGGTTAATAGCCATAGCTCTTAACCACTACCTCACCAGGGTTTCCAAATAGACAATAGATAAGTGGTAACTTTGATGAAGAGTAAGACAGTACACAATACTGGGGAAGCCAGCACAACTTGTACAAGGCAAGGTCATGGAAGCTCCATAGACACATCCATATTCACCAAGGGACCAAATTGCTGGGCTGTGTGGATCCTGGTCTCGGGGAACATCTAGCTCAATTGGCATAACACAGTTTATAAAGAAAGTGTTCTACATTCTACTTTGGTGAGTAGCGAGCGTCTGGGGTCTTAAAAGCCTGTAAGCAGCCATCTAAGATACAATACTGGTCTCACCCCTTCGGGAAACCCGGTCGGGAGCAAGGCAAAATGAATAATACTAAAGATATAAGGGAAAGTTTAGTCCAAAGGACTCATAGACCACATCTATCATGGCCTCCACCAGACTGAGTCTCGTACAACTAGATGGTGCCTGGCTACCACCACTGACTGCTCTGAGAGGGATCACAATACAGGATCCTTGACAGAGCTGGAGGAAAATGTAGAAGAAAATTCTAACTCACAAAAAAAGTTCAGACTTACTGGCCTGACAGAGACTGGAAAAACCTCAAGAGTATGGCCCCCAGACACACTTTTAGCTCAGTAAAGAAGTCACTCCGAGGTTCACCCGACAGCCAAAGATTTGACAGGCCCATAAAACAAAACGAGACTAAAAGAGCACACCAGCCCAGGGGCTAGAAGGCAGGAGAGAACACAAAAGCTAGTAAAAGAAAACCCAAAGTGGAGAAGGGAGAATGTTGACATGTCGTGGGGTTGTTAACCAATGTCATAAAACAATATGTGTACTGTTTAACGAAAAATTAGTTTGTTTTATATTCATCTAAAGTTTAATAAAATATATATATATATATATATAAAATAACAGAAAAGATTTGTTGCCACAGTGGCTGCAATAATGGGCTCAAACAGCAATGATTGTGAGGTTAGCACAAGACCAGGTGTTGTCTTGTTCTGTTGTACAATAGGTTGTTATGAGCCATACAATGGGTTGCTATGAACCTGAACCAACTCAACAGCACCTAACAACAACAACAAAAGAAGACAACAACATGATTTCAGAGCAATCCAGGCATAATTGATTAAATTATGACATATTTACTGTGTATAATTTATAGAACTATTAAAAAGAAGCAATTAAAACTATATCAAATGTCTTTAAATTATTTCCATAATGATTCTGTGAAATGAACAGTAATTTGTACAATAAAAACATATTTCTGAAAAACAAATAATAACAAATATATTTACTTTATGAATTTTTGTATGTTTATAAACATATAGAAATAGCAAGAATATTGGCCTCCTGCCAATTATTATATATTAGGTGTTTGTGGAATGTAAGCAAATATTACGAGAAAAGAGGAGTGAGAAGAAAAGGTAGAAAAAAGAAGAGAGAGAGTGAGGGAAGGAAAGAAGGAAGGAAGAAAAAAAGAGGGATGGAGGGAGGTAGAAGGGATGGAAAGAAGGAAGGAAGGCAGGAAGGAAGGAAATGGAAGGGAATGGAAGGACAAAAGGAAGGAGGGAAAGGAGAGAAGGACAGAGGGAGCGAAGAACTTCTCAGAAACCTCCAACATACGTGATGCCTTATTACGCGTGTGTGTATGAATTAGGAAGCTAGTGTTCGATCTCTATCACTCTGGATTCACTTGTAGGCCAATGATTTATCAAAAGAAAAAAAAATGAAGATACTGGTTATACTATTTTCTTCTCTAGGAAAACCTTTCAAAGAGAGCTTGTCACCATATATGCTTGTATATTGAGTGTATGAACAAAGAAAAAAATTAAAAACAGTAATGAATTAATATCACTTACTCTAAAGAGCATGCATGCTAAAAGAATATGAGAAAATTGTTAGAAATTATGTAAAATATAATATTAATATTTCAAGTTATTTCTGGAAGAGTCAATTATTTCCAGTTTTTAAACTCTTGTGCAAATTTTAATCTCATTTACCTTACCTTATTTGTATTTTGGAGATTTCCTTTAATTCAATCAGATATTTGTTAAGTGCCTAATATGTGCTGAGAATTAGGAATGAAAATGTACAATCATTCAGGAACCAAAGCTTTAGAAACTCAATCTATTGAAGAAGGTAAATTATTACAAGGAAAACAGCAACAACAACAACAAATTATAACAAACTTATGCACACTATAGTATATGATAGGAGCCTGGTGACACAACAGTTAAAAGTTTGACTGCTAATTGAAAAGTTGGTGGTTTGAACCCACCCAAAGACCTAGAGATCTGCTTCCTTGAAGATTTCAGCCTAGAAAATATAAGGCAGTTTTCTACTCTTTCCTATAGGGTTGCTATGAGTTGGAATCGGCTTGACAGCATCTAACAACATAACTTGGTATACGTTGTGTTAGTAAAAGAGGAAATTTATAACTACCCAAAGAGTTCAGGCAATATTTAATTAAGTGTGCAATGTTTAATCACATTTCCAAAGAATGAATAAGAATATAATCATGATGAAGCACCTGGGATACCACAATTCACTAGGGATGGAGTTGAGTCTACTCATGAATTTTTGAGGAAGATCCATTTGAAAACGTAGGCAAGAACTCAGTCATCAATGGTTTTGTGCACTTACTAATGACAATGAAAAGTTATTATTTAATGAGTACCTATTGGTCCGATATTTAGCTAAGTAGTTTATATACATTGTTATTTACTTTTATACTTGGAATGAGGCTAAAACGGGTAAAACCATCTTCATTTTACAGAAAACTAAATGGAAACTTATTTGTTATTTTTTAGGCCACAGGTAAGAAAGCATTGAGGAAATAAGCAATAATGACACGGTCATAGTTTTAGAGTGCCAAGTTAACACTATCATTATAGCTCCTCCTCCTGGGAAGATCATGAGTTTAGATTTAAATTTAATGACATTGCTTTTACTATGGGATATTTAATTGTAAGAATCCTGGAAATATTGGAAATACTTTCTGGTTTAAGACAGGGATGTGTTATGGCTTGATGTTATCATCTTCTTGATAGAAACTGAAATCATACATGTGGAGGATATTTCTCTGGTTAGCAGTGAAGGCTAATTGAATCAGTCATAGTGTACTGATAGGATAACCCCCAATTACAGTGTTATTGTGCTGATGTTAGGTGCCATCGAGTCAGTCCCGACTCATAGTGACCCTATGCACAACAGAAGAAAACACTGCACTGTCCTGAGCCATCCTTACAATCGTTGTTATGCTTGAGTTCATTGTTGCAGTAGTTCTCCCTTTTCTGTGGTTTTGCTTTCCACAGTTTGAGTTACCCATGGTCAACAGCCATCCAAAAATGTTAAATGAGTATGTAGCATGATGAAATTTCACGCTGTCCAACTGTCATTCACATAACATTACAGTATATTGTTGTAATTGTTCTACTTTATTATTAGTTATTATTATTAACCTGTCTTAACATGCCTGATGTATCGATTAAACTTTATCATAGGTGTCTTAGTTATCTAGTGCTGCTATAACAGAAATACCACAAGTGGATGGCTTTATCAAATCAAAGTTTATTCTCTCACAGTTTAGGAGGCTGGAAGTCTAAATTTAGGGTGCCAGCTCCTGGGGAAGCCTTTCTCTGTCAGTTCGTTCTGTGGAAAGGTCATCGTCATCAATCTTCCCCTGGGTCTAGGAGTTTCTTAGTGCAGAGACCCCAGGTTCAAAAGATATACTTCTGTCTCTTCTCTGCTTTCTTGGTGGTAAGAAGTCCCTCTCTTCTCTACTTGCTTCTCTCTTTTATATCTCAAAAGAGATTTACTCAACATACAACCTAATCCTGTAGATGGAGTCCTGCCTCATTAACATAACTACCTCTGATCCTGCCTCATTAACGACACATAGGAAAATCGCGTCAGATCACAAAATGGTAGACAACTACACAATATTGGGAAACATGGCCCAGTCAAGTTGGTACACATTTTTGGGAGACACACTTCAATCCATAATGATAGGTATAGGACAAAATATAGTATATATAGGGTTTGGTACTATCCACTGTTCCAGGTATTCATGGGATGATCATGGAACCCATTTCCCTAGAATAAAGGGGCAGTGGTGGGGGAACTACTGAATAGATCCCAAATACTAGAATCATTACAAGAACTTAGTTTTTGAGAGGCTGGTCCTCATTTCTGTGCTTAAATGTAAGCTGATTGTTGTTTAGTTGCTTGCTGTTGAATGCACTCTAAAACACAGAGAACTTATGCATAGCAAAACGAAACATTGCCTGGTCCTGTACCATATCCTTGAACTTTGATATGTTTGAGCTCACTGTTGAGGCTATTGTGTCAATATCTCTGACTGAAAGTTTTCCTCTTTTTTCTAGACCCTCTAATTTACCACACAGAATGTCATTTTCTGATGATTGATCTTTCCTGATGATGTGTTCAAAGTAAGGAAGAAGAAGTCTCATCATCTTTGCTTCTAAGGAGAATTCTGGGTGTATTAGGTTGATTATCTGTCTATATTTCATCTTTCTAGATGATGTAATACTTCAGATGTATCTAAAAATATCTTAAGACCCAGAGAAATCTACAAAATCATACAGGCAGTACCCAGATTATGAGCAAGTCCCATTCCTAAGTCTGTCTTTAAGTAGAATTTGTACTTAAGTTGGAGCAGTTAGCTACAATTTGTGTCTAACGTCAGTGAAATATTTTTCTTAGTGTATAGTATATAATGTACTTTTCTATGCATAAAAAACGTTAAATAAAGACTTCCAGATACACTAAAATATCTCAATAATACAAGTAATAACAATAAAAATAATGATTTGATGAGGGTAGCAAAGTAGTACCTATTTGTTACTATGAGCCATTGTATGTACCTCAAATTTTTAATATAATAATTCATAACTTTCGGTTATACGTAAGTCTGGCACTCATAACTTGGGGACTGCCTGTAATTAGTTTCTGACGTAGAAAAAAATGCAACTCAGTGGAGGAGATGTAGCCTTGTGACAAATGGTACTGGAGAAGCTGGATATTCATAGACAAATAAATGAACCTTGATTTAAACCTCACACTTTGTATGAAAGTTAAGCCAAAAGGGATCATGGACTTCAATGTAAGATATAAAAATGTAAAACTTCTATGTATTAATAAAAAAAAGAAGAAAGAAATTTTTGTGACTTAGAATTAGGTAGAGTTCAGAGAAGACTTGACTCCAAAGGCAGAATCCATCAAAGGAAAAATTGATCAATTGGATTTCATCAAAACTAAAAATTTTGCTCTGTGAAAGATGCAGCTAAGATAATGAAAAGACAAGTTACAGAATGGAAGGAATTATTTGCAACTCATATGTATGGCAAAGGACTTATATCTAGAATATATGAAAAATTCACAAAACTCAGCAGTAACAACACACATGACCAGATTAAAAAGTGGTCAAGGGACTTGGAAGATACTATGCTAGAGCAGACATGCAGATGACAAGTGAGCACATGAAAAAATGGTCATCATTAGTCGTGGGAGAAATGCAAATTAGAACGACCATGTAATATCACTATCATTCCACATCTCTCATAATTGCTAAAATAAAGAATAGTAATACTATCAAATCTTGCTAAGAATGTGGAGAATCTGGTTGACTTAGGCACTGTTGATGGGACTGTAAAAATGTACCATCACTCTGGAAAACAGTTTGAAATTTTCTTTTAAAACTAAAAACAGACTTAACATAACATAAAAAAAACATATAACCTAACAATTGAATATATAACCCAGAAAAATAAATGGTTTATTTTCATGCAAAAATTTGTTCATGAACATTCATAGCAGTGTTATTTATAGTAGCCAGGAACTGGAAACTACCCAAATGTCCTTCAATGGTAAATAATTAAATGAACTATGGCGCATCCATACCATGGAGTACAAGTCAGCAATACAAAGGACCAAATTATTGATATATGCAACAACTTGTTTGAACCACAAAGAACTCATGTTGAGTGAAAAAAGCCAATACAAAAGAATACACACTAAATGATTGCATTTATATGTTTGCGAAATGACATCTTCATAAAGATGGAAAATGGATTAATTGTTGCTAGGGATTTAGGATGCTGGAGAGTTGAATCTGGCTCTAAAGGGACCTTACAAGGTAGTGTTGTACTGATGGTGCAGTTAAGTATTTTGATTTGTGGTGGTGATCACATGACCCTTCACTTGTGATAAAACTGCATAGAGATACACATGAACATGAGTTGCTGTATAACTTGTGAAATCCGAATAAGCTTCTGGTTTACAACAATGTCAATTTTCTGGTTTTGATATTGCACTATAGTTAGGAAAGCTGTAACATTGGATGAGACTGAAAGAAGAGTGCTTGGGATGCAACTTCCTGTGAATCTATAATTATTTCACTTAAAAAGTTTAAAAAATATATATTCTCAAAATTAAAAAAAAAAATTCTCCCTCAATTATTATTGAGTCCTTGAGTTTCTGTGTGTAATTAAACCAAAAAACCAAGCCCTTTGCTGTTGAGTCAATAGTGACCTATAGGACAGAGCAGAACTGCCCCATAGGGTTTTCGGGGAGCAGCTGGTGGATTCAAACTACCAACCTTTTGGTTAACAGCCAGGCCCTTAACCACTGTGCCACCAGAGCTCCTATGTAGTTAACTGACTCTATGACTCTATTTAAGAAGGTCTACATTTGTTTTGACAGCCTCCTCTAAATTTCCACAATCTGGATGTTAAGTTTTTAACATCTATTATCCTGAATAGCAACAGAAGTTTGTGAAGCAGAACAGATTCATTTATTTACTTTTAGCAAATAACAACCATGACTATTTCTCTCTTCCTCAATTCTTCCTTCTGAGGTTATACAAGGAGAACTAGATGCCATCCAACGTACGCTGGGGTCTACTCTAAGAGCCCTGGTTGCAAAGTGTTTAAAGAACTTGGCTGCCAACCAAAAGGTCAGCAGTTTGAATCCATCAGCTGCTCCTTGTGGGTTTGGTTTTTTGTTTGTTTGTTTGTTTTACTCTACATGAGGAGTCCTGGGAGTGAATGTGGGCATTTATATAGGAGAGTTGTTTCCCCTCACCTTCTGAGAGAATCTCCTTGGAAATATAATGGCCAGAATACTGAGTCCTTACTCTAACACTTTGAAATGTAAGCACATGTCTCCAGCGGGAAATGAGACCACTATCTTTAGTTTTATAACCTAGGGACCACTCATAGTTGGGGGAGAGGGAGCGGATCTTCTCTTGAAATATAAACATATAACTCCTGGAAGACTGATCTCACTAGAGAATCAGTCATAACTTCTAGTCTTCCTTTAGATCTGATCCCAGGTTTTAGTAAAATTTGCTCAGAGTACCTAATTGTACAGAAGTATGAAATATTTTCTATATAGCTCCACAGTGGATGTATGTATGGCCAGGATTAAAAATGAATAAATAAACATATCTGTTCTTCAATAATTTTTAGAAGTGATTTCCACTTCTCCAATATCATGTTATATTCACCATCTGTATATCACTATTTTCAGTGGTCTTGACAGTTACTAAAATTACTAATAAACAAATGCAGATAGACCATTAGAATGAGGATGGGGATTTTAAGGCACCACTTACCTTACCCCTAAGGAGCTGAAAGAGAATTAGAATTATTATTTATGCCATTTCTCCAACTGAGAAATTAATTAAGTTTTGAAAATAAGTGAAATAGGCAAATTCATCTATTCCCTTTGAGAAATACTTTACTGAGTTGTATAAGAATGCATTTTTTCTCATGTTCCCTCTATTGAAGTTTGTGATTTATTGTCAATTATCATTATTTTTAATATGTATTTTACTATTATTTCTAATTAGCCATGAGTTAAAATATGTCAATACACATACTTAAAATTGTTGATAGATATTTGCTTAACATATTAGGGCTATTAAGTATTTCATCCTTCTGTTTTAGTTTCAAGTTCAATAACTTTTATGAAATTTAGGAGTCTCATTGTGGGTAGGACCCAGTAAAACGTTAGAAAAGTCTCACCAAGTGCATCACTTAGCATACCAAGATTGACTAAAGCATTTCATTTTGTAAAAGATGTAGAAGCTAAGTGTGATGAAAGGTAGTTCTATCAATCTCTGATTAGTAAACTTTACCTCTTGACTTCTGTAACTAAATTTAGAGAATATTTGGATCTGCTTTAACTTCAAAGGAAAAAAAAGGTACCTGTATCAATTTTGAGGAGACTTATTAGCAAGAAGTTATTTTTTTTAAGGTGGGAGAGGTCAATCTCTAAGCAAACCTGTTAATTCAGAGCCCTTGAAAAGTGACTAAAACCACCAACATGAATATTTTTGGCAGGCGTATCCAAGTTCACTGCTCATCATTCGCTCTCTACAAATTCAAGGGCTAAAAATTTTGAGTATTGCCACAAGACTATAAATCTTCTCTCCCTGTAAGGTTTTAAAACATCAGCCCAATTTCGCTAACTATGCACCAACTCCCAATTTGTTGTGTGCAAAGATTGAAGTAATCATACAAAGATTAGTAAATGATTTAAGCAGCCTCAAACTCCTGGAGGCTTTCTTCAGTATACAAACGTATAACTTTATAACAAGTACCTACAATTACTAATTAGAAGACTCAAGGAAGACAACATAAATACAAAAGTTATTTGGCTAAAACACTTCTAAGCAAAATCACCAGAAATGGAGGGAAAACCAACAGGGAGAAAACATAAGGATTTATTATCTTTAAGGGATGACATAATCTAGACTAAGTAAAGTTGTAGATGTGGATGAAGTTTAGTTATGAGCCTGTGAATATCAATCACTGGAAACAGATACAGATTAGTGTGTTAAAATGACTTCGATTTATGCTTTCTAAAATTAATCATTAAATTTCAGATATTCATGCATACATGATCTATGAAGTCATGAAGTATGTCATCATGTACATTGAGACTGTGTAGGTGAAAGCAATATAAAAGTATTAGCGCAACTGGAATCTTTGAAGTCATCAGCTTGTCTAACGTAAAACAACTTGTAAAGCCTACCTAATATTTGTTTAAATGTTCTATGTTGCACACAATGTAAGGAACATTTCAACTGTTGGCATCTTAGAGATGCTAATTATTTACATTCAGAATTTAGCAGATGGGGAGCTATTCTGGTATGTTAAAGACAAATTCTGTCTTCTTTATGTCATCTTATTCTGCTGATCCTTTTTATGGTGTAAAGTTTCACTTCTAGTAAGTCAGAAAAACATGGCTCTCATTTAAATACCCAGTTACTCTTTGGTCTAATTTCTTGACTTCAGAAATTTACTTGGATTTCGTGGTAAAGAACTTGTATTACTTTCTGTTGCTCTTATTTTTAGGGTGATTTTTATTTATTTACTTACTTACCTACTTTTTAAGACTGTTTGGAAATTCTATTGAATGATATCACAATTGTCATCCTGAGATCATTATATTGATGTTTTTTTCTGTAATTTGTCACATGATCATAGAAATAGGAATTGAAATACTATGCAGATGTATATGTAAGTTTTTACTAATATTGAGATTAGGTCTATTTTTAACTTATTGTACGTATATACTATGTGATAGACTGATTTAACTTGTATTTCCTTGAACAAAGCCTCATAGATATACATTTTTTAACTAAATATATGCACCACCCAGGGACCTGTAGAGCCAACTTGTATGTCCTCAGATAGCATAATGGTTAGTAAATCTATGTCTGGCTACACGGAGAAATTTAATTAAAATGGATGTGAATAACAGATAATGAAATGGAGGAATGTTGACCATATACGCAATATCTACTGAAGAAAAACTAAATATGGATCTTCGGTGAATAGTATATATTGATATTGTTTTGTACTTTTCTGTATTTTTCTTCCTATTACAAAAGAAGAAAAAAAACTGTAGTGGTGCTATATTAAATGAAACGCCAATGTTGTAAAAGTTTAGAAAAAACAGCAATAAATACTATAAATGAATACAGCAGCTTTAGGTAATTGATTTTGGGTGTTTTGTTTTGTTTGTTTTTACTTTCTTTAACCACTTTGCAGCTCCTTAATCTAGTATAATGACCAGGAATTTCTTTTATAAATATGGAAGCTTTGTGAACATACACAAAAGTAGAGAGAACAGCATCTATGAACTGCTTTAAATCTATCACTTAACTTCAGCAATTATGGCTACTCCACAAATAGGTTCATCTCTATCGCTGCTACTCCCTACCCACAAATTATTTTAAAGATAATCACAGACATCGTATTATTTTGTTCATAAAAGTTCCACTTTTATGACATATTTTTTTTAAATAACCAAGTCTCTAGCTCTCTAATATCATCTATTACTAGTTTGTATTCAAATTTTTCTACTTACTTATTTGGAAAACTGTGAATTAAAAGTTGCTTTGCTTAAATTTAACTAAAAACAAGCCTTAAATAATATGTTTCATTAATATGTCCCTTAAGTCTCTTTTTATCTATATAATATCCCACTTTACACCTTCTTACCTATTGAATGCCAATTTTTGTTGGAAAAACAAAAAAAGTCATATATAGCACATTAAAATGAAAATAGTACTGTTAAAACTAACCTATAACCTATACATCTGTCTAAAATGTATTATTTAAAAAGAATGTCATTCTTTTTCATAGGTTGGCTTCCTCCTCCAAGTTTTTTTCTTTTCCCCCTTAATTAAATCAAGTTTTGTAAATATACAATAAAGCTTCTGACAACAATACCTAAGGACATTTTTATCTGATAAGCACATTGTCTATACTGAGTAAATCCATATTCATGATAGTTTCAAGTAGACGCACATGCTATTTTTAGGCTTCATGCTATATTTAGAGGTGATTATACTTAAAAATATTTTACAATCTTAGTTTTGAAAAGTATAAATTATACTAATACAAATATAAACCTAAAGTATAAATAACATTAATAATAAATTAAATAATACGTGGAATTTTTTCAACATTAACAAATTTTTGAATATTTTAGAGATAGTTCTTATTTGTAGAAGGAATAGATTAGTAAAAAGAACAGTTTTTTCTTAAATCATATAGACTTGATTTTTGATAGAATTTTTTCACCAGAATTCATAGATCCAATATACTTAACACAAAAAATCAAATATGAATCTTCTTTTTACAGAACCATATTAATCTGAATGAATATAAACCAGGGTTCAGGAGAAGCTTGCTCTGATATATTAACATAATCCATTGGCAAATTTCAGGGTGCTCTTATGCGGTATTTCGGTCTATAGAACTTCACCTGACATTTCTGTATACAATTATAAAACTATACAAACAATTCGGTGCTGTCGAAAACTGTACCTCAGACTTTAATATATATTTTTTCTATCCAGAGTCAAAAAATATTAGAAGTTAGAAATGGAAAAGATCTTCTAGGTCATCTTGTCTCTCTGTTACAATGTGGGATTGTTTTCAGGCAATATGTTCTTAAATATTCTAAGGATGATTTCAAATGATCCCAGGGAGAAGAACTTCTGCTCCTCCCCATGGGATCCTATTCAGCCATCTAATACACTCCTATAGAAACCTTTTCACGTTCTCACTTAGGTTTTCATCTCTTCCCTTTTACTACGCTTTATTGAGTTTGGCGTTGAAATGCTGCTATGCACTCCTGGCCTTCAGATACGTGAACGCCTCTGCTGCCACACCACTTTTTAAGTGGATCGGAAGGAAAAGCATTATTTGAATATTAAAGAAAACACAGTGTAGCATAACGTGTTTACCAACACTATAAAAATAACTTTAAAATATAATTCAATATAGCTTCAATAGATAAATTGAGTGCTTTAGTGACACACCGATGATATGGGCTTCCCAAATCTGAAGGTCGGAAACCCTGGTGGCATAGTGGTTAAGTGTTTCGGCTGCTAACAAAAGGGTCGGCAGTTCATATCTGCCAGGCGCTCCTTGGAAACTCTATGGGGTAGTTCTACTCTGTCCTATCGGGTCGCTGTGAGTCGGAATCGACTAGACGGCACTTTTTTTTTTTGGTAATGTAAAGGTCTGCTGTTCAAATCTACCAGTTGCTCCTTGGAAAGCGTTTGGAGCAGTTCTGCTTGGTCCTATGGGTTGCTGTGAGTCGGAATCGACCTGAGGGCAATGAGTTTGGTTTGGTTTAACCTAATTTTAATGTCAGATGCTAGATTTAGATAACTAGTGTGTAAAGCATGCTGGTCAGTTTTACCTCTAAAAACAGACTGGCAATTTGGCCCAAATCAGCTGAAGCCAATATAACAATTAAATCCCTGTATTTTTATCTCTTCAGGTAAGTTTACTGATTTGAGAATCACCTAAATACAGGAGCATTTTATTGCAACATGCATTCTTTAAAATTAAAACAACAAAAACTCAGTATCCGTTTTCATAACACCATTATGATACGTGTTTTTTTTTACTATTAGCATTTTAATTTAATACAAAATTTAAAATTAGTATTTCAATTAAGTTTTACCTGTCATTTTTTTTTTTTTTTCATTCTATCTAAATAGAGATGCATTTTGTTTGAAAAACATTTAATAGGAAGCTGTGATGACCGAGTTTAAGTTCAAGCTCTGCCAGTAAGTAGCTGGGTAAACTTGTTCAAAATTCTTTTGCTTATATCTCACATTCAAAACAAGAGACTTAAGCTGAATATCCACTAAGTTTCCTTTAACTCTAATTTTCCTTTCTTATAATTTCATTGTTGCTGCTGCTGTTTCTCCAAAGTACACAATTGGGTGGCTGTTTTTGTAACTGGGGGTTGAGGGTTTTTTTTTGTTGTTGTCATCTGTGTATCTTTTTTTTTTTTTAGCATTCTCCTTGAAATATTTCTTTTATCTGTGACCATAATTTATGCTAATAACTGTTGACTTCTTGTACTCTGACTAATCCGTAACAACCTATCTCTTAGTCAATCATTTGCATTTATATAGCACACCTCCTGTTCACACTGTAAAGTGCTTTACAGATCAGAACGAATTAAGAAAACACCAGCTCAAATAAAAGTGTTTAATTTGGATTTAAATTGTGACAGGGAATTTAGTCCTGAGAGGAATAGAATTAAGACAATTGGACACTGGCAGTGATTATTCAAACACTAGTCTGTTATACAGCTAACCCCTTTCTAAACATGAGTTATTTAAAATTGAAACAAAGAAAAAATAAAATAATGATAAGATGTCAAACATGCGGCTTTTTTCTGAGTAATTGAAAACACAGTGATTTCTCAGTCATAACTTGACTATTCTGGGAGGAAGTATTGTCCAATGGAAAATTTGAGGCTTAGCATGCAAATAGTAGAATCATGTAGCAGGGTTATGCCAGAATTGGTATTGGAATAAAGACTTCTGCTATTAGTATTATGCCAAACCTTTGTAATGTGCATACTCTGCTAAACACAGCAAAGTCTTCTGAAAAACTCATGGGTAGTGTTTAGTTTTGTTTTTGTACATGTAGCTCTTCCATGTGCCATGACTTCATACTGTGAGGCTTTGTAGTTCTGCAAATGGAGTTGGGAGACAGACAGCTACGGAGAATGACGATAAGATAACGTAGCTCCATCCAACTTTGTAGAGACTGAGAAAGTATGACTGAAAAGAAGATAGGAATCAGTGATACTAACACAGCTTTTCATTTTGAATTCTTGCCTGATGTTTTCTATTCTTATTGATAACTATGTTGACTATCTTTTTTAAAGCACTCCATCAAAGATATACATTTAAATTGTATCTAACTCAGAGTGATATATATGATCTTTTGAAAACATATATAAGTAAATTCAAATCGCTTATTCCTCCATATGAGAAAAAAATACCACTAACCTAATTTTATTTGTCACCCCTTTCAGCCTATCTACTTGTTTACCTCTGACAACTCATTGCTCATTTGCTTGTTTCATAAAGAGAGAATCATCGACTTACTATTCAATAATATGCTTCAATATTTGTGCTGTATAATTGGAATGTATTCCTTAGTCATTAGATCTTGTTTCACAAAATGGTTATAACTGTTAATGACTTTATATAATTCTACTCAATGCAGATGTCATAAAAATAATGTATTCTTTTTTATCAGATGCCCTTTTTTCACATATTAACTTTTCTTTATATAAATTATGTATCAATGACCAGCTTTTAGAATATATCTCATTATATATTTAGCATGAACTCCTAGAAATACTTCTGTGGCAAATAGTTGAAATATAGTTTAGGATTTGAAAAATATATCTATTCCCCAGAGAATATGTTAATACACATATGTCAAAGGAATCGATCTACATTCAAAATGCTATTTTTTTTTTTTAATTCTCCTAAGAGGACATGATGTGATAAATTAAGAGATTTTACAATCTTTAGCAATTCTCGTGTTTCTGTAATAAACTCTCTTTGACCGTACCGAAACCATATCCAAACTTGTTGCAATCCAGTTGATTCCAACTCACAGCAACCCTACTGGACAGAGTAGAACTACCACATAGTGTTTCCTAGGAGCAGATGAGGAATTCAAACTGCCAACCTTTTGGTTAGCAGCCAGATGCTTAACCACTGAGCCACCAGAGCTCCATAGTTGATATAAGAAGTTCTTTACTAAAGTATTCATCATTTTTCATTGTTGCATTAATACTCATATTTGAAAAAAAGACATGTAGTTTTGGGTTTGAAGGAAATGCTTTTTCAAATTGCCAGCTAAATAAAGGAGTTAAACAGAGTGTGCATAATCTCAAAATGTAGGCAGAATGGTGATGATAAAACTATTTGTTCAATTCAGAATATGTAGTATACTCTTACAACTTAATAATAAGACAAACAACCCAATTAAAAAATGGGTAAGCAATTTAACATCACTTTTCACCAGAGTAGGCATGTGCCTGGCTAATAAACACATGAAAAAGTGTGTTAGTATTGTAACTAATCTTTCAAAAACGCAAATTAAAGCCACAAATACCCTTACTTGTATAGGTAGAATGACTATAATAAAAATGAGAGACAATGCTGAGTGTTGGTGGAGATGTGGCGAAATTGGAAACCTCATACATCACTGTTGAGAATATAAAGTGGTGCAGCCATTTGGGAAGCAGTTTGGCAGCTTCTTAAAATGTTAAATATAAACTTGTCATATATCTCAATATGTCATCTCTTGGGAATCTAATCAAGCTAAGAAAATATTTGTATATTCAAAGACTTGTACACACATGTTCATATAATAAGCGTTCTTCATAGCCAAAAAGCAGAAATAATTCACGACATTGCTAAACTGGTGAGTAGGTAAACTGAGTGTTGCAAATACATACAATCAAATACTATTTGACATTAAAAAGGAATAAATTATTAACATGCAGTGGCATGGGTGAACCTGAACCTCAAAAAAAAGTATTCTAGAGAAAAGGCTAGATTAAAATATTGCATATTTTATGAGTCTGTTTTGTATGGGATGTCCAGACAAGACATATTTATATAGAAGGAAATCAAATCAGCCGTTGCCTGACGCTGGGGGGAGGGTGTGAGTGAGAACTGTCTGGAAACGGCTTTGAGAAAAACTTGGGCTGAGTGATTCATGGAAATATTCTAAAACTGGTGTGGGGTTACAGTTGCAGAAGCCTTTGAATTTACTCATAAAAACAATGAATTGACACTAACAATTGTTAAATTGTGTCGTGTATATATTATAAGACAATAAAGCAGTAAAAATATTTTAAAATCCTCTTTTTCCCCTGACTCATTAGCCAAGTGGTATTGGGTTGTCATTCTATAACTTCTTTAAAGCACTTCATCTGATGGCATATTTGTTGATCAGCCTCCCTACATATAGCATATCTGCACATTTCAGCACTTTATTTTATTATTTTTAACTAGAGAAAAACTGTAAAGAGAATTTAACTTCTATTTTTACCTGTTTTGTCCAGCAGCAGGGTTTTTGATAGATTTGATGAGAGATCCCATCTATCCCTATGGCTTTCATTGAAATCGACATGCTGATAAATCCAGATGCTGCGACTCCAGTTTAACTCTCCTTCTTAACCTCCTCATATCCCTCCTTCTAGTCAGTTTCTTTTAGACGTGTCATCCAAAAACCAAACCAAACCCTCTGCTGTCAAGTTGATTCCAACTCACAGCAGCTCTACAGGACATAGAACTGCCCCGTAGGGTTTTTAAGGCTGTAAATCTATAGGAAGCAGACTGCCACATCTTTGTCCCACAGAGTGGCTGAGAGGTTGGAACCACCAAACTTTCAGTTAGCAGCTGATCTCTTTAATCACTTTGCCACCAGGGCTTCTTAGATGTATCGTGCAAAAAACCAAAACCATTGCTGCCACGCCGATTCTGTATCATAGCCACCCTATAGGAGAGGGTACAATTGCCCCATAGGGTTTCCGAGGAGTAGCTGGTTGTTTCAAACAGCCAACGTTTTGATTGATCAGCAGCTGAGCTCTTAACAACTGGATGTGTTACAGGTATCTTAAATTCATCATGTCCAAAACTAAACTCAGAATCTTTCACCCCAAATGTGTTGATCCTCTACTCTCTCTTTTCCAAATTAATGGCCTCAATTGCTATTGCCTCAAGACAGAAACTTAGTATGAGACTCTGCTCAATTACCCTGATTCCTAATTGATATCACTAAATAATGTTAACTAGACCAGCCAATAGATGGAGAGCCCATATCACAACTTGCAATGATAAGCTTTTTACTAATTCAATTCATTTACTATAAATATGAAATTTTAGATTAATAAATACTAAGATAAGAAAGGAAAATAGGGTAAAAGGATGAAGTGTACAGATATTAATGTTTTCCAGCACAATTCAAAATTACCCACATTTAATATCTGAACTTGTTGGAAGGAAATTGGCAAATAGATTTGTGGAGTCATGTGGTTGAAATAGTGCTCTCTTTCTCTCTCTCTTCACCTTTCCTTTTCCATTCCCATAGGTCCTGAGAGACTTTTTTTTTTTCTTCCATGAAACATAATATGTAAATATTTAAAATCTTCAAACCACCACCCATCTGTTAGTTTTTTGTACAGCAGTGGTTTGCATGTCGCTATGATGCTGAAAGTTATACTACTGATATTTCAAATACCAGCAGGTTTACCAGGTTTTAGCAGAGCTTTCAGACTAAGAAGAAAGGGCTGGTGGCATACTTTTGAAAATCAGCTAATGAAAACTTTATGGGTCCATGGACTGGAACAAATGAACAGTTATGAGGATAGCACAGGACTGGACATTTTGTTCTGTTTTACATTCAGAGGTGACTCGATGGCAACTAACAACAGCAATGTCTTTTTTTTTTAATTAACTTTTATTAAGCTTCAAGTGAACATTTACAAATCCAATCAGTCTGTCACATGTAAGTTTACATACATCTTACTCCCTTCTCCCACTTGCTCTCCCCCTATTGAGTCAGCCCTTTCAGTCTCTCGTTTCGTGCCAATTTTGCCATCTTCCCTCTCTCTCTATCTTCCCATCCCCCCTCCAGTCAAGAGTTGCCAACACACTCTCCAGTGTCCACCTGATTTAATTAGCTCACTCTCCATCAGCATCTCTCTCCCACCTGCTGACCAGTCCCTTTCATGTCTGATGAGTTGTCTTTGGGGATGGTTCCTGTCCTGTGCCAACAGAAGGTCTGGGGAGCATTGCCGCCGGGATTCCTCTAGTTGCAGTCAGACCATTAAGTATGGTCTCGTTATGAGAATTTGGGGTCTGCATCCCACTGATCTCCTGCTCCCTCAGGAGTTCTCTGTTGTGCTCCCTGTCAGGGCAGTCATCGATTGTGGCCGGGCACCAACTAGTTCTTCTGGACTCATGATGATGTAGGTCTCTGGTTTATGTGGCCCTTTCTGTCTCTTGGGTTCTTAGTTGTCGTGTGACCTTGGTGTTCTTCATTTTCCTTTGCTCCAGGTGGGTTGAGACCAATTGGTGCGTCTTAGATGGCCACTTGTTAGCATTTAGGACCCCAGACGCCACATTTCAAAGTGGGATGCAGAATGTTTTCATAATAGAATTATTTTGCCCATTGACTTAGAAGTCCCCTCAAACCATGTTCCCCAGATCCCCGCCCCTGCTCCGCTGACCTTTGAAGCGTTCATTTTATCCCGGAAACCTCTTTGCTTTTAGTCCAGTCCAATTGGGCTGAGCTTCCTTGTATTGAGTGTTGTCTTTCCCTTCACCCAAAGCAGTTCTTATCTACTGATTGATCAATAAAAAACCCTCTCCCTCCCTCCCTCCTTCCCCCCTTTCTAACCACAAAAGTATGTGCTCTTCTCACTTTTTTCTATTTCTCAAGATCTGATAATAGTGGTCTCATACAATATTTGTCCTTTTGCCTCTGACTCATTTCGCTCAGCGTAATGCCTTCCAGACTCCTCCATGTTATGAAGAGTTTCAGAGATTCGTCACTGTTCTTTATCGAAGCGTAGTATTCCATTGTGTGAATATACCACAATTTATTTACCCATTCATCCGTTGACGGACATCTTGGTTGCTTCCAGCTTTTTACTATTGTAAACAGAGCTGCAATAAACATGGGTGTGCATATATCTGTTTGTGTGAAGGCTCTTGTATCTCTAGGGTATATTCCGAGGAGTGGGATTTCTGGGTTGTATGGTAGTTCTATCTCTAACTGTTTAAGATAAGGCCAGATAGATTTCCAAAGTGGTTGTACCATTTTACATTCCCACCAGCAGTGGATGAGAGTTCCAATCTCTCCGCAGCCTCTCCAACATTTATTATTTTGTGTTGTTTGGATTAATGCCAGCCTTGCTGGTGTGAGATGGAATCTCATCGTAGTTTTAATTTGCATTTCTCTAATGGCTAATGATCAGGAGCATTTTCTCATGTATCTGTTGGCTGCTTGCATATCTTCTTTAGTGAAATGTGTGTTCATATCCTTTGCCCACTTCTTGATTGGATTGTTTGTCTTTTTGTGGTTGAGTTTTGACAGAATCATGTAGATTTTAGAGATCAGGCGCTGGTCGGAGATGTCATAGCTGAAAATTCTTTCCCAATCTGTAGGTGGTCTTTTTACTCTTTCGGTGAAGTCTTTAGATGAGCATAGGTGTTTGATTTTTAGGAGCTCCCAGTTATCGGGTTTCTCTTCATCATTTTTGGTAATGTTTTGTATTCTGTTTATGCCTTGTATTAGGGCTCCTAGGGTTGTCCCAATTTTTTCTTCCATGATCTTTATCGTTTTAGTCTTTATGTTTAGGTCTTTGATCCACTTGGAGTTAGTTTTTGTGCATGGTGTGAGGTATGGGTCCTGTTTCATTTTTTTGCAAATGGATATCTAGTTATGCCAGCACCATTTGTTAAAAAGACTTTCTTTTCCCCAGTTAACTGACACTGGTCCTTTGTCAAATATCAGCTGCTCATACGTGGATGGATTTATATCTGGATTCTCAATTCTGTTCCATTGGTCTATGTGCCTGTTGTTGTGCCAGTACCAGGCTGTTTTGACTACTGTGGCTGTATAATAGGTTCTGAAATCAGGTAGAGTGAGGCCTCCCATTTTCTTCTTCTTTTTCAGTAATGCTTTGCTTATCCGGGAGTTCTTTTCCTTCCATATGAAACTGGTGATTTGTTTCTCTATCCCCTTAAAATATGACATTGGAATTTGGATCGGAAGTGCGTTATATGTATCGATGGCTTTTGGTAGAATAGACATTTTTACTATGTTAAGTCTTCCTATCCATGAGCAGGGTATGTTTTTCCACTTAAGTATGTCCTTTTGAATTTCTTGTAGTAGAGCTTCGTAGTTTTCTTTGTATAGGTCTTTTACATCCTTGGTAAGATTTATTGCTAAGTATTTTACCTTCTTGGGGGCTACTGTGAATGGTATTGATTTGGTTATTTCCTCTTCGGTGTTCTTTTTGTTGATGTAGAGGAATCCAAGTGAGTTTTGTATGTTTATTTTATAACCTGAGACTCTGCCAAACTCTTCTATTAGTTTCAGTAGTTTTCTGGAGGATTCCTTAGGGTTTTCTGTGTATACGATCATGTCATCTGCAAATAGTGATAGCTTTACTTCCTCCTTGCCAATCCTGATACCCTTTATTTCTTTGTCTAGCCTAATTGCCCTGGCTAGGACTTCAAGTACTATGTTGAATAAGAGCGGTGATAAAGGGCATCCTTGTCTGGTTCCCGTTCTCAAGGGAAATGCTTTCAGGTTGTCTCCATTTAGAGTGATATTGGCTGTTGGCTTTGCATAGATGCCCTTTATTATATTGAGGAATTTTCCTTCAATTCCTATTTTGGTAAGAGTTTTTATCATAAATGGGTATTGAACTTTGTCAAATGCCTTTTCTGCATCTATTGATAAGATCATATGTTTTTTATCTTTTGTTTTATTTATGTGATGGATTACATTAATGGTTTTTCTGATATTCAACCTGCCTTGCATACCTGGTATAAATCCCACTTGATCAGGGTGAATTATTTTTTTGATGTGTTGTTGGATTCTATTGGCTAGAATTTTGTTGAGGATTTTTGCATCTATGTTCATGAGGGATATAGGTCTATAATTTTCTTTTTTTGTAATGTCTTTACCTGGTTTTGGTATCAGGAAGATGGTGGCTTCATAGAATGAGTTGGGTAGTATTCCGTCTTTTTCTATGCTTTGAAATACCTTTAGTAGTAGTGGTGTTAAGTCTTCTCTGAAGGTTTGGTAGAACTCTGCAGTGAAGCTGTCCGGGCCAGGACTTTTTTTTTGTTGGAAGTTTTTTGATTACCGTTTCAATCTCTTTTTTTGTTATGGGTCTATTTAGTTGTTCTACTTCTGAATGTGTTAGTTTAGGTAGGTAGTGTTTTACCAAGAATTCATCCATTTCTTCTAGGTTTTCAAATTTGTTAGAGTACAATTTTTCATAGTAATCTGAAATGATTCTTTTAATTTCATTTTGCTCTGTTGTGATGTGGTCCTTCTCATTTCTTATTCGGGTTATTTGTTTCCTTTCCTGTTTTTCTTTAGTCAGTCTAGCCAATGGTTTATCAATTTTCTTAATTTTTTCAAAGAACCAGCTTTTGGCTTTGTTAATTCTTTCAATTGTTTTTCTGTTCTAGACATAGACAATTCATTTAGTTCAGCTCTAATTTTTATTATTTGTTTTCTTCTGGTGCCTGATGGGTTCTTTTGTTGCTCACTTTCTATTTGTTCAAGTTGTCAGGACAGTTCTCTGATTTTGGCTCTTTCTTCTTTTTGTATGTGTGCATTTATCGATATAAATTGGCCTCTGAGCACTGCTTTTGCTGTGTCCCAGAGGTTTTGATAGGAAGTATTTTCATTCTCGTTGCATTCTATGAATTTCCTTATTCCCTCCTTGATGTCTTCTATAACCCAGTCTTTTTTCAGGAGGGTACTGTTCAGTTTCCAAGTATTTGATTTCTTTTCCGTAGTTTTTCTGTTATTGATTTCTAGTTTCTTTGCCTTGTGTTCTGAGAAAATGCTTTGTAATATTTCAATGTTTTGGACTCTGCAAAGATTTGTTTTATGACCTTATATGTGGTCTATTCTAGAGAATGTTCCATGTGCGCTAGAAAAAAAAGTATACTTAGCAGCAGTTGGGTGGAGAGTTCTGTATAAGTCAATGAGGTCAAGTTGGTTGATTGTTGTAAGTAAGTCTTCCGTGTCTCTATTGAGCTTCTTACTGCATGTCCTGTCCTCTGAAAGTGGTGTGTTGAAGTCTCCTACTATAAATGTGGAGGTGTCTAGCTCACTTTTCACTTCTGTTAAAATTTGATTTATGTACCTTGCAGCCCTGTCATTGGGTGCATAAATATTCAATATGGTTATGTCTTCCTGATCAATTGTCCCTTTTATCATTATATAGTGTCCTTCTTTATCCTTTGTGGTGGATTTAAGTGTAAAGTCCATTTTGTCAGAAATGAATATTGCTACTCCTCTTCTTTTTTGCTTATTGTTTGCTTGATATATTTTTTTCCATCCTTTGAGTTTTAGTTTGTTTGTGTCTCTAAGTCTAAGGTGTGTCTCTTGTAGGCAGCATATAGATGGATCGTGTTTCTTTATCCAGTCCGTGACTCTCTGTCTCTTTATTGGTGCATTTAGTCCATTTACATTCAGCGTAATTATAGATAAATAAGTTTTTAGTGCTGTCATTTTGATGCCTTTTCATGTGTGTTGTTGGCCATTTCATTTTTACACATACTTTTTTGTGCTGAGACGTTTTTCTTAGTAGATTATGAGATCCTCATTTTCATAATGTTTAACTTTATGTTAGTTGAGTCGTTACGTTTTTCTTGGCTTTTTTCTTGAGTTATGGAGTTGTTATTCCTTTTTGTGGTTACCTTATTATTTACCCCTATTTTTCTAAGTAAAACCCTAACTTGTATCCTTCTATATCGCCTTGTATCACTCTCCATCTGGCAGTTCAATGCCTCCTATATTTAGTCCCTCTTTTTGATTATTGTGATCTTTTACCTATTGATTTCCATGATTTCCCGTTATGTGTATTATTTTATTTATTTATTTATTTTTTAGAATTAATCTTAATTTGTTTGTTTTTGTGCTTTCCCTATTTGAGTTGATATCAGGACGTTCTGTTTTGTGACCTTGTATTGTGCTGGTACCTGATATTATTGGTCATCTGACCAAACAATCTCCTTTACATTTCTTGTAGCCTTGGTTTGGTTTTTGTATATTCTCTAAACTTGTGTTTATCTGTAAGTATCTTAAGTTCGCCTTCATATTTCAGAGAGAGTTTTGCTGGATATATGATCCTTGGTTGGCAGTTTTTCTCCTTCAGTGCTCTGTATACGTCGTCCCATTCCCTTCTTGCCTGCATGGTTTCTGCTGAGTAGTCTGAACTTATTCTTATTGATTCTCCCTTGAAGGAAACCTTTCTTTTCTCCCTGGCTGCTTTTAAAATTTTCTGTTTATCTTTGGTTTGGGTCAGTTTGATGATAATATGTCTTGGTATTTTTCTTTTTGGATCAATCTTAAATGGGGTTTGATGAGCATCTTGGATAGCTATCCTTTCGTCTTTCATGATGTCAGGGAAGTTTTGTGTCAGGATTTCTTCAACTATTTTCTCTGTGTTTTCTGTCCCCCCTCCCTGTTCTGGGACTCCAATAACTTGCAACTTATCCTTCTTGATAGAGTCCCACATGATTCTTAGGGTTTCTTCATTTTTTTGAATTCTTTTATCTGATTTTTTTTCAGCTATGTTGGTGTTGATTCCCTGGTCCTCCAGATGTCCCAGTCTACATTCTAATTGCTCGAGTCTGCTCCTCTGACTTCCTATTGCATTGTCTAATTCTGTAATTTTATTGTTAATCTTTTGGATTTCTACATGCTGTCTCTCTATGGATTCTTGCAACTTATTAATTTTTCCACTATGTTCTTGAAGAATCTTTTTGAGTTCTTCAACAGTTTTATCAGTGTGTTCCTTGGCTTTTTCTGCAGTTAGCCTAATTTCATTTGTGATGTCTTGAAGCATTCTGTAAATTAGTTTTTTATATTCTGTATCTGATAATTCCAGGATTGTATCTTCATTTGGGAAAGATTTTGATTCTTTTGTTTGGGGGGTTGGAGAAGGTGTCATGGTCTGCTTCTTTATGTGGTTTGATGTGGACTGCTGTCTCCGAGCCATCACTGGGAAACTAGCTTTTCCAGAAAATCCGCTAAAAAAAAAATGCAGTCAGATCCCTATCAGAGTTCTCCCTCTGGCTCAGGCTATTCGGATGTTAATGGAGCAGCCTGGGGAGGGTGGGGGAGGGATCAGAGAGCTAGGAGTGTAGCACCTCAGAATATAGCCAGAGTTGCTTGTCTTACCTGGAATGACTCTTATATCTGAGATTTCCACGGGGCGCGTCACCTATATGTACTGGCTGTGTGGAGATTGCCCCCCGGGGGGTCTGGCCCGCTGGCATCAAGGTCAGATCCTCCGCTGTCAGCCCCACCCCCAAGGTTAAGGCTCCCCTACTGGGACGGTGCACTCCTGACTCAAAATCAGTCACTGCCTCCCGGGGACTCCCCGTCCCGCCAGCTGCGTCGCGGGCCACTCCCGCGAACCGGGTGGGCTCCCCCCTCCCGGGGTCAGCTCAGGAGAGCGGAGCAGCTCCCCGGGCCTGAGCCGCAACTGCACGTCCCGGCTGGGACGCCGCTTTCCCCGCTCCAAGACCAGCCACTGCCTCCCGGGGACTTCTTCCACCGGCTGTGCAGCCACTCCGCCCGCGCGAACCATCTGGGCCCACGTGAACCAGTTGGGACCGCCCCGGGGTCCATTCAGGGGGATGGAGCTGCCCCCCGCGCTCACGCCCCACCGGCGCCTGCCAAAATCCTGGCGGGACGTCTCCCCGGCTGAGACGCTGCTCTCCCCGCTCCAAGACCAGTCATTGCCTCCCAGGGACTTCTCCCTCCGGCGCGCTGCGCCGCTCACGCGAACTGGGTAGGCGCCGTCTGCGCGAATGGCTGGGCCCCCCCCAGGTCAATTCAGGGGAATGTAGCTGGTCCCCGCGCTCGCGCCACGCCCACTCCCCACCAAAATCCCGGCAGGACGGCTCCCCGGCTGGGACGCTGCTCTCCCCACTCCAAGACCTGTCACTGCCTCCCGGGGACTTCTCCCACCGGCTGCGCCGCCACGCCGCCTGCGCCAACCGGCTGGGCTCCCTCCCGGGATGAGTTCGGGGGCTAGGGCTGGGCCCCTTGTCTGTGCCGTCTGTCCCCCTGGGCTCTGCCCCAAATCGGGCTCTGAAGGTCACCTGACTGATACGCTGGCTCCTGGCTCTGAAAACAATCGCTGTCTCCCCGTATTTGTTTGTTCTCCATCTCTAAATCTGTGTTTGTTGTTCAGAGTTTGTAGATTGTTATGTATGTGATCGATTCACTTGTTTTTCTGAGTCTTTGTTGCAAGAGGGATCCACGGTAGCGTCCACCTAGTCCGCCATCTTGGCCCCGCCTCAGCAATGTCTTTTAATGACAATTTTCAGTTTAAAATTTAAAACAATTAGCAAGTTACATAAGATCCTTGAGAATTTGCTCTTTACTTTTTTTCTCTAACACTTTGTCTTTCCATCAGCACCTTTGCTGAAGTTATTGTGAATTAGTGCACTCCCCAAAGGTGTCAGGTTTACACATGATACTTTAATGTTGCATGTAATGTTTCCTCTACCAAGTCCTTGCACTATTCTGCAAGTGAAATTTTTACTTGTTTTCCCTGAATGATATTGGGTGTTACATCTCTAACAAATGTGCTCCAACTACTCTTCACTTTCCACCCATTTTAGGGAAGATTCCCTTTTTGTGTCATCTTCTCATCGCACATATAATGCTGTTTTAATACTGATCATTTATTTTTTCCCCTGTTGAAATGTGTGAGTTACTTGACAGCAAGTGGTCTATGTTATTTATCTTGGTTGCCTCAAATCAAACAAAGAATGGGGCATATCACTGTGTCTCACAAAATATTTGGTATATGTCTTAGTTATCCAGTGCTGCTGTAACAGAAATACTACAAGTGAATGGCTGTAACAAAGAGAAATTTATTCTCTCACAGTTTAGGAGGCTAGAAGTCCAAATTCAGGGTGCCAGCTCCAGGGGAAGGCTTTCTTTCTCTGTCAGCTCTGGTGGAATGTCCTTGTCATCCATCTTCCTCTTGTCTAGGATCTTCTCAGAACAGGGACTCCAGGTCCAAAGGACACATTGCTCCTAGCACTCCTTTCTTGGTTGTATAAGGTCACTGTCTCTCTGCTGGCTTCTCTCTTTTCTATCTCAAAGGAGATTGACTCAAGACATAACCTAATCTTGTAGACTGAGTCCTGTCTCATTAGTATAACTGCCTCTAACCCTGTTTTATTAACATCATAGAGGCAGGGTTTACAACATATAGGAAAATTACATCTGATGACAAAATGGTATACAATCACACAATACTGGGACTCATGGCCTAGTTAAGTTGATACATATTTTGGGGGGATACAATTCAACCCATAAAACCAAAAAAACAAACGAACAAACCCAGTGCCGTTGAGTCGATTCCGGCTCATAGCCACCCTATAGGACAGAGTAGAACTGCCCCACAGAGCTTCCAAGGAGCACCTGGTGGATTTGAACTGCCGATCCTTTGGTTAGCAGCCATAGCACTTAACTGCTACACCACCAGGGTTTCCATTCAATCCATAACAGTATGTAATTGACATAATGTGTGTACATTATTAAAAGACACTAATTTACATGCAAATGTGTTATTTGATCTCCGATCTTTTATGAAGAGGAAACACTGTGATTGTGTTGAATAGCTCAATCAGATGTCTTCTTAACCACTACAACCATGCCTTAGTAATAAGTTGACTCTCCAGTACTCTTCTTACTCATCAAGAAGAGCTATAAGAACCCTCCCTATCTGATACCATCCTGAGATGAACTTTCCTACAGTGTTCTATGAGTTGGAATAGACTTGATGGCAACAGGTTTCGGATTTAGCTATCTTCCCAGCACAAAGAACTGTCACTAGGGCCGTTACCTTGGTAAAATGACATATTTTCCCATCACTTTGGCCTTCTTAACTAACCTAAAAATGTGTAGAGTAGCATGTCAAGGATTCTTTCTCCTGGGGCTCCTGTCTTAATGTGACCAGCCATGCTCAAGACAAGTACACCTCCCCATGGACTGACAAGAGCTTGGGAAATTGGAAGTATTTACCTGACCTTTTGTCTCTGTGTTTTCTACAATATTCTTTCTATATTTCAGGGTCTGTTTATCAGAAGTCACATTTAATTCACAATTTAATTTTTGGGTGGCCATATTATTTTGAGTACTCAGTATTCTATTCATTTTCAGTACCTAGTAACTACTAGTAAGATTTTCCATTTAATAGAAATGGTCACTCACATACACATACGTAAATTTTGAACACTTTATTTCACAATATAGATGGAGAGAGTTTTTCTTTTTCTAAATGCTTTATTCAGTAAAACTGCAAGTTTGTAATTCATGACTATATTAGTTGAGTTATATGACACTACCAGTCTTACACTTCAGAAATGCAAAATATCAACAAGTACATATGGTTCGATGCAATAGAATACAAAATTTAAAATTATCTTCAGTATTAATTTTTCATCAATAATTTGTAAACATAAATGTTGCATTCCAGAAACCCATGAAGTTGTTATGGATTCAATTGTGTCCTCCCAAAAGACATATTGAAGTTTTAAGTTCTGTACCTCTGAGTGTGACCTTGTTTGGAAATAGGGTCACTGAAGATATTATTCATTAGGTCAACATAAAGGCATGCTGGAATTGTTGTGTTGTTGTTAGCTGCCGTCCAATCAGTTACGACTCATAGAAACCCTAGGTTGAACAGAACAAAACATTGCCCTGTCCTTCACGACCCTAACAAGCATTGTTCTGCTTGAACCACTGTGTCAACTCACCTCCTTGAGGGTCTTCCTCTTCTTTGCTGACACTTTACCAACCATGATGCCCTTCTCCAGGGACTGGGCCCTCCTGATAACATGTTCAAAGTATGTGAGAGGTAGTCTTGGCATCTTTCCTTCTAAGAAGCTTTCTGGTTATACTTCTTCCAGACAGATTTGTTCATTCTTTTGGCAGTCCATGATACAGTCAATATTCTTCACCAACACTGCAATTCAAAGGTAGCAACTTTTCTTCAGTCTTCTTTATTCATTGTCCAGCTCTTGCATGCATGTGAGGCAACTGAAAATGCATGGCTTGGGCCAGGTGCACCTTAGTCTTCAAGGTGATATCTTTGCCATTCAACACTTTAAAGAGACCCTTTGCAGCAGATTTGCCCAATGCAATGCGTCTTTTGATTTCTTGACTGCTGGTTCCATCTGTGTTGATTGTGGATCCAAGTAAAATGAAATCCTTGACAGCTTCAATCTTTTCTCTATTTATCATGACGTTGCTTATTCGTTCAGTTGTGAAGATTTTTGTTTTATGTTGAGATATAATCCTTAATGGAGGCTGTAGTCTTTGATCTTCATCACTAAATGTTTCAAGTCCTCTTCACTTTCAGCAAGCAAGGTTGTGTCATCTGCATAATGCAGGTTGTTAATGAGTCTACCTCCAATCCTGATGTCCTGTTCTTCTTCGTATAGACCGGTTTCCCAGATTATTTGCTTAGCATACAGAGTGAATAGGTATAGTGAAAGGATACTACAATGAAGCATACCTTTCCGCACTTTAAACCGCACACTATCCCCTTGTTCTGTTCGAAGGATGCCTCTTGATCTGTGTACAGGTTCCTCATGAAAACAATTAAGTGTTCTGGAATTCTTACTCTTCTCAATGTTATCCATAATTTGTTATGATCCACAGAATAAAATGCCTTTGCATAATCAATGAAACACAAGTAAGCATCCTTCTGGAATTCTCTACTTTCAGCCAGGATCCATCTGACATCAACCATGATATCCCTGATTCCACATCCTCTTCTGAATCCAGCTTGAATTTTTGGCAGTTCCCTGTCAATATACAATTGTATGAACTTTTGAATGACCTTTAGCCAAATTTTAAGTGAGTGTGATATTAATGATATTGTTTGATAATTTCCACATTTGGCTGGATCACCTTTCTTGGGAATAGACATAAATGTGAATATTTTCAGGTCAGTTGGTCAACTGTCTTCCAAATGTCTTGGCATACCCAAGTAAGCATTTCCAGCACTGTGTCCATTTGTTGAACATCTCCATTGGTTTCCCGTCAATTCCCGGAGCGTTGTTTTTCACCAATACCTTCAGTGCAACTTGGACTTCTTTCTTCAGTACCATCTGTTCCTGTTCACAAGCAGCCTCCCGAAATGGTTGAGCTTCAACCAGTTCTTTTTGGTATAATCACTCTGTGTATTATTTCCATCATTTTTGATGCTTCCTGTGTTGTTTAATATCCTATTTTCCCCATAGTATCTTTCAATATTGCAACTCAAGGCTTAATATTTTTCTTCAGTTCTTTCAACTTGAGAAATGCTGAGATTTTTCTTCCCTTTTGATTTTCTATCCTCAGGACTTTACATATTTCATAATATTTTATTTTGTCTTCTGCAGCTGCCCTTTGAAATCTTTTACTTCATGATTTCTTCCTTTTGCTTTCACTGCTGGATGTTCAAGATAAGTTTCAGAGTCCATTCTGACATCCATTTGAGTCTTTTCTTTCTTTCCTGTCTTTTTAGTGACCTCTTGCTCTTTTCATGTATGATGTCCTTGATGTCGTTCCACAAGTCATCTGGTCTTCGGTCATTAGCATTCAACTTGTCAAGTCTATTCGTGAGATGGTCTGTAAATTCAGGTGGGATATATTCAAGGTCATACTTTGGCTCTTGTGGATTAGTTCTCATTTTCTTTACTTTCAGCTCGAACTTGTGCATGATCAGTTGATGGTTTGTTCTGCAGTCGTCCCCTGGCCTAGTTCTGACTGACGATATTGAGCCTTTCCAGCATCTCTTTCCACAGATGTAGTCAATTTGATTCCCGTGTGTTTCATCTGGTGAAGTCTTGTCTATAGTCACTGTTTATGTTGTTGAAGAAAGGTGTTTGCAAGAAGAAGTTGTTGGTCTTCCAAAATTCTATCATGTGAATTCTGGCATCGTTTCTATCAGCCAGCCATATTTTCCAACTACCAGTCCTTCTTTGTTTCCAACCTTTGCATTCATATCACCAATAATTATCAACACATCCTGATTGCATGTATGATCAACTTCAGACTGCAAAAGTTGGTAAAAATCTTCAATTTCTTCATCTTTGGCCTTAGTGGCTGGTGCATAAATTTAAATAATAGTCATATTAAATGATCTTCCTTGTAGGCTTATTGATATTATCCTATCACTGACAGCATTGTATTTCAGGATAGGTCTTAAAATGTTCTTTTTGATGATGAATGTAATGCCTTTCCTCTTCAAGTTGTCATTCCCACATAGTAAAGCATACAATTGTCCAATTCAAAATGGGCAATACCAGTCCATTTCCGCTCACTAATGCCTAGGATATCAATGTTTTTGAGTTCCATTTCATTTTTGATGATTTCCCATTTTCCTAGGTTCATACTTTGTACTTTTCATGTTCTGATTATTAATGGATGTTTGCAGCTGTTTCTTCTCATTTTGAGCTGTGCCGCATCAGCAAATGAAGGTCCCAAAAACTTCACTCCATCCACTCTATTTTGAGGAAGCAGCTCTTCTCCAGTTGTACTTTGAGTGCTTTCCGGCCTGAGGGACTCATCTTCTACTATAACAGACAATGTTCTGATGCTACTCATAAGGTTTTGACTGGCTAATTATTTTCAGAAACAGAATGCCAGGTCCTTCTTCTTAGTCTGTCTTAGTCTGGAAGCTCAGCTGAAACCTGTCTACCACAGCTGACACTACTGGTATTTAAAAACCAGTGGCATAGCTTCCAGCATCACAGGAACATGTAAGTCTCCACAGTATGGCAAACTGACAGATGCACATACTGGAGTAGGGTGGTTCGGAATCCTGCAGGACTGGTCCTAATTCTTATAAATGAGAAAAAGATACACTGGAATGAGGAGGCAGAGGAAGTACGCAATGCAATGCTGGAGTTGAAAGCCAAGGAATGCCTGGAGCTACCAGAAACTAGGGGAGGGGCATAAAGCAGTCTACTTCTCTGAAGAAATTCACATGGTGCAGAAGGAATTTGACTTTATTTGGACTTTTAGCTACCATAACTGTAAGACAATAAATTTCTGTTCATATAAGCCAATTAACTTGTGGTGTTTTGTTACAGCAGTACAAGGAAACTAATACAATAATAATTAATAGTAATTATAGAGTCACTGGAGCACTGGTAGTGCAATGGTTAAGAGCTATGGCTGCTAACCAAAAGATTAGCAGTTCAAATCCACCAGCCATTCCTTTGGAAACCCTATGGGGCAGTTCTTTTCTGTCCTATGTAGCCTCTGTGGATCCAAATTGATTGAATGGAAATAATTTTCTGTTTTTGTTTTTGTTTTGTTTAACAGGGTCACTGGTGGTTCCAGAAGACAAAGTGAAGCATTATAATAAAATATCCAATGACATAGAGTTAGAGAACCAAAAAGGCAGAACATACTTGGCATTTCTCAAGCTGAATAAACAGAAGAAAAAATTCAACCCTGAGTTGCAATTTTGAATGATTCTATAGGCAAATTATTGAACAACACAGGAAGCATCCAAAGAAGATGGAAGGAATACACAGAGTCACAGTACCAAAAATAATTGATTGATATTCAACCATTTCAGAAGGTAACATATGATCAAGAACTGATGGTACTGAAGAAAGAAATCCAGGCTGTGCTGAAGGCGTTGGCAAGAAATAGGAACCAGAAATTGATGGAATACCAACTGAGAGTTTCAACAAAAGGATGCAACAAGGTAAGAGCTCACTCGTCTATGCCAAGAAATTTGGAAGACAGCTACCTGGTGAACTGACTGGTAAATATCTGTATTTGTGCCCTTTCCAAAGAAAGGTGATCCAACAAAATGCAGAAATTATCTGAAAAATATCATTAATATCACACATAAGTAAAATTTTGTTGAAGATCATTCAAAAATATTTGCAGCAGTACAGGAACAGCAAACTGCCAGAAATTCAAGCTGGATTAGGAAGAGGGTGGGAATCAAGGATATTATTGTTAATGTCAGATGGATCTTGGCTGAAAACAGAGAATACCAGAAAGATATTTCCCTGTGTTTTATTGACTGTGCAAAGGCATTAGGCTGTGTGGGTCGTAACAAATTAAGGATAACATTGTGAAGAATGGGAATTCCAGAACACTTCATTGTGCTCATGAGGAACCTGTACATATACCAAAAGGCAGTTGTTCAAACAGAACAAGGGGATACATTGTGGTTTAAAATAAGGAAAGGTGCACATCAGGGTTGTATCTTTTCACCATACTTATTCAATCTGTATACTGATCAAATAATCCAAAAAGCTGGTCTGTATGAAGAACACAACATCAGGATTGGAGAAAGACTCATTAACAAGCTGTGATATGCAGATGGCACAACCTTGCTTGCTGTAAGTGAAGACTTCTAGCACTTACTAATGAATATCAAAGACTACAGCCTTCAATATGGATTACACTTCAACACAAAACAAAATCCTTACAACTAGACCAATACACACCATCATGATAAATGCAGAATAGATTGAAGTTGTCAAGGATTTCATTTTACTTGGATCCACAATCAATGTACATGGACGCAGCATTCGATAAATCATATGGCATATTGCATAAGGCAAATCTGTTGCAAAAGACCTTTGTAAAGTGTTAAAAACCAAAGATGTCACTTTAAGGACTAATGTGCGCATGACCCAAGCCCTGATGTTTTCAGTCACATCATATGCATGTGAAAGCTGATCAGTGAGTGAATAAGAAAGAGCAAAGAAGAATCGATGCCTTTGAATTACGGTCTTGGAGAAGAACACTGAATACATCATGGACTAGTCAGTCTTGGAAGAAGTACAGCCAGAATACTCCTTAGAAGTAAGGGTGTAAAGACTTTTTCTCATGTACTTTGGACATGTTATTGGGAGGGATCAGTACACCATAATTAGTAAAGTAGAGGATCATAGAAAAAGAGGAAAACCCTCAACAAAATGGATTAATACAGTGGCTGCTACAGTGAGCTCAAACATAACGATTGTGAGAAAGGCACAGGAGAGGACAGTGCTTTGTTCTGTTATCTATATGGTCGTTACTAGTCAAAACCAACTCCAGGGTACCTAAGAACACCAACGTAGAGTTGCTATCAGTCACAATCAACTGGACAGCAAAAGATTTGATTTTGGCCTAATGAATTCATACAATTAACATGTTTAAAATGTAAAACTCATTTTACGAGCTATAATTCATCTAAAGTCACTGCTACTAAAAATTTCTCCAAGTACATATGGACAGTAGAGTCAAATGTATTATTCTATTATGAGTCTAAATCAATTAAAAGGCAATGGGTTGTTTTTTTGTTTTTGCTTTTTTAAAAAAAATTACACTGCTTATGTTTTTAAAGTGGAATGACTTTTATTGTTATATGCCGTTTATTCAAAGTAATGAAAAATGAAAATGTTTTGTGTGCTCCATATTTTCATCAGTGCAGCAAGCCTGTTTAATGCTATAAAGTGCGAAAGTAGAGATTTGCAAAACACATTTAATACGTTATCCAAAATAATCAAATATAAACAGAGGAAGAATTGAAAACTGTTGTTTAGACTCAGAGGATTACTGATGGATAGCCTCGACCAGGGATTTTTGCCATCCATGATTTGAAAATAACCAGCTGTTTTAGCACATTATGTAATTTTGGAAAGACAGATCACACCCTTCTAATATTCTTAGTATAAACCCAGCCCCAAAAACCCAGTGCCCTTGAGTCGAATATATTCTTTGTATATAAATTGCCAATTCATCTTTTGGTCACAGACAAAATTTGCTGTAAGTATTTATTAAATACTTGGTTTGTATTTAATTTTTTTTAATTTAAATCATATGACATTAATTGTGTTTCACATACTTGAGGATTTATTTTGTTTAATTCAAATACAACCTATTCTTTAAACTTGTTCAATGAAAATTACCTAGTGTGTTTTCTGTTTCTTAAAATTTATCTTTAAAATGGACACAAAAAAGGGAGAGTGGAGGGAGGGAGCGGGATGTCTTATTAGGGGGAGAGCAATCGGGAGTATGTAGCAAGGTGTATATAAGTTTTTGTGTGAGAGACTGACCTGATTTGTAATCTTTCACTTAAAGCACAATAAAATTTTTTTTAAAAAAAATTTTTCTTTAGTTTTGAGTGGTGTGATTATTTGTCGATCTGACTAGGCCATGATTCTCAATGGTTTGGAAGATATTATGTAACCATCCTCCATTTTAAGATCTCATGTGAGCAGCCAATCAGTTGAAAGGTTAATTTCCTTGTGTGTGTCCTGTATCCAATATATATGGATGTCCTGGCAAAGCTCATTCACTTTCAATCCAACTTCAATCTCATCATCTGCTGACCTCCAGTTCTTGGGACATGAACCAGCAGACCTGCCACCTGACCTACTGACTTTAGTATTCACCAGCTCCTGCAGCTCTGTGAGCCAACAGCCTTTTGCCTGACCTGCCAATTTTTGCTTCATCAGACTCTGCAACCACCTAAGTCAAGAGAAGCCTACAGCCTGATGCTTGACACACAGGTTTAGGACTTGCCAGCCTCCACAACTGTATGAGTCATTTCCTTGAAACAAACCATTCTGTATTTGTATATATGCTTCATTGGTTTTGGTCCTTTAGAGAACCCATCCTAAGACATTTGGTGCCTAGGGTGGTAGTAGAGGAATAAAATCATAAGGATAAGTTTTCTGAATTGATTCTCAAGTCTGACTAAAGTCTTAAAGGCATTGATAACTCTGTCTCCAGTATTAAAGATGGCATTACTAATTCATGGCATAAGTGGCAATAGAAATACTTAAACATTATCACCATTGAATCAAATATTTGTGAGAGACAAGGCTCTGGGTGATTCCATATTTGATTACACTTTTACAGTTTCGTCAGACCAAGAAGTATAAGGAAGCTAATTTTGGGGGTTGTTCACTAGACAAAGAAGTGAAAGAAAGGGATGAAGTCAAGATTTCAGAATTACAGATCAAGTGCCACATAAAAGAACTGAAACTTGCCACTTTCGCCTTATTTCTTATAGAAACAGAGCTCATATTGCTGAAAACCAAACCCAGAGTCTTATTGTAACAGTGGCTGAATTACAATGCTAATTGAATTCCCAACATCAAATGGTGTCTGACATTAATGTGAAGGCATTGATTGGGAAGAGATGGGATCCCAAAACTGGAGATGGAGACATATGAGCAGATAATCAGGAAGATGGAGACATCAAGCCCCTAAATTCCATTGAATCACTTCTGCCAACAGAATCATCCCTCTTACTCCCATCTGAGAAGATTACTCCAGCTTTGAGTGCTAGGCCACCCTCTCTAGTAAATCCACTATCCCTTTCTCTCCCATCTCATGAAATGAGCCCAGCTGTGCCTGCCTAGTGTTTGTCTTAGATATCACCTGGGTTGGTGCCTGGGACATTGATTGCTGCATAACCTGAAGTGGATGCCTTACAAACATTGCAGAATGTCACCAGGACCCACCCCCATACCCATTTTTGCTTCTAGATCTATAGCTAGACTTAACTCCCAGTGACCCCCAAGAGGTGAAGTAAAAACTGAAATCCATAGGAAGGTACTGTACACTCCAAAAGAACTGCATGATTTTTCTAATATTTACAAACAGAAACCTGGGCAATCTATGTGACTGGCTACTAAGGGGGTTGCCATAATAGTGCAAGGAACATAAAATTATATCATTTTGAGTTTATTGATACAAGCTCATTAAGCACAACTTCTTCATTTAGTATTTCACAGAGGTTAGAAAGGATCTAAAATTATTTGGTTGGTTCACTGAAGCATGGATTATGCAGTGACCTACACTAAATCAAGTTGAAATACCAGAACTGCCTTGTATACTGCATAAGAAGGTATTCAAAGGCTTAGAGAAATGGGCATGTAAGAGTAGATTTATCAGGTTGGACCCACAGACCTACACATGGAGTGCACAGAGGACACACCTTTCATCACAACTGTGTGGAATGAATTTGTGAATGGAGCCCTAGCATCCTTAAAGACTACTATTATTGCTATTTTATGTAAGTCAGATTTGACGGTGAGAACTGCTCTAACTGAGTTAAGACACCTAACTACAATGAGATTGATTGGACCCTGGGGTGGTAGGGGCCAAGTGATGGTACTTAACTGCAAAAGATAAGATGGGTGTGGTTATCCTGATAGACAGCAGAGTCAAAGCAGTAATCAGAATAGTTGATTAGTATAGATTTAGGTCTGTGGCTATTCAGTTCTTAGGAGTGAAATTTTGTCCCTAGGGATGAAATAGACAGAAAATCTAGTAAATATTTTCTTGATATGTACAGGCAGAATAATTCTAGATTAAGAGAACAGCACTATAACTTAAGTCACTAGAATAGAGTCATTGCCTCTGAATAAATCCTAGACTTGAGTGAATTTACAGACCCATATCCCCTTGAATGAAGAGGAGGCCAGTTCCCCTTGAGATAGGATCCTATTACAGTGCTAAAAATGTATACGGTTAATCTTTCTACTAGCATCCCACAAAAAGAGATTTATGTCCTTTTTTGAGTGACTGTCCATTGGGAAAAAGAAAATATACTTTTCAGGGATGACTGGACATTGGCTCTGAAGTGACACTAATTCCATGAGATCCAAAAAGTCACTGTGGTCTACCAGACAGAGTGGGGACATATGGAGGTCAGGTTATTAATGAAATCTTTCCTAATGTTCATCTCACTGTAGGTCCAGTGGGTCCCTGAACCCATCCTGTGTGATTTCCCCAGTTCCAGGATGCATATCTGGAATAGATATAGTCTTCAACTGGCAGAACCCCTACATTGGATCCCTGACAAACAGAGTAAGGACTATTACAGTAGGAAAAGCAAAGTGAAAGCCATTAGAACTGCCCCTACGTAGGAAAATATTAAACCAAATCAATATCACATACCTGGAGGGATTGCAGAGATTACCGCCACCATCAAGGACTTGAAGGTTGCCGGGTGGTGATTCCCACTTCATAACCATTCAGTTCACCTATTTGGCCTGTGCAAAAAACAGATGAATCTTGGAGAATGACAGTGGATTATCAAAAATTTTACCAGATGGTGACTCCAATTACAGCTGCTATTCCAGAAGTAGTTTCATTGCTTGAGCAAATTAATACATCTCCTGGTATCTGGTATGCAGCTATCAATCTGGGTAATAGTACAGGTAATAGTACCTGCATTATCCTTTCTAACATTTGGGATTGTCAGCCTTTTCAAAAATTTTCCAATATGATGGAAGCGAAAATAGCATTTTATTCTTAAATACATGTGTGCCTCATAATTGCTGAGGCTGACCAATTCATATACTGATTAGACATTCGAATTTTATCTTGTTGGAATTGCCTGTTCATATCTGATATTCAATACTTTTCTTAATAGTGTTACTTTCTTTTACTATTTGCTTATTTTTCAAAAAAGATAGCCAAATGGGTAATAAAAGGTGAAATTTCACAGTGTCATTCTAAATATATATGGTTATTAACTACTTTGAAAAAAAACCTAAATATCATTCAGAATCAGATAAAATAAAATTTATACTGCAAATAAATATCAAAACCCCCATAAAAAAATACATAATACGTAATATTTAAAATACAGCAATTCCTATTATAGATAAGACTAACTATGGCATAATGGGGTCATCATATTCTTCCAAGGTGGGGGAATCAATTGGAAAAATCCTTTTAGAAAATAGTTTGGCTGACCTTAAAAAATTCAAATTAAAGGTGTGCATACCTGACGAACCAGAAAATAATATTCCTAACTGTAGAACCAACAGAAGTATCTACATGAATTCAGCAAAATAAGACACTAATGTTTGAAGCAATTTTATGTAGAATAAGCGAAAATTTTTTAAATGAATTGCATATTGACTGAAAATAGGATAAATTAACTGTGCTCTAGTCATACAATAAGACATTATACTTCAGTAAAAAAATTATCTTCAGCTACTCATAGCAATATGGAGAAATTTAAAATATAATGTTAAGCAAAAGCAGTCAGAATATAGAATACTAAATAATACACTCTGAAAGCTAATACAAAACAAACAAAAATCATGCAAAAATAAATTACACTAATTAAATCTTCATTATTAGGTATGGCAATTGTAAAGAAAACAAATAAATGACTACTATACAATTTAGGATTAAATTTTAATTTGCATTTCCCTGATGGCTAATGAACTTGAACACTTTTTATTGTCCATTTGGCTGTACTTTTTTTTTTACAAATGTCTCGTCATGTTGTTTACTCTTTCCCTATATTTTGTTTGATTTGTAGATGTTCTTATTCCTTATTTTTATAAGAACTACTTCAGATGTACATAGTATAAATAACTTCTACCTTTCTTTTGGTTGCATTTTCATTATCCTGTTGGAGTTTTTAACGAAAAGAAGTTCTTGATATTAATATGGTCCAATTCATCAGCCATAAAATTACTTTTGATCTTTTATTTTTTCTGTAAACTCTAAATTTTAAAATAGCATCACCATCACCTTTTCCTTGATGTATTTATAGAAAACCTTGTTGATAATTTGTAAAACTTCCTGGATTCACTGCTTTTTTTTTTGGTGTATCATTATTACAGGCTGAAATGGTTAAGATTGTGTGTCAACTCTGTTGGAATACAATTCTCAGTATTTTGATAGTCCTATGATGTTGTAATTACTTCCCTTTTGAGATTTGATACGTGATCACCCCCATGATGGGGTCTACTGTGAGTAGCCAATCAGTTGAACGGGAGTTTCCTTGGGCTTGTGGCCTGCATCGAGAGTGAGTGAACATTCAGGCAGGGATTGGTGGCTTCTGCTTGTTCTCGATACTGCAGCTAGCTCCTGTTTGTCTAATTTCTGGTCCTTGGAACTTGAGCCAGCAGCGGTCTTGCTTGCCGATAGGGATTCTTCAATCTTCACAGCCTATAAGCAACAGCCCTGCTTTCTGGTCTGCCAGTCTTGTGCTTGCAAGTCCCTGCTGGTACGTGAAACAGGAGAAGCCTCTTTTCTTAGCCACGGACTTGGGATGTTAGAGCCTCTACAACTGCATGAGCCATTTCCTTGATAAAAATCTCTCTATATTTATACATGTTACTGGCTTTGCTTCTCTAGAGAACCAAGCCTAAGACAATGGTTTTCAATTGTTTTATAACATTTCTTTTGTGGTCTCGAGTTGAATTTACTCAGAGAATGTCATCCATTTACCCAAAGTAGTAAAATACATTCTTTGATTTTACAAAGTATTTTTATATGTAATATCCATTTCATTTTTATTTATTGATATGTATAAATCGATATCTAATTTTCTTTTTGCTTTGTCTTTCTAAATAAGAATAGCTTAAATTTTATATTTTTAAACTTCAATTTTTCCATAAATAAAATAAATCTGATTTTTAAACAACTCTATTTCATTACTTTATAGTTTATCTATAGGAAATCTTTTTCATTACACCCTTTTCATTCTTGTAGTTTTTCTTGCATCTTGAGATAACTGCTTATTGAGTGAAAACTTTGTTTTCATAAATATATCTCATTTACTTTTATTATAAAAGCAGATATACTTGTTTTCATTTGTGTTGTCATTTTTTTTCACATTGTATCTTTCTAAGGTCTTTTTAAAAATTTCCTCCATTCTTAGATATATATTTTTTGGCATTGTGTGTATGAGTATATGTAGAAGTTTTGCATCTGTTTTAAGTTCTATTAGGGTTTACTCTTATTTTAAGCAATAGTTGAGATTTATTTATTCATCCATTCATTCATTCCATATACACAGGGTATTGATTCGGAATAAAAAAAAATGTACTTCCATTTCCTAGCCTACTTATCCCATCAACTTGCCTCTCTTTTAGTTACATCCTTTCTTATTTAACAGTTTTAAGAATTAAGTATATTAATTTTTCTCTGAGCAATTATTTAATATGTTTTGTGTGTAACCCAAGCACTTTGACTCTTTCTTTTGACAGGGATGTCTTCTGTCTGCAGTTCTCTTCTGTGAAAACCAGAGGGCAGACAGGCTTGTTATTTCTCTAAACAGGTTATCATTCCATAGTATAAAACTTTTCTCCCTGGGAAGAAGAATATTATAGTGAAATAATGTTAATCGGATTGTTTTCACTTTTTCTTTGAGTGTCCAATGAGGATTGTAGCATTCCTTTAAACAATATGGACATTAAATGTTAAGAAATCTAAAGTCATTTCTTACATATGAAATTCATTGAAAATACTGTTCTTGTTAGGTGCCATAGAATTAATTACAAATCATAGCAACCCTGTGTACAACAGAATGAAACACTGCCGGGTCCTGCACCATCCTCAAAATCGTTGTCACCCTATTGTTGCAGCCACTGTGCCAATCCGTCTCATTGAGGGTCTTCCTCTTTTTTGCTGACCCTCTACTTTACCAAGCATGATTCCTTCTCCAGGGAGAGATTGCTCCTGACAACATGTCCAAAATATGTGAGACATAGTCTTGCCATTCTTGCTTCTAAGGAACATTATGGCTGTACTTCTTCCAAGACAGATTTGTTCATTTTTTTTTTTTTTTTTGGCAGTCCATGGTACAATCAATACTCTTTACCAGCACCACGATTCAAAGGTGTCAGTTCTTCTTCGGTCTTCCTTATTCATTGCCCAGCTTTCACATGCTTCTGAGGCGATTGAAAGCACATGGCTTTGGTCAGGAGCACCTTAATTTTCAAGGTGACATCTTTGCTTTTTAACATTTGAAAGGAGTCTTTGGCATCAGATTTGCCCAATGCAATGCATCTTATGAGTTCTTGACTGCTGTTTCCATGGGTGTTGAGAGTGGATCCAAGCAAAATGAAATCCTTGACAATTTCAATCCTTTCTCTGTTTATCATGATGTTGCTTATTGGTCCAGTTGTGAGGATTTTTGTTTTCTTTATGTTGAAGTGTAATCCATACTGAAGGCTGTGGTCTCTGATCTTCATCAGTAAGTGTTTCAAGTTCTCTTGACTTTCAGCTCACAAGGTTGTGTCTTCTGTGTAATGCAGGTTGTTAATGAGTCTTCCTCCAATCCTTATGCCCCATCCTTCTTCATATAACCCAGGTTCTTGGATTCTTTGCTCAGTGTACAGATTTAAGAAGCATGACAAAAGGATACAAACCTGACGTACACCTTCCCTGACTTTAAACTCTCAATATCACTTGTTCTGTTCGAATTACTGCCTCTTCATCTATGTACAGGTTCCTCATGGGCACAATTAAGTGTTCTGGAATTCCTATTCTTTGCAATGTTATCCATGATTTGTTATGATCCACACAGTCAAATGATTTTGCATAGTTAATAAAACACAGGTAAACATCTTTCTAGTATTCTCTGCTTTCAGCCAGGATCCATATGACATCAGCAATGATATCCCTTGTTCCATGTCCTCTTCTGAATCCAACTTGAATTTCTGGCAGTACCCTGTCTATATACTGCTGGAGCAGATTTTGATTGATCTCCAGCAAAATACAACGTGTGTGAAATTCATGATATTGTTCGATAATTTCCACATTCAGTCAGATCATCTTTCTTTTGGAATAAGCATAAGTATGGATCTCTTTCAGTCGGTTGTCCAGGTAGCTGTCTTCCAAATATCTTGTCATAGATGAATATTTCCAGTGCTGTATCTGTTTGTTGAAACAACTCAGTCTATATTTGAATTATTTTCTATGAACATAATGAGGACGTGTAGACAAAAACAAAGGCAAGAATATAAGAGGTAGTTCCACAACAATGGATTTTTAATCAAGTGATTTCATTACGATAGAGGCAGTTTATCTATTTCTCTTAGCTTGCATACTTCTTTAGACTTTCTTGATTCCTGCTCATAAGATTTGCCAGGTTCCCCAGGGTATAAATTTCAATGGAAGCAGACTGCCACATCTTCCTCAAACAGAGCCACTGATGATTTTGAACCTCTGCCCTTTTGGTCAGCAGTTGATCTCTAACTACTGGGTAACCAGAGCTCCTTATCTAAAAGATTGTTGTTTGGGCTTTTTGAGTTTTTTTCACTTGTTAATGGAGGTACTGCAGTCTTGTGCTTGGCATTAAATGGTGAGTACCAACTCTGTAATTAATATCTTCCCTCTACTATCATGTATTTTTTATATATTCATTTCAATACATATTAAAAACCCTGGTGGCATAGTGGTTAAGAGCTACGGCTGCTAACCAAAAGGTCGGCAGTTTGAATCTACCAGGTGCCCCTTGGAAACTCTATGGAGCAGTTCTACTCTGTCCTATAGGATTGCTATATGTCAGAATCGACTCAACAGCAACGGGTTTGTTTTTGTTTCAATATATACTAATCTATGGTTTGGGGTTTTAGTTGCTTTCTGGTTGGGTTAAAGTTGAAGTTATTTTTGAAGTTATTTTTACTCTTTTAGTTTAATTTTCTGATGGGCAATTCAGGTTGAAGTGTTGAATTAAAATAACTGACTTATTTACTTTAATTTTCTGATGGAAAATTTTGGTTGAAGGGTTGAATTAAAATACCTGGTTGCCGCTGTTTTTACCTTAAATTCTGTTAACATATTTGAACACTTAATATGACATATTTTGAAAATAAAAATAAAAGCCAATCTAAGAAACTAGCTCTTTTTTTTTTTTTTAATATGAGCAGAAAAGCAAAAAAAGTTAATATTCTTGATGGGTATACATTCTTAACATACATATTTAAGATGGTACAATTGTTCTCTTGGCAAATATTGAAAATTTGAATTTCTTTTCATAAATTTTACTTCCCTGGAATGTCTAGGTTAACTTATTCCTAATTGGATGTAATAACTTTACTTTTATTGTATTAAGACTTAAAGATTTACAAGTTGTTATGTTCAGAAATTCAAAAAAGTACAAGATAGGGAAATATTCAGAAAAAATAAGTCATAGAAATCTGTAAACCGAAACCAAACCTATATCTCTCTATATAAAAACTGAAAACCAAACCCAGTGCCGCTGAGTCGATTCCAACTCATAGCGACCCTATAAGATAGAGTAGAACTGCCCCATAGAGTTTCCAAGGACCGCCTGGCGGATTTGAACTGCCGACCCTTTGGTTAGCAGCTGTAGCACTTAACCACTACGCCACCAGGGTTTCCATCTCTATATATAAAAAAAATAACTCTAACAAATCTCATATTCCAAAATATAGGCAAATATCTCAGAAATTAAGGGAAAGGAAAGTAACATAACTACCTAGGCAATTTCAAGTTCTTATTGTTCAACTATGTGATTTCCCTGTCTACATTGATTCAGGTCTCTGAATAACTTCCTAAATCTTCCCTTGTTTTGGCCTGGGAAGAAATAGTTTTTCTCTGCACTCAAGCAAATTTCTCCTTAAGCAAGCAAAAGTTAAAGAATATTTTACAAAGCAGTGTCTCGATCTATTCATTTGTAGAGGCATCCAACTGAGAACACAACATTCTTTTTTATTTGAGGTTTCAGATATGCACTGTCTTTAAGAAAGGCAAGTATATGGATCTTTCTTGTGTTAACAAAATTTTACTGTTGCGCTTTGCTTCTTAACAGTGTCAGATTTTTTTAGAGCAATGCTTTTCACCATTTTAGGTTGCCATAATATCAAACATATTTTTCAGTCAGTGTGACAAATGATATCTACCACTACAGACCGGAAGGCTACATCTTATTTGTAAGAACAAATTGCATGAAGAAATATTTCTTCAGTTTCTCTAAGAACAGGTAAACATCTTGCAGCCTAATCTTATGTCAATTGTTCTGTGGAAGTGGTAGTAATTCAGCTGATTTCCAGCCACCTTTATTGAGCACCTACAACATTCTGGGTATAAAGTTTCATTTAAAATAAAGTAGATGACATCTAAATTCTTTTTACATGTACCATTTAAGAATCGAAAAATATGTATACAGATGTAATATCTTTTTCTATCTCTGAGAGTTATGTGGAAAACAATTTAACTTTTGAGTGAAGTGTTTTGTAATAGATATCCACGTGATACATGGATAAAATTACTATGTTAATTCTAAAAAATCCTATCTCATTTTGGAAGCTTGTATAGCATTTTCACATTCCTTTCCTATAATCCAGTGCCCCCTGTTATAAAAATAATCTGTAGAGGGGGCCCTGTGCACATTAATTATAATGGTTTTGGTCATAGTTTTATATCTATTCTTTGCCCCTCACAATGCTCACCTTCAAATTTTTATCAGATTATATCTTAAGATTTAGTGTCCTTGTTCTTTAGGGAATCTAGGTATGAATGAATTCTACCATATGAGGAAGGCCCATCACAGTGACACAGCAAAGGCCTATGATGAAGGCATTTCATGAATGATTTCAAACTTCAGGTTGAAAGCACAGGAGTTAAAATACAGGGTTTAATCAGCAAATTAAATTTTTATTAATATTTTTCTTTCATTATTATAAAGCAGATGTATTTTATTGCGAAATATTTCTATAATGCATACAACTGTATAAAGACAATGAAATTCAATAATAATGCTCTTACAACAGAAAACCCTCTTAAAATTCTTATACATGAAATTAATACCTTACTCTATAAATGTTTTATGCCCCATTTTTAAGTTTATAATACTGTGACAATTATATACTAGTTGAAAACATATTCTGATAGCTCCATATTAACTACACTCATTGGGAGGCCTCAATTTACTTAGCCATTATTTTTTATATACTTAGTTTAATCTCAATTTTCCTGTAATTGGAAAATAGGGGAAAGAATACAATAACAGACATCTTGCACATTTTTACTTTCTGGTTCATGTTCTTAGAACTTGAACTTCTAACAATCTCATGGCACTTAATACATATAAGAAAATTGCATTTAAGATATTTTAAATTATGAAAATCTAGTCAAGTGTATTTATTTCATTTTTGGTGTATGTATCTGGCTAATAAGTTTTTATATTTTTATGCTCTATCTTAAGCAATCTCAGTTTGCTGTTTAATATTTCATCAAGTAAAAACTTATCCTAAGATACACCACTGAAATGCCAATTTTTTCACTACTTCGAACTGCAATTTTAGCTACAGAATGAAATAACCATGTGAATTTGAATCTCTTCTAAATGCTCATATTCTATTACATCATTTCACCTGTTTTTTTTGTTTGGTTGGTTGGTTGGTTTTATTTTTCCACTATGGCACATTCTTTTTAATTTTATTTTATTAAAATAGTACTAAATCAAGTATTAGCCTTATAGCTAAAAAAAAAAAAAGTGGACTAATTTATAATTTGACATCATCTTAAGAAAATATTCCCATACTATTATCGTAACTAAAGTAAACATATTAATTAATTTGAGTTTTTTTGGCATTGTATCAGCCAGTGCAATTCAGTTATGCTGCCTAACAAACAACTGCAGAAATCTCTGTGGCTTACAGCAGCAAAAACCGTTATTTGTCTTACTCACAAGCAATGAAGGTTAGCTGTCATTTGACTAATCTCAGCAAAGCTGTCAGGTTTTTCTCTAGACAGTAGGTTGGATTTTAACCCACTGTCGATGAGTTGATTCTGGCTCATTGGGACCATGAGGGAAAGAGTAGAACTCCCCATAGAGCTTCCAAAGCTGTAAATCTTTACGGAGGCAGACTGTCACATCTTTCTCTAACAGAGCAGTTGGTAGGTTTGAAATGTTGGCCTTTCTGTTAGCAGCCAGGTGCTTTAACAACTGCAACACCAGGGTTCCTATTTTAGATTTGCTCTGTGTATATATTAGGAATCCCTGGTGGTAAAAAAAGTTAACACATTCAGATACTAACCAAAAGGTCAAAAGTTTGAATTTACCCAGAGGTAATTCTTATGAAAGGCCTGGTGTTCAACTTCAGAAAAATCAGCCATTGAAAACCCTATGTGGCACAGTTCTATCATGACACACATTAGGTCACCATGAGTTACAGTTGACACGACAGAAACTGGTTGTGTCTCTTTATTTTCATTGGTCCAATGGATATGTTCATACAAAGGTGAATGACAGAAGTACAAGAGGTTAAGTGAAAGATGTTGCCTCTTAAGGCTTTGACCTCCTCCTACATTTAACTGGACAAAGAAAGTCTCACAGTCAAGCAAATCAGTAAGGTTGGAATGTACACTCTGCACCATAACATTATGCAAGTTTACCTCATATTCTTGTTGTTAGGTGCCAACAAGTTGGTTCCTACTTACAGTGAGCCCATGTACAACAGAACAAAACTGCCCAATTCTGTGCTCTTCTCAAAATAACTACTAGGTTTGAGTCCAATGTTGCAGCCACTGTGTCAGTCCATATTGTTGAGGGTCTAACCTCTTTTTCTTTGACCCTCTATTTTAAAAAGCATGATATCCTTCTCCAGGGACTAGTCCCTCCTAATAACATGTCCAAAGTATGTGAGACAAAGTCTAACCATCCTTGCTTCTAAAGAGCATTCTGGCTGTACTTCCTCCAAGACAGATTTGACAGACCTTCTGGCAATCTATAGTATATTAAATTTTCATTCCCAACACCATAATTCAAATGCATCAATTCTTCAGTCTTCCTTATTCACTGTACAGGTTTCACATTCTATGAGGCAATTGGAAACACCATGCTTAGATCAGGTGCATCTAAGTCCTTAAAATAACAACTTTGCTTTTTAACAGTTTATAGAGGTCTTTTGCAGCAGATTTTCTCCGTGCAATATGTTGTTTGATTGCTTGACATTTACATCCATGGGCACTGATTGTAAATCCAACTAAAATTAAATCCAAGTGAAAATGAAATCTTTGACAGCTTCAGTATTTTTCATGAGAGCAAAAGTACAACCTAGACTATATCCCACGTGAATTTAGAGACCACCTCAAGAATAGATTTGACGCATTGTAAATTAACAACCCAAGACCAGACAAATTGTGGGATGACATCAAGGACAGCATACGTGAAGAAAGCAAAAGGTCATTAAAAAGAAAAGACCAGGCAGGACCAAGATGGCTGGCTAGGCAGAAGTTTCCACTGATTCTTCTTGCAACAAAGACTTGAAAAAACAAGTGAATCAATTACGTGACAATCTACGAACCCTGACCATCAAACACAGAACTAAGGAATTAACTTGAGTGACGGGGAGCAAAGAAAGAGCACGCTGAAGTAACAACCATTTCTGGAGCCCAGCATGCCACGCCCCAGCCCTAAGCCCTTGTGGCGCCTTGGTGCCAGAATGTGGGGCTGATGGTGGCTTCCTAGATAAGGCAGGCTAGGGACTCAGCCCTAACCTCCTGGGGCAACCTCGGCAGGCACCCAGCCAGAGCACACAGGCTACACACCCCTCTGGAATCTCAGATAAAACAGCCCTCACCAAACAAGAGAAGTGATTTTATCTATTTTACCATGTTACTCTCCCCTATCTATCTGATCCCTCTCTTCCCTGCCCCAGCTGGCTTCAATAACATTGGAATTCCCTGGGCCAGAGAGTGAAGCACTCTCATTTTTTTTTTTTTTTCCTAACCCATTCTCCTGGCCTAGGAAAAGCAGCAATTACCAATCACGGGAAAAATCCTTTCCTAACTTCCCTAAACTGGAATAACAGTACAGAACCAGCTCCATCCAGGCAAGAGAGATCCACAGTTTTTGGCTTTCACCCATACATGGAAACAGGTGGCTATTACAATGCAAAGGCAATTCTATTAGAGATCTGACTGTAATTGTTTCAACTGAGCAGTGGAAAGGCAAGTTTTGGATGCCTAATACCACTCTACCTATTAAACAAAGCCCTCACTGATAGACAACAGGGAACTGAGGGCTGAAGCTCCACCCAAACCATCTAGCTACCTGCTAAAAAGGGCTGAGGATACTGATGCCTACCGATCTTTAGAGGTACAAGCATTGGGTGACTAATGTACAGCTGCAGAGCCCACCCACCAAAGCGCTCTAGGAATAGAGACACCTCCCTGGCACGTGGGGGAAGGCTGTCAGCAACCTGCCTTCCTTGCTGCTAGAATCTGGTGCGTACAACTATCACCACTACTCCTCTAAGTTAATAAGTGACAGCCTACACCACACACTTGGTGACCCACAATCAGGACACCTAAGCTGATTCTATTCAAGAATAGTGAACGGACTCTTAGGCTTATATATCTGGTAACACCTCAAAACAGCTGGTAATAGGACATAAGTGATTCAAAGGCTACAACAATCAAGACAGCACAATCTAGTAGCCCATCTGGATATATTGAAACAAAACAAAACAAGAAGATAAGACTCAGTGAGCAAATATAAAACAAATCATTACAATATCTCATAGATGGCTCAGAGTCAGCAGTCGATATCAAACCACATAAAAACGCCGACCATGATTGCTTCTACAAATCCCCAAATTAAACAATCAAAGTCTTTCCCAAATGAAGATACAATTCTGGAATTGCCAGATGCAGAATATAAAAAAACCAATACACAGAATGCTTCAAAACATCAGGGATGACCTCAGAAATGAAATAAGGCAATCTACAAAAAAAGCCAAGGAACACACTGACAAAGCAGTTGAAGAAATCAAAAAGATTATTCAAGAACATAGGAAAAAAATAATAAGCTGCGAGAATCCGTGGAGAGACACCATTCAGAAATTCCAAAAGATTAACAATAAAATTACATAATTAGACAACTCAAGAGGAAGTCAGAGGAGCAGAATTGAGGAATTGGAATGCAGAGTAGGGGAGTGGGAGGATAAGGCAATTGACACTAATATTTTTTTTTTTCTTAGTTGAAGAATAATCAGATAAAAGAGTTTAAAAAAATGAAGAAACCCTAAGTACCATGTGGGACTTTAGCAAGAAGAATAACTTGCATGTGATTGGGGTTCCAGAACAGGGAGGGATGACGGAAAATACAGAGAGAATAGTTGAAGACCTGTTGGCAGAAAACTTCTCTGGCATCATGAAAGATGAAAGGATACCTATCAAAGATGATCATCGAACCCCATTTAAGATAGATCCCAAAAGAAAATCACCAAGGCATATTATCATCAAACTTGCCAAAACCAAAGAGAAAGAGAAAATTTTAAAAGCAGCCAGGGAGAAAAGAAAGGTCTCCTACAAGGGAGAATCAATAAGAATAAGTTCAGACTACTCAGCAGAAACCATGCAGGCAAGAAGGCAATGGGATGACATATACAGAGCATTGAAGGAGAAAAACTGCCAGCCAAGGATCATATATCCAGCAAAACTCTCCCTGAAATATGAAGGTGAAATTAAGACATTTACAGATAAACACAAGCTTAAAGAATTTGCAAAAACCAAACCAAACCTACAAGAAATGCTAAAGGAAATTGGTCAGAAAACCAATAATATCAGATACCAGCACAACACAAGGTCACAGAACAGAGCATCCTGATATCAACTCAAATAGGGAAATCACAAAAACAAATTAAGATTAATTTAAAAAAAAAAAAAACACTCAAAACAGGGAATCATTGAAGTCAATATGTAAAAGATCACAATAATCAGAAAGAGGGACTAAATACAGGTGGCATAGAACTGCCATATGGAGAGGGATACAAGGCGATATAGGACAATACAAGTTAGGTTTTTACTTAGAAAAATAGGGGTAAATATTAAGGTAACCACAAAGAGGTATAACAACTCCATAACTCAAAATAAAAACCAAGAAAAACGTAACAACTCAGCAAACATAAAGTCAAATACTATGAAAATGAGGAACACACAATTTACAAAGAAAAACTTCCCAGCACAAAAAAGTAAATGGAAAAATGAAATTGTCAACAGCACACAAAAAAGGCATCAAAATGACAGCACTAAACTCATACTTATCTGTAATTACGGTGAATGTAAATGGACTAAATGCACCAATAAAGAAACAGAGAGTCTCAGACTGGATTAAAAAACATGATCCGTCTATATGCTGGCTATAAGAGACACCCCTTACACTTAGAGAAACAACAAACTAAATATCAAAGGATGGAAAAAAGTAAATCAAGCAAACAACAATCAAAAAAGAGCAGAAGTGACAATATTAATTTCTGATGAAATAGACTTTAAAGTTAAATCTACCACAAGGGATAAAGAAGGACATTACATAATGATTAAAGGGACAATTTACCAGAAGGATATAACCCTATTAAATATTTATGCACCGAATGACAGGGCTGCAAGATAAATAAAACAAGCTTTAAGAGAATTGAAAAGCGAGACATCTCCACTATTATAATAGGAGACTTCAACACATCAATTTCGGTGAAGGATAGGACTTCCAGGAAGAAGCTCAATAGACACAGACGATCTAATTGCTGCAATCAACCAACTTGACCTCATAGACTAATACAGAACACTCCACCCAGCAGCTGCAAAATACACTTTTTTTTTCTAGTGCACATGGAATACTCTCTAGGACAGACCACATATTAGGTCATAAAACAAACCTTTGCAGAATCCAAAACATTGAAATATTACAAAGCATCTTCTCTGACCACAAGGCCATAAAAGTAGACATCAATAACAGAAAAATCAGGGAAAAGAAATCAAATACTTGGAAACTGAACAATGCCCTGCTCAAAAAAGACTGGGTTATAGACGACAATAGGAGTGAATAAAGAAATTCATAGAATGCAATGAGACTGAAAACACTTCCTATCAAAACCTCTGGGACACAGTGAAAGCAGTGCTCAGAGGCCAGTTTATATCAATAAATGCACACATACATGAAGAAGAAAGAGCCAAAATCAGAGAACTGTCCCTACACTTTGAACAAACAGAAAGTGAGCAACAAAAGAACACCATCAGGCGCCAGAAGAAAACAAATAATAAAAATGAGAGCAGAATTAAATGAATTAGAGAAGAGAAAAACAATTGAAAGAATTAACAAAGCCAAAAGCTGGTTCTTTGAAAAATTTAACAAAATTGATAAACCGTTGGCTAGACTGACTAAAGAAATACAGGAAAGGAAACAAATAACCCAAGTAAGAAATGAGATTGGCCATATCACAACAGACCCAACTGAAATTAAAAGAATCATATCAGATTACTACAAAAAATTGTACTCTAACAAAATTGCAAACGTAGAAGAAATGGATGAATTCCTAGAAACACACTACCTGCCTAAGCTAACACAATGATAAGTAGAACAACTAAATAAACCCATAACAAAAAAAGAGATTGAAAAAGTAATTAAAAAAAAAAAAAACCCAACAAAAAAAAGCCCTGGCCCAGATGGCTTCACTGCAGAGTTCTACCAAACTTTCAGAGAAGAGTTAATACTACCACTACTAAAGGTATTTCAGAGCATAGAAAAGGATGGAATACTACCAAACTCATTCTATGAAGCCACCATATCCCTGATACCAAACCCAGGTAAAGACACCACAAGAAAAGAAAATTATAGACCTATATCCCTCATGAACTTAGATGCAAAAATCCTCAACAAAATTCTAGCCAATACAATTCAACAACATATCAAAAAAATAATTCACCATGACCAAGTGGGATTCATACCAGGCATGCAGGGATGGTTCAACATTAGAAAAACAATGTAATCCACCACATAAATAAAACAAAAGACAAGAATTACATGATTTTATCAAGTGATGCAGAAAAGGCATTTGATAAAGTTCAACACCCATTCATGATAAAAACCATCAGCAAAATAGGAATAGAAGGAAAATTCCTCAGCATAATAGAGGGCATTTATACAAACCCAACAGCCAACATCACCCTAAATGGAGAGAGCCTGAAAACATTCTTATTGAGATCAGGAACCAGACAAGGATGCCCTTTATCACCACTCTTATTCAACATTGTGCTGGAAGTCCTAGCCAGAGCAATTAGGCTAGATAAAGAAATAACAGGCATCCAGATTGGCAAGGAAGAAGTAAAAGTATCCTTTATTTGCAGGTGACATGATCTTATACACAGAAAACCCTAAGGAATTCTCCAGAAAACTACTGAAACTAATAGAAGAGTTTGGCAGAGTCTCAGGATACAAGATAAACATACAAAAATCAGTTGGATTCCTCTAAGCCAACAAAAAGAACACGGAAGAGGGAATCACCAGATCAATGCCATTTACAGTAGCCCCCAAGAGGATAAAATACTTAGGAATAAATCTTACCGGAGATGTAAAAGACTTATACAAAGAAAACTACAGTACACTTCTGCAAGAAACCAAAAGAGACTTACATAAGTGGAAGAACATACGTTCCTCGTGGATAGGAAGACTGAACATTATAAAAATGTCTATTCTACCAAAAGTGATCTATACATTTAATGCAATTCTGATCCAAATCCCAGTGACATTCTTTAATGAGATGAAGAAACAAATCACCAACTTCATATGGAAGGGAAAAAAAGCCCCAGATTAAAGCATTACTGAAAAAGAAGAACAAAGTGGGAGACCTCACTCTATCCGATTTTAGAACCTATTATACCACCACAGTAGTCAAAACAGCCTGGTACTGGTACAACAACAGACACCTAGAACAATGGAACAGAATTGAGAACCCAGATATAAATCCATCTACATATGAGCAGCTGATATTTGACAAAGGCGCAGTGTCAGTTAATTGGGGAAAAGATAGTCTTTTTAACTAATGGTGCTGGCATAACTGGATATCCATGTGCAAAAAAATGAAACAGGACCCATACCTCACACCATGCACAAAAACTAACTCCAAGTGGATCAAAGACCTAAACATAAAGATTAAAATGATAAAGATCATGGAAGAAAAAATAGGGTTAATGTTAGAAGCCCTAATACATGGCATAAACAGAATACAAAACATTACTAAAAATGCCTAAGAGAAACCAGATAACTGGTAGCTTCTAAAAATCAAACACCCAGGCTCATCCAAAGACTTCACCAAAAGAGTAAAAAGACCACCTATAGACTAGGAAAAAGTTTTCAGCTATGACATCTCTGACCAGCTCCTGATCTCTAAAATCTACATGATTCTGCTAAAACTTAACCACAAAAAGACAAACAACCCAATTAAAAATTGGGCAAAGAATATGAACAGGCACTTCACTAAAGAAGACATTCAGGCAGCTAACAGATACCTGAGGAAATGCTCTCAATCATTAACCATTAAAGAAATGCAAATCAAAAGTACAATGAGATTCCATCTCACTCCAACTAGGCTGGCCTTAATCCAAAAAACACAAAATAAAATGCTGGAGAGGTTGTGGAGAGACTGCAACACTTATACACTGTTGGTGGGAAAGTAAAATGGTACAACTTTGGAAATCATTTTGGCACATAGAAGTAGTGTATAATCCAGCAATCCTGCTCCTTGGAATATATCCTAGAGAAATAAGAGCCTTTACAAGAACAGATATATGCACACCCATGTTCATGGCAGCACTGTGTACAATAGCAAAAAGTTAGAAGTGACCAAGGTGCCCATCAATGGATGAATGGATAAATAAATTATGGTATGTTCACACAAAGGAATACTATGCATAGGTAAAGAACAATGTTGAATCCATGAAACATTTCATAACATGGAGAAATCTGGAAGACATTATGCTGAGTGAAATCAGTCAATTGCAAAAGGGCAAATATTGTATAAGACCACTATTGTAAGAACTGGAGAAACAGTTTAAGCAGAGAAGAAAATACTCTTTGATGGTTACGAGAAGGGGAAGGGGGGAAGGAGGGAGAGGGGAATTCACTAATTAGATAGTAGATAAGTTTCATTTCAGGTGAGGGAAAGATGATACACAATACAGGAGAGGTCAACACAAATAGACTAAACCAAAAATAAAGATGTTTCCTTAAAAAACTGAACACTTCAAAGGCCAGCATAGCAGGGGCAGGGGTTTGAGAACCATGGTTTCAGGGAACATCTAAGTCAATTGGCATAATAAAATCTATTAAGAAAACATTCTGCATCCCAATTTGGAGAGTGGCATCTGTGGTCTTAAATGCTAGCAAGCGGCCATCTAAGATGCATCAATTGGTCTCATCCCACTGGAACAAGGAAGAATAAAGAACACCAAAGACACAAAATAATTATGAGTCCAGTAGACAAAAAGGACCACATAAACCAGAGACTACATCAGCCTGAGATCAGAAGAGCTAGGTGGTACCTGGCCACAACCAATGACTGCCCTGACAGGGAACTCAACAGAAAAATCCTGAGGGAGCAGGAGAGTAGTGGGATGCAGACCCCAAATTCTCATAAAAAGACCAGACTTAGTGGTCAGACTGGGACTGGAGGGACTCCGGAGGCCATGGACCCCAGACCTTCTGTTACCTAAGGGCAGGAACCATTCCTAAAGCCAACTCTTCTGACAGGGATTTGACTGGAATAGGGGATGGAAAATGAGACTGTTGAAGAATGAGCTTCTTGGATCAAGTTGACACATGAGACTATGTTGGCATCGCCTATCTGGAGGGGAGATGAGAGGAAAGAGGGGGGCAGAAGTTACCTGAATGGACACAAAAAGAAAGAGTGGAGGGAAGTACTGTGCTGCCTCATCAGAGGGAGAGCAGTTAGGTGTACGTAAATTTTTATATGAGAGATTGACCTGATTTGTAAACTTTCACTTAAAGCACGATAAAAATTAATTTAAAAAAGACCATAATGGATGTAAGCCTCTGAAACTTGCTCTTGAACATGAAGTAGCTAAAGCTTATGGAAGACATGATGAAGTAAAAGAGCTGAATGGAAGATTTCAAAGAGTGGCTCAAAAAACAAAGTAATGTACTATAATGAAATGTCCAAAGGCCTGGAGTTAAAAAAAAAAAGAGAGAGAGAAGAACATGCTTAGCATTTCTCAAGCTGAAATAACAAAAAAAAAAAAAAAAAAAATTCAAGCCAAGCTGCAAAATTGAAGGATTCTATTGGGAAATATAGAACGATGCAGAAAACATGAAAAGAAGATGGAAGAATACACGGAGTCACTATACAAAAAAGCATAAATCTACTTTAAGCCATTTCAGGAAACAGCATATGATGAAGAACCAATGATATCAGAGGACTAGGAACAAGTCCAAGCTGTAATGAAGTCATTGGTAAAAAAGCAAGTCCCCAGGAATTGACGGAATACCAATTGAGATGTTTCAACAAACACGCAACTCTGGAAGCACTCACTCATCTATGCCAAGAAATAATTGAAGACAGTACCTGGCCGCTTGACTGGAAGAAATCCATATTCATGCCCACTCCAAAGAAAGGTGATCCAACAGAATGTGGAAATTATCAAAAAATATCATTACTATCACACAGAAGTAGAATTTTGTTGAAGATAATTCAAAAATGATTACAGCAGTACATTGGCAGGGAACTGCCAGAAATTCTAGCCAGATTCAGAAGAGGACGTGGAACCAGGGGTATCATTGTTGATGTAAGATGGATCCTGGCTGAAAGCAGAGAATACACGAAGGATGTTTACCTGTGTGTTTTTGGCTGTGCAAAGGCATTTGATTGTGGGGATCATAAAAACTTATGGATAACATTCTGAAGAATAGAAATTCCAGAGCTCTTAATTATACTCATGCAGAAACTGTGCATAGACCAAGAGGCAGTCATTTGAACAGAACAAGGGGATGTGTGTGGTTTAAAATCAGGAAAAGTATGTGTCAGGGGTGTATCCTTTCACCATACCTATTCAACCTGTATGCTAAGCAAATAATCCAAGAAGCTGAACTATATGAAGAAGAACTGGGCATCAGGATTGGAGGAAGACTCATTAACAACCTAAGGTATGCAAATGACACACCCTTGCTTGCTGAAAGTGAAGACAACTCGAAGTACTTGCTGATGAATTTCAAAGACTACAGCCTTCAGTATGGATTACACTTCAACATAAAGAAAACAGAAATCCTCACAACTAGACCAAAAAGCAGCATTGTGACAAATGGAATTTACATCATAGAGGAAGAAATTAAAGAACTGAGAAAAGAATTTCAATCTTCTACAGACATTTTCTATTACACTGCATATTTTACTCTAAGTTTAACATATGGCTTCCTATTAAATTGCTTGTCATTTTCTACATATGTGACCTAGACTTCTATTTTAGGTAGACTACTCAATAAAAAAAAAAAAAATTTTCTTTTACTCAATACTTTACAATTTCTGTTATTCTTACTAAAAAAGAATTTAAACACTTTGCTCAGTAGTGGTTGCACTTAGCTGCTAACCTAAATGATGGGGTTTCAAACCCGCCCAGTGACTCCGTGGGAGAAAGTCTTGGTGATCTCTTTCTGTAATGATTAAAACACCAAACACGCAGTCTAGTCAACTTCTACTCATAACGACCCTAGAGGACAGAGTAGAACTGCTCCATAGGGTTTCCTAGGCTCTAATCTTTACGGAAACATACAGCCATATCTTTCTCCCACAAAGAAGCTGGTGGGTTCGAACTGTTGACCTTAGTGACCGAGTGTTTAACCACTGTGCCACAAATACATCTGTAAAGATTACAGCCTAGGAAACTTTGTGAGGCAGTTCTAGTCTGTCTCATGGGGTCACTATGAGTTGAAATTGACTGGAAGGTACCTAACAACAACAACAGATCTGACTTGGGGAAAACAATTTGAATACTAATTTTATTTCTCTTTTTTTTATAATGATATGATTTCAAAGAGTTTCTTTTGTTAAGTAGTTTGAATTTTGAAGTGATAATGTCAGTGAAGATCATTCAATCTTTTATCTTCTAATGGTTAAATCTCATAAACATCTATTTGCAATAAATGATATCCAATGTAAATTTAAATAGGATCCATGGAATATGTTGGATGCCTGCTAGCATTTTTGCATATTAGGGTTATGATAGTTTTATAAAAAGAATTGGAGTATTGTGTCTGTGCTCTAATGTTAGTAACCTAATACAAAATTTTCCTATGAACCCTTCTTTGTCATGAGTACTTCGGTGACAATATGTTGTCTCGTTTTATGTGTAAAGGAGGCAATGGTGGTTCAGTGATAGAATTTTCACCTTCCATGTGTGAGACCCAGATCTGATTGCTGGCCAGTGCACCTCATGAGCAGTCACCACCTGTCTGTCAAAGAAGGCTTTCATGTTGCTATGATGCTGGACATACCATTTAGGAAATCATTCAAATTATAACACGATGTTTAGGATTTTTAAAAACTATGTAGTATTAAACCACTATGTAGTATTACTATAACAGGGGAAAGCCTGTAAATTATCTTTAGTAAACCATTGAGTTTTTGTATTTTATATAGTCATCACTTAAAGGCTTATTTATTTTCTGATGAACCCAAATATACATATTAGACATAGCTATAACTCAGATTATATTTTAATTACTGTGTAAAGTGAGTATTGCATTGGCAAAATGTCTTTATTTTTTATACTTTTTGCTATAACATGGTGTCATATCTGAGACTTAAAACTCCATGATTATACTTTCAATATGAGTTTTAACTTTTATCCAAGTAAAATGATCCTAGTATTGTCAAAGTTTAACTCCTAGAATTCTTTCTTTCTGTTCTTAATATTGCTATGCCTCTTCGTTGTAATATTTCTCAGCTTACATTCCTATGCTCATTTTTTAAATTTTTATAAACTTTCTGGAACATATAATCTTAGAGTTGTCTAATGAGGACTTACATTTTATTTTATAATCTGTTCCAGTACTAATATTTGCTTTTAACCAGTTCACAGTGATTTGCAATACTTGCCTTTTGCAATACTCTGTATATTTTCCCCTTTGGTTAGTGTACCTTTTTTTTTTAATTTCCCTAGTTAACTTTTCTCTTTTTTAATCCTGTTTTCTCTCTTTATTTCTGCCTTGGGCTTGGTTCTCTAGAGAAGTAAAACCAGTAAAATGTATAAATATATATATATAGAGAGATTTATATCAAGGAAACAGCTCACATGATTGTAGAGGCTGGAACATCCCAAGTATGTGGATCAGGATAGAGGCTTTTCCTAATTCACGCAGCTGCAGGGGCTGGCAAACCCAAGATCATCAGGTAGGAGAGCAGGGCTCTTGATCACAGGCTGTGCAGATCAACACATTCCAAAATCAGCAAGTAAGCTGTTAGCTCAAGTCCCAAGAACTAGAGGTCAGATGAACAAGAGGCAACTACAGGATCCAGAGAAGGCAAAAGCTAGAATGTCCACTTACACTCGAATACAGGCCACAGGCCCAAGAAAATTCCTTTTCATTTAATGGGCTACTCACAGCAGATCCCATCATGGGGGTGAACACATATAAACACTGAGAATCATGGCCCAGCCAAGGTGACACACAATCTTGACCATCACAATGTTTTTGGTATTTGTTCATAGCCTTGAGGAATGATGAATAAATTATTTGGAAAAGAGTGAGGTACTCGTGTGTTCCTACTGAAATGTTTGAGGTTCAGATGAAAAGAGAAGGGCTAAGGTTCTGTGGTTTTAGCCTGTCAATTAATAAATCTAGCAAACTGGCAGTGTTAAGACAAGAGATAAGGTATTGACAGAAGACATTATTCTTTTGAACGGAAGAATTTCATTCTCACCACACTCATTCGTACCTGGAATAATCATTCAAGCCAAGCTGAAGCTCAAAATAAACCATGCCATTTTTCTGTTTAAACCATGCCATGTATTCTGTTTGGGAGCAGTCCTCAACCTCTGTCTGGGACAATTGTTGATGTTCAGTTGAGTGATTTATTCATGTATAGACCCAAAACTTGTTTGTATGCAAGCAGTATAAACAAAGATAATATTGGCATTTTGGCCATTTCTCTATGAATACAGAGCCATCATTTTATTTAATAAGTTCAGGTGTCATCAAGAACTTTGAGAAAAGTCATGGGTTTGGTTAATCTTTCCTACCTTAAGTATCACCTGAATTCTGTATGTTCACAGTTTCTGAAACAATCAACAGTTTTCTCCTCTTGTTCTCCTCCTCCTCCTTTTTTTTAATGTTTTCCTTTCAAAGAGAATATTCCATTTTTGCCATTTGTATATAAATACTTAATCATCATTTCATTTAGTAAGTTCAGATACCATCAAGACCAATGAAGAAAATATTTTCTGACAGTCTTTCCTAATATTAAGAGATTATGAGTAAATGTTCACAAATTATTTTTGAAATTTTGGAGACATTTATTTTTAGATTATATTGACCTCAGCCATGATAAATTTAAGGGGCTCTGTTAACTTTCATGGGCTAAATACCAAGTCAACTTAATGCTTCCTGGTCTGAGCTCTCACACCTAGACAGACGCCTGCCTCTTTTAAAAATAAAAATGAGTTCCTCTGCGATCACATTTCCTTCCAGTCATCTTTTCTGCTGTCCCCAAATATTTCAGTCTGAGCTATCTTTAGCAGTGAAACAGATCATGGTTGGAAACATTGAAGAACATAACAATCTATGTTTAAGTCACAGTCATTTTAATATAGAAGGATACTGATAAAAAATGGGAAAATACTGCACAGAATTTCAACTTTCCATGTTATCCAGACTTCATGGAGCCATGGAGGTGGGATGAGCCCCTGAAACTATCACCCTGAGATAATCTTTAAACCTTAAACCAAAAATATCTGGTAAAGTCTTCTTAAAACCAAACAATAGAGTAATCAGAATTCAAGACCAGGGGGAGGAAATGAAAAATACAAAGAGGATCACTGAAGAATTGCTGACAGAAAACTTCCCTAATGTCATGAAAGATGAAAAACTGACCATTCAAGAAGCTCAATAAACCTCATATAGGATAGAACCCAAAAGAGAATGACCAAGGCATGTCATAGCCACATTTGCTAAAATGAAAGACAAAGAAAGAATCCTAAGAGTAGCTTGAGAAAAACAAAAAGTCATATACAGAGGAGAAACAATAAGACTAAATGCTGATTACTCAGCAGAAACCATGTGGGCAAGAAGACAATGGAATGACATATATAAAACCTTGGAAGAAAAAAATTGCAAACAAAGAATAACCTGCAAAACTCTGGCTCAAATATGATGGTGAAATTAGGACATTTCCAGATAAATAGAAGTTAAGGAAATATGTAAAAAACAAACCAAACTTACAAGAATTATTAAAGTGTCTTGGTTTGAGAACAAACAACATCAGATGACAGCTTGAATCTAGGACACAAGATCACACCAGATACCAACCTATAAAATGAACTCTAAAGGATTATTCAAAACTAAAAGGTTTACAACAGGAAACCAGAGAGGTTAATCTGTAAATAACAGCAACCTCAGCACATTAAAAGAGGGAATAGATGGTGTAGATATAGAACTTTCTAATGGAGAGGAATGCAAGCAAATACCAAGTAATAAAAGACTGGTTCAAACCCAGGAAGATAAGGGTAAATTTCAAGGTAACAACAGAGAAAGTTAACACACCTATTCATCAAAATAAAGAAGAAAAACACAAAGTCCTCAGTAAAAACAAAATCTACAAAAACAAAAGAAATGAAAAAAATCCACAAACAAAAGGAATTTAGCACAACAGGGTAAGAGAAACAAAGAAAACTTCAGCACCCACACACACACAAACACTACAAAATGACAGCAATAAATTCACACCTATCAGTAATTACACTGAACATAAATGGCCTAAATGCACCTATAAAGAGACAGAGAGTGACAGACTGGATTAAAAGAAAAAAAAAACCCTGAGCTCCATCAATATGCTGTCTATAGAAGATGCAACTTAGAACTAAAAATGAAAATTTATTAAAAATCAAAGGATGGAAAAAACTGTATCAAGCAGACAACTACGAAAAAAGAGCAAGAATGGCAACACTAATGTCAGATAAAATGGATTTTAAAACAAAATCCACCATAAAAAACAAAGGGCATAATACAATGATTAAAGGGATGATCCATCATGAAGACATAACTGTAATAAATATCTATGCACTCAATGACAGGGCTCCAAAATACATAAAACAAACTCTAACAGCACTGACAGTTTCACAGTAATAGTAGGAGGCTTCAACACACCAGTCCCAGTAAAGGACAGAACATTTAGAAAGAAATTCAACGTAGATACAGAAGATTTAAAGGGCAAAATCAGCCAGCTCGAGCTCATAGACATATAGAGCATCCCATCCAATAGCCGCAAAGTGCACATTCTTTTCCAACTTACATGGAACTTTCTCCAGAATTGCCCACATCTTAGACCACAGAGCAACCCTCAACACAATCCAAAACATTGAGATAATACAAATTATCTTCTCTGATCGCAATGCCAGCAAAGTAGAAATTAACAACAGGGGTACAAGAAAAAAAAAAAAAAAACTAATTACATGGAAACTGAATAACATGCTGCTTAAAAAAAAAAAAACACTGGGTAATAGAAGAAATAAAAGATGGAATAAAAAAAAATTCCTAGAATCAAAAGAGAATGAAAATACATCACAGCAAAACCTTTAAGACACAGCAAAAGGCAGTCCTCCAAGGTCAATTTATAGCAATAGATATGCACATCAAAAAAGAAAAAAAGGATAAAATAAAAACATTAGCTGTACAACTGAAACAAATAGAAAGAGAACAGCAAAAGAAGCTCACAGCCACCAGAAGAAAGGAAATAATAAAGATCAGAATAGAAATAAATGAAATAGAGAATAGAAAAACAATAGAAAGAATCAAAAAACCAAAAGTTGATTCTATGAAAAGATCAACAAAATTGACAAATCACTGGCTAAAGTAACAAAAGAAAAACAGGAGAGGACACAAATAACCCAAACAAAAAATGAAATGGGGGACATTACAACAGACCTAACAGAAATAAAAAGGATAATAACAGAGTACTATGAAAAACTACACTCCAACAAATTTGAAAAACCTACAGGAAATAGACAAGCTTCTAAAAACACACTATCTACCCAGACTAACACAAAATCATGTTGAAAACCTGAACAGATCCATAACAAGAGAGGAGATTGAAAAGGTAATTAAAAAAAAAAAAACCTCCCAACAACAATAAAAAAAAGCCCTGGCCCAGATGACTTCACTGAAGAATTCTCCCTCAGAAAAGGAAAGGATACTTCTGAATTCATTCTATGAAGCCGGAATAACCCTGATACCAAAACCAGACAGAGATACCACAAAAAGAAATTACAGACCAATATTTCTCATGAATCTAGATACAAAATTTCTCAACAAAATTCTATCCAAAGAAATCAGCATCACATCAAAAAAATAATATACTACAATCAAGCAGGATTCATATCAGGTATGAAAGGGTGTTTCAACCTCAGAAAACCAATAAAAATAATCTACCACATAAATAAAAAAATCACATGATCATCTCAATCCATGCAGGAAAGACATTCAACAAAGTCCAACACCCATTCCTGATAAACGCTCTCAATCGATAGGTATAGAAGGGAAATTCCTCAACATAATAAAGGACATCTATACAAAACCAAGGACCAACATCACTCTTAATGGAGAGAGGATGAAAACATTCTCCCTGAGAAAAGAAACAAGCCAGTGATGCCTTTATCCTCATTCTTATTTAACATTGTGCTGGATGTTCTAGCTACATCAATAAGGCTGATGATGTAATGGTATACATAAAAAACCCGAAAGACTACAAGAGAAAATTACTGGAGCTAATAGAAAGATTCAGCAGAGTAGCAGTACGTAAGATAAACATACAAAAATCATTTGGATTCCTGTATACCAATAAAGAGAACAAAGAAAAGGAAATCAGGAAAATGATATCATTTATAACACCAAACCAAAAACCAAACCCATTGCTGTTAAGTCAATTCTGACTCATAGTGACCTGTAGGACAGAGTAGAACTGCCCCATATGGATTCCAAGGAGCACCTGGTGGATTTGAACTGCTGACCTTCTGGTTAGCTGCTGTAACTCTTAACCACTACACCACTACACCACTTAGGAATAAATCTAACCAGGAATGTAAAAGTCGTATACAAAGAAAACTACAAAACACTACTGTAAGAAACCAAAAGAGAGCTACATAAATGGAAAAACATGCCATGCTCATAGATAGTTAGATTCAACACTGTGAAAGTGACAATTCTGCCCAAAGCAATCCTGATCCAAATACCAACAACATTCTTTAAAGAGATGGAAAAACTAATCATTAACTTTATATGGAAAAATAATAGGCCTTGGGTAAGTAAAGCACTATTGAAGATGAAGAATAAAGTAGCAGGACACACACTACCAGATCTCAGAAACTACCATACAGCTAGGGTGGTCAAAAGAGCCTCGTACTGGTACAATGAGAGATACAATGTGAGAATTGAGAACCCAAATGTAAATCCATCCATCTATGGCCACCTGATCTTCAACAAGGGCTCAAAGTCCATCAAATGGGGAAAATACAGTCTTTTCAACAAATGGTGCTGGCAAAACTGGATGACCATCTGCAAAAAAAAGAAACAGGACCCATATCTCACACCATACACAAAACCATTCAAAATGGATCAAAGACCTAAATATAAAACCAAAAGCTATAAAAATTATAGAAGAAAAAATAGGATCAAAGCTAAAGGCCTTAATACATGGCAGAAACAGGATACAAACCATAACTAACAACACACAAACTCCAGAAGATAAGCTAGCTAACTGGGATCTTCTAAAATTTTAAATGCTTATGCTCATCAAAAGACTTCACTAAAAGAGTAAAAAAAGAACATACAGACTGGGAAAGAATTTTGGCCTTGACAAATCCAATAAAGGTCTAATCTACAGGAAAATCCAACAGTTCTACAACAAAAAGACAAATAATCCAATTAAAAAATGGGCAAAGGAAATGAACAGACACTTCACCAAAGATGCCATTCAATCGGCTGACACATGAAAAAATGCTCTAAAGAGAATTGAAAATCAAACCACAATGAGATATTATCTCACCCCAGCATTACTGGCATGAATCAAAAAAACAGAAAATAATAAATGTTGGAGAGGATGTAGGGAGATTGGAACCCCTATGCACTGCTGGTGGGAATGCAAAATGGTACAACTATTTCAAAAAATGATATTGCAAATCCTTAGAAAGCTAGAAATAGAAATATCACATGGTCCAACAATCCCACTCCGAGGGATATATCCTAGAAAAATAAGAGCCTTCACACAAATAAACATATGCTTACTCATGTTCATTGCAGCATTGTTCACAATAGCAAAAGATGGAGACAACCTAGATGCCCATCAACAGAAGAATGGATAAACAAACTACAGTATGTACGCACAATGGAATACTATGCAACAATAAAGAACAATGATGAATCCATGAAGCATCTCACAACAAGGATGAACCTGGAGGGCATTATGTCAAGTGAAATAAGTCATTCACAAAAGGACAAATATGGTTTGAGACCATTACTATAAAACCTCATGAAAAGGTTTACACACAAAAAGAAAAAATCTTTGATGGTTATGAGGGAGGGGAGGGATGGGGACTGAAAGACACCAAATAGGCAAGAGATAAGTGTAACTTTGGTGACAGGTAAGACAGTACACAATACTGGAGAAGCCAGCACAACTTGTACAAGGCAAAGCCTTGGAAGCTCCATAGACACATCCAAACTCCATGAGGAACTGAATTACTGGGCTGAGGGCCGTGGCGACCATGGTCTTGGGGAACATCTAACTGAATTGGCATAACATAGTTTATAAAAAAAATGCCCTACTTTCTACTTTGGTGAGTAGCGTCTGGGGTCTTAAAAGCCTGTGAGCAGCCATCTAAGATACTCCACTAGTCTCACCCCTTCAGGAGCAAGAGAGAATGAGGAAAACTAAAGACACAGGGGAATGATTAGTCCAAAGGACTAATGGACCACAACTACCACAGCCTCCACCAGACTGAGTCTAGCACAACTAGGTGGTGCCCGGCTACAACCACTGACTGCTCTGACAAGGATCACCATAGAGGGTCCCAGACAAAGCTGGAGAAAAATGTAGAAAAAAAGTCTAACTCAAAAAAAGACCAGACTTACTGACTTGACAGAGACTGGAGAAATCTCAAGAGTATGGTCCCCAGACACTCTTTTAGCTCAGTAATGAAGTTACTCCTGAGGTTCACCCTTCATCCAAAGATAAGTCAGGCCCATGAAACAAAACGAGACTAAAGGGGCACATCAGCCCGGGAGCAAGGACTAGAAGGCAAGAAGAGACAGGAAAGCTGGTAATAGGAAACCCAAGTTTGAGAAGATAGAGCATTGACTTGTTGTGGGGTTCTTAACCAATGTCATAAAACAGTATGTGTACTAACAATTTAATGAGAAACTAGTTTGTTCTGTGAACCTTCATATAAAATACAATAAAAAGAAAAGAAAACAAAAAATAATTTAACTTAGCTAGTAGTAAAGAATGTCTACCTTTAGCACCGTGCTCACTTAAGATCTATCTGTATGGAATCAAACTGACAAAAACAACTCAAAAGATTAGACAGATAATTTAGAGGGGCAGTGACTTTACGTTAATTGGGGAGGAAAAACTCAGAAAAGAAGGGTGAAATGGTTGTACAATTTGAAGAATGTAATTAATGTCACTGAATTGTACATGCAGAAATTGTTGAGTTGGTGTTTGATCTGCCGCGCATATTCTCAACAGCAATGAAAATAAAATAAATTATTTTTTAAAAATATGAAATAAGAAAACAAAGACACTTGAGTAGCATATTGTAACTATTTTTATAATAGAAACTTTTTGATATTCAAATCAACTACAACAATCTCCAACAAAAAGTACTTGTCAATTATATTTCTTACAAAAGGTTTGAAGTTTTTTTTTTTAATGAGTCTCTATTGTTTGTAATACTTTGAAGCTTGAAAATAAAATTTCATTTATTATTGATTTTATCCAGTGTGATTTAACAAGCACTGAAATACATGGAGTTTTATGGAACTAACTTTCCATGCAGTTACATGAAAAAATTCTCCCATGTTACAGTTTAGTATTCAGTAGTAAAATATAATTTGATTTCCTTGTGTTTATTTTCTATAACAAGTATTGGGCTATATTATGTATTGGGTATTGATTGTATAACAGCACTGGTCTTAAAAGAAATTCAAATCATCAGATATGTGTTCTCACAATGAAACATTGACTCTTAAGCCCATCTAATTTAGTAGGCTTAATTATTGACATAAATTCAAACATAAGCTGAGTCTAAATTACAAGAAAAAGACACACAAACATATACTTATAAAAGCAATTTAATGTATTCCAGCCATCAGTGATTTTGAAAATATGTGTTTCATTCTTTTACCAACTCACATGTATTTTTAGAGCTCTTTACTGTATATAGCACATATAGTAAATACCAACATTGGGAAGGCTTACTTGATACAACCAAATATGTCCACACCTTCTCTCCATCATAAGATTTAGAATATCTTTTGAAGTCCTCCACAACTGAACAGTTAAGTTTATAAAAGAATAAAAATGCCGGTAATCATCATGTAACTTCCCCGCAACAATACAAAGTCAGAAGTGAGACTTAAAGTATAAGAGTTCTTTTACTAATGGACAGGATTATACAAAACCTACATGTGTCCTTGATGTTTCCTGGAAGGATTAGTAAGGAAACATTTGGTTCAGCATGCAAGGAGCTGAAAAATGAACTTATTCCTGAATAAACTCAGTCATGGTGGTGTGGCATTTTCCTCACTGGGAATTTATGACGAGATGTTGGAGATGAAAACACCTAATATCAATAAATTTTAGCCAACAAAAAATGAAAGCAAACTCACTCAAAATAGAGTTTAGAAAAAAAATTCTGCGTGTTGATGAATCACATAAAAGTTATGTTGCCATGCACTGTAGAATGGGGTGAAAGACGACTTGGATGTGGTTAAATAATAATTTCATACAATTCTATATTTCACTAAAAATAACATTAATTAATTTGCTATCAGTTTCATTGCTTAGAAGGAAACATGGGAGAAGACTTTCAAACTCATAAATCATTTGTGAAATGAAAGTTAAACTGCAGCACAAAACCACTGCATGTATGACAGATTGGTTAAAGTTTTTAAAAGCCAGCTCATAACAAGTGTTGGCTTAGCAATAATGTTCATGCATTTCTCCTCAGGGTAAAAATTGATACAAATGCTTTGGAAAACTGTTTGACAATATCTGATAAAGCTGTACATATATCTTTCCAGTAACTCAGAAATTCAACACCCAAGAGCAGTAAGTGCAGTGTCCATCAACAGACTCATACACAGATGTTCATAACAGATTTCTTCATAATATTCAAACGAATAACCCATCATTATTTGAATGGATGCATTCAATTTGGTATATCCATTATTAAACTTCAACAAAACAAATAAAAACATGAAGAACAAATGAACCTAGACACTTAACAATATTTAAAATATGATTTCATTTATGTAGTATTCAAAAGTGACCAAAAGTAATTAATAGTGATAGAAGGACTGGGACTAATAATTGAGAGGGGTTAGAGGTGGGATTTCTGGTTGCTAGTATTCTGATCTCTGTTGTTTTAAATTTGTGATATTCATCAAGCTGTGAACATCTGATATGCACACTTTTCTGTATATTACATTTAAAAATATATTATAAGAGGCAATAATCCAGAAAAAAAATTGAAGGAAAAAGAACAATTTTGGAATCTGAAAAACAGATAGACGAATGGTCACTAACTTAGAGACCCCAGAAAGCATACTCCTAAAAAAAAAAAAAAAACTGAAGGAGGACAAAATTAACAAGCAATCCAAATGGCATCACAGGAAATCCTGAAGGATAAGGAATCGATGTTCATAGGTACCTCTGAGGTGAAGGTGAACAAACTGGTTCAAAATCTGTTTTTAAGTTAAAAAGAAAGAAGGAAAGAAAGCCAGAATCTGTCCTTTACATAGTTACACTATTTGCCACTGCACAATTTTGATTTTATTACATCTGA